>NW_024500794.1:6661401-8061409 GCF_017590055.1 Onychostruthus taczanowskii
CAGTGCCGGTGTGTGCATGGATATAGCTCTGCCGAAATGCTGGGCCGCTTTCAAAACTTTTCACTTATTTATACATTTTTATCAAACGAAGAAATTAATGTCCACTGGTTATAAACGATATCATTATTTTCATTAAACAGTATTCTGTCTCCTGTTGGTTACTGATTTCTCATTATGCACATTTTCAGTCTTTTTACTAATCTTTTTCCCTGATAAGGCATTTCCAGCACAAATGCTGAATTGTCTTAGTTTCTTCTTTAACTTCTGGTTCCTGCAACATGTCTAGGAAGTCTATAAATTTTGCATTCCAGGTGTAGCAATACCTCTCTCCCCCAAGCTTTGTTCACTGAAGGTCATCAGGGTTAGTTTAGCAAAACTTTAAATGTTTCATTAGTTTTCCCAATCTATTCTAACGATAGCAGTTTGTAAAATGAACTTTGCTGCTTGCTGGTTAAAGTGGAAAATCACGCTGTTTATGAGTAGTACAGGCTGCTTATGATTTATTAAAAATTAATTAGAAAGCTAATTAAAACCATTATATTGTAAAAGAGTTCTTAGCTAAACTGAAGTTCAAAAATTAGTTTTACGAACATGATCACCTACCTGCAATGTACCATAATTAAGAGGGGGAAAGTAAATGTCATCCTTTACTTCCTCATTCCTGGACTAGTTCTTCTTATGTGGCTTTCTTGGAATAACTGTTTCTCCAGGGAAAGGAAAGATGTTGAAAGTATTAAATTTTTTAAATCTGACTCCTTGGGGAAGGGAAAAGGAAACAGGCATTTCAAACATGTAGTTCTAAGTATTGCATTTAGACAAACATCTGGCATCAAAGATTCACCATCTTTCACCTGCACATTCCTGATGCAGCAGTTGACAAGACAATTACTTATTTCTTACTCCAGGAAGAAAAAATAATGTCAGCCTCTCCCTAGGCATCCTTCTTATCCTGAAAGACTGGGAAATGTATTTGGAAATGTATTTTGAACTGTAACGACACAATAGCTATATAGGAACAAAACAAACTGTGCTTCTTGCATTTTTTAAATAGTGAAATAGTTAGGTCATAATTTTCTTAGACAATGGTATTTTAAAGGAATGAGTGGCCAGTAAATTAGGGATAACCTAATAAAAAAGAATCAAGGTTGGTAATAATATGAGTTAGGGCTGCAGTACCTTTTCTTGCAGAAAGACACCACGTTTCATTGCAGTTGCATTGTATCTTCTGGCTCCTGGCACACAATTTTGCAGTTCTTTCTTTACTGAGCAATCTGCTCTGGAAAAGGTCTTGTCCCAGTGGCTCTGAAATTATTTTACACTGAGATGAGGTCTACTCACAACAGCAGAAACACAAAGCGTGCAGCTTCTCTCTCAGTCAGAGGACTGTTGTCTTTATCATGATGCTTCTTGAGCTTGAAATTCTAACAAAATCCATTACAAGTGTGTTTTTGAGAAAGCATGAGACAGAGTTTAAAATCCTTATTCTGCTTACAACAGGCACTCTTCATCTTGCCCCTGGAGTGATTCTGCTGCTTCAGTCCCGTTTCCTAAAATTTTTTGATCAATTTGTGAGGACTGTGGTTGCTGGTGGAGAAAAACCTACAGTGTTGGAGTCCCACCATATTAGTGATTGAATGCTGCTGCTTAAGGAAAGAAAAACAGCACCTTTTGAATTTAGACCACATCAGGGTTGCTTTTTTAGGTATATGACTTTTTGCAGATTCTTCTAGTTCTACAGCTAATCAAATAATTTTTTCTTTTGTAGACTGCCCACTTATTTTTTAAGGCCCAGCATGTCACTGATAAATGATGCCTTTTCAATTTAGAAATTTTTATTCTAAAAAGTCCCTTTATTGTGGGGCTTTCTGCTTCTTTCCTCTTCGTGCACATCTGTAGTTTTCTGCCCTTTTTTCATCAGATGTCTCCTGTTCTTTTCCTTCCTTACTCCATATTTTCTTACACATGATCTGTGACCGTTTCCTCAGTGGCAGCTTTGGGGTCTTTTTCTGCAGAGTTGGGAACACGTCTGTTAAATGTTGCCCAGGATTTGAGGAAACTCTTGTATTTTCATGATACCTTTATATATGCTTCTCTATGCAGATATTACCTTATATTTAGCTTCCTAGTATGTTTTTATTGATGTATTTAATGATACTTTGTGTTAGTGGCAAATGAAACAACAAAGAGCTCAACTTAGCACTCATACTGATGGTTTGTGAGGGGAAGGGCTGGGAATTTGATGATGTCCTCTTCCTCTACAGCTTTTTCACTGACTCAGAGGTATTTAATTCTGAAATGTTTTCTGCATTTTTCTAATCAATGCCTTGATTTCACAAGTGATCCAAATGTCCCATCACCGGGGGAATGTCCCATCACTCTTTCCATCGCATCCCCGTCCGCGGCGTGGCCAGGAGGAGGGCGGGAGGGAAGGCTGGGGAATGGTTCCTGCAAAGCGCGGCGCTTCGCTGCGGTGGTGCCGCCGGGGCTGCGCGTCCGTGTGCGGGGCGCAGCCTCGCTGAGCGCTCCGTGCCTCCGCTAATTGCCCCCCGCGCACCGGAGGAGGGGGCAGGCAGAGAAAAACGAAAGGTGTGAAAGTCCCAGTTTTTTAGGAATGCTCGTCACCCCGGCTGGTGCCCTTGCTGCTGTACCACGGCTCCCCGAAGCAGCTGACCGAGGCGGTGTCTGGGAAGAGCGATCGCGGGAATGCTGCGGAGCGGCGCTCGGCGGCGGCTGCGCCTGCAGCGTCCCTGGAGCGCCTCGGAGCCTGGTCCTCAGTGCCTGCCGAGCAGCTTGGCCGGTTAGCTCAGTTGGTTAGAGCGTGGTGCTAATAACGCCAAGGTCGCGGGTTCGATCCCCGTACGGGCCAGTTTCTGGTTTTTTGGATTTTTTTTTTTTTTTTTCCCCTTGGCCATGAGATTACTGACTTAGCAGAGAATCGCTTTATTTTGTTTTAGGGAAAGGAACGCGGTACCCCCCAAGAGGAAGCTGGACTTGGGCGGTCACGGGGGCACAGTGAGTGCGAGCTGGACCAGCGCCTCTCCCCATCCCATCCCACCCCGGGCCCGGCCAGGCGTCACCCCTACGCCAGGAGCCCACGGCCGGTGAGCTGGTACCACGTGGCGGCAGGGAGACAAGCCTCCCACATCTAATTCCTCGTTAGTATAGTGGTTAGTATCCCCGCCTGTCACGCGGGAGACCGGGGTTCGATTCCCCGACGGGGAGATAGAGCAGTTTCTTTTTCCTCAAACGGGGGAAAAGTAAACCCACGCCACACTTGCTTTTCCCCTCCCTGCTCCTCAACGAAGTTCGAGCTGGGAGACAAGACAATTAGATTGTCCAAAGCTGGCAGGAGTGTGAAGGCACGCAGCAGCGCCCTGATCCACCATCGGACCTCCCTGGCAATGGAGCTGGCCTGAGCAGCACTGTTCTGCTGTGCGATCGATCGCGGCACAGCTGCTCAATGCTGATTTTCCCAAAGACAGCCATCCTTCCATTCTCATGAGGTAACACTGAGACCTCAACCCACATTAGCCAAGTTATGCTGCTGCAGCACACCTTAAACCATTTCCCCCCCTTCTACAATTAAGACATCATCAAAATACATGTGAAGTACTACCTTTTCCACAGCTTCCTGAAAGCACAGTTTAAGGTTTAATATAATAACAAATATTCCCTTTATTCTTTAAAAAAATGTTTTTAAGCACACCAACATTTTATAAGGGTAAGCAGTGCTATTTAGGCACAGATAATGCTTTCATTTCCCTGAAGACACCACAGTAGTTTGCCATTTTGCAGTCATCTAAAGCATGCAGAGTAGCCCCGCGAGGCCTTCACCAGTCCTTCACAAGGCAGCAGCAACAGGGGATGACAACATTAGCCCATCAGTCTAAAAGAATGAGTTCATACACTTGCAAGTTCTAACAAGTCTACAGCATATTTAAGGCAGGAGGTAAGAGTATAAATAGACACACTGAAACACCACACAGCAGCAGTTTGAATGGGCTGGTTTGCAGGTATTCCTGTTCTCTCAGAATGGCTCAGTGGAAGCAATCAGTCTTGTTCATGATCTGTGTCAGTGCACCCAGTCTTTGGGATTTCGCAGAACCTCCAGAATTTCTGCTTCTTTGGAGCTCTCTGGTGGGTTGTGCATGTACTCCCACCTGCAAGGAGAAGGGAAACTCACTCAGATGGCCCAGCTGGCAGCCACTTCTCCTGCACCAGGCTGGGTTTGGACTGGAGTTGCCTTTTCTAAGGATGCAAAGCTACATACACAGTTGATACTCTTGGCTGAGATTACAGATATGGTTACAAATCACAAGTTCAGTAGAAAGAAATAATAATGCCACCAGGGTAGACAGGAGAAATGTTAGCTTCATCTTTTTACCAACTTTTGAAAAATCTGGAAGGACAAGGAAAAAGAAAAGAGCAGTACCCCATTCCCCACAAGGCATGCAGGTTTATTTGCAAAAATCTTGTAACAGTCTCTTGTGACACACTAGTATCACAAGGAAGGTGAACAAAACCAGGAACACACTGAATTCTGACAGTGACACAACCTTTTTCCAGAATCTGGACTGGAAGCTCTACGAGTCTTTGCTGAATCTTGGTTTTAAGAACAAAAGTGGTGAAAGATCCCTTTTTTCATTGAAAAAGCAATTGAAAGAGACACAAGAGAGAAAGGAAAGTGTCAGCAGTCGCAGAGAGATGGGTATGTCCTCCTTGCTCCTTTGCCCCCCCAAGGAATGACCCATTCATGCTGTGAAGTGAGCTAGTTCATTGATGAAAAAGAGCAAACCCAGACAATCACAGAAATGATAACAAAACACAGAACATGCTACACCACCAGGTCAGGGACACATCAGGTGTTGTCAGTAGGATGAAGATATACGGTGACAACAGCACTGCCTTCACAGTTACAAGGCAGCAGGCAGTTTTCCTAGGAATTCATAAAAGGATACCCAAAAGCAACCTGAAAGTGGGAATAAATAGTAAATGACCAAATTTGCTGGTGTGACAAGTGTAAGCAAGATGGGTTAAAACCTAAAAGGACAGAAAAACAGTATTTAGCCAAGCAACTGAGTAATAAAATGGCAGGAAATTCACTGTTGATTGATGTGATGGACACAGAAAAAAGTTGCATACAGACTGAGTTAAATTGTACTGCCCAGAAAAGACCTTGGCATTGTAACAGTTCTGTGAAAAAGCCACCTCAATGCTGAACAGCAGTCAAAACCAGCAAACAGAATATTAGGATTATGGAAAGAATAATTAATTAAGATACTGCTATGCCACTATGAGTCAGGAGCACACCTGCATCTTGTATCCAGGTACGTAGCTTACATTGTCCCTTCCTTATCCCCAGTTCAGAAAGGGCACAGAAAACTTAAGCCTAGCAAAAGTGGCAAAAGTATGAAACATCAACTGTACAAAAGACTAAAAAGAGCAGGAAAACAAACTGTCAGCCTGGAAAACAAACAGAAGCCTGTACAGGAAGAAAATCATGTTACTCAGTGAAAAGTCGGATGAAGTCATCAAGTTCAGTAGAAAACAAAGAGGTACTTTCTCATACAACACACAGTTAGTTAAACCATGGAGCTCCTTGCCACACATTTGGCAGGACTGCCAGAAGCTCTCATGGTTTCTAAGGGCTACTAAACAAACCCATAGAGCGAGAACAATAAATCTATCAAGAGGAACTAAGCACAAAAACTGTAATTTTTTTTTTTACCAGAAAATCTCTATGCCACATACTACTGGCAATTAGGTGAGTACAATGGAGAAGCATCTGCATTTGTAGAATAGAGAACTGTACTTGTCCAGTTCTTGTATCAGGCATGAACTCGCCACTGTTAAGAGACTGGAGACCAGGAGAGACCTTTCATTTAATCCTGTTAAGTATTTTACTAAGAACAGTGGGCTGCAACCCCACATAACCACACCCTTACCTTGCAGTCAGTGGCAGAGACATAAGAATGCTTTCGATTCTTGATCCTGGTGTCAGGAGGCCAAACTTTGTACCTCTGTCATAAACCAAGTTGAACTCTACATACCTACAGGAATGAAGAGATGCAACAGAAAAAAAAAAAAAACAAACTAGTTTATTAGCAGAAATTGGTTGTCCTTTCTTCAAATGGCAGACGTCAAACAAAACCAGTCTGTCTTTCTGCTGAGTTGGGGTCAACTGTTCTTTAGCATCCTCTGCATAGGAATGTGGGTGTGACCTTGCCACTCCACAGAGCACTGGGAGAAGTGACCTCGGCTAAGAGACTAGAGCAGACCAACTGCTGAAAGGAGAGCAGTCTGCAGGCTCCTGTGCTGTACTGTATTCCTCCCAGGCCTCAGCCCTGCTGGCAAGCTCAACACTACAATTACCTTGGTTCTTCTCTTCTTTGTGGGGGTGTAATAAAGAGAGGCCTTAAAGGTACTGAAAATAACCAGACAAAAAATCCTAATGTGCAGTCCTCCATGCTGAAGGATACATAAGCAGCAAGGCTAGAACAGTATTTCCTGGTTCCTGGGAAGATCTGGAAACAGCAGAAGTCAATAGCTTCAGAGTCCTGGCTGGGATTTGTAAGTGATGAAATAGACCATTTTCTGCTCCCAGCAGAGGACTAGAGCTGTGACAATTCATCAGGGATTATCTCGAGAGCCAGTACAGGGCATTTGTACTTGAAGATACAGGAAGGGAAAAGCTCTTATCTATGTGCAGAAATGAAAGGCTTTACATAGCACCATAACCTGCAAACAGACCCAGGGAAATAGACAGGCCTCAAGCTGGTCCTGGCTGCTCAGAAAAGCTATTCCCCCTTTTAAACTTTGCAGGTTTGCTAAATCCCATTCACACACTGGATCCTGAAAGATGTTCCCAAGAACAGTCCCACCAAATTAAGGACACTTGCTTAAATGACCAGCAGCTGCAGGGCAGTGATCTGAACTTGAATGGTTACACTCTCCATGCCAGTCTCACATTTCTCTGAAGAACAGGCAGAAACTAAAGACTCTAGTTAAGCACAAAGCATAGTTTCAATTCTCCATATGCTCAGACACTCACAGGCCATGGAGAACAGAGTAAACTGTATTGACCAATGTATTTAAGCTTTTGCAGCATTAACAGTTGGTGACTTAGCATCCTCCTAAGTCTTCTACAGGTATCCTCAATTCCTTTACAGGAATTTCAGTGCCAAGATCAGATGGAATAAATATGTACATAAGGAGCTGAAAGTACTCAAGTACAGTTACTTCCTGACTTTGTGAGGTTTTCTTGCATTACTTAATAGGAAGCCACCATTCCTTCACCCTTAGCTCCTCATGTGACAGGGCAGCCCTATATCCAGTATCTCTGGGCTGCAGGAGAGGGCAGGATTGAGGACATGAAGCACACCCACACCCCTTGGCCTGTTCTTCTTTTCTTGCTCTTTGAAGGAGTTGAAAAGAAATGGTGGTGCTTTGTTTGGGTTGCTTGTGTTACAACATGGAAGAGTGGGAAATGGGTTCTTTGCACCCTCTTTAGCAATCCAGCATTGGATTTCAGAATTAGTTCTATGCACAAACATGCTGAAATTCTTGGTGAGCTTTTTTGGTCCACACAACCTGTAACCATTAAGAAACTAGCTCGTTTTTTTTTCTTGCCAGCCCAGTCCACCTCCTGTGTATATTTTTGTTCCTCCAGTACTCACCGTCCTCTCCGAAGCTGTTGCCATAGCTTTTCCTCTGGTGTGAAGGAGTCATGGCAGTGCTTTTTTACAATGGGAATGTAACAAGGCACGACAGCTTTGGCACAACTCTTTACAAACTGGAATACTTCCTCCTTGGAGGGAGAGTCCATATCATCAAAGAATATGCCTCCAATCCCTCTCCGCTCACCACGGTGCTTGATGTAGAAGTAGTCGTCACACCTAGAAGCAGCATCAGATGATTACTAATATGGTCCAGAGTATTCAAACACATGAACAGTACTCCAAAGAGCTGCATGCTGCAGGACAGAATGCCCACAAGTCAGTTTCTGCAGGGCTGGGTGCCCCACTGTTTCCCTGATTGCCCAGAGTCAGGACAGTGCAGCAGCACTGGGAAAGCACTCCTGTGTCACTTGCAGTAAAAGCTCTGATTAAATGGTCTCTATAAAGCTACACATCACTGCAAAGTCGCTGAACACCATGGCAGATGCATCCACGTAGGTTGATCCAATCCATGTCCTTTACCTACTCGGAACAGGGACATCTGATTTCAAAACTTTAAAAACTAAGGGCTCTTGATAGATTCCGTTCCCAGCATTATATGTAGTTCTCAAATTATTTGGACAGCTTTCATATGAACTCAAACTTGGAAGAGTTTATTTACAGAATTCATTCTGTTCGCCATCCAAGTAAAAGAATTTTCTTCATCAAAACACAAGTAATCTAAGGCCTCAAGACCAGATAAGAAAGCAACTGTCACAGCACCCTTCCTTGGAAAAAGGCTTTTTAATAGTTAGAACTTGAAAGACTGAGTCATTAGAGCAGTGGCTTTTCATGACTGATGTTTAAGTTTATAAATTAGTAAGGGCAGCTTATCCTAAAAGCAATTAATCTCTTTTGTATTTACAGGGAGTATTTAGTTGTGAAATTACTGTAACTTGAATGATTTAACTCTATCTATAATTCCTTGCTTGAGTGTGCAAGTCTTCACACAGAGGAGAAAGCAAAGGGAAGTAGGAAGCAGGAACCATCAACATCAAGAAAACCTGGCCCTTCCATTAGGACTAGTTTTCCATATGGGACCAGTTTTCCATATATCCACAATTGTTCTCAAGCATTATATATGGCATGGCCATAACAAGAGAGACATAGAGATGTAACAGATAACCTATACTATTTTCTTATTCACTGGGATAATCAGTGTTTTCTGTTTTATAATAGCAGGAAGAGTTAGGGAAAAACACGAAGTCAGAAACATAAAAGAGAATAATCCTGGCAAAAATCTTAAATTTAGATCAGGTAGACAGTGTGGTAAGTGTAATAATATTTATCTTTAGCAAAGTGGGAAAAGGCCTACCCCCTGCAGCTGGCATTGCTAACCTACGTAAGCAGCAAAGAACCAGACCATTAAGGTAGATTCTTTAAACTACCATGCAAAAAATCCTCAGACAGCAAGACTATAATCTCAAGGCTCTACGATATGTCTCTCTACTAAGTGGTTGCCACCCAAACTATAACACCCACTTTATCTCCTGTCCTCAGACAGGACCTAATAGCTTACAAAAGGGTACCCCCACCTTCCTGCATACACAGCTTGTGGCAGATAGGATTATCAGACACAGAACAGCAAGTTCCCACTTGGTAGTGGAAGATCCCATCACTTGTATCTCTCAGCTCAAGAAGAACATTCAAAGTTTGCATCTTAGAAAATGTGCTGTTGAACTCCCAGTGAATGTGTCACCAGAGAAAAAAATACAGCTTCATCAAACTATGAAGCTTCTACATTAAGGACAATGTACTTCACATACCTGGAAATTACCTGGCTATGAAGGGCAGACTGAAGGCAGAAAAACAAAAGTGGGATTTTCAAAACTGGTGTGATGGCCCAAGAGCTCACACTGAATCATGCACATTTACCATGAGTTCACTGTAAACAGAATTTGTACAAGTCCATGGGGCAGAAGTCTTGTCCTAGTTCAATACCAGAGGCTAAAAGGAATTTTAAGTTGCCTAGTGCAACAAAACCTTGACAGTTTTTCTTTGGGCTATAGACTTACGATCCTAGTTGTCAGCCCTCCAACTTGAAAAATCCAGGATTCTGTAAATAAGATATTTCTTGAGACAACATTTTGTCCCAGTACACTTCTGATTTTCATTATGGCTTTCTGATACTTTTCAAAAGGCAGCAGAACCTACAGTTCCTAGGATACACTTAACTGCCAACACCTAGTGCTGCTTTCTGCTCCCCCCAAGCACACCTTCATCCACGTACCATTTCTTGTACTTGGGATACAGCTTCAGATCATGCTTGTCACAGGCTTCTTTCAGAGTCTTGTGAAAATGAATGGCGTCCTCTTCATTCAGGTAAGTTGGAGTGAGGTCAGTCCCACCACCAAACCACCACTGTTTAGTTCCTATAGCAGAGGCAAGCAACATTTTTCTTTTAAACTTCTGAACAGCAACTTGTTGCTAGTGGTTCACCAAGAACTAACAACTACTTTTACAATACAGAACAACATCATTTTTCAGTGGCGTCCCTAAACTTCACTAGTGAAAAATTTGCCTACAAGGTAGTGCAATGATCAGTGACTCCAGGAAGAGATGAAACAAACTTCAATGTAGTGAAAACCATTTTAGACCACTGATCCTGACTATAGGACAGCAGTTTCACAAGATGGGCTGGTGACTTGACATAGCTGGGAGCAAACTCGCACCAGTTCTTATCTCTTACCCCAGCCATGCATTCACACTTCCTTGGGGCATTTCATACATTCCGCACTGGACTATAATCCTTACCATCTGCTTCTTCAATTTCAAAGTATCTGTAGTTGAAGTGCATGGTTGGAACATGAGGATTCTTTGGATGGATAACAGAGCTCACACCCATGGCACAAAAAGGCAGCTTCCCTGCATAAAAAGAAGCACAGAAAAAACCCTTCAGTTTTATAATAAACTTCATTTGTTATCATTTAAGGAACATCAATATTTTCCCTTATGCTCCAAATCACAACAAGAAACTGTCTCATGTTGGGTCACCATAATTATTAATCAGTGGGCAAGTTACTTCTCATCCATACACCTCTGTGCACCTAACTCACTTATTTCTTTGGTATTTGATCTAAAACATGACAATACTTTGGAGAACCCACTAGATGAAGACCACTTAAACCATAAGGCACTGCTTTCTACCACCCCCAGTACTCACAATTACCCTTTGTTACACAAAGGTGTGCTGGGTATCCTTTAGCCTACAGGTGTTTTTGGTTTTCTCCCTCCACCTCGCTGGTACATAATTCCTGCACTGTTTCAGTGTAGCGTTACATTGTCATTATCGAGAAGCCACCTGTGCCGACAATACATTCCTCAGAGCAGCAAGACAGAGAGAAGCACTGCCGTACCTAGCTTTCTAGGGACGTGAAAATCCACCTATCAGGCTTACTGATTAGAAATCACTATGGTTCAAATGAAAACCTTTGATCTTTCACCAGTCTGGCCTTCCTCACGTTCTGCTCAAAGGCCAGGTTGCTTTCAGAGCACCTGAACGGGAATACTCAGGTGAGCACGTCCCGGTTCCCCATCCCAGCTGCGCGACAGACGCCTTACCGTCCTTGGCCTTCAGAGACTTCCCTCTGCTCCGCATCTGCCGCGCTGCCTCCTCGGACAGAAGCCCGGACACGACGGACACGTTCACACCCGCCTTCTCGAAGACCTCGCCATCCTGCAGCACGCAGCTGATGCCGCCTCCGCCTGCCAACGCCAGGCTCCAGGTCAGGGTCACCGAGGGGTGACCGAACCCGGGGTGCCGGTATCCGCGGTCTCCCCCGCGGCTTCTCCATACCTTCCTTCCTTTCCCAGCTGTCAACGGCGAAGGAGGCACCGGGGTCCAGGTCGGCCAGGGCGCGACACACCTCCGCCTGCGTCTCCATGATGAGCAGCTCCATGCGGCTCCGCAGCTCCCGCCGCCGCCGCCGCAGCTCCCGCAGCCCGCTCACCGGCGGCGCCATGAACCGCTGCCGCAGCTCCTTCTCCTCCTCGTCCTCCCGAGCCGCCGCCAACGCGGCTTGCCGCCGCCACAGCCCCAGCGCCAGCCCCAGCCCGCCCAGCGCTCCTGCGGCCGCCAAGAGCCCAGCGCCCGGCTAAAGGCGAGGGCGGGCGGGCCACGGGCAGCCCCGCGGAACAGGCGCGCTGCCGCCGCCATGACCGGCACCGGCGCCGCAATGCCGCCGGGGCGGGGCCGGGGCGGGGCGTGGGCCGCGCTGGGTGTGAATGTGTGTCTGCCTACGGAAACGATTAGGGAAAGCACCTCTGAGATCATCCAGTCTGGTCTGTCATCTATCACCGCACTGTCAGCTAGACCACAGGGCACTGACTGGCACGTCCAATCTTTCTTTCTCCAGAGACAGTGACTCCACCACCTCCTTGGGCGGTCTAAACCAATGTCTAATCACTCTTTCTGTGAAGAAACTCTTCCTAATGTTAACCTAAACCTTCCCCTGGCACAGCTTAACACTATGTCCTCTCGTTATGTTGCTGGTTGCCTGGAAGAGAGTGATCCCCACCTGGCTACAACCTCCTGTTAGGTAGCTGTAGAGAGTGATAAAGTTACCCCTGAGCCTCCTTTTCTTCAGGCTGAACAACCCCAGCTCCCTCAGCTGCTCCTCATAAGGCTTGTGCTCCAGACCCTTCACCAGCTTCATTGTTCTTCCTTGGACCTGCTCCAGCACCTCAATGGCCTTCCTGAACTGAGGAGCCCTGAACTGGACACAGTATTTGAGATGTGGCCTCACCAGTGTTGAGTACAGAGGAAGAATCACTTCCCTAGTCCTGCTGGTCATGCTATATCTGAAACAGGCCAAAATGCTATTGGCACACAGCTGGCTCATACATGTCTGTACAAGAAAGCCCATCCACACTGACTGCTGTGAAAGAGTGCAAGCATCCCATAACCCTCCCATTGGGATCTGGGCTGCCCTTTGCGTGAGGGTGGCATGACAGGGAGAGGCATCGAGGGATGCAGCACTCAGGTGCTGCACCTCGCCTGGTGCAGCTTTGGGAGAGGGGGCTGTGCTGTCCATGTGCCTATAAAATATCTCTGCATACTGGTTACAATCAGGTTACAAATAACCTGATATTGTTGATGCAACTACATGCAGCTGCAGAGTCATTTTGTGAGTAATGGCTTGTGCAGGGCCAGGCATTGCTGGAATAGGGGTGAAGTTGTATTTTACTGAGCTGTCCTGTGAACCATATGAAATTGTTCTTCTGTGTATGGCATTTCTGGTTTTCTACTCATAGAAAGGAATTTTTAGAACCTGAATAGTTTGTGGGACCACTGGTTCAGTGCAATAGGATTATTTCCCATGGATCTGGGAGGGCACATGCTTATACATCCTTTTTTCTTTCTAAAGTTGAAGCACATGTTGTTTCCTAATGTAGTAGAGGAACTAGAGACATGTAGTGAAAGGGCTTTGATCTCACTGCAATTGCAGAGACATGGTGGGATAGCTTGCATGACTGCAGTGTTGTCATGAAGGGCAATGCCCTGTTTAGGAGAGACAGACCAGAAAGGTGCGGTGGTGGAGTTTCCCTCTCTGTGAGACAGCACTTGGAATGTATTGAGCTCTGCCTTTGGGTGGACAACAAGCAAGTCAAGATCTCATGGGTTAGGAAAAAAGGGCAGACAAATAGAGGTAACACTGTTGTGGGTGTTCGCTACAGGCCACCTGAGCAGGAGAAAGTGCTTGAGGTCTTCTACAGACAGCTTGAAGCAGCCCCACAGTCACAGGCCCTGGTTCTTCTGGGGGACTTTAACTACCCTGACATCTGCTGGAGAAACAACAGGTGACAAAAGTGATTAAGGGTGTGGAGTGTCTCTCTTATGAGGAAAGGCTGAGGGAGCTGGGTCTGTTCAGCCTTGAGAAGAGATGACTGAGAGGGGACCTCATCAGTGTCTATGAATAACTGAAGGGAAGATGTCAGGCTGTGCTCGGTGGTGTCAAGCAATGGAACATGAAGGCATTGAGTAGAAACTGATGCGCAAGAAATTTTACCTGAACAGGAGGAACAACTTTTTTAATGTGGCCAAGCATTGAAACAGGATCCCCAGAGAGAATGTGGAGTCTCCCTCCTGGAGAACCATCTGGACACAATCCTATGCCAGGTGCTCTGGGATCACCCTGTTTGAACAGGGAGGTTGGACCAGATGATCCACTGTGGTCCCTTCCAACCTACCCAGTCTGTGATTCTGTGAAAAGAAGAATTCAGAATACCAAAGAGAAGGTCTGTGTAGTGCCAGGTGTTAAAAAGTACTGCATAGCACAAAAATGGCTCAGCTCTGCAAAGATTGCACTTTGGTATGGGACTGTTCCTTGGAAACAGTAATCTGGTATTTCTGGACTGATTTGCACCTGTAGTACCCAGGCATAGATCAGTTTCAAATGTGGCTCTGTGGAAAGTGTGGAGATTAATCCCTATTATGGATCTGGGCTTCATTATCTGCCTCTTTTCACTGCAGAGTATTTTTGGGGGGAGTGTCTGTCTGTATAAAGTGATAATGTTTGCTCGAACGTTATCTTCAAGCATGTTCTTATTTCTGATCTGGTTCTGCTCTTTGGCAGCAGAGAGTGCTGTAAAACTGCTGAAGCTCTGCAACTCGGAACAGATCTCAGCTTGTCTCTCTTCTGCCATCAGCTGGAGAACATGATCCCTGATGAGCAAGGAAACCCAGCCCAGCGGAGGTAGGAGTGAATGTGTTAAGAGAGGTCTGTGCCTTGTAAATAGCTTGGAAGTGCATAATGCATACTGTTTAGCATCAAAACGTTTAGATGTATTCAGTAGATACAATTCAAGAAGAAACTGAGCTATCACTGCCAGCCCTGGATAAAAAACTGTGGAAAGAGCTGCTTAGAGCAGCCAAAACCCGCAAGATGTTAGTGCCCTTCCAAGCTCTTTACTGTAGTAAAGCTCTGCTCTTTCAGTAGGTTTTTTTTTAGACGTTATTAAAAACAAATAAATGTCAGGGCCAAGACATGTAAAACACATTCCTGCTGATTTAATATGTTGGTGGGTTTTTTTCTGTACTAGGTTGAATGCAATCTTTAATTGATAACATCTGGTAATTCAGCTGGATGGGACCTCTGGAGGTCTGTAGTCCAGCCCCAGGGGTTCACCATTCCCAGGCTGGATGAGGTTGTGCAAGGCCTTCCTTATCCAGCTGCAGTTAGAAAAACCACTTTCCTCGTTTTGCCTGGGCTCCTGCCTCAGCACTCCACCACTCCCACCAGGAAGAATTTGGTGAGAATTTCCTTTCCTGCAATCACATTCCCAGGTCAATGTCTTGCTCTTGCTAGTGAAGTTTAGAAGCATGACTGCTTTACACACTGGCATTGCTCAGGCTGGATGCAGAAGCCAAGTCAGGCTTTCACTCTCTCTTGGTGATGAGGAGTGAGAGAGTGTAAAACACTCACACTCTTTCTGTGCTGAATGCTGTCATGTTAGCACCTTGTGAACGAATTGGTCTTGCATTTACCTGAACAAGAATTGAATCTGAGGAATGGTGCCTTTTGCTTTTTTAGAGAGCTACGTGAGATCCCAAGGTTTTGGCCTCCCTTAAAATCTCTATGTCAGTTTTAAAAGTTTGACTGAAAATATGCATGGTGAAATGACTTTGAATATTTTGTCTCTTAGCGTCTTGTCTATTTTCATACCTGTATGTGTTTTGTTGTGAGGGTCTTGCAATAGGTTTTGTTTTCAGTGACAGCAAAGCCATTTAGATTTGCTTTGTAGTCAAAACCTCTACTGGTGCAAGTGAGTGTGATTCTAGAGAAGGTTGTAGGGCTACAGTGATTTCAAGTAGATTTGAAGAACTGGACTTCTACTTGCAGTATTATGTAAGGTGATCTCTTATGAAGAAAAGAATGCTTTTAATTTTTTTGTTGTTGTTTTTCCCTATGCTTTGAAAAGAGTTCTGAAGCTTCTCTGCTGCTGCTTGTATTTAGGTGTCATCTACCTTGGTTTAATTTTCCTTTCTACTGAGAATTTATGGACAAAAATGACATTAACAAAAGAACAAGAGACACTGCATGTTCTAAGGCAGCAAAGCATAATAAAGTCTCATTCATACTGAGACATGCACATGCTTTCACTTAGGTTGTTGGATACTTTTGAGTACTAAATTAATGCAGTTGCTTATCAGAAAATAGGAAGAAAAAGATGCATTGAGAGCACAAAAATTCCCCATCAATTGGCATTTCTCTTATGTCTGAAATCGAAAGAGCCATTTTCATCCAGTTTATCACACAAAGCATTGATTGTGACTTCAAAAACATTTTGAGGGCTTGTAGTTAGACAAGTCCTCGTTTAACAGAGGTCATCTCAAAGGTTTTTCATGATACTACAAGCTGAATTGACTTATTATCTCAGTATAACAGTGAGAGAGAAGTGAAAGCTTTGGTGACTGAACTGAAACAGTAGGTGATGTGAAGTTTGTAAGAGAAAGATGAAAACCTTTCTTTCTGCATCTGTTATCTCAGTAATTTGTCTGGATGGCAGATTCACAGGAATCCTCCTTTTTTTTTTTTTTTTTCATTTTTTTTAAATGCAGGATTGATTCCCCTGGGTGTATGAAGGAAGGAAAGGATAACTACAGAACAAGAAGCTGCTGGAATTCTTTCATGCTACCTCCTGGAAGGTAAGAGGAATTATGCAGTGCCTTAGGAAAACCTTTCTTCCACTACTGATTGGTCACCTTTGCATAGTTAATAAAAAAGAAGTGAAAAAGTGAAATATAGAGGTTTGCTAACAGGCCCCAAAATGTGCTTGTGTGCAGCCTCCCCTGGAAATGTGCTAGCACTCCAGGTCAGGTACTACATCTTCCCTGTGATGAGATCCATGGTTTTCCCACTTCCTCTGTGCCCTTCCCTGAGCTCTGCCTTCAGATTTGCTGTCACATAGCACCATCTTCATAAAACATTAGGAATTGTCCCCAGACATAACTATTGCATATGTGACGTCATCCAGGAAAAGCCAAAGTATGACCTCCCTCCCAGGTTTCCAAGGAAAGGGAAACAATGAGCAGAAGTGATCTGTTGGCAAGAATTCTTTTTGTGTTACTCCCCTGCCCCAGTGTCACAATAATTTTTTTTTTGGTAGCTGTTTATACACACTAAATGTAATGTTTACTGTTATGAAAGTCCACCCAGAAGCCAAAATACATAGCTTTCTGTTCTCCCTGGAATAATAGGTACATTTTTTTATGGTTAAGCTAAAGGACTGGGTGAATTAGCTCACAGGTCTTGAGAGACTTTTGCCTGCAGTTAGTTCTGAATAACAGACGTACATTGTGGTAGTATAATTCAAATTTCTTTACTGTCTGGGCAGCTCAGGATTATCAGGAAGACTAGAGGCAGGGAAGGGTGGGATGCATATGTTGAGAAGCAGCGGGGGTTTTAGGACAGAAAAGCAATTTCCATGGGAAAAGGTGCTATGCTCACCCATGCTGACAAGGAAAGTGACCAATATTAAGAATTGTGCACAGCACACAAGTGGGCTTCTGTGGTCATTTTAAAGCTGGCAGTTTGGGACTCATGATGATCCCTGGCTCAGGCATTTTTAAGCTGGTGCAGTGGGACTCATTCACCATCTGGTAGAACTGTAGGCTTAATGCACCATCTTTATCTGACCCTTACACCGTACTGCAGGGATAAGGTCAGGAATTCTATGAAAAAGAAGATAAACAGTTTTTCCTGCATTGCCTCCAGAAAACTAATGATAAAGCCTGCTTAGTCCATTATTTGCTGTCAAATAAGAGGTGACTCTTTCCTCATGCTGTTAGTTCATAGAAGTTGTAACTACAGGTTTTGCCAAGGCCATTATTCTATTACCAGACCTAACATCTGACCTGACTGAAAGCAAGCCAAATCCAAAAGGAAGATGCCAGGAAGCAGAAGAATAAGGCACAATACTTCAGCCAGATACGTTCCCAGACTACGTGTGTTTTCACTTTAGGGATTTCCTGAACCTGGTGTGATTGATACAGTTAGTGACTGTCAACAGGTCTCTCTTCTAAATGCTTGTTCAGTCTCTCTTGAGAATTTTCTGCAGCTAAAAAATCCTCAGGCAAGCAGCATTGTGATCTGTAGGGCTTGCCTAGAACACAGCTTCTGTTAGCATCATTGATGGCTTCTTATTCTTGAATATCTGAAGAGATAGTGAAGAGTTTTTCCTATCTGTGCCATCAGGCCTGTCTCTGCACCAGAGTTGAGAATCATAACACTTTAACTCCTTGCATGGTGACCACTGTCCCCATCCACACGCAAAGGATGTGTCAAGAACACATTGCTTACCCATGAAAATGCATGTGTTTCTCAACCTGAAACTTCATCAGCAGGCTAGTGGATTCCTAAATGAACTCAATGTCTACAGCAGTTTTTCTTCTCTCAAAACTCTAAAAAACAAAAACCAGTGTTTTGTTACTCCCTGTTCTTGTGTCTGGTGTGAAAAGAAGTACTTTAAAAGGCCAGTTGGTAAAAGTCTTGGCAGTACTCAGATTGCAGTCTTGTCTAAAGTGAATCACCACCTTTTGAATCACAGCTTTCACTTCCTTCATTGCCTCAATTTCTTAATCTTTCACCTCACATTGGTTTAGGTCTGTGGACAAGGCAATATCACCAAAGTGGAAATATCATGCCAGAGATGAGCCTGAGGACTGCAAAGACAAATCTAGGCAGGAGTGCTGGGGACTGGGCTAGAGTGGAGAGATGGAGCAAGCCCTCTACAGATGGGGGTACTTTGAAGAGAGCAGAGGCAGAGAGCAGAATTTTCTAGGAAAAAGTTGGGATAGTTTGTTTGAACACTACTATTGTTTTTTAAAAGTTAGTTTTCCAAAGCAAGCTGAACTCCTGCAAGGGAGCCCTCTTGGGTAAGTGGGGGTTGCAAGGACTGAAATGGATTTGAGTCAGTGTACTGAAAACCACAGTCAAATTCTAACTGATGCTAGAGCCGTCAAGAACTTACTCTGTACAGCTCCCTACCAGAGATTTCAAAAATGCTGATAAGGTGTAGGATGTTGTAGGGCAGCTGCACCATCTCAGCATTAGACTTCCTTTTTATGTCTATTTACAAAAGTTTGCCTTCTTTCCAGGGCCTGCCTTGTCATGAGTTCTGTGGGATTTCATTGTCTTTTCAGCTTTTAAATGAAACGGAGTGTCTTAGACAATACTGGATCTTGGCACTGCATTATCTTTTCCTTCTGGGTACTTCTTCTGTTTCATTCTTTTTCAGTGTAATAAACCCCAGAGCACTGTCCTGATGGGCTGAGCACCCATGAAGGAGCATCAGCTGCAGAAAGAGCCATTTCATGTGCCTGTGCGGCTTTCCTTCCCCTGTTCTTCAAAACTGCCTTGAAAACCCCTGGCTAGACTGTCACATGCTCATCACTGGTTTTCCCCATGGATCCCATGTCTGCTGATAACACAAGTCTTTACATTTGTTGTCCTGAGACTAGTTTTCATGAGAGAGCTATTTTCTACTCATTTGTGTGTAACACTACTGCAGCTTCTCCTCTCCCACAAGTTTCTAACTTTTTCTCTCTTTTGCACTTCCTCATTCTTCACTAATGTTAGATATGACATGTCACAGGAGCATGGTGCCTGCTTTTGTTGTATTTAGCTATAAGAAGAGATATAGGACATACAATATTAAGCTCTCTCAGAGCTGTGCATCAAATTCTGTAAACTTGTGGAGCATTGTTTGAACTGTCCAATGTAACAGAAAAGTGAGTTATTTTTAATAGTGCTCTTACATTTCTCTAGGTAATTCAAACCATATACAGTACTCTCTATTAGTGGAATTGTGGAAGATACTGTTCTTAAACATATTGACTGATTCCTGTTATATTTCCATGGCAGTTTTGTCACAGGACTATAATGGTATTATCAACTGCATTACTTTGAAGGCTTCATGAAAGCATGAGCATTTTAGAAAGCAGACACCTTTCTTGAAGAATAACCTTACAAGATACAAAATAGGCAAGGTTCTTTAATTCTTGTAATTTTTAAACTGACTGATTTCTTGTGAATTTGAAGTCAATGCTATCTGAAGCTTAGTTATTTCACTTACACTTGTAAAAGAGAAATTACTTAACTGTTCTGTATGTTTTAATGCTTGCTGTATACTTTTTTGTGTAATTTTCTCAAATTGTCCATCAACTCAGGTAGCAGATTACAGCTTGCATTGAACTGTTTGATATATTTGATTGTTTAGTACTGACATCTTTGGATTTTGAAAACTGTTTTCCCACTAGCATGTTTTCCAGCCCTTTTGGAAGTATTGGAAGGTGAACTCTAACAGCTGTCATCCATAAGTCTGAGCAGTTTCTTTGTTTAAAGTACAAACCCCTGGGCTTATTCTGCAAGGGAGACTTATTGGATGCCTGAAGTGTTTGGTTGTTATTTAGTGAGTTCAGAAACTGTTGACATTCAATGCAATTATCTTTCTGAAAGTTTTCTCCATATTATGGGTATGGTGATGGCAAAAGATAAAATGTATGTTTTATCTTTATGTTGTTTTGTCTCTTTATCTTCTTTTGCACTTGTAAGTCAAGCCACTGCCCCACAGAGGACTGTGAGACACACACTGGTGATTGTGGTTCCACTGCTGCTGACCTGGTATTCAGCATGTAGTCTGTGGGTGTTTGAGGTGGATTATTGTATCATGGAACAAGAAGTCAGAGTGTCTATGGAAATTACCAGGAGCAGGCTTAAAGCAAGCAAAGGCCAGTTCTTTTTACACAGCACAGTTGAAATAAACTGAGAGGTGCAGGGTGTTACAGAGACCAGGGCTGTAAATGAGCTTAAAAAAGGAACTAAGAAAATCATAGAAAGGCTTTTAAATGCACAGATGTACAACGAGCTTCTGGCTCTGTCTGTCCCTGAGCAGCGAATTAGCAGATGTCACTACGATGTATTAAAAGAAGAGTAAATCTTGCCCATTTTTTGTACTCTCTCACAAAATACCCATTACTGACCACTGTCAGAGGAAGGAGCCTGGCTTTTTATAGGTTTGGTCTGATTCACTGTGGCTGTCTTTAAGTCACTGACCCCCAACATCTGGGAAGCAGGATGCAGGATTCATGGCTAAGTACACATTTTCTAGTGTGCAGAAAAAAAAAGTGAAAATCATGTCCTAAGCCACACCACAACCTGTTCTCACTTTGTTAATATGCAAGGTTAATCAGCATAAACACATCTGCTTGACCCAAACATACTCCCTAGAGTAAAAGCAGAAGTGAATTAGACCCTGGGATGGTTTGTGAAGAAAGAGTAAAACAACATCAAATTACTCTTAATTCTGCTGTGTTCTTACTTGGTTAGCTCAAAAATATTCAGGGATAGCAAGAAAAATTATGGCTTCCAGTGTAGTGCAATGCCAGGAATGTAATCCACAGTTTGTCCTTAATCCCATGAGGATCCTGTCAAATGTTTCCAGTGCTTTTGGCAGGAATATTAAATTACAAAATCTAGGATGCTTGCCAGAAAGAGAAAATAAAAGGTTCACAATAGAAGCAGTGCCCCAGCTCTATGCTTCTGCAGGAACAAAATGGCCTGTAAATATGGACCATAACTTTCAAAATAAAACAAGTTAAAAGGGCAGTTTCTCCTAAGTGTCTTACAGCAGTCCATTCCAGTACTAAAATAAGCACT
Organism: Onychostruthus taczanowskii; assembly: GCF_017590055.1. Lineage (NCBI taxonomy): Eukaryota > Metazoa > Chordata > Aves > Passeriformes > Passeridae > Onychostruthus > Onychostruthus taczanowskii. The sequence goes on from NW_024500794.1 coordinate 6,682,775, forward strand.
GTTTGGTACCTGATGACAGTTCAAGGAAGTAAGTGAAAATTATTGAATTGTCAGCATATTGAGCTGTTATTTTGAGCTAAAAGTACTTTTTTGTCTCACTTACAGCTCAGACTGGGTCCTGAGCTCCAGAGCCTGACTTCTGTTTTTTCTGTTGGTTGGAAGGAACTTGCAGAATATAGCAGGGTTGTTTTAGATTCACTCTGATACCACAGCCAGAGTTCAAAGATTGCTTGTTTTGTTGAATTTACCGTAAGAATGAGTTTATACTTTTGTAAACTAAATACTTGACTATACAAGGAATTCCAGTAAGAGGGAGTTGGAGAATTGTAAGGTCTTGAATATATATCATGCCTCTTTTGAGGCATGAATTACATGGAACTCAATATTTGCTTTATTTTTCAAGGTGAATTCCCATTTGTCTCTAATTTAGAGAGTAAGCTTTCAGCCATTTTTAATAAATTTGTTATACTAGGGTACTGGCAGGGGTATAAGCTCCCCGCTAGGGAAAAGGAAAAATTATGAACTCTTTATTTAGTTAGTTTATACTAGAAAATTTTCAGCTTACATCACACATGTTGATTTTGACACATTTTCCTTCTTTCAAAGACAGTGGAACAGGTTGCCCAGAGAAGACACGGATGCCTCATTCCTGGCTTTGAGCAACCTAGTGGAAGTCTAGCAGAAGGTGTCCCTGCCCATGGCAGGTATTTTGGAAGCAGATGATTTTTAAGGTCCCTTCCAACCCAAACCATTCTATGATTTTGTGATTCTCTCTGTCCCACATGGCTGCTTTCTGGGGTCAGCAAAGAAGAGTCTGACATTCTCATCCCTTCTAGGCAATTCTCCAGTTGTTTCTGCAAGAGACAAAACAACCAATGATTTGTTTAGTAATACATTTGTGTTTTACTACTCTATTTGTATTCTCTTCCTCTGGGTTTATTGAAGAGGTGTCCTTTAGATCAGCTAGAAGTTAATTTAGAAATTCCATCTGTGCCTTACCCAAAATGCACATCTTACAGAATACCAAGGGTGTATAGATGTCACTTTATTGCCTATTATTTTCAAATAAGAAGAGTATGAGGTTCAATCTCCAGATTTTTCACAGTGCCTACCCTATTTAGGTCCATTGATGTTATGATAAAGTAAACAAAACGTGATGTAGTTACATTAAGCTGATACCAGTATTCTATTGCCACACTGTTTAGCACCAATGCTAGAAAGTCTTCATGGATGGTGCTGTACTTTGCTGGTGCCTCTCACTACAGAAATATTCTAACTCAGGCATGAATGTCACAAAATCAGTCTCATTTTCTGTCAAAAATTGAATGGCTGAAAAACACTTTTGTCATTCATATCAGACAGTGCACTTTTTTGTGGTGGCAGGAAAGGGTGGAGAGGAAGAAGTGTTAACCTCAGAGTTATGCTTACCTTTCTTGCTTTTTCTTGGTCTGAGGGATATTTATGTCTGCAGCTGGGCTCACCTGCGGCTGCATGTCTTACAAGGAAGACCTATATAAGCTGTTGAATTTGTGCCAGATGTTAGAAGCCACATCCTGTATCACACATATAATTGCAACCATAAATGACAAACAGGACACATTTTACACTTGGTGCTCAAGTTTTGCTGAACATAACTATGAGACAGCATATACCTTGCTATTTTTATTCTTTTTTTACAGCTCTGTTCAGATTAAAGGTTTTGAAAGAATGCTGAAGCTAGAAGGAAGGTGACAGATCAAATATGTGGATGAGCAATGCACACTCTGGCTCTGTTGTGAAAAAGGTAGATAGATACAGGTTCTGGAAAGCTTTGTAGGCATGAAGCTTGTCAAACACACCACACATTTTTCAGAGGAAGACAGGCATGTATTCAAGAAAATGTTGCTGGCAACATGAAAGTTGCTCAAAAAAATAGCAGCACGGCTTTCTAAATATAACTTTCTCTTCCTTTTATATTCTAAATCACTAGTTACTTTCAAAGGAAACCATAAGATATATTTTTCTTGTTAACCATATACCTAGTGACATTTTTTTTCCTTTTGAAGATTAACTTGGCCTTTTGTTAAAACAATACCACAGGGTAACTCAGTGTTAGGAGAAGGGAGAAGGCAGTAGCACTGAGAGAGAAGCAAACAAAGGTTTCTGACTTGTTATTGTCAAAAGTGTATGTGGCCAAGTGACAGCATATTTGGCTAATTTCACAAAGCAGTTATTTTGCTCTGTGACCTCTGTTTTCAAAACCTTGAATGCTTAACTCAGACTGTATGAAAGCAAGTCATATACATTTACTGAAAAAGATACCTTTCAAAGGCTGTCTGGCAAGTCATTGTGTAAACCCCAGTTCTTCAGCTGCCATGTTTGCTGAGCGCCCATGAAGCAGCATCAGCTGCAGAAAGAGCCATTTCATGTGCCTGTGCGGCAAACGTGATACATTGTATGGACATTGTAATGGGAGGGATGAAAATGAATAAATAGTTGAGTGCATGAGATATCTGAGGCTAAACCTACTCAATAATTAGCTTCATAGTAATCAGAGGCAAAATATCCAGCATTTGAACAAGAAATGCTGGCCTCTTTTCTGGGTACAGACAAAAAATGAAACAAAATTAACTGGAACACAACTTCAGATAGGCTTGGATTCCTAACCTAAATGAAAGAAAGGAAAAGAAAAAGGAAAAAGACACAAATTCAACAACTGAATCCAAAGTCTTCAGTAGGTTTCAGACTTAGCATGGCAGAATCCAGAGAGAGTGGAGCCCAAACATTTTTTTGCAAGGTTTTTTGATGTACATTATAGCCCTTGAGAAATTGTGGTAATCACCTATCTTCCCATTAAGAAGTGACTCTGTCATGATACTCTCTGCTTCTTACATTATGTTGTGCGGGTTTAGTAAAAAGCCTTCACCCCCAACTTTTTAGCATATGGTTGCATTGCTTAGTGCTGGCATGAATATAAACAGCAGCAGTTTGGGGCTCACACTGCTTTTCTGGTTTGTTTGTTGTGTTTTTCATGTTTGCTGTTGTTTCATTAACAACATTAACAACCTGGATAGTACATGGGGTGCTTTAGCTGAGAAGAAATTAGTCATTCATATTTTTTTATTAGTGTTCTCAAGGTATGTTGGTCCAATCATATTAACTGTAAAGACTGAGCAGTGATTAGTGAACTCTTTGCAGAATGTGGGTGAGTTCTGCTTCACATTACATTCTGATGAGTACAAGGACAACCACCAACATGATTTCAGAATGTTTGCTAATGCTGCAAGCTTCAATGTCTGGGACATTTCCTAGGCCCTGTTAAAACAACTTGGATTTGTGTTGTCTGACCATATTTCTTTAAAAAACTATTGCCAAAACACTGGCCATGAGATCTTAGAATATGCTCACTTCTTAAGTCAAATGGAAGGATGCTGAGGACCTGCAGCCCTGGTTCTTACTGCTGAGAGCTACTTCCCCTTGGGACTTCTGAAAACTGGCAGAATGTGTTGCCAGCCAAGTATCCAAAAATGACTGTTTGAGTCATTCAGCAGTAAGACCCTGGGGACTGAGCCAGGCTTCCTGTTCTGCATTTATGCAATGTGTAATATTATAGGAGTCTGGATCCAGTGTCTTTTGAGCTATGCAATACATCAGATATTAATAGTAGTCATAGCTAAGGAATATGGCTTGGCTGCTTCTGATTTCATCATTTTCAAATCTTGCAGAGCTGAATGTAGAAATCCAGAGTCTCTAGACTTCAGCCTTCATTATTTGAGCAGCAGGCCATCCATTGCAGTAGTTATTCAGTTCTAGACACAGCACTTCCCCATAAAGTAAAATAAAAACAATGGGATGCAAAGAAAATACTTGATACAGTGTCTGTTGTTTTGTTTGCTCTAATGGCAATTACAATTTTACACTGTGCAATTAGAAATGAGGCCTCCTCTGGCCGGGTCCAATACAAACATGCTGGAAGGTACAATCTTTTCCACACAATTCTCTTAAAATGAGATTGCCTGTAATATTTGTACTGGGGAACTGAGATTATCAGCAGAGTTTAAGGAGTGGTTAGGAGATGGGATATTGCCTAAGCCATCCATTCAAAGATCATTCAAAGATCACTCAAAGTCACAAGATTTATTTAAAATACATAATAACTCAGAGTTCTTCTCTATTTGCCATCTTGCCTAGGGGGTCAGATTTTTCAGCTTTAGATCTTTAAGAAGACTTTTGAAAGACTGCTTTTATCAAAGCAGCTGAAGGTTATGTGTAGTAGTCATGTGATCACATGAGTTAGCCTTCAGACAGAAGCGCAGATATTACACTGTTTAGCAATGTGGAGTAGCATTACTGTCCTTTTAAATTGCTTTTCAACACCAGTGAAAGATACTATTTCTAGTAATTCTTCCTGAGAATATGAATGGACCCTCTTGTTGCTGTAATCTCAAGGAATGATAATGAGTCTTCCCTATAGCCATAGGGAGATCACATTTTGAAGGATGTGGGGATAAAACACTTATTGGAGCAGCATGAGTGTAAGTAAATGAATGCTTCCTTAAGGAAACATCCAGGGTTCTTTGCAGGGCCACATGCGTGTCAAAGCAGCCATGATTCAGGCACTCTCATGACTCTAAAAGATTGAAAGTGAATATTGCTGAAAATCATAAGGATGTACAGTATGTAACCATCCTCTTTTTAATCTACTCTTGATGGCTCTTCCTCTGTGATTGGCAGCATTCATGATAGTAAAAATGGAGTCTGAGTGAATTGGTTACAAAATCTCCTTCGTGGGCTTGCTGTAGCCTAAAAGCCACATATACCTAAGCTGTTAAATGCAAAACCTCTGTCAGCATTTCCTCTCCACTAAACCTTGCAGAGGGAACTGTCAGGCAGCACATGTGGACTTCCCAGCAAGTCTACAACCAGTCATGCCAATGGCCACATACTCCAGATCACCTGGAGTTCAAGGTAAGGCCTTGGCACCATGTGAGCCTTACTTATACAGGAAAGGAGTATCCTGACTGCATCTGTGCTTTGTTTCCATTCTCCAATATTCAGGTTAAACCAAATCAGAAGATACTAAATTAATTAGACTAGAATATAGAAGTTGTATACATATGTCACTATTTTATCATTATCCTAAGCTAAAACATACATATGTACATCAGAAGGTGGCATGTGAGGAATTTACATTGGCATTCACCTGAAATAACAGTGGAGACAGCAATTCCAGATAGAACTTGGGATAAGCCTCTTTTGTTCCACTGTGATCTTGTCTATAAACTTTAACTACTGTAGCCAGCCCAAGTTACACTGGCCTGATGGCTGTCTTAATCTGTCTTTAGATCCTCCTTGGCTTTGTAGTTTGGGTGTGGGGTTTTGGGGCGGGGTTTTTTTTTTAAGGGTATGTTAAAGAATCTAAATTGCTTTCACTCCTTATGAACAAAAGGAAAGCAACAGCAATTAGGAAAACTGTTAACAAGATAGAGAAGGCTATAGTTTTAAGGGGAGGGAAACTTGAAATCAGGGATTTATCAGACATAACTTTCTTGAGGTCACACCAGAGCCTCCAGGCAAGGTTTAGAATGCAAGATGTTCTGGATGCTTTTCACAGTTCACTCATGCCTACAAAATATGTATAAGGGAGCAAAGACAGAGAGGGCCAGTTGTTTTATTCTTGAGCCCGTGTGGCTATTTCATAACCAGTCTGTGGCTGTGTATGCAAGTGCTCAGATACAGGCTCAGTTCTCTCTTTTGGACAGCAGAATTCAGGTCTAAGCCTGGGGATGTGTATGCTCCGAGACATACCCTAATCTTGGCCCATGCATTGCTGTAAAACATTAGATCACATGAGCAATCTGCAGTGATGAAGGGACCTTTCGGGCTGTGGAGCCCATGTGACATAATGTCCCCTGAAATAGTAAGCACCAGGTAGCCACGATGTTTCCAATGCCAGCAAAAAGCAGCCTGTATCCCAGGTAAAGTTCTCAGAAGTGAAAACTGAATTGTACAGGTCTGCAAATTGGACTGACAGTTCCAGCCCTAGTAATATTTTGGGTGATGTGTTTTATTATTTTTATAGTAATTCGAGTATTCTTATTGAAGAAATTCTGGAATATCTGACTGTTTTCTTCTCTTAATTCAGTCTTATTTTTCTAATACATCTTCAGTTCATGCACATTTTCCTCCTATCTTAGTTTCCTTCCTTTGCTGTGTCTCTTCCTATCACTGTGTTTTTCCCTCAGCCCACCTCTGTTTTCTCTGCACATTCTACTCTCCTACCAGACCAGGTATCTCATTACTGTACACTAACCCAGGTTTTTTGGCATGTACTGCATGCATATGGCCATGGCATAATAGATGGCAATACGTGAAACCACATGTTGTGACAGAGAAACTGTGTAGAACCATGCATTTATTTTTGTTGCATGTGTGTTTATTATAATACCATGAGGTCTCAAGTAGAAAACCCAGACATGTTAAATTCACCTAGTTCTTCTAGCTCTGCCATTATTCAGTTTTAATTGATGCAGGCAGACTGGGAAGTGCCTAGATCAGAAGGGAACATCATTAAATATTTTCACCAGCAGTCTGGCTGACATAGTGCAGCAAGTGCATAATCCCAATCAATGAAATTACACAAAAACACTGCTTTACCAAGCAGTGCTAGGCTTTAAATATAACAGTTTTTATGCCTTATATCTCTTTTCATTCCACCTTGTGATCTTTTTTCTGGTGGTCACCACATGGACTCTAATTAGAAAAGTCTTCTGATGCAATTGTTTTATCTGCATTTTTCCAGAAAAAAAGCTTATGTCATGGCCCTTCTGACATAATGCAGGACTGAGAAACCAAGAGGAAGATGATCAAGACCGTTGCATTAGTTTGACTCAATCAATTTATTCTAATCAATGCAGGTACTGTTTGTGTGTATTCTTCCTAAGTCATCAATAGCTGAAGCTAGTTCAGTCTATTATCAGTGGTTAATTAATTTCAGATTGTCAGTCTACTTTAACTAAATCAGTACAACCAAGTCAGAGTAAAGCGTTTGAGTGGGTAGACACAAAGCTTGGCCAGCTGTCCTCTTCTATGGAGCATGAGGATCATTGCTGAGATTCTGAAGGTTAATAAATGCATAAAGAAGTAATCTTTTCCCATTTAGGCCTTGAGGAAAGTTACATTGATCAAAATGAAAATAATGCTAGCAAAATCAACAACGGATTAGGACAATTGTGCAAAGACAGCTCTTCTCAGTCATATGCTTTGGGAACAGGTAGCTACCTCAAAGTAAGTTTTTTTTCCTTTTCCACACCCCCCCCCCCCCAATCCTTCTTCCATCAAGAGCTGTTTACACAGGGGTGCAGCAACCCAAGCTTTCTGCTCGCTGACTCACAGAAGAGCTGGTCTATAAAAGGCTTCTTATTTTGTTCCCCTTTGTAAAACCCAACTTTCAGTCCAAATCAGAGTAAGTGTTTCAGTGGCTTTCAGGAGGCTTTCAAGTGTTTTAGATCAGGCTCCCAGATTCTGTACCATACAACAAAAGCATTTTCAGAATTCTGTAGGGTATTTTTCTCTTTTGTATTGATGGGCTTTTTTGGAGACCATATCCTGGGATCAGGGAAGTCTCTTTCCAAGTGACCGAAGAGTTGGACAGAAATCAGGGATGTGGGTGGTAAAAAGAAGACTGAAGAAGGAGAGAAGCCTTTTGTGCACATATTATTCATTTCATAAGGAGGAAAGAAATGAGGATAAGATACTTGAGAAGAAAAACTAAAGTATGGGAATGGGCATGCTTTAGTGCAAAACAGAAAGGAGGGAGCTTGGCAAGAAAATATGCAAGAAAACAAGACTACTGAAAAGGCATCCACACAGAAAATAGTTGCCCACGATAAGAGGTAGATTGCAGCTCATCTATGAGCAAATATAAAAATCACAAATTTAAACAAATTGATGTGTAGTGAGAGTAGTTTTTCATTTGTGGGGTAGCTAGACTTCTCTATTCATTTTCCTTCAACTACTAAGAAATTTGCGTCATTCCAGCTGTACCTTAACAAAGAGATCTGATTTAAAACCCCAAACAGCCATAATGAAGAGAGGAGAGGGAACAATGAGTGAGTGTGTATTTGACTGTGTCCCATGATTGTGTCTTGTGGTTTTATTACAGAGAGCTAAAGCATGATCCAGTAGACGAGACAGATCAAGAAGAGCTTACGGCTTTTCTAGATAACTTAACTCTTTCTTAAAGGTGGCTACTTCCTGGGTAGAAACCTTCAGAACTTCCGCTCCATGGGTGAATGTTAATACCCAGGACTCTTAAGTTTTGCCTCCATTAGTTCCTTTAAACCTTGGTTATTCTCTAGAGCTGGTCAGCCACCTGCTGTGGACATTCCTGGGAGATCCAAGCTCAAACAGAAATACCTGGATTGTGACGCTGTGTTGGCCAACCAGTGCACCAAGGCTACAAGAGAGAAACAATCTCTTGTATTTGCCTTTCATTTTTAATTTTTTCTTTTCAGTTCCTTGCACTTCCTCCTTTCTTGAGGTGTGTGTGGGGACACCTGACAAGAAGCACTGGAAAAGCTGCTGGTGTTTGGAGATGGTGTTTATGGGTTTTCACTGTTGGTATTAGCAGCCAGCTGGGTCAAGTGGTACAGACCAGACCACACTTGTTTTCTGAAGGTGTTTTCATTTGTAGGGATCATTAGTGCAACTTCACACTCATTGAGTTACTCAAACACAGAACACTTGGACTGATTTTGAAGCTATTTACATTAACAGTGTATTTCAATGACTTCCTTCTCAGGACTTTAGGGAGTGTGACAAACACTTGGTAGATCACCCTAGCAATGCTTTTCTACAAATGTTTGGCAGCTCTTGAAAATCTGAGTCACGTCCTTTGCCGTTCCCAAGTTTCACTGGTGGACTCCCTATTAGTACTTGGCACCTCCAAGCAGCACCCATGCCAGCAGTACCCCCTCAGTCAGGTGACCGTTGTCCACAGCACACACTGATGGCAGCAACTGAAGACTGATCTGAATCATGAGGTGTCTGAATTGAACTGCAGTGTCAGCCCAAAACCTCTTTTTCCAGACACCTTGGACATAAATAGAAGTTACTGTCAAAAAGCAGGTAATGTTTGTTGAAAAAATTAACTAAAACTGTGCAGTTTCAGAAAAACCAAACCAACCTCTTTTCAACAATTTTCTTAAGTCACCCTTCTTCTTTCCCTCCAAATAGCCTTGCCTTCTTCTTTGCCGACTGTTCTTGAAAAATCAAGATGTATGTCATCATTTACATGGGAGCAGTTTGCCATCTTGGTTCAAGAAGTGACTGAGCATTGTTTTGAAGAGGCCAAACAAATCACCTTTTTTGTTTGTAAAAAGCAAAAAGTTTCCACTTAGAATGGCACATGGCATCATTCATTTGTATTCACTTTGCAGAAGCTTCTTAACACTGGAAGATATTTTGATAAATCTTAAGATAATCTAAAATAATCAGGCAAGTTCTAGTAATAAGTGATAGTTAATTTGGGTATTTTAGTAATCATCCACTTTGCAGGCATTTTAGATGGAAGAAAACATGTTCAGAATCATGTTCACAGCAGAAAGCTGCGTTACCTACCATGCTGAAAGACTGTTCACAAGCAGTGAATAAACACTGGATAAACAAGAAGAACAGCCTGTTGGAGTAGAAAACTGGAAACACAGGAAAGTGTAAAGGCAAAAAAGCTCAGCCTCGACAAGATAAAATCTTAAGTTCTCTTCCTTCTGAAAATAAGTCTTTAATCCTTGGTATGACTTCTGCAAAGACCACCTCTGCTTCTGCAACTTCTGCAACTGTTGGCATCCTGTGCTACTTGACTCTTCTGCAAAGGTCACAGGACCCTTCTCTCCAATAAAGTGCACCTTTTGACTTGCAGCATCAATTATTCAGATTCTGCTCTCAAATTTCTCTGTCATTATCTCTGTAATGCTCTGTTGTAAATCACTGATTGTGATTTCTTGCCAGCAACAGTGGCACAATAGTAGTGAGGTAATTGTCATGTTTATGGTCATAACTCTTCAACATGATGAGAGTTACAAGAACATACCTACTTGTGGGATGTGGACTTTACTGTTGACTTAGGATCAAACTTTCTGTCACCTAAAGGTAGATGTTCACTTTATAAAGCATCCTCTGATTTATCAATTCAGCTCTAAGTATATATTTAAGCAAATCTTACTGGCAACACTCCACCAAGATTGTCTTTGCTGTAGGGGTACAAGGCTAATTCCTGGCAGCTCCTACCAAGCACGGTAATGGGAAATTCTTAACAGAGCTATTTATTTCGGTGGAATTATTTTGAAAAAACTATCACATATGTACATTAGAGTTGACTTCTGACCATCCCAAATATTGTGCTACCTGAGTTGGTCTAGCTCATGGGACAACTTCATAAACTGGCAAAGTGAAGCACTTTGTCACAGGTAATTTAATTCTGTAATTATCTTTTCCTTCTTCCTATATGCCTTCAGGGCAAGAATCTGCTCTGGTTCACAGCAGATTCATAAGAAAGTTAAAAGAAAACTGAGCTTCCCAATTACTAAAATAGAGAAGAAGAAAATAAATTAAACAAATCCAAAAAGAATCTTCAGAAGGAAAAAAATAAAAAGGGCTTGTTAAAACAGGCAATGAGGTGGATTCTGCTTTTAGCTGTGAATAATAGAGGGGCAGTGCCTGGTTTTCACTACTTCCGTTGCAATGACAGCTTGGCTTCACTTGTACTTGCTGGAGAAAAGATATTTCCACGTGGTCATACCAAGTTCAACAACCAGCTCAAAAGCACAAGTAATGATGCAAACATCTGTTGGGCCAGGGAGGGTGTAATATAACTGAAAGCTGCTTAATTCTGGTTATATTTCTGTAAGAGAAGGTGTGAGTTTGTAGATTTTTATCAGGTGGGTTACTACAAGCACTCTCCATTTACAAAGAGCTCTCTTTATTTTGTGTGCATTTGTAAGTACACTGACTTAGCCCTTCCCTGCTTTTAAGGGAAGAAGGAGAAAGGTGAAATGCATTTGTCTTCAAATGATGCCAATTTTATTGGATGAACCCCGCCCTAGGAGGCATGCAACTTTGCACAGTGAGTTTGTTGTTCAAAAATGTCCATAAAACATTTCCTTCATATCCCACCAATTTATGTTGTGCCAAGGGCCTTTTCCAGTGCTTTACAACAAACTTGAGGGTTGTAGGAAAAGGCCCAAGAACCAAAGGATAATGAGCCACAGACAGAGGGGCAGAAAGCATGGCAAAGGTACCAACAAGCCGGCAGGTTTCTCCTATGGCAAGGAATTTATTAAATTCACAGTTTCTATCCCTTTGTTCTCCTGCCATCCTTGTTTAGCTGCTCTCACAAGATAGACTGTCTGTGCTTGGTGTAACACTTCTCTGTATCTTCTCCAGAACTGCTTTCTTCTCAAGTGTGAGAACAAAAATCATAGCCTGTGTTCTGGGGGAAGCACCACAGAGAGTTCCGTACACTTGCATTACTGCTTCCCTGCCTCTGCTAGGGAAATACTATCTAAGGCATGTTCTCTTTTCTGTGAGTGGTTGAAGATTTATTTCTTGTTTACTTCAATCATCTTTGCATGTTCCAGCTTATTTGACTTTTGACAAAACTGGCCTTAATCCTATGCATCTCTACTCTAAAGCTATCTTTGTTGACCAGGATTGTTTACTATTTCTGACTCCTAAGAACCTTTCTGAAGTGATTTCCCCCCCATTTATTCAGGTCTAAAGTGTTTCCCAGTAAGATTTTTTCTTGCTGGGAATATATACTTTGGGAGTTTTTGTATCTTTGATCTAGATCTATTCCAATCTCTCTTCACAGTCAAGTATTCCAGCTCCTCAGTCAAGGTGAATTTGCTAGTGAGTTTCCTTAATTTGACCGTTTGCCCTTTGCTTATGTTTGTTTTTCTGTCCATGGAAATGGAAGTGATTGCCCAACGCAGTTTTCTATGACCAGTTCTTTTTTAGTGTCTTCATTACTTACTAATTTGATATTGTCTCTTTTTGTCTGAGTAACTACTGAGAAGAAATCTGATCGCTATCACACACAAGGCTAGCTGGGCCCAATTTTATTATTAGAAGCATTTGTTTCCCAAATAATATCTGGGAAGTTAAAATTGGCCGTGACACAATTCCCTGTAGTGTTTCTATAATAACATTTCAGTGGCAGACCTTTTCTTGATTATATTTTAGCTGCAGACAAGAAAGGCCAGGTTTCAATGATGTGTCCAAATCAAAAACAACCACTCCCCAAAAAAACAGAGTCTGTGAGCAGGTGGCTTGGGCTGCTGGAAGTGGAGCTTCCTGTTTCCATACAATGGGGAATTTTATGATTAATTAAATGAGGGTGAATTAACTGACAGATGGCTTTTAATAAATTGCAAAGATCAGCTGGTTTTCCACTTGCATGGATGAAATGGCTAAACATTGAAATAGAAGGAATATTATACTAAGATGGCTTGGATATTGGCTGTTGATCATATCCACCTGGGTCAGGTCTAGCTTCCATTTGGAACAGGAGCAGAGCAGTAAAAAAGAAAAGCCTGATCCATGAGCTATTGTTCTCCCAAGTTACAGAGACTAATCCAGCCTTTTCTGCCACAGGATTGCTCTCTTCACCTTGGAGTGCCATGAAGGGAAGATCCTTTCTCCTGTGTCACCAGCCCAGTTTTGTGAGGGTTCCTACTGATCTTCCAAACTGGTGGCAAACTGGTGGCAAGTGACCATTTGCTCACTAGCCATGGTCATTACCTGGCAGGAGTTGTAAGTGGGTAAGTCAGTCATGGAAAGAAATGCATTTGAAATTTTCCCATGTTTTGCCTACATCCAAGACTGAGTGCAACTTGAAGTCTTAAAAGTAAGAAACATGCAAAAGTCTTAAAAGTAAGAAACATGAAATTAGCATGCTGATCACTTATGGCAAGGCTTCTAGCCATTTGTCATAACATTTCTGACTTACAGAGGCTCACCTAACTTCTCTCTCTCCTTCTCCCTGGAATCTAATCATAGCTATTTGTATTGCTTTTATAGCCCTGTTTTGCATACTGACTTGCTACATCATATTTTCAAGTAAACACCAGTCTGAAAAGTACCTGCCAGAAAAAGTGTGCACCTGTTCCCAGAACTCTGGCAGCAAACCAAGAAAGAAATCCAGGCCAGTTAACACTGGCCAAAGAAGTGGGCCAGAAGTTTGAAGTGGAAAGGTTATATATCTGAGAGCTGCAGTAGCTGCCTGAGCATTTGTAATAATGACTTGGCTGTACGGGTGAAGCCAGCAGGACACAGGAAAAAAAGTTGGGGGTCTGAAGGCCAGAATCAGAGGCTGGCAGAGCCAGCAGGAAAAACAGGGAAATATTTTCATAAAATGCACAGAGAAAGAAACCAGGCATTAAGCTGAGCTTTAAATGGCAAAGGCATCTTACATGCAGCCTTTCCTTGGAAAGGAGACAAGGAGAGTGGGTCCTGGCATGGTACTGTAGGACTAACAGAGCTATCATAAAAGAGCAAGGATTCCATCTTCCTGAAGCAGCTTATGTCAGTCATCTGAGCTTATAGGCAAAGTAGGTAGGGACCCAGATCCATGGGATCAAGGACTTCTAGTTTTCTCTGAGCTCAGTGCCCCCCTGCATTTGGCACTGGGGCTGTGACCTAGCAGCAGACAGCAAGTAAGAGTCTCCCACCACCCTGCTACCCCCCTCAGCTGCTTAACTGTCCCATGCACCCCTCCACCTCTCTCCTTTTCCAAGATTTCCCTTGTGCCAGATGCCACAGCTCACCTTCTCTGGGAACAGAAGTCCACTGCATGCCTGCAAGCTACAGGGAGGAGACTGCTGTGTCCCAGGCAGATGGGTAGGAGAACTGGATCTTGAGAGGTTTGTCTCCTGGCAGGGGAGGAAGCAGCAGCTCTTGCCTGCTTTGCTGCTTTTGGCGCCATGAAGCTTTAGTTTGGGTTACCCATGGACATACGTAGAGGTGGAGTCACTCAGTGACACCCCTTGGGAGGATGAAGAGACAAGCAGAAAACTTGAATTCCATATGACACTGTAATTAAATGGAAACAAGAGAACAATTGGTGCAGTGAAACCGGAGGTTTAATGTTGCTCTTGACCTGGTGAAAACCACAAGCTACTCATATTTTCTCTAATTTTTCAAACCATTTTCCTTTTTCCTTTCCATTGTTTTGTTTGCAATGCTCTTCAGTGGGTGTGCTTTGACCTATTTGTTCCTCTGCATATGCCTAATGAACCACAAGAATGCCTAGTGCCTATTAGATAATGTATTTCTTTATGGGTTTGTAGATGCTCATGCAGAAACACATGCATTAAAGGCTTCACTTTGGTTGGCAAATAGCACTTCCTAATGTGCTCACCACCCCAGATTGCATTTTACTGGGGTAAAAATAAAGGGAAACTGTCTCAGCCTACCTGGGTTACCTCCATGACATTTCCTGCCATCATGTTTTGTTTGCTGGTGTCCTGTCTCCCAGATTGAGTAGAGGAGCACTGCACAGCCCGGGGCAGGGAAAGCCCTCTGCAGTTCCCAGCAGAGGCAGGCCCTGGGGACTGAGAAAGCCGTCACAGCTGTGACTTTGGTTCTTTGGTTGACCAGGTCTTGAAAAAGTGACCTCAAACCAGGTGGGGGTTGTACACTGTGAACTCATGACAAACACTGTGGGTTCTGATGAGGTGTGCTACAACCACTAACCAGATTTTTTAAAGCTTGTGGGACAGGTTTCAGCAAGTTGTCTCCTGGCAAAGTGTCTCTGGAAGAAACATCATGCAACCACAGACTGATGACTAAAGCTATGTAAGGACTGGTGCTTACTTCAACTGGAGCTGTAAGTGCAGTGAAGAGCAACTGGGGGCAGCGCCGAGCACCAAGGCAAGGGAACTGAGAGAACCTGAGAACCTGTACAAAACAGAGTAGTGCTGAGACAGGTTTTGGAGCTCAGTAGGAAAGATGTGGGCATGCATGGAACTCAGGGTAGTTCTCATGGCTTGACATAAAGATTAGGATCAGACTGTGATGGTAGGCAGTAAAGCCAGAAGATGAGTGGAGAAGGGATCCCAGAATCACAGAATATTCTGAGTTGGAAGGGACCCACAAGGATTTTGTGACAATCTGTCTTTCTATAAATGCATTATCTCCCAAAGTAATTATGAAGGGTGATAGTTCTGTTGCATTTTAGTTCTAAGACCAGATGTGTATGATAGATATGGTACATTGCCTACATGCAGCTTGATTAGTCAGTCATCTTTCTTACTGGATTGATGGGGAAATCACTTTTGTGATGCTGCAACTTTCTCTTCTCTTTATTCCTTCTTCTTTCTAGTGTTGATTTTCCCGTGTTCAACAGTTTTCCCTTCCATTTCCTGTAATTTTCCTCTCTATTTTTCTCTGACTTTGCAAGCTGGGATAGAGGCAACAACATTTTCTTAGTTTAGTAACGGCTCAGGAGGTACATGTTTTCTCCTGGAACTAAAATATTACTACATTTTATTCACATTTATTTTAGTTATTGCTTTACATTTAAAGGCTTATGGGGTTTTATCTTTGGTTTGGGGAGAGATTTGTGTCTCAGGAGTGCTGATTTTCAACTGAAAGAGCAAATCTGTTGACTTTTTGGTCACATGCATTGCATGTTTGCAGGAGCATTCATTTGACTTCCTGATAGTCATCCATTTCAAAAGCATTTTGAAAGATTCTTATTGTTGTCAAATAATTTGTTTGCAATAGACTATATCCAGTGATTCCGTATCTTTTCCTTGTACTTTGTGCTGAAAAATTCACTGGGTTGCAGATTAGTTACTAACTTGCTTGTAGAGATTATTTGGAAAACAACTAGGAACTAAACATTTTCTGCACTGCATTAATTATTCAAATTGCCATTTGAATCCTTGAATTTAGCTCAACATATTTAGATAACAACAAGAACACCAGCTTTCATTCTGTTGCTGATGTGGGACAGCTACAATTGCCAGAAGAAACTGAAGTGAAATTACATCACTGCAAGTTAGATTATTACATTTCTTGACCAATATAGCGGAGTTTATTCCAGATAAAGGTGTATTCAGCTACCTTAGAGACAATTCTTTGTATTTCTTACACACACTGCCTTTAATAGTAGGGAATAAAACTGTGAGTGAACTGTATCTCCTATGGACTTGGGCTGCAATTGTGAACACCCAGCTCTTCCGAGTTAGATGCCCCCTGCAAGACTCTGAGAAAATTGACAAACACTTAACTTGCAGTCAGCTGTAAAATCAAATGACTTCTAAGTTGTCACATGGCACCACCACAGGAATGAACACTGCTTGTGTCTAGCTCACTTCAGAGGTGCACCAGTAATTTGAGCTGGCCTCTGGGCCATGGCTCAGTCCTGCCCACAGCATGTTTGTGTTCTTCTTCCTGTGCCCTTCAGCCTGCCCAGAGATCCCTGCTAGACTGGTACTGATACCCCACCTTAGCTAGTGTGAAATAAGCTCATGCCCATGAACTTAGGCACAAAAGTTGCAGCTGCAGCACACTCACCTGTCTGTAACAGAGGCAGGAATACCATCCATTTCCTCAAGGTTTCCTACACTCTTCTGTGGTGAATAGTCCCAACATCTTGTTCTGCAAAAATATGGTACATCCTGAAAGTCCATCCTGTATCCTAAACGAAGACAAGGCCTTACAAAATAAAGCAAGGCCAGAACAAAATAATACTGGACTACATAATTTAAGAAGGTCCTGAAACGTATGAACAGGGGGACTGACATGAAGTCACAAAATCAGTCTTCTAATATATCCTAATTCTGAGTCCTTTGTTGTATACCCTTAATGATTTTTTTTAAAATCGGTTGTGTGCCTATGATACCTAGGTGAATTGAAGGGTAAGGACTGAAGAGCTGACAGCTAAGGGGAAAATATATAGCAGAGTTAAATAAATAACTTTAGAAGGCACACAGTTTAGCTATATACTTGGAAGAAGCTTGGTTTTGTAAAGGGCAGGATGTGAAGGGAGCCTCTTGGGAGAGGGGGAAAAGTACTAAGGTATTTTCAGCTCAAGGGAAGACAAATTACAGAGGTCTGAACTCTGGTTCCCAGCCCAGAATACACTGAAAATTTTCTTGACAGGGTAAAGACTGGAATAGCCCCTGAAGAACAGACAGAATTTCCTAGCTTTCAATTTGTTATTTTTATTATATGTACACATAGGCTGTAGAAAACTGCTACTGAGAACAGAATCCACCTCTGGTTATTCCCAGTGACAGCCATCAAAAAGCAGGAGCTGCTTTTCCAATCAAGGAATCATCTTGTTGTGATACAATGCTAAAAACATACTGTGAGGTCACTGAAGCATCATACAGAAAACTTTCAGACTGGAAGCGGTCAGGATCATAAAGATAGAAACAGGAGAGGACAATCAAATGATTAACAACCCCTCAGATTTCTTCTAGCATGATACACTTCTCTGGGCAGAACACAGCATTAATGCAGCACAGGATTCCAAACAAATTCATTTTTTCATCCTCTTTATCAGAGGCAGAATTATTTAATAACTTTCTTTTGAAATAGCAAGGTCCAGCCCCAAACGCTTGAGCGCTGAGGTACGGAGAGATTCTCCAGGAGCCCAGTGACTCCCGCCTCAGTTGGGTGGGGCTTCATTTTGCTCCTGGCAACAGCTCCTCAGGGTGTAGTTCTTCCCCTGCCGGCTTTCCCTAGCGTTTCATGGCAGGGGGTAAAACTTGAGGAGGGATAATCCTGCCCCTGGATCCCTGCAGGATCGCAATCCCCCTCGACATACACACGGTGACGATTGGTTTATTAACAGATGGCAATTCCGGGAGGCTGGGGGTGGTTCCCTGCCCCCCGCTTTGCGAGTCTCCCCTCTCGGACTGTCGGGGCGGGGGAGAGGCTCCTGCCGCCGGCCCCAGGAAGGGGAGGAGAGGGACGAAAAGCAGTGTCTGCGGCTTCGTAGGGAAGTCTGCGGCTTCGTAGGGAAGTCGATCAGAAAAGACAGACTCTATGAAGGGGAAGACGTAGCACTGCATCATCTGTCGTCATGTGAGTATCTCCTCCCCCTGGTGGGCTTTGGTATAAATGGAAGAGGAATTTCAGCACACTGGAGCTAAACAACGTTTCTGTGTAAATACACAACGTGCTTCCTCCTACGTTTTCTCTACTAGATGGGGCTCAGATGAACAAGCCTTTATCTTGAATCCCGTCGTAAGCACCACCATGTGGGAACCGGGCTGGATCTACCAGAGGCTGCAGCAACAGCCTGGGCGGCCCTGAGCAGAAGCGAGGAGTTCTGTCCTCTTCTTTGGGATGACTTAAAATAAGCTGCACTGTTAACAAGCGGTAAGTGAATACCCCTGGTTTATCCAGCATAGCTCTGTAAACCCTTGCATAGGCTGAGTGGATCTCGTGGACGGTGCCTCAACCCATAGGACTGGATGCGCTGGAAGTGCTTGTTCCCGAGTTTGCCGGCGTCTCTGCCGCAGGACATGAGACGGTTGTCGGGAGACGTCCCACGGTTGGACACGACGGATCTCGGAGGTCTTTTCCAACCTTAACCGTTCCATGATGTTCTTGCGTCATTTCAGACAGGAACGCTTCCATCTTTAACCTCATGTACAGTTTGTATGCATGCTTCCAATTTTAAAATTTCCTTCAGGTGAATGCTGATGGCCGCAGCTGCCATTGTTATTCAGTGTAAATTACCGCGTATTCAAAGGCAGAGCTAGTTCTTTCAGTACATCCGCGTGTTCCTCGGTGAAAGCACTCAAGGAATTAAATTGAATTTCCAGAGGGATGGAGCCTACAAGCCTCCTTTGAAGAGAGCACAATTTTAATCTGTGTTGAGAGCTGGTGAGATGAGACGTCCCAGACCTTTCCCAGAGATTCCTGGGAACTTCACGGCAAAAATCTTACCACGGCGGTGTAGTCGGGAGCCGGTTCCCGGTGGGGATGAGCCCAACAGAAACCGAAGTGCCGCCGCCCCCCGCTTTCCCGGCGGCTCTTGGATGCTCCTGATGCCGCAGGCGGGCCGCCGGCGCCGGGGAGCGGGGCGCAGGCCGGGCTGAGGCGCTGCTCGGGTCCGCATGCGGGGCCGGGTGTCGCCCCCTTCGAGCAGCGGGGAGCGCGGGAGGGTCCATCGGGCAGCTGTGCGCCTCCGCACACAGGTAGGCGGCTCCCGGGGGCGCCACTGACGAAGGGAAGGGGCCGCCCGCCTTTTCCCGGCTGCTCCTGGTGGGCTCGGGGCGGGGGAGCCACCCGCCTTCCCCCGGCCTCCCGGAGCAGCTCCGCTGGTAGGCCGGGGCGGCGGGCGGAGCCGCTTCGGGGCCCCCCGCGGGCGGTGATTCGCGGCGGGCGGGCGAGCGCGCCGGCGGGAGGTGAGTGCGGGAAGGGGGATGGGGAGACAGGGGGATAAAGGGGCGGCGGGCCCCGGTGCTCCGAGGTGGGCAGAGCAGGGCTGGGCGATGCTGGGCTCATGCGGGCAGAAGAGCCCCGCCAAGGGGAGCCTCCCGGCGGAGCTGACCGCGACCCGTAAGTAAAATTAGACGGGAGATTTCGTGGCTTCTGCTGAATTGCTTGGGTCGGGTAATCCCTGACCGTTTTGCCATGCCTGCCGGTCTGACAGGTTCGGATGAAAGATTGCGTCTATCGAGGGTACCGAAAGGGAACTGCTCCTTGGAAATCCCGAAGGCCTCGGGGAAGAAACAATGGCTCTGTGGGTAGACTCTGCCTTAAGCTATGCAAATCCATTATTTGCATTTGAGGAAAGAAGCAAACTCTGGAAGTTTCATGTCCGCTGCCTTTTTTTTTTTTTAACTATTTGCATTATTATTTGACAGCGGGGGTGGTGTTTTGGTTTTAGAGCAAGTGGTGAGATCAGTCCTGCTGCCCTTTCTCAAAATTTCCAGGGAGATGAGCAGCTGGTGTGAGATTGTGCCTGTTGTTACCCAGCTGAAACTTTCTGTCTAGTTTTCTTCAATTTTTGTCTCCATCTGTGTTTTACTGAGCTATTCTCTCATAGTGTGATTGCAGAACTATTAAGATTGAACTTTGTGATGAGATAAGATTACTTATTTTAACCTGGCAATTCACCTGAACTGTGTGGAAATGTTATAGATAAAAAATAAGAAAATGTTACAGAGAAAAGGTATATATAAAATATTTCTGTGGAGAGTGCCATGGTACTAGACTGGTCACTCCTAAACTGAAGGAACTAAATCCAGAGAGGTGTTGAAGGAAAAGGAAATGTGCACAGAGCAGGGTTTCCTACCCATCAACATGCAATGTGCTTGTCTGACTAGGTCTCAGAATTGATATTTCTGAAAGTAAAATAACTCTCCTTTCACATGTAGGACTTCACCAGCTGTACCTCTGGTTTTTATTTCACTTAAATAAATCTACTTATCTTTTTTCCCCCGTCCGATGCAATACCTGCTCCTTTAGCTCATCTGTCTCTGCTGAACTGACACAGTCCATTAAGTTAAATTTTAGGCTTTTGCCTCTTATTAAGGCAGCAGAATTAAAGATGTCTAAGTCTCAGGTCTCTCCTGAAGGTCATAGTGGCTTTAGCAGACTTCTCATGCTTGTGGGATATATGACTCATCCCCCGAGGCTCATGAGTCTCCCAGTGTCCTTATCCCTCCCTGTTCAAAGGTAGGAGGAAAAGCTCTTCTGGAAGCAGTTGCCGGTTGGGAATGTGTCCGTGGGACTGCGGCGTGTCCAGTTGAGACTAGAACCTGAAAACTGATAGAAAGATCACCAATACCTGAGTTCTAAGTTATAAACAGGTGGGGAGATACTTGAGTTACAGTGTTTTTGGCTAGAACAAGGTGTTGGATAAGACATTATGTTGATATGTACTGTGTGTGCTGTTAAATAATGGTTTTAGCAATTACGCAGGGGAGTTGCCTGACCGAAGAGGGAAATACAGCGGCTGAAGTGGTGACAGATCTCCTTTGCAGCAGGAAGGCTGGAGATGCTTCTCCCTCACCTCCTCCTCAAGACTCTGATAGTTTACAAGCAGAGGCAGCTTTAGAAGATTTTCGATGATTGCATTCTTCCTTAGGTCTTAATTTTTGAATAGAAGCTGTTGTGATAGCTTATTTGTGCCATTAGCGCTTCTATCTTGGGCTTGTTCTCTTTGTTGGTTTCTGAAAATGCTGTGATGGCTGTCTGTCGGTAAAAGTTTGGTTTGTCTCCCCAAAACAGGTTTGGAAAAGTTAACATAAACCTGTTTTGGCTGATTGGTGGTTTTCTTTTTGGTGTTGTTTCATATGCTCCTGGGTGTTGTTCTAGATACACTGGCCTGGAAGAGGATGCAGTCAGATAGATCATCTGAAGGTAAAACTTGTAAGACCACCATAAGTCTCAGTGAGGTTGTCTACACCATTGACTTAAAAGGGCTTTTGAGGAAAGGCTCCTGGTTTTGTGGTTTTTTTTTTCGTTCATACACAATACAGCTTGCTAGCTGTAGCACAGGATCTGTGTGTGTCTTGGTACATTAACATTTAAGGTTATTTTACTTATGAGCATAAAAGGTTGATTTTCCTTCGTGTATGATGTGAGGTACTCTGCCTTGGCTCCTTGGTTAAATGCATTTTAGGGATGGGCTCAAGATTTCTTGAAATACCTTTTTTTACAGAGAACTTTCCCTGCAGATGTTTGCACTCTTTCAACTAAATCAGTTGAAGTGTGCCCTGTGTTTTGAGGAGGAATTTAGTTTTTCAAGCTTATGACATGTAATTTGTCATTCATTTGAATAGTTTATTCATCAATTTTTCTAGCTTTATAGATAAGCTGTAGTATAGTAATACAGAGTAACTAATTTATGGGGTAACTGAATGTACAGAATTTTTCCTTTTTCAGAGTGTCTGTTTTCTACTATCAATTTTCTCAAAACACCAGAAGCTGTGTAGCAGAGTAAACCATCCCCTAAACTTCCCCTTTAATCCAGTTTTTTCTGCTTTTGCAGTGTTACATATGGTTGCTTGCGTACTTATTCACAGTCTTCAAGAGAAATGAAAATAAAGCTACTTGGACATATTACTTGCTGTGTGAATTTCCTAAAGCTTAAATTTTTCTTTTATTCTCCTTCCAGAAGAGCCTAAAAGCTCAGCTTTTCTTGATTTGATGTACATTGAGGTCTAGAGGAAAACAGGATGTGCGTGCTATTGTTTTCTTTATAAGACACTTTTCAACAGCTGTCACTTTGCAGTTTAGTGTATTAATCGCTGATACCAGTAGTGGTGTTTGTACAGAGAGGTTGAAAAATGATGGGCAGTATTAGCTAGCGTGGGCTGTAAAGCAAAAGCAGGGAATGCGTGGGTTGCATGCAGTGTTGCTACCTTTAGAAAAATGGGTTGAAGAAATGCAGGTACAGAGTGTGGTAAAATACTCTGCAGCAGTGCTTCTTGCTGTGTTCTGTACCTATCATTCTAAAATACCATGTCCTTTTAAAGTTAATTTTGCTCAGGTGGATTGGCTCTTCAGTGTTCCAGGCTTGGTTGTTCTTTGGTCTCAAAGGCAAAAATGAAGCCTTGGATCTTGTGAGGAAGACCCTTTACAGCACTGTCACAGAGTAAGCAAATTGTGAGTGTCCCTGGATAATACCCTAAATTTGTGTGGAACTGTTCAGTAACCTCTGCTCCCAGACACAACAGCAGCAGTAAATCTGGAATATGATGAGCCAGGGTTTTTTTTTTTACATTCTAGTGTAAATGGAGAGCCAGGAAGAACAAAGTAAAAAAAAATGAAATACCCTCCACTTGCCCTGACTTTGAAGGGAAGGCTGGAAAACCTACAGAACCAGTTGATCCTCCCTTCTGTTAGGAGGGCCAGAATGGAGTAATCTAGGAACTGGTTTTAAGAGCAGGCAGGAGTGAAATGATGGTCTCTCTTAATCACTGAAACTCTTAATATCTCTTGATTTACAGTGTAAGTTTCCATTTCCTGTGCTGCAGTATTGCTTTCTTTTGGGCCACTAGCCAGTAAGAAACTTTATTTGTAAGGTGTGTGGCTAGCAGTCTTAGATTTCCACAGACTCTTTGACTCACTTTTAAAAGAATAGTTTTAGCCCTTGTTGTGAGTGCAGGTCAGAAGCACTAAAATAGGGATCTGCTGCCGAGCTCAGAAAAGTTCTTTGTTGGACTGGATCTGCAGACTAACATTTGCATTGCAGAAGTAGGCAGACACTGCTTGTTTTCCCTGCTTTGTGGAGTCCTGAGGCCAGCAGTGAAATGAGAATGGTGTGAAGGGCATGAGCCTTACCCTGGGCCTTAGCAGAGGTGGGCAGAGGAAATGTGATGGCCATTTAATAGTCAGTACAGAATGTGTGTGTTTAAAATACAAATTGCATCACATGTGGGGTGAGAAGTCCCTTTCTCAGAGTAAGAAACAAACTGAAGTTGTGTTTTTTGCCATAATAATTTTTTTATTTTTTTTCTCATGTACTTGTAGGTTAACATAGCTCCTTCCTGGGCAGGTAATTTTTGAGGGTGGGTTGTGCTGACAGTTTTTTGCCTACAGGCTGATGTTTGGGGGGAATTGACCTATTTCAGAACAGGGGCATCCAAGCACAATGCAAGGGAAGATCCTGTGGGTTTTTTTTACCGCAGTGAAGAGACAGGAATATGTTTGCTGACAAGGAGCTGTTGGTGAAGGAAACCTTGTTTATAATTTACGAGTTAAAATAGGTATTTCCTGGTTCTTGAAATTTCCAGAACCTGCCTACTTCCTATGATCCACCAGTGTTGCATCTGAGCACCGTGGAAACATCATTTCTACCTCTGCAGTGCTTCAGGTAGTCTGAAGTTGATGTGTGGGACTGAGACCAGGAGAGGGTGGTGTAGATGTGAGATGGGCTATAAGGTTTGTTTGAACACATTTGCTCAAGATTAAATGGAGACATAATATGAAATCCACTTGGTGAAGCATGGGAACAAGTTAGGATTTGTCCAGATTGCTGAATGTGCACAAGGCTTGCTGGCATGTGGTAGCTAGTTTTATGTGCCCCTTGCGTAGACAAGTTACTGCCTTCTCATTTTGTATCTGTGAAAAGCCTGAGTTTGATTTTTTTTTCTTTGTTTGTTTTGTTTTTCCTTGCAGGAAACTGTTAAATTATGGCTGGCTTTGCCGTATTTAATAAGTCAGGGTGACACTTGTCTCAGCTTAGAACCTCTCTAAGCCCCTCTCACCACCTCCCAGTTTTACAGCCACCCATGGTATTGTATTTGCGGGGCCCCCATGAAGGAAGGAAGGAATGATGAATCTGACTCCATGTTCTCAGAAGGCTAATTTATTATTTTATGATATTATATTATAATAAAGAATACTGCACTAAACTATACTAAAGAATACAGAAAGGATACTTACTAAATGCTAAAAAGATAATAATGAAAACTCAAGACTCTCTCCAGAGTCCTGATGCAGCTTGGCGCTGATTGGTCTTTGAGTCAAAACAGCTCACACCAGAAACCAGTGAAACAATCTCCAAACACATTCCACATGAGGAAAACACAGGAGAAGCAAATGGGATAAGAATTGTTTTCCTTTTTCTGAGGCTTCTCAGGTTCCCAGGAGAAAAATCCTAGGCGAAGGGATTTTTTCAGAGAACGTGAATACGACACCCATGGCAGTTTTAATTTTCCATTCTCAGAAAGTTGAGATGTGGGGGTGTGGGTGAACAACGGGAATGAAACACAAAATGACCATGAAATACTGCTTCTAAGTAATCATCTCCTGCTGTCACTGCTAGAAACAGAACTGGGCTGGATGGACACTGGTCTGACATAGCAAAGTGTTTCTTGTGCTTTTATTGCTCGCCTTGTGCTGTGGAGCACAGGCCAGGTGTGTAAACTAGGTTTTGGGTAGCCTGGTGATTAAAATGCTGGTTAGTGTACATACTATTAGTGTAGTTTCTAAAGGGTGACTGCCTTGTCTTGCAGTACGTGTTAAGGAAATACTGTTAATGCATTTTCGTTGAAACTATTTGAATGGAATAGTTATTTTCATACTTGTGTGCTAACAGCGCACTATAATTTGTTTTTGACTTGGGACATTGGTTCTTAGATGGCTTAGCCTCCAGCTAAGGTACATTTTGTATTAAAGATTTCTGACCTAAATAGAAAGTGTTCAGAGCTTTGCAGAAAGAAATGTAAAGTGAAATAGAATATCTCATTCTTCAGTTTTCACAGAGAACATTACTTACAATAAATACCGGTTAGTGTTGAAGAGACTTTTTGAAGCTGGGTGGTGGGAGTTGGCTAACACTGCCTGGTAAGTGGTTGAACTTCATACAGTTCTTTTGGAAAATTTGGACACTTACATATTTGTGCAAGGCATTTCAATATTAGAGCACTGTTGTTTTTTTTTTTCAGTGGCTAGATGATCTTGTGGTACCTCTACCACACAGTTGTGTGACAAGGGAAAATGAAACCATATTTTTGATGTCTTTATGTTGTATGTGCTGTCTGATATTTAATGTGAAATGAAATTATAGAGGTTTGTTTTTTTTTTTTTTTCTACCCAGCCTGGTGTTTATTTTTACAAAACTCGAGGAGGTCTCAAATACATTAAGTTCCTGATCTCTCGCATTTGGCTGAAATCAGCCCAAGTGGTTCAAAAGTTCTTTAGGGAAGGAAAGAAAAGGGCATGCATGGACACAAACAGGGTATGGTTGCATAAATCTCATTTCATGCTGAGAACACATGCGATAGAATAGAACAAAAAGCCTTTTGCTGTATAGCATTTCATGCTCTAATGGAGTTCTGCGTTGTCTATGGCATGGATAGCAGTCTGAAAGGACATGGTGGTGCTGGAGGCTGAGCTGCATTTGGCACGGTCAGGGTAGCAAGAAAAGATGCCAGTAGGCAGCACAGCAGGTGCAGTGTATGTTGCTCTAGAGGACTTCAGGTTTCATGCTGAAGGAAATTTTAGACTTTGTGTTATATCACTGGTGCAGCATGGGTCAGTTTGGTTATGGGAGAGCAGATCTGTGCCACAAAATCTATTGCTCACAGGGGGGTGAGCCCTGTTTGATCGGACTCCTACTCTCTTGCCATGCAGGCCTGAGCATATCCAGTGCTCAGAGAAGATCAGGTAGGGGAGGATAGTTAATCTGTTTAAAGATACTGTGGTCCTGAAGAAACTCCTCTTTGTTTTGTTGTAGCATTTAAGGACTGGTGAAACAGAACTGAACAGCAAAACCAGACGCTCCGTTTCACCTACAGCAAATCCAGACTTGGATTGTAAAGGAACAAAACAAACTGGCAGAGGGAGCTGTGATATGCAGGAGAAGGTACTGTGTGAAGCCACTGCTGTAGCTGAGACTGTGTGTCTTCAGCCTGCCCTCAGTTTCCTGCCTGGCTGCCCTTGTACCTCCTTACTCTCATCTGGGCTTCTAGGAATGTTAGCAGCCTCCAGCAGGAGGGCTGTGAGACCGGCAGGGAGGATGCATCGGTGGGGTGACAGGCACCTTTGATTCCCCTAAGTTTTAGGCATGACTGTCCTTTTCAATTAATTAAGGAAAAAAAAAAAAAAAAAGGTAAAAAGGAAGCAGTACGTCAGTGTTGGGGGGGAAGGGGTTTATGTTTAACCTTCAGTGAGGATTGAGGTCTGAAAGTCTTTTAAATGGGTGTCTCTGTGTAGCACTGAGAAAAGCATATAAGCTTTCTCAGCATGCTGTAGTGACTAATGTAGGCAGCTTTCCTCCCAGACAGATGGCAGTTGAAGATTACAATCAGATATAATTAGCCTTCCTCTTGCATAGGTAAGAAAACTGAAGTGCATAATTCAGGGCTATGAGCTGCAGTCTAAGATGGATACCCACTAAAAGTTTGTGCTGCAGTACAGATTGCTGTAGTATCACTTTATTGCCCTGAATACACAGAAGTACGTAAATGAACATGTGCAAGCTTTTCTGCAAGGAGCTGAATTCTGTTACAGCAACTAACAGTTGCCCTGTGAAAAATTCCAGTTCTGGGCTTATACTGTTTACCCTGCTCATTTGTTTTTCGTTATGAATTTGATTTCGGTTTTGTTTAATGAAACACGATGAATGATACTCTAAATGCTGAACTCAGATACACCTTCATCTGTGTTCCACTTGGGAAGATCACTACCTTATAAACAGTGTTTTTTTTTTGTTTTTTTTTTTGTTTTTTTTTTTAACGTTTTTATGGATGTAGACTCACTGGTAACCTTTCCCATTCAGAGAAGATGACAGGACTTCACATAGCGTTAAATGTTGTAGAGGCCTAAGTTTTTCTACAATGCTGTGTATCTTGTTTTTCCTGTCACATTTAAGAAACAAAACAAAGCACTGAAAGCCTTTAGGGGAACAGATACAGGCTCTGATGCAAACTGTATGACATTTTCTTCTGAGTTCTAAAATATTTTGTGTCCACAGAGCATTCTCATGATTCTGAAGCGGCTCATTAGAGCTTTTCTTATGGGTGGTTTTGTTGTTATTGTAAATAATGTATTTGAGCTTCAGTGCTAAGAAAACAAAGCTGTGTATAGAGAAAGCTTGTGAAAATAGTCCTAATGTTTACAATATTCAGGTTTTTCCAGTGTGGCACTGTCAGTTTTGCGTTAGTTTTCTGATGGTAGTTAGCACTGAAGTTTTGTGTTCTGATTTTCATCCAAAGGCAAAGTCAGTGCATTCATTGAGAGCACTGGGAAATGTAAGGCTTTAACATTATCATAGAAGCCACTCAAACTGCTAGTGTACTGCAGATTTCTCCTGAGCTGGCAGGATCCCTGGTGTGAGAAGCTTCCAGGATTTTGCAGTAGTGTGGGGTAAGTGCTGCCACTTATCTCCATTTTCCTCCCTTCCTGAATTAATTTAGCTTTACACTTTTCACTTACTTGTTTTGCTGCATTCCTGAGAATCCCAGAGCTCTCTTCTGCACAGATGCTTTGCAGCAGATTGACTTGCAGAATTTGCTAGTGGGGCAAATTGCATCACAAACAGCTGGGGATTTAAGGTATTTTTTTTTTTTTGGTGTTTGGTTTGGGGCTTTTTTTGGGATGGTGGTGGTATGTGGTTTTATAAGTTTTTCTTTGGCAGTGGAGGCAAGACAGGGAGCAACACAGCAAAAATGAAGTAATGTGTTTGGGGTTCTGACTGCAGACATTTTTGGCGTGTTATTTAAATGAAAATTTAAATGTTCAGTTTTGTATGCTGGCCAGGTGCGTGTTCACACCTATTTTTTGAGCTTCTTAATTCATACAAACCTGCTTTATGTAACCTGTTCCTTTTTAAAATGTGGTGAAATGTGGACAGTAAAAATGAGAGTAAAAAGCTGTGCCATCTGATGATGGCAGTCCTAGTGCATTTGAAATTTATCACAACCAGGGTTTACAAATGTTACTGTGAAAACTAGTCATACAGCAAGCACCTGTTTCTATTTAGGGACAGATTCTGACACCAGTATGGGTCAGAATTGATGCTGTTACAGTGAAGTGGGAAAATAATCTAATCTACTTGGGATTTATTGTCAGTGTAGATGGGGAGCATTTAATTCTTCAGGTGTTGCCAGTGAAGCTACTAAATTAGCTCTCTGTTATCCATTGGGGAAAAAAAGGCAGCAAAAACCCCACCATGTTTTTACCGTGTCCTTGAGAGCCCTAATTTGTGAGTGGGCTTTGGTGATTTGGTGATCCCTCCTTTTGCTTGTGAGTGGGCTTTGGTGTTGTGGTTTCTTGTGTATTTTGTTTACTTGGATTTTTTGAGGGGATTTATTTTAATCTGGTTGAGATTTGTTCTTTGTTTCCCCCTAACTGACTGGTAGATTTAGTTTTATAATTCCAGCCATTGTAGTGAGACCTGAGGTTAAATCTCTAGGTCCATATCAGCCAGGATGTTTTGGATATCCTAGGCATTGTTAGAAGACAAAGTGTGACTTGTTTTAAGGCAAACTTAATGCTGTAGTGAATGTGCACATAAAATAAATACAGATCACATTTTCTGGCTGGACCTTTATTTGTTTAGATTGATCATAGTTCCTGGAGGAAAAAATGATGAGCCAGATAAGCTTTGTAACTGAATTGTTTTGAAGCCTGACTAATTTGCCTTTTTCCAGCCACTTCTCTTAATTTTTTCCATTTTTTTCTCTCTGGGAAATCTAAGAAGGATTGCTGGTTTGACCTCAATCCTATGACTTGGAAGGCACTTGTGGACAAAGCAGTGGTGTGAATGAATAACTGATTTAGTACTGCGTTGCATCTCTTTCTATTAATAATTTTTTTTCAAGCATTGTGTAGTATTTCTGTGGTCTTGGCTTTTTAAAAGGAGGTGAAGAAGCAAAACAACTCAAATCATCATGCTCTATTCCTTGCAGGAAGAGCAGCTCCAGTTGACTGAAACCTTTCAGTTGTGTAAGTCAAAGTATGAGAAGAAAAGGACATGAACTGTGACCCCCAGAACATGTTTAATGGCTTGTTTATATTTCAGTCCCTTCTGGAAAAAGAGCTGAAGGAAAAGGGGAAACAGACTGGGAAGGAGCAGTGTTGTCACCACAGCTTGCAGAAGACCTGCATGTATTTATAGTACTCTGTTTCTTTGTTCTTTATTATACAGACATCTATGATGTGTAAAATATAATTAGCAACCTGGCTTAGGCTGGCTAAAGCTTTAGAGGTTAATCTGGGAGAATGTAAGAGGGCAAGGAAAAAATCTATCAGCTAAGGTCGACTGACTTTGTGTGTGTGTGTTTAATATTTTTTTTAAGATACAGTTGAAGCTGGATTTTTTTATGTTTGGTTAAAGCTTTGGGAGTGGAGGAAGCAGAGCTCTTTGTGCTCAGCTCATGCGTGTGTCTGACTTTGTGTGCACAGGTTAGCTTCTGACCAAACCCCAAATAATTGTTTGTGTACTGCATGGCATCTCTGTGGCTGCTGCTGTGACAGAAATTGCTCATCTGTATTCCGAGTCCACGGGAGGAAGAAGGAGGGAAAAGAAGTGAAGTGTGCTGATGGGAGGGCTGTAGAGGGTCAGGACAGGGAAGGCATATGGAAACGTCTCTTCCCTACTTATGTGTGCCTTTGCATAGATTTTCTGCTTCTTGTCCTCCCTCATCTCAAGGCAAAAAAATAGGCAAGAAGATGAGGCTGTGGATTTGATCTTACTTTTGATTGTAATTATAGGCAAGGTTTCTGGAAATCTGTGATACTGACAAAGTACCAGTTAGATGAGAATCCAGTAGTTATTATTCTCTTTCCCCTCAAAGCCACAACTTGGATTTGGATCTATCCAGAGCTGACTTTTTAAGCTTGAGTTAGCAGTGTTTAACTGTGTGTCCATTACTGGAATAAATCCTAAGCCATCTTGGAACATTAAAGAATATTGTTTTCTATCTTGAAGGGAAAAGATCATTAAAAAGATAATTTACCAGATGAAAAATATCAGTTGACTTACCTCTTTTTTGTGCTTGCAGTTTTAGTTGTGTTTGTACACCATGCCATGAAGCATGCTCTCACCTTGAGCTGGTGCCAGGGATCCACACTGCACTGTGATAATCAGCCAAAATACTAGCTCAGATCTCAAGGATGGCGTAGCAACCCTGTGCTAGCCCCAAGCTGGAGGTGACATTTTCTGCCTCTCAGCAGGGCTAAAGAACTCAGCCTGAATACTGTTCCTGTTCAAGGGCCATTCCTGTGGAACCCAATGCCTGTGCTCCCTCGTAGTTTACTCACCAGGATTTTCTGGCAGGATGCACTGTCTGATGCTTTGTGCTTCTGTTTTTCATCTGTGGAGCTGGTATTTCTTGTCAGTTAGAAGTCATGTGAAATTTTGCATCAGTAGGCCCAAAAGTGATATCTCTGTGAAACAGTGCACATAATTCATTGTGATGCCTCAGAGAACGGGATTGCAGCATTTTTTTTTGCAGCCAAATAGGAACCTCTTTTAGTAAGCTTTAAAAAGCTGGTTACTTGACCTAGGCTTGTACACATGCCTTTCTGCTCTCCAAGAAACAGTCTGATGAGTGCATGCAGCCTCTTAATTTCTTCCTGATTCTGTTCCCACTGTGGGATGTGTAAGAGCTCCTGGGTCCTCAGGCAGAAGGATGGAGGAAGAGGGAAAAAGCAGTTAACCACTGAACAGATGACACCTTATCTCATGCAGTAAGAACAAGGTAGTCTGAACATGGTGATGAGAGTCAGGACATGTGGGTCTTTTGCAGCTTTTGCCAAACCCTCTGTATTGATGACATGTCCTATTTGAAGGCTACAAACTTGTGTTTTTCTGATCTTGTTTGATCTGATGAGGTGAGAATGTGTGGGGCTGGAGATAAGATTTGGAGAGCTGTAGGTGCTGTCATCTGTTCTGCCCAAAACACAGAGATGAACTGTGCTTGTTCTGCAGCCTTTGGGAAGGCAGCTAACCTTCCTCTTCCATCAGATGTGCTGTCTAGGTAAATTAGTATTAGCGGGGGTGAAAGTACAATAGATTTAACTGAACTTGAAATCTTTATTAGTATCCTTTAGCTAAAGAGTATGCTTGTGTGGGAAGAGTTTCCGAGATTATAAATACATCTGCACAGCCACACCAGAGGGAAAGTGAAGCAGAGATCTTGTAGACTCTAGACAAAAGCAAACTGAAATAGCAATGATCAGTTAAAAATACTAAGTTGCTTTTTCATTTTGCTTAGCCCAGCTGGCACTACTCAGTTGTGCTCTGAAGAACACAATACCAGTGTCCGTTTTTGAAAGACGAAAACGGAATAAAAGAATCTTGTATTGTCCACAGAGTAATAAATGTATTGCTGTCTCTTGTGGTACAGAATATGTTTCACCATTAGCAGGATGGTGAAGGGGAGAGAGATAAGCACTTAGGCCCTAAAACTAATGTATTGCATTGCAAAACTGGAAATGCTGCACAAGGTCAAAGGAGGGCACAGCTCTAGTTTGTGTCTCCACAGTAAATTAATGTCAACAGAAGCTACATTTCTGGCTGTGGGAGCTGATAAAGAACAAAGATTGACTAAGTCTATTAAACATCTCTACTGCTGTGATGTCATATCTACTGAACATTATTGCTTGCTGTTGGGTGCTTGGAGAAGAGGTTATCTTGCTATTTGTTGTCAGGCTTGCTGCAATATTTGGACAGAGAGGAATTCATAGGGAAAACATTGGAAACTTTCCTTAACAGAGAGAGGTTGTGTTTGGAGAAAGACTGTCTTTTTTTAATTCTCAGATACCTTGCATACTGTGGAAATAAAATGGGTAATTTGGTGTTTTCTTGGAGAGGAAGAAGGTGTCAGTTGTCAAAGACAGCAAATTGTTCCACTATTGCTTACCCCATGTTGTTGGAACAGATTAGGGCAGAAAGTGTTTTACCTTCCAGTGCAGGTAGTAACTTTGACAGCAGTTATTTGTATGTGTGATATGATGTGGTGTGATGCTGGTAGCCCTTAGTTATATTCTGACACAGTTCAACCCTACGTTTTTTTAGCGTCATGGTCTGTACAGGTTTTCAGGAACAGGAATAACTGCTTTGGTTTGGCGTGGAGCATGACAGATTAACAAGAACCTTTTCCAATTCTGATGCTGCTAAATGTAAAACTTCAAAAGTACAACTTCAAAACCAAGTCTGTGTTGTTGGAGAGTTAGAAAACTAGTTTTAATTCTGAGCCACTTTGCTAGGAAAACCCAATACATCTTGCTTAAACAATATTTCTGAGGACTTTTTGTTTCTTAAACTAAAATGAAAAAGAACATTAGAAATTATGAGAATTTCTGGTGCATGGGAATGAAGGAAAGCACTAGAATGACTCAGCCACTTCAGTACCTTTTAGACAGTGTGGCAGTGCTGTTGTGTAGTCTCTCTGCAGCATTCCCTTCCTGAAGAGGGGGGAAATTAATGAACGATGCAATTAGGCACATACTTAGAGCAAGAACTGGAAAAGGGAATAATGTGAAAAGATGAATAGTGCTTAGATTTGGCAGAAGAAATACATCTGTGCCATAATGTGCTTGTGTTTTACAGCTTGAGAAAGATGATGATGTGAGAGCTCCTTCCTCGATTATCTTTTTGCTGCATGGCTGTTTCACCAGGCATGTGCTACATCCTGACCAAAATGAAGCAGTGCTGCAGGTCACAAGCTCAAACCCACAAAATACTGACTACATCTTAAAAATTCTGATGTTTCTTTTTAAACCTTTATTAGGTTTTTATGTGCTTTTTGTCCCTTTAAATTTCAAGGTCTGCTCAAAGCATATTTTCAAGCTCACTTCCACCCCCACAGCCACAAGGGCTAGGAATCTGAGGTCCCAATGAGCTGAAATTTTCAGGCTGTCACTGAATGGCACCAGCAAAGAACTTACATTGTCTTGTGACAGTTTATGGAGCTAAGATTGTTCTAAGCTGCCTAGTATTTAATTTAGTAGTAGCCACTTTATAGTTAAATACTTATTACCTCAACTTCAGTAGTAGTCAGAGGTACTTTACAAAATAAGTCTGGCAGATGGAAAAGCTTCCTGCGTTGTGCTATTAACACTAGTAATTTTTAAGGAAGAAATGGAGGCTTATGAGCGTTACGAAAGGAAGGTGATGGTAGTGTGGTCATTTGACTGCCTCGTCCAAGAGCTGTAGATTCCTGCAGGGTACATTCTGTGGCATCACTGCATTGACTGCAAGTGTAAGTTGGAAGATAAACAGAGGGTGTGATATAGTGGCTCATAGCAGATACCACACTGTACTAGAATAAAAACTAATTTTAAGTAATGATTCGCCTCTGACAAGGATGGGGGTTCACTTCTTCCATCAAGGGAAGAAGATATTAACCTCAGGTCTTATAGAGTTAATAGATCACATACCCAAATGAGTTTTTCTGGTGGGTTGATAGGAGCTTGGGGGAATCTGTCTGTCAGTGGGAGATGCAGGCTGATCTCTGAGGTTGTCTGAGTACCGTAACAGAGTCAGTCTTGTCTAATTCTGTAATTGTAACTCTGTCCTCTGGGGGAGGTGAGAAGTTGACCCATAGAAATTAGCTTAGATTACTATTAAAAAAATGCTGATGCATGCTTTGCAGCACTTCCACATCCCATTGGTTGCTTTTAGAAAATTGACCAGCTGACACCATGATCGCCAGGCATGGTCATACTGGGTTCCTTGTTCCTTTCATTGTGTAGATCACTGCAGGGTTTTAAGAAAGAGGAGGAAATTGAATAGTTGAGTTCCAGCTTTGTCTTCCTTATTTTGCTTAACTCTGATTGACAGTGACCTAAGGGAGGGAACCATGGCCTCTGTCACTTCAGTTGATGGGCTTAAATCAATCTTCTGGCTCTTGTGTTGAAATGAATAAAGTGAAATGGAACTGCTGTTTTCCATCTGAACTGTGTCTTCTTAATTCCCTCTTTACTTGCATCTCTGACTACGGGAATTTTCTAGTGCAATATTTGCATTTTAGGAGTTTGTTTCCCTTTGATTAACTTTCTGCAACACTCAGCTGTTTTAAAATAGGGAGTAAGAGCTTGAAGATGCTGTCATCATTAAAAATAACTCCCAGAACAATTTCTTCTGTAAACAAAGCAATGGTTCTGTTTACAAAACCAGATTAAGAAAAACAGTCTTCTTAGTGAAGACTTTCTTGGCTACAGAACTTTCTCTCAAACATAGAATGAAGCCAGACACTGGGGGATGGGATGGTGACAAGATATAATTAAAGACCATTTGATGTGTCTAAGGGATGTGTTAGGTACACTCTAATTGTTTGGTTGTTTGGAGCTGGGGTGGACACATTATCACATCTGTACCAGGCTGACTATCTTACAGAAAACACGGGAAGTTGTTACAGATCCCTTATGATCCTGTTTGAAGAATGATGCTGACTTCTGTTCTCGTGTTTTAATTATTTTTTTAATCCAGGTTGTATGAATATCTTTGTAAATACTTGGCAAGTGGAACAATTTTCTTCCCTCTGTGTAAAATAGTGTTACAAATAATATTTTTGGGTTTTAGTAGATCTTTTAGGGGCTGCTTTTCCTTGTCTTTTTTGTAGCTTGGTCTGACTCTTCAGCAAGGTTCTTTCTTACACTGAAGTTAGAAAATCAGCAATTTAATCAGTTGCTAGTTTAGCAATTTTATTTAAGCAGCTGGTTTGTTATGTTCTATTTAGCTGAAGTTTGCATTGATTGAATTAGGGAGTAAGGCTAAACACTTTAGTGGCATGTTTTGGCAAACCTTTTCAAAGCAGAAGGGGTTAAAAATACTAATAGTGAAAGGAAAAAAACTACTAGAGAGTGCAGTCTTTTTCAAGTAAATAATAGCATCACATAGGTTGGAAAAGATCAGGGAGTGCAACCATTAGCCCTGTACTGCCAGATCCACCACTCAAACATGCCTTCAAGTGTCATGCCTAGACATCTTTTAAATACCTTCAGAAATGGGGACTCAACTACTTCCCTGGGCAGACTGTTCAGTGCTTGACAAGCCCTTCAGAATTTTTTTTTTTCCTCGTACCTTATTTAAATGTCCGCTGCTGCAACTTGAGGATGTTTCTGCTTGTCCTGTCACTTGCTGCCTGGGCGAAGAGACTAACCCCACCTTGCTACAAATCCATTTCAGGTGATGTAGAGTGACAGGGTCCCCATTGAGCTGCTGCTTCTCCAGACACTTCACCAGCTTTGTCCTTCTCTGGACTTGCTTCAGCACCTCAGTCTCTGTCTTGCAGTCAGGGGCCCAAAACTGAACAGAGGGTTCAGGGTGGGGCCTTACCAGTCCTGGGAACAGAGGAGGAAGTGATCTCTTTCCTCATCTCACTGGTCACACTTGCTCATCCAGACCAGGATGTCATTGGCCTTCTTGGCCATGTGGGCACACACTGGCTCATGTTCAGCCGATGCTGACCAGCACTCCCAGGTTCTTTTCTGCCTTCCAGCCATGCGTCCCCCAGCCTGTAGTGCTGCTTGAGGTTGTTGTGACCCAGACAGAGGAGTTCAGCTTGGCCATGTTGAACCTCCTCCAGCTGGCCTTGGCACATTGATCCAGCCTGTCCAGATCGTTCTGCAGAGCCTTCCTGCACTCCAGCAGATGAACACTCCCACTCAAGCTGTGTCACTGCAAAGTGACAATCAGTCAATCCCCTTGTCCAGACCATATATTTTCTTTAAAAATATTAAACAGGACTGAGTCCTGGGAGCCCCACTACTGACTGGCTGCCAGTTGGATGTAACTCTGTTCCCCCCCTGTGTTTGGGCTTAACCAGCCAGCTTTTTTCCACAGTGCAGGGCATACCAATTCAAACCATGAGCAGCTAGTTTGTCCAGGAGAATGCTTTGGGAAATGCTGTCTAAGGCTTTACGAAGGATTTGGTACCCAGCATACACAGCCTTTCCCTCATCCTCTGTGCAGGGCACTCTGTCATACAAGGAGATCAAGTTGGTCAAGCCAGACCTGCCTTTCATAAACCCATGCAGCTGGGCCTGGTCCCTCACTTGTCCTCTATGTGTCTTGTCATGGCACTCGAGATTATGAGCCAGTTGCTGTTAATGACACATGACTGAACCCAGTAGGTGAGTTTTCCTCTATTTTTGGAGTTTTAAGGAAAAGCTCTTACTGAATTACTGCAAAAACTTAGAGATGGCTCTAGAAGTTGAGAGTGACTGTCAAGACAAATTTGCAGTGATCCTTCAAGTAGAGTCAAGGGAATTGGAGCTGAAAAGTGGCAATGCTACTTCCCAAAGGGAGTTGAAAGGTTGGAATTGCAACAGCTGCAGCCTGTGAAGTTTTTCCTCCAGAACAGAGCAGGATAGCCTGTAGGATATACTTAAGGTTGATAAATTCTACCTGGTTCATTGCATGGCCTTGTTACTGGTAGGTACTGTTATAAAACCACATCTCTTAACTCTACAACTAAATTCTGGTGTAAGATACGAGTGGAGAAGAATAAAGAAGTAGTGGCTTCTCAAGTAAAGTAATGACGCTGTTAGGGGAGAAGTGGAATAGTAGGAGGCTGTACCTGTCAAGTAAATTTCCATGGTAACTTGTGGCTGGAGTGGCTATTCTGGACTTTCACAAGATTAAGCAACAACAGTTCATTCATAGCCACTGAAAAGGCTGCTCACTGTTTAAGATGTGAGCAATACAGGACTTGATTTTCCTTGAGTCTGTCTTGCCAGATCTGTGTTTCTGATATTTCTCTTTTTCTTTCGCTAGACTGTGTGACGAGGCAAAAACTCTATTTGAAAAATGGACCCTTTCTCTGATATTTCTTAAGTTCAACAGATGGGATCCTAACTTTTCTTCCTCACTTTGTACTGTGTGAAAACATTTTTCTGTTGCTTGAGCAGTGAAGTTTGGGTCAGTAGCTGAAGACTGTGCAGGCATAAGCAGATAGTTTCAGTGCAGCTTTAAATGTCAAAACTGGATTTTAAGAACATTCAGTGATCCTAAAAAAGGCAGTAGAAATCTGTGGCAGCTCATACCCTGTTCTGTTTCATCAGCATCAGCCTATCTGCCTCCTGCACTGTGCCAGTGCTTGTTTAACTGCGTAATTATGGAAACTGATAGTGTGTGGCACAAGAAACAGGAGAAGCACTGGCATCTGTAAAGGCCAGCTGGTTTCTTTGGGCTGCCAGTGGACAGAAGAGTTCTACTCTCAAGGCCTCAGAGAGAACCTGGAGTGAACCCATGCTTCTATGCAGAGAACACACACCGGGTAGATGCAAAACAGCATGCAGCTCCTGGCACTGGGTCTTTATGTGAGAAACCAAAGCAGCGGGATCACCTGTCAGACTTCTGGTGGTAGAGAATGTCTGTAATGACAATAACTTCTCTTTTTTAGGTTTCCAGATGCTCTAGATAAAGTTCATGCATTAGTTCATCATGTGTTTCAGTTTCTTGGTTTTTTTTGCGTTTCAGGTTTATCAGTCATGAAACGAATTCTTCTGGTTTTTATCCTGGCTGCTGCTGTTATGTATGGTATCCTGCATGGAAATCTGTGGAGAAATAACTTCTACTGGTATGGTGATGCTTTGTTCATTTAGAGTGCAGACACCTCATGGCTGTATGAGAGAGATGTGTCTGTGAGTTCTTGTGTTGTTCCATGAGTGTTACTAGTAATCATAAGTGATTACCCTGTGTGTGTGTGTGTGTGTTTTGTGGTTGAGATCTTTTGGTATTCTGAGGAAATTGGTATGATTGTTTTGTCCTGTCACCTGTTCTCCTGTGTCACTTTCAAACCTAGTAATTAATTTGAGCCTGGTTGTATGGAGAGGTCAGGACCTCAGTGGTAGGGAGCCCCTCAGAGGTTCATGAAAATAGGTCTTCAGGTGAGGAGTTACATGAAGTACAGAGATAAGGTGTCCATATCTCCCTCCACCCCATGTGGGTTTAGTGTTAATTTGTTCCATTAAATGTCTGATAAGTGATGTGGGAGAGGCCTTTTCCACACATGGGAATAACTGCAGGTGCAGGGGGCACCTCTTGGAAAGCTGAGATTTGTTGAGGCCCACAGCAGCCCTTGGGGGCAGTGAGGCTTCACTATCTCCAGGCTCACAGGGCAGGTGACTTGGTACCTAAAATTTGGGAGACTTACTTGAAGAAGTTGAGTTTCCATTGGTCTTTGCACAGCTGTGACCAGGACTGACCAAACTGTTACGAAGATAAGTGATAATTTTTAAAAGTAGTTAATGTGCTCCCTTTATCTTGTTTATGGTGTACAATTGATACGAATAGCTTTCCATTGTGGTTTCTATTTACAGCAAACCACAGTGTTGTGACATTTCCCTTTTTGCAGGATTAGCTTTTATGGACAGACTTCCTCTGTGAGGGCTTCTCCTTCCTATGAGACTAGTGGAGTTACAATCAGTTACAATCAGTAAGTTCAGCAGTTGAGTATTTTTGTGGTGGGGTTGTTGTTTTCTTTTGGTTTTGGATAGGTGGGAGGGATTGAGGCTAAAATCTGTAGCCTTTTTCGATAGGCTCCCTGCTCAATTGTACAGTTGCATCCATGGCTGTTCCTGTTATAAACACAGTGGTAAGGTGTTTGTCAAAAAGGAATTTGTCCATGTTATGTTTCCAGTGTTTGTTTAATGTTTATGGCCACTTTGAATAACTGTCTCTAACAAGCAGTGAATTGTTGGAAGGGCATTGGCTTACAATTTTCAAATCTGTGCAATTCTGAATTACACCTGAACAAAGTTAGCACAGCTTGGAGGGCAACTTCCTTGCTTAAAACTTACTAACCAGAAGTGTGTTTCACTTGTTGTATTCAAGTGTATATATATAGGCAGCTCTTGTGCTTGTGACTTCCTGCAGTTAGATTTGTGGGACTAATGAGCACCTGTGTTAAAACTTGAAAGCAAACCTCTCTTTCTGAAGCTGTGCTGCAAAATGCCATCTGTGAGGCTGATGCTGGAAAGCAACAAGGTGGCCAGCTGATAGGTTTCACAGGGTGCTTTCTCAGCGTCAGCATTCACGTAAGAACTTGAGGTTACCAAAATCAGTTAACTTTAATGGTTTCTTTGGCTCGTGGTTCTGATCTGGTGGTTTCATCCTTCTGTCCTTAATGCAATCCAGCGGCACGTGTTGCTCACACTGAACTTTACCTTCCCTTCTGGGCTTCATATTTGTGATTAAATGGGCTAAATCTCCAAGTCACGAATGTGCTTAGAAGTGTGAGTCTTAACCTTGTTATGGGTGGAATGTCTTACCCAAAAGAATATAGTTTTCCTTAAAGTGCCCTATTTCCTTCTTCAAACAAGACTTTGTCTCCTCCCTGAGGAGTGATGGGGATGCTATCAGGAATGGCTGCAGGGGTGATTGAGCGCAGGAGCCCTGCTTCTCTGCAGGTGGGCCTCAGTTCTGACTTCTGATTATGCCTGCTTTGACACTTGCTGAGCAAGGGAGGTCACAGCTCCCCTTGGAGCAGCAGTGTGAGATAAAAGCCTTTGCTAGTAAAAGTTATTGTGCTGCAATGAGAAAGTTTCATCTCTATCACACAGGGGGAGGGAGTAATGAAATCTTTGTGTGATCTTAACTCAGTAGTCAGCTTTTACT
Organism: Onychostruthus taczanowskii; assembly: GCF_017590055.1. Classification (NCBI taxonomy): domain Eukaryota; kingdom Metazoa; phylum Chordata; class Aves; order Passeriformes; family Passeridae; genus Onychostruthus; species Onychostruthus taczanowskii. Next base: position 6,722,805 of record NW_024500794.1, read on the forward strand.
AATTTGATTTGTCCAGCTTCCTTTATCTTGTTTCTCCTACCCATTCCTATTTGGAATTGGTTTTTTGCAGGCTGCCGCTTACAGCTGTAGAGAGGAGGAATGCCTTGGACACTTGTCTTCTGAAACCAGCATTTGAATCTTTACTGGGGTGAGTCTTCCATGAGAATTTAGATGGGGAAGGAATGCCTGTGCTGATTGAGGTAGAACTGGGCTATTTACACATTTTGGAGCGAACATTGAGTAGTGCCCTGAGAAAGCTTGGAAAGATTAGGCCAAGAACTGGTTGAAGGAGTCTTAAACCTCTGCACAAAGACACTGTGGCTTTTTTCCCCCCTTCTTGTATATAAGAAAACGTGGCTATAATTTTAGTGCTTTTGTGTGTTTAAAGCACATAGAAGCCTGTAAACTTTGTGCCACCCAAAGTAAAATTGGAGCCTTTGAGTTTTAGTTAGCTCCTGGTCTGGTGAGGTGATCCTAATTCCCATGGATTGTGCCCAGACTGTCTGCTTGTTGGGTGCAGCAGGGTAGCTCTAGTGTTCAGCAGAGGAGCAGAAATGGGCTCAGAGGTACACAGCAGGAAGAAGGTACGTGCACAGCTAGGACAGTCTCACACATTTCTGTAACTTTTTTATAGAGACAATTTGCATGAGCTGAAGATCTGTTCTGTGCACTTTGGTAATAGCCTGGGGAGGTTAAAAGGATTTCTAACCTTGCAGAATTATTTATTGGAAAGGAACCAGAGCTAGAAAAGCTAGAATTGAGGATCTTTTCTCAGTAGGTAAATTATTTATTATGTTTGAGCTTAGCAGCTGTTTCTGAGCAGCAAAGCAGGTTACTAAATTTAATATGTATATTTAGTGCATGATGTCTCAAAGCTAGCTGGTCTTCCTTACTTAAGCTATGGCCCATTTCTTGGTGTGTGAGCTGTAGTGCTTTGGTTTTGGGGTTCTTTTCCGTTTTTACTGTCAGTATCTTCTGAATACATAGAGCTTAAATTAGCTTTGATTTGGGAAACTGAAAGAAGGTTTTCTTAACAGCTATTTATGTTCTTAGTGGGCAAACAAGTCATGTGCTGACTGGGGTGTTTTATGATTAACATTAGGTTTTCTGATGACTGTATACTTCTGTGTTAACATTTTAATCTAAGACCTAATATGCAGGATCATTACAAAGTCAGCCAGTACACTGAGCGCGTGCTTAGTTAATTCAAAGGTGAAGCCAAGGGCATGATAGCATGTGACACGTTTGTGTCTGCTGTTCCCTCATTGGGGTGGACTTGGCACTAAGGCAATAGGAGTGCCTTCCATGCTGTGAGAGACCCTTTTCCGTGGTTCCTGTCTTTCAACAAAAGAAGTCACCCATTCTTTTTAGCTTGACATTTACAAGGTATAATGCCATCGTGCTTTAGTTTTCAGGAAGAATGTGCTTTTGAGGCAAACCTCATTGAGATCCCCACACACCGTGCTTCTCATCCCAGGGTGACCCTGGTGTGAATGCACTGGGATCCTTTCAGACATCTGCTTAAGCCAGAAGATGCACTGCAGGAACATAGCCCATGTGGTGCAGCTGCTAAGGGCTGGGACCCTTCTGGAGTTAGTACAGAATATAAAATACCCAAGATGAATGTAATGTGGACATGAGAACTCTGTACTTTTTTGCTGCTTAGATACACCCCTGTTGCCCCAAACAACTTACTAATGTCAACACAGTCATATAGTGTCACTTGTTTGGAGTAGGAGTGCAGCTCAAATCAGGAGATGGTATTTTCAATTTAAAACCTTGCTTCAAACTCTGTTCTTATTTATTCAATTGCCATGTACAATAATAACTCTTAGTTTTCCTTTCTACCTCTATTATTTTCAAACCTGAAGTTATTCACTGTCTTTTTGGGTTATGTATTCTCTTAAATATGTGGTCTCGTGGTGCAAGCTTTCAGCCACACAATTTTAATGAGTCTATATAAATTGTACAAATAGACAAGTCTTTTTATCTCACTCTTTGCCTGTATTTTCTGCTACAAATTCTTACCCTTTTCTGTCATCTGTTTGCTTTCCCTGTGCTCGTGGATTTTTTTGTGTTTTAAAAATGGGTGATAATATGATAAAAATGGTAATAAGTAGTATAAAGAGAGCTTTTTACAAAGCACTTGCATGACTTACTGGCTTAGGCAGGTACATCATGCGATGTTTTAAAACTTCTTCCTTTTTTCCTTCATCAGTGTTGACAAAATATACCCGTTCCTGTGCGCTAATGATTTTATCAGAGTGGCAGAGTTCCAAGGGAGCAATAAGTTTGAACTACCTTATGGAATAAAGAGAGCAGGTTTGTATTTCCCATGTACCTTATTTTTAATCAGAAATATCTAAATGGTGTAAAGACACCTGAATCTGTGGCCATGATCTTTCCTGTGCACTGATGCCAGTCTTTTTGGGGTGTCTAGCAGTGTCTTAATGGTTTTGTTCAGTCCCTCTGACCTGACACCTTCCTGTTTTTAACAAGGAAAACACTGGGTTGGGGTTGCCCCTCTTAGCAGAGAAGCTCCAAAAAGGTCTGAGTGAGGAAGAGTGGACCTTATTCAGCTTCCTTCTGTTTGTATGTGGTCTGGAGTGCTGAAGATACTCAGCTATGCTTTGCTGGGGGAAATACTGAGTCAGTGTGATGGGCTTCAGTCAGCACACCTAAACTGGTTGGAACCCAGAGTCCTACTGAGGCAGAAGTCCTCAGGTTTAGGCGGCTACATCAGTGAAATTTTCATTTTACTGTCCTGGTTTTAATTGGAATAGAATTTATTTTCTTCTTAGTAGGTGGTACAGTGCTGTGTTTGGGATTCAGCATGAGAATAATATTGACAACACATGGATGTTTTAAGTAGTGCTTACTCTGAGGCAAGAGCGTTTCAGTTTCCCGTGGTCTGCCAGTGAGCAGGGGCGCAAGAAGTGGAGGGAAGGATTGCCAGGACAATTGACCCCAGCTGGAAACTGGCTATTCTGTGCCATATGACATGTCAATACTTAAACGGGAGGGGCTGGTTGCTGCCTGGGAAGCGGCATCAGTCAGTAGGTGGTGAGCAATTGTATTCTGCATCACTTGTTTTTCTTTGGTTTGATTTCCTTTTCTCATTCCTTTTCCATACAAATGTTAGTTTTTCTCATCCTCCTGCTTGTCAAATGGTGAAGGCTCAGTGGCTGTGTGGCACTTAATTGCCATCTGGGGCTAAACCACGGCACTGAGCTGGCTGCTCCTGCCGTGGAAGGGGCCACAGGGGGGAATTGATGAAATGCCTCACTGCTGGACCTGTGGAAAGGTTTGCTGGCACATTCCCACTGCCTCTGTGGGTCAGGCCGGCGTAAATAGGGCTGACACCCTAAGAGTGTTAGCCACCCTTTTGGAAAGGATTGTAATGTCTTAAATTTCAGAGTTTCTGACATTAACAGTGCACCTTCCTAATCTGGGCTTTCAACTTCTGATTTGCCCTCCATCAGTGGTAACAGCAATGGTGCATTTTCCTGCACTTTTGGGGTTACAGTGAGGAAAACTACATTTGGGCATGAGTGGATTTCTCCTCTGAGGCAAATTAAGTGTCCAGCAGGAGCCTGCCCACCAGGGGTGGGCTGGGGAGGTGTCTCTGTCTAGCTTTACCACATTGATTGATGTCGTCTCCAAAGATATGTAATGCTATTACTGTCCCTGGCTGTATGAACCCACTTGAGTCAGCTGAAGGTGGGTAGAAGAAAAACCAAAGTGAGTCAGGATGTGGATCTTGGAAATTCTTCCAGTTCTTGTTTACTGTAACTAAGATTATTTTTTTAACAGAGATTTCATGCTATTTTGTATTTTGAGGCAGAAAAAACTCAGAGTGGAGCTGTGATAAACCTCAGCTTTGGCATCATTGGTTGATCTGTGGCACTAAGTTCCAAGTGTTGTGACTTTGATGTTTTTATGCACAGTGTACTACTGTGTTTGAAAACATTGTGGTCAGAGTGGTATGCGTATTTTTGTATTGCAACTACTGCGTGTTTTCATTAATCTTGTTTATATTTGCTTTTTAGAGCAATTTTTTCGTTTAGCCCTTTCAAGATTGCAGAACTGTGGTCTTTCCAGTGAAGAAGACAGGTGAGATGGTTTATTTGCTACTGTTTCTGTTGGTTGCATTTTTAATATTTAGTACTTACCTGAAAAGGAGTGTCTGTGGGGTTATCCTGAATTGCTCAAATTAGTCAAGACATGTAGTTAGAGCAGATTTACAGGGTCCAAGCAGTGTGGAGCTGATTCCAAGGTTTCAGTAGGCTTGGTTTTACACTTCAGTAGTAGCAGCATGAAAGAAAAATTACTCTCTGAGAGAGCTTTAACTTAGAAATTTCCTTTTATAAGAGTTTTAGAAATTCTCCAGCTGAATGCAGTCCCATCTTCCTGTAGTATCTTTTCATACTTAGATTGAATGTGACCTTCTCTTGCAAATTCAGTGTAAGATGGAGAATGTTTGAGATAAGCAGGTGCAAACCAGTGTCTGCTTCTAAGCAGAACAAATCTTGGGCATATCCCTGTGCCTCTGATCTGCTGGCTGCTGCGCACCCTTGTTCCTACTTGCGCTCAATTTCCTTTTCCTTGTGGGTGAGGGAGATCTAGGAAGACGGGAAAGGCTGTCCTTTTGGAAGTAACAAGGGTGTGGCGCGGAAGGAAGCATGTCTTAGATAACTTGCCTCCCATGGATTAGATAGATTAAATTAGATTAAATCTTTAATTAGATTAAATCTCTTGTTGGAAGTCACGTCTGCCAGGTTTTGTTTTGTTTTGGAGAGCCTTTGTGTTTGTGTGTCTTGTTTTTTGCTCGGCTTTTTTGGTTTTTTTTTGCCGGTGGGGTTGGCAAGTAGACTAAAGTCCTATGTTTACAAAGTGGGATGCAAATGACTCCTTAGATTTGCAGTCTAGCAAATGGGCTGACATCCTGCCAGAAGTGATGTTAATATACACATTTCTTAATAGAGTGAATGCAAATAACGCTGAGCTTGGCTGTACTTGTTTTTGTTTTTTAATTACAGAGATCATAAAAGATTGCTGCTTGAAGCCAAATGTCAGGATCACAGTGTAATTAAACTTGGGTAGAATATGTTCACACCTAAGGATTTGTTTTAATACAGAGTTTTTCTTTTTTTCCTCCCTACTGTACTCCTACCTTTCTCTGTATTTAGTCTGTTTCTAGGATGTTCAAGTTTACTCTTAAGGAAGGAAAAAAAGTAAAACTGTATTTTCTTTCAGGAGTGTAATAATGGGGTAAATTTATACAGAATTGGCTGGCAGAAGCTTCTCTTTTGTCTGCAGTTTGGAGGAGAGTGCCAAATGTTACATTAGAAATCCCCTGAAACCATAAGTTCAGGACCTTAATTGTTTGTGCTGTAAAGCAGAGATGCTTGTACCTTTTAAGTGGAAATGCTTGTCCTGTAGATGAAAGGTGAGGAAATCGGTATTCATCCTTTAAATGTAGATCCTCTGAGATGTAGATATGGTTAGTAGTTCTGGGAAGTATGTTACTTTTAATAAAATGAAGCATACTTCAGTGGTACTGAAGCAAAATGAGACCTATTACTATTTAATAGGCAGTAATATAAACAAATCAAGCAGACAATGACTTAATACAATATATTCTTTCTAGATCCATCAGGTTTTGTGTACAGCACTCTTAGGGCATGAATCACTGTAGCTGGGAAGGGTTTTATACATATATTTCACTGAGATGTAGTTCTTAATTGTATACCAGAGTGAAAGGCATTATTTCAATTGCTAGAGATGAACTTGCTGAACAGGTATCTTAAATCACCTCTCTTCCAAAAGATGAAAGGTATGTAATAAGGAATTACTTCAAGTTACAATCTACAAGGAACAGAAAAAGCAGTGCCTCCTCACAGTAAATGCCAGGACACACGATATAACCGTATGCTAATCTTGTGCTTTTTGCTCCTCTCCCTCACTCCACCTTCATCACTTACTGATCACATTTTTTTATCTGGTTTTCTCTTTTCCTTCCTTACTTTGAGGTCTAAGCTACAGCTGTAAACAACAAGGTGTAATTTAGGAAAAGGGCAACTTCTGCATTCTTACTCTTGCTGTAAATTGTAAGAGGCATATGTTTATCAGCCTCCTTTCTTAAGATACTTTCAAACTAGATAGAAAAATAAAATGGAAAATGAATGGTCAGAAGGAGTTAAGGGTGGGAGGGAAGGAAGGGAATTAAGGGTGTAGAGGGAGTGAGCAGACAGGATGGTATAACAGGTTTTCACCCTTCTGATTTTCAAGATACCAGGTCACATGAGTTACAGTATTAGCTGGAAGTCTTTTAATGAGTGCTTGCCTTCTACTAAGCTGTTCAGGAAACAGTAGAGAAAGGTATGCTAGCTTTTTTCATGTAACTCATCCCTGAAAGCTGCATTTAGAGCACTGTTTTTATATGTGTGTGTGTATGCATATACATACATATATTTAATGGCAGCTGTCTCTGCAGAGGTTGTTAATTCTGTAGGAAATTGAGGGAATTGCTTTGTACATTGAGATGTTGCTCAGTCTTGGCTGGAACCAGCTGTTTTCATAGATGTTGAATAATAGCTCTGAGCTGAAAAAACAGGTTGGACTATTTCAGGAGAAAGAAATTAATTAGCTTGCATGAAGTGCCATGCCGGGAATTCACTCTAAGTTATAGTGGTTTTTGGGACACAGTTTTGGTGTCCTGAACCTAGAGCAAGAAGTGGCATAGAGCCTTTTTCTTATTGAAGAAAGAACCAAAGGAGTGGGGTGTTACTGTGAGTTGACTCATATTTTCTCATTGTTCCTGCTGCAACCAAATTGAATGGCTTTTGCTCTAAACAAAGAGGCATTCTTACAACAAAAAATGATGTGCTTATTCTGGAAGGAGTTTGCAGTCTTACATGTTTGATTTAAACCTTCCCTAAAAAGACAAAATATATTGAATAAAAAAAGCAGCAAGCCTATTTGTGTGCTCTCCCCCTTTTTTTAGCACATGTTACTACCATTGAAACAAGATGGTAAAAGGTAAATATGCACTGAAAAAACCTGTGGTAACTTTGAAAATCTTACCCTTAAACTTTCAAGTTTAACATCTCCATAATAACTATTTTGAATGTTTTTTATCTCTGAATGTATTGTAAATTCAAAATTTCTCTTTTGATTTGATGCAGTATAATATCTTATTTTTTAGCACATAGTATTTTATAGGCTTAGTAATGCTGTCTAATTTGAATCTGATCATATGAGAATGCAACCTTTAATCAAGGAATCCATCTTTTTGCATTATGACAGCACACACATCACTTGTGTAAACATGTTTTGATGGCACCTTTTAAGTAGAAGGAGAAAAATCCATGCCATAGTAATTTGAAAGGCTGTCATGTGTCATTGGGCTAAGATTTTTTACATGTATAGTCCATAGGCCTGTAAGGTGAACATAAATTTTGCTGCTTTAGTTTGTTTGGAGGTGTGGAGTTGTATAATACTGCAGAAGCACCTTAATATTGAGTTAGCTTTTCCAGACTGGGGCAAGTTTGAAGAACTGTGGCAGATAATTTATCAAATGGCACCCATATCACAGACTGGTTAGATGAACTTAAAACAGCAGACCATTAGAAAAAGGAGATGTGTAAAAACAGTTTCACAAGAGAGAAGCCAATTATTGACTTTGCCAGTCCCTGAAATAGTGCCTTTTTTTTTAATGCAGCCATAGTAGCCATAGGAGGTTGAATCTGCTTTGTAGGGGCCAAGGGCTGCAAAAGATACAGGATCTCACTTAGAAAATGAACCAGTTAACGTGCAGAAGTATCATTAATAATATGAAGCCAGGGAGTCACAAATATTAAAACTTCTCTTTGTTCCACAGCATTCCCTGTCGACGGTGCATTGTGGTTGGTAATGGAGGAGTACTTCGAAATAAGACATTGGGGGAGAAAATTGACTCATATGATGTCATAATAAGGTAAATGCTATCTCCTTTTCATTTTGTGTACACAGAGCAATGGGTAATTCTCCAAGGCCAGCTACTCTCTCTGCCCTTCTCTAGTGTGTGTGTGTTGGAGCCAAATCAGAAGACTTGCTTTCTGCTCATGTGATAACACGATAAGCAATTGTGTGACTGTATTCCAAACGACCTTGGCCACGTTCCCGTGTGTGCTCGATCCCTCTGAGTGTAGAGGATGAAGGCACCTGATAATTGCTCCTCTGCTGTGCAATGTGATACCTAGATGCTGGGCTGCTAAACTTCCTGTACCCAGACACAGTGTCTGTCCTGCAGACTAATAACACGTGTGGCAGCCACTGCACAGTAAGAACACGCGTGGAGCAGTCACTGATGTCTCTGTGCCTCTGTCCTCTGCAGAATGAATAATGGCCCTGTGATAGGGTACGAAGAGGATGTTGGGAGGAGGACGACGTTCCGCCTTTCTTACCCAGAATCCATCTTCTCAGATCCCATCCACTACGACCCCAATACCACTGTTGTTCTCATCGTCTTCAAACCACGGGACTTGAAGTGGCTTTGGGAGATACTTGGTGGTCAGAAAATAGTGAGTTCAATTATTCATGTGCCGTGGCTCGTCTTGCCACGCATTTCTTGTGTGAAGTACACATTTGCTTTTAACTGTAGTCCTCCCACCTGAGAGGGAGGCACTTGGTGCCATTGTTTAGTTGAGGTGTTAGGGCGTGTGTTGGACTCGATGATCTTTAAGGTCTCTTCTAACCTAGTCATTCTGTGAATTTTGTGAATTCTATGAGGAGCTCTGGATCTCCTTGTAGTCAGTCTCCTTGTAGTTAATATCCCTCTTCCATAAATGCTTTGTCATCTTTCTAATGCACATATTAGATCAGTTCCTCACCACTGAGCAGTTTACCTCTGGGAAACGTATTTTTATCCTCTTCCTAGTGTTGTTTGATATTTTAACATGCATGCTCCAGCCATTTCCCAGATTGTTTTACCCTGCACACTTGCAGGAATTGCAGAATTATGTTAAAAGTGATCTCTCTCAGAAAGTCTTAAGTCCAAAATCTTTTTGAGTCTTTTTTCATTAAGGGCCAGGTTCAAAGTCATACTGGGTTCTCAGGGCACTGTCTGAGTAAATTTTGAGTATTTCTACAAACTCCATTTCAGTGCTTTAGCACACTTACAGGAGAATATTTCTCCTTATCCTTTCACTGTGTGCCTCTGAGAAGAGTGTGATCTCATCTTTGTTAACCCCTTCCAGATAGTTGAAGATGGGCTGAACAAACCAAGCCTGCTCAGAGTCTTTGTTTGCTGTGAGCTCTGGCCCCTTGGCTGTTGTAGTGACCGCTTGCTGTTTGACACTCTCCTAACACAGCATTTTAAGGACTGCAGAAAGGGGACAGTGCAAAGTAGTTGAGAATAATAGCAGCTTCTGTCTGCCTGTCTATGCTCTTACTAACGTGGCCAGCACACAGTGAGCATTTATGGCCTCCAGGGCATATTATTGGTACATGTTGTCCATCAGGGACCGTTCTGCAATGCTGTTTTCCAGCCAGCTGGCTACAGCTGCAGCAGTGTGTTTCCTGTTGCAGAGCAGGTGTTTTTGAACTTAGGGAGATTGAGCACTCTTCTTCTTCTTCTTTAACCTCATGTTCTTGGAGTTTACTCTGGTTAGAGTTGCTACAAAACTAAATTCAACTGTTTTCACTGTTAAAAATGTGTATTTATTTGCCTGTCACAGAGTGTGAAGGGCTTTTGGAAGAAACCAGCTCTGAATATGATCTACAAATCGAGTCAAATCAGGATTCTTGATCCCACCATCACCAGGAAAACTGCTTATGAGTGGCTTCATTTCCCAACAAGGTTTCCTAAGAAGGAGGTACGCTTTTCCTTTTGTCTCTTCTAGTTTTGTGCAACCAAATGTGTATTTAGAGGCAATTACATCTTTATTACAGTAGAATGTAATGCCCACCTCTGTGCCTGGAAGCCTGCACATCTGCAGTGGCCCTGGCACAGCTTGGTTAAGCTGCAGGTCACACTACGGGCTCTGTGGGCAGGAAGGTCTCACACCGGGGCCCTCTGTACCATTGCTTGTCCCTGGGCAGAGCTGGTGCTGCCTTCGCTGTCCTCTGCCTGCAGGACATGCCAGCAACTACTGCTGATTTCCCTGCTGTCCCTGCCTTTTCCATTAAACCAGTCTCACATTCCCAGTGAGCATGTTAGTGCATAGCCAGCAAGCACTTCTGATTGTTAGTAGAGCCGGGAATAAAATCAGATATGTTGCCCCAGCACCACTAAACTCAGAAAGTGTAATGGTGTCATTCCAGGGCTGTGCCTATTCCCATTAAGTAGGCTGAAAATATTTAATTGCAGGTGAAGGATATCTGTGTATTGCATGATAGTACATTTTAAAAGTAGTTGCTTTTAAATTATGTATTTTTAGGTGAATTTTACAATAGCTACAGGTAAACAGAGGTAGTTACAACCTGTGGTATTCCTGATATTTCCAAATAGCACTAATCCCGACCTATAGCATTCCTGCCATATTTTGGGGTCCTGTTTAGTATGGATGTTGCAGCAGAGCCACCACTAAGTTTATGATGTTGGGCCCCTAAGGCAGAAAGTTATTTTGCTAACTGGCAGGAACCCTTGGCATAGTGCACGTTTTAAGCAGATAATATTTCTGAAATACTCAAAGAGTTGCATAAAGGTACCAAAAATTTTTCCATAAAAGGTGATGGTTCCTTTCTGTGACTTCAGTTAGGCTTTAAAGAGCTGAGAATAGTAACTTCTTCCTGGGGATTTTTTGTGTTGTCATACAAAGTGTTGTCACAATGAAATACATTGAGTGCCTCTGTCTTTTCTATGCAGAGTAGTCTAGTACTGGTTTGTCTGCTTCTTTTTCAGAGACAACCTGAGTCTTGGGGTCAGACTTCAAAAAAAAGCCCATGATGTTGTGCTCAGTTTGAGGTTGGACTGCAGCTACCAAGAGCATATGATAGCTCATTTGGTCTCTGAGAAAAATATTTCTTTAGCTAAGAGGGGTATTGGTGCCTGAAAGTTTTGTCCATTTCTGGGGACACCTTTTCACCTTAGCTTCGTCATGGTCAAATGAATGAGTTAATCTCTCTCTAAAAAAGCATGCCTCATTTACTTCCCCAGATCATATTAGCCTCTGCTGCTACTAAAGAAGTCATGTATCTGAACACAAGATAGGGCAGATGGTTGCATGGAGTTCTTCTGTGCTTTTGTGAGAAATGCTACCTTTTGGTTAGGTGCTCTTAATTTTGCGCAGTTAAAACCTGTTTATGATGTGCTCTTCATTTTACATTGCATTTGCTTCCAAACTTATTGTACAGAGAATAATTTTATTTAAAATCTTGTTTCTTCTAATGGGGATAGCATGGGAAGGTCTAAAGCAAAGTTCTGGAATTTCCCTGCTTTGAAAAAATGCAAATTCAGTCAAATTTGTGTAGCCATAGCCTTCATGCTTTTTTAGTTCATTGCTATGAAAATTTTGTCGTATCATGTTCTGTTCATCGGGGTCTCCATCATCTAGCAACTTCTGAGCACATCTCATAATTCAGTCAAATTTGAGGGGGTTGTAAATTGTTTTCCAGTGTAGTGAAGCCTGTCCAGTTTTATGAGAGAAGCTGAGCAGAGCAATGGGGAGACTTCCTGATGCTTCTCTGGAGGGAAGGGCTACACTGTGGGCTCAGCCCTCACTAGAAACCAAGGAATTCCAGGGAAGGCTGACATGACAGACACCCCACCCCGGTCATGGGAAACTTGTGGGGGCAGTACCTTATTTCTTTAGAGACAGGAGGCCTGTGAAACCGAACATCTGTAGAAGACCCTGGCTGCCTGATTACCCTTGTCTCTAAGTTTGCTGTTCCCATCAGGCTGCCAGGTATGTATGTGTGTGTACTCTTTGTCTTTTGTTGCAGAAACCCAAGCATCCAACAACGGGGCTAATTGCCATTACACTGGCATTTCACATATGCCATGAAGTCCACCTGGCAGGCTTCAAGTACGACTTCACTGACAGAAATAGCTCTTTGCACTACTATGGCAATGAAACCATGTCTCAGATGATCCAGGTAACTAGCACTTGTTTCTGCTGAGAGAAATAGAGCTGGTAACTGAGGAAGGCAATTCAATACAGATAGAAGTGTGGACTGCAGGTCAGAAGGGCCTCCCACCTTCTCCTGGTTCAGCTGCTTGTGGGTTAACACTGCTTGAATCTCTTCTTGTCTGCTGTTTTTTCTGAAAAATGTAGATACTGATCTTTGTGTCCCTTGTGCTGTACCATATTCTGCAGTGTCTGCATGAGACGTCCTTTGTGTGTTGTGTTCTGCTTTGCTGGTGTTTTCCTTAGGCTGCACAGCTCTTGTCCTAGTGACATCTTTGTTAGCACTGTCAGCATGCACATGAGCCGTGTTTTTTCTTCTGGGGTTCTCTTTCTCCTTGGCACCTACTTGTATGTCATAGCTGTCAGACTCCTTAAAAGGCAGAAAGAAGAGCAAAGGGAAATGGAAGGAGTTAAGACCTATGAACTTGTATAGGTCTTGCATAGGAAAAGAACTGAATTTTGGGAACTCAGTAGTAGAAAAGTAGAAAAGAAAAGCAGTTCTTGGAGGAGGGTAGGAAGAGAAGGAACTGCTTTCAGGAGGGGGGAAGCCACAACTCAGCAGGAGAGGGAGCAGCAGGAGCCTGGAAGACATCAGGAATGCTGTCTCTTTCCTGCTGCTTTGCTAAGGCCATGCCTGTTTTCTTTTATGTCTCTGCTCTTGTGTTCCGTTGTCTTCATCTCTGTATTTCAAGCAACCCTGTCTTAGCCCTTTACTGCAGTGTGAAGTTTTCTTTGCCTTTTTCCCAGAGCATATGGCTACCATTTTCCTCCTCTTCCAGTTGCTGAAGGGGAAGGGCAGAGACAATGCCCATAGGAACCTTTCATGTTTTTCTCAGAACTCCTAGATGCCTGCTATTCTGAGATAATTTTCCTCTGACACTGAACTTACCTTCCTTTGGAAGCTCCTCTCTGCAGGTGCTTTTCTGCAACATATACTAAGTTTGAGTAAGACTGATCATTAGTTGAATAGACATCCATAAGTTCCCTAAGTCTTGAAAATTCAAAAAGCAAACTATTAAACAAAAATATTCATTTTAGTTCTTTAGTGGCAATAAATTGCAAATACTATATGACATCTGTATAGTCTTTTATGTAGTATACATATTATATTAATTTTAATTTACAGGATTCAGTGTCTTTAAGTAAATTCACTTTCCTTGTGCTGCCTGCCTCTAACTTTAGTGGTCTCCTATTTATCCAGAACCTGGATAGCACATAAGATGGGTTGCTTTGTTGCTGAAGCTAATTGGCAGGATGCATCTGAACCACAAGTGCCTGATGTGCTTTTCAAGAACCTGCACTGAGCTTTGAGGATTACTACTTTTCTTACTGCTGGTGCTGTAAATGTTCTTACACAGCTGTTGTTCTGAATAAGCAGGGCAAGGAGTTGGGAGAGTTAATACTGGAAGGATTTCTGCGAGAGCACATTTCACCTGTTCTTATGACCAAAGGATCATCCTTTTTGGTCATGTCCTTATGGAAATATCTAATCTAGTTTTGAGCATCCTGTTTTCTTGGGAAACGGTGCTAAGCCTTTGCTAAGAAGTCTTTTCCCCAGACCTTTTCTGTTCTTAGCATCTTCCAAGTATCCCAGGTAATAGAACAGAACAGCCAGGTGATGCTACTGGTTATAATTTGGTTTTATAATTAATTTTATTATTCCCTCACATCTCTCTAGAATGAATACCACAACATCACTGCCGAGCAGAAATTTTTGAAGAAGCTTATAGACAAGAACTTTGTGGTCAATTTGACATGAAAGCTGAACGGAAAATACAAAGAACAATCACTATTTTCAAGATTTGAAAAATTTTTATTTTTTGTATGACATTTTTATTTTTTAAGTGCAGCATAACTGTTTACTGTTTAAAGGAGCCCAGAAACCTCATCAAGGCAAAAGCTTTTAACTGAGGGTAATGGACTGTTGCAAAAAGAGTTAACTGAATTTCTGTGAAGCTATTTAATAGTGGGAAAACCATGAAACTTTCAACTGAAAGTATCAGGGATTTATAAAAATGTGATGTACATCACTTACTTATCAGTGAGAACTCTTTCCAAATGACTAATTCTCTGGAATACTTTGGTTTCTGATATTGTCCTCCAAAAGAGTTCCACTGTCAAGAGACTGCGATGACCGATGTTTGTTCAGTAGGTGGATGTAAAGTCATGACTATCTGTCTCGTTGTATGAAAAAACTGGTGCATCTAAATCATTACTGTGTGTTTTGGAGAAGGGGGAACATACAGACTGTACAGGTCTTGTTCTGCCGTACTCCTGAGGAGAGGATGTCCACCTTCAGCCAAGCAGCCACAGCTTCTGCACTGACCATCACCTCTGAGCTTCTGTCTGCCCTTGCCGAAGGTGAAGACCCTTTGTCCGATTCATGGAGATGTTGGTGTTGACAATGCTTGTGTTGTACCCATTTTATGGAAGAATAATACTCTTTGTGCTGTTCATCCAGTAAATTTTACAGTTGCTGACTTGACTTAAAAAAGAGGGAATATGAAGACTGAAGAGTTGTCCGAACTACCTGTGTGTCAGCCCCCGTGCCACAATAGAAACACAAGCTTGGACAGAGATGTTCATGCCTGAGTTTAGAGTCAGTGTTTGTTGGAGTCCTAGTTCTTCAGGACAGCATCTCATGCATTCTTTTGTTTGGTCCTCAAAAACAGGTGGATTTTTCCAAATGAGGACAATCTCCTTCCTCAGATGCTGTAATGCACCAATACAAACAAGGAATACTCCCATTTTCGGTAGCAGAATGTGGTAGGGAATATCCAGGATGTACCTCAGCTGAATTATCATTTGGCATCTGTTTACCTCTTCTGTGTTGATCTTTAAGTTTGAAGTTTGTGGATGAACTAAATCATTTAGCAGTGGGAACTTGCTCAAGATTTTAGTTGAAACATTTAATGGGATGTTTATATTTCCTGTATTGGTTTGTCTCTGACAAGCCTGTGAATAAATGAAATCTGTTTGGGAACACGCTTGACAGCTGTCAAAGGATAACAATATGCAGTTCCAGTTCTCTTCATAGGACATCTATATAAAATTTTAATTTTAATTATGGCAGAATTTCTGGAAGATTTTGTGGTTTATCTTTATCAATCAAACCTGAAGAAGTCACAAATAAGCCCACTTAAAGTCTTTGAAGTTGGTAGTACTGTTGTTGCTTTTAAATAAAATTATATAGAGAGGATATTTAGGAGTAATGCAAACAATCACAATATGAACATAAACCATGGTATTTGTTATTTTCAGGAGGTGAGGATTGCAAGAGTACTGAACACAATTTATTTTGCTGCAGCTATGTAGAGGAATTGCCATTTGGGAGTTAGGGGGAGGGCAGTGTGGTCTGGAGAGGTGCCACAGCTGGAGGGAAGGAGGCTTGTGTTTTCACCCAGTGATTCCTGAGCTTTGGTCTGTTTCAAGCAAGCTGGACATACCTGAAATAACTTGAGATGTCAGAAAAATCTGTGGCATGGGCTGGGGAAGGATGCAGGTGTGTCCCAGCAAGGGACAGGATGTGCCATGGTGTATTGTCTGCTGCATGTTGCTTGGCTGCAGCTGCACTCCAGCTTTGTGCAGGGTGGCAGGTGGGGGTGTGGAGGAGAAGGAGCATGTCCCCAGGTGTTGGAACAGGTGACACTGGTGGTAGAGATGGAGGAAATCATAATTTCTTCACCAAGTGGCAGAAGGGCTCTTAATTTTTTGTACTTCCTTTATTTTTTCCTGAGACTTTGGAGAGATTTTTGCTTGAAAATCTCAGTACCAACATGTATACATAAGAAAATAGTGACATTATTGTCTTTGTGTCTCTACCAGCGTTTATTTCTCCTGGCTATTTCAGTTAATTAAAAAGTTTTGTATGTGATTCTGCAGCCGCAGACCTACAATGATTTAAACTCCTGACCATAGTAATTCCACTGCTGTGGCAAGGCTTTTTGCAGACATAGCAGTGTTCTCCAAGCTGTTGTTGCAGAGGACCCCTGGTAGATCTTAGACTGTGTTGAGAGCCGAGGCCAGCAGAAGTGGGGGGCTGCCCCTTCACCCTCAAAACCTGCGGTTGCTTCCAGAGCTGGGGCCCCCAGCTCTCCCAATGGCTGTTGCCACGGTCCAGCTGCATCCATGTAATGTCTTGCAGGATGCTGTCCAGGAGGATTTTTTTCCAGGAGAGCTGTTGAATATCTTGCAGACACTGTGAGGAGAGTTCTTGTGATGGTGCAGACTGCATCCCTCTGCTTCTCCACCCCTGTCTCCAGTGCCAGGAAGTGGGTACAGAGCTCTGCTTTTGAAGATGTGGTTATTTTCTCTGCTTAATTTCATCTCCAGAGATACTCTTCCCACTAATGTAAACTGATTCCTTCTCTGATTTTTCTAGTAGGTTTTCTGCTTTTTTTGGGATTTGGATTCTAGCTGTAGCAGAACAAACAAAATAATTGGAAAAAAATAGCAGCTTCATGGTAAACAAATGGTGTCTCCCAAACTCTTTGTACTTAAAAAAAATCCCTTCAATCATCTTCACTTTTGCCACAAAGATCAGCTTTTTGATCTCCCTATATTTTTTAAAAAATAATGTTTGGTGTTATCAAGGAATTTAATATGTTCTCTATAAGCATTTATCCATATCAGCTGTTTCTTTTCATATCCTAATAAGCCTTCCCATGGTATGGCTGACTTATTTTTCAAATTAAGCAGTACTTCCAGGGATATTTTTCTCCCACTTCTGTGCTCCTGCCAGGGGTGTTGAGTCCACCACAGTTATTGTCCCTGGGTGACTGGGTAATGTTTTGAATGAAACTGTTCCCTCAGGATCAAGCCAAGAGCTGATGCTGCTGATAAACTATGGGGCATTTGTGGTGGGGTTTTTTTGTTGTTGTTGGGGTTTTTGTTTGTTTGGTTTTTTGTTTGGGGTTTTTGTTTTGTTTTGGTTTGTTTTTTTTGAAAGCCCAGCTTGCAGGCCAGTAGCTTTTCTCCTCTATAATGCAAGCAGTGAGCCAAGTCATGAATTGTTCTCCCCACAAGATGTTTTGTAGGATCCTGTGCACTGTGCACCTGCTTTAATAATTCCTGCTGCTCTGCCTTGAGGACAGGTCTTGCTTTGAACTTAATTCAGGCAGGAACACCCATGTGTAGTGTATTTCTCAGCAGTACTCACAGATTAGTGTCTATTCTGTCTGGGCACACATTTTCACAGGTGTTTTGCAGTACCAAAGACTTAACTTGGGGGTTTTAGAATAAAACAATAATGCTAACATCAAATATTTAGATAGTTTCTGAACCTGAGCTGCTATTAAGACTATTTTACCTTTTTGTCATTTCTGAAAATGAAATCTGCACTGAAACTTCCCTTTAAGAGCTATCCAGTTTTGGGTTTTTTTTTGTTTTTTTTTTTTTTTTTTAAATCATATCAGGAGTGAAGCTGCCAGTTTTGAATCCCAGGGTGCTGCCAGCTTTATTTCTGTGTCTGATAATGGTGTAACTGTGTAGGTCCCCAGTTTCTCCCATAATTTTTCTATCTGAAGTCAGATGTTCTCCTCCCTTAATACTCTGTTCCTGTTCTCTGGCAGCTTGTTGAATTTCTAGACAGCATCACCTTACAGCAAAGGTGCTTCTGCATTTTATCTGCCACCCTTCTCAAAATGCTGCACTGTCAGACACAGCTCTAAAATACCAAACTATGCACAGAACAGGCAGGATGACACATGTTGGCTGAAAGCTCCATTTGGCTCAGACTTTCATGAGGTTTCTTTGTTGGGAAGCTGTTATTTCCTCTGCTGTAATAATTAAGGGAAGTCGCAGACTGTTGCACTAAATATGGAACTGAGAGTGCCTAAAAGATGTAACTAAACATATTCCAGATATTTTTAGGGACTGTGTCGGTGATAATAATAGAGAATCACAACTTTGGTGTTTAATTAGCATGTGGTACTTCTTGTTTCCAATGCTATGCTTTCATTTTTAGCAATTCTCTGGGGGAGAGTATAAATACCTTCCCTTTTAAGTGGACTCTGGTTTTTAAGAACATACAAAGCTCTGCATATGTTTTTGATACTGGGAAATACTTATTTGCCATTTGTCTTAAGTTTTATATGCCTTTAAAGTGCCACCTGTATTTTGAAGAATTCTTCGAGTTGTTTCAAGTGAAATTTTGAATGCTACATATGGAAGGAGATTATTTTCCTTTGAATAAACTGTTAAAGACAGTGCCCTCAGACTTATTTTTGCAAGGCTGGTGCTCTGCATGTGAGTGTGGATGTGTGGGTATGCTCAGGGCCGTTATTATTAGTGTGTCAAGTAAATGGTGTTGTCAGATATGGTTTCATGTGCTGGAACAAACTTTAGTGCTTTGTAGAGCAAACAGCTGAAAGTTTTTGAACCTAGGTGGGCAGAGTTGTACTGTGGCTAGAGATCTAACTCCAGGCTGAGTACAGCCATAGCTGAGACATGTTTTTTGTGGGTAAGATAAAGAACAGCATCCTTGTGATTCGAATTTTTCATTGTATTTTGAATCTTGTTTGTCTTACTGTGGGCTGGCGGGGGAATGCTAAAACAAGAGATGCAGAAAAAAGACAATAGTGTGCAATACAAATTTTCAGAAAGTGAAAATGGCTTTAGATAGAAAGTGAGAGATACTGAGAGTGCAGTACTTCGCTAGCTGTTTTTCCTTTGTGCAGTAAAAATGAGATGCTGAGGGCTTCAGGGAGTCCAAGGGAGAGTTGGATAACAATTCTCTAGCACAGTAGGTATTCAGTGCATTGCTTTCAGTAAGGACAGTTCAGGAGTTCACCAGCTTGGACAGAATGCTTGTCTTTGAGGTGAGGTGGGGAAGCCACATCAGGAGAGCCAGCACCTCTGATCCTGGGCAGCCAGTACTGCCTTTTCAGGCAACACAAGCCCTTAGCAGCAGCCTCTGTGGCTGATTCCTTGGCTGCCCCTCGGCCTTCTTCAGCTGCACTCCCATGTTGGCTCATGCTGAGCAGTATCTGTCCCCAGGGACTGCCTGAGGGAGCCCCTCCCTCTTTGTGTACCCCACAGACCCTGCTGTGCCCTCCCACCAAATGGGACGTGTTCCCTCTCTTAGAGCATGTTTTGCCAGGAGATGGGAACTAGAGAAAAGGGTGTATCTCTTAATTTTCCCCCCCTATATCAGTGGTTTCAGAGAGCCCTTGTGGTCTGATAAATGAGTTCAGCAGGATGAATGTTCCTTCTGATAGTTCTGAATGAAGACAGAATTGGTTTTTGGTCTTATTTTTAAAGATATTTAATAAGATATTTCTTTCAAATCAGTACAAAAATTTTAAATACAAAAATTATTTGCTTTTGACATATCTCATATATTCTGGGAACATACTGAAGTCACCAGTGTCTGGTAAACTGTCCATCCATTCCTGCCACTGTTCCATAAAATTTCTGAGATAAAGCACCACATTATATCACTGGAATCCTTAGTCAATGTTAGACTGCATTAAACTCTGCATTTAAATAATGATAATGCCAGTTAAATCCAATCTTAGTTCTGCATGAAAAAATCTAGTTTATTTTTGAATCAAAAGCAGTAGCGGTAGTTAAAGACACTGAGGAAGTGATGAGCACTTAACCACTTGAACTAGCGCAGCCTTGTGTGATGTGCAGCACTGTACAGGAAACCAGAGCAAGGTCCACTGCCCTTTGGAAAGAACACTTGCTGAGGTGAGATTAGCACCACTGATGAGCAGACAGAGACTTCGTGCACAGAAGTCGATGTCCTCAAGTACAGAAAAAGTATTGCGGCCTGCAGGTTCTCCTTGACAACTGGTAACATACAAGTAAGGATTGGAAATCAGTTTTTAGACAGAACCAAGTTCTCGGATAAATTTGTGTGATCAGTATTGCCGGTAAAGTTATTAGTTGTTCTCAAGCAACAAATCAGTCAAGCAAACAGAGCTGCTTCTGCTTTGCCTAGTCATTGAAGAGCAAACTGAGTCAGCTTTTGCTGAGTGGCAGAATACGTGTCTCTTCTGACAAGCCAAGTGAGTTCTTGGTACAAGCACAGAAATCCAAGCAAATTTATGCCACCCTGAAGTATTACCGTGTGTTGGCCAAAATGTCTCAATGACGTGGCTCAAGTAAATGGGGGAGATTGACCTCATCTACTTGGCTGTGTGAATAGAGAACGGAGACTTTTCAAGTGCTGTGGCATTTGGAGGTGAAACCAGTGCCTGCCGGAGTCACTAGTGACATTTTAGGTCCTGCTGGAGAAGGCTCAGGGGGAATGGTCATGCCATCAGGATTCCTCTTTCATCATAAATAAATTGTTCAGGAAAAAAACCCACACGTGCAGGATTATTTTATTACAGGGGAAGGGAAATACGAGTCTCCAGCTAAGGAAACCTTTACTTGTCAGGTAGACCTGCTATAAAAAATCCAAGAAAACTCCCACCCAGAAAATAAGCCACTCGATTTTTTAAAAATATAATTAGAGACTGACCTACTCTGCTTTAAGTCACTGTTTTTCATCTCATAACTATGATCAATGCAACAGGAGTGAGTGACATACACTGATTTGAATTTGAGTACTGAATTACTGTGAATGAAATTAAGTAAGCATGGCATTGCGGAAATATATAATGTGTACAGCTAATATGTCCCCCTTGGGTGCAAAACAACTGTTTATGAACCTGATACACATCTTTAGATATGTTCACCACACCTTTTTTTTATAACTAGCTGTGCATAATGTTAAACTTTGTATTTGTTATTTTTGTTTTTGTACAAGATGGTCCAAAATGGTCATAAAATGCGTCTTTTGTTGTGTAAAAATTAGAAGCACAGGAGAAAGGTTTTTATTTTGTGTGTGTGTTGTGTGTGTGTGTGTGTGTGTCTGTTTTGTTTTACATGGGATACAATAAATACCCTGAAAAAGACGAATGAACGTACTGCCCGGCATAGAGTCCTGCCGCCTGCTCGGATGGCATCTGAACGTAAACCTTGTCTCCGTGCATCAGCTGCACCACGGCGCTACCCGAAGCCTGGTCCAGGAAGCCCTTCTTGTACTCGTCGTAGGTGTACATGAGCGGCTCGTTGTTCTTGTACAGCGCCACCCACACGTTGGCGCCTTTACAGTGCAGGTGGTAGGCGAAGTAGTAGACGCCGGGGATCTCGCAGGTGAAGATCCCCGTCTGGGGGTTGTAGTTCTGCCGGCCGTTGTACAGGAGCTTGTCGAACTTCACGGGTACCCCGACGCGGGGGAACGGCGTGAGGAGCTCTGCCGTGAATGCGGGCATCTCGTAGACAATGCCGCCAGCCTTGCCTTTCTTGCCCTTGTAGCCGTAGGGGGGCTTCAAGCCTTCTATCCCTGGCCCCACCTCAGGTAGGTACTGTCCCACGGCTGGTGGAGTGGGTGGGATGATGACCGGGGGACCTGGCGGCCCGGGGGGGCCGGGTGGCCCCTGGAGCCCAGGCTGGCCAGGAGGACCGAGCGCGCCAGGCTTTCCCGGGGGTCCCTGCAGCCCCGCAGCACCAGGTTTGCCTACCCCAGGGAAGCCGGGGGGGCCGGGCATGCCTGGCTCCCCCTTCGCCCCTGGCAGCCCGGGGGGGCCGATGGGACCACTGGGTCCCGCGATGCCCGGGATGCCCGAGGGGCCTTGAAGCCCCTGGGCACCGGGGAGCCCGGGCTCACCCTTAGGCCCCACAAGACCCGGGACTCCCGGCAGCCCCGGCAAGCCTTTGTGTCCGGCTTCCCCCTTGGGTCCCGTGGGACCCGGCAGCCCTCGCAGCCCAGGGCCACCCACTTCCCCAGGAAAGCCTGGCTTTCCTGGAAAACCCTGCAGGCCGGGTTCCCCCTTGGGGCCGACTGGTCCTGGTGACCCTACGGCACCCTCCTCCCCTTTAGGTCCCGGGAAACCAGCGGCCCCCGGGGGGCCCATGATGCCCGGCAGTCCTGGCTGGCCGGGCTCCCCTGGTGGCCCTCCCATGCCAGGTGGCCCCGCGTGCCCCTTCTCCCCCTTCGGCCCCAGGGGCCCAGGCAGACCACCCACACCTCGCTCCCCTTTGGGCCCGGGGAAGCCCGGCTTCCCAACCCCAGGGAGGCCGGGGGGCCCGGGCAGGCCTGGCAATCCCTGCTCCCCTTTGCCGCCCGGGAAGCCGGGCTGGCCGGGCATGCCGTCCTGGCCTGGTTTGCCAATACCAGGCGGGCCGGGAGGGCCTTGGATCCCAGGGGCCCCTGGAGGCCCCTGCAGACCCAACTCTCCTGGGGGTCCGGGTTTGCCCAGGGGTCCCTGTGGGCCAGGGAAGCCAACCAGGCCGGGTTTGCCCACCCCTGGCAGTCCCACGGGGCCAGGGGGACCAGGCAGCCCAGGTGGACCCTTCAGACCTGGCAAACCTGGGATCCCGACCCCCTTCTCCCCTTTTGGCCCTGGGATCCCAGGGATTCCTGGTGGTCCCTTCATCCCAGGCTCACCCTTTGGCCCTGGTTGCCCCTGCAGTCCCGGAGCACCCGCTTTCCCTATCCCAGGAAGCCCATGAGGCCCTGGTGGTCCTTGCGGTCCAGGTATCCCCATGGGCCCAATCTCCCCCTTTGGCCCCATCTCCCCTCTTGGCCCTGGGGGCCCCATGACCCCTGGTTTTCCTGGCATCCCTGGCAAACCCGGCTTTCCAATTCCTGGGTATCCTTGCGGGCCTGGTTTTCCTTTGGCTCCTGGTACACCATGACCTGGTAATCCTGGTGGCCCTGGTGGCCCTCTTGGTCCAGGCTCACCTGGGGGACCTTGCTCACCCCTCAGACTGCGCATGGGAATTTCTGGGTCAGGAAGAAATGAAGAAAGGGGAGAGAGAGAGAGAGAGAGATAAAAGGTGAGTGCAGTCACATCCTTCAAAAAACAGGCAGTTTTGAATTGAATATGCTTTTTATGATGCCTTGTGGTTCTGTGGGAGACAAGAGACAGCTAGCAAGTTACAGGTTGGTGTTGAGAATGAAGAGGATGTTAGTACTGTTTTTCATACTCCAAACTTCCATGCATGCTTCTGTTTCCACAATTACTGTGCATCATATGTAAAAAGCGATTTGTGCTTTGGTGGTGTTTTCTACCTATACAATCTTAAACAGCAAAATCTGCATTTTGTCCCACGTTGCTATAGATCAATCTACCTTTAAGAATTTTTGCAGGAAACTCGGTGCTCTTGTGGTGTGGGAGGAATCCTGGCATAAAAGTGCCTTTTCTGGAGGGGTGTAAATGAGCAAGATCAATTAAAAAAGATTGTATTAGTAAGAAGTTTATACAGAGGGTATGTCTGTATTTTCCCCAAGGCTTTGGTTCCCATTAGAGTATTACTGGAAACCTGCAGCCTTAATCAGTATTGCTCTTTTGGCATAGCCATTTCTAGTTATGGCTCTTCTAAACACTTTACAAAAGGTTTTTATTGTTGAAACCCACATTTTTGTGTATGTGACCACTTATCTTTGCAGGTCAGGGTAGGGAAGTTGCTGCTGGGGTTGGTTGCTTTTCAAGCTACTGCTTTTTGAGTTAATGGAAACTCTTTCCAGCTCTAAAATGTGTAAAGAAGTGAGAGATTTGGGGAAGGACAGGAGATGAGGTTTGAGGACAGACGTCTGCTTTATGGGAGGCAGAAACCTTCCCTCTCTGCATATGTTGTGTTTTATGCACATCAAAAATCTTTGCTCATGAGGTAGGTTGACTTTACTACAGCCAATGGTGCTTGTTCAGACACTCCAAAAATAGGCCCTGAAACCTTCCATTTCCCTCTGAAGTCAGTGGAGGCTGTGGTTAGCTGAGGCCTCAGTAAGACAAAGTTACCCGTTTGTCTGCAGTTGCACAGATGCTGGTGGTCCTCACAAGGATTTTATGACACTGGGTGTTCCTGGTCACCCTTTGTGTTTTGGACCTTTTTTTTTCTTAAATACCTTAATAATGTCCAAACTTACTTTACTGAATAGGGAAAGTGCTTGTACGTGCAGACTTGTGCATTAATCCTCTGTACTTTCAATGCCTCTGTTACACCCATAAATAACCTACAGAAGGAGGACTCCAGAGTCAGCAGAGCAATTGTATATTTTTATCCACAAACCTCAAAATCACAGGGTCTGGACCAAGTCAGACAGAACGGTGATGTTCCCATAAATTCAAACCTTGGGGCTCTTAGTTCATATGTTTGCTTGTTACAGTGAGAGTGGGAACAGATCCAGACAGGACTCTGGGCCATCATTTGAAACCCCATCAGAGGGTCTCCTACAAACCGGTGGGATGACAAGGTTTTTCCTAGAGTTGAACAGCACCTAAGCAAACCTTTGTGCTGGAGGCTCATTGCAGGTAGGGCTGCTCAGAGGCTGTGCTGCAGCCCAGAGGATGACTGTGATCTTGTGCTGGTGACCCTGAGCCACCCCACAGCTCCCATGAACCTGTTTTGTCCACCTGTGGCCAAGTATGAGCCTGGCCAGCCCTTTGGGCACAAGCTGTGCCCAGCCTGCAGCAGCAGCAGCCTGCTCCACTGTTCAATTTCCCGATGGCAAACAGTGCTCTGGCAAGCCGGATGGGACCGTGCAGGAGTGGAGAGGGACATGCTGACCTACCTTTTTCTTTCTTGGGAGCCATATCCTTGCCGAGCATGGGCATCTGCGGGACCTCCTTCCTGTACTGGGGCAGATGGGGGTACTCCTTCCCGTAGGGCATGCGGGGCACCTCCTTGCCCAGGTGCTGCATCGGGATGCCTTCTTTGCCCAGCGGCATGTGAGGTACTTGTTGTCCGAGGGGTTGGTACTGGGGCACCTGAGGTGGCAGCTGCTTGAGCCCATAGTAGGCACCACCTTGAGCAGACCTCACCAGCTCTAGGTAAACAGTGACAGCCACTGCCAGCAGCTGCATGGGGAAGAGCAGCATGACCATCACCTGTGAAAAGCACCACAAAACACACAGTTGGAAGATGTTTTTTTCATGTTGTGCATTCCTCATTAGGGCAAGCTGTTCTCATTTTCTGCAGCAAACTGGACCTAAATCTCTGCAAAGTGGCCCTGGTTTGTGTGCTGCCCTAGAAGATATCCTGCAGCAGGTGATTTATTGGAGGGTCTACTCAAGCAGTGCTATTACAGCAAATCCCCTTCTATGTATTTAGTTTTATGCCACCCCAGAGGAGCCTGTGTGGTTGCTCCACACAGGGGCCTGCTCCCAGTTTGCTGCGTTCTCACCTGTGCCAGTGCCACAGCACAGCTTTGGGGAGCTCTGCTGCAAGCTCTGGCACATGGGAAGAGCAGGCAGGGGATGTGGGGATCTCCTAAAGGCATTCTGCCAAAGGAAGCCGTATTGTCAGTTCCCCTTCTGCTTTCCACAGCAATGAAAGCTCTGTTTCTGAGCTTAAATCTGTGCCTGGGATTGTACCCTGTGGTTGCAGTGTCCAAGGGCTGTCTGTTTCTATCATAGCTCCTTGCTAGCTCTCCTTTTAGCTGGGCTGAGATCCTCTTGGCCTCCTCCCAAAAAAAGTGTGCCTGCTTAGGCTGCCACCACTCCAGGTAGGATCAGCCAGCCCAAGCCTTCCTATGGGAATGTTCAACTTTTTTCTGAAGGTCTGTGCCATTGCAGATCCTGGCCCATTGCAAGGCAGCCCATCCCAACACCTCACCAGTCCTGCTAACACAACAGAATGGGTTTGGGCTTTTTTTCTTTTACTTCTTTATCAAAATGTGAGCTTGGGACTTCTTGTCCCGCCTGCTGTTGGCTTTTCTTTTTGCAGTTAAGGGCATTACCATCAGCTGAACAGCAAATTAGGAACCAGGAACTCCCTCAAGTAATGCAAATAAGGGAACAGCATGTGGTAAAAAGAGACTCTGTGTGTTGGAGTATTTTGCCCCACAAGCAAATTTGGCATGCAAGTCCTGCCCTTTCCAAATACACATGGCAGTTGCCAAGCCTGATGGCTGTTGCCACTGTCCCTTTTTTCTATCATGCAAAGATGCCTTGCAGTCAACCTGGATGCATTTCCAGGTCATTTTTGCTCCAGAGCTTTGCCAAACTGCTTGTCAGGACTTGCTCCCAGCAGCTGCTGTGCTCTGGTGTGAAGAGGCAGTCACCTGCTTATTTTCCTTCCCTTCCCCAGCAGCCTGGCTCGACATAGAGGACAAAAAAGTACTTCAGTCTATGGCAAAGGGGCTCAGCACAGTACCCTCATGTCTGGGAAGTATCGTTTATGGGGAGAAATGTTCCCCTGTGTGTCCTTCAGGTTTTATGTTTTACTCCTGCTTGACGTTTGCCATTCACTTGGTGTGAACAGCGCACCTGGGGAAACCCTTGCTGCTCTTTTAAAACATTTTTCCTTCATTTTGCTCTATTTAATCTCTAAATGGAAATAGGTATATAATCATCACTGAAGGTGTAAGTGGAGGCTAGATCAAAATGGTGTACCTGAAAAAGCAGAAGGTTATTTTCAACAATGATCATATATAGACATATGAACTATAGAAAAGATGGAAATATGTGTTGACAGCAAACCAAACCTTTTAAGAAAATTAAATACTACGAATAAACACTAGATGGAGCATATGTTGCACAGCTGAGTTTCTACAGTCACTTTCCCTCCCAGGAATTCTTGGACGTAACCAGCTGCCATGTGGCAAAGAAAACCAGAGCCAAGATGTACAGGAGTTTTAAGTGTAGCTAAAGCCCAAGCACAGTTGCTCATCCTTGTTCAGCAAAGCATTTCAGCAAATGCTTCTCCTCCAGTGAGTTTAATGTGGCTTTTAGCCCACAGCTGCCTGTGCTGCTGTGAGCTAAAGGATTAGAGCCTTGGAATGTGGTATTTCTGGTTAAAGCAGAAATGGTGAGCTTTGGAGTGGGAGGACAGCCTGTGCATGATCAGTTATTGTGGCTTGGCTGGGGTGGGGTGACTGAACTAACCCACTGCAGCTTCATCTGGGCACATGGACCCTAAGCAACCTTTTGGGGTTTTTTTTTTTGGGGGGGGGGGGGGGGGGGGGGGGGGGTATCTTTTTTTTTTTTTTTGTTTTTTTCCTATGAGAGGGGGGGGGGGGGGAATGGGGGAGGCAGGAATATGTCCCCCTTGTCTTTCTTGGCCTTCCTGCTCCTTTCTGTACAGAAGGAGTAACTCGCAACACCTTTGCCTCTCTGCAGCTGACTAGGGTAATGCCTGTCCTAGTTTGTAGGGAAAATCCCAGTGACTGGAAAATTTGCACTATTCTCTGCCTCTCTCTCAAAGGAAAAAGATTATCTGTATGAAGGGAGAAATTCAGTGAATCCTTTAACAAAAATATAAGATACTGGATGATATAGGACTGGTTTTGAAAGCTGTTAGTATGAAGGGCAAGGTGGATTTTGACGAATGAGGTTATTAATTTAGCATCTTGGCTACTTTGTTGTTCTGGTGGTCAGTTTTGGGGGGGTTGTTTCTTTAAAAAAGATATCTTCAGTGGAATAAGTACAGGGGGAAATAGGTAAAATTCCTTTGGATGAGATTTTCTCCTTGTTTTTATTACAAAACATGGGCTTTGTGTGCGAGTGGGAGGCATTTGAAATAATTGAAAAAGCTTTCCTACGGGGAGACACCAGCCTGCCTGCAGCTCAGGGTGAACTCAGCCTCCTGCTGCTCGTGCCAGGCTGCCAAGCATCACGCAATGCACCTGCACTGGAACAGGCACAACCACAAGGTACACGAGATGGTTTTGTGTATGCACATGGAAATTTTGAGGGAGATCAGGCAAGACTTGTAGAAATAGGAAGGCTTCAGAGAAGGAGGTGATCTCACCACCTCTGTGTTTCCTGTAGTGTTTTTTGACTCATCCATAACCCAGCCAGTGTGGCCTGGAAATGACAGATTGCTTCTCATCTATTGATTTTGGCTGGGGCTGGTGCCTGTGACTAGCTGAGGTGGAAGGTGAGAGTTTATTTACTGAACAACCTTGGGCTAGATGGGACTTGGCTGACATATTTGTGGGAGGAGGTCAGAACCTCCCCCGTGGCCTCGTGAGCTGTCTGGGGCTTGGGGTCTGCCACAGGTACTGGAGACACAGCCTGTGTTTGGTACTCTCTGTCCAGCTTGTCTCCCCCTGCTCCCAAAGGAAGGAGGGATCAGACAAAATTAGTCTTGATGAGAGATGTGGTAGTCATATGTGCTGCTGCTGGATTATTGCTGTCAGATACCATCACTACAGGAAAGCCTGCTCAGAAGCATGAGAGATGCTGGGGATAGTCCTTCAGCTTCTGCTCATTGCCTTTCATCCTACTCAGCTTCTCTAAAAAGTTATTTACGCACTGAGAGAAGTTGAAAGTGTGTTTTTTCTGCCTTGCAGTTTGTTTCTGAATGCCTGGGTGCACAGCTCTAGTTTGAAGACCTCACTAGGAAACCATTTAAATGGATTTCCCAGTGAAACCCATTCACTATGGGCATCTTTAAACCTAAAAGCTACTGAAAATCTTGCTCTTGGTTTTCAAAAGAAGCCTATAGATCGTAAATGTTGGAAAGGTCCTCCAGAGCTTCTGGACAGCAAAAGATGTTTTCCCAGCGGTGACAGAGTTTTCTCCTCCTCTCTCTGAAGGAGAATGAGGAGGAGAAAAACCTGTTTTTAAGTGTAAGACTTCTCACCCCCTTCACCCAAAGCCCAGCAATTTAGGCATCACCCTCCAAACCCATTCATGTAATGTGATCTGACATGCTTTCCAAGGTGACTGTTGGTGGAGCAATAATTTGGCTTTGGATTGGGATTTTCCAGGGTTTTTGTCAGAAAGCAATGGGAATGTGTCTCTGTGTTTGTAGCAGGTTAATTAGTGCATGAGAGCACCTTTAGAGAAGCCAAGGGTTTGGAGAATGCAAAGTTTTACTGTAACTTTGGATGTTGGAAGGAAGATGGAGGAGAGGAGCCACTGAACCTTCCCACAATGTGACATGTCATTTTGCACCAGTCATTCAGATTAGGCCACAACAAACATTTTGCTTTACCTAGGGTGGGACAAGAACTTGAGTGTGAAGGAACATTATCCTAAACCACAGTGTTCAGTTGCTTGTGTGTGAAGGCATCTGGTTGGCTCTATGGATGAGAGAGAATCCCTGAAAAAAATACATTTTTACAGGCAAAGCTTCAGTGAGAACATTTCTCAATAATCTCTTTGGTAGAGCTATTCTCCTGAGAAAATTATAAAGGACCTTCCTCTGGCTATTTGAGTTTGTCAGCAGAAACAGGAGACAAAACAAAATGTACCAGCAGTCATAATTCTTAAATTGGTGTGAAGTAGTTTGGCTGTTTAAGCCTAATTATGAAAAGAATGTATGGAAAGAGTGATGCCCATCCACTTGGGACTTGAAATCATAGGTGGTCTTGCAAAGAGTGGAAACTAGACCTTGATTTATTGGTTCTTACAGGAAAGTCATCACTCTGCAACCAACGCTGGGTTGTCTGAGAACTTAAAAGATACTACCCCAGGGACTACCCCCATGGGCTTAATTTACCAGCCCTTGCTTTTGATTTGCTGTATTTCCCAAACAGGGATAAGGCATGAGTAGATCTCAGTGACCTGAAGTCTTTTCCCTGTGGTCCCTTCCACAGGGGCTGCCTGAAGCTGCAGGGACCAGTTCCCCACTCACTGGGGGGATGGCCTTGCTAGTGCTCTAGTTTCAACATGGAAAATGAGTGCTGCAAAATAAAAATCCTAGTAACTCTGGATATTTTGTTCACAGAAGAGTGCTACTAAAAAAAAATCGACGACGAAAAGCTAAATTCTCCAGCGTGTTTTTGTCTTGAGATCAGAAGTAGTTAGGGTGACTTTTAGGGTGACCTTGATAACAGATCCTATTACTAAGTATCTACAATGGTGTATCCAATCCCACAGGAGCACTATGCACCTCACTGAAGTGTATGTAATACAGACATGCAAGAGCAGTGTAATGCAATGGAAATGGCAAACAGTGTTGAGGTGCATAAGGAGCAGCCCCACTGCATTGCAGAGAGCTGGTGGGTGAGGTGCACAGCTGCTCTCTGGGGGCTTTCCACTGGCTGGCCCCAGGTCATACACAGAGGTACACGGCAGCTCAAGAAATGTCACAGAAGGGCTTATGAGAGAAAACTGAAGTCCTCACAAAGTGAGCACTTTTTTTTTCTGTTTTCATTTTTAGTGCTACTTTGGGAACAAGTACCTCTCCTGTCCCTGCTTTATACAATACAGATTCCTTAAACCACTGATTGATTTGTGCTTGCAAACATGTGCACCCTCCCACATACATGTCTTTCTTAAGGTCTCCACCACATGAAAAGCATTGGATTAAGCACTGGACTTACAAATTGGGGGTGGGAGTGTTGGCGTTCGTAAACTAATTCTGTGAGCCTACCTTTTTTGGAAGAATTCTCAGCGCAAAATTAGAAGAGCAGCTATCTCGGCTTTAGTTCCTGTAGCGAACTAAGCTATTCCTATCCAGTGAACAGCTGTTGTGACTTCAAGGGTGGGGTGTTTTCAGATATGAGAATCAAACAAATGTTGATTGTTGTTCTCAGCACTGGTGCTGTAAAGTGTAACCAACTTGAGCAGTGAATTTCCCAGCACATTGCTGTCCACAGTTTTCAAAAACACTATTTCAAAACTTCATCACAGCTTAAATTCATCTCTGGATCATTAACTCATTTGGGGAGTAACCTGTCAGTGGATGAGTACTTTCTGAAGAGACATGAGAGTACCCTGTACTGTACAGAGACTGAATTTTAGTGGAAACTTGTCTTTTCAGGTACTGGGAAAAAAAACCCTTCTGCATGCCAAATAATTTTGTACGTGCTCAAGCGCCATTTAACACACACATTGCCACACTTCTGTCTTTCTGTGTCAAATGAGTCTTTATCTCATTTGGACAGATGTTTTCCAGTTTGCCAGCAAACTAATTAAATACCAGTGTAGGGGGTTTCTTTTTTTTTGCAAATTCAATCATATTCCACATAAAAGCAGGGAGTGAAGGAAACCAAATATACCTTGAGATGGATTTCCTCTGAAAGCTAACCTGTTTTGTAACCCAAATTAACACTAGCTGCAGTGATTTAATATTTTTTTCATCAGTGAAGAGCAGGAGGACAGTAAAGGGGAGCACAGCCCCTGGGCAAGGACCCAGCCATGCTACTGGCATAAGATGGTTGATCTATGCCTCAGCAGTTTGGGGTCCTGCACCATACTGCTTGTAACAGTGCCTAAAACTTCACTGAAGGCAATACCTGTTTTTTCAGTAGGTGAAGAATTTACCTTGCTATAAGGTCTGTAAGGGCTTGTGCATTCAGTAGGGAGGAAAGTAGGATTTATGGTAAATGCAATCCTGCCTTTTTGCTTCTTGACAAACTCCCACAGAGATCAGGTTTATTTTTTTTCCCTTGCTCCTTTTCACTGTCCCCTCCAAGGAAACAAAGTAGTTTCAAGTGTCTGTGTTCAGTTTAGATTACCAAGAAATAGCTATTGTTCAGTATGTTAAAAAGAAATTAAATCATATTTTGCTCAAGGTCTAACAACTGTGTCTGATTATCATGTGGTATTTACTAAATCTAAGGCAGTCATAACAAGTATTGTCATAATAAACATTTTAAAACGCATGCATGCATAAACCTGCTGCTAATGGGGAATATTCAACACATGGCAGATGCTTGTTTCTAGGTTTTTTTAAATTCAAAATGGTGCCTAGAGCTTCTTTCTTAGAGAAGTATGATAACATCTAAATAAATGGCTTCATCTTAAAAACCAATGGTCACCCATAAGCTCTCTTTGGCTTCACTGGTAATTATATGACCTTTTCTTGCAATGCCTGGGGAGGTCTCTGTTTATCCATTTATAAATGCATTTCCAAAAACAAAGCACATGCCTCTGCTCCAGTTTGTCTGCAAACACATTCATGTGTGTGCTCACTCTGGATGATCACCCAGCCTTCTGTATGAAAATGGCATCCTTGGGCTTCCTCAGTTTCTTACTTCCAAACAGAGTATATCTGCATGTGGGCCTGTATCTGTTGCTTGTGTGCAGGTATTTATGTGTGCCTATGTGTGAAAACACACCTTGCCAGTGGAAGCAGCTACAGCGAGAAGAAGATTTTTAGCCCACGCATACATAATTATGTTGCTTCTAGTCTCCTCCTCATGCCCAGTGTGCTGTGAGCCTACCTATGTGGGCTCAGCAGGCATCTCCTCATCTCTGCAAACCTGGGCATGGTAAGTTTCACATCACCACAACCCCAACTCCCATGCACAGATCTCTGCTGGCTCAGCACAAACAAGAAGCTCACAATTTATGATGACATTAAGATTCTTGGTGCTGGTAATTGATTTCCAGGCAGGTTCATCTCTTGTGTGTTTTTGAGGGTCTGGCCCAGATGCTGTTTGCTGGAAAATGCCTGAAAGCTACTTCAAGTCAGATGGCAGGGAGCCGTGACAAGGATCAGTAAGTTGGGCACCACGGGCCGGGTGACCACAGTCCCCCGGGACGCAGCTCTCTTTCCTCATGGCATATACTCGTTTGCATGAATCGGCCTGGGGTGGAAGGTCCAACGTGGGGGAATGTTTGCAGAAAAGCATGCAAATTTAATTATGGGATTAGAATTAATTATAGCTAGGATTTAGCAAATACCTGCCTTTGAATATATTTTCCTGTTCTCTGCTATACAGCATGCACTCGAATCCTCTGCCTAATGCTCTCTTCTGGGCAATTTGCCTGCAGTCTTGGTGGCAGGCAGATTGATGGAGACACTTAAATGACTGCCACTCAATCCCCGTTCAGCGATCAGCAGCGATCGACACAAAGCCTGACCCAGTGACGTGGAACACACAAAGTGATCAAAGTGCAGAGGCGCCTCCCCGTTTATCGGCTCGGAATTGCGCTGCTGGCACAAAGCCTCGGCCTGGCCACCGGTGTGTCTGAGCACAGCTGTTTGTTCAATGTGGGAACTGCGCTGAGGGCTCCTTCTCTGCAGGGCTGGTGCTACCGAGTGCTATAGAAGGAGCTTCCCACATGCCACAGCCACTAACATCGTCCAAGGAATTCTCCTTATCAGATGGAACGGGTTTGCCATGCACAACACAGTGGAAAGGAGGCTGGTTTTCATGGAAGTGCTTGTATAGTCAACCAACCGTTTCCTAAGGGCGTTGTTGATTTGGGTTTTGTTTCGGTGAGAACACTAAACAGCTACTGCCAGTCCACTGACCCCAAAATAATGCAAAGACACAAAACTGGTGACGCACTTCAGACTGAAGTGTGTGATCAGTAGGCTGAACCTTGAGGTGCTGATAATGAACTATAGTGATTGCTGGTTCCCTCACAGTGTGAATAGGGAACTGCAGGCTTGCTTTGGAACCCTCCCTTCTCAGCTGTCACTCATCATTCTTGGCCTTGCTCTGTCCTGGGATAGGTTGTGCTGGCTCCCTGCAGAAGAAGTCTCCCAAATTTTCATACAATTGTTTGTGTGTTATTATGGTATAATAGTTTGCAAAGTGCATCACAGCATTTTACTGTTTTAATCCAAAGTGGTGCCTCTAGCAGTGCTCACTGGTAGAAGCGTAAAGAGTTTCCATTTCACTACCTCTTGGGTTAGCCAGCTACAGCTTTGAGAACAGAGGCTGGCAACTGGCTCTAAATGACAAGTGAATAATCCACACAGTCCACTGTTAAACTTGTTAGTCAGTGGAATGCTCCATCTCATCAGATATGTGGGAGTAGACAGAAGTGAGGGAAGACTGTCTCTTTCTGCAACAATTAACAAACTCAGGTATATCCTGAATCTTTGGCCAAATATGCATAAGTCCCAGAATGCTATTCTGAAGGATATCTACCAGTTTTACTAGTTAGAGAACTCTCAGTTCCTCATTCAATTAATTGAATTACTGTGCTAAAAGTAAAAGAAGATTTTTGTGAAGGTGCACTGAGTCTTAAATCTGTCATTACTGTACTAAAAGTAAAATAATATTTTTGTGAAGGTGCACTGAGTCTTAAATCTGTCTATATATATTTTTATTCTAATATGACATGATTTAGGATTTTATGTCTTGTGTCTGAAGGATTGATTGGAGAAGGAGCATTCTATGAATTAGTAGATCTCAACACCTTTAGGGAAACTTAAGATGTGCATGCAGAAATTCGCTTAATTGACACCTGCAAGACACAAAGAAGTGCTGAAGTACGTCTTTTTCTTAAACACTTCCCAAAAGATGTGAATTAGTAGATCCAATGCCTTTAGGAAAACTTAAGATGTGCATGAAGAAATTCGCTTCATTGACACCTAAAAGACACAAAGAAGTGCTGAAGTACGTCTTTTTCTTAAACACTTCCCAAAAGATGTCAGTGAAAAGAAAAATCCTGATTACAGAAGTGTTCTTGATAACGACAGGGACTGATTGTTGCAAGTGTTGGGGGAAGATAATCTGTCTTTTTATTTAAGTGATATGTAAAGCAGTACAGCTGTCTGCAGTTGGAATATTTGTGTAGGCTGGACTTCTCAGCCTGAGGTACACTTGGTGCCAAACCTAAGGATACAAGGGAAAAGTGGCCAGAAGCTGCTCTTGGGTTTCTCTTGATCCCGAGGCTGCAGCAAGTACTGTTTCAGTCGCTGGTGCCACTTGAGGTCTGACATGCCCTGCATGGCCTGTGGGCCACTCAACACCATGTGTGTGTGACATCCTGTCGTGCCATGGGCACTGTCACCATGTCTTCATTTTGGGGATGCAAAGGCTGCTCTGTCGTGGGTGGACAGAACACAGCCACAGCTTTGGAAAGGCAGGTGTCTGTCTCCGCTAACGCCTGGTCTGGTCAGTGGTCTGCTGTGAGACAGTTTGGGAGGTGAGGGCTCCTGGCAGCTCTAGGGAGCCTGGGGCAGGCAGGAGGGATGGCTCTTTGGAAAGGGGTAAGTTTTAGCCTGTTTATTATCAGGATGAAGCAGGACCCTCTCTAAGGTGTAGAGTGTTCTAGCTCTTTTTAGCACTGTATGCATACTGATTAAATTTAAATGCTTTACAGTCACCCACTACAGGGAGCCCTTAACCCCTATCAAGGAATCAAGATCACGAAATCTCATTAAGAAAGAGAGCCTAATTCTGGCTGTGCAGATTTTTTGGTTGCAGTCTTTTGGTTATAAAGAAATTTTATTTCCTGTGCCCCTTTGTAGTGATCATACTTCATTCTCTGCAATCCAAGCAGTGGTTACTTTAACAGTCCAGCAAGTTCTTGCTCTACAAAGCAAGAAATCTGTGTGGGACTCCTGAAGTACTTGGTCTGATCCTAATTTGAAATAATTTATTGTTCTCTATGACTCGTGTTGCAATCCTGTGGCCTTATGCATTGCCTTCTTGCCAAAAAATTTGCTTGATTGCCTCTGTCTGAAACTGGCACAGCATTTATGTTCCTTTTCTCACATTGATGGCATACAAAATGTGTTTTCTTGGCTCTTTCCCTCATGCTGTTTCATGACTTTTTTTTTAAATAAAAACAAGAGGCTTTGGAGACTTTATTTTGGAGACAAATTGTTACCATTTTACAATATTTCCGTTCACCATGCTTTGATGAGCCTGTCGAGAAAAAGAGCAGCTCCTCTCTCCCTTATTTTTATTTGCTGTGCTCTAACTCTGCCACTTCCCAGAAACCCAAAGTCCCATTCCAAGGGAGATATGAAAACAGTAACAAATGTCTGTAAAATATTTTTCTTGAGAAAACTTCCTCTCAGACAATTTTTTCTTGGAAGGTTATTTGCCATTAAAAAAATTCCTGCCCTTTGCATGCTTTTCCTACCTTTGCTCAAATAGTGGAAGAAATAGTCTTGCCTTAGAAGATTAAACAAACTAACTACTCCACCCAGAGAGAATTCAGGAGCATGCTTTAAAATTATTTAGCAGTAATTATTTTCCTATTTTATTGTCAAATATGGCAGGTATCATCATATTTGTTAGGATGTGCTAATCATGACTTGACACTCCATTCTCAATATTCAAGCAGGTCTTAGCTCACAAACATATTTCCTAAATGGATAAATTATTTTACTTTTATGCTACTTTTCTTGCTAAAGACTAAGATGACAATAACTACAACTAAACACTCACTTGGTTAAAATGGTTTCAAAACTGGGCTTGTAATTTTCATGGGAGACCCTCTGTGCTCTGGGTCACACCTGTGGGCTGACATGAAGGTGGAAGTTGCTAGATGGTAGGCAGTGGATCTACCAATGTAGGTCCCTTCACCATCTGACATTTGCATAAAAAACACCGCTGAAAATAACCAGAAACTCTTCTATGCTACCATCATGGCTGAACTGCACACACACATCCCTGTGTCATGCAGGAACAGATCTGTTCCTAAAGACCTTCTGTCTTTTCCTCTTGTGTAGCAGGCAAGAAATGCATCTTACTTAAGTCTGCTTCAGCACAAAAGCACACATCAGTGGAGAGGTAGAGAGACAAAGCTTGAAGTCACTGTTATTTGTTAGCAAGTATCAGCAAGTGTTACATTTACAGGTACCACCCACTTCCCACTCTGCAAGTGCAGAAATAAGGGTAGCAGGAGACAACCAAAAAATTTTCAACCTGAGTTGTGAAATACTCCCTGTAGGTTTGACTCAGTAAATACTTACAGCAAGAGTTCGCCATGCCTCTCAAAAGCACAGCAAAGGAAAGAAACCTCTGAAGCACACACATGCACACAGAGGAAAGACCCTCCCCATTCCACTTGCACACACTTATCCTGCATCCATGAAAAGATACAGTCATTTGAACTCCAAAAATGTCATGAGGTGGAATTAATTTCCTATATGCAATCCAATGTCCTGTGCTTTAAAGGACTTGAAATTACCGCATCTGTCACCTTGGAACAATCCGACTGAGGCCAAAGGAAAGCCAAGTCAAGTCCTGAGGAGCAAATACTATCAGTCACTCACTTCAGTCTCCCAACTCTACTCAAGGAAAACAATCTGAAATGTACAGTGCAGCCATTTGGACCCATGATGACTGAGACTAGCAAATGCACAGACTGCAAAGCTGGTCAGTGCTCAGCTCTGGGGACTCATAGTTATAAAATATCTGCACCGGGAGCTGGCATTTGCATTTAATCCATGCTGCAGCCAGGATGAAGGGATAGACTGACAAACATGCAGCGACCAAGCTGCTCAGCTGGGTTGAGGGTGAACATCAGCCTCTCTGCAGCTTCCTGCAGCACTACAAGATAGAGTTGGGGCTGGAAGCACAGAAGAATGTAGGATTGGTGGGGGAAATCAAACCACTGCAATCCACAACTGAAATCCAAGCCCCTGATCAGGGCCTGAGAAGCTGACGCCTGAGCTGTTAGACCACTGAAATCCTCCTCAAAGGCATCTTGGTCACAGTGAACAAGACTTTCTTGGTGCTGGGTGTGGACCTGAGGCTCCCTTTACCTGTGGACACTTCCCAGGTTTTCAGACAAAGTCTCATTAGTTTCCCTCCTCCCTATGGTTTCTTGGGTCTGCTGTGACATGTGCCAGCTCTTACCCACCTCTTGGGAGCTGATACCTGTAGCCTCCTGGCTCAGGCATGCGCAGGAGGGAGGGAGTGCAAACCTCAGAAGCACCTTTTGCTAAAGGAAGAATTAGACCAATGTTCCTCAGCCCAAGTAAGACTCGCTTGAGCTGCTGATGGTTGCTTGGAGTTTTAAAGAAAAATTTGGCACCTGCTTTCAAAAGAGGATTGTGAGCTATGAGCCGAGAGTGGAGGGACTTGTGCCTGTGTACTTCATTCACCAGAAGGCACTTAAACCCAGGACAGAGCTAGGACTTAGGATGAACTGCAATCTTCAGCCTTCCCTATTTGGCTGGCTTAGGCAACTCCCCAAACAGTGGCTTTTGTGAATACCCCTCCAAGGCACTTAACTCTACTTACACACATGCATGGAGTACCAGCATCTAATGCAGGCATGTGGACTCCATTACGGAGCCAGATGCAAACATCCCCTCATGGATTAGGATCTGAAAGGTTCTATGACCTGCACTGTCAATCAGCTAAGGCCTTCATTACCTGCCCAATCATCCTTTTTTTTTTGTTTAAAAATACAGACTTTTTAAAAGCAGCTAAGCATTTGTAAAAATTATTCTTGTATCTGTGCAAAGGCATAGTTAAGGCATGTGCTAGATATTCCCAGAATGATGCAGTTAGCTCAACAATGACTAATTCCACAAAATCTGGCATTAGAAAAAGCAATGCACTTAAAATATTCCATATCCTTCCCTCTAAACTTTGTCCACCAGATTCTCATTGCTGAACATCAGAACCAAAGGTTTATGGCTACTTACAGGCTATGGCTCAACCAAATTCAAAAATAAATCCACTAGGCTGGTATTTCTTTAGCAAGAAAAATGACGTTATGATTAATAAAGGAGGATGGTTACCAGCAGTGCTTAAAATTTATTTTCATTTGTGCATTTTGTTTGACTCTGAGATGGGGAACCTACATTAATTCCAAGTTAATTTTGCGTTTAGTCAAGAAACATACTCAGATTTTCAAATGTTAGCAGAAATCATGTGTTCTTAACAGAAAAACTCCTGATCTTCTTTGTGGTAACTGTGCTAATGAAAGAGGTATTCTGGAGTATATAATTATAGCCCACAGGATTAGAGTGAGAGGGTTTTTTTCTTTGGTTTGAACAGTATTGCTTGAAAATTGTCACAAATTTCTCAATAAATTAAATAGTAAGGCTGATCTGATCCTGCAGGAATGAGCTCCTTAGAGGACTGTACTCACAGTTTGTGTTAGTAAAGTCACCCAAGGGCTAATGTTTCCAAAGGTGTGTTTGCAGCTTTGTGAGACACTTGGACAAGTGCTAGCACTGGATATGAGGTGCAATTTGGGCTGTGTTTAAAGCAGGAGCACTTTGCTGCTGAAACAACACTAAATGACAAGCTACTCGTAGCTGAACAGCAGCCAAAACAGCAAGGCTGAGCAAGGTGCTGGGAGAGTGCTGGGACAGCCCAAGTACTCACACCTGAGCATGTGCACACAAATGAAACAATCAGTGAGAATTCAGCTAACGAAATCAAAACTCCAAGTCAGCTTTGCTGGTATTTCTGCATCTATATGAGTAGCTTGTGCTGACATAACTGTTTCACACTGAGCACAGCAGCTTCATGGCAGGCAAAGGAAGAAACACCTGGAGGAGAGCTCTCTCTGGAATGGAGGGGAATGTGTGAAGGAATTAATTGAGATACCAGAGATTTAACAGCTCTCTGCTTGGAACTGGGAGGTAATCCAATTTCTTCCATTGTCACTGATTTAAGCTTTAATAATAAATCAGCAGTGATTGTACTGGACAAAAATCCAAAAGATTTTACAATCTCTGGGAGTTTATGGCATCCATGTTTGCTCTTTCATTAGATACTGTTTTCAATACAGGTTTTTGAAAGTAACATGCAGAGAGGGGAAGTAAGGCAAACTTACAAAGAGTTTTAATCTCTTAAGAAACAGAGAGCAGAATGTACAAACTGCTGCCACATGACAATGTCATTGCCTTTAAATGGATTTATTTAGAATAGTATCTATAGAAATAAATTATCACACTCCTTTTCAACCTAAAAGGCAGTACCAGTTATCAAAATCACTAAGAAATTGCAAAAAACCCTCAACTTGGTATTTTTTTCCCAGTTTTGGGGGTTTTGCCTATTCAGCTTCTAGACTGGATTATCTCCTAATATGTGTACAAATCTCATAAATCACCTTTGAGAACTTCTGCTAAATTCTTCTCCTGCTTCTTGTTTTCTTGAATTCCTTCTTACTTCTCTCTCTTCTCTCTGTCACTAATAGCTATATTAGCTTGTTTTAACCTTTCTTGTACTTAATATTTATTCCCCAAATCAGTCCCTTAACAGTGGACTATTGAAAATTATTTCTTTTTTTTGGGTACTGTAACAAAGATTACACGGTATTATGTCTTTGGCTTGGAATGAAGTCCTCATCTTGATTAAATGTGACACCTGAAATGAACTTGTGTTCAGAGGACTAAGCCATGACAAATTATCCAGTGGAAGGGGACAGATTTGTGTTTTCCTGCACTTGCAGTCATCAGTGTTTTGTGACCATACAACACTGCTGTGGCATTCATAGCCCAGTGATAACTGTTATGGAAGAGACGAAAAACCTACTTATTTTCCATTTGTAAATGCAAATTAACGCAATATTGTTGAAGAATTTCCTGGCTAGTTTTCCCTTGTCTGCCTCAGGCAAAAAATGATTGCTGAAGTTTAATACTTTATGAAACCTCCTGACTATGAAGG
Organism: Onychostruthus taczanowskii; assembly: GCF_017590055.1. NCBI lineage: Eukaryota > Metazoa > Chordata > Aves > Passeriformes > Passeridae > Onychostruthus > Onychostruthus taczanowskii. Next base: position 6,763,137 of record NW_024500794.1, read on the forward strand.
TCTAGTAACTCTCCTTGGGAGGATCTGTGACACAGATAAAATGCAGAAATATGAACAGCATGATGGAAAACCACATGCAATAGAGACTGTAACTTTGAGAAAGTTGTGTCCCACCAGTCCCTGTGCATTGATTATACTGGTGAATATCTATTTTGTAAAGTAAAAAGCAAGAGTTCAGTAATTCGGGTCACTACATGATCTGGAATAGATTTTTCTCAAGTAATTACATTAATTACTTCCATGTAACAATTAGCAACATTAGAACATTAGAAGCTTGTGAAACTCAGGAGTTGGAGTACTGGTCACTTGTGCAGACAAGCAGTTTGGCATTTTTAGGTAACACCATTAATTTCAATGAGAACTGTAACCTGTATAAAATTTGCTAGTTGTTAAATATTTTTAAGTTAATCTCAACTTGTACATACCCAGACAGTTATCCATGCAGTAGACTGTAGCCTGTTTTTCCTAATCAAGCAAAATTACAGTGAGAATTTTGTTCAATTAAGAACTGAATAATTTGGTTGACTTTTACTCAATTCTTGGCAGTAGAAAAAAAATTAGTCTTTCCAACAGTAAGTGCCAGTGTAAAATATTTTGGCAGTGAAAAAATGTCAGTTTAGATCTATGAAATTACCATTTTCAGGCAGTAAAATTAGAATCACTCTGGTTTGTATTAACTTAAAAATACCCAAACCCTGGCCAGTTATTGTGCAGCTAAGTAAACAGGTATCCACTACTGGCCCAGATTCTGTACTCAGTTATAGAAGCATTTTGACTGCAGTGGAGGTAACTCCCATTTAAGGTGAAAAACCAATATCACTGAGTCCCAACTTTTGCATGTGCCTAATTTATTGATATTGGTATTCTGCTGTAAAAATTATTAGAGTGGTTAATGTATCTGATTTGAAGTGGACAACAGTGATTGTTACTGAGTCCATTTTACTGCAACTTGTCTTGCTAGTTAAGACATTTAATGGGATGTCCCAGATGAACAGCTTCACTAGCCTAGCCCCTCTGAGCTAAAAGGAAATTTTCCAAAGATGGAAGAGTTGGAAGATAAGTGGGAGTGTTGCTTGCCTTTAATAATTTTCTTTTAAGGAAATGTTTTTCTTATCATTCTTTTAATCTATTCAAAACTATCCCAAAGTCTTCGTGGAAATTGGGCTAGAAATGTAATGAGAACAGACATTATTTCATATATCTGACTTTTTTTTTTTTTTTTCAACTGGCAACAAAGATCCCATTTGATTAAATGAAAGCAGCTTTTGGATGTCTCTGTTGGTGTACAGACCTACAGGCAGTAGGAGAATTATGAAAGAACCTGTAATGTAAGCCTGTCACATTAAAAATACATACTTATGTTCAGACTTGACTATTGTTTTACAAGGAACTCCCAAGAAAACATGCATGTGGATCCCATTGCCTGCAGAAGCTTTCTTTAAACTCTCATGAAATCAACATATCATACTTCAAAGATTTCTCGATTTAGCTGGAAGTAGGGCTGTAAATGTTCTACTCACATCCTTCACCATGGATTAGCTGATGCCACCAGCAAACCCATTTCATACCTGTGGAAAAGGCTACTCCTCGTTGGCCTGCTTGAGAGTTCTGCAGGCTAAGTGTCAGTGCTGCAATCAGGTCTATAAATCTGCTACATTATTTGTGTGCTGAAGCTTCTCATCCCATTGTGATGAAGACATAATTGAGTTACAGAATTCCACCAGTTACATGTGAAGCTCGTTGAATTTTATTCTCTAACAAAAGCGTTATTTTGTAAATTGGGGAGGAAAAAAGTTTAAATGTAAATGGATGCATATGTTTTTGGTACTTAAACCCATTTAATTACATCATTATTTTGCCAAATAATATGAAATGGACAAGTTAGATGTTACCCTTTTTTATAATTTCACCAAAGTGATCATGCATATTTGTGTGCTGGCTACACAATTATGTTTGATCTTTGTCCAAGCACAGAAAATTAGTGCAAAAAAAGCATGGGAGGATCCAGGGCTTCCAAATATATTAAATTCATTACTAAGATGCTTTAAACTTTCTCATAGTTCAGGCTTGTTCTCTCTTGGTAATGATGCCTCACTGACTGAAAGTAATAATCCTAAATTGAATTGTCTTGTGAAGAAATGCAACAGTGTAATTGTCATTTTAACATAGATGCTTCTCAAGAAAAATCCAACTTGAATTACCACATTTTACAATACACTTCTATGACCTTGTTCATCTGTGTGCTGCCAAAGGATGCACATTGTAAATGAGTTGAAGTGTTAGTGTGCAGAAAAGCCAGTGTTTTTCCTGCAGATAAAACACAGCCTCCCACAGTTGTTATCTCTGAATGTGGGACTGGTGCTCTGATTCAGAATGGTGAAACAGGCACATGCTGAATGTTTACTGTTCTCATCAGATATTCTTTCTTCCTACAGTGCTGGAGGGGAGTGGGTTAGAAAATGATAATTGTGAAATACTGTTCCCATCTCCTAGGAGAACATGCTGCCCCAAGAAAACTAAGGAAGTACTGGCTTACACTTTTCCCAAATGAATTTACTCAAAGTGTGGCAGTAAGCTCTTTTATGCACTGCATTGTTTCCCACAGTTTCCAGTCCCTTCAGGTGATTGTTTACAGGTGTCTCTGAACCTCTGACTTCAGATAAAGCCACACAGAGACCACAAGTCAGTCTTGATGAGCAGACACATTTCTTCAGGTTCTCTTCAAGGCTGTGAGATGCAAAAGACTTGTTTCCTGAAAAGACATTTGTCAAGAAGATAACAGGCCTTACTGGAAGGAAACTTTACTACAACTCTACACTTTGTGAGAGAGGAGTAAAGTTTAGGCCCTGATGCTCATATCTGAGTAGTGTTATTTAAAAGAATCCTCCACTGCATCAATGGCAGTGTCCATGTGTAAAATTGGGATATCATGGCTGAACAGAACCAGTGATTCATGTTTGTAGCTAATTTATCTCCTGACAAACAGGAAGGGAGCCCACCTTACTGCAAACTTTCCAATATGGCTTACACTGGGACTTCACGAGTCCTGGGGAATAGGAGGTGAAGAGGGTAAAGAAGCATTGACCAAAAATCACACTGACCTTCTGCAAATTAGTACATTAAAAAAGAGAAAACAGTGTAATATGGTTTGGAATTTTTGGGTTTTTTTTTTTTAATTTTGTCTTTTTTTTCTGGAATTTTTTTGTCTGGAGCTTTTTGTTTTAATCATGTAAGTCCTTGTCATGCTGTAAAAAGCCCGGTTTGCTGAAGGAAGACAAGACAAAGCAGGGCATGATTTGGGTAAAATGCATGGGGAAGCCATGTCTTGGGAATGCACTGGCCTCCTGCCACAGGCTGTTTCCAGTGCTCTGGCTGGGTGGGGAAGGGGTGCTGCAGTCCTTATGGTTTCACATATGCAGTTTCTGGCTCCTCCAGCTCCACTCTCTCCCAGGATGGCAAAGCAAGCCAGCCTGGGGCTGCTGTCCCAGAGGATTAACCCTTTGCTCTAGGGGGAAGGACTCCTACCACCATCAGTGGCCCCACCTTCAAGCTCAGCATCCCAGGCTGTGACCTGCATTTGGAGGTGACCTGTTATGACTTAAGGACTAGGTAGTGCTAATGAACAAAAAGAGAGCCAAAATGGGTGATAGAAATGAGCCTTTGAAAGCAATGGGAAGGCTGGTACTTGCCCAGTTCCCTAAAGGCAATAGTATTAGTCCTAAGGAAACAAGTGCTTGTCCTAAAGAAAGGGTACTATTTCTACAGCTACAATCCAAGGCATTTTCCTCTTCAGCACCAAAGCTGCACTCTGGGATTCATCCTGGCTTAATGCAAACACTGCAAAGGGCAGTTCAGGGATGGTCAACTCTTATGAGCAATTGCAGCTTTGTAAACTTTGGGGTTTATTACACTCTCTACTGCAGTCTTTAGCAGACAGAATGGGTTTGGCATTTAAAACCCATCTTGTATAATTTTTCTGAATCCAGATACAGTCACTGTAACTGATCTGTGGCAATAACAAAGGAGAATTAGATGTCTTTGTAAACTTATCTGTAACCACGATAAAAAATGGGGTATTTAAAATATTTATAAAGTATATTTATAAAATCAAGCAAACGGTGTAGCATCTGAAGATCAAATGTTTCTTATAGAAATGTTTCTTATATGTATTTAAATACTGACAGGTTCTACAGCCAGTTCAAATGTCTGTTGGAGCAATTTTTGATCAGGATGGAAACGGCACTGGGTTTTCACGGGCACTCCTCGGGAGCAGACACGTCTCGGTGCTGAAGCTGCCCTGCAGGTGGCGTGAGCCATCCGCTCAGCACAGACACAGGTCTAATGCTCCTCTTGTGTTTCAAAGAAGAAAAGCAAAATAATAAAAAGATTCTCACATAACTGTCCTTTATATAGGTGCTGTGGGGCCTCTTGGCCGATGCACAGCTGTGTTACGACGCCTTCAGTGTTGTGATAAATGAAAGATATTTTTTTCTGGTAATGGTAAAATCATATTTTAAGATGCAGTGTTTTCCTGTGCTTTTGAATGAGGAGAGTCTGCCTTTCTTTCAGGTACTCTGATCACCTATAGAGAGCTCATTACAAGCACTGTATTTCTATGTATGTGTTGGTGAGGGCAAATATTATATAAACTAAGCATTAACAAATACCTTTCCTTTTAGTCGTTTCTGCCTTCCTGTCTTTTAGACTGTATTTAACTTTTTAGACTCTCTCTCATTTGTCAAAAGGTTTTGTTTTCTAGCTATCATGGAAATGTGTCATGTTGGAATGTGCTTTGCTCTGAGCACAGCAAAATCTGCAGATTTTTCTGCTGGTGAGTAGAAAATGGTAAACGTCAGCCCTTTGATCTTAACCATTCTAGATTTAGGGGGAAAAGACAACAAAGTTTGAGTGTGTCTGCAGCTCCTATCCATTATAACTTCCTTTTAGGAGCCATATCCATTCCTGATTTAGTTTAAGCACAATGTGAAATGGTGCATGTATTCCACATCTGGCCATGGCAGGAGGAGGTAACACCTACATTCAGACATCTTTTCTGCTCCATTCAGCACTACTGAATCTCAGAGAAAAATTGTCCACATCTAGGTAAAAACTGAGAGGGGAGAGGAAATCAAAAGGAAAAGGAAGTCAAAGGAGGACTGTCTGGCAAGACCTTAAATCTTCAGCTCTTCACAACCACTGCTACTCGTTTGGGTAACAAAACTTCTGAGCCAGGCACAAAGGACATCAGGTTTTAGATACTGTAAAGAAATTCGTATCTCAAGGTACAAAAATATGTGCCTCAAGAAGGATATGAAGGAATAAGTTGCACAGTGACTGGAATGGGTATTCTGCCTGAGCCTGAAGGACAAGGTGTGCAAAGTATGTGTGCATCTGAGTTTGGAAATAGATCCCTCATGACATTGTCAAGTATGCCTGTGGGAGGAACAGGGAAAACCCCACCAGGCATGTTCAGCACCTGCAGACACAAAGTGCGCTTGGGTGTTTGGCACTCACAGTGTGCACAACAATCTCCTCATGTTTGATCGTGCTGAGATATGCCACAGGTTGTGAAGTTAGGAACACAAAGAAAAAGCTTGCTTGGAAGATTGAAAGGCTACACTTTGGAAAAAAAAAAAAAAAATCAGCCAACATCTGGCTCACCCACTGTCCTATTTTTACTATTTAATCCCAATCACACTCCTAAGATATCTTTGAATATTCTGAGTCCAGGAGATGTGCACCCAAAGACAAGATTAATACAGAAGATATTTTTTCCATTTCCACAGCACAGTCCTGAATACAGCAAGTAGTGATTTTTCAAAAAGCAGTGGCTGCAGTCACATCTGAAGTACCTAGGTAATATAACTTTTCTTTAGATTTCTGAGGTTACATACCTCCAGGAAAACAATCTCCACTTGGTATATATTTAATTGAGTTTGGGAAATAAAAATGTCATTGTCAGTGTTTTTGAGGCCAGAGCTAAACCTTTCCTAAATGAGATGTTAATAATATCCAAAAGAGGGAATGAACTCACTGCAGGCAAAAATTTAATATAATAATAAAAAGTCAGACACCTCCAAGTCTCATTTGGTTCAACGGCAGATTGTAGGAGATTTCTCATAAAAGTTTTTGATGTATTTTAGTGTGTACAATGGTTGGGAAAAAACAAACATGTCCTGTTGAGAGTTAACATATTATGTAACACTTCCTCATCATGCTAATTTTTTAGCAGAAAAACTGCAGACCACTGGGCTTACCTGAGCTGGGTAAGCCTTTTAGCTTACCAAACATCACATCAAAAGTTGGGACTGAGTAAGTGTTAAAGCTTTGTTAGGATGGCGTGTCCTAAAGTAATTGTAGAATGCCAAAGACAGAAATTCCCATGTTCCTTCAGGCTGAGCAGGGATGCCAAGTATACAGATTTGGAAGCTGTCTATCAGGGGTTTTTTATTTGCTTGATATTGAGCAGACAGCAGAGACAAAATACCAAAAATGCTTGAAATCCTTATGACCTTTCACTGCAAACTGTGAACTTTGTCTGCCAAACTCAAATTTCTATTTACACTGTCAGCAGAGGCTACAAGCTGTTGCCTTTTCTTTGTCTTTTCAGTTTGTGATTTATCAACGGACAGCTTCACAAACACTGCACAGGAGGGGGGACCTGAGTACACACCAGACCTTTTGCACATTCAAAATATTTAGTCTCCATTCTGTGGATTGCTTAAAAATGGCTGTAATGCAAGCAAAGTAGCATGAAATATGCTGTTTGCACCCAAAGCAGAAATATTCTATAAAAAGTCTTAGCTTTGCCATCAGCTGGCATAGCTCATATTCCCAAGTTGTGTCCCGAATCCTTGCTGCTGCACAGCTGACTCCATTTACACCATCTTCCATTAAGACAGGAACATACAGGTGACTGCCGACTAAATGGTCCAAAATACATTCAGTAAAGAACTGCATCGCCTTCTTAAATGAAATATCCCTGATTTCAGCCTTGTGCTTCAACATTCATCTACCCTTGTAAATGAGGAGCTAGACTGTTGCAGAGAACAAGTGCAAAGGACATTTCAGATATATAAAGTAGAAATTGTGAGAGTGAGTAGAGGGAGTAGAAAAGTGAGGGTGACTGAACACTGGCATCAGTTGCCAGGGAAGTTGTGGAGTCTCATCATGGGAAATAATTCAAACATTTTCTGGACATGGTCCTGGGCAACCAGTCTAGGTGTCCCTGCCTGAGCAGGGGGATTGGACAAGGTGACTTCCAGAGGTGCCTTTAGACCTCAACCATTCTTGTTCCTATGGAAGACTACCGTGAACTGTAGTATTTGTTGCTATTTGCGTAACTGCCAATTAAAACAGGACAGCCTAATAAGTTATTTAAATAAACCAGACAGCTACATAAAATTCCTTTGAAAGAAAATAGAAGGTTGAATTATATACCAAATGTTTTAGGTGAACTCTTAGTATTAGATGGGCAATTATTCTGACTATTCAAATATTTAAAGTATTTCAAATTTCATTTCACACTGTGGTAGCATTCCTTGAACTTTACAAGGCAAAGGCATTAATAGAGTTGTGTCTGAACTCTTTAGGGTCTAGAAAACTGTCTTAAAATGAGCCATTTCCTGAGAGACTTCTGCACAGAAAATACATTGGTGTTTCCAAAAGAAACTGAGTTCACAAGGAATCATTTCATTGGTACATTTTGTTAATGAGGCTTTTGAAAGAAGACTTTTCACTTAGTGTTACTTTTTCCTGAATGTGAAAGCTATGGAAAATGTGTGGAAAACATTGGCAAAGTGAAGATGGCAGCTGTATGCTCTATGTGTTACTGTTAATGAGTTAGTGGTTAATAAACCATATGCTTTAGCATATAAATAGGAGGATTTATGCATAATGCAAAACCTATAAGAACATTTATTGTTTGGTATAACTGTTTCCCAAATCAGAGAGGCACATTGTTCCAGTCTTCCACAAACTTCCCATTACCAGACGAAAAATCTGCTGCCTACTGCCTTCAAGTTCTTTTCATGTGAGTTGGTCTGGGGCATAGGGGGACTCAGAAGCAGAGAATTTAGTGAGCAGCAGGTTCCTCAGATCTCTCCTCTGCACAGCCTGGGATCATAAACTTATCATCATCATTACTAACAGCAAGCAGGAGGTTTCTATACAACATCCTCAATTCTAATCATTCATGGAGGCAAGTTCATCCTGTTCTTTTTATGTGTTCTTCTGTACTGGAGCTTTTTGTGTCAATTATCACTACTAAAGCCCTAAACAAGCCCGTTTTCTTCAAAACACAGACAAAAGTAACCATTGGGTTTATTCACAATAATGCTTGGATTAGTTAAAGAAACCACATTCACCAACAGGTACATTTCTAAGCTATTGAATAACACTGCTATGTTTGGAAAAGATTTTTCTTTTGTAATTCTCCTTTAATTTCCTCCCATCCAAAGCTGCTGTGAGGAGTCTGAAGCTAGGTTTTCATGAGTGAGTGAAGGAGTCCAGCAACTGACTCCTATTTAAAATAAATGGTCCTGGAAATGTAAGGTAACATTTCCATAAATACTTGAGTAATTTGAGGTTTAGGTTCCACTAAAAGTCTTCCAGTATTTCCAGCTCCCCAAGTCAGACAGGGAAAAGGCAGACCAGTAAAATGATCCTTACTATCAGATAAGCAGGGATTGAATGGAGGCACATAAAGCACAAGAAAATGAGGAGGAAACTGTGGACAGAGGAGATGCCTATGTTCAAGAGGTTTATACAATGAGAGGCATAAAAGGCAGTTCAACAGGAAAAAGGATAGACAGAAAAAATATCAGACTATATAAACAGAAACATTACTTTCAGTCACTTAGGTTTGCTTTGGATTTTGAGATACGACCTCAGTGAATCCACATAAAATTGCATAACTTTATAATCTGACACAGTGCCTCTGAATTCAGCACAGTTTTCTTTCTTTTTTATTTTGCTTCCTGATCAGATTAGAAAGTGTCTGAAGTCAAGCTGTGCATTCTGGTAACCCTTCTGAATAGTTTTGCTTTCTTCGTTTCAATTGTTGTCTTTCAATTAAAAAATATTATTAAAATACCACTTTTGGGTGGGTGGTGACTACCACGACACTGTGTAGAAAACCAAAGCAATTTGAAGCAAGCTTGACATTCTAAATATATATTTTAAATACCTTATTGCTTAAATAAAATAAAATCCTTAGTCTAGCAATTACTTTCAGATGTTTGATTGTTTATTTTCAAAGAACTGTCATGTCAACCATTTAGAACTGACAAGAACTATTTTGATATCTTCATGAGTTTTCTCTAACATCTGCTCCCCTCCTTATGTCGGGAACTGTATACTCATCTTCATTGTCTCTTGTATTTATCTTAATTTTGCTGTATTTTATTTTATTATTGGAGGAAAAACTTCACAGAGCTGTTTGTGACAAGACGTAGTTACAGGAAACCCAACAGCTAAGTCCCAGTTTCAGCTGAGACAATTAGACTGTTGATTTTGGTAGCAGCTCAGGACTTCTATTTGACCCAAATGCCTTTCAGATCTATCTGCCAGCTGATGATCAAGTCTGAAAATTTTCTGTATTCTTGCTACAGATAGAGGGCTTTGTTTCCTTTCCATTTGAGGTATATTTCTATCCAGATCTGAATGTTTTGCTGAAATTCTTCTCCATTCACTGGAACAGATTAAAAGAAAAAAAGGAAATAACAATATTTTCCAGAACTTTCAACCTCTTTTTAAGTTTGTTTTCCCCTTAATTCTCTGTTCCTTGATATCTGTGAATTGTGGAGGACAGTGTTTTTCTCAAAGCAATTTTGCCACTCATGAAAAGTAGTGGGTGCTAATTTGTAATGCTTAAATTAACTGTTACTTTTTACTGTCTAGCAGATATATTTAATAGCTTATATTACTGTTTCACCTGTTGTAATAAAGGACTCTAAACCACTGAAAACTCAATACTTTAAAAAAGTGATCTAAATTATGTAACACCAGAAGATATTTATTGAAAGATTTGAAGACATTACTAATGAACAGAGCAATGCTGTTACACAGTCTTTTCATCAACTGCTACAGAAACTTCACAGCTGAATTATCAAAGTCCACTGCCATTCTTGGATGGATGTTTTCTTAAGTGGATGGGCTCTAAAACTTTATGGATGCTCTGGGAGAAAGTAAAAATGGAGAAGTGTTTTATTCTCTGTCAGTAGTTTGTGGGCTAGAGTCTTGAGCATTTTTTTTTTCTCTTTTTGTTCCTTTTTTCTCTTGTTAGACTCTTCTAGCAGCTGATGTAGGGTAGGTCACAGCAGCTGATGCTGGGTGAAAACAGTTACCAGGGACAGCTCCAGCCATGGAATGGCGAGAGATCCTAAAATCCTGTCACTGCACCAGTCCTCCCCACTGAGTTCATAGTTCAGAGCTCCCCAGTGGGTTCCCATGTTTGTGTGACTCTGCTGGTTTTTCATCTCAGACAAATTGCATATGACTTCTCCGCAAGCGAGAAAAGCTACTGAATGTGGCACTCATCCTCCTTAAAATATGTCCAGAAAGTCTGAGGGATTTCCATGATTAATTCTTACCATGTGGATGCTTTCAGTTAATTAGCTTTCTAGAAACCAAAACAGTGCACGACACTACTGTAATGCAACTTGTTAAGAATAATGCGTTTTTTCTTCCAGAAGTTACACTTGATAACAAACAATACTCACAGGCATAAGATGACCGTGGACAGTATGAGCTAATGTCTCGTCAGAAAATTTCCATTGAGGCTTGGAATCATGTTTAACATATTCTTCTCATTACTGAGCTAAACTAAACATTGTATTAAGTATGGATTTCTCAGTGAATGTTACTGCTGTGTATTTTAGCAGGTACATACATCTGGAAGTGGACACATGTACATATGCATTTTGGGGAACAAAAGCACATCAACAGCATGGCTCACTCTAGTTCCAAGATAAAACCAAGCTTCTTTACAGAAACACAAATATGCCAAATGCCATACATGTTCTCTCCTATCAAACAACTGAAATGGAGAATGGAGAATGACTGAAAGGGTAGATTTCTTTGTCTATGATAAAAAGTGCTGCTGAGGATGATCACCAAAATTTATGTACCGTATAATTTTCCATTCAAAGGTGTATAGCAAACACTTGAATAACTTATCAAATCCTGTGTAGGTGATGGCTTTAAGACAACTTCAAAGTTGTCTTAAAATGTCAACGTTGTCTTAAGTTGTCAACATTTTAAACTGTTGTGCTTTGTTTTTGGCATTACATAGAACTCACTTAGGACTGCAAAGCTTACACTACAAAAGCTTACATTACAAAGCTTACTTACATTGAGGTTTTGGGACAGGGCAGAAGATGGACAGGTTGGTTGCTTTTCACACTAAGAGACACAGATTTCCAATTGTCCCAGTGTTACTTTGTCGATTTTAGGTTGGTCCTAGGGGAAAAGAAAGCTTTTAAGAAATGTATGAGCATAATATCCTTTTTTTACCCCCCCAGAAACATCAAGAACCATTAGTGAAAATTTTTAAACATAGTGGCTTAACCTAGTCTTTTAATTCCCTATTCCAGCTTCTTATTCAGGGTCTATTCTTCAGAAATATGAAAACCTGCCAACTCATTCACTCTCAGTAGCCTTTTTAGTTACTCAGTGCTTGTGAAAACTGATGTAGCAGTTTGACTATGGACCAAAAATCCTAGTGTTTGGTGTTTTTGTTGGCAATCCTGTAATAATTATGCCGTAAATCAAAAGATGGGTTTGGATTTCAAAAGTGCCTTGAGCCTGGTTCCCACCCTTCTACAGGGACACTGCTTAACTTTTTCAGATTACAAGGTATAAAATTATCAGTCTGAAATACAAATGAAAAACTTTTACCTAATCTTGTATTTCTCCATGTGTGTCGTGCCCATGAAAATGTACATATAAACCCTTCCATGCAATGCATTAATAAAATCATTAGTTCCCAAAAGGCATTGTGCTTGGAAACTACCAAAGTCCCAGGCATTACTGCACTCATAATGTGAGGATACTAACAAGGGGAGCCACAGACAATACAAGTGTTCTATATAAAATAAAATCTGCTTTTCTATTTTATATTCTGATCATTCTCACACAGCTGCTACCAAGTCCTGTGTGCTTTGCCTGACACAAATCCCACTGACATGACTGGGAAGAGTCCCTGTGATTTGCTGGGTTCAGCTGCCATCGAGCCGTCTAGGGTTCAGTTGTAGATGGAGAATTCTGGATGAGTGTGCTGCAGCTGGAGTGAGCACATGTGCGAGTGCTGTGCTGGATCAGAGCTGGGGAGGGCCCTGAACCCCTCTGCATAGCCCCTGCCCTCAGCTGCTCACCATGCACTGCACTTGCTGCTAATCTGTCCCACAGGGAGCCATGGGCTCCAGCAACCCAGCTCATGGAAAAGCAGGGGGATCGCTTTTCCCGTGCTGACTTGCTTTGTGGTTGAAATGAGGTACTTGGCCTACATCTTCCCTGCCTGTGTTTTTCTCTCCAGAGCCACTGGTTTCCCACCAATCAGTAACTCCAAGGAGCCAATGACACCCAAAGGTATCTCTCAATTTACGTTAAGCATTTTATCAGCCAGGGCAAAATGTAACTTCAAGAGCAGTAGCGTGCAAATTCAAGAGCAGTAGCTCCTGACCTCTGCAGGGCTGTGCTGAAGCACTGCCCTGTACCCCAACAGCCAGTGGACCCCAGGCAGCCTGGCCAGCAAGAGACCATGCAAACCTTAGGGGCAGGGAGCATTTGGAAAGGAAGGACTACTGAGTTCCCAATGGAAACCTGCTTGACTGTTTTACCTCAGATTGACTCAAGTCTGTTTGAAATGTGCCCACTACCCTGTTTCATCTGAATGCCACAGCAGGGCTATTGTAAAATCTCTCAAATCTGACAAAAGAACTAGTTAATTTATTCTCAGAACAATGCATTTTAACAAAAGAGGCTTGAATTTTCTAGACAGCGGAGAGCTTTCTGACAGAAAGGAGACCTCCAAACATCAGCCCTGCTACCTCCATGCTGCACTGTTTCCACCCAGCCCCTCAGATTCTGATTGCTGTCTGGAATCTGTTTCTCCCTTCAGCTGACTCCAGCTGCCCACCTAGTCCCAGCACAGGCTCTGAGAGCTGCTGCATCATAGCAGCCAGGTAGGCACCTTCCCCTCTAAGTCCAAACCCCTTTCAGACAGAAATGGGCTGCTTTTCAGGCCTTTTGTCTTAGACTATGGATTAGATTAATCATGACAAAGCTTTCTGGCCTCTGGTATAAAATTTATTTTAAAAAATCTCTTTAATGATAACAGGCTAAGTTTTCTGGCAATACCAATCTGGTCTTCAGTGACGCTTGCTTTTATAGATAATCTGTGTTGATTTTCTCCTGACTCCACCCCTCTCTTGCAAGCAGATCCCTGATGAGTTTGGGGTGCAGTTTAGGAGATATGTGATCACCTGGGGAACTAACAGGAGATAATGCCTGAGTAGCATAGATTATTTGCAATTTATTTCATCCAAGTCATTTGAGCTGTACAAGGAAATGCTCATTTGCCACCTTTCTGACAGGACTCTAAAAAAGCCTGAAGAGCAGAAACTGCCAATGTGTTATGCAGAACTTTGTCGTTATTTGCTTCCTAGTTTTCTGAAGAGTAGGTTCTCCTTGTTTATCCTGCCAAACAGGCCTTCTGCTTCAAAGGATGAGGCAGTAATTCAGAACATATCTACACCCTATCAGAACTTTTAGAGACACCTCTGTGCCCTGCAGTTTAGCTTGGGATATAAATTTTTCTACAACTTGCAGGTGTTTAAGGTTGGGGCTTTGGCTCGGGTTCTTGAGTGAATGAGGGGAAGTTACCAACTCAGAAGTAGCTTTGTATACTTAGCAAAGTGGAAAACTGCCACACTGAAGGGGGGATGGCAGCTACTTTGCCTGTGACTGATGAGAGAGGGATTAGGCATTTCAGCCAAACAGCTCATTCCTGCCTCTTGTTTGTACCATCCGTGCTGGTGTTACTGCCTTTGTGGGATTAGGGAGAGGGTAAAGGAGTGCCAGTGTGTACCAGAGCGCCCCAGTACAGCAGCAGCAGTCACATCTGTCCTTTTATCTGCAGCAGGATTTCTCTGCCTTTTTGCCCTGGTCCTGGCCTACTTCTTGTCCCTCCAAACCAGGACTGACCCCTGCTTGACAATCAAGAAAGAACAGAAAAATGTATAGATGGTGATGTTGGAAACAATAGAAGTAAAGGGAAAGTCTCTGGATGTCCTCCCTCTGAGGAGGAGAGAAATTAAGTAAAAGAAGGGGTCACAAGGAGGAGAAGCAGCTTCATGAGCAGAAAAAGTGCCCTGTCTCCTTTAAACTTCCTCACACAGAGGCCACTCAATCCCCACTCTCACATCTTTCCCCATCCCACACCACCACTGCTACCCCTGCCTGCCTTGTCTGCTCCAAGGATGCCCTCAGCTGGGAGTTTGGTTTTGTTACCCAGTGTAACAAATAAAAGATAAATTCCAGTTCCAGTAGATCATTCAACAGGCTCCCACCGATTTTTCTTAGGGGAACTCCTGGCCACTTTGAGATGCTTTCTTTAGCATTCATCTATTATTATTATTATTATTATTATTATTATTATTATTATTATTATTATTACCCAGTTCTTTGTGTTCTGAGACCAATCACTTGATGTGCATTCCTCCACTTCACTACTTTCAAAACTGATAATCTGTAATGGTGAGATAATTTCTTTCAACTTGAAAAAATATCTTGAAAGATTTCCTACTGGTACAATAGCTGACTTCCTGTTATACAGTCATGTGCAGATCCTGATATATAGACTGGAGAAATCCCAAGTACAAGCCATGATGTAAACAACTTGAAGCAACAAGAGTCTTTTTTTTGCTATGGAGAAAATAAATCCCAAGAAGGTTTCTTGGAGAAGGAAGGGAGGGAGGGAATATGAGAGGAGAATGAGAGAAATCATTCCTAAAAGAACATTTCAGCATTGATTTTCCTGATTGATAGAGTTTTATTTCATTGCCCTGCTTTTAATAATTATTTTGTGCAAAATTGTATCTGAAAGGAGAGGAGAGAACTTATTTTCTGTGTACTAATCTTCAATTAGTACAATTAGTACAGTTCTGTGGACTGATCTTCAAATATAGCGAGGTGGCTTAAAGTCTTCTCTCCTTTCCACTCTGCTACCTGCAGGTATTAATTGAGTGTGGAAAACAACATTTTCTGTTTGCAATTTAAATGCAGAAAGACAAAAGCAGAAAGGTAGAAAATCACTGTATTCTCTCTCTTAGCACAGAAAGAGCATGGTCCTGAGTTAATTTAAGTAGTCACAGAAATATAACTTCTATTTTAAGCAGGTATTTAAGTCCTGCTGATTCAGTATTCAGCCCAAATGCAAATGGCTTTCATGGAATGAAGCTTGCACTGAACTGGATCCACTTAGTAAAATATTTCAGTCTGCTATTTGAGGGAGAAAAGAAGAATCTGGTCAGCTGCTGGAAATGCCTTTGTAGCACTTCTGCACTGATTGATTGTTCTGTTTTCTAGGGAATTTTTAAGGGGTTTTTTTTGTGAGAAAGTACTACTGTGAGATAGAAGGTTGCTCTGGAGAAAAGTTACAGGAGTATATACACATAATTGCCTTTTCTGAAAATAGCATACGACATAGGATTTCCTCAACTGCACCAGAACTGACATTTACAATTTTGAATTCCAGCTTTCCAAGTATAATTACTGTCCTTGCAAATGTTTTGGTATCAAAGTTGGGACTCCATTTGGGTAAGACAGTCCATAAACTCAGGTTTTTTTCTCATTTAGTACTTCCTTTTACAGTGTTCCAGAGATGACAGCTGTAATATTTAATACTAAGAAATAGTAAATTGAAATAGCATGTTTTAAAGTATTTATTAATTATAAGTTGCTTTCATTTATAATTCACTTTTCTCCTGACATTGTTCTCTTTTTTGCTTAAAGTACCTGTGATTCATATCTTCCATTATAAGAAAACCACAAATAATTTTACATAACTACAGCGTTTGTCTAATCACACACCAAAATAGAAGGTAGAGGATATGAAAATTACTTATGACAGATGAGTCACATTAATATTTTGTTCTAAGCCACAAGAAAAATGAGACAGAAGGGGTGGGAATCAGAACAGATCAAAACCCTTAGTGCTTTCTGATCCAAAACCACAACTAGCTATTGAGGTGCAAAATGTTCTTTTTTAAATAAAGTGTGAGAAAGACACAGAGTTTTGTACTGCAAATGCTGGCAGCACATAATGTTGCAATTATTTTTAATATTTTGAGATGCTTGAATCACAACCAAAACTCTGAGCAAAACTGAGGTAAAAGCATTTTTATGCTCCTTCACAGACACTCCAAAAAAAAAAAAAAAAAAAAAAAAACAAAACAAAACAAAAAAAACCCCACCAAAACAACAAAAAACCAAAAAAAAACCCCACAAAACAAAACAAAAAACAACAACCAAAAAAAAAAAAACAGAAAAGAAGAAAAATTGAGTTTGTTGCAGTTGCATCAAAAATGGTGTGCCAAGTTTCTACCAGTGAATGAGAATAACAACAGAAGGCTGGGATGTCATGGCATCCTCTTGCCTATTTTTTTCCCCATTGTAGTAAATTCAGAATCATTGAGATAGAACTCCTGTTAGCTTTATGGGTTTTCTGTGTTCCTTAAAAAAAATCTTGTGTTTTTTGTCTTTGAAAAGAATCATTCTGACTGCCTTTTATAGGGAATTTACTATTTCAGTATATGTGGCTAACTTAGTCTGTGTACCAAGCATAATCTGAGTGATTTAGGTAGATAAATATCAGCTCTGCTTAACACTACTTGTTTGTTCTTCTGGTTTATGAGCAGGGACCCTGTTCCTACCCACTCCTCACCAAAACCTGACTTTTCCTCAGATGATAACAAAAGCAGCTGTTCAGTGCATACCATGCTAGGCTGGGCTGCATTTATGCCACTTTTTCATGCTGTGTAGGAGACACTAAACATGGAAAGTGAACAGGCACTTTATAGACAAACGGTGAAAATTTAAGAAATGGGTGGTCTTGAGCAGACAATTCCTGAGGACTTTATTCAGAGAAATATGTGTCTGAATAATTAGGAACCAGCACAATGCTTTCAGTATCTAGCTGTAAAGGTGTTCTCTTAAGCCAATAAAAGAAAGTTCTCCTTTTTCTCCATTTTTAATTTGCCTCATCATGCCCTAGGAATTTTTCTACCTTAGTTTATGCAGTACTTTGGACTTATTCTATAGGTATTATTTTCTATAATCCATCAAATATCAGTAACTCGATTCTTCATGACTGGGCTATCAGAGGCTATTGGGGTGTGATTGCAACTTGTTTGCAGATAGGTATAGTTGCTGTATTTTGTTTAGTCCATGAAAATTCAATAATTTGCTTGCCAGGCGATGTGTGAGACCCATGCCTGGAGGTAAACACAAGCACATAGGGTAATGGTACTCCATTTCTTACTGGAACTATCACAAGATGTGTTTCTTGTTAATAGTGGCTTATAACTGTGATAAGCTTTTCAGTCATTTCAGCCTGAAAGTAATTCCTCCAAAACCACCTCCCCAGAAAATGTTTGTTGGAACACACTGAACTGCAATTAATGAGTAGGCCTCCAAGGGCCAAGAAGATTATAAGGAAGTATTATTGGTCCAGACAGAAATTTTGCCAGGCCTTCAGGACCGAGTTATGTATCTCTGTATGTTTATCTCTGGTATGTTTCTACACCATGAACTTGGACAGAAATTCAAATTTATGATGAAATCTAAACTTCTGTTAGGACTACTGAACTTCTGTCTTGAATTTTTTCCTGATTCTAACTAACACATCAAAGGATTTGCTAGTGCAGCCAAGACTAGCTGTTTCTGGGATAGGTACTTGTAAAAGGAAACAGTAGGTATAAAGAGCATGGTGTAGTTTAGTCAAGTTATTTGTGTGTGCCTCTTAAAGAAAAAAAAGAAAAGAAGGGGAAAAAAAGAAAATAAGTATAAACTTACCAGTTCCTTACTGCTGCCAATCTCAACAAACCAATTCTTTATCCATTCTGGAATTTTTATCAGCTTAGTCTCATATTATAAGGAAAAATGAAGTGCACATTTTTTATATAATCTAATAAAAAGTTAGAACCCATAGTTTGCTAATATATCATGCAATGACCAATGTGCTCTGTTTATCACAGGTATAGGTAGTGTTCCTTACCCTGGCTGGCACCAGGCAATTCTTGCTGCTTTGTTGATCTGTTTGGCTAAAATCCATGACCCACACCACATCCTTTTATGTAATTTCTCTCTAAAAGTTAGGGAGAGCCATAAGGACTATGCTAACTTCTGTAACTGCTAATATGTAGTGCATATTTGAAAGAAGTAATCTAAACTCCATAAATGCAATCCAGATGAAAAATATCAGGGCAGAGAACAACTCTGACTGTCATCTGCACACTGTAGATGTGCAGAAACAAGCAAACAAACAAAAGTAAATTCTATCTTTCATTGATGATACCCAGATAACTGAATATAGAACACTCTATACCTTTGATTTTTTGCAAATGGAAAAAGCCTAAAGGATATGAAATTGCCAAACAGTTACTACATTGTCATTATAGAATCTCACATCAAAAAGAAAGGCAAAACTTTTCTGTTCAAGTCTCCAGAGCACTAAGTTGATTAAGTAATTAAGCAGGCATCTCATTTATTTTTGAGAGTGTCAGATGTTGAGCTGTGTATGTGATTAGATTCTTTGCTGAACATGGGCTCCTATTAAAGTGGTGGAAATGCCCCCATATTTAGCAGGGATCAAAATACCAATGACAGGAAAGTATGGCTGCTTTTCTTTTTCACCATACTTTTCCTCTTAAATACAATCAAAGTAATAAAACAGACATGTTTTATACTCAGGTTAGGAGTAGGAAATGAAAAGGAACATGGTCTACTACTATTTATCAGAAAGGAGAAATGTTATATTTGTACATTTCATCACAGACGAAAAATGCTTTCAGGTTTACTGAGGAAAAAGTACTGAGAATATGTTCAAAATGCTCCCCTTGGAAGTAAAATGCCTACATGGACTGTAAAGTGTGACCTCCTCTTCATTCCCCTCAGGGATTCATGCTGTTTATTGTCTGTTCCTTTTAAGGCAAGATTCTAGGAGTTTCCCATTACAGACAAGAAGGAGAATTCCTCTCCATGCTAATATAGTACCCAATAAGCTCATGCCAGTGGCTTATTTGGTCATCTTTACAGTAGTACCTAAATATTCACATATTTCTCTTCACAGTACCTTGTAAGATAGGGAAGAGATACTACTCCCATTTTGTGGCTGGAAAGTCCTCTCCCCAAGGCTGGTCAGGAGATGTGTAAGAGATGTGGGGCATAGGAAGGAGGTGTTCCCTGTCTCAGGGTACTTCCTTTCTACAGGAACATGGAGACTTATCCAGGAGCAGCAGCACAAACACTGCCTCTGTTTGAAGGAATTATGACACATCCCACCTCTTGAACTGTGTTGCACTTGGGAAATGTCCTTGTGAACTCAGGCAGATTTCATGTTCTCCTGCCCCTCGACTCCTTAACCCCAAAAAGCAATGCCTCCACTTTTCCAAGCACTGAATTATTTTTATCTTATGAGTGTACTTTGCTACTTAAAACTTAGAGCACATACTGTTGGAATTTCTGCTCTGAAGTTTCATCCCTTGATGTGTTTATGTAGGTGGTATTTACACATGTGACTGCATTAGGCTCTCAGCTGTACAGCTGTGCAGGTTAAAAGCTTTAAAGAGACAGCAGCTGTAAGGTGAGTTGTGTGACAAGTCAGCAGCGATGCTCAGATGTCAGGCATGAGTCATGCAATAAACATGGCAAGTGCCATTGAATATTTATAATTAATAACATGGGCTGATAAAAATTATGACATTGATTAAACATGGAATGATTTCGGTTGGAAGGAACCGTAAAGAACCCCTAGCTCCAGCCCCCATGATACAGAGCACTAAAAAATTTCTCAAATTTATATAATAGGAGATAGCACAAGCACTGCAAAATAAAGTAAGTACTTTGAAGTAGCTGAAGTCCTATAGACAGCAACAGAAAGAACATTTGGATGGAAACATAACTAAGCAGAGATTCTGTAACTATTTCAGTTATAAAAAGCCATAGAAGTCCAGGCTTTGATGATTTCCTGAGAATAAAAAGATTTACTACCGCTGATTCTAAAGATAGGTACCTCTTCTGAGTTAACAGAAAGATTTTGGTGATAGAATGTTTCTAATCACAGTTCTAACATATCTATGAAGAATTTATGAAGATGTGTAGAAAGCAGAGATCTTGAATAAATATGGATTGTAAGATGCTGACAACATTCTGGCCAGCAGAATGGAAATGATTTTTTTTAGTCTAAATCAGATGTGTATCATTTTAGATTAATTAAGAACAAATTTAGGGTGATATTAATTAATTTATTTTATTTTACTTTTCCATAAATGTAGAATTGAGTCTGATGTCTGTCTTTTCAGGAGGTAGCAAGAAGGATTTTGACAGAATGGGATGGAGTCGCGAAATCTAAACTGTTCTACATACTGTAGCCATCTGAATGTGACAATATAACTTCTCTGTTCTAGAGTTCAAACTGCAATTAGTACTAAAGTCAGATTTGTGTGCACGTGGGAGAACTCTCCAGGAGTTAGGTCCACTTACTTTTATCCTTGGTATTTTAACCTGAACTAATTTGAAGTAATAT
This sequence comes from Onychostruthus taczanowskii, assembly GCF_017590055.1. Classification (NCBI taxonomy): domain Eukaryota; kingdom Metazoa; phylum Chordata; class Aves; order Passeriformes; family Passeridae; genus Onychostruthus; species Onychostruthus taczanowskii. Next base: position 6,783,943 of record NW_024500794.1, read on the forward strand.
GCTACAACAGTTGTAAAACCACTTTATAGATAAGTTCCACCCCTGTTTTGGATAACATCACGGTGACATGTCAGTCAAAGTGATCTACAAACTTGTAACTTTCAACATGGATATAACTTTACCCGTAGAAAATTTCTGTGTTGTATGTGGTAGAAAATAAATCCGTCCCCTGTTTCCATGACTCAAAGTGTGGAGAATTTAACATACTTAAACACCTTCACTGGTGTCCAAGTCACAGGGAGATGGGAATCACAGAATCTTAGAATGGTTTGTGTTGGAAAAGGACCTTGAAGATCATCTGGTTGCAATGCCCCTGCTGTGGGCAAGGACATCTTCAACTAAAGCAGGTTGCTCAGAGCCCCATCCAACCTGGCCATACTCAGAAGTGATAGCCTGAAGCTATGGAAGCACAGAATTAAATGGAACCTTTAGCTTTTGGAAACCAGAAAAATACAAGACATTTCTTCCCTCAAAAACTGAACAATGCAAACAAAACCATGAAATTACTTACCTTCCTCAGCAGCTGGTTAATGCCTTTAATTTCTTAGGCAATAATAGTACAAGGTTGGCTGGGATAAGTTTTACGTCTGGCAAACATTAAAAAGATATTTCAGATCTTAGCAGGATAGTTATCTGTTTTAGTAGATACCATATTTGGTTATGAAAACAGTAAAACAAAGGATATGGTTATTTTAATTTAATAATGGAGTTGACTGGAATGAGGTCTGATGAAGGAAGATGGGTCAGATTTGTATGTGACTGATCAACATAGCTGTGTTAGAGATCAAAACTAGCAATAGACTTGCACAGCTATTAACATCCTCTTTTTATATCACTATTTTCAGGTGTATTTTTATTGGGGAAAGAAGTGTAAAAATATCTGAGGACAGATATGGGATGACAATGGCCAAAGATGGAGAATATCAGATATGCTCTGACTCCTAAAAATCACAAGAGAAAATTAATATTTCATTCTCCTAAAATGAGCTCTTCTTCAAAGAAACATATCCCTGTGAGTTAAATTCCCCCCAGAGATGAACTCTCCATCACTTAGATGTATGAATTCTTGCAGAGGTCACTATTTCGTTCAACATGAGTATCTCCAGCAGAGGAAATGAAATGTGGTTTTCAAGAAGCCATTTGTCACCTACATGGTAGACCCAATCCTGAGACTGAAGAAAGATGGGTACATTAGGCAGAACATATAGAGATATGCTGTCAACTTATCTTCACCTGACTTGGTTTGCCTGAGAGCACACAACAAACAGCCTTGTTAGATGCAGGGTCCACCTCCCACAGAAGTCCTACCAGCCAGCAGGCAGGGCATTTAACAGCTCTGTGCTAGTGTCTTCTCATCTACAGAATGATTATATTAATATTTACACACCTCATAGTGGAAGCTGGAAGACATTAATGAACATGTGTAGTTATTTAAAGCTCTTGGACTGAAAAGTGTGCCAGAGATCCAAGATATTAGCTAATATTATTATTTCTACACCCAGATGATTTGCTCACGTGTTTGCCACATGCCAGCACAGGAACCTACTGGATGCAATGCAGTGTTGGACAGTTGCTCAGATGAAGTCAATGGTATAAACAACAGTTATAACTGGCAGGATGCTTTGGAAAAGCCAACCATCCTAAGGCTTTATTACAACTCTCTGGCCATATAGAACAGAAATCAACTTCAGTTTATTAGCTCCAAACACACCAAGGAATGATCTGGGAATTCATTCCAGCAGTGTGCAATCTCATTTGAGCAGATGTCACAACCTCCACCTTGGACTGAAAGTGTGAGCCAGCAGAAAATACAGTTTTAATATGCTGGATAATAAGGCAAATGCTGTTATTTGGAACTTCGAGCAAAGACACCTGCTGACAGCTGGCATTAAAAGGGCAGTGACACCTGCTAGACACATTGCAAACCAGGCAGAGGCAAAATCTGATCCTTGCTGAAGTCAAGGAAAGTTTTGCCATTGACTTGAAACATGCCAGAATTTCTCTTACAATTGTTAATGATTTATATGTGTATCTACAAGGTTCTGGGCAGTTCATGAAATATTGATATACTGGCAGATATCCATAGTGTCAAATAATGGGGACATTGAGATACCAAAGGAATATTATTAGCATAATAAATATCTAGTAAAGAACAAAAGATAGATCACACATTAAAAACTGATTGATTCCAGAGTTTGTTATCATCCCAAAACAAAAGTCATAAACCAGACCATTCAGTGGTGTTGGGGAAAAGCACTTTTTAATGCTTAGTTAGTTTGTAATTTCTAGTAGCAAAACGTCATCCAAGAATATGGGGAAAGGAAAGAATTCCTATGCATTCATTTTGTGCAGCAAACACATCGACTGATTCCTCTTTAAATTTATGCAAATCCATGGGCTTTGATGGAGATCATAAATATTTTATGCCAAGCAAGCTCTGAGGAGAACCAGCTCTGGGTTTTGCTCATGTATTTTGCCAAGTGTCTCTTTCTTCCTCCATATTTTAGTATTGTCAGTCTCCTGTAAGTGTCTAAATTTTTTTCTTGAAGTTATATTAAAAAAAAAATGCAGCTTATAATAACCTGACAATAAAACCTCTGCAGCTGAGTCTGCTAAAACATTTGTTTAGTCTCTAAAGGGACCAAATTTGCATGCAGGGTTTTGAGAGTGCTGGGAGTACATTTCTCTTCAAGTAATTTTTTCCAATAAAATCTCAGAATGTTTGTTCAAGAGGTTGGTCTGACAGATGAATTTTCACAAGCTAAAAAAATCTAGACTGGTTGTGTCTTTCCAGTGTCTATATCACTAGCTAAACACACAGATGTGTGTAAAGCCTGGACAAGAGCCTGACACTGTTTCAAAGCATGCACAGTCAGACATCAACCAGCAACAGGTAGCCCATCTGCTGTAATGCACCATGGTGAAGTACTTAATACTTCCATTTTGGTGAGTAAAGCAGAATGAAAGCTTGTGTTCACATGAAGAATGGAAACTCAGTTGACTCTGGAAATTTTTTCCAGAAAGGCTATTGCAAAGTGACCCTACAGTGAAGGCATTAGACTAAATAGTCTGTGTTGCTGTGGTTCCTCTGGTAACAGCAGCTGCTGTCCTGTCACAGTGAACCTAGGGCAGATGAATTCACCAGTCCAGTTTCAGACAAGAGTTTGTGGCTAACAGAGTGGTACTTAGGAAACGCAATATGACGGTTTGCAGACAGAAGAACCCTGTGGCTTCTGTTTTCTTCCTCCAATGTAATTAGTAGTGGGAGACTTAAAAGGTGACTGTGTTTTAAAGGGAAGTGTAACTATGATCAAGTGTCACTTTGCAACATGCATTACCCTGCAGGTAACACAATTCCACCTGCTTGTATCTGATTCAATCACATCACATGTCATACTGTCTTTCTAGTTTCAATAAGTACTCTGTTTAATTTTTTCTGCTTTATAGTACTTTCTTCCTAAATCTACCTCTAGATCCTGTAATACTCTTAACATATCTGCAAATCTACTACAGTAGCTACTTTATCTAAATAACAAGACTTTCCCTTTACTGAGGAATTAAGCAACCTTTGTTGGCAGCAGTCTGCTAGAGTGTTTAATTCTGTAAAGGTTGTGCAAAACCCAGGCTAAACTATTGAAAGAATGTTTGAAAAAAATCAGAACTGAAGGTTTTCTCTGTTGCAGAGCAAATAAACTTGCATTAGCTCTTCAAAGCAGACCTCATTGTTCAATGTCTGTGAGGCAGCTGTTGCTTTCTCAGCAGAAATGCCTGTAAATTCAGTTTAAACTGGTCCTCTGACTTTTTTCACTGCATCGAATGATATCAGCGGAAAACTCTGTACTCTACATGGCCAAGAAAGTATTCTACAATATTTTAAGTCTGTCTTTACAGCAGAAAACTGAGAGCGACATGAGGATATTATCCCGATTAGGCTTACACATGGATGCTGTTGCTTCTCTCAGCCCAAGCAAGACTTTGATTATTAATTAATCTAAGTGCCTCTCATGAAATAACTTGGGGAGTGATCAGTACAAGTCAACGTGGGCAACATGCACAAGATCACTCTTCAGGTCTCATGAACTGCTATTGCTCAGCAGCAAACCAATCCTGCTGATATGAGCAGCCCAATCTCGTTTCCACTTGATGGAACAGCCTGTGAACCAATAGTGTAACAACAAATGTATGTGAAAGTGTAAAAAGCCCACTGAAAACATCATTACCAGGTAGACTGCTGGGTTTCAGTCAGGATTTAAAAACAACTGGGAAAGGGTATTGCTTCCTTTGGGAGCTTGCTGACATACCACAACCAGAGAAAATGAAATGATGCCTCTGCTCTCAACAAAATGAAGTGCCTAACACTGACAGCTGTATAGTGGTTAGAGCTGAAAACAACTTTCAGCCACAAAACTTTCTAGGATAAGTATTCAGGTTTTGTTACTACCAACTTTGAGTTAGGAAAACCAAGGAAAATGGAAAGAATTGTTTGCCTGAAGGCTCCCAGCAAGTCACTGGCAGTGCCAAGCTTAGGTCTTGTTGCTGAGCTCTGTGTAGAGTCAAGTATCTCTTTGAACAGAGATGTTAGCCGCCAAGTTTCATTCCCATTGGTGGAAAAAGTCCAATTCATGTCAATTCATAACTTGGCTTAGGTCATGACTAGACACTAAGTAACAAATTGTCTTTTTTTTTTTTTCATAATTTAATTCTGTACTAAAAAGCAGACTCAGACTTTATTTGTAGTGTGATTAAACAACTGCATATACATATCAGATTAGTAGACATTAGTGTACCAGTCTTAGCTTTTTAAGTTTCTAAGAATTTAAGTAAATTCCTTATCTATTGATGTGCTGATCAGTCTTTCATTACCAACATTCATATAAAGAGAATACATATAGGTAACCTGTGTTGTTAAGCAATATGTGTATGCTGCTGAGACATAAAATTGTGAAGGTGCAGTAATTTCAAATATTTCTAGCGTGCCTAGCTTAAACAAAAAAAAAAAAAAAAAAGATCCTTAAGTCTTAGTTCTCTTTCCCAATCCTTTAAAAAAATGTAACCTTCCTTTTGAAGGGCTGGTGGTGTCAGATATTAGTGAGTTAAACTGGGCGTGTTTTGTTTAAAGTTGTTAATGTCTCATCTGTTCTCTTCTATAATTTTCAATTTATCAACAGTGTGTAGTAATATGTTTGATTCATTAGATGAGAAAAAAAAGGATGGCAAAAACAAGTAAATATGTCAGTTAAATCCCACAAGAATTAAATCACCTCAATTTGTTTGTCTGGTAAAAACTGGGCTCTCATTGGGTGAACAGAGGCCAGCTTGATTCACCACCAAAATGTGAATCTGAATCTGACATTGAATTTGCAGATGTGCATAAGAGAAATCCCTTGAGTCTTGAAACAATTGACTTTAAGGAGAGGCAGGAAAAATGCAGCGTTGTTAAGCAGAATGAAGTTAATCAGTTACTGTCATTACTACTGAAATCAGTCTCAGTTTGACATCATGTTGATTTTCACATTATTTTGTCTAAATAAAGATTATTTTTTCAATTAATTTAGATTACACAAATCCATGATGTTTCTGAACAATCTTCTTGCTTGTAAACAACAAAAGGAAGTGATATCATCCATGAAGTTAATAACCAAGAAGCGAAGCTTTTGTCTGTGCAGAAATTTCAGTTTTAGAGCGTTCAGGGGAGAATGAGGTATAAGCACTGAAAGAAAACCAGCATGAGCTGAGGAGTGTTGAAAACATCAAGCATATATTGAAAACCCCAAGCATGCTGTCTTTGTAGAGAATGCTTTCTAATTGTAAATTTGGGGTTTTGGAGGTGATCTTAAAAACAATGCTGTAGTGAAAAAACAAGACAATGTCTCTCTTTCTTGGCTGTCTGTTTATGTAGGCTGTCATCCAAAGCTGTCAAAGAATCAAGCCCTCTTAGCAGAGCTTTTCCAGGTGCTTTCTGTCTGGTGGAAGTTTACATACAGGCTGATTCAGAAGTGCAATAACTACAATTGAATTACCCGTGTCTAAGTTCATTTATGCTTCTGCTCTCTGGTATTCAGTTGAGCCACATAGCATCTTTTGGGTCATTCAGATCCACAACAGCCCTTCCAATGGGAGTGATGTACTTTACATGTCAACACAGACTAACTTATTTGGCTCATATTTTCTCTCTTGGAACGCAATACTTAAAATAGATGCCATTGTAATACTTGGCTTTCATTTAAAGACCCATCTACTGATGCCTGATGGAAACATTTTAAAACACTCCATTTAGATATAATTTTGCTCATATATTATAGATTTTTTTCTATTCCTCTTTTTCCAGCTTAAAGTAGCAGGGGGAAAAAAAAGGATTTTTTTATTTGTGGCTCCAAGGTGCTGAAATTTGCAGAGCAATCCATGACGCTATCACAAACAGAAAATCGCACCTGTTTTTTAGAAGTAATGAACACTGATGTCTCACCTTCCTTACTTTTTAAAAAAATAGTAACTCTAGTATTATGCATGATACAAATGATGACAGTATGCCTAAGTTTTAAAAGTGTCTGATCCTCAGTTTGAAACACTTTGAGGCAATCTTGTTCTTAGAAATGGGTGGTCCGTACTTGGTGAAGGTTGGCCTTGTTGTGCTGTCTCCAGCTGGGCATTCAAAAAGCCAAATCTCCAAAATCCCTCTTTCCTTTGAATGTGTGTTCCAGTCATCTGATGTGAGTGGAATTTGAAGCAGCTAAGTAAGTGCCCACAAACTGAATGACTGATTCCAAGAACAAAAATTGAAATCAGTTTTATGATTATCAGTGATTGTTTAAATGAAAAGTTACAATTTGAGAGCTGAAACCAACCTAAATAAAAGATTGCTAAGAAACTCTGTGAACACAAGTCTGCCTTTAACAAATGCCATCAGTTTTATTATCAGTTACCAAGACTGTTGCAAGTGGTCATGAGCTATGGCAATTAGCCAACAGAAAAAGACTGTCTTGAGTTAAAAAACTAGTGAATGCTGTGATTTGTAAAGGACTATCTGCTTTTGCCAGAACAATCCCTAAAAAACTTTAGAAGGAAAGAAGCATGTGCTGCAAAAGAGAAAGAAAAGGGTCAATTATCAAGTAAGTAGGGTACACTTAGAGTGTCTGGGCTTTTTGCTTTTCTATCAAATTTTCCAAAAATTCTTCACCATTCACAGTGCTGCCTATCATGTCAGGAAAAGCCCTATCTAAGCCCTGAGATTGCATGTTTAATCTATGGAATGGGGAAAACAAAACTTGTAATTCTTAAAAAAATAACAACCAGGAACAAGTAACCTCAGGTTTATGAGCCTTTTCATTTATCAGCCATCAGGTGGACCCCTCTCAGCCACCTCAAGCTAATGTTGCACTGGTATTTTATCCTTCTAATCAAAATGCTGTTTTGTATGTACCTCAAGCACTGCTGTCTGCAGCCCAAACAAAGATTGCTTGCTTGCTCCACATTTACAAAATTCTTTATCAAGATATGTAGAGCTTAACCAAGGAGCTTTGGCCAACATTTTCCAAATGTCATTGCCTAAATCCTGGCTTCTTTTCAGAGGTGCTGAGCATCAAAATTTTCTAGAGACTTGGAGAATGAATTTTAGTGCTCAGCTGTGGCTAAGCACAGATATAAGCACCTTAATCCAGGCACTCAGGATTTAGTTTAGGGCTAGGGACTAGATGTAACAGGGCTGAGCTACAGAGCTTCTATCACATACATACAAGTAAGGTGAATATTTAGGGTACACCAATGATCTGTTAAAGTGGTAAGAACAGTAATACTTTATGGATACCTTATATATGCATAAGGCTATTTCATCTTGCAGGTATTTTTCATTCTTTCTTCAGAGGAAATTGTAGGTACTAATTATCTATCAGGACTGAGTTCCAGCTTGTGGACAGGAGTCCACCCTGCATGACTTTCTGTTGGCAGAAGGAATGACTGGAATTACCCTTGCCTCATGCCTGCTGACCTGGAAACGTTATTGTTTTAGGACCATAAATATTGTGTAAATGAGGTTTGTGCAGGGATCAGCATGAGAGTTATTTGATTTTTTTCACCTTACTCTTTCTGGACTGGATAATTAGAAGAAAAAAAAAAAATTCATTCCAGTCTGCACTGATTCCATGGAAACCTAAAGCAAATCACTAATAGCCAGCCATATGTACATGGGATCAGATCTTCACCTATCAAACTGTGCCAGAAGTATGATGTACAGGGGTCAGGCTTTATAAGGTCAGGTCTGGATTAACTGTTTTATGGAACAGCATTAAGCAACAAACTTTTCTGTTGAGTCATTTGGAAAGAAGTGAGGCTAAGTGAAAGGGAGGGCTGACTTCAGATTCCATGTCTGAAGCTGTCAGAGGTCAGGTTCAATGCAAGAAATGTAAAATAGAATTCATATAAATGTGACTAACTTCCAGGATTCAAGCATGTTCTTAGCATAGCAGTGTAAGGACAGGGAAATGTTCATGGTAAAATGTTATTTCATTCAGATTTCAATGTTTGCTTCACTTCCCTGAGAAGTTTTGATCTCCTTTTTTTATATTTTCCTGCAAAATTTTCTTATTTGTGTTAAAGGAACACCCTCTCAAAGTCACACAGTAGGAATAAGCCTTTCTCGAGACACAAATTCTTATTTTTATATGTTGTTACTTTCATTTAATTTCAAACTTCAAGCAACACTAGTCTCCTAATAAATTTATTTGTCTTTCATGTTCTTCTAGGCAAGTGGCTTCAGCACAGAAGGAAGTTCTAGAAGTAAGGCATGTTTGAAGTTTAGGTCTCCCCATGCTTAGGTGGCAGCTCTGGGGTGGTTTTAGGGTTACAGTTTCAGTCCAAAGTATGTGTGTTGCAGTTAAGCACCATTATATTCTCTAACAGGCAAATTAACAACTTTTTGTAAAATAACCTGAGATTTTTTTTTCACACTGTCCATGCTAATAGATTTATTCACTCCTGCCTTCCAGAAATAAAGTCAGAAGTAATTATTCCTTATTTTTGCTGAGATTTTGTATCTCATGTTTATTACAGTGCTTATGCATGGGGCAGGGAACACAAACTAGCCAAAGCACTGGAAGTTCATTTCCTAGCTGGCTACCAGCCACTTCTCTGTGTGCAAGTGTCCTGACTCCTGCACGAAATTAGGCCCAACTTTACTCAGTTTTGTCTTAAGAGATAATTTTTAGCTACTTTCCAGGTGCTTATAGAAGCTTGGTTAGTTATTAACTAGCTTTAAACAAACTTAATAACTTAGAACTTGCACAGCATTTGAAAAACACTAAAAAATGTTCTTGATACTGAATAAGTAACAAGAACAGCCCATGAAAAATGAAGATGCAGGAAGAAATTATTAGAATTGTGATGATAGAAAACACTTCCTAACTCCTCCTTGGTACTGAGGTACACCTGGTCTCATCTAGCCCTTCCCAAAGCCTGTTAGTATGGTGTGTTATTGCCATCTCCCTGTCCTTAGACTGGTTCAGAAGCTGGATGCAGGAGGATTGTTTTGATACTTTGTGCTTGCATTTCTATGCAAATATGTTTTAATCAAAAAGATCTGGGGTTTTTGTTTTTGCTTCTAAATGCAAAAATCATACGGTCTCTTGAGGACATCTATCTCTTAATGAAAAATACCGTATCTGAAAACTGGCAAGACAGCAACAAGAATTTTCCTCCCCACTGTACTTCTTTTGTGGCTTTCTCCTCGTTATTGGTAGACCCAAGAAGCTACAGCCCTAGCGGGGCCATTTTGGAGCTGGCTGCAGCTTGCGACACCTGCTTCTTCCAAGTGGTAAGTGCTCTTGACTCCTGCTATATTGTTTTAATACTCTTATTTGTTTTTCTCTGTCACACTTAAGGAGACAGTGAAAATGGAAATATGAATTTCAGAACCAGAATGAAATGCTAAGGCTTTTGAAGTGGGTTTATATTTGTTAAGTGTCATTCTTCTGGGGAAAAAGTAGTAACAAGTGTGTGTATTTATATATATATATATAAATCCATGCTGATAACATATCTGCCATACCATGCTTTGAAAAAATAACACTAACTGAGGAATGATTGTCAGTCTTTAGGCCTCTAAAAAGTGCTGTGGTTTGGTTTTGTACTTTTGGGGGAGGGGAGGAGCAAGGGAAGGCAGGATGAGCATTTAACCACTTCTGAATTAATTTGCCAACTTCCCTGTTCTCTATACCATACATGCATACACTTTCTCCATCCTTTATCTGTTAATAAAATAAAGGCAGAGATGTTATAAAGGTATTGGTTAGTTCTCCTGAAATGGGAGGGATTATATTAGAATTTTACATCTTATTTGGTAAATCCGCTTGCGAACCTTGTACTTCAGGAAGGCTTGAAATAATCCTGAAAAATATGAATTAAATATAACTCAAATGTAGGAGGTTTTGAACAAAAATACTTTTGAAAATTATCAACAGCTTTATAATTTTTAATGGCACATCAACCTCACAAACACTACCAGGGCTACCTCAGCAGGTGACTGTAGAAGATGAAGCACAGGGAGCTAAATCTGCTTGTGTTTGTGTCTCTCTTCCCAGGCCTGGGAGAGAAAGTATCTTGTGTTTCTGCTCTGGGGGGATCTCTTCTACCAGCCTATGGGCAGAGTAAGCTATCGGGTGTTTCCCATGTTCTTCTGGACTGTAGAGGTGGATTTACATAACATGTAGAGCCATGTTGCACCAAAGGCTCTTGAAGTGCCTTGATTTGATGCCACCCAACTCCTTCCTTTTACCATTCTCAGTTTGATAGCAAAAAGTACTGTGATGAGGAATAAGGCATTCATAATTATGAAGTCCCTGTTTTTAAAGAGTTAGAGAGCTAAGTTCCTGTTTCTATTTTTCATTCTAAATAACCTCTGGCAGGAAAGCACCAGATATTGTGGATATTGTGAACTGTGTCTATACCTGACTCATCTTAAGCAAAGCTCCGTTTTCAAGAAAGCAGGATCATTACCTGAAGGCAAAATGTTGAACTGGGCCCTTATGTGGATGGTTTCAATATTTTAGTAAAAGCTGAAGAACTTAACGCAAATATTTGAAAATGGTGAAGCTTGAAATATGCCTGCAGTGGACACAGATAAGATTCTAAGCTACAAAGGTAAGAGAGAAGGGACTCTGCAAGAGTGTTACAAGGAAAGGTATGTATTCCTGTGAGAGGCAATACTGCTTATGACAGGCTGATGACCACTTTATCACTTCTCCACGGTCTGACTACATTCTCTGGTGATTAACTCTTTATTTCTAAATTTTCAGACTTCAACATTTTAAAAGATGTTTTACTATTTTTTAAGGTGTTCTATTACTAACTCATTTTGCTTAATCCCTAAGATTGAGTAGGACTAGATAAAAAAGCCAAAACATAGAATCTGGTATTTCAATAGCAGAAAATATAGTAGAATACACGATAAGCTTTCAGGTTTCCACTATGTGTATAGCACTTCTCAGGCAAGGCTTTTTTTCTTTTTTTTCTCTCCCTAATAGTGCAATAATTCCTTCACCTTTTCTTTCAAACTCAGTACGCAGTCCCCTTGCTGGACACTGGCATCTGTTTTCCATCCTGTGGGACATGTAGATCAGAATGATGGTTGCTCTGTTTTTCTGTCATCTGTTTCATTACAAATCTGAAGTGCTTTAACTTGTCCTTCAGATTAAAATGTGTTGCTAAATGAAAGGTTTTGCATGAGGAGAAACAAACAGGCAATGGAAAGAGCTCATTCTTTTTCAAAAAGATAGATCATCAGGCTGTTCTCCTTCCACAAATTCTGTGTTTATCTTAACATTGGTCTTGTACCTAGGTAATGTGTCCTTGATTTGCCATGGTTAGGATAAGGATAATATTCAAAATACTTTGCATACGGAAACCTAGCTGAATTTTGTTGCTGAAGATCAGTGAGCAGTGGAAGGACCAGGCACAAGTATGTGCACTGCAGAAGAATAAATAATTAAGAGGACCTGAATAATTACCATTCCTCCTCATCAATTCAGTGGGACACATATGCCACTGAGGCAGGCTGCTGAATGCAGACAGTGCATGGGAAGGAAAGCTAGACAGAAATGTGGCTATTTCAGCAAAATAGCAACAGTCTGGTGTGCATGTAGGCTATGCCACATTCAGTGGTGTTCTTAACATGGCAACCTACTTTTTCACTCAGCTTCTCTGGTAAGTCTGTTTCTCTGAGCAAATATTAGTAGTAGAAAACAAAATCCAGAAATGTTCATCTGAATTCTTTGACTGTCTTTAGGCTTCTCTGCTCAAGTTCTAATGTTTTGACAAAATGTTTTGTTGGGCATGTTCTTTGTAGCAGCCAGTTGCAGCTGAATCCATCTGCAAGCAGGCTTTTAAACCTGTAATGGCAACTTCTGGCCCTTAAAATGCGAGGCTGAGCATTCCCTTACTGAGTCAAGAAAAAAATATCTTTGAAATGTATGTCCTCGTGTATGTCCATAAGGACAGCTCATATTTTGAACATCAAATATCAGATGCTAAAGTCTGAATCTACTTAAATAAAATTCTGATTACAAACTGGTCACAAACACTTTGTTAAGAGTAGAAGATAACATTTTAGTACAAATGAAGTGAAAAACCCCACTTTCATCTTTTTCTAGTTAGGATTTTTTATGATCAGGATTCATATTTTGTCATAGGGTTTACTAGAACCTAATAGATCTATAAAAGTAGTTTCGGAAAAAAGCACTGAAATCACTTTAACAGCTTTGAATACTTCCTTCCTCACAGGACGAAAGCTGTGGTAGATCATTGTAATTTTATTCAAGGGAACATGGAACCCAAGTCAAACCTAGGTTGCCTAATGGACTGAAGTTGGTAAATTCTTCCACCGTGCTCAAACCCAATGTAATATCCATGTAGCTAAAAAATCCATTTTTTTGTGAGTCACTAATGTTAGCCAAAGGTAATTTCAAAACAGGACTTAAACTGTTAATATCCCTGTCTGCCTTTTTCATAATGAATTATTCTAGAGATTTTTTTTTCCTTTAAGACTAGCCTATCCCTCTCTCTCTCTTGCTCAGGCTAACCAGGAAAATAGCTGCTTTGTTAATGGAAATTACCTTTTGATGACACCCCAAGAGCTGTAGTGACAGTTAGCCTACAAGGGAGTCCTAGCCTGATTTTACATGACCAGTTAAGCCAATGAAAAATGTTGTAATGAATTCTGGTTTTCTGCCATGCAGACCACCCTGAAGCAGAATGCTGGCTAAAAGGGAATTATGTGTTTATCACTGCTATTTAGTATCATTAGTCTAAACTGGGTCCTCAAGGAATAGTCTCATCAAACAGATATTCCCTGAAGAAAAATTCATTATTTTGAAACATGTAACTGTCCTGTGACACTTCAAAACAAACACAACACAAAAGAACCCCACCAAACAGGCTGATGTTTGGAAGATGTGGTGTTGGAGTGGAATACAAGAGTAAGTTCCTAAACTGTATTATCTAACTGTATTTCTACTGATGTTCCCTTCCTACCTCAATCAATAGTGAGGAAGCAGGATTGGATCCCTAATGGTTTGTTTATGTATCACTCAAGATAGCAAGATTTAGATTTTCCAAGTTGCTATATTAGCGGCAAAACCAAAGAATTTTGATTTCTCCTGGATTTGCATTCTTTGCTTTCCTGAGGCCAAACTGAATGACTAACAGATGAATCTTGTCTGCCTTTTATATCTGTGAAGATGCCAAGTTGTGTCTCTACCCACTGCTCACCCACTGACTTTCAGGAACTTGTGCAAGGATATGGTTTTCTTTTAGACTTTCAGGATGAGTTTCAAATTGCTCAGCAGCCTCCAAAGTTATTCAGGGGAGGAACAGATGGATAGACCAGGAAACATCATACTGAATAAACATTGCTTTTTAGAAGAACAAACAAACAAACAAAAAAAACCAAAAAAATCAAGCCCAAACAAACAAAACAATAAAAAGAAAGGTAAGCCCCCATGTTTTATGTCTCACAAATAACACAGCATTAAGGACTTCTTGGACACTAAGTCCTGCTATCCATGCTGGAGTCTAAAACCACTTAGAATGGCATCTGGCACCAGTGAACATGCAGGCTCAGCCAAGGTAGTACAGAGAATATCAGAATCCCTTACGATTTTTGGTAGGATGGTGAGGAATTGCAGATCTTGCTGTTGGAAATGTGTGTATACTGCTTTTAATCACACCTACATGTAGAAGCACTCAAGATCTTCAGAGGTGCCAAAATTTTGTTGTCTAACTTGGCAAATATATCTTTTCACTTTTCTCTCCAAAGTAGGCTTTTGGTTTAGCTTGCATATCCTATACAGTGATTTAGCACTTTTTAAAAAAACTGGGTTTTTCAACATGTTGATGTAATTACAAAAGCATATGTGTATCACTTAATCCTTTAAACCCTTCCACTGAACTGAATTACATAGCATTTCTACAGCCAACCATATGATCACTTTAACACTGCATGTATATGAGGGTTACTGCAATAAATCAGATGACTTGTTGGATGTTTTCCCTTTGCTTCTGCTTCAAAATAAATTCCTAGTCACTTGGAAAAGGTGACAGTATATACTTGCAAATTCAATGCACGCAGCAAGCAGCTGTTCTAGTAATACACTTTTTAAAAGAGGTTGCTTCAGGTTAAAGATTACTTTGGTCCTGTTTCTGGTTAAACCTCTGCAATGTAAGAAAACCCTGCTTTGAGGCAGAGGACATGAGTAAGGCAGTGTTTCTTATGACAAAGGGTATAGGCCTAACTCAAAAACTTTCAACTGTGGCAATGTATTTAGGTGAAGAAGAGATATTTGGAGCCAAACACTGCCAGAAAGTTACTTGTAGAACATACCCTACTCCTCTGCTTTAGGGAGGCACTGGACTGTGACTTCCTACAAAGTTCTTACCCTGGACAAAAAACAGGGATGAAGTGAAAAGTTAGAATTGCAAGGGAAAGATTTCAAATGCATCAAATGCCTTAATTTTGACATTGTTTTTCATTACTTACTACAACCTTTTCTCCTTTTTCCTTTGATGTTTATGTGTAATGAATGCCTCTGTGCAAATAAAACCCCCATAGGTATATGACACCAACAGAATTATTGGTGTTTGGCCTCTCCATTTCTGCTGCTGTAAGTACATATGGAATTCCTGCTGCCAATTCCTGTTTCACGGCAGGGGTACCTGCACAATGCTGTGTGTCTTTGCAAGACCAAAGCACTGGCTCATTATGTTTGCAAGGAGCTCCAAGATCTGAAATGAAGTTAAATGTTAAGGGCTATTGATAAGCTAGAAGCTGAAATGGCAAATATCTGGACTCTCAACCTCTACAGCCTTACTCAATTGAATACAGAAGAGCAACAGCAATTAATTCTGTTGCCTTTATTACAGATGTAATGTCATAAAGAGAAGTGATTGTCTCCCTTTTTTTTAAAGTTGGGTAGCAGAAGCAACATCCTGAACATGGACTAAAAGTGATTGTGAGCTGGACTACAAAAAAATCTGCTAGCTCAGTTAGTGTTTATTTCCAGATATCCTACTATTATTGCATTTTTAGCCATTTATCTTTTTCTTTTCCAAGATGTGACTCACTGAAGTATGTTTCCTAGCTGCACTGCAATCCTTGTGGTACAAAACAGAAACAGAATATGTCTGGGTTTTATTTCAAACTTCATCTCATAAACATTGTGCAAAGACCCCGTGTAAACACCCTAATTGAGTTAGCATTTGAACTTACCATAGATTCATCCTTTAATAAATTTAAGGTCTTACAGATGTCAATAAACCAGTCTGTTTCATTTAGCACACTGAAGTCTGGGTAGAAATAAATAAATGCTAACATTTTTAAAGTTTCATATCCACAGAAGTTGGTAGTGTCCCAACAAATGATGAAAAAGCTGTTGTATAATCTGTCCCTATCACATTATGAAGAGGACTTCTGCATTTTGTCAGGGAGCACTTGTTGTAGTGTAATGCTTTGGCTACACTTATAATAGGAAATTACCCAAGTATCAAGTAACAGGGTGTTCTGGTTTAAATGCAGAATTTTCTTCACTTTTCAGGGTGGATTGTCACATTGATAGGTTTGTGAATCCCACTGGCATCTGATGGAGGACTAGGGGATCTAGCTTGGAATATAAAGCCCTTTAGTTCAGAAGTATACCTTTAAAGTGCCATAAAGAAGAATTGATTCAGGACTAAACAGTCAAGTATTGCTGGGTTTGAAATATTTCCCAAAATTTTATGCATTAAATCACTTTTTTCATTGAAGAGAACATGTGTGCTTATGCACAGAAAGTAAAAGTACTTGTACTCCCTTTGTTGTCTCCATAATTATTTCCTGTGCTGTCCTGCATATAGCAGTGGAGGTAGAAAGACAAGTTTGTTTCCTTTCTCTTTGGTTTGGCAAAGAAGTGACTCAGAACAAAAATGTGTTGGCAAGTCCAGTGACGGGCAAATCAGTCAGAAATCAGATGAATCAGCTAAGGAATTAACTGCAGAAAAAAATTACAAAATATTAATGCATCCTCATTTCTGCTTTAGTTGTGTTTCTGCACTGGAATATTTCTATTACATATTCATAAGAAAAGCATAATCTGAGTTCCCCTACTAAACCAATAAAACAAAAGTGAACTATCACATAAAAATTTAGCTTAACAGGAACACTTAATTTGAAATGTTCAGTAGACCTTGCTATGAAAGTGGGAACCTGCTTTAAGAAACCTATCTCCAAAGTACTATTGTGAAACTTGGATGAAATCATGGGATAAAACCAAAATAGTTTAAAAAGGAAGGAAGGAAGGAAGGAAGGAAGGAAGGAAGGAAGGAAGGAAGGAAGGAAGGAAGGAAGGGAGGAAGGAAGGAAGGAAGGAAGGACAACAACTTAGTTGTGTGAGAACTGTAAGTTTTTAGAGAATTTGCATATCAATACCCTTAAAGAAGAGAAAGCAGTGCATCTGATAAAATATGTCTTTCTGATTTGAGTGCAGTGTTCGTGTCACATGGACAACACAAAGAGGGAATCTGAATATCATACAATCTAGCACACTGCCATTTGGGGAAATTATTCTGCAGAGACTGTGACAAATACTGTCACTTGTGTCAAACTCACTGGATAAATATTACTACATCATGTGTAAGCTTTGGTAAATTGAAGAAAGCAGATACAAATTTGAGGTCTTCCTTCCCTGCCCAAAAACCCACAGTTTCTTTTTATTTTGGAGAAACTGTCTTGACAGCATGGGGGGGGGGGGGGGGGCGGCCGTGGAAACAAGTGGAAACAGTAGCTCAGTACCTGCTAGTAGCACTGCATATTTATTTTAGCAACTTTTAGGTGGCTGGCAGAGCTTAAGTGTCATATCTGACAGAGAAGGGAGACCAAGTGTTATTAGCCAGTATGTTTGCTTTGTGTGGGAGCTGAAGTCACTGGAATTTTTTCTTAGAGGACTTGACTGTGACCTCCATAATCAAAAACTGCCCTCTGCTCCTCACAGTTGGGTGCTGTCAGCAATCATTCACACCCAAAGAGCGACAGTGGCTTGTGTAGCTGTGTACAAAGCTGGGAGGGCTGTGGTTTTCGCAGCATTGCTAAAATACCTGACCAAGCTCTGTGGGCTGAGCTGATGCTGCAATGGACAGCGCAAACAGCAGTGAGATTTTCATCAGCTTTCATGGCCTCTACTGCTTGCAACAACTTGTACTTCTAGTGGGTTGGGTTCCATGATGTAGAGCAACTAAAGGAGTTGGGATGAGGCAACATCCATGAAATAAATGGCATGGAATATCAAGTGAAACTTAAATTATTTATGTCAAGCTGGCTTCTGTTCTGACAACTGCTTAGCCACAAAGGTTTTCAATTGCTCTGTAAAATCCTCAAGGCTTAATAAGGAAGGTGGTTCATAGACATGTAGTGATAAAGAATCAATAAGCTGCCCAAACTGGATTAGAAGTCATTTGCCTTACAAGAGTTCTTTCTGGTGAACAGAGATTCTTTTGCAGGAGAAGGAAATGAAGCAGCTTGTAATCTGTCTCTGCAGTGAGTCTTTCCAGGAACAACATAACTGCATTAAAAAGAAGTTATTTTAGATGTGAAAAAATTATTATAAATACATTACAGTTTGTTGTATTTATGTGATTTCATCTTCTTCACTGGACTGTTTCAAGGCAATGCAATCACTGAGCTTGGAAGCTGTTGTGAAGTATTTGTGAAGAAGCTTGATGTGCTTATTCGTGGGAATTTGGACTTTGAAAGCTTTTTTTCCCCCTCTGCTTTTACCGAAGTAGTAGCTCAAGCTGTGGAACCATCTGCCCCAGGCAGAGAAGGAAGCACCATCCCTCTCCATTCTAAAGAATAATGAGAGGGAAACAGGAAATGCATCTCAAGGAAATGTTCCTCCTGTGTTCTGAAAGATGATGGCTTACTAAACAGACTTCACCTATTTTGCTAGGGTGAAAATCTAATAGCTTTAACTAATGTTATATTGCCACCTACATCTCTGTTTTATACCTACCTATCAAACTGATTGTGGTGTGTTTGGGGATGTGTGGTGTGTGGGGTATTTGGGCTTTTGGGTTTTACTTTTTTGTTAGTTTTTCTGATGATAAATTCCTAAATTCGTAAATACACAAGTTCTTTGATTTCTATGAATTAGGAAAAAAATAAGCTTTTGCTTTCTGTGGGTAGGAGTGGAAGTAGTGTCACCTACATCTCTGTTTTATACCTATCTATCAAACTGATTGTTTGGGTGTTTGGGGATGTGTGGTGTGTGGGGTATTTGGGCTTTTGGGTTTTACTTTTTTGTTAGTTTTTCTGATGATAAATTCCTAAATTCGTAAATACACAAGTTCTTTGATTTCTATGAATTAGGAAAAAAATAAGCTTTTGCTTTCTGTGGGTAGGAGTGGAAGTAGTGTAAGTACCTAAACTTCCTCCTCTTTTCAATTTTATAGACCTCATACAAGTGCTGGCAAACACCTGACTGTTTTGCTGCTTGTGTAGGAGAAAAAGCCTGTGATTCAGATTTCTCTTCCCTCTGATTCTTCAGGGGAATTGTGCTTCTTTTACTAAGTTTTATGGCTAACTGTGCATTTGATTGAATAGCTGGAAATACTACAGATGGTAACTTCCATACATAGCTCTAAGTTGCTCCTTTTTTCTTTTTCACAGTTCCTGTGACTGTTGACTCAATAGAAGGTTTTTTCTTTTCTTTTTTTTTTTTTTTTTTTAATCTCACCACAAATATTGAGCTGGTCTTTGCAGTGTTTCTGTGCTGTCTCTGCCCTGAAGCTACTACCTCGAGCCCTAACAGGAGGAGGCTTGCCCAAGCTGCAATCCTATCCACAAACATAACCTTCACTAGAGGTGGATGGTTGTTCTATACTTCACCTCCTGTCAGGATGCAGAATAAAATTTAGTTTAGTATACCTCATAGTTTGCTGTCAAAAACATTCTGTGGCATGGGTGAAGCTTGCTCACTAAAATGGGACAAGTTTTCTATTGCTTTCCCAGGAACTGCCTTTCCACAGTTTACTAGGAAATAATTAATTGAAACTCCAAATTTACCACCAAATGAAGCTGCACATGTGTGATGGTGGGACCAATGGTTACTGTGTTGCTAATTAATAATTCAGCACTGCAAAACACTCTAAATTATTTTTCCCCTCTTTTCAAAGCAACAAGTGTATATTTTTCTGCTTACATCAAAATTAAAAAAGCCCCCTTTTAAAGGATGACCTATGTTTTAAAATAGAAATTGGATGTCAGTTGATGATCATCCAATTTTCGGTAATTCAGGACAAAAATCTTATGCTTCACTGGACTTTTGTTCTGCTTTTCTCCTTTTTGAATGCTCTTACAGTTCTTCAAATGAAGTATATAAAGATCTAATTTTTAGCCTGGTTTTTTTCACTCCAGATGTGCTTGTCTTTATTCTCACTAATTAGCTTTCATTCCTAGAACTGATGCTGAGGGAAGCAGCACCCAAGACAGTTTCAATAAAACATAAAAGACACTGATTTAGCTCTCTGAATTTTAAGTGAAATAAGGTACTGATGCAGCTTTTCTATCTCTACTTTTTTTTTTTTTCTAAAAGAGCAGCAAAAGATTTATTAAAATTACATTGCCTTGTATAAGTTACAAGTTACAGATACTTTCCAGATTTCCACAAATTACTTGTAGAACTATTTCCTTTTCTCTTTTGGATGCTTTAAACACCTTCAAGAACAATTATCTTAAAAGATAAAGTTCACTCACTGTCAAAGGGATCCTGTCAGAGACACTACAACAAAGTGGGGCTCAGACAGTTTGGAGGAAATAATACTCCATGTTTGCCCTTCCATTTGTAATTGGTGTAAATGTGTCAAAACAAAGGACACATCCAAGAATATTTCTATCCTTCAAAGACCCAGACCAAATTAAAACCGAATTCTTTCATCATTTTTGTTTTATATTTGGCCAGTCTTTTGAGTTAGATAATGGAAACTTAATCCTTCACTGCTGCAAACTGTTTTGCAAGACCAACGACTACAAAGTACACCTGCTCAAATCTGAAGAACAAAAAGATATTTAACATTTGTTGTTGTTCTCAGAAGATATCCACGAGTACTCTGGCAAGGCTTTTTCAAGACAAAGCTAAACCTCTAGTTCAAGAATGACATTTATCATGACCTGTAGTACAATGTTATCAAGGTAGCAGACTTGGACTGCTCAGATTAAAAGGCTGTATTATTCAATCTGACAAGCTTAACACTTCCACTCAGCAAACCCCGCTTAAATTCCTGTCGACCTGACTCTTCAGATGTCTAAAACCTTTAGACCATATTTGACCCAGGGCTCCCTAGGAACCACCAGCTTTTTCAGGAACAGCAGAGGGATCTCTTCACCAACACACACCAGGATTTCACAATGGTGAGTCTGCACACAGCCTGCTGAGTGGTAACTTTTCCACAACTACTCTGTCAATAAGAGAACTGCTTGGAATGAGTTGCTGTGGGCTACTCTGTCTGTAGCATGACTGTGAATATTGTACCTATATGTGATGCTCTCCTGAGCACATCCATCCAGCACAGATGGGTTTGTATTCAGTCTCCACTGGGCCAATGTTTTTCTCTGTATTTTTCTGCTTTCTTCAGGCCTCTTTCTTATATCCACTTATTTAAAGGGGCAAATCACTAGTGACACAGTACTTATTTTTCACTGTAGGATGTTCATTCAGCAGTCCTTCTAATGCAGTCAACCTTTGGCTTCAACAGATAATTCTCCCCAAAATTCATACTGAAGAATTGAAAATGTTTCAAGGTGGTTAAGCACCTTTCAGATGCATCCTGCCCACACACAAGGACCAGCAAAAGGAGCCTACTAGAATGTTCTCCTAAAATTGTCTGCTATAGGTTTCCACACTGTGAAATATCCTATTCTGTCTGGAATATCTGTTCCTGTAGGCAGAGTGTCCCTTCTGGATTCCTGAAAGGCTCTGGCACTAAGGAGGAGGAAGAATTCTTGAGTGGAAGATGAAGTAAGAAGAGACAGGAAATGCTTGATTGAAGAGAGGGAGGATAAACCTGCCTGACATTATGCCAACATGTGTCCAAAGGAAATGCTGGAATCTCCCTTCTCAAGAGAATTCAAAAACTAAGCATTAGAAAATGTACTGCAGGGAACAATACTGCATTGGCAGGAAAATGGGATGGATGATCTAATTGTTTTCCATCTTGTCTAAGTCTGTGAATAATCCATCTCTTTAGTTGCTCTTTTTCCTACTAATTTCCAAAGTATTCTAATTTGGGAATTACTTGTTTTGAAAGAAATTATATTAATAATTATTTATTTTAATCCATCAGGTCTGAGGTGCAGCATATTCTGTAACCGACTTTCAAAATTTGTACCTAGATGTAGTACTAAACTCAGGCAAATATATATAGATACAGCTTCTTTTTACAGTGTTTATCTGCAGAGTTTTGGGAGCAGTCATGCTCAACTGTTTGGTGGTGTGATATGAGTAATTCTGAGCAAGGAAATCTGTAAAGTTTGCATAATAAACTTTGAAGAGACTTTGAATTTCCTTTGTTCTCCTGCTATCACAGGTTTTTCCTGATACAATAATAGCAAGAGTCCCAGTATTTATATGGATGTTAGTTAGCATGACAAGCATACACCACGTATATGTCTCTAGCAGGCTTGGTAGTATTCATTCATTTATTATGGGAACAGAAATAGAAAGGATATTTTTGCTGAACTGGAAATTTTACAGGTTTTGTTGTGCTGTTCACCTACGAGGTTTAAGGTAATTTAGTTGTGCAAAGAGGCTTCATCTTGCTATTCCCTTATTTCTGTAGCCCAAATTTGGTGTAGTTTGTATTGTTTCTATGTGACTTTTGATTTTAGCTCCCCATTAAGAAAATTCTATACATAAGCACGTGTACACTTGCATAAATATTAAACGAAATATCAGGGAGATGCCTCTGCTGTGAAATGTATACATTGTTTTATCTCCAGCCATTCACAGACTGAGATTGCTGAATCAGGCAACCTCAGGTTCAGCAGGTTAAGCTGAACCTTACCTTATTGCTTATCTCAGCAATGTGGATGTCTCAAACAGCAAGACTGTAAGTTCTTTAAGACAGAATTCATATAGCTCTATCCTTGAGTTCAGGGAGGTGAGCTAAGCAGATTTCAATATGCTATTACTTCACAACCACTAACCAGTTTATCATCCTAACTCGCATATTAAGGAGTGCATCACCAGCACGTTTTTACACAAAGAAATTGAGACACACAAAAATTTTACTCAGACTTACACAAGCAGTGGGTGACCTTGCTGCTGATCATTGGAAGTATTCAGGGAAAGTTATGTGCCTCATGAGTGTGCATACAGATTTTGCATCCAGATCCTGCACTTGAAATGCAAACCTTGGCACGCTTGTACCATGACCCCAGAAATGTCTTGTTTCATAATTTACTCAATCAGTGACATGTAGCTCATTCTAAAAGCACAATACCAGCATGAACTTTCACTTAGAAGAAATAGTATCAAGAAGCTACACCCATCTATGTATCTGCTTGTTAAGAAAAGAACTTAATCTGTTTTGGATCCGAGGCATTATGGTGACTTGTTTAGGATAGACTTTCAAGGTGGCAATTAATGCTGAGAGCCAGTTACTTTGCTAAACTCAAAAAATTGTTAATCCCTTTATGAATCTATTATGGAGAGCATGTACTAGTCATCACAATGAGAAACTTTTTTGAAATGTCCATGCTAGAATTCATGATGCTGTTTAGTAATTTGAGAAATGGGCTTTCATTTAGCTCCTGTCACAGTGAAATTTGTACAACACACTCAAAACAAAAGCATCCTGCAGTAACACAGTATGTTCTTAATAAAAAAAAAATTACTATGAGCTAGGGTTCAGTCAATAAAAGAAATAGGAAGCTTGCAGCTAGCTCTCTTTGTGAGCTTCCATAAACCTGTTCATCAGTATCTGTTCAGCAGTTCTCTGTTTCAGCAACACTTAAATATAAGTCAATTTAAATTTAGCCTGTAAACTTGTGTCCTGTATACCACAACTGTTCATGATTCAATTATTTTGTATATATTATAACTCTTGAAATAATGTAATTTTAAATATAGCTGGAAAAAAAATCTTTAGGTTTAGGACAAGAAGGGCTAAACTAATGAATAGTTTATAAAAATATGAAATAAATGTTAATTCATCATTTACGGTCGGTAATAATATAGCTGTACCTGGAAGAGCTAAATGGAAATAAAATTGCAGAGTCAGTTTCAGCTCTGTCTAACATTTGTCTAAATCACTGATCTTTTTCTAAGAGACCTGACAGATGTTTGAATAGTCCTTTGGGTTGGGGAAGATTCTTCTTTTGAATTGAAAATATTTTCAGTCTTTTTAAACTTCCTCCTATTTTATGCACTAGAAGTTTAGAAATCCTGAAGCACTTCAGTAAGAACAACACACTTCTGTTTGGTCTCAGTACAAATGAATTTGAAAATGTGTGCCTAGCAACCACAACAATAAAATGCTATTGGTTTGAGTTTTGTTTTTTCAGTAACACAACTTTAAGACTGAGCATCTGATGGAGGGAATGATTCTTCAAAATTATCTTTGAGCCTCACTCTAGAAAGGGGAAGTTTTCCAGCTGTGTCAAGCTATGTGCTTGAATCTTCAAGCATTTTGACAGTCTTATGTATTTTCTCCCTGCCTGTGTGAAATCACGAATTTCCTACTGAGGATGTGATTGCAAGTTCACTGAGCTGAGAGAATTTTTCTGATTATAGATTCAAGCCCTTTGTAAAGGTATTTACCCTAAAGAATGTGCAGAACCTTTCTTAAAATATGCTTATGGTTGCCAAAAGAATGTATGCATGTGAAACATTCAACAGGAATGAACTGCTGCTGCTGCTCCAGCTCTGAAAAAAGACTGTACTGAGAAAGAAACTTTGCCAGATGACACCAGGTCGTGAAGTGCTTTGTGAGAAATGTCTTGGCCTGTTCTAGTTACTGATGAAATTTGCTTTCCACTTCAGTAACGCCAAAATTTCACAGTTGGATGATGCCCTAGAGATTATCAAGAACACTAAGAAAAATTTCCCATCACCTCTGATTAATTACCCAGAGTAACAAGTGTTCCCCTGGGCCATGTTTTGTCTCAGCTATAGATAAGCACTGCTGTGTGAATTTTAATGAAGTGCAAACTCTGTAGCAAGTACGACAAATTCACCACTGCACCATGTGGTCCTGTTGGCAACCTGGTAATATAAATCTAGAATAATAGCAATTGCTCTATAATATAATAGTGCTAAGAACTTTAAGGTTACTGATTCAAGTGTATTTTGAGGTGGAAAGGATGAAAGGAGAGGAGAAACACACTAAAAGAGCTTCAGCTGAAATTACTTTAATGTATAAGAGTTATTTGTAGAGGAAATCATGGGCTATTGGCAAGAGCATGATATCTATGAAAAATCTCCAATCTTTTCTACAGCATGAATACTGACGTTTTTTCTTGTTAAATATTTCTTAAGTATTTATTTTTTATATCTTTCTACTAGTTAGTGCATTTAAAGTATTTACTAGTGAAAATATACAGTAAGTTATCCAAAACAGATGTGGTTTTTCAATTAAAGTACTCCTGTGTTATAATCAATATGTTACAACATATAATTAACTTATGAATATCATGATCACATCAGGTTAGTACTTTGAGAATTATTCATAGGAGTTAGAGCTGGTGGTAGATTTGGGATGCATGTCCTTCACTTGGATAAACAGTCATTGTCTTTCCCAACATACCTTGCCTTGCTTATATTCCCACAACTGAAGAAGAAAAAAAGTATTTGTTTAGCAATGCAAAGGAAAATTCATTTGGGACATATTTTTCTTTTGCCAATTTATGTGTTTCAGTGTCTTTCTTCTTCCTTTTTAGCCCTAAGCTGAAGCACAGCTTTGCTTAAAACTGAAGTGGAGGGTGTATGCATTTTGAACCCTTTTTTTCCCTGTTATTTGTACAGAACACAAGTTTGAAAGAGCTGGAATAATAGAGACACAAGATTCTCCAAAAAAACTGCATTGTTTCAAAACTTTGCGTAGACTTGTCTGTAATCCTCTAAGAAATCCTCTGTGAGTAGGGAAGCATAATTTGTCTCTTTACAGACAGTAAACACAGAAGTGGAAAAGCTATACAACTGTAAAAACAGACAGATGGTCCCTAATCTTTGATACGAAAAAGGATCAAGGGTGGTGGTGGAATAAAAGAACAACCTAAGCAAACAAACCAAACCAAACAGAAAGAACCCAACCCAAAACAATTGCCAGAAGACCTATCAGGTTTACTACTGAGTTTATCCAGGGAAAAGCTTTGATGATTCACAAGTGGCTATTAGCTGCCAGTCTTTTCACTTTGCTTGCTGTGCATGTAGTGCTGCCCATCACCTGTTGTTAATTATAACATCCTATAAATCTAATGTTAGAAGACTAGCACTGGGACACAGTGCCTGCCCTGGCTTAATGGACACTCTAGGAAAAAAATAATTTTTCAAAAATTTATTCCTGGACGAGCTTCTATGAACCTGGCATTGTTATGAACTGATACTTCTATTAAGAAAAACACAAGTGAGTGCCTTTAAACAAATAAGGTGCTGGCTTTGTACAATCATTGTGATTTCAAACACCATATCAAAAACCACTATGATGGGAAGTTATCATTTAATAAATCAAAAAAGCTTACTTGGTAATAAATATTTTTCTTAGAAACCACAATATTCTCTTTTCTATGGATCATATGACTTTCCAGTTCCTTAATTTTTTTACATTACTGGAGTAACAAAGGAACGTGGGAAATAACTCTGCATGGCAGAATCATTCAGTTAAGCTATGCCTACACTGTGGTTAGAACAACTTAAAAACATGTGATTTCAGACATAGGTGATCAAGTTATTCCCTTTTTCAGGTAGCCACAAGTTACTGGCTGAATTGGGCAGTGCTACCTTTCTGAGATAAGGAAATTGCTTAGTTTTGACTAAATCATTTAAATTTAACTTCTTAGCTTTGTATTCTACAAAAGGGCGAGCAATATTTCCATCTCCAATATGGGAAATAGTTTCTTGCCTGTATGGGCTCTGAGCATCAAAAAAACCACAGCAAACTCAAGAAGGCGATGAATTGCTGCTATTGACACTGTTCTATGTTGACTGATATTTGGGCAACTTCCACTTATATTGATACATCAGCCTTTGTAGTTAGCAATGAAAAGAAAGCCAGTATTTAAAATAAACATGAAAGAAACTGTACAAAGACATAGATTCTGCTCTCAGTGACAGCAGTCTAAATTCAGATTTGGTCTAGACACAAGTACTGTAAAGATTTGCACATAAACATCTATAAGAAACATACTGTTGCATTTACACAGATGTATTCTCACATGTAGAATAACCTGCTGACATAAAATATCAAACTGACTGGCACCTATCTATTGACATTACCACAGACTATCAGGTAGTCTTAAATATTCAGTGACAGGCTTTGCTGGAAACATATCTGCACTTCTATACTTGATATACAAATACATACGTATTTGTATATCAATTCACACATAAGTAAGTTTCACCTAAAGAATCCACGTAATAAATTCTTCTGTAATACTGCTCTGTACAAGTCCTTCAAGTTTTCCAATATCTGCTAAAAAGGCATAAAAAAGTTTATACAAAGTCAGAAGAATCACCTTGTTTTACTGGAATCCCTTTTATGATGCACTTCTCATGTAAAGACCACTGTATTCTTCCATTTTTTGGTTCCACAATTATTCAGTATTCTGAATTTTTGTGCTCATGAGTGTGGGATTCTTTTTCTAATAAAGTGCAATGTGGATATGAATATATTTGTATAACTTCAATGACTTACTGGCTCTGCTTGCTGGTAAAAATATGGTTTTGATTATTCTTAAAACTCTTGATTCAACCTGCTTTGGGGAAGTTGAGCTATATTGTTTTTTACTGTTCATATGACATGGTGTGCATTCTAGCTGAGATCCAAGGTACTGTACAGCGGACTCACATCAAAAGAGAAACTGGTGCAGCAAACATTGATTGGAAGTGGAAATGTAACTTAAGGAATATTAATAACAGAAAGGTATTGAAATCAGAGTTCTGGGTTTAGGCAAACAATTTCTCAGCAGTCCAAAGTGCTGGTTTAGGAGACGGATAGGACAAAAATTGCTGAAAATGTATAAGAAATATGAAGCCTTGGAAAAAAAATAAATTGGAGAATCATTTGTTTTACAGACAGGCTTTAAATGACCTCAAAGAACTATGTTCCATGTTGGTTACTGTTTTGCAATGGAATTCCTGTACTTTGAAAGCAAACATGGAGCCTGCAGGGGCTTTGTTAGATATAAGAATATATCTATCATCTAGCTGATCTTCCTGTGCTCCTAGCTCTGCATTTTATTTCTTTTTGTCTGGAGTGGTGATTTGATGACAACCATTTAAATCTTCAGGATTCATGTCAATATACTATGAATGTTGTGCAATGCTATTAGGGAAATGGACAGAAAACTGACAGTATCTTCATCACTGGTGTGCCAGGAAAGGAAAAGATACTTTCTGAAAATCTTCTTTACGTAACTTGGTTCTGAAGTTAATTATTATCTCTACATGCTTATGGGCAAGCCTCAGAGCCACCTGCTTAGGTTGTATTTTTTTACTACAATTCTGCAGCTGAGTGCCTTCCTGTCTGCATCCTCAGCTGCATGCTCCTGTAACACACTGTGCCTACTGCATCCCTGTGCTGTGCACAGTTCCACTCTCGAGGGAAAATGTGACACTGCTGACCAGTGACTGGTGGGCTTTCAGAAAGGCACTTTTCCTGCTGAGTGAGTCATATTTATGAAGTAAACCACTGTAGGAATGCCTATCCCAATGAGAAGAAGCTGATCTCACTTTGTGTCTGAAAAGAAGATTATGTCCTCAGCAAAGCCTCCCTCTCTCAGGATACCCTGACATCTTCTGGCTTTGTGAGTGGAGAAGTTCTCATCTCTGGCTAGAGGTCAGCATTCTCATGTAGTTTCTACCTCTTGTCTCTGAAGATTTTTGACAAGATAGGTCCTTTATGATGAAAATAATTTTTCTTAGGAAATGGAACTTAGGTGTGTTAATTACATTGTTTCAGCATTAGACTTTTTCATTAATTATGTCAAAAAATTACCTCAATTTAATAGAGAAGACCTTCACTATATCAATTCTGATATTCAGACTCCACATCCAGTAATGAAGAGATCATAACAGTGCTGAGTATCAAATTTGAAGGATTCTGACAATCTGCATTTTCTTTTCTAGAAAGAGAAGGAAGAAAGAATATATGTTAATATCCTTCAAAAAGGCAAAAAGAGATTTTTGACTTTACTTGAATAAATAAGCTACTCAGAGTTTATTTTATTTTCTTACTTTAAAATTTTTGACATAATCAGACATTAATACATGAAATAAACATGAAACAGCCCAGGAAATTTGTTTAAAACTGTTGCTCAGGTTACAAAGGCACTATGAACGGCTTTTATTTTGGTTTGTTATGTTTTCATATGTAATATCATCTGCATTCCTTCACTATACTTTGATGCAGCTCTATAATTCACTGAAAACTGTGTTATTTTCTCACAGGACTACTTTGTATATTACAAAGGATCATTCTTTCTTGTTGCACACAACTAGTTTTTCTCTCCTCAACAACAGTCATTTTCAAGCTTGGTCAGAATTTTAAACAACCAAAAGCTGGAAAGATGAGAGAGAAAATTGAAATAATGTAAGCTCTGGTTTATCACAAAATACCAGACAATAAATTGCATCAACCAAACCCTAAAACCAAAGTAGTTTTTCCCCTGCCTCATAAACGAGTAACAGTCGACAGCTCTGGAATGTGCACTCCTCTCCTATGAAAACATTTTTCCGCTCTGCCTTTTCCAAAACTCAGAAGTTCAAAGCTAAACTACTACATATTATAAAAGAACAAATTTACCATGACACTTAAACAAAGACATGAGTCAGTGTATTCAGATTTCTTGAGGGAGGAAGGAGTTATGTTTCTTGTTAAGGCAAGGTTTGCAGTAAAGAAGTTATTTTTATAGTTTTATATATCTCCTTATAATTATGTATTCACACAGATGTTCTGTTTTACTGCACAGTTAAAGCTGTAATTCATGCCCTTTTTGTAATGGATATATTAATTGAGGTTTACAACATTTCTCCTCGGAAAGCAAAATATTAACATCCTCATTAAACAAATGGGCAAAAGCAATCACAGACATTAGGAAATTTGGTTCACTATTATTTGGGATATCCATGGCAGTCTGGGAACCTCAGCAGTTTCTCTTTGCCCTGAAAAGTGCTACTTGTGTTCTTAGAAATGGCATGAGCGAGGTGGCCAGCATGTATGTTAACAGCAGAGACAAAATGAGGTGGCTGTGGACAAAACAACCTGTATCTGGAATAAAATGCAAGCAATTTTGTGTCCTCTTAAATATGAGATGTAGAACATAATAGATTAAGCAGCTGAATTTCTGTATGTAGTTTTTAAAGCTGTCTAGGAAACTTGGAACATCATTTTCATTTATTTGGAACAAGTGGCTGACTCATTTGTCTGCCTTGAAAAACCTCTGCAACTGTTCCTGACTGGAATAAGATGAATATTCTGGAAGTCATTGCTCTTGTGAAAGAGGAAAGAAGTACAGAAAGTCACAGAGCTCCTGTTAATACCAAACCTCACTAAATGTAATATCAGTTTGGAATATGTTAATTTCCAAATATGTTAATTTATGTTAATATATTAGCAAACTTCTAGGTACAGTAGCAGCTTTAAAATGTCCACTCTTTCAAGAAGATTGATGTGGCCAAGTCTCGTCCCTCATGGATTTTGTCCTTTGTACAAAATTTGGGGTAGCTAGATAAAAGTCTGCTCTAGATTGAGACCTTTGACACTGAATGTTATATTCAGTAAGACGGAACCAAAATCAGAAGATCCTTGAGCATGGAGAAAATTGACATATCAAATTGTATCCCACAGCCCTTGCACACCATGAGGATTGAGTTTTCCCTTAATAATATGTAAAGATTTATTAGGTCAGTCTCTAAAAGAAGTGTTTAGCAACTATAGAGACAATATGCTCTAATTGAGGGGCACAATTTTTTTCCTTCAAATGCAATTTTTTTTCCCCTAGCTGGTTGCTTTACCTATAGTCATAAATTCTCTTTAGCCTTTTTAATACACTATTATATTTCACATGGGAATACAGACAGACTTTAATGCAATTACTAAATAGGGTTTTAAAACCTTTAACTTTTTAAATTGGAACGGTTTGATTTTTCACTTGTCTGTTTTAGAGGCCTTTAATGAACCGTACCATTGAATTTCATGTTGGTTGTGAAGGAGATCATCTGTGGCAAGTAACATTTCTAGTAAGGGAGAATGTCACAGTCAGTTTTGTTGGATACAGGCATG
Organism: Onychostruthus taczanowskii; assembly: GCF_017590055.1. NCBI lineage: Eukaryota > Metazoa > Chordata > Aves > Passeriformes > Passeridae > Onychostruthus > Onychostruthus taczanowskii. The sequence continues at coordinate 6,814,951 of NW_024500794.1, forward strand.
TCACACTGGAGACAATGGCTAGAAGCACCAGTCACCTGAAGAGAGGAACCTGCATTAAGTGGCCCACTGGGTAGATGAACCATGTTTGATAACCTTTGGAATAATGACAAAAGTGAACTCTCCTTGACAGACAATAAACTATTTTAATTTTTAGTCACCATGCGTTAAACTTTCAAAGTTACTAAGAAAGCAACACCTGGATATAAATGTCATTGAGCACTAGGGTGCAATTAGGAGGCAGTGCCTTGATAGAAGGAGGGCAGCTGATTAGTACCAGGCCAGTGGTAGCTGTGCTGGCCTCCTGTGTGCAAACAAGGCTAAGAAGGGGTTCCCTCCCCTCTTTCTCTGCAGCCAAGCACAGTCCTCACCTACGAGCTGCTTTGTTTGGCTATGGGGGCAACACAGCAGAACAACAATGCCTTGTATGTTCTGCACCAGTCAGAACCACAGTTTGGGCAAATTCGGTACCAAAGAGTGCAATAAGGATCACACAGGATCACACAGGGCAAATATATTCCATTGGCCCTTGCTTCCACCTCCCACATTATGCAAGTGAGCAGGGCAGGGTTAGGAAAACTGTGATTTATAATGTTGGTGGTAGGTGGAACAGGGGAGACTGTGGGACCAAGGGAGCCAAGTATTTTAAGCATCTGTTATAGGCCTATGCCAGATGCAGGATACCAGACAAGATGTGCCATTTGTCTGTTCTTGAATGGAATTTCCTATGTCCCTAATACCAAGCAAACTCTGTTTATTTATAATATAACTAATTCTGGTTTTGTAGAGATGATATACAGAACATTTAATGTTTTTACTTTCACAATGACATTTAAACACTAAAAAAGTTATTTACTTAGCTGTGTAAATTCAGTCAGGAGGCTGTTTTGCTTTGTCATGAGTGAATCTGTAATGGCTGGAAAACTACTCAGTTTAGGGAGGCTGCCTTTTGTAGTTTCCTGAAGTACAAATTTCTCTTGTCTGGGTTAAAAATGGGACTTGGGTTCTTAGAAGTCCTGTGTCAGGCAGTGATTTCAAGTGACTGTTTGCATGGGTACAGAGAGAAGAATGATTTGGGAAACGCTGACTGTTCTCTCCTGACAGTGAATTTTCTTCCAATTCTAAGTGATTATATTTAATAAGTAATTCCAATTATTTCCTGAAGGAATACACAGGAATTCATAAACAAAACATTTTCTCAGAATATGTAAATTCAAAATGACAGCTTCCTAGTGGAAACGCAAGCGTTAGTAGTAAAAGGAAATGTCTCCCAATTCTTGGAGTGCATTTCTTGACAAATTTTGACAGAAACACAGACTTCCCAGAGCAACAGCTCTGATAATGAGACTGATTATCTGGAGTTGATTATCCTACCTCTAAGTCTCTGTGCAATCTTGTTAATAGAAAAGATGTAAGCCACAAATTACATTTAAGACCAAGAGAGAAATTTAGGGCTGATATATATAGCTCGAAAAGCAGAATGGAACAGCCTCACTGTCCCAAGATCTGGACTCCAGAGTAAGACAATTGCACAGAAGGGTCCATCTTTTGCATATCAACCTTGCTTACTGTCAGCATCCTTCCCTGTCACCAGTGGAATTCCCATTCGCTCTTGCTCCAAAGGCACATCAGGCTGGACTATCAAACCTGCCAACCTTTTTCACGGGTCCTTTCTGGTACCTCTGCTCCAATGTCATGTCTTCCAGTCCTTTACCAGCAGGCTGTGTCCTGATTACCTCACTGCTCTCTGAATTAAGACCTTTCTTTGAACTGTTGCTAGATTTTGAGTTTACAGGAGGTGACACCCAAGACAGACTTCTTGACCTGGGCCCTCAGTTGACCCCAGCTTTTTCACTGAAATGCCTTGGTTTCTCTTGGGACAAGAAAAGAGAGTTTAAAATAAATAAAAATCCACAAGATGGAAGAAGTGAAAAGTTGTAGTGATGAATTTACTAACAAAATTGTAAGGCCCACAATACAACTAATCATAAATCAAGTTCCTCCGTGACATTCCCTCTAACATTTTAGGTCACAACCTACATCAAAGCATGTGCCATTAACTGCCTGCATCAATGTGCTTCATGAGCTCATCCCTTCCTGCCTCAGTTTATCTGTTTGTAAAGCTGAGGTTGGATTATTAGACTGGGGCAGTGCTCTGAAGTCCAGCTTCTGACAAGAGTTGTTACAACAATTACTGCAGCAGATGTCAGAATCAAGTGAAAGCAGCCATTCAACAATCAAAGTACAAACCACAACCATCATTTATGTTGTGTGCTATTGCAGGTACTCTTCTAGCAAAGCAGAAAAAGGTTCACACTTGCTTCCAAAAAAAAAAAAAAAAAAAAAAAAAGGTTTTTCCCGGACACTTTGCTGTTTTTAGCCTTCGCTAAAAAGGTTGGATCTGGTTCTATCTGCTTTGAACCAGTTTGAGCAAAAAAAAAAAAAAAAGCCTCCCCTTTTTTTCAAAAAAAAAAAAAAAAAAAAAAGAAAGGTTTTTCCAGCACACTTTGCTGGTTTTAGCTGCAGCTAGAAAAGATACAGCTGGGGTTTTTGGCTTATACAGCTTGAAGCTTGAGCTCAATATTCAGCAACAGCTTAGTCGGAGCTGTTTTACACAACTATTTTTCTGTAAACATTTTCATTCAATAGTTACCATGTGATATCTGTGCTCCCTTAAAGCACACTAGTGACGGGTTTCTTATCTTCATATTGCCTGAATGGTCAAACACTTACTTGGGAGGTGGTCTGAAAGCTGGGGACAGAGGCAAGACAGAGAACATTTAATGAAAGCTGGATTCTGACATGGAGTCCTGTGATAGACAGTCCAACAAGCTGCTGCTGAGTGACACATCTCAATTGGCAGCTGAATGAATATAGTCAGTTTGAAGAAGAAGTTTTAAGTTAGCCTTTAGCTCATGGCTTTGGAAACTGTCATTTGCAAATGGACCCCACACAAGCAGGTCATAAAATAGAGGATCCATGCTGGGGCTTGGGGATTTTGCACACATTTACACTTTCAGATACTCAAGTCCTTGCTTGAGGTTCAGGACAATCATAAATGTAGCTAAATCATACAGTGTACAGAGGCTGCTTTAAGGAGGCTGCTGCTTCCCACAGAGGTAAAGTCTGGCCAAGAATAGCATGTGTTTCCTCCTCTGCATCTAAGTGGTTGCTTATGTTCAAAAATGAATGAAATATTCAATGAAAACAAGAATCTTCACTGACACGATCACTGCTTCTTAATGTTGTTACACAAAATAGTGCTGTCTTGCCCAAGCACGCCTGGCTCTCTGAGAACAGTGGAGACAGGATGGTATTTGGATAGCTGCTGTTTTTTCTGAAGAGTGGGGAGGGTGTGCCTCTTATGGGGGCATGTTCACAAAGGTTTTAGCCCAGAAAGAAAGAGGTACATCTGGAAAGAGCATAAACCAGGTTGCCAGACTCTGGCACTGCTACTAGAAATAATTCTTTCTCAGGAAAGTACCAAAATGTGGCTGTCTGCTTTGCCCACAAGTATCCGGGCATTTTTCTTGGCAGGCAGGGATACTGGCAGCTGTTTGGCATTTTGATCGCTGCTCCAACTAGTGTCTATTCATTCTCTGCTGAAGATGGAAGAATACACTTGTGGTTTAATCACTGGCCTAGGGATTAGGCATAATGGTTCTGCTCAGATTTTAATCTGCATGCTTGGCCAGGTTACTTACGGAAGAATTTTGAGAAGTGCCCAGCACCCACAAACAGGATCAGATTTTTCAAAAGCTCTCTGCCTCCACTGAGGCAGTGGCCAGATGATCAAAGGAACTTCTTAGAAAATCTGTCTACGAGTGTCATTGTGAGAGCTACTGGGTGCTGATCAGTCGTGAAAATCTGGTTTTCATTGAGGTGCCCAGATGGGGATCAAACTCTCCATCTAGCTCCCATCATGATGGGAAGACACTTGAGAATCTGGCCAGTAGCAATCTCCTGAAATGCTACACCAGCAACTTCCCCTGTGCCTCAATTTCCTCTAAAATGAGAGTGATGTTGCCAGGGTGCTTCTAAGGATAAATTTATTAACCTGCTGTGTGTGAGGTTCTTGGATGCTTCTGAAGCCAGGAAGGGAGGTGAAGCATTTGTAGCACAGTGTCTTTCCAGACATACCAATCATCTGTGTAAACAGGACTGTGTTAAAGTGACTGGAGCAGGAGTCCAGGAGTCAGCTTTGCTCTGTGTACAATTTACAAGCCTTGAAGTTCAGGAGCTGCTGCTTTTTGTTTGTATCAAACCCTTGATCATGAGTCAGGACTTCACCATGCTAGCGGGTGTAACATACAGATCAAAAGAACTCAACCTTAAAAACCTTTGTGGCGAACAAAGCAGGGCCAGGAGAATACATTGTAAAGAAATCATGAAATGTAACAGTTTCATGATTTCTTTACAGCTGTTTGCCTTCTGAACTCCCTGCCTGTTGAGTGCAGTTGTTTTATCATTTTCTTTCCTCACATGACATTTCTTTCCTCGCATCCCACCCAAGTGTTTGGTATTTTTTGGGAGAGTTCTGAGGGTTTAGGATTTCAACTCTATAGCACTGGTTACTCTTATACTAGATACTATATACAGCAGTATCTTTTGCAGGTGGGTTTTTGGATTTTAAGATCCGGGAACATTAACTTCAAAATGAACCTGATTTTACTTTCCTCTTTTTTTTTTTTTTTTTTCTTTAACTTACAGCAGTTTCAGTTTTGCCTCCAGATGTGGAAATCTGAAAGGTCCTGAACCTCCTGTAGTGTGTGCTGGAGCAGCCTTCCTTCTCTTTCTGAGTAGCCTTCCCTCACATGATGTGACATTTTCTTTCCGCTGAGAGTGGATCCCCCTGCCCCAGCAGCTGCCTTCGTTTTTGGCCTTCCAGCACTGTCGGCATTTGTGCGAGCTAATGCTGCCCAGATCCTTCTCCAAGGGGCACCAAGGCCGGCATGAAGCAGCGAAGCCCTGGGGCTGTGTCTCCGAAACCCAAAAACCTCAAATGCATTGTGTTTCCATAAATGCTCCTCAGCTGACTGAGCTGTGGAGAGTTTCTGCTCTCCTCAACCCTTGCATTTCCTTTGGGAATGGGAGGCACAGACTGTAAATGAGTTTTCCGACTGCCTCTGTGCAGAAATGGCACTGATGTCGGAGCATGAGGGAAGGAGCTGAGAGGTGCTCCAGGGCACGGAGCCCAGCCTGGCTGACAGGGCCCTGAGCCGTGCTGGGGATGGCCCTGCCCTCACCATGGCCAGCCCTCACCACGGCCTGCTGGGGCTGAGATGTCCCCACAGCCCAGCGAGGGCAAGCTGTCACCACCCCGCCAGGCCACGGTGGCCTCAGGACCGTGCCACGGCAGGTAATGGCCATGGAGCAGGGTGGAGCTCTCAGGTGCCCTGAGGCTTGGTTTTATTTTAGACTACAACACCATTACAACTCAATCATCGCTAAATGCAATCCGCTTGTTGGAAAGTGTGGAATATGTAAAATTTTCTTAAGAAAGGATGTTCCTTAATGTTTGATCTTTGTATCCTTTCAAGCCTAATCAACAAGAAGGGAGATTTAATCCACAAAACAGAGAGCAGCTAACAAGCAAGCTCTAAGCGATGGCCAGGGGGTAGAAAAACAAATTACTTGTTGGTAGAATTGCCTTGTTAAGGTTTAGGCCTTGATGTTAAGGTTTACGTCTTCACATGCTTCTGCCATCTTAGACCTGGGGCGAGGTTAACAAAGCTTGGGAAGAAGGATGCCCATGGATAGTTTACACAAAGAATGCAGAACACACAGAATGCAGACACAAACTCCTGCTATCTTTACAGCTTTTGGGCATTAGCTACAACATTTCGTGTTTTCCTGAAGCTCTCTCAACTTACAGGCAATTGAGAAAGCAAAAATATTTCTCCTCATCATGTCTCATCACAGAAAAGGAGAAGCCAGGAAGGAAGGGTTGCTGCACCCCGAGCTGAGGTCTGTGATGCTGAGTGCTTCCAGAAAGTGCCATGTTGGCTCCTCAGTCTCCTTCAGGTTTGGGGGGAATTGCAGGACCAGCTCTCGGTCTCAGCTGCAGTCATTGTTTTGAAGGATAAGGCAGTGTGTATGTTGTGAATGTCCAAGCTAAAACCCCAGCTCTTGAAACGTGCTTGACAAGCGGAGCATTGAAAATGTAATGGTTTCTGTTTACTTATTTTTGAGATACTTATTTTCATGAGATAAGCAGTTAGTAAAAAGTTCAAAGCACATGTAGCAGAGAAAATGCCTTTGAGCAATCACAAATTTAATTTATTTTGCTTGTCAGTCCTTTTGTATTGAGCTCTTGACAGTGTTTAGCATAGAAGTGAGAGATGTGATGTTGAAAATAGGATATTTAGAAAAATAATATAAAATATTAATTTTAAGTGAATTCTGAACTCAGTGAAAGGCAGTTTTTGTGCTTGAAATTTGAATCAAAGAACTATCTCATCCTGACTGTGGAACAGAAATATTCCATAAGAATCACAGGCCAGAACTAACCACCACTGCTTGGATTTTAAACACTGAGTATTTGGAGCTAGTTGCTTAAGAACAATCTAAAATCAAAATGGAATGAAGGTGACATTACAAAACATACCTGAGACGAATGGATTTCCTTCAAATTACAATTTAAAAGCCATCTGATAATTCTATACGAGTGCATTCAAAAAAAAAAATACTCCTGTAAATTACTCTTTAATCAAGTATGATGATGAATGTTAAATATCCAGTTTTCTGTATGAGCAATGTTTTTAGCTGGGACTAGTAATGCAAGCTTAGGGAACGATCCTGAAATGTCTTCCATGTTTCCTGATGTATTAAGTTACACTCAGATATCCAAAAGATAATAATAGTCTGTCGGAGTTCCTAAGCATAAAAACTAAAAAAAAAAACCTAAAGAAACCCTCAAAAAAACCACCAAAAAAACCCCCTTAAAAATAATATCCTTGCAGTGGCAGCTTGGACTGTACTGCACAGACATCCTAAATTTAGATAGGGTGGCTGAACTGGAGGAGAGCAGGAATTCCTGTAAGAGACACAGAATGTTCAACTATGGCACCACTTTCTTCGGTGGAAGACAGGAACTGCTGCTGAATCTGCACCTCTAGGAACATAGAGCAGAACAGTCCAGAGCTCTCACTGCCTGGCTTTGCATGCAGCTTGTGTGCATAGCAGGAACTCAGCTCATCATTAACATCTTCAGCCTCCACTGCAGCGTATTTTTGAGCTGTTCATCCATTAGGCTGGGATAAGATGGGACAGAATCCTTCCAGTTGTTAATTCACTTAGGGAATTAATAAATAGGCATGGCAGCTCTTCTGAGCTAACATTCAGCCTGTGATTACATATTAAAGTACTGAGGCTTGTCCAGTAACCTACAGCAGCATATCACAAGGTGTACCTACAACACCTACAATGAATGTTGCAATCCTGGAATATTTTCAATTGGAGCCTAATAATGATTACAGCCATTTGTGAAAGCATAGCTAGATTTTGCTAAGCTCTGCCCACCTTCAGCAAAAGTCTGTCCATTTACTGTAGGGCTTGTGTTCTGTTTCAGTGGTAGCTTTTTTTAGTTTTTGTTTTGTTTTGTTTTTTACCCTGAGTTAACCAGAACTTGGCTTTGATTCTTTAATCCTTTTCCCTATCAACTCAGCAACCACAGAGGCAGTTTATTACTGAAAAGAAATCTAAGAATCAGTTTTGGACAGCATTGTCTTGGTAAGTTCATTTTATTAACATGGTTTTGGTTTTATTTCAAAAATGCTTTGACAAGCACTGACATTTTTAGAATCAGTAAAGCACAAGATACTTACTCCTAAAGGCCTAAGCTTTGCATTTTTTCTGCAGCAAACAATGTGACATGCTACTATGGTAAACTCAACTCAAGCCACTGACTGAAAAGAAACAAGTACTGAATGTTGTCTTTTTTTCCCCTTCATTTTCTAAAATATGTTTTGTGCGAATGCTAGTGCTTGTGAGATACACTTCCTTAACTGCTCTTTGCTTATTTGCTTTTCATCTATAGCGCAGGTGGCAGATCTATTAATGCTGGCAACACAAACTTTCCTCACACACCTGCTTTTATGGCTCAGCTTTGACCTAAAGCAACTACCTCTTGACTTTTTGCTGAAATTTGCCAACAAGGGTCCCCGTTGTGTGTTTTACATTAATATCCATCAACTGAGAGTTCAACTAAGATCACCTACTTCATTTAAAAAGGAATACTAGGAAATATCTGAACCCTGTTTTGTTGTTGATGTTGCTGCTATTCTTCAAGGCAAGCTGAAAGAGAATTTCTGGTCTCCAAGCTACAATAAGACTCTTGTTCTGATACTGTGCCTTCACTGGAACTCCATGCGTGGTGGGAAGAATGGAAGGGCAGAACAGAGGTGAGTTATGTGCTGCCATAAGCAGGCCTGACTGCTAGATTCCTTTAGTGGTAAATTGATTATCTTTGGTTTGTGTGTCCCTGGGGCTGTGCCACCTTCCATTCTGTGCCTTTGAAAAAACTATGTTGAGTGAGATGCAAAGTAAGCATCTCCATTCCAGAAAATATGTATTACATACATGTGTTGTTGCTTCATATAATAAGAATGGGTTTTGTTAGAAACTTGTTTTACTCTCCAGAATTTTCTGTTGCAAAAATGGTCAAATACTTTGGTTGGACTTCCCTATGCAAATCCACAGTGTGTGACTGTCAACCTCTTACTTTCAAAGCAGAAGTATGTTCGCCTGGAAAGAGTGGCTGCTTTTTTAGCTAGCAGGAAACATATGCTTGCAGATGTTTCAAAGTTCTGGCTTTTAATATACCTTTGATATCTACCATGTCAAGCTGTTAGTTTTGCCTCATTCTCCCTTTAATGGGATAGGTTTTATGTATCCTATATGTTGCCATGATGGATTCCTAGGAGCTGAAGTAAACTGGCATAGCTGATCCAGGAGTCAGTGATTTTTAGTGCTGTGGATATTTTTTAAAACAAAAAACTTTTTCTTAAGTTTGCAGTACATTATTTTTTCATCTCAGCTTTATTTCAAAGTGACTGCATAAACTGTATGACCTGTTTTTCCAGTTGTGTAACCTGGTTATATAGGCCTTATCTTACAGGAATGGAAAAGAAGTAATTAGGTGCTTTTTCTATTTTGTTTCGTGGTGCAGTTTTTGTTAGTTTTGCTTTGTCGGTTTTTTGGTTTGGTTTTGTTTGTTTTGTTTTGGTTTGGTTTTTTTTTTTTAAGGTTAGAGTTTTTTAAGGTTAGAGAGTACCATTTACTTCTTACTTTCAAATGTGGAGTCCTCAGAAGCTGACATTTTGGAGTGTTACACTTCAGGATTGCCAAGAATATTTGCACTAACTGCCCAGATGTCTCTAAAATAAGTGCAATGAGCACACACACACATTTGTCTTGAAGATGTGGAGAAAGCAAGGTGTGCGTAAGGTGCAGAAGGATGCCCTAGTTGTGTGGAATTATGAATGGCATAACTGCTGGCATGGTTCCAAATCCAAAGTGGAAAATTTCTTACCTACAGGGCAGTCCATATTATTTTTGAATGCCCTCATGTTGAACTCAGTGTGGTTGTTGGTGAGATCCCAATAAAGAATGATGTCCACAGACGTGCACAGACACCACAGTCATCAGTTCACCACCGGCTCACAGCACTTGGGAATAGAACTTGAGACCTTCGCCTCCGCAAACACAGCTGCTCATCTGGCCTGGGCTTTGTAGCCAGCAGAGGGAACTGATAAACACTCTCATAGGACTGCTTTATGTGTTTTTTATAACCAAGAGAGGCCACTGATTCTCACCCCCTCTGAAAAAGAGTCCATGTAATGTCACCCCTCAACAGTTTCATCTGCCATTCGTAAGCGACAAACTTATATTTATCTCGATTTTGCTATAAAATATGGACTTGCATGAAGTTTTAATCACCTAAAGGTGTCCCAAGACTTCATAGTGGTATTAACTCCCTGTAGTGCAATTATGAGACATAAAATTCATTACACATCAAGACAATTACAGAAACACATCTAACATTTCAGGAGTGCAGGGAGAACAAGCATAATTGTTTACTGGTGACTACATGGAATAGGCATAGTTATTTCTCCAGACGCACAAAAAGGCTTCAGAACCAGGAGTCATCATTATCTTTTTGAACATATATATATAGATCCACAACTTTTTCTGGGATTTCTGTTTGCAGAGGGAAACCTACAAAACAGGCAACAACACCTGCACAAAAATCTACAAAGAGTAAGTGGCAAAAATAAAGAACTTTTGTACAGTTAAGTACACCTGTTTGCTGTTTTTTAACAGGCAGAACACACCACCTCTAATGTTTTTGTATTGTCTTGTTCCTCACTACCTCCACTGAACCATTGCTCTTTCAGGAATATGACATTAGTGTAAATTAAAAATTATCTCCATGTAGAAGGAAAGAACCCACAGCCTACAATAACTGGAAGGCAAAACAAGTAAGGGAATGTATAGGAATATATATAAGCTTAAGAAATAAAACTTAATCTTACCTCCCCTGAGATACATAGCAAGGCACAGAATAAGGGGGCAGAAAATTCTGCCATGCAGATATGCTCACAGATATATAAAAATTGTCTTCTGTGGCAGATAGTGAGATGACCATTAATGGCTCCTTTTCTACTCCTCCAGTTACCTGTCACATGTTCACTACTTTCTCTATGAACAATGCATGCTTAGCAATACTTTTTAAGTTAAAAGAGTAAGAGACAAGGCCTCTATTGCTAGGGTAATAACTCTGGAAATTGAGCACTGGAATTTGTTGGGTGAGGTGCATTTTTGTTTATTTAGTTTCAATTTTGTTTTGTTGGCTTTGAGGTCTTTTTTGAAATTCAGTAGTTGCAAGGCTATAGGAGCAATTATGAATCTGTACCCTCATAAATTAACTTAAGGGCTAAAAATTAGTGGGATAGGACAAAGCTGGTGGTTGGGGCTTTGGTTTTTGTTTGTTTGCTTGCTTGTTTTAATGTGCATGAAATTATATCCTGTATGTTTACAGAAGGGAAAAAGAAAGGAAGATTAATATTTATGTCTCCTAAAAGATCCTTTCAATAATTTTGCTTAAGCCCTATGAGCTTCTCTTTGAGCTCTTTACTGCTGCTGAGTTACCAAGGCTGAATTCTACAGTCAGATGTTGTCCATCATTTCTGGTCCATGGCAGTGGATCTCTGCTTCCTCAGCCTACCAAGGGTCTGGGCTGGTCTCCTTTAACCACAGAGTGTAAGAAAGAGAGGAGCATTTGCTTATTTGTTTAATTGTTTATTTACACTCTCCCAGAACGATTTATTTGTAAATCCTCTAAAGGGGTTTGTAAAGGGTTTCACAGGAATTTTGAAAGTGTTGGGAGTAAATTACCTCTCTCAAGATTTGTCACTGGAATTCTCCCTGATGTTCAGCCCTAAAGAGTCATTCAAAGACAGAGAAGCTACAAAGGGGTGGACTTGATCAGGCTGAATACAAAATAAGTGTGGGATTAGTGCTGGCCTGGAAACCAGAGGAGCTAAATCTGACATTCTTACATGAATTTTCAGTATGACCTTGAGTAAAGTAATTTATATATTTAGTGACAGCAGGGCCAGAGGAAAACATAATGTCTCCCTAAAGAGAGGTGTGAAAATAAATTCCTGAAGAATTTCTCCCAAGCAGTGGCAGAACTATGCATAGATAAGCAGAGAGTGATATGTTTATCCTCTGTTTCTATGTATCTAGTCTAGCACTTTAGACAGCACTGGGAGTTACACTAGTGGATTAAGTAGATATTACTGCCCTAAATAAACACCTACAAACCTAAGAAAACTGCCAGGAGAAGTGACTTAGCATCCCTGCTTAACACTTAACTGGTCTTTGGCCAAAAAAATTAATATAGTCTCTTTACCTTTATTATTTTTAAATGTTATGATCATTACTCAAAAAATCAGAATTCCTTGCTCTCCCAGTGATTCCTTTTTTTTTTCCCCTTAATTCAGGTTGTACCATTATTTTAAACAGTATTTTTGTTTTAATATCAGTGTGCTTTGATCTTGTAAAAAGGAGTTTTAGATGAACACAGAGGTCAACAAATGCATTCCTAGACATCTGAGCTCCCTTGGAGACCTGCTGGGTGAAGTGTCTCTTCATCCCCTGCTGGAAAGTGATGCTAAGTTGAATTATCTACTCAGCCTGAGAGAAACTACTCAGAAGAGATTCTGATCTAAATTAGATTAATTCCTTTGAATAAAGTTTTCTTAATATGTCCTGCAATCCATTTTTCAAATGCCAAAACACTACATTTCACAGCAGGCTTTAATAAAAGGTATTTTGCTACATACACATTTCCTGTATGTATTTCCTGTGGCAAATGCATTTTTTTCCATGAAACGTGATCTATTAAAAATTTTGATTTATCTGATGGAGTAAAATTCTGTGTGAAAAAAATGAGGTTTTACTGCCACAATGCAGACCTAAATTCTGTATGCACTGAACTTAAAATCACATATCAGTGTTTTACAACAGGGATGTTTTTGGAAAGGGGGGGTTTGCTGTAAAAACCACATGTTAACTAAGAAATAAAATTTTGTAGCTTGCCAGTTATGAGGAAAACCATTGGGCTCTCTTCCTGCCTTCTATGGGCAACTTACATTAATTACCTGGATGCAAAAATAGTTTTACTCTAAGTTTGCTGTAGAAAACTCTGTACTTTGATTTTTGAATAGTTCAATTTATTTGGGGTTTGGAGTTTTGTTGTTTGGGGTTTTTTTAAAGATACTTATGTAAGCTTGCTAGGCAAATAGCTGAAGGCAGTGTTTTCCTTTCCACACTAGTTAGAATAGATAACATATAAAATCAGAAAAAACTCCTAGATACAGTATGCAGAAAAGAGTACTTGGAGCAGAGTTCTGCTGTTATAGCTTAAAATACTGCAGCTAATGTGAATGCAGTTATATATGGACATAATTCTCTTCTAGAGAAGATTTTCTATTTGTGAAAGACCAAAAAGGACTCAGTTTAGAAAGAGAATTAGACATTAAGAAGAAAATACCACTATTTAACTGTAGACTATATTTTGTATTTACAGACAGCATTAACTGCGGCTTCTGGCAGCTCATGCTTTCCCTCCTCTCTGAGCACTGGAGAGAGGCATTGTAGGATTAGGATTTCTGTGATGGAATTTCTTTAAACAGGTGACTGTGTGTGCTAAAAGTGCACTGACTCACACAATGTGAATAACTGCTACTAGTCGCTAATAGATTAATCTCTGTGAGGATGGACAGATGCGTGGATGGGAATGCAAATATAGTTTTGAAACCACTTTTAAATGTTTTAACTGTTCAGTAGCTGTCTCTGAGGCACTATTCCTTCCTCTAATGCTAGAAATGCCTGTGTAGGAAAACCACAGAAAAATACAAAGTTGATCTAAAAGTTTCATAGAGACACAAGGTCTGTTGTTCCAAGAAGGAGGACTCTGCTTGTAAAAAATATCAACTTTAAGTATATTTGGTACACTATAATGAATTCCATCAGTCTTATTACTGTGTTTCTGTAAGGGCTTAAGTTCCATCACACCTTTTTTAAAGGCAATGAAACCTGTGAAGATGCACTTCAGTCCCAAGACTGTCTCAATCTGGCTAGTCAATGACATTAGCAATAAAACCCAGTTCCTTCCTTAAATTAACACTAAGCACTTTTCTTTCCTCAAACAGAATTTAAGGAAGCTTTACAGTGCATTTTTTTTTTTTTTTTTTTTTTTTTTATAACTTGACTGGACTGAAAAGGAGACTATTAAGAGGGATGATACATTGCTATAATTGGTCTGGGCATACTAATCTCTTCAAAATCCATCAGAAAGGGAGAGACGACCTTTCCCCAGCCACAGTGTTTCCCAGCAAGATCTGTTTTTATTTCTCTGCTAAAACAACAGACTGTTACTAACTTAAATATCAGATGACACTACATCTGAAAAAAAAAAAAAAAAAAGGGGGGGCGGGGGGGAGGGGGAGCCAGCACCACCCAGCAAGGCAGTGCTCAAGCTCACATTAAGGCTTCCTCACATTAGCTGGTTAAAACAGAAACCTGAAGTAGCAGTAATCTTACCTTGAGTACACAAGATCCAAGGAGAGAAGATCACTGGCTCAAAACAGTGGAGGACTGAGAAACTGCTCTGATCTGCTGCTGGTAGCATGCACTTGGCTTTTATGTGCAGGTGGGAGGAGCTGCTCCCTACGGTAGGTGGGCAGTGAAGATAGCGGGCAGACAGCCTTCAGAAGGCATTGAACAGTAGGTTTTTGCTCTTTGGGGACACAGAGGGGGAGGAAAAGCAAGCTGGATGGCTTATACATGAAAAATAGTGTTGGATTTATTTGCTGGATTTTTTGTTTTGTTTTGTTTTGGGTTTTTGTTTTTCTGTAAATCTGTAGTTAATTAAAGACTTTCTACTGTATTTATTTTTCTAAATCCAAATCTCTGAATTATTCCAGTTGCAGTTACAATACTACTAGGTCTCACTTCATCTGTTGGAAGGATTTTTGTGGCAGTGAGATATTAATGCAAAGTCTTTATCAGAAAGATCAGTGTTTCCCTTTCTGAAAAGGGATAGATAGCTATGAAGAATCAGCCCCTTGGTCTTTGAAGTTGTCTGTTTTCTCAAGGATTGAACCTCCTTTATATTCCAAACGTCTGCTAGATCTCAGCTCAGGAACCCTCCTACGTTTCTGTTTTGCTGAGCTGAACAGCTTTTTCTTGAGGCAGCTGTAACATGTTCCATCTACACACTGACTTTCTAGCAGTTTAGTTTAGAGCAGTTTTATTGTTCACTGTGTCTGAGTTCTAAACAATTTTCCCAACTGGTATTCTCAAAAGGCAAATGTAGCCAAAAAGACAAACCAGTAGGAATATGCATTCCTGGTGGTTTCTGTGTAAAATCATTCATTGTTCATTTTAACTCCTTCATTGCTTGCCACTCAGAAGAGTGGATGGCACAGATTGCAGACACTGGCTCCTGCAGGTGAAACAGTTGTACCCATCTCAAATACACTAATTCTCTATTTATGTATCTTCCTGCATGAGGTGTCTGGGCCTGTGTTATTTTCCATAATACACAAGTAAAACCTGTGTCATATTGGAACATATAATAGGTGGAGAAAGCTGGAAAGATAGAACAGCAAGGGGAGAACAGTAGTGTGCAATTAAGGGAAAGTCTAGATGTCCATCCTGACTTAAAATCTGGGAAGGAGCAGGTAGAAAAATGAATATCTTAGTTATAGAGTTAAGTTTGTAGCAGAGCTTGTAGAGAGGAGGTATGATTTTTACTACTTCTTTTGCAAAAGGGCCAAACTGATCACTGGTTGAGGAGTTATAAGATTAAAAAAAAAAAAAAAAAAAAAAGCAGTACTGAGTGAATTGATCAGAACATAGTGAGTTGCATACAATTTTATTTAGGCTTGTCTTTTTACAAAAAGGCTTAAAAATCAAGCACACATCAACTTGGATGACAGTGTTATGTGGCAAAAGAAGTTGCATAACCCTGGTGATGTAGCCTCTGAGATTTGGAATTGTCAAACTGAAAAGGACTGGTTTAATTGCTAATATTTCTCACAGGTATTGATTTGCTGTTGGCTAGGGCATTTTCTACATTATTGCAACTAATTGGGAAAAGAATTCATGTTATTTTGTTATTTCTGCAGCACTTGAAGTATTTTTACAGTTCTCATTAAGAAATGAGTTTCTGCTGTGAGGAGATTACAGTGTGCTTTTAGGAAGGCTACACAAACTAATTATAACATGGGAATAGGGAAAGAAAGGGTACAACTTAGTGCAATAAGTTTATGTAGTTAGTTCAGTTATGGCACCTGGTAGTGGTTCAAATGACTAAGTGATATGCATAAAGTAGAACTCTACTCAGCTAGCATCTAAATAATCAGATGATTTTGTATTTATACAAATCTAGGCTGAGATTATTGGAAGTTAGAGAGTAAATAGGTACCCCCATCCTTGTTTGATGCTCTCTCAAATTTGCTCTGCTCTCTCAAATTTGCTGAGCTTTCTGTAGGTCCCTTCTAAAATCAGTGGATACAAACTCAATACCTTCAAGAGGTGAAGTTCTGTTTTTTTGTTATCTTGGGAACAAAAGTTTGAATGTAAAGGACTAGTTGTATGCTGGTATATTTTTTGTTTGTTTTTTTAACTCCTGACCATAAGCTTCAGGTGCTAAGCACCACTTCAGTTCTCAGAACTGAGTCAGTATTCTTTCCTGCTCTGTGGGTTGCATGCACTGATCACGTCCTACTGTACTGCAGACTCAAGGATAGCTTTACCTTTTTATACTTCTAGAAGAGAATAATTAAAGTTTTTCTTCAGTTCTTTCCTTCAGGGAGTCTTAAAGCACTTTACAAGTGTTAAGTACCAATATATAACATGGATAAAAAGTATTAGACCTATATTAATGATTATTAAAGCACCATCATGATGAAATTATATGAAAGATTATCTGATGATGTTACAACATTATGCAGAGTCTTCATAGAATTATTCATTCCCTGGATTGGAAGGGACTCACAAGGATCATCAAAGCCCAAGTCCTATCTCTGCATAGGGCACTACAGGAATCACACCCTGTGCCCAAGAGCATTGTCCAACACTTTCTGAACTCTCTCTCAGGCTTGGTGCTGTGACCGCTTCTCTGGGGAGCCTGTTCCAGTGCCCAACCCTCCTCTGGGTGAAGAACCTGTTCCTAATATCCAACCTAAACCTCCCCTGACACAACTTCAGGCCATTCCCTTGAGTCTTGTCACTGGTCACCACAGAGAAGAGACCGGTTCCTTCCCCTGCACATACACTGTGGGAAAATTCCCCTCAGTCTTCTCCAGGCTGAACAGACCAAGTGACCTCAGCCACTCCTCAAATGCCTTCCCCTCAAGGCCCTTCACCATCTTCATTACCCTCCCCTGGAAGCTCTCTCACAGGTTTATATCCTTCTTACATTATGGCACCCAGAACTGCCCCCAGCACTGGAGGCAAGGCCACCCCAGCTCAGAGCAGAGCAGGACAGTCCCCTCCCCTGCCCGGCTGTGATGGTGGGCCTGGTGCCCCCAGGACAGGGCTGTCTGTCTTGGCTGCCAGGGCACTGCTGACTCAGATTTCAACTTTCCACCAACCAGGACCCCCAGGTCCCTTTCCACAGGACTGCTTTCCAGCCTCTTGTTCTCCAATCTGTAAACACCCCCATGGTTGCCCTGTCCCAGGACCTGTGGGTTTCTGGTCACTGCAATACTTATCTTCCCTAAAGAGACTTTTAGTAGATGAAACTTTACCAAAATATCCATGGGAAACTTGAATTAGGTCATCATATAATCAGCTGGATTTCAGGGCACACTGCCAGGCTGGACAGTAAATTCAATGTGGACACATGGCAGGAAAGGTTGTCATGTTCCTATGACTAGGAGTGATGTCCAAACTTTCAGTTTCCATCTGCCTTTTAAAAATAAAGCTACTTTTTCAATAAAACCCTCCAGTGCTCTAGCCCTCTTACTCCGTTCTTGCCTCAAAATATCTAGATTGGTTTGCTATGAGCTTGAAAGGATTGTTTGAGGCAACCTGTCCTTTCCAAAATCTGAATCAGGTACTTGCTTTACTTGAGGGTAGGGCTATACACATAGTGCAAAACAGAACTGCTAGTAACAATCGATTTAATGAAGTACTCAAACTTGGATAGGTGGTTCATCACACTTTTGAGAACATGCACATTTTCTTTTCAATGAGTCTTCTGTCAATTTGTTTTGTAGTAGAGTCTCTTATTAAATTAAATTAGTTCTGGCATATAAAGTGTATGGCAAAGAGCGATTATTAACAGAGGTGGCATCATCCTTAAGAGCCAGGTTAAAACTATAGCTGTACAACTGACATGCATTTCACTTTGGTCTTTTAAAAGGAGATAAACAAAAATCCCTACATTTGTTCCATAAAGGAATTGATTACCCCCAGTTTGCCCTGAATGTGACAGAGATAAAATAGTGTGACCTAATGTGTTAGGAGTGGAAAGAATAACCATGGATAGATTGGGAGGTTGAACCTCTGGAGATAAATTACTGTTTATGTAGCATCACAGCAGCAGCTTGGGTAGGTGGCTACTTGCTGTTTGGCAATATTATCAAAGGAGGAGAGTTCCCACACAGCTGGGTAGCATAGTGATGGCAGAAGATTAGCTATCAAGGTAAAGGTGTCAATGTTGTTTTTAAACACAACCCAAAAAGTGTTAGAAGGAGTGCTCCTAATGTAAAGTGGGATAACACGGCAGTAGCAGCCTTGTGAGGTATAAGTTAACACTTCCAAATTTCAGCTATAAATGTAAAAAAATTCATGATTCAGGAAAGAGGAAAACATTTCAGGGTTTTGTTTTGGTGGTTGTTAATATAAAAATATTCTGAACAGCCTACAGATAAATTTCTGTTACCATATGCAACCCTCATGTAAATCTATTTTTCTTTTCATCTTGTTTGACTGTAGGACTGTAAGACCACAGACACCAACAATGTCTCCATTTCACCAGTGGTATATTTTATTAACCTGTGGTTTCAGGCAACATTCTGCCTTCTGTCATGCTTCCCATTACTGTAAGTTTTATTCAAAGTCTTTCAAGCAAGTCTGCCTTTTAAAGAATTAAATGTGTGACAGTATTGCAGTTTTTATAGAGTATTGTTGGCTGGTGTTTTTTTTTTTTTGTTTTAATAGTAGATTCATAAACTTAGAGGGGAGAGTAATGGGAGAGAGTGAACAGTTCTCAAAGTTTTCTCTGCATGATACTGAGAATCTGTCTGATATTGCCTTTCACATTTGTATCTGTAGATTAGTGCCAGTGGGATGGTCTGGCTACAAAACCACTGTATCCTACACCATCCAGTGTAGGATACAAAATCAGCACACATTTTGAAAATGCAGACCTTGCATTGTAGATGAGCTTACACCCAGGGCCTTACTGTGTGTGAAGGAAGCAGATGTCTACCTCAAACAATGTTTACTACAGTATTACAAGGTTGATTCTTCAGCACATCACCTGATAGAGGCAGAATTGAAAAAAGAAAGAGAAAAGAATTGATACGGACTGTACTGTAGCTGTAACTAATGCCATTTTGTATGTCTTGACTGTGCTGATTCTGTTACACCCACCAGTGAAAAGGGAATGCAGTCCAAAGCTGTTAGTATCAATTCAGTCAATCCAGTCTACAAATACATAATTTATCTCCTATATTTACTGAATTCCTTTATCTATGTGTCAGCTCTGGAATTTCCACTGAGATTCTCTAGCTGATGTTGATGCTTGCCATACCAAAACAGAAAAAAAAAAGATAATAACTTTTTTTAATGGAGCAGCTCTTGGCAGTGTTAACTAAAAGACTAGCGGTTTTTCTCGAAGGTGAGCTTACAGCATTAGCCCAATTGAAAATATAAAATCTGTGAGCTCACTGACTGGGGAAGCAATTCTGCTAAAACTGGGAATCTTTCTAGACAGCAAACTGAATGTAAGCCAGTAGTAGTTTGTGGCAGCAAAGAAGAACATTGTCTTGGACTGTAATCACAGGAGCATAGCCAGTAGCTTGGGAAAGTGATTATCTCCCTCTACTCAGCACTTACTAGGCTTCTTACATGATCTTAATATTTAAGAAGATCATGTCCAGTGCTGAGCCTCCTGGTGCAAGAAAGATGCCAGTGAACTGCATCAGGGTAAGCCGGAGCCGCTGACGTTTTCTCTGGGGCTGCTGCCCCTGCCCTCGGAGGTCAGGCTGCAGGAGCGGGGCTTGTCCAGCCTGGCAACAGTCAGGTTTGGGATTTGTCAAACAGCTGCCTCCAGTACCTAAGGGGAGGTTATTAAAGAGGTGGAGACAGGCTCCATGGTGGTGGAAGGACAACTGACAGCTGGACTAAGTTGGAAAAAAGGAGGTTGTGTCTGGATTTAAGGAAAAGCTTCTTCCCTTCAAAAGCAATCAGGTAGCAGAATTGGTTTTTTGTAATGGTGTGCAAGCTCCATTCTTGGAGGCTTTCAAGAGCCAAGTGGATAAACCTTGAGAAGCGTGTTCTGACTTCATGGCTGACCCTTCTTCAAGCAGGAATTGATTCCATTAAAGATCTTTTAATATTCCTAATGATGCTGTATTGCTATGTCATTGTACAAAAATACTTAGCTTCCACTCAGGTGATATTGTACAGGAGTTCAGATTTGATGGGTGTCAGTTCATCTGCATTTTAGAGATTGGGACATTGGCCCAGATGACGATCAAACCTGATAAATTGTCCCTGTATTCAAACCTAGTGTTTGTCCATTTCTGAGAAGTAGCCAAGATAAAACATGGAAATCATAACCTTTTAACACATGAATGAGGATTAAATAAAACTTGTGTTCAGTTCCACCAGAATGTGCTTGGTATTATGCATTCTGTGTGTGCATTTTGAATATTTTTATTTTAAATAAGCTTCCTGAAATTTTATTTAGTGAAGCCAAGTGGCACACATTTTGTCTGTAAGATATGTATATTATTTGAAAACTTTCTGCCAAAAGATTGTGTAGGGTTTTTAAAAATTATTTTAGAAAGATAATTTATGCTCTGTTTCAAAGGAAATGTAGCATCCTTGGGAAAATAAATTTATGATCAAAGGAAATACTTGGCCCAGTGACACTGAAGTTAAATGAAACAGGACCTGAATAAAAATGTTCATGTTTTCTAATCCATCTCTACCACTTGGGTCTTATGCCTTATCTCACAGATAATGCTCACTTCCTAACTACATAATTAATAATTTTTGAAATATAATAGACTATTTTGATATCCTGGTTACATCATTGATAAATTATTTTCCCTTCAGCACCAAAAAAAAAAAAAAAAAAAAAAAAAAGCAGCTGTATAGAGACAGAATTAAATTTTTCTTCTTCCTTAATGTTCAAACTGCCTAATATTATGAGAAAATCACTAATGGGAATTTGATTCCAAACATCATTACAATTTTTTCTTTATGACTGGGGAAAACATAGTTCTATTGCATATTTACTGCTGCCAAAAATAGGTCTTGTAGCAACTCAAATTGCATAAAATTTTAGTGCTGGGGTGCACGCAGTATTTTTTTATTCTAACTCCTGAGAATGTGGTATGAAGGAAGCAGGGCAGCGTCTGCTCTCAGTTGTACTGTGGAAAAACAGGAGCTTGAGCAGAGACATGATTGGCAGTGCTCACAGATTTTGGTAGAGTTGCTTTTCAATCCTTCATTCTATTTCAATCTTCTTACTCAGAGCATGGCCTATGGAGTGTTTAGCAAAGAGCCTGTCAGCTTAATGCCATTTGCAGATCTTTCATTGTTTTTATTATATATTAAGTTGCAGTAAGTTAAGCTGCAAGTTACTGATTTTGGTTCACAGTTCAGTGTTTCCATTGCTCTCTTTCAGTGTAGACATTAAACAATGTTAACCTGTTCCTAAGAACCATAGGCTGGCTAAGTTCATGGAAGTGAAGGACCACTACAGGGTTTTTTCCCCCTACTTTAATTTTCTTCTTACCCTCCCCACCCTCCTATTTTTTTAAGCATGAAGTACTCTAGTGAGCTTCTAAAAGAGCAGTCAGTTATGGAAAAAAATACTCAGGGTTCATCTTAGGAAGATGATGAAGAAGACATGAGTTCTCTGTCCAGCTTGTGTCTCATCTATGAAATCATTGCTACTGGGCAGCAGCTACAGCAAATGATGATGTGGATGAAAAGTTTGTCTGACATTGTTGATGAGCACATACAACACTTAAGTAAATTTCAGCACTCTTAAGACTTTTCAAGTCGTTTGAGTTTTATTATTGAGTAAGAAATTTGCTTGCCACCATGTTCACCAGGAGGAGAGAAGGAAAAAATAAATGCTTAATGGCATATCAGCATTTCTGCATGCATTCCCAAATTGATACTTTGGTCTCTTTTTTTTTTTGCCATGGCATTTCATCTGGAAAGCAACCCTCTTTTCTTGTGCCCATTCAAAACATTACCGTGAAACATTGACTAGACATGACAATGGTCATTTCTATGTATTATATTCTGGACAAAGGCTTTTTCCTAACTCTAGAAATTCAGACATCTCTTTAAGTTCATAACAATTTCTTTGGTTGTATAAACTTGTCTCATTTTGCATAATGGATACATTCTCATACTTTTCATATAGGTGGAGGAGTTTGATTACTATTTTGATTTAATCTGTCCAAAGCTTTAAGTAGCCTTCATTAATGCATTCAGTAATGCTAGAACAATGACAGGAGAGCAAGTTCACCACTTACTTAACTTAGACCTTTTGCATCTAAGATGATACTAGTAAGCTTGTTTTTCACTTGTGTTTGTCTCTTTGAGAGACTTCAGTGGCAACCTAGAAACCAACGTGCAGAAAGGATTTTCCAGTATTCTTCATCTCCAATCTCCCTTTGGCCAACATATTAAGAGGAGCATTGGTAAAAGGAAAAATTTTATATTTTATGTTCTTTCACAGAATTTTTCTCCTGATGCAGGCCAGTTATATTAATGTCAGGGAGGTGAGGCATCCATAATTATCTTATCTTTTTAATAACAGTGTGCTTCCACTGCCAGAGAAAAGGAGAGTAATGTGTCTAGTACAGACCCTACATTCTCCTCTGGGAGATATGTAGACTTATGCTATTCTAACAATGTGGCTCTTTTGCACTAGAATACTTTTAGACTCTTTATCAAACTGCTTATAGTCCCATCTCCATGTCCGAACTCAGTGTTACAAACTTTTAAAAGTATAGAGAACTTGACATTGTTTTATTTCTGTGAGTGCTCTGTTCAAGGTTGTTTATTTTACAAAAGAACAGAAACTCTTCTAGCATATGTCATTCATAAACTTGCAACAAGAAAAGGCAGGCTGAACTACTGAAGCTTTAACTCTCAGCATTGCATGTTATGTGAAAGCCTTTCTACTCCATCCAAATGCAAAGGCCCTTCATATCTTAAAGCATTTATTTCTATTTATGTTGGACTGGATGGAGTGAACAAGTGTTGCTTTTTCTCAAACAGTTCAATATTTGTATGTTACTGTTAACATTTGAATCAGCTCTAAGCCAAAATTGTTTTGTCCCACAGACATCAGATGAAGTTTATGTGAATTAAAGAAACTTTCTATTTGTATATTTTTGGGTGGGGTTTTTTGTGTTTTGTTCTGATTTTTTAAACTGATGGAGTCAGTTCTCTGTAGCTCCATTAGGCTTCCCAGCAACAATTCTAGAGTAATTCCTCCCAGAGATGTTCAGAAATAAACTGGGTGTACACAGCTGAGTATAGAAGGAAGTGGTTTGTTTGGCAAGTCAGCTGCTGCTTGACAACTGCATATTCTTACCATGCAGCAAAACTGAGGCAGCTCTGAACAAAGACCCACTCGGAAGAGAAATTTGGTGTAAAATGCTGTCAAATGTGCTGCACCCCTTTGTCAGTGCCATGGGTTATCACAGTATTGCATGATAAAGTGTTGTCTAATCAGATATACATTCCAGAGAAACTCTGAGGGTAAGTCCTTGTTCACTTTTTGGTTTGGATAGTCAGCAGAAGTCAGAGATGCTGGAAATAAGTTTCTCATAGGATTCTTTCTACTTTTCTGGTGTTGAAGGAAATACCATGACTGCATTCTTTGTCAGGCTGTTATGATGAGCAGTTTTGAACAGGGAGGGCATTGTTATATGAGGGCTTTGTTAATGATTTGGAACAATCAGCTGGTTTTCTCCATAATTTTTCTTTAATAACATTTTCATATTAATTTGTTTGCTTAGTATTATGGAAGAAAGAAAATCACAACAGGTACTGAACTCTTATTCTGTTGGCATCTCAGAAGGTAAGGTACACTGCTAGAAGAATACAGAATCACAGAATGGCTTCAGTTTGAAAAGTCCTCTAAGATCATCAAGTCCAACCATTACCCCAGTACTGCCAAGCCCACCACTAAACCATGTGCCCAGGTGCCACATCTACACATATTTTAAATACCTCCAGGGATGGCAACTCAGCCTTTTCCCTGGACAGCCTGTTCAAGCCTTTCCATGAGGATTTTTTTTCCTAATAACCAATCTAAACACGTTTAAGTCCATTTCCTTTTATCACTAGTTATCTGAGGGAAGAAACCAACCCCTACCTCACTACATCCTCTTTTCAGGCAGTTGTAGAGGGTGTATAAGGTGCCCCCCTGAGCCTCCTTTTCTGCAGACTCAACACCCTTAGCTCCCTCAGCCACTCCTCACAGGACTTGTTCTCCAGACCCTTCCTCAGTTTCATTGCCCTTCTCTGGACAGGCTTCAGCATCTCAATTTCTTTCCTGAATTTAGGGGCCTAAAAGTGGACACAGGACTCAAGGCAGCCTCACCAGTGCTGAGTAGCGGGGCACAATCCCTGCCCTGGTCCTGCTGGCCACACTATTGCTGATACAGGCCAGGATGTCATTGGCCTTCGTGGCCACCTGAACACGCTGCTGGCTCATGTTCAGCTGCTGTCAGCCAGCCCCCACGGGTCCTTTTCTGCCGGGCAGCTTTCCAACCACTCTTCCCCACCCTGTGGTGCTGCCTGGGGTTGTTGTGACCTCAGTGCAGGACCTGGCACTTACTGACCTTTACTGAACCTCATGCAACTGCCCTCAGACGATCAATCCAACATATCCAAATTCCTCTGCAGAGCATTCTTATCCTTCAGTAGATCAACATTCACCAGCTTCTTGTTGTCTGTGAACTGACTGACCGTGCACTTGGATGTATTTTGAAATCACAGTCATGTTGCCTGAAGCAAATGAAAATTTTTAGTGTTTCTCTAATTATGGTAAACAAAATAAATCAAACTGGGATGAATTACAGGCAGCTTGCAGGCTGTGTAATGCACTCTTTTTCAAGAAATCTAGGTTTGTCCATCTGCTTAAGATTGTTTTAAAGTTTTTTACCACTTTTTGTCTTACGCTCTACTCTGATTCTTACCTTCAAACTCACTTCCTCTGCCCAGCAAAAAACATTTTATTTTTTAATTCTCTCTATATTGCAGATGGTGAAGTTGTACAGTAATAGCAAATGTCACAGTGTCGTAACAGCAAAAAGTGATTTCATTTATTTTTTCATGGTGTTCAGTTCATGAGGACCAGTTTCCATCAGGCCTTTCCAAGCTGTGTCTCTGTAGGCCAACTTTATGATTCTGGAGCAGCAAATTTCATGGTGAAGTTCACGAGAACTAGTGATGAGGTGAACTTGATCAAAGCTTCTGACTGTGCAATAATCCACCGAGGGAGACAAGACAGAGCCAATGTCAGGTAACACTCCAGAAATTTGCTGATTGGGTTATATTTTTCGTAACTTTTTTTAAGAGTTCACAATTTTCCAAAATTACAACTTGAGAATTCAAATATGGCTATACTTCAGAAATGTCTTATTAATTTATTTTCCTGTTAGACAGCGCTTTTTGCTCTTTTTTTTTGTTGGGGGTTATTTTTGTCAATGAGATCCCTACAATGGGTCATAGTCCCATTGCTGAAGTTGCTAAAATTGTGGTAAACTTTGCTAACAAATTTATGAATCTCTTACATTAAAAAAAAATCTCTAAAAAGGGCAAATTTTGGAAAGGCACTGTGCAGTTCCAACATTTTCACTTAAGTAAAACCATTTCAGGAAGAAATTCTGTATAACATTTAGGTTCTGTAGAAATTCTGCCAAAAAACCCTAACATTAACATACCTATATAATATCCATTGTCAATCAAAAAAGAAGGTCTCATGTACAATTCTGAGCTCATTTTCCTTCAGCATATTTTTTTCCAGATTTAGGAGAAGAGGGAAATAGGAGGGTCCTCAAGAGATTTTTTTTTCCCCTTGTTTGACTGAACTTAGGATCTTTAGGAAAGGAAATTGTGTATTCCAAGCGTGACTGCCTGGTGGGGGAAATTCCAATATATGTATTAATTTATTTTCTTAAAAATGAGAGTTGGGAACCAGTCACAGTCTGTAGATTGGCCAGTAAGTTAAATGGGAATGCTGTTATATTTTAATCTGTCGTTTTAAAATATATGCTCTGTGCACACTGGCTACAGAAGAAGGATCAAGGGCGTTTACCGAATATAAACATTTAACTTAATGCTCTTAAATTGCATTTCATGTCATAATATTTTCCACATTCCTAAGACAACTGAGAATAAATTATACTATATATGAGGAAGGAATCCATGACCTTTTAATAAGAATGAACATAAGTTTTGAGTGTTGTTTCCATGTAATTATTTGATTTAGCATTGGGGAGTGTGGGGTTTTTTATGTATGCATATACATATGTAGCTGTGCTATACTGGGTTGATGTAAAAAAACTTAATAGTGAGTCATTAGAGAGGTGGCTTATAGCTCTTAATTTAGCTCCCCAACTATTAAACCCCCTGCTGTTTTTTAGGTGGAGTATTTGAATTTTTGCTCAGCAGCTTTCAATGAAAGTTGCATGGACTGTGCAGCAGTTAAATGGGTTCAGTGTGTTCCTCTTGATTGATTATTCATTGTCATTCAGTTAGTGCTTAACACAGGTTGAACAAAATAAAAACACAGATTATGGATATCCAGAGACAGACAATTAATTTATTTAAACTAAAAAAGACCAGTTCTGGCTTTTACCATCTGAATATTTGGGGTGCTACTTTCTCTCTGTTTGTATTTGTTTGTTCACATAACATACAGTATTATTAAAGCATGACTGTTTCTGCAAAAAGGTGTCTTTCTGCATAAGAAACTATTAATATTCTCCACAGAGCTGACAAGGGCCCACTTCAGGCACCCACCTTCTAAAGATATGATTATACAGAGGCAGAGGGTTCAGAATACAGCAGATAATGATCACAGTGGTCTGTGACTTCTTACCTGTGAGAAATGTAGGAGAGCTGGGGTAGTTTGGTTGAAAGAGAACGCTTAGGGGGCACACTAAAAGCCTTCAGAAGTATGTAAAAGCACATTACATAGAAGAAGAGGCAAATGAATAAAAGGTCAAAATTTGGATTAACAAAAAGCAGAGTTTGCTGTCATATAAATTCTTTATTTGCAGAAGGATCTCTGTGTTGGAACACCTGTACAGTCAACTTTAGAGAGATCTGTGTTGCACTGGGAGTGATACAGTGTGAGAATCAGTATCAAACACTCTAAATGACATTGCATGCTTTGAGTAGTATGTACTTAGGACAATTGTGATTATGAAAATTTTGTGTGCAGTCTTATAAAGTCAAATATACTCACATTAAAAAGTTACTTAAATAAGTTTGAATGCTGATCTGTTCAGGAATCAATTCTGAACTATAAGGGCCTAAGTTATTCCTATGAACTGTCCAGCCACACTCAGTATTTATTTTTCCTTGTAAATCTTTCAACATTAATATTTCCAGGTCTTCCCATGTATTCAATCCTCATGTTTCACATTACTTCCTCTCACATGGACATAATTTTTAAAAGGGTGGCTGTTTCTGTTGTCTCCCATGTCCATCTTCTTCTGTATGTTTCCAGTTGCCCACTGTTTCCAGCTGATGCCCTTTGTTGGTAGAGCTGTTAATAAAGAATAATGTGTTTCTTGGAAAAAGAAAATATGTGCCAAAGGTATTTTCTAAATTATATTTTAAGATATTACAGAACACTGACCCACTTCACGTTATCTTTCAGAATCACAGAAATCAGATAAATCCCATAATAATTATAAGAAAAAAGTTGCAATTTCTAAATGACATTTTCTCCTACCTTTCAGTTTCCTTCTTCTTCCTGAAGTGACTTCACCCATCACAAAAATCAGATTACTATCCCAGTAAGTTAAGAAAATAGATGTTAGGAGAGAAACTTATTAACGTTCTAGATAATAAGTTTGATTCTACTGATGGCACATTGCTGCTTTTAGCAAGAGAAGAAAGCAGGCTTGGCGTGCAAGTCCTGGGTTTTAGCTAATGTGCAGACTTCTAGTAGATGAGAGGAGTATTGCAAAACCAAGCTTTTCATATTATATCCTAATTGTGAGGCATGAAGGTTTAAAATGGGGAATCAGGGTCAGTATCAGAAGACAGTAAACTATTTTAAAATTTTTTACAGAACCCTATATTTGTTTCTGAATCATGATCCAATACTCTCTTAATTTTTAGAATAAAGTAAATGATAAACTGCTGCAGTTCAGAGTTACTGTGTGCATGTGTGTGACTGCTTGTGGACATCTCTTAGCAGAACAACATAATTTGGACTTTTTTAAAATAGAACTGTCTTATGGTTTGACTGTTGCCAATCAAACGTTGGCAAGGGAAACACTTTTTAAAAACTGAAACTTGTTGCATCTTATTTATGCCATAAATTTAGACATTTCTTTGGAGAATCCATCTCATCCCCTGTTCAAACTTACGTTATTTGTAAATATATTTGAACTTTCAGTTGTATCAGCAATTCAATTTTTTATTCACTTAAAACATAGGTTTTAAAATTTTATTAGGGAGAGGTGATATGTATTCACAGGAAAACGGCTAGTATATTTAAATTAGTGTAAATACAGTTAAAGAATTATTGATAACAGAGAATTGGGCTGCACACGTGTTGCAGGGGAGTTGCACTGGAGTTGTTCTTTGCTGCAGGGGATCAGAAGGATCCCTATGGCCTGACAAAAACATGCAGACCATACAGAGCAGGTCACATCTCAGGCTCTGGGAGAGCAAGCCTGTTCTACAGCACCCAGAAGGTGCCTCTGCAAAGGGAAGGAAGGAGACCAAAGACAGAATATTGCGTCCTCTTGGCTTTTTAGGGCCACCAATGAGCGAAGTATAAATCTAGATTCTTATTGCCCATGTGATGGAGACTGTAACTGGAGATCACAGTTCTATATAGTTTAAAAGAAGGGCAGCTATTTCCTTAATGATTCCTCCCAGAGAAAAAGAAGTCTTCACATAAAATCCAAAGGGGAAGATGAGAAATTATCATCTAATCAATGAAGCAATACTAAGTCTAGACTCTGTAGTTAAGAGAGAACTGAATATATATTAGGCAAAAGGCTGGTAATTCCAATGGTCTGTCCATCTGTTTGTTTGGAGGGCTTTTTTTCTTTTTTATCTAACTTCCTCCCACCTTGTCTCCTTCCCCATTGTTTTGTTGTTCTCATTTTCTCTCTTGCACACATTACAAAAGATACCTTGTGTAAGAACACAAACAAAATGTTGCATTTGCTGTTGCATTTGTTATTGCATTCTGTGGAGTAAAATCTGAAATAACTTCCTAAAATGTCTGAAATAGTGGTTAAATGAGGGAAAAAAGGGGAAAAAAAATCTCTGTAAAGAACTGTGGAGACATGGGCCAGATCTTATTGTACATGTCCAGGTGTACAATGGAGCTTTAACTGCTGTGGAAGGCTCCAATACTGAACCACCTGCTCAGTTTGTCCATGAGCAGAACATCTGGGATTGGGAATGGGCTTGTTGGGTTTGTTTGTTTGTTTGTTTTTGTTTGTTTGTGGTTGGGGTTGATGGGCTTGCTGGGTTGGTTTGTTTGTTTGTTTGTTTGTTTGTTTGTTTTTGTTTGTTTGTTTGTTTGTGGTTGGGGTTTTTTCGTGGACTCAGGGCTTGCTTATTTAAATTTATTTTTCTCTAACTACTTGCACGATGTAAATTAGACAATGAGATGCATTTTGCCATTCTTGTTTGTAGCTGATCTCAAATACAGCTATTGCAATACAGCTGTCTTCTTGCAGCTTGTGCTCCTAGCTTCCTTATGTATTTTTCCATGATGTGAACAGTCTTCCTACCTGATTAGACATTTTTAAGCTCTTTCTTTCAAGTCAAGTTCTGTTTGCACCTATTGAGGACTTGAGTCTAATTCTGTAATATTACCTGTTGCTTGGAGTCTGACTCCCTTAAGTGAAAGAACAGCTGTAAGGAACCATTTCTGTGTAGTGACTGGGCAGAACCTTATCAGTTTTTTCCAGAGAGCTTCTAGCACATTGTATATGTATTTCTGAAACATTATGGTTTTCCCAAATGCTTTTAACTTTTCTTATTGCTGCCAGAGCCACCAAAGAATTTGAATTTGAGCAACAACTTTGCCCTGTAATTCTTGTGTGGAAGAGACAATGAAGAACCATCATAATTTCCCTGTAACAGTCATGATTTTACAGGCCACTACGATAACCCTTCTTGGCTGTCATTTTTCCCAGATAATAATCTGTAGGCCTTATCCAATATCCCTGCTTTCTGGGTGAAGTATCCTGTCTGTGAGCCAAAGAGCACTATACCTGCATCACATAATCACAGGGTCGTGAAGTGGCCTGTGGTATGTACTCTGACTTACACCTGGAGTTTATATTTGACAGTGATGTGTATAAAGGCCTGATTAAGTTAGGGGGGAAGCTGACTAAACAAACACAGAGTCAATGAATTAATCTGAATATAATTTTTTGTGTTATTGAAAAGTCTCATAGCAAAAAAACCCCTTCAGTGTAGGACTGCCATTCCTGACCATCAGGCAGTCAGAAAGAATAGTACACTGAAAAGTTTATTATAAAAACTAGCATACACAAAAATATACATATGCAAGCACTTAGTGTAGGAAAAGCCCTGGCAAGAACCCTAAAAATGTGTTTATGGAATCATTACAATAGTGAAATTGTCACTGAATATATAGTTAAATCAGTGAGAATTTAGAAGAGAGAAAAATACTTGAACTTATGTACGTTGGGATTATTTTCAGAGATTCTATCACAGCTGCAGGGCAGGTACACCTAGATATGAATATTCACTTCTGAGTCTGAACCACAGAACTGAGCATGTAGGAAAATTATATTGAAGAGCAATATAAGATTGTTAGTAAGGGGGATGATGTAATATTGTGGCATAGTTACAAAACAGTGTTCTACACTTCTCTGAGTGTACCCTGGCTTCTCAGTGGGCCTTGCTCTGGACAGAACCATGTGTCCCTTTTGCTGGGGGATAACATGGGAGCCTTTTCCAGCTGTATTGGCTTGTCCATTTGGGCACCTGTAAGACCCCTCACTGTGGGAGGAGGTAGGTCTGTCACTAGGATTCACCTCAGGGGACTTGGAAATGTTATTTATTTTATCCTTTTCACATGTGCTAGGAAAACAGTAGAAAGAGTAAGATGCTCACATGCCTAGATCTATCTTGTACCTTCATCCTTCCTTGCCTGCACTGAAATCCCTTCTATGTCAGAAATTCCATGTCTATTTAAATCTCTGAGAACCTGCTGACTTTATCTACACTGAGCTGCAACAAAATTTTCTATCCGCAACAAAACAAATGGTTGTAAATTGTTAGAAGGAAAAGACAACTTTTTCCTTGTGTCTGAATGCTACAGATGCCACCAAGTGAAGGCATCAAGCTGACCCTTCTTGCAGAAGGACTAACTAGGCACTCTGTGTCTTCTGGGTAAGAAATAGAAATACTCTGCATTCTTTTCCTTGTTGGTCTAAAATAGGCCATAAAGGAAGATATTCCAGGCACGGTGTTTATAAAAACCTGGAGAGGACTGAGTGGAACTTAAATCTTTAGATGGTTCTTGAAAGCTGATATCTGGCACAGTCAAGGTAAATTTGAATTACACTGTATTGACTGTAGCTGAAACTCTGTGCTAAGGGCAGACAGATGATAGAAGGCATGTGTGGTTAGTCTGAGGAAATGAAAATACTTTTCAGACATGATTCCTTTTGCCCCCTTTCTGTGAAATGGGTTGAACAAACTGAAATTTCTTTGTCTTGTGTGATAGAATTGTAATATAGTGGTGGATGTGGAAGAGGTTTTTCTCTGGGAAATTTCTGTTGTCTTGAGAGCTGGATATTAATATAGGCTGTCAGCATGCACAATAAACCATGTGTGAGTGAAAATATCTGTGATGTTAATTCCAGATTTTATATAAAGGAGTGGCATGGTAGGTAGGTGCTAAATGCTCCATGATGGAGAAGTCATAGTCTGGGTTCTTTGGTGATCATCTCCAAAAGTTGTGCTTTTTCTTAGGAGAGAAAATCCTCTGCATTCTTACATAATAAAAAAGGTAATCTTTAGAGTTGTCTTCTAACCCAGGTTTTGAAGACATGCTTGTAAGCAAGAAAAGAGTGAGGGAAAGCAATCTTTTTTCTGAAGTGACAAGTGACAACACCCCCCTTTTTTTTTTTTAAGTCCACTTTCCCATGGATCTCTTGTCCAAGTGGCCTTACACTTTCCCAAAATAATTTCCTCTGGCTACAGACCAAACACAAGAATTTAAGGCAAAAAATGTTCCTTAAAAAAAATGGCTGAAAGGGTATCCTGTTGCATGATAAAAATGGAATTGTATTTAATGACGTTGCTTTAGCACTTAGGGCTAATAATTATGTGTTAAAATCAGATTCTGATTTTTGTATGGGTGCTATAGATTTTTCTTCTATCTAGAAGTGTACATACAATATGAAGGAAATATCAGATGGAAAGATCTCAGTGGTCTGTCAGACTTGTTCCCAGCCATGTTCTAGTAGTGCTCCATCCTGCCACCATTAACAGAACCCCTTCCCAAGGTCTCTGGTGGAAGGAAGTGGCAAAGTTCAGGGCTTGCTGGCCTCACCACTGTTTACTTACATGGGAACAGCAGCTGGTCCAGTAAAGGCCATAAGGTGGTGTAACCCTTTCATTCCATTATTTTGCTCACTGGCTGTCTGTCACAAGTGTCAAATTCTAAGTTCTCAGTGGGCAGAGGCTGCAGCTGTTGCTGATTTCAGCAGCTTCCACAATAGCTGCATCCTCAGTACAGACACTGGCAAAGGTGAGATTTACGTTTGGGGATTTTTTGTTTTACAATAATGCCTATACTCCTTAGGCTAGATGAAGTCTTCTTTGTTCTTTTGCCTTGTACAAAAAATAGTAATATGGAAAAAACATCCCCTAGGAATTTAAAAATCTTGACACGTTTATTAATCTAAATATCTAAGAGCACAGCCATTGCACTCTTTTAGACTTGCTACAGAGTGAAATAAAACACCTACGTTCCAGCCACTATTTTCTTGCAGCTGGGGAAGGACAAAGGGAAGGATTTCGTTAGATAGAAAAGAAGGAACTTATGTTAGGTACTGATTGAACTAAGAAGAGAGCCAGCATTTAGTTTTCTTGTCACAAAATATTGGATGAAGTTGCATGTCACTGGACTGTAGTCTCTGTATATCAGGAATGTTAACATTCAAAACAGCAACAAAACAATTCTTTTGATTAGTTGCTGAATCTCACATAGAAACTTTGTTTTTTGGACATCCAAGTGGACACAAGATTTCTTTGCTTGGATTCTCTTTGCCTTCTATGGTTAGATTTCATATGACCTGTAGCTTTGTAGGAACGGCATTCACATCCCTTTGTAGGAACGGCATTCCCATGTGGAGGGAAAGATGGACAAACCCTGCTGTCTCTCAGAGCACGCTGTTTTGAGGAGCTGCAGAAGTAAAAGTTAGCAGCACCAACGCAGTGTCAGACTGCTGCATGAGTAAAGTGTAAAACATGGAGATGAGTCATGTGGCCCTCACATTTGCAAAAGTTTTTTCACATCTGTATGCCACGAGTAGACTCGATTAATGAAAGTGTGAATGGGGTAGAGAGGACTGAAACCTGCTGATTACAAAGGACATTCCTTTATCTGAGAAGGTGTGTGCATACATTGTGGCTTAGAGTAGTTTATTCCATGTTTAAATAGTGTTCTCTTAAAATGTATAATGTGGGTGTTTGCCTGAGCTCCTGACAACAAAATTTATTACAAATTACGTGTTTTCTGATAGACACATGCTGCTTTCCATTTAAATTTCCTACAGATGTTATTTTTGGATTCAGCAATGTACTAATTTGGGCATAAATATCTTTTAATTTTTAACAAAGGAATTAAGCCAGAGGTGTGGTTGTTTTTTCTCAGCCTAGGCCATCCCTATGATAATATAACAATAACTTGCAAAATGCCTCAAAACCTCACAGAACATAGACAAGTGATGGTAGTAAGATTAATTTGTAAATTTTTGGGTGTTTTTTGGGGTTATTTTTTGTTTGTTTGTTTTTTTGTTTTTTTTGATGAGTTTTTTTTTTATGGTGTGGTGGTTTTGATTTTTTTTTAAAATTCATTCATAAAGTAGATCAGGGCCTGTCACTTTCCTGCAAACAGATAATAAACTGAAGGAGTCATGATGACATATTTCACAGATCTGAGCATCTTCCCTGGGGATCTTTCAGCAGTTGCAAGGCATCACCGGGGCACTATCAAGGAGAATCAGCATGAGTAGGGCATTGGGGTTTTCTTCCAGCAAGGAGGCAGACACTGGAAGAAATGCTGTCTGCACAAGCTTTTGGAATTGTGCAGCCACCTTGCCTGGAAGAGAAAATGTCTGCAACTCATGCAGTCCCTGCCATCTCTGGCAGACTTATTTTGGTGGGTGTTGTTGTGATGCAGGCTTTTGTTCTACTAGAACTGGAAGGAGACACTTAAATGATAACTTTTGAATGTGGTATTAAAATCTTTCAAATAAGTAATTGTTCAGAACAGCTACTCCCAAAGCAGCTTGCTTAGTTTAAAAATCTTCTGGGACTTTTGTTCTTGTTTGTTTGTTTTTCTTGACTTTTCTCACATTTTCTTCACATTTCTCCCTCATCCCCCCAAAAGATTCAAAACTACTGTGTAGCATAACAGAAAGAAAAACCAGTTGAGGTGGAATTCCCCCCCGAATTCCTTTTGTCTAAATCCCAGAAAAAGTCAGTGGTGTTGGTGCTCCAAAACCAGTTAATTATTTTAAAAATCCTACCTAAATAAAGCTATCTATCACCTTGGTTTTACTGAGTAACATTTACAGAGCCTGCACTGTAATAGAGCATCACTTCACTGACAGAGGAGGACAAAACATTTTTAGATATCTAGTTTGAAGGCAGGGGTCATGTCAGTTAGAGCAAAAGTAAGCAGTATTTTTCACTCCAGTGTCTGTTGGATGAAAGAAGTTGAAGATGAAGCTGTGTTACCAGTCAGCTAAATGCTGGTAGCCATGGAGAGAAGCAGCAGCTAATTGAAACTAATAAATCTCTTTGTGTTAGATAGTCTTGTCCAAGAAAGTAAAAGGTATGTGGTAACAATGAGTATAAC
This sequence comes from Onychostruthus taczanowskii, assembly GCF_017590055.1. Taxonomy (NCBI): domain Eukaryota; kingdom Metazoa; phylum Chordata; class Aves; order Passeriformes; family Passeridae; genus Onychostruthus; species Onychostruthus taczanowskii. The sequence continues at coordinate 6,850,076 of NW_024500794.1, forward strand.
TACATTTCATTTTTCTTGTGATGTTATGGTTACAGATAGAGTTGTGCCATTAGCTGTTTAATTGCAGTATTAGAAATCCATCAGGGCATGGTATGAATGAAGCAGTTTCTTTATATGCATAAGTGACACAGAGGAACTTAATTCTTATTGTCTTTCAAAATTTCTCCTTCATTGTATGCTTTCTCTTGGAGCATTGTATGCTTTCTGCTTGGAGCAGAGACTTTGAAATCTGCCAAAGGCATTACAGTACTGGTTAACAGTTGGACTCAATGATCCTAAGGGTCTTTTCCAATGTAAATGTTTCTATGAGTCTATCCTATGGTTCTGTCTAACTTCTCTGACAGGTTTCCACTTCTCAGTCTGGCACTACAGATCCAAAGTGCCTATTCAAACTCTGTGTGTAATGCAAGAGATCAAATACTTGCCACATTAAATAAAAATTTGACAAGTGACTTGTCAAGTTATAGAGTGGAATCCTTTCATCTTGGCACTCTTGAATGGTTTTTGGACCTAAATATTGACATTTTGATACTGTGGATCTACAGAAAAGAGTAGGTGAAAATGAAACAGAGCTGAAAAAATGTCTTGGTCAGAACTTTGCTCACAAAAACTGTGAAAGAAAGCATTTCATAAATATATGCTAGTATAGGTAAGGTTTTCTGTTCAAAATAAGTAGTCTCTTATTTCTGAAGTTTTGTATTTGAAACACTTTGAAACAAAGCTTTTCAGATAGGAAAAGAAACCTACAAAATATTTGGAAGTATGTTTTCGAAACCATTGTTTTGAAAATAAATTAAGCAAAAATAAATGAAACAAAAAGCCCCAATTTCTAAAAATTGAAGACACACATTGTTTTAGATGGTTATGCTGTAACTTATTTTTAATTGCCAGCAACTGAAAAAGGGATCTGTACAGCCTTGACCAGGAGTTCTTAGATCTGTATGAGAGCTCCCTGACACAATGATCTCTCTCTCAGGTTACTACTTCTGTGTTGCACTATGTTTCGATTACTGCGATGGTGCTACCTGCAGTTACAGACTCCAGCTTGGCTGTTCCTCTGTCTCTCTGAAGTCAGAGCAATATGGTGGTTAAAATTATAAATAGGAAAGGAATTAAATAGGATTTTGATTATTTTATCCCCTGGATTTAAATACTTCTTTAAATAGTTCAATACTTTAAATAGTTAAATACTACTTTAAATAGTTCAATAGCTGTCTACTTCTAAAGGAAGTAGACAGCTATTGAACTATTTCCACAAACTGATATACCCTTTGAATTTCATGTAAATCCTGTTTTAAGAGCTAAAGTGGAATACGAGTTTTGCTGGTTATTTTGCAGGGAAGTCAGCTTTACATTCATTATTTTATTACATGCAGTACTCAGCTGCTTCTGGTCACTGACATTAGCCAAACTGTTCAACTAATAGATATTTTCAGTTTAAATGTGAAAGGAAAGAGAAAATCTGAAACAGAGTTTCTTCATTTTTTCCTCATTACAGCAATTAATTGCATCCCTCATTATTTCTGACAGTGTTTAAACTCCTTTTTGCTTTACCCTGTGCCTACAAAAATAAAAGTAGCAAAGTACCTTTAAAATAAAACAAGCAAGACAATTGATTTAGGAAAAAAATAGAAGGGGGTGCCAAACCAAACTCCTGTATTAAAATGCACCTACATAATGAGAAGTCGACAATGAGACATTGAATTTTGTGGTTAAAAATCAAATATCTGGTCTCACAACTACATGTGAAGTTCTAATACGGTAAAAGGACTGCTTGAAAATACTTTCTAAAGGTTATGAGAAAAGACTTACCTAGGAAGCACAGCCAAAATTTAAGCCATTACTTAAGATGTGAAGTATTTGGCAACAAGAGATCATATTAATCAAAAAAGATGTCCTAGTTCATTATTTTTGGTCTAAGAAAAACTTGGTTCTTTGCTTAAGGCTACTCAGTGTACCAGCAAACAAGCATTATAGAAATAGAATCAAAATGCATTTTTTCCCTTAATCAAATAACATAGCACCCTAAATACATTATTAACATTATTTTACAGCCATGTGAAATGTAAGATATGATCTGTTAATATATAAAATTGATGCACCCCTCCCATGCAAAATCAGCCTATTTCTGTCTGGGTTGAAACTGGCACAGTTGGCCCAAGTGACTGGAAAGCTCGGGGGCTTTGTTTGTTTGTTGCTGCTGTGCAGCACAGTTTCCACTGGACAGCTGTGCTAAACTGATGTAACCTCAGGCAGAGCTGGACATGCAAATGGGCAGACACACTCAGATTCATTTGACTGTACATCCAAGTGTTTTAATCAGAGCTTATTAATCTAGCTGAGCACCAAGCCCTCCCTTCTCCTCAGTGCACACCTCTAATCGTCCTGTCATGCTAGGAAGCAGTTTGGTCTTCTTTCCCCTCTTCCTTCCCATAGTACAAGTACTACAGATTTGAGTCTTCTGACAATTTGTGGTATGCAGGTCTCCCTTCCCTGGCCAGTCCTTTTGAGGTGAGAATTGTTTCTTTGCTGGTCTCTGGTGCTTGCTTCAGGGAATGATGGAAATTCAGAAGTATTCTTTGGCTTCTCAGAGATTCAGTTCTGTTATACTGGATTTGGAGGATTTGATTGCAGTAAGAGCCATGCCTGTGGAAAAGCAAACAAACCTCAGAGGTAATTTTTTAAAGCAGGAGCACCTTTGGAACAGTAACACAAGCTCTGACAGGGTGGGCACAGAAGAGGAAAGAAGGGAGGCCAGAGAGATCCATGACTAATGCAGCAGTAGTCCAGACAGATCTGAATCTTATGACAGATTTCAACTATGCCATGGACTGGCTTGACTCTGATCCCACTGAAATCAGACTTCAAAGAGGGACAGAAGTGTAGCACTGATTGATTTTATAATCATTCTACCTTTCAGTCCTGTTCTGATCAAGTGCTGGAGTGTATTTAAAGCATCCACAAGTAGCTTTTAGTAGTTGCTCACTGCTACTGCTGACGATAAATTCATGAAATAACATACACTTCCTGTGCCTTTTGTGTGCCAAGTTTGTGCATGTCTGCATTCAAATACAGATGAAAAATTAAATTTGTTTGGCTTAAGCAGTTTTCACTGACAGCATAACTCATTCCTCTTGAGTTCCTGGATAAGCTGAAGCTGAAACTATTTGTTCTTCTTTCACTGCCCAGTTCCTGAAAGCTGGGGTTAGAGCCGGCTTGCTTCATATCAAAGTTGTGCTGAGACACACCGACAACTAAGGCAAATAAGCTGTCACTTTCCCAATCCTCCAGTTCAACCACACTTTAATATAAGACCTTGGAGAAGGACTAGACTTAGTTGCAGATAATACTGGAAATTTCACATGACTTTCAGTAATTACATGAAAATGGGTTTCTTGATACTATTTTTTAAATTGCCTGATATTTGACAATAATCATATGTCTATATATCCTTCCTTTTTCATGTTGGAAGTACTGATGTCTTGCAATAATGATAATTGCAGTGAAAACATAGTTGTAAGATTAGAACTAGTTTTTGTTGAACACATATCTGTTTTATCTTGACAGCTAATTTACAACTCAGCACTTTTACAGGACCAAGAGAACATCATTCCTGTTAAATGGAGACTCCTTCTGACTGATGGAAATGTTAGTATTAGCAATTGCACCTATACCAAATACAGCTTCATTTTAGAAGAAAGTGTGAAGTTTTTAATCCCGCCTATTGATTAAATAGGGTGACCAAGAAGGAAACGTGGGATGACTTCCAGCTTAAGAATCTGTCTTTTAAAAGTGTTCAAAGATTTTTGCAAGCACATCTAGTAAATATAGGACCAGTTCTGATTTCCAGTGTGACTAGTGCCATTACTCTGGAAGCATGAGTTGGCCATAAAAACGTTACAAATCATTTAAGTCCATGTTCCAAAACTGAAACATGGTTGAAAAAGAAAAATACACATAAATGAGAGTTCATCATGAGAGCATCCTGCAGCTGGATTATTCTTCTATTGTTCTCGACATGTATATGTAATATATGAAGATACTAAGCATGCTTACCAGCTTGTTCATGTGTAATTAGTGTTTTGAGGTGCCTTAGTTTAGGACCTACTCCAAAGAGCACAGTTTTCAGCAGAATCAGAAATGTGTATCACTTCAGGGTGTATCAAGTCAGTAAGAAGTATCAGCTGCCACTGTTGAAAGAGTGGGCAGTATAGCAGATGGAGGCACAATTTTGAATATCCAGGATTAGTACTATGAGTGTACTAAAAAAGACTATTTACAGCCTCAAATCCTCTGTCTTCTATGCTTACTTATTCCTTCAGAAAACACCTTTTAATGACTTACTGCTTCCAGTGCATTGAATACACACTTTTCCTTTGATAGTGCAAGTTTTCCAAAATACCAAAGCAATGTGAGAGAAACATCATCTACGTGTTTTGCCAAACAGATTGATTTTGGCTACCCATGTAAATTTTCTGGATCATTTGGTCAAATACTCCACCCTGTTGCAAATTTGGAATTCATGCCAAATATAGCATCCAGCAGTGAGATAAGACTGAATTGTTTCATGTGAACTACAGTGGAGTTTTAAAATTCTTGTTTGTGATAATTATTCTGTATATACTGTTACAAATATTGCTCAAATAATCTGAAAATACTGTGGTTGCTTTTGAACTCAATCAACTTAACATTCATTCTCAGAAAGATATTTGTTCAAATGCTGGTACAAGTACTACTGCTTCTTATTTCATAACTGTGTGCAAATACATATTGCTAGTTTTTGTTATTATCCAAAATTTTAATAGTTGGTGAAAATTATATTTTTACTGGAAAATTATGTTTGGATATTAGAAAAAAAAAGCAGACAGGGCTTACCCACTGAAGGCAGTGGGACTTTTTCTGAAATTTCCATTTAGTATGTCTGACAGAAATGGGCTTCATGCTGTTTCAGTTCCAAAAACATTGTTAGGAAACATTAGATCTGATAGTTTTCATCAATCAGGAATACTCAGTACAGCCAGATTACCTGTTACTTAAGAAATCTTAATTAAAAAACAAACAGGTGTAAAAAAGTGCTCCCAGGATTGGAAGGATCCTATGAGGAAGAATAAGAAAGCTTAGCCAGCATGTTCAGGCAAAACAAAAAGATGGGTAAGATTGTATTCTATAAACACATTAGAAAAAGTGCTATTTAAGCTGAGGGAAATGCTGACACAAGAGCAAGTGGATACAAACTATTTGTGTACTGTTATTCTGGATTTTAAAAGGTTTCTGATTCTAAAACAAATGAGACCCTATGAAGCTCTCCCCTAAGAGTAGCAAGAGCAAAAACACCAAAAAAACCCAACCCTCAAACCAAAACAATTCTAATTTATTATAAGCAGAGCCATCATATGAAAAAGATTATATGGCATGGTTGCCTACAAAAACAAGGGACTGAACTTAATGACCCAAGAGTCCCTTCCAATCTGCTGTTCTTAATTAGATGTATGAGTATCATGGGAGTTCTTCTAGCCTCCAGCCTGTTCCTGCAAGGAGATACAAGAAGATTTGTGCAACTTCCCACTAATATCCCTGAAAATCTGCAGATCCCCACTGACGTGTAGGTGATATGGATTCTTGGATCAAATTCTAGGGAAGGGTTCATGATCCCAAAAGAAAATTCTGTATCTGGCTTCTGTTTTCTGTCTTGATTTTGCATGCAGCTTCTGTTTCAATTCCTGAAACTCCCTTCTATTAATTGCTTCATTTTTCTTGTGAATATAACATTTCTTATTGAAGAATGAATTAAATACTCATTAAGAATACATTTATAATTAAAATTCATATGACTGGGAATAGTTTTACATGCACAATACCTGTCGCCAAGACCTGAGTGTTCTTGTCACTGTGAAATCTGTGCAAGTGGAGGGTTCAGTGGCTTTTACACACTTGAACCAACATTATAATTTTCATTACTGTGGGTCAGGTCTTGTGCCATAAAAAATGTAGCACATACTTCTCATAGGACCAGTGGGTAGAGATGTTAAGGTAGCCTAAGCTTCCAGTGTCAGTGGGGAACAAATTGTAGTGGGAACCTCTGAAAATGAAGTTCTTGATCCAGTAGTATCATAGAGAATGGCACTGTTGCCCTTTATGAAGCTCCATAGTGCAATAGTTTTTGAGACTGAATCCTTATTTTACCACTTATGGTCACTTCAAAGTCCTCACTGAAGTATTTCCTTTACACAGGATATAATCTGGTTATTTCTGCCTCTGTTGCTTCACCTGTAAATCAGGGCAGTGTGTTGAGGGCTGCACATACTTGCAGGGGCTATCTGGATTCTCTGACAGAAAGCCCTACTTGTAAATTATTATGAAAAAGGTTTTTCTAGAAAATATGTATTGCATTCCAAGTTCTAACTTGCTATGATGGTAGATGGGAAAGGAAAGATTCCTGTTAATTTGGCTGGTAAACTCCAAAGACTTCAGTAACTGCTTTCAGTTGTTCAGGGGTTCTCTAATGTGCTGTTTTCACAGGGAAGTTCACCAATGGCAATAACCTCAGCAGTTCTTACTGTTCATGAGCTTGCTGTGTGAAAGCCATGACCTCCAAAACTCAGAAGGACCCATTTGCTCATGCCAGCAGCCATGTCAGGTCTGCCTGCCAGGCACCCACTGCCAAGAGAGAAGTGGGTACCAGGGTCTGAAAGGTATACAAGACAGCCTTCAAATGCTGAATAAAGAGGACTGAAATGTTCTTAGCTCTCCATTCTGAATGGAAAGGATTTGATTCTGGCATTTTCCTTTGGCAGTGTTTTATCTTTGTACTGAGAATAGTGTATTTCTTCCTATACTGGACACTGTAATCAATAATCCTAGAATTTTATTGCATAAAAAAAACCAAACTTTATTAGGGCAAACCTCTGCCTTTGATATGATTTGTGCCACTGTTAAAGTTTTTAAATTCAGTCCTGACAATTAAACCAATGAAAAATACATAATGCCACTATTCCATTCTGCACTGAAGATAGCTGAATGTCTTATGTCTGGAAGTCTAAAACACAACCACTTATCTGTGGTAAGCATAGACCAAGAACAAACTTGCAAGAAGAAATCTGCAGCTCTCATCAGACATAGGCCAAGAGGTTTCTTTGGCCATGGGCTTGCAAACTCTGAAAGCACTTTTTTGACTCAAAACCTTGTAGCATGTGAATGGAAAAGAAAGATATTTTATCCAAAGCAAGTCAGCCTCAAACCCCTGCTGCCTTTTAGCTGTGAAATGGAAGCTGAAGTGACTTTCATTATCATGTGCCACCCAAAATGCTGATTTTCTCCTTGGTCTTTTCTCAATATTTTCAGTATGCAAGACAATTTGCAGTTCCTCAGAATGTTTCTCAGTACATTACAAGCAACAGCTAATGCAAGTTACTTAAATTTAGACATTGACACATTTTAGAAAGGCAGACTGTGTTCTTTTTCTAGTAAATAGATGAACTGAGCTCATAAATATCAGATCACCTTTGTTTATGCAGAGAACATGGGCAAAGGCAAGACTGTGCCTGTAAGGAGAGTAAGGAGAGCCTCCTTGCTTTATGATGTTCATGCTCCTATTCCCCATTTAAAACCACTATAATCTATACTGCTGTTTATCTTCAGGGACTGTCAGCCAATTTAATTAGTTAATTTTTTAACAGCATTGGGAAATGGAAAATACAGTATATGCATTGAATATTGTCATTTGGTCTGGAGGATATTTTAGTGTATGTTTTGGCCAATTTGATTTTTTTTATAGATATATATTAGCTCTGTCTTGGTCCCATTGCCAGTGCAAATAATTTTGAATTTAATTGAAAAAAATTCTGCTTTGTTTCTTCACATTTAAGATAGCAAATTTTTTGTGTCTGTGGGAGTCCTAAATTCCAAGGTCTGCTGGCTTTTTTTCCCCTTCCTTATGACTTGAAGGATATATGCATTGCAATGAAGTTTTGGAGGAAAGAAAATCTGCCCATATAAGGAAACACATGGAAAACCATTCTGGAAGCATAGAAAGCATAACAGTTATCAAACAAATAAAATCTGTTGTCTTAGAAGGCACGTTGAGTTTACTTATTTTTACTTTAGAGTTTGTTACTTTGCATCTCACAGAGGTCACCAAGCTTTATTATTTGGTGAAACTGGGTTGTTTTGAGATCTTTTGATTTGGACAATTTGAAATAAGAAGTTAAAATCATTAGCTGCACTTCCATCTCTTCAGCTGGCATCTAAGAGCAGTCTTAGGCTGACATCTCAAATGGATGAAATCCCTACTCTGATTCTTTTACTTTCTCTATGATATCTGGATTTTCATTGCTTGCTTGTAGGATATTCAACCTATTTAAAACACCACTTACTGAGGTCAGCAGCTTTGATTACAAAGTCCCCAGTCAGGAAGAAATAAACTTTACCTCAGCATCCTTCCACTCTTACACAGGGACTCATCATTAGAGATGTTAAAAGTGTCTGAATATCCATGTAGACTCATCTGGATTCTCATGATGTAGGTAATCAGGGTATCCTCTTCCTGTATTTTTTCATTTTTTTGTTAAAAGAATATTAATTTAATCTGCAAGTTATTCAGGCAGCTTTCAAACATATTTATAGTTCCTGAAAGTCTTTGCTACTGTTTGTCTTGAGTTGTATGTTAATTTGCCAATTAACATAAATTTTGATTTTATGAACCACATTATGAACACTACAAAATAAACGGTAGGGGATTTTAAATTATTTTCTGTAGTTTGTACAGATAGCATAATCTTTTGAGAATGTGGCAAAATCTTAATTCCAATTTAAAACAGTTTAAACTCATGAAGATTGTTGCCTCTGTTTCACTGGTTTGGAAAAACACACTGAAGAGACTGTTCCACTACCTGCTCAACATGTTCACTTCCAGACTTTCCAGGCTGCCATTCAGAAAACCTATATAGTTCCATTTCAACTTAAAGTTAGTATTAACAGTGATGAATACCTTACACTTGTCATTCTTAAAATTTCATAATTTTTTTATTTTTTTTTTTACATTCTGGCAATCCCTATACTTGAGCCTCAAAAACAAGCAATTTTACATTGTCTTGTATTCCAAAGCCTTGAGCACCTGCCCTTTGAGGATTCATTCCCCTTCTCTTGGTGGTACAAACACAAGGACTAAGATGTCTCAAAATGGGACCCTGAAAATGAATGGACATATTTTGGGAAAAGACATTAAATTACTTACAACCGGATTTACTGTAGTTATCATTAGAAGAAAGCAAATCAGGAAATTGTCATTCTATATACTGTGGTTGTTGTCATTCCTTTCCTCACATGAAGCCAAATGGAATCTCTGAGAGCAAAGACAATTATTTTCTGTTTGAGTCCAAGAGCAGGTGTCTGAGGCATGTCAGAAATATGTCATCTGATCTGCTTTCTCTGTATGATCCAAAATATGCCATCAGTATTCTTCAGGTTAGATATGTCAAAATGCATAATGATGCTGACCAAAACCAGAATTCTGTAGTCAAATAAGCTAATCTATAAGCTGGTGATCTATTTTTCTCTTTGTAACCATTATGCCATTCCTGCTGGGGCACCAGGTAGAAAGTGGTCTATTGAACAGTAATACCAGAAGAAGTCAGATTATTTTCTTTATACTGTTTTAGGGTGTTGGGGGAGACAGATAAGTATTGGTTTGTTTTGGTTTTTTTTGGTGGGGGTGGGGTGGACTGTTAGATTTTTGGTTTTCTTGTTTGTTTTTGAGAGGCAAAAAGGCAAAATAATTACAGTAGATGAAACACAATGTTTAAAGGGTGCATGGATTTTAGATCAGGACTAGGTTCTGCCCCTCCCATTCAGAGTACAAGCAGAGTGAGGCTGGGTCAATCTGCACCCACTGAGGTAGAGAAGTTCTGTGTGGTGTTTTCAAGTGTGTATCTGTTTGTGTTATGTAAGGATGAAAGTCTTGGCAAATAGTCTTGTGTGTGTCTTCCCCCCGTATAAATAACTTTAACAGCTTTTTTGAATAAATCAGGATTGATTTAATATATAAAATCCTTGAACACTTTTCAAGTGTTTTCCTATAAATCTGTTGATTTCACACCCTATTTATGGTGATCTCTTACGAGGCCAATCAGCTGCAGTGAGAGCTTCACTCAGTGCCTGTAGATGTAATATATCTCTTCACTGTGAGACAAGAGCAGTAAGATTTACCAGCACACTATTGCAGCTTCTGTAAATGAAGTATCCTTTCTACCCTCACTCTCTTACTAAGGATAAGTTTTCATCTTTTCTTCAAACCAGGGAAAAACTGCAGGAATTTAATGGAATGGATCTGTATGAAAGAAATCTGCATTTGTTACATTGGATGCATTACCGTGTGTGATTTTGTGAATGTCATTTACCTGCATGTGAGAGTTTGTTGGAACTGTAATTTAAACTCATTTTATAAATGGAAAAGTGCAGACAGCTGTATGAACCTTGGGTAAAATATCTGTGCTGTAGTTTCTCTTAGGGCCTCAGATTTTCCTAGACTTCCTCAGTTTGTGGCTATGGAGAGCAGGAAAACATTTTTTCGAATGCTCAAATGAATCCATTTGATAATGCTCAGCTTCAGTAACCAAATCCCTTTTGAGAATGAAAGAAAATTAAGTTAGATGGTTTCATTGCCATAGGGATGAATCTGAGTTAATATATCTTCTTTTCCAAGGTGTAGCACTGTCTTAAGCCAGTCACTCATGGTACACAGTAACTTGGCTACTTCTGGGAGTGCTGCTCAGCAGGCTGGCAACCAGGCAGAATATAGTGTAGACATTAAATGCAAAGGTTCCTGTGTGAGGATAGCAACATATTTCAAATAATCACCCTCACTGAACTGGAATTTGGTTTCTGATTTGCAGAAGAGGACTCCTAGCCATTATATTGGAGAAGAGGTCTGAAAAGGAAGGAAAAGATTAACTACAGTTAAAATCAAAGGAAATCCATGAAAATGCTGGCTCACTTCTCTGAGTATAGCAACATAGATGGTTCAAAATGGTGATAATTGGTACTACAGAATAAAAGAATCTGCACTAAGTCTAGTGAGAGAGTGTGAGTAGTGAAAAGGACAGAATACAACAAACTTGAAAGAAATTCTCATGGAATCACAGAAAAAACAACTAAATCAGATGGTTTCTTTCCTTTCCCTCAACAAACAGCCTGTCGCTTTACCAATGCTATTTCCAGTGAGCAGAAAAATCAGTGGAATCCTCTCCACTCGGCTACAGCCCTTTACATTTTGAAATATTGCTATTTCTCTTCACTTTGATTTTCTCTTCACTGAAGGAAACAATTTCAGCTTACTCAATTTTTCCTCATAGGTCCTGCTGTGTAGACCTCCACTTGTTGCTGTCTTCCAGACTGTTTCCAGTAAGCTCCTGTGTCATTCATGCATGACACTTGAAGCTTTACCTGTGCCTCACCTCGAGGCCAAAGGACTAGTTCATGTATTTTAAGTACTTTATAAATTCCGCTATGTTTTTTATTTGCACTAGTTTGAATGTGAGGAAAAAGAAGCAAGTGCTTTTGCAAATAAACTAAACTTACTCATTCATATTCAGACTAGCACTCATAGTGAAAGGAAGGAAATGGGAAAGACCTGTGCTGCTACCAAGCTTAACAGAAGCTGTGAGTAAAGAGTGATGTCCTCCCACAGCAACAGTATAAGAGAAGAACCAGGAAAATGGCAAGAGAAAGAGCAGCAAATTAAAAGTGAGGTTCTCTCAGCTACAGGCAGCACAAAGACCAAGATTAAATAAAAAAGGTCATGCCTTGATGTTAGAGCTACAATTCAGTTACTTCCTCTAATGTGAGACTCCTATGCATCATACAACAACTGCTAATTCAAATGAGGTTGGGTGTTTCTAAGTAGGATTAGGAGGTAATAGAGGCATTCAGCCCCACCTAGATCTCCAGTCACTGCTTGCATTCAAATCAGGCTAATTGGAGGGAACCTCGTTAAATATCAATGTTTAACTGTGCCGTGATTAAAAAATGGTTTTTGGCTGGCTTGATGTGGAAAGAAAATAGAAGGCAGAGTGAGGATTAAAGAGGGATCTCAAGCAGATCAAGAGAACCAAGTGGTCAAAAGGGCTTACTTCTCTGTTATGGAAGATTGTATTCACTTTGCCATGACTTAGACAACATGGCAAAAAAGGGGGCCATGTATTGTCCATGCAGTAGCTTTAGCAAAGCTCTTCAAATGGTATATCTCATGGTATAATGGTATATAATGGTATATCTCATGGTCACTGTGGGTACTTTTGTCCAGCACACTCTTTCCAAGGCTTTTCTGTGGCAGCATATTTTGCTGTTTTCCTTCAAAACAGTATTTTAGCAAACATGAAGAAAGTATTTAAAAATAAAAGCTATAGAAGGAGATCAGGTAGAGCAGAGAAATGTTTTAATTTGCCCATGAAATGCTGATCCATAACAAAAGAGGCTTTGAACACTGAAAAGTTTTAATGCCCTTATTTCTAATCTAGTGCAGTGCCTCTGTGGAAAGTGAACTCTTAAATCTGCACTTAATTCTGGCAAGTTGTACTGAGGCATTGAAGAGCTTTTTTGTAAACAAGGGTGTCAGATCTATTTCTTCTCCCTGATTGTTGAGTTATTGAGTTCTAAAATTAATTGTTTACCTGTCCAGTGATATAATGCTTTTCAGACACTGCATAATTACCTCTGCAGAAGGAACAGAGCAGAGCATTATCCCCATCCTCCCATGTGTCCTCGTTTCTCCGCAGATTTGTAGAAGACTACAGCCATTACCAGCAGTAGAGTGAAGCACACAAAAATGGGCCACCCATGGCAGTGCTGACTGCTTTTTCCAACAACAGGTGTCATTGTGAGAGAGTGAATACTTCCCTGAGGGAATATTTCCTTAAGATTGATTATTTGGTAACTGTAACAGTTAAAGCAATGTGCTATTTATCATTGTTCTTCATTAACCTGAGAGACAGGATGTTCATTAAAAAGAAGGTTTCTTCTAAATTGAAAGAAGTTGTAGTTCAGACCAACTGCTTGCATGCTAGATTTCCACAGCTGTTGTGCTGAGAGTGAGGGGATTCAGTGGGAATTGTTTCTGAACAGCACTCAGGTGGTCAGATTAGTCTCCAAGGTCCTGTCCTGAAGTGTTGCACTGCAGTTGTTTCAGTAGAAGTAACTCATGTTAAAAAGTATGTGGATATTAAGAAGAGGACAGTGGGCACACCATTCCATCTGTTTCCTTGTACACAGATCCTGGTTGACATACACAGAATCCCTGGGGACTTTGTCCCTGCTCCCTGTGAAACTTGGGAAGCAGTCAGCCCTGTGCTTCTTCTCAGCCCTCAGCTTGCTACCTTCTCTAAATATCCCAGTCCAACATGAAAACCTGATTTGGTCATTAAACCTGTGCAAACTTAAAAACTCCTGTGTGAAGCTGTCCTTAGAAGACTGCAAGATCTGATGAAGGGGGTAAAGATTGGGTTTTCTATCCTCTTAGACTGGCATGTGAAGCTGTTTCTTAAAGAATTTAAACTATGTAATTGAGGCTCTTTGTTTTGTTTTGTATTTTTCTTGAAACAGGACTAATATGGAAATTTAAAGATCTAAGTGGTCCCTTCTGAAAGTTCCTAACATTGCTATCAGTATCATTTCTTTTTATAAACAGAACTGTTACAGTTCTAAGAAATAAAGTATTCAAAGAATGCACTCATAAAAGATTACGCATACAATGGAATTTTTTAGCCTCAATGGGAACAGGAGACTTTGTGAGAAGTGTTTCTGTGCAATGAACATAATGTTTGAATCAAATTTTAAGCTGTTGCTAATGAAGCACCACCACTTGAATAAGGGGCTACAAGGGAAGCATCTTACAGATGCACAACGTATCAGTTCCTGCTTGGCATATCAATACCCCAGGGCTTTAGATTGTGAAACAAGTGTTCAAAAAGAACAATTCTAGAAGGGGAAGAGCCTGAAATGCAGCTTGAAGTGATGTGAGATTTAGTCCCTTAGCTTGTGTTTTGCGTAGTTTCATCATATGATTTGGCAGTTCTGCAGAGCTGCTGTTAAATACATCACATGGGAACATAACAGAGATACTTCTGAGCCTTGGACAAGTGACAGACCTCACAGAGAAGAAGTTACATGACAGTTCCTACCTACCTGTTCCACTTTTGTAGTTTAGCTTTTCTTTCTTATGTATTCTCCAGTGTCCAGTCTGTTTCTCCCATCACATGACTGATCTGATCTCCCATCACACACCTCAGGGCTTTCCTTTCAGGGGCATGGCTGGTGATACTGCCCCTACTCAAATTCTTTTTCACTGAATGGGAAGGTTGGGGGTATCCCTGCACTTCATCTTCCCTTCACATATGTTATCTACTGCTAGAGGTTCCCCAGGCAGATTCTCTTCACAACTCAACCCCAGCATTGCTTGAAATTATCAATAAAGACATACAGTTAAGAATGAATTGGTTATTCTGAAAGGTTCAGTGAATGGTTCAGCTGGGTACATATTGTCCACACCATGAATTGTTTCCAAATAATTTCCTCCAAGAACCAAAAAGGTTTGTCTCTTGAGTCTGCAAAAAGGTATATTGCCAGACAACAAGGGGCATTGGTCTTGAATGGATAATTCTTGAGCTTAAAATTAATTTCCAGCATGATATGTGAATGTTTCTGTTGCCTTCTCACAAACATCTCCAAAATTTTACCATGATGATTCTCTTGGCCACATATTTATTTCTATGAGCTTCCATGAATTACAAGCAAAATGAGACACACACACACACAAAGCTACCAAGTGCATTTAGTAGTTCTTTATTCAAGTGAATGTTTAGATTGACTGTTGCACGAGTTAGCCAGAACTGCGTGGAGCCAGGTATCTCTGCTATGAACATATCTCTGGAATTTCCACTGGTTAGCAGAGTTTGTTACATACTCATTCCAGCAAGGATAACCCACTAGAAAATAAGCCACTGAGAAATACTGCATTTAGCTAGACCTTTCTTTGGTCTGTTTTTTTATGGTGCTTTTGTTTAACTGTCACTGCATCTGGTGAGCACATTTAGACTGGGGACACAAAAAAAAAAAAAAAAGCATAGAGAGCAAGTGAGAAGTTCTTGGAATATTACAAGCTGCTGTGTGACTGGTAGTGGCAGGGCATGCAGGCAGAAAACTCTCTCCAAAGGTGACACTGGAGTGGGAAAATTTGATACTTATTAGCTAGCAAATTGCCTGAAGCAATAACCTTGAAGTAAATGTTCAGCTGCAAACAGATACTGAATGTCCTGCTCTTTTAAATTTCTTTCCCCATTGATTCTTATAGCCTATGCTTTTCAATATGTGTTTTCTGATCTGTATTGTTTGAAATCTTATAGTCCAGATGGCATATTTTCTTGATCTAGGGACTACTGTACATTTTTTAATGACTTCAATTGTTTCTATTTTAAAGTGACTGTCCCATTTAGAAAATAAAACAGATTATTGTCTAATTAGAGATGCCATTTGGGATGAAACACAGATTACTTTGTATACATTAAAGAGAGAAATTAGTTCATTATTCAATCTGCAACAAAGCTGATGTACTGAGTCCTTAGAAACAGCATAGCCTGGTTCCCCTGCTATCCTGTGCACCATGTTTCCCAAAAATGCTGTCTTCTGGCAGCTCCTTTAGCCTGCACATGTGTATAGGCTGTCATTAAAACAAGAGGATGCACCGTCCTTAAAAAAAATATGAGAGTAGAAAACCTCTACCCTCATCCTTCAGACATAAACTTCTGCCTTTATCAGGACTGCATAAATAAAGTGTGGGGTTTTTTCTAGTCTTCCTTTTCCTCTTCCTTAGAACTTTGTTCTCTGAGGGCTTTTCAAAAGGAAAAAACCAACCCAACACTTTGAGGAGCAGTTGAGAGGGGCCAATTCACACTGACCATTTTGAACCTTTTCTTAGCCCACCCCTCAATGGGCCAACCAGGACAAGAATTAGCTTTGAAATGCGCTCAGTGCTAACATGCTATATTCATGGTTTAGGGCCTGATTCCCAGAACGACTGCGTAATGGAAGTTACCTTTCCTGACAGTTTAGGTATTCTTAATATGCCTATGTTGCATGGTAAGCAAGAATTTTTGCTTCATGACAAGCAAAAGTAATGTTAAAAAGTCGAAGTTGAACATGGGGAAAAAGAGAGGAGGTAAAGCAGTAATCCATGCTCACATACCTTCAGGTATCTGTAAGATTAGGACTTGGGTACCCATCCTCTTGTTATGAGTGCCAAATGAATAGATCCAATGAAGTCTGTGGAGTTCTTGTGGAGTGTAAACAAGTGCAGTGTGCAGTCACTTGGTCAAGTGTTGCTCATCATTTACCCTCCACCCAAGCACTCCTAGCTGTTTCAGTGACTGAGAGAAAAAAAAACCTTCTGTTTTTTAACCCAAATGTGCTGCTTTCTGTCTCCTCCCGCCCTTAATATTTTAAAAACCACAGCTGAGCTACAATGTATTTGGGGTGTATCTGCATAGTGATGGTAGCTCCACCCAATCTGCAAGCCACAGGGGCTGGTGACAGCTCAGGCTGGCACCCATTAGCTCAGGCTGGCACCCATTTTGGTGCATGTCTGTGTTCTGGTGGCTCAGGTGCCAGTCCCATCCTCACGCATCCAAGCATCTTCTGGAGCAGCGCGCATCCTGGCATCTGGAAAGACAGGCAGTGCAAATTCACACTTGTCTGCACCTGAGGCTGCAAACATCCCTTCTGATGCTGTAATAGCCTCAAAAATTCCTGGTTTCACTGGAGCTTAGCAGCTCATCATGAAAAGTGTGCAATGGCATTTAGGGAATTGAAGCATGCTGACTTAATTTTCAGTTACCATCAGCTGCAGGCAGGCTCGCCAGCTTATTAACAGCACTTGGCCTTGAAGGGCGTGGAAAGGAGGTTGTGGAGCACCGATACAGGATGCTCGGGGTTAACTGCTGCCTTTGAACAGAGATCTTCCCTTTCTGCAGGTACAGTAGCACGACGTGTGTGATGCTGCCACAAGTACCATGTGGGGGCAGAGGAGGCGCAGAGGAAGGCCTGGCTGGTCTAGAAGTCGTTGCTATGCCAGTGGCTCCCAAATCTCCGGTGCCACCCATCAAGGCCGGGTCACCGGTGACGTTCGGAGAGACTTTCACGCAGGCAGTTTCATACTTGTCCCGTAGCACCTCACAGACACGGGGACAGCGTGGGGCTATGTAAACGAGACGGGTTGAATTTGTTCTTTCCCCTGTTCTTACACAAGCATTTGGTCATACGGGAAAAGACGCCTTCCGTACACGTGGGAGAGGCATTCACGCAAACAGCTCCGCCAGTTACCGAAACAGGCGTCGCCTGCGGAAAGCCGAGCGGTGGGAGCAGCGTCTCCTGCGAAAGGCAGCGAAACGGAGCCGGAGAGCGCAGGGTGACACCGGGCCGGGGGAACAGCGACGATCCGGGGCGGCACCGGGCCCGGGGACGGCCCTCGCGGCCCCGCCAGGTGGCGCCGTCCCCCGCCGGCTGCGGCGCAGCGCGTCCGGGGCCGCGCGCCGGGGCTCCGGGGAGCGCGTCCCGGCGCTTCCCAGCGCCCCAGGGGCCTGTCACCGGGAAAAGCGCCCAGGAGCGTGGGCTCTGCCTCCCGCGTCGCCTTACTCTCGCCGTTGAGTCCGGCCCAGGGGCAGGAAGGGCCGAGGAGGATGATCTGCCCTGGGGAAAATTGTTCCGTGTCTAGACAAATTCATGAGCTGGGGGGGGTGGGGGTATGGAGGAAATTATTAGAGTAGCTATTCCCCATGGATACGTCCAATCTCCTAGAACTCTCACGTCTTGAAGTCCTGCGCATCAGAGGAAGGGGCACGGAGCAGCAGGAGGGTGGGGATGCGCCCCCGCCACTCCAGCCGTGTCCTAGGAGGCTAGACCCGGAGAGAAGAAATTTTCAGCTGAACAAAAAGTGTCCCTGTCACTCAAGAAGCACTGCAGAAATATTTATATTTCAACAAAACTTTTCCCTGGGAAAACTTCGAAGTTGAAGGAAGATTGACTTTATATAAGGACTGGTCCCTGTTTTGTCTGAATGAAGTCTCTGCTCAGAATCAGAGCAAGAGACCAGCACTGAAAGATCAAATTAAAAGAAAACAAACCACTTCCCAAGTCCTATCAAAGTTTCTGTGCAACACTTTGCTTACTCCTGCTTTTTAATGAAGTATCAATTTGCCTTAATTATATGTGAAGCAAATTTTATTTTGGTATTCTAGAGGGCTGCCATGAAATGGAGTCGTAGTCCTCTTGGCTGTCATATTAATTGATTGCATTTTTTCCTAATAATGGTGAGAGAGCTGTGGTTTCTTATCAGACTGCTGTGTATATATTATGTTGTCTATCTGCTTTATTATATTCTAGTTATAAGAGCTGAAATCAATAAAGCCTGGTTGCTTGACTGTTGCAAGAATATGCGATGTACTTCTCATAGTTTTTAACAAATGCTGTAATATATGTAGAAAACATTCAGTGAACTGTTTGGGCCTAGGGCCCTGAGAAAGACAAGCAGAATGCTGTAGGTTTTTGTCTCAGTTCACACTAATTTTACAGTGACTGATAAGCACTCCATTGTATTTCTTAGAAAAATCTGAACTTCCCAGAAATGTCTGAGGTATTACAGTGGCAAAACAGCTCAGTTTTGCAGACTTTTGATGGTTCTGAATTTGATGGCAAACACAGATGCAATTGTGGAATGCAATGCCTCGTATAGGCTCTCTTTAGTTTAGCTGATTCCTCTGGTATGTTTTTGCAAACTGCCCTTCATTGCTGGGGTTGTCTTTCCTGTAACCATTCACAGGTAGGAGACTTGTTAGTACTTTACATTATTAATACACGATCTTGTTCATTTTGGCCAAGACAAGAGGCTTGAACAAATTCCTGGGGACCCATCACAGTGACTCCTCACAGGACTGTAAGGAAGTTACTTCTCTCAGCCTTATGTTGGGCTCAGCTGTAAAACAGGAATTATGTTATTTTATCTAGGGAGAGGTCAAGACCTGTAGGTAAAAAATGTGACTGTCAATTCAAACCTTTAGGAGTAGATGAATTGGCCATATGCTATCTAGAGAAATAGAATGAAATAGAATGAAAACCCCACCCTTTTGTGGTGACTGATCCAGTTTCTCTGAAATCTTTTGGAATAGAACTGAAGTATTTCACATGTACAGAAATCTACACAAAGGCTGTCCAAGCTTGTAAAATGTCAGATGGATCAAGCTCACTAAATATGTGCAAGATTCCAAAAGCACTTCAGAAAACTTGTTTTCCTTCCACTGGCAACAATGACTTTTTGTATCTCTGCATAAAAATGTTTATCATACATTAAATTATAACTGTGTGGCATCCATAAAAATTATTTCCTTTCTCTCGCTACTCCAAAAACAAATATTAATTTGATCTAAACCTAAAGTATACCTAGATAAACTTTATCTATACTATTTTTACTATTGAACTGCTCAGCTTACACACTATGAACATCATCTAATCAAAATAAATGTACATGATCATGATAGAATTATTTAGCTAGCAGCAGTTTCTATAATGATCAATTAAACAGACTTGTTTGCACAGAATTTTTATAATGAGAACAAGGGTGGTGATGATGGTGTCGCTTAAAAGTTCAATTATTTTTGTAACTCAGCAAGCTGCTTCTTTCAGATAGTCATAACTTTCAGAGCACTCAAGCAGAATTATCACATTCTTGCTTATAGACAAGCAAAAAATTTGTCAGGAGATTTTCAACAGAACACATCCACCCTTTATTAAGTCATACTGATGCCAAGTATTAGAAACCACAGCCTCAACGAAGAATGCTTTTACTCCTCCAACCAAAACATAAATGTACATGTGCCTATCTTGACAGTAATTTAGCTGCATATGCTATAACTTGCCTTTTTATCGTTCCCACTGAGTCCCAAAACTTTGAAAATAGTCTTTAAAGTTATAACCACTTACCTAGATTTTTCAGTACCCTAAGGTTTACGAGCAGTGTCAAGGACATAGGAAATACTGTGCTTTAGCAGTGTCAGTACTTAAATTTTGTCACAGCTTTGTTGGAAATTGCAAACAGGACGGAAAAACTATAGCTCTTTTGAAATATATTCTTCATCTTTTGAGTTTTGATGTTGGTCTTCCTTCTGTAATATTGAGCTCTGATTTTCAGAGTGCAGCATGCCTTTGTGCAATTTAAGGCTTACAGGTTCTTTACAACTCTAACAAGTTTTCATAAACACTTTAGGAAACCCAAAAGTGTTTATGAAAACTTGGTGCTGCTGCTGCTGTGCTCAATTAGGAGGTTTAGAAACAAAAGAAGAAGTGTTAGGATGAAGGCTCCCAAGTTCTGTTTCCCACTTAGTTGTCACCTGGACATACAAATATTTCCATTAACAGAAGTAAATAGGCATCTCTTCAGACTGGTTATTACAGCCATTTCATAGGTGGGAAAATGGAATTTCAAGAAAGGATATGGATTCACAGGCATGTATGTGTGAGGAAGCAATTGGCATCTGAAACAGGATACAGCTCCACCATAAGCAAAGTTCTAAGCCCCATATGTTAGCTGTTTCTCTGCCTTCAGGGAAATTGCTTCTTCAGTCTCTGCTTTCTTACCTGGAAATTAAAACAAAACTGTAAAACCCCACAGGTGATTGAAAAATAACATCTGTCAGTTATTTAATGCAAAACTCTTTCTTTTCTTATTAGCCCTTTTGTGTTGATATATGAAGGGGTCTAGGGAGGCCACCATGGTAAATTGTAAGTTAACGCATTATATAATGCAAAGTTGAAGTGCAGTAAGTTTCAGTACAGTCCATGTATTTTTCCTATGTGGCTCTGTCCTCAAGTTTCAAAGAAATATGCATTCAAGCCAAAATAGGAAGAATTTTTTTTTGGAGCTTTCACACTGAGAAACTTATTCAACCTTTCCAGCAGCTTAGAAAGCCATGCTTTTGAAAGTTTTTTTATGTAGGTTCCACTTATATTGACTTTATTAGAGTTGTTAATCATTGCTTTTCCTTCTGGTCTGAATTAGAATGCTGCCCTAACTGCAGAGCTAGAAGGCAGCTCTCTTGAACATTTATCCTATTTCTTTCTTTATTTTTCTGCTGTCTCACCAGTGTCTCAAAAACCCTATTTTGACATAATGTCTCTGCAGGTCCACCTAGTTTGTCTACAGCCTGCAAAAGATGAAGCAGGAACACTGTAGTGAGAAATATTCTGTCAGTCTGCTTCTTGTGGCTTTAGCTGTGCATTGAATATGTATATGCCAGTTTAGTAGCTCTATGAAATATTTGGTATTGTACATATCTTAGAAGAGCTGTCATAGCCTGTCCCTGCTTCATTTTGGTTATGCTGCATGTGTAATTTCATAAATAAACATTTATTCACAGAATGTAAATTTGGCTGAATCATTCTGCATATGTGAACCATTTATTCTTGAACAGAATAATGTTTCGTATTCAGTAACTTAAATCTTATATAACCACTGCAAACCTTGTCCATTTGAAGGGAAAAAGAAAACACAATTTTTTTGGCCTCTTTCTTTCATTTCCGTAGAAACATTTTCAATTTTGATTCAGCTTTGAAACACAAAAACATTAGCTTCATTTTATTCAACAGAGCTTTAGCTTGTTTATCAAAGGCATAATGGGAAAAAAGTAACCTTTTACTGCATTTTGCTTCTGTTATGATTTAGACTTAACACTGCTCTGAAATTACTCAAGCTATGTTGTCATATGCAACATCAAAGCAGATTACTGAATTTTAAGCATTTGCAATACAGGATAAACCCACTACTTGAATCACAGCAGGAACACTGGTTTGTATGCTCAGCCTCTCTGGTGCTGTCAGCAATATAATGGAAAATAAATACTTCGCATAATTTGCATAGCATTGGCTGTGTTTGCACACTCTGTGAATGATTATGTTCAATTGGGAGACATTGAATGCAGAAGCAGGGAGCTGCATGGAGGCACTGAGGTCCATTTTGTGGTGCTGTGGTGACTTACTACTGCCATCCAGAGGGACCTGGACGGGATTGAGGGCTGGGCCTGTGCAAACCTCATGGACTTCCAACAGGCACACTCTGTGCCTGAGTCAGAGCAATCCCAAGCACAGACTCAGGCTGTGCAGAGAATGGATTGAGGACAGCCCTGAGGAGAAGCACGTGGAGGTGTTAATGCCTTGGTGGACAAGAAGCACAACACGACCCAGCAATGTGCACTGACAGCCCAGAAAGCCAAACACGTCCAAAGCAGCACAACCAGCAGGGTGAGGGAGGGGATTCTCACCCTCTGCTCCACACTCATGAGACCCCACCTGTAGTGCTGCATCCAGCTCTGTGGCCCCCAACAGAAGGATGAGGAACTGCTGGACTGGGCCCAGAGGAGGGCCAGAAGATGAATGATCAGGGGCTGAAGCACAGCTCATGTAATGATCAGGGGCTGAAGCACAGCTCACGTAATGACAGGCTGACAGCTGGGGCTGTTCAGCCTGAAGAAAAGACTTTGGGGAGACCCTCTTGTAGAATTCTATACCTAAAGGGGGCCTGCAAGAAAGCTGGAGAGGAACTTCATGTGAGGGCCTGTGGATTAGATACAGGGAAGAAATTCTTAATTGTGAGAGTGATGAGACACTGGAACAGGTTGCCCAGAGAAACTGTGGATACCTTGTCCCTGGAAGTGTTCCAGAGCAGGCTGGGCCTTTGAGGAACCTGGTCTAGTGACAGGTGTCCCTGCCCATGGTAGGGGGATTGGAGCTAGGTGGCCTTTAGAGCCCAACCTTTTCTATGATTCTATGATTTGCACACATGAGGTTTTATATTAGGACAATAACAATCAGGCAAAAAAGGTGCAGTCCTAAATTGTGGAGGGCCTTGTTTGGTAAGAGACAAGGAGAGTTGTTAGTTTAGTAGTACAAGCATGATTCACTCACATAAGCAGCCGACACTTCTGACTAAGAGGTGGAGGGATTTAAGTATCTGCATGTTTGATTATACATTTCCCCATTATTTATTCTTTTTCTTCTTCTCCTTTATGTTCTCCTTTGCCTTCAGGTTCTCCTTCATCTTCTTTGTCTTCTTCCTCCATGTAACAAGAAGTTATAAAGGAATTAAAAGCTTGGTAAATTCAAGGAGAGAGGACATAACTGGTTCCTTCTGGGTCTCTACAAGTACCCCCTAGGCATTTTTAAGTCCTCATGCTTCCATATATATATATATACATGTTTAATGTTCTCACAGAAGAAGAGCCTGTCAATCAGTTGAGCTTACCCAGCAGACTCTCCTGTATTTCTGGTAACTGTGGTTCTTCTCTTGGGCTAGCAGATTTGTGACTGAGTGGAATAAAAATGCCAGTCTGTTTAAGCTAAACTGTTGTATAATTCTAACAGCAGGAGCAAAGCATAACATTAGAGAAACATGATATTAAAATTATACCAGGTCTGTACATTGTTCACCTTTACAAGGGCCTGACTTTCCTCTTCCTGGGGTTCCTAGAAGGTAAACCATTGCCCTAAATTCTCATACAAAATATTCTCATTTCTCAGTCTCAAGACGTAATCTCTCACTTTCTTTCAAGTGTATTTCTTGAAAAATTATTGAATCCCTGTATTCCTGCTCTCCCTGAAACAACTGTTTATCTCTTTAAAAAAACCCTCCAACAAAAAAAAACCCAAAAACTCCCAAACTACTCCAGTTTGTTACAGATTCTATTAAAAACCAGCAAACAAAAAACCCAAACCAAACGAAAACAAAACAGCAAAACCCAGGCTTTTCCCTTATGTCTTAGATGTATGAAGAGTCTTAATCTACCCCCACTGTAATTTTCCAGCCTGACTATGCCACTATTACATCAGTTCAGTGTCTGTATGCAGAAAGTCAGCACATAGGAGTCAGGAATTATCATGGGCATAGATTTAAATAGTTTTAAATCTATTTAAAGGAGAAGATTGTTCTTTGCATTGAGTTAAAAAAAAAAAAAAGTAAATGAGGAAAGCAAAATGAGATATTACTCAATATCAGTCTCAAAAACAAATCAAAGTTGGGAAGATGTAAATACTTATGTAGAAAGAGATTTCAGTTGCTTAGTCTGTGTTTGGTCTGCCTGATATCTTCTCTGCTGAGCATGAGATTAAAAGTACCTAAGTGATTAAAGATCAAGTCTGTTTGAGACTTAAAGGGCTTTTGCACATTTAAGGCCTATCTGTTCATTCTGGGCTGTCCTTTCATGCTAATTTTTGAGTTCCTAATGGTGGAAAATTGGAATGTGAGCTTCTGTGAGCTAAACTGTGTGTCAGCTATGGTACTGCTGGGCTGAGAAGAGTGCCTTAGGCCAGATGCATGTCTAGTGTGGCTCGATGATCCTGAAAATAGGATGTGGTTTGATCCAAAGTGAGAGATATTAGCTTAATTTTCCATTTGCAAAGAGTTCCACTTTTCTGTTTACGTTACCTCTCTGAGCCTGAATACTTGTTACAGTTCTTTGAAAGGGAGTCATTTACCATCTTCCTTCACAGGATATTTATCTGCAAACTCTCAGGTCTCCAAGAGCCCCCTCTATTCCCTCTTACTTTAGCTTTGCAGACATTGGCACACAGCTAACTAGTCTTCCTGGCCAAAAAGTTCTGGATGTGGCTCCAAGCAGCGTCATTCAATGCTGCTGTTGGCTGAATACAAAACACGTGCTGCTCCTGCTCCTTGTTACACAAGCTCTCCTTCCTGCCTCCACGCTGCTCATCAGAGTTTGCTGTGCAACTTCTATTTAATGAGAACATCTGACCAAAAAAAAATTTGTCTGTTATCAACTTAGAACTTTAAAGATGTTCTTTAGGCTGTTTAATGTCCCAGAGTCTATTGATGACTTTTGATATTTTTCATATATTTGTAGCTTTGTAGATTGCTAATGAATGGCTGTAGCTCCTAGTACTTTCCTATCCTCTTTCCCTACATTTAGGAACAATAAACTAACCTTCTAAACACATTCTTAAAATATTGTTTAGTCTTATTCCAAGAAGAGAACCAACAAGAACATTCTGTTTTCCAACCAGAATCTGGACCAGACATAACTAAAGTGGGCAAAGAAGCCCCTGGACCATTTCCACTGAGTCTGAACACAGAGAATTATTAGCTAACCAACTCACCTTTAAATTGGACAATATATAATAGGTATAATAATCTACTTATCTTATAAAATTGTAGAATTACTGTACCACATATTGTACCTGAAGTCTTTCAAGTAAAGGCTCACTTTAATATTATCACTTTAATGTCATTTGGAAAGGTGTCTTCTGTTTTCCAGGCAACACCATGTTATTTGATCCTCTGCTGCTTCAGTAGTAAACCTTCTGTTTCTGGAGCTTCATCCAGTTTTGTGTGATTATCTTTAGGAGGAAAGAATAAGGAAAGAACTGGAAACTGATATTTTCCAAAAATGGTGTAATATCACAGCATGTACCATGTGTACCATTGTTCAAATAATGCTGAGAACAGTATCCTGCTTTTGAAAATGTGGTCTCCTTTCCAGAAGAAACTTGATACTTTTCAAAGGCAAACATTTGAAAATATATCTTTATGTCATTGTTAGGAATGTGGTCCATATGTATTAAAAGACTGGGAGAAACTCATCAAAGGCAAAAGAGATCTCCAAGGCCTTCACAGTTTGTGAGGGCAGAGGTTTGTGACTGGTGGTTACAAAGAACTTAAGGCCTTCTGTGGCTGAGCCTTAGCACAATGATAACATTTAAACCCTCTGCAGTGATCTGAAAACAACCTGAGGAAGGATGTTCTCCACCTGCTCAGGACCATGAAAGCCACAGGCAGCTCTGTGTAAGGAGAGGAGAGCAAAGTTGCAGTGAAGCTCCAGGGAAGGCCCAAAGGACAAAGTGAAGGTGATGAAGGGCTCATGCACAGTAGATAGTGAGGTATGATAATAGCAGAGAAAAAATACCATGAGATTTTGAACCAAGCATATGAATGGCATTGATGGGCACACTGAAATGAAGGGGAGAGGGCTCTCTGCAAGATTCACAGCCGTGCAGTTGAGAACACCCAACTTGTATGGCTGGCTCTGTGACCATGCCAGAATCTTCTCCTTGTGTCTGAATTATTCAGCTATAATCTGGGAGCTTGTCTTCTAGCGAGTATTCATATTATTTTTTTACTTGCCAGATAAGATGTAAGAAAGAAATACTTACTGAAAACATATCTTCAGCCTCAATGAATTTGAGAATTATGCTGGCAGACACATAAATACTATCCTGTCATTGACAATATATTTTTTCATACAAAAGCAATTGATTGTACTTAGTCTGTAGTGCTCTTTATCAACCTCATTTATTTCAAAAGTACATATATTCACAGCTCAGATTCTGTTAAATCATTACTGAACTTTGCAATGTTCTTGCTCAAAGCTCATAGGTACAAGGAAAATCCTTATATTTTCCGTTGTGTCAGATGGAGCAGACACTCTAAAAATCAAAGCTTTCACTATACCATTTCTCCTGCCAACACCCTGAATGCTGAATGAGCTAAATTTCATATTTAGGAGCCAAAATAAATATTTCTGCCACTTACTGCTGGCAGTGTTAGTCTGATTCCACTCTAAGCTAGAGTAAGGATGTTCCTGGAAAAAGAAATCATTGGCCAGTGGTTGTCTTTCAGAATGTATTAGAAAGCTGGATGTATTCTGACCATCAAGGATACAGGATTTAAGTGAAATTAGGTTAATAAGGTTTCTATGGTTTCTGTTGTGTATGTATGCCAACATGCTGAGGAATATTTATTTCAGCTAATATTAAATGTCTTACAATATAGACCATTAGTCTGGCTCCACATGTAGTCTTTTCATGGGGTCAGCAGATAAACAGTTCCAGAAGGCAATTATTCAATTACCTCTGACATCTATGCTGGTGAGTTTCCCTGAGGTATCTTGTCTCCCTTCCTTGACTATAGAGGAAGCCTGTACATCAGCCAAGCCTAGATGTATAAGTGACTACAGATATTTATGATAAATTCACCCAGTACTATAATGTATATGTACAATATGCAGCACAGAAAACTTGGAGAACCCGGGGAACGCAAAGTGGTTTGATGTGCTGTAGCATTATTGTCATACACAAAGTGCAGACAAATGTCTGTGACTTATCCCAAATTTGTCCCATTTCTGCAGCCTAGAACCTTGCATTCCAGGGGAGGGTAATTGTTTAACCACACACATACCCTCACTCATCAGTGACTGTTGTTTCATCTGCTGTGTGATGTAGAAAATGTGAATATAGGCTGGTCCTCTTCCACTCTATTTTCATAGAGTCATAAAACATTAAGGTTGGAAAAGACCTGCAAGATCATTGAGTCCAGCCTTTAATTGATCACCACCTTGTCAACTAGACCATGTCACTAAAGTGCCATGTCCTGTCATTTCTTGATTACCTCCAGCGATGGTGACTCAATCACCTTCCTGGGCAGCCCATTCTGATACATGGCAACCCTTTCCATGAAGAAATTCTTCCTGATATCCAACCTGAACCTCCCCTGGCACAGCTTGAGGCTCTGTCTTCTTGTCCTGTCCCCCGTTGCCTGTGAGAAGAGACTGACACCCAGCTGGCTACACCCTCCTTTCAGGTAGTTGTAGAGAGAAATGAGGTCCCCCTTGAGCCACCTTTTCTCCAAGCTGACCAACCTCCAGCTCTCACAGCCACTTCTCACAGCACTGACCCTCGAGATCCTTCACCAGCTTTGCCCTTCTCTGGACAAATATCCAGTCTTTCTTCTGTTGTTCAGAATGTTCAAAATGTTCAACGCCTTTCTTCTTGTGAGGGGCTCAGAACTGAACACACAATTTGAAGTGTGGCCTCACTAGTCCCATGTACAGGGGGATACTCACTACCCTGGTCCTGCTGGACACACTATTTTTGATACAAACCAGGATGTCATTGAACATCTTGGCCACCTGGGCACACGCTGGTTCATGTTCAGCCAATGCTGACCAGCACCCCAGGTTTTTTTCCAATGGGCCACTTTCTTCTCCCAGTCTGTAGCATGGGGTTGTTGTGACCCTAGTGCAGGACCTGGCACTTAATCTTATTGCACTCCATACAATTGGCCTCAGCCCATAAATCCAGCCTGTCCAAATCCCTCTGCAGAGCATTCCTACCCTTCTCAAGATTAACACTCCACCCAATTTAGTGTTGTCCATGAACTTACTGAGGGTGCACTTGGTCTCCATGTCCAGATCATCAATAAAGATATTGAACAGGACTGACCCCAGCACTGATCCTTGGGGGACAGTACTAGTGACTGGACAGCAGCTGGATGCAGAATATTCCCCACCATCCTCTGGGTCCAACCTTCCAGCCAGTTCTTAACCCAGAGAAGGGTTCACCAAGCTCTGGGCAGCTGGCTTTTCCAGGAGAACACTGTGGGAGACAGTATCAAAGAGTTCACTGAAGTCCAGCTAGACAACATCCACAGCCTTTCCCTCATCCAGTAGGTGAGTCATGTGGTCATAGAAGGAGATTAGTAAAGTTGAGCAGGACCTGCTTCTCCTAAACCCATGCCTGATCCTCTGGTTGTTCTGTATTGTTGTTCTGTGTGATTGCACTCATGATTTTGTATCCTGCCTCAAAATGTCTTCAAGATTGAAAAAAACCAATCTATTAGACAATATCTGTTAGTTAAAAGAGTGGAGGGAAAACACTGAAGATGCAGGGAGCATGTTTTTTTTTTTTTCACAGAACTGAGCGAAATGGCATTGAGTTATCAAATATTTTTTGTTCTTACTGGAGATGAAACAATATAACAGTTTTAGTAATCCAAATTTCCTGCTTCAAAGTCATACCAGATCATGTTTGAAATAGTGGCAACAAGGGGTGCCAGCCTGAAAGGGGCAAAAGTAGAGATTTGATAAGACTGTTTTAATTTATGTAAAGTGGGCACTTCTAAAGAAGGCTTGGGTGAGATTGAAAGGAAAATAGTAACATTGGTCTAAAATACCAAGAAGTAGCTAGCAACTCAAGATAATGACAGCAGTTGAAAGGTATGGCCATGGTTCCACAGTGCTCACAGCCAACATGCCAAGCAGAGAGTAAGGCACTCATTTGTTAGCAAAAAATCTTCTCAGTGATTGATTGGAGGAATGTCTGGTAAGCCTGTCCTCTAGGTATAAATCTCAGAGACAGCAACCTGTGGTAACTCATTTATAATCATCACCAGTGTATGAATGCAGGCTCCAGGAATTTGTTAAACAGTGGAAATTCAGTTGGTGCTCAGAAGAGTGACCCAGGGTGTGAATTCATTTTCACTTAGTGTCAAAGGGGAGGCAACAGTGGGTTGACACACAAAATATGAATTTCAGAAACTGCAGAAAACTCCCTCATGTTGGTCTTCAAGGTTTTGGTGGGACAAGCCGTATGTGGTGATCTTTCTCCTCTTTCCTCCTCCTCCCAGTTTATCCAGACAAGCACTGCTCATTACAGGCTATCCAAATGCCAAGTTTTATGTTTTGTTGTTGTCTTGGTTTGGAAAGACAGGTGTCTGCTTAAGGAGGGCAGAAGCGTCCCCTGAAATGGAAAATATAAACCCCCTCCCTCCGAATTGTTATAAATTTGAAATTAAGTGGGGGGGCTCTCAGGCACAGATATGGAAGCAGAAATAACAGTTCTTTATTAGGGAAGAAAATAAAAATAAATAAAATAAACAATGCAGTAAATCAAAACAACACTGACAGAGTCAGAATACAACCTGCCACCCTGTTTGTCAGGGTGCTGGTAGCAGTCCAATTGGAACTATGGCTGCAGTCCTCCTGGAGTAGCAGTGTGGTTCTGTTGGAGCAGTGACCCTGTAGAAAGGGTGTAGTCTTCCTCTGAAGATCCAGTGGAAGAGGCAGCTGGTCCTCTGGGAATGCAGGGGGGAGGCTGTCTTGCTGTCCCA
The DNA here is from genome assembly GCF_017590055.1 of Onychostruthus taczanowskii. NCBI lineage: Eukaryota > Metazoa > Chordata > Aves > Passeriformes > Passeridae > Onychostruthus > Onychostruthus taczanowskii. Next base: position 6,880,059 of record NW_024500794.1, read on the forward strand.
GGATCTCAGATTATGTCCAGGTAGGAATGCTTGGCTCCTCCCTCTGGGCAGAATGTCTCACAATGGGTTGCTGTAATTTTTATCAGCCATGCAGTGACATTCCATAGCCTGTTATCAGCAGATGTCTCCCCAGAGGAAGGATTGGTTGTGGAAGAGATAAGAAAAGCTGCCTAGTTAACAGGAGATAACTGCCACACCTCTAACAGATGGCAAATAGAATACATCTTGCCTTGCAATCTGGGACAGTTGTTTAGCCATCCTGGAACAGGTGACCTGGAAAAACTTTGTAACAATGGTCAAAATGTTCATTATATTTTGTATTGTATTGATATGTATTGCATCCAATACATATTGTGTTTCTCACACACATATCTCAGAAGTGTCTCAGTAGATTTTTTGTTTTGTTTTGTTTTTCCTAAGTGTTCTCCAGAAAAAAAATTGCCTTTGGCCAAATACTAAGCATGGAAGATTTTGGCCCAAAAGACCAATGTTTTGTGAGGTTAATGTATTATCATGGAAATTACTTGATAACCAATGGTAAGATAGATAGTAATGATGTCAGCTGTCACATGCCTATGTCACAGGTGGGATTGGGAGCACTGTCTGTCTGCCTCCCATATTCCCATGGTAAGACCTGGCTTTTCTTTTCCTTGCTCTATAATGTTGAACTCAGACAGTTTAGGCTGAAATTTTCCATGTCAGGTGTCTACCCAAGACTGATTATTTTGGAAAACTCAGTTCAACCATTTCCAAAAATAAGACTAGAAGAAAATATGTTGGTTCTGACTATGTCTAAAAAGATGTGGCAAACTTTCTGTTGAAAGGCTCTAGAACTCCAGTGCTTTAAGGCACAGACAGTGTGCCATTTTCTGGGGTGATGAGGCTGAAAGTGGGGGAAAAGCTTCATGTCAGTGACATAACTTCTGTTCTTTCACTCAGTGCTGAGCACATATGGTCAAGTTATAAGCCTCTTAGAGAAAACATTTTGCATGGACTCTGAAAAGGCCTAACTTGTATGTAGCAGTTTAATTTTCCTAAGTTATATCTCTGCTCAGATAATTTTGCACCTTAAGGTTTGGCAAAAGAAACATTAAAAGTAGGGCCTATGACAGGAAAGGGGAGTAAATAGGGAGATGAACAAGGAAATAAGTGAATTATATTAAGATATAGAAGTAGTATGAAGGAATTACCTGACTAGTCAAGGTGACAGAAATAAGGAAAGAACAACTAAATGAACAAAATTATGAGTTCCTGTACCAGAAGATGGGTGCTAGGTTTGGAGTCCTGGGGAATGACTTCAAGGAATGAACTAGTGAGGGAAATGAACCGTGCAGACACAGGCAAAATACTTAGAAGAGCAAAGTCCATTTACTTGCTGCATATTTTGGCCATGCTAAAGCCCTGAGAGCTTAACAGGCTTCTGAGAATGATAGAGGAGGAGATGGGATATGCAGGACAGCATGTGCTTCTGCTAAATCTCTTATGTCCCAGTGTTTGCAGGAGCAGAATCTCCTGCTCTTCAGCAGTCACTTTGGCAATTTGACATGGGTCACAACTCTTCTTCTCAGGCCAGCCCTGAACAAGCCCTGACATTAACCGTAGCATGGCAACAGGCCCTCTTCCTCTTCCTCTTCCTCTTCCTCTTCCTCTTCCTCTTCCTCTTCCTCTTCCTCTTCCTCTTCCCTTGTGTAGGGTCCACAGCTGGCCTTGAATCCAAGAGAAGCTCTGGTGGGCTCTTGGCTGCTTTTCTCAGGAGCTGCTCCTAAGCAGAGGGGTTTGCCCTTGGCTCTGTCTGAGCTGTGTTGTAGCTATGCCCTTGTTTCTTGCTCATGCTCTTGCTCTTGCTCATCCACACCAGCTCAAATAGGGTAGGAAAGTGAACCTGCAAGTGAAGCCCTAATCTAGGCTTTACCAATCCAGCAGCCAATGCTCACCAATGAGACTGGAGCCCAATATGCTAAGTGTGGTGTGTTCTTGCCTATAGAAATGCAATCTTAGTAAATAAAAGATAGGAGGGAAAAATATGATAGGAAGGTACAAAAACATGTGAAATCATCAAGATCAGTCCAGCTGAAAGCCTAATTTCCTGGCTTACATGTGGATCACACTGACAACAGTCAGAGATGTGCAAAATGTTATCTGAAGTACTTGTCATTTCTAGGTGGTCTTTGACCATTACATTGTTAGCTATTTATTTTTTTTAATAGGATGGACTGGGAGTTTGACTAGAAAGGAATCATAAGGGAAGTAGTTGGGGGTTGTCTTTACAAATGAGATTGGGATGCAGAACCATAAAATTAAATGCTTTTTTATTGCTGGGTAACTCCTTTGGCTTTTTGGCTTTCATTTGGCACTTCATTGCTATAGCTTTACACCACTGGAGTCATGGCAGTAACACTAGCAAAGAACTGGAATTAAGCCTTGGCAGACCCTGAAGGCTAAAATTAACTAAATTTCTAAACATTTATCTTACTATTTTAGTGGTAAATTAGTAAGTTTTCATTAAAAAATAATAATTTCTTAAATAAAAATTGATCATATTGATACTTGCTTTACCATTGAAGCTTTACCATTCAAGACCTTTTAAGGATTTAGATGTCACTATTGTATGTCAGCATTCATAAACTTGATCTTGATAGGAAGAAAATATGGTATTTATCTCCAATAAATATGAGTGAAATTCCCAAGGCCTTTGTGTCCATAGGGAGTCTTAATACTGTACATTCATATCGTAGTACATGAAAGTAATTTGTTTCTGGCAGTGCTTATTTTATCCAGGTTTGACATATAAACAGACAAAATCGTATTAATAAATCCAGACCTCAATTTGTGTTAACAAGTGCATAGCTGATTTTAAAAAATAAACAAACCCAAACACACCCATGCTCTGTGCCATTGTCTTGGTCAAGCACCTCTGAAATTCTCCTGGCTTGTGCTTTCCTGTGTGCTGGTAAAATGACAAGTAGGAGGTATTTGACAGTGTGTCTGTGACTAAAAGAAATGAAACAAGTGGAGTTCATCACTTCATAGCAGGTGGTGACACGCAGTGTAGGAAGAAGAGAACGTGAAGTTGTGTGGTGTGGCATACACAATATAAAAGTATAGATTGGAACATTTTATCTAATGGGAACACAAGGAAAAATTTGCACAGCTAATCACAAATGACTGCCAGTGACACCTTTTCTTTCAAACTGGCTGTTATGTATTTAGTGTATATATACCAGTAAAACTACTTCAGGAATGCGCTTACAATTTCTATTTCCAATTTAAAATAAAAATATTGAGATATAAATTGAATAATAGTGACAACTAAATTAGAGTTGGTACTTAAACACATTTTGAAGTATGTGGATTTGGACCACTAAATTTGGAAAAAAACCCCCACAAACAGGAAGCCCCTGCCCTCTGAGAAAATTCAAACCTGATTCCAGGTGCCTGGCTGAGGTCCAGACAGGTAATAAAGTATTTGCCCGCAAGCATGCACACATAGGAGAGACTGGTAAAAGGGACTTCATGATTCGGTACATCAGAGATATCTGGGGTAATTCAACTGGAGTAGGAAGAACCAGATACTTACAGCTGCCTGCCTAAATGAACAATATGATCCATAGTCTCCAGAGTTAAAAAAATTTTAAAAATAGGGCAGTCTCTTGAAAGTTCCCTCTGCTTTTGTCCTATTGAAATTACATAACATTTAATAATCCCTTCTTTATTTTCAGACTTATTTTTTAGGCCCAGAAATTATTACTTTTTCTTGGCAACAGATAATCCATCATCCTCTAATTTCTCTACCTTGGAAATTGCATAATTTTATTTTACTGTTGGCAAAATCCTCAAAACAAAACAAACAAGCTGGTAGTCAGTGAAAGAAATGACAAGAGACATTAAAGAAAGGAAAGGGGGGAAAAAATCTTCAAATCATATTCATCCCCATCTGGCCCTAGAAAAACATGGAAATGAATGATCGAGTGCAGATTCCAAGATGGGCTGCCTTTCAAGGGAAACAAAATCTGGATATTTCTATGTCTAGACCACAGAAGAAAAAATGCTTTGGTGCTAATTAATCCATTAAAAACTTACAAACCCTGAGTGGTTCCTGGCAACCTATGTAGGGAAGTTCACAGATTTAAGCTGACAAAGGAAATGTGGGAGGGTGAAGCCTGGGAGTCAGGAGATCTGGGTCCTGCTGCTTCCTCTAGCCCTGGCTTGCTCTTTGATTTTAGCGTCAATACTCAGCTTTTATGTGCCTTGTTTTTTCTCCCTTTAAAGTGGGTTTGTGACATTGCCCTCCCTCCAAGAGCTCTCTGATACTAAGAGAGGAAAAGAGCTATTAAGCCAGTCTTGCTCTTTTATGTTGTATACAACTTATCTGAATGTTGGCTAAGTAGAAACCAGAGTCTAAGTTTGTATGCTGTAGTCAGATGTTAAACAGACAATGAATAAGCACTTCTTTAGGACCATCTTTATTGTTAAAAGGGTACATAAAGCAGGAAATAATATGCTCCATGCTTTTCTTTCAGTGCACATGTTCAGAGTTTCCTTCTAAGTGAGGTTTAGAGTGATATACTGATATTAGCCCCTCAGAAACCTATTAATTATGCTTTAGGACTGTTTTTTAATTACTAAAGCATATTCACCATGAGTGCACCCTTAAAAAACACATTCAATATGCATGGAAATGAAAAAGTAGAAACAATATTTCACCCAGACAGGTGCTGCCTTTTATTCTTTCCATGCTTCTCAGCCCATTGTTGCAAACACCTGCCATTATGGTCCTGCTGATTGGGAACAGAGGGGTTCATATTGTTCCCATATGACTGCTTTTTAAGTTAAACAAATACCCACTAGAAGACAGAAAAATCCATATTAGCTGCCTCAAAGAGAAAAAAAAAAGTCAAAATCCAGGCCTGCCTGGATCTGGCAAATACAGTGATCATCTAGAGTTTTATCTCTTGCTCCCCTGTCAGCTCCATCTAATGCCTTGGAAACCCTCCCACTCCTCTGTTACCCCAGCTGCTAGCTCATGCCTTGCTGCTCTAATTTCACTGTCCCCACTATCCCTGCACTATCCCCGTTTCCATTTGGAAACACATGTTCCTCATTTGTTTACATACCACCTTTTTCCTGGACTACTCTGACTTTCACAAACTGGGGATTTCACAAACTGCTGGGGAGGGAAGTTGGTGAAGTTGGATTGGTGATGGCTAATGGGAGCTCTGTGTTAGAACTTAAAAACTTAGACAAACCTCCAGAAGCACAATGTGGGAATCAGAAAAAGAGAAGTTAATTAATAAGAAATACTTCTAGAAGGAGCTTGAGAGGGAAGGGTCACTTTTAGCAATTTGGCATTCCTTCTATGTTTACAGATATTTCACAGTAATAAATTAGTTCAGTGTGTTTCTTAGCATCTACTTAACCAATGTGTGGGTTGTCACCCACTGATTGCTAGGCTAAAAAGTGCCCAAGCAAAGATTTGTAGTCCCACCAGGTCAAGATGCCTGTTTAGCAAGAATGCTGGCTTAGATGTTTAAATAACTATTGGTACCTTGAGCTTCTAGATTTGCCTGGTAGGATGTTGTACCATGCTTTTCTTCATTCTTTCCTCTATATTGCCTGTTTCCCACTCCAGCTTCCTAAAGTGTATTTTTATCCTCCACTCTGCATAACTTAAATCTGTATTTTCATTTATTCTTATTGTGGATCTCCTCTTTTCTTCTGTGCACCTGCATTCAGTCCTACACATCTTTGTCACTGAATCCCAGAGTGACACAGAGCTCTCTGGAGTCTCTAATTCAGTCTGTATGTTAACAGCAAGCTGCTTAGAACTATATCTGGTTGGGTTTTGACATACCCAAGGATGAAAATTCCACAACCTCTCTGGGCATCTTTTCCAATGTCCACCCAGCCTTAAAGTAAAATAAAATATTTGTCTTCCATTTAAATGGAGCTGTCTGTATTTCACTTTGTTCCCATTCTAACTCTGTCTGTGCATCCTGCTGAGAAGACTCTGATTTCATCTTTTTTACTCCCCTCCTCCACTATTTACACATTTTGGTAAGATACCCACTCTTTCTTTTGATAAGACCCTTGTCTTTTTTTTTTTTTTTTTTTTTTTTTTTTTTTTTTTTTTTTTTTTTTTTTAATTCTCTCAGTTGTTTATCATAGCAAATGTTAGATAGGGAGAGGACCACTGCAGTGAGAAAGCTCTCAGAAGTACTGGCTGATTACAGAATGAGACTGCCTGGAGTCATCAGACTGCCTGTGCGAGGAAGACAAGTGCCCCAAGGCAAATGGATATTTCCCAGGGAGGAAACAGGCTGAGCATGGGCAGGAGCTTTCTCCTGGAATTCTCTGACAGAGGTGACAGGGAGCTGAACTCAGTATTCAGCTCAATATTGGCATGAAACTGGTGTAAGTGAAGCAGTGCCAGAAGAAAGTCTTCCCTGGAGAAAAAGAGCTCTAGACAGAAAAACAAATAGCTTAGAGGGAAATAGGGTCAGGCATCTTACTTTTTGACTCAGATAAGAATGGAACATGGGTTGTTTTCATTGAGTAGGTTGCAGAAATCTGGATGGTGGCAGATATCTGAAGTTCATTTGGGGGACACAGGCAGAATAGTACCCAGACCCTTGAAAATATGCCTATGCTGACAAAAAACTGAATGGAGTTTTGGTAACAGAAAGTTGATAAAGAGTGGCATTACAGGCTACAGGACACATTGGTGCAAAAAGGGTATAAAATACCAGGTGCAAAGCTCAGGTTTAGCTTTACATCCTTTGCTATAGCATATTTCAGCATTTCATTTTCTGTCTTCAAGCTAGTCTCCAGTTTTAAGACATGAAAGTTTTTTGCCCTTTCCAGAGACTCTGTAAGTTCATAGGAGTGAAACCTTTACATCATATCCTGCTAATACTCATGCCAGAAGTGTGAACAAAATCTGAACTCTAGGGGAGACAGTGATAGGGGAAGTCAAGTAAGCTGACCTTTTAAACCTGGTAAGCAGATTTTTAAAAACATGCTCTGATTTCATAATGAAGGAAAATTGTTTGAATGTAGAGCTTTGTTACAAATTATCTTGACTCCTGAGTCAAATAGCGCATGCCAGCATATTAATCTCAACCTACATAAAGCCAGACTGCCAGATACATATTGATTTTTAACCTGTGAGATTATAAAATCACAATTAAAGAAAATATAGACTTTGTCCTTATCAGTCCAAAAGCATTCTCCTGTCTAAATGGAAAATATTTATCTTAGATTAAGATTCAAGTGTATAGCTTCAGAGTTGAAAATGGAAATATTTTCTTATTCCTTGTAGATGGTCTTTCCACTCTTCATCAGATATAGTGTGCATGTGTTTGTATACATACATCTTCCCAGTGTAAGCTCTCACCAAGTCACATCTTCCATCAAATAAAATTACTAACTTCAGCCCGGATTTCCTCTGCTGAGTATTATGCTAACAACTGATTTTTGCTTCAGTAGCTGAATATTTAAAAATCAGATCCAAATTGAATTATCTGTTCTTGACCAATATGAATAAATGATGGGGGTTTTGTAAGTCAAACTAACATTTTGGCGTTTGAAGAGAACACATAAGTGGCGATGAATGACTAGACTTGAGGAATGTGGACAAAGTAAGTGAGGAGGTTTCGGTGCTGGGAGATAAAAAAGGAGTATTGAGATTAAAAAATTCTTCCTTTGATTCTCCCTTTGGCTTTTTCTTCACTTTTTGTACAACTGTTGCAGAACAGTTGTACAAATGTTCTGTTAATGCTCAAATCCAACGTTGAGTGTGCAGGAAAATGCTTATTTTCCCCAGTTTTCCTCTAAAGTGAGAACGGCAAATGAGAATTGGTTCAGTCTAATATTTTCAGAATTTTATGTCAAACAAAAAGCAGTTATTTGCTCATTTCTACTGGTTAGGTTTTTATATTTTGAATGGAAGAAGATACATTCAACAACAGCATTCAGTAGTAATTTCACAGCTATGGACAGAGAGCTAATACTTGATTTTGAGTTGTTTATAGAAGTCCATCATTCCCATAAAATTTTCTGCATCCTATAAGATTATTATTTTTCCTCTGAGAAAAAAGCCACACTATACTATATAATATGCAGCATCATTCCTATTAATGTTTTATATCATGATTGTAGAACATGGTGCTATATTTTAAAAGTATCTATTTTTCCCTCTTTCTAGACATTTTATTACTAAGTAGTCAAAGTGAAATTAAGAAGATTATGTCTTAAAAAGTGAAGCTATTTTATATGATGCTGAAAACCACCATGTTTTGCTGACATGGGGTCATTCTCTTAACAAAATAAAAAGGTGAAAAATAGCAATTCTGCTCATAAATCTGTTTTGGTGACATTTTTGTGTAGACTTTTATTTCCTGAGAGATTAAAGCACATCACAGAAGAATTTGGAAAAGACAGATTAGAGGACATTTAAATATTTTGGTAAGAAGTGTTCTAATTTGGTTGTTCCAACCAATTCCAGTTGAATCAAATTTCATTAGAAGCAGAAGTAGGCAGACAAAAATATTTTAATATATTTTTAAACAAAACACAGTTTTACACTGAGGTCATAATGCTCTCTATTAGTATTCCAACACTATTTGTACAAACCAAGGAATTAGCATGGAGAGTGCTGAACAACATCACAAATTGTAAACATACACATGTATCAAAGTTCTCACCAGAAGTATTCAGGTCCCACTTTCAAACATATTTGTTTGCAAGTGGGGTTATCTGTGAAAGCAGTAAAAGGAAACCATGCCACTTGGGCAGCCATCATAGTAGGAGGAATGAAAATGTATAAAACAGTAGCTGTTCCAAATTTGCTGTGACCAGATTACAGGTCATCCTTTGTTTGCTTAACCTGTTTCATGGCACGGGAGGTCTCCACAGCCTGTGAACCAACAAAAATGCTAATTTAGTTGAATTCATGGGCATTTGTGAATAGTTAATACATCTGAACAAGGACTAATATTTGGCCTCATTTGTGCAGGCTGATTAAATCATGCTGGAAGCCATTACCATTGCTGCTTTACTCACTGTTTATAAACTTAGGTCCTTTGTTGGTTCTGGTTTTCCTTTCTCACCCACCTCTCTAATGAGGTGTTGCTGTTACTTTGCAAACTACTGTAACTGAGGAGCCAATTTCTTAGCATTCCAGGGCTAGCTGGTATTCATACTTCTCCTATGTTTTCCTGAGTGCTAATATCCATTTTTTAGTTCTCCTCAGAGCCCATCATTTTACTGTATGAGTTATTTAAGTCACATTAACATCATTAATGGGGACACCATTTTACATTAAACAGTTGGTCACTAACTTCTTGAGTATCAAAATACTGCAAGGAGCGTGGTTTGTGCTTTTCACTTGTTTGGTTTATAATGTTATTAATTTCCTTTGTGTCTGGAAGAGGTTTAGAGGTTGATAGGACATAGTCCTCTTGAAATGACTTTATGTTTTCAGTAGTGTGGTCCAGCCGTTTTGCCCAGCTGTTTCTTTCCCTTATCCTGTCATTCATTTACCCTTTGGGACATAATCGAGTGATATTTGTATGAGCAAAATGTTCTTTGCATAGCTGTGACTGTGTGAAGTCACCCTTTGTATTTCATAGATAGCAGCCTTGCTATAAAATGCTTTAGAAATATGCCAATACAACAGTGGGACTTCACTACACTAACTGCTGCATTGTTCAGGATGTTTGCCTTTTTCTTGAATAACAATCTCTGCCATAATTTCTATCCTTCTGGAGTTTAAACAACAACAACAAAAAACCAAATAGCACGAAGAGGGATTCAAAGGATTGAAGTCCAAATGACTTTTCCATTCCTGATTCCCTTGGAGTCTGTGCACTGGAGTGCACTTAATTAATGTTGCACTTAATTGATAACCATTCCTAAGGCACTCTGAGTGCAGTATTTTGGAACCAGTTACCTAGTTCTAAAGGAAATTTTAAGTATCTGAATTTAGGTTTTGGTTATAATATAAAAAATCTTGTAGAGAAATAAACACAGCAGAACAAATTCTCAGATGGTTATTTCTCACTCAGCAGGCAGAGTTATCAGTGGTTTGCATGGGCATTTCTGCCTTCAAAACATTTGTTTTGGAAACTTTTACCCCATTTTGCAGCACAGAAACCCCCAAATTCCTGTTCTTCATTATCCCATATCCTTTGACACTGCTATTGGTATTGCTTGAGTGCCACAGTGTGGCTGGTGCCCTTCTGTCATGAGAAAATATTTCTGGTTCCAAATGCTGTAGCACATGTTTTCTCAAGTACTCTTTCTCTCTCACTGTCTCTTTTGTATTTGTTGTTTAGACCTTCTTTGTAGCCTCTCAGCAGCACTGGTACTCTCTCAAAAAACAAGGGTGAGGTCCTGGGCTGCTTAAAGCAGCAAGAAGTTTTGCTTGGATGTCAAAGAATATATGAAAGACGATCTTCCCTTATAGGAAAAATCCTGATAGGGAGAAATCCTGATAAAGGGCAATTGTGTTTGTTCCTGTTATGACTGTAGGGTAAGATTCTTTCAGGGTCTCCGGTGGGACTAGGATAGTGCAATGTAAAAAGCAAAGAAGAATTATGGTGAGATTTTTTTTTAATAAGACCTTGCTCTGTTAATGTGTAGGACTGCAAAATGTCTAGGAGGTATTGGTTAACCCAAGGCAGTTTGTGCTTGCATTAACAAGAAAAGAAACTCAGGTCTGGGATCTGCACAGGGTAGAGAGGTTGTGGGAGTGCCAGAGACACGTGTATGATTTTGCTACTCTTGTGATGCAATGGTATGTCTCTGGCAGTTATCCCAGCATGATTTGGTAAGCTCAGTTATTAGAAATGCTAAGTTTGCTGTCTGTGAAACTAACCCAGGCCACAAAGACATGGGTTTTCTTGGATTCTTGGTTAGCCACTACTGAGTTCTTGTGCATAAAATCTCTAGGGTCCCTAATTCTGTGTTTGCTAGCATTCCCATGAGATATTGTACCAAAATGGATGCCAGAAACAAAATGTCTACCACAACTGGAACTTTTGTAAAACCTTTTGTAAAAGGACTTTTGTAAAATCTTGGAGTTTGTTTGTTTGTTTGTTTTAATTTGGCAGTTGTTTAGTTCTGAGCTTTATGCTCCAGATCAGGTTTGCAGCTCTTATTTCCAAAATCCAAACAACGCCTTATAGAGATTATTTTGCAAGATAAAAGCCTTATAAGAATTATATTAAAGATAATAAAACACAAGTACTTTTATTTCTCTTTGACTTATGACAATATATAAAAAAGCACATTCTTCTTTATGTAGCTACACTTGGGTGTTGCAGATGTGCATGGAATGGTAATGATATCTTGTTTGACTGACTAAATGAAGACTGTCACTTCCTTCAGACATGCAAGAAATGAAATAAATTTTCATCTTGGTTTTGGCCCAAGATGAAAATGGGTAGAGCACAGACTGATCTGTTGCTAATAAACCAACAGTGAGAATTACTCAGCACTGCAAATTCATAAATATTGGTTACATAATCTTGGGCAGATTTGACATCATAGCACATTCATTGGAATTCAATGGTAAATAAAGCAATTATATATGATTAAGTAAACCTACAACAATGTCAGTCTACCTTCCATCATATTTTTGGTTTTCCATAATGACATTTTGGCAAGTAAACTTGATTTTTGTCTCCATAATAAAGGCACTTTGGTACGATTAAAGGCATACCACAGCAGTCAAGCTTCCCCTGTTTATCTGGCCAGCTCCATAACAGGAGAAGAGAGAGAGCGCTCCCAGATCCCAAGTCTCTCCGTCTGGTGGACGCTCACAGCAAAAGTCTTAACTATCACGGCTTATGCTCACTTTGATGTTTGTTTTGCTTATATCCAGTGTTAAGCCTATATGACTTGTTTTATTACACTTTTCAGAAAAGTTTTGCCAGTCATAACAAAATAAATGTCTTTCCTGCAAGGAGTGCTGTGTTTGATCTCCTCAGGAATATCTGCCATGGCAGCAGGATGAGGGAGAAATTGCAGAAAAGGGCTGTGTACTGGAGAGGCTCTGCTGCAGCAGGGTACTTCTGGTGGGCAGATCAGCACCTGACATTAACCACACAGACCTAGGTGAATAAAAGTAACCAAACAATGCACTGAGAGAGAAGGATGCAGAGACACTTCATAAATCTGTAATTCATAGAATAGTTCACCACACATTCTAGGCTGATGTTCAGGCCAGCTTATTGCATTCAAACCTTTTCCTTTCTCTTAATCCATGTCTCTGTAAGGCTGCATTCAGCAACCACCATTACAAACAAATGGTTAAGGTAATAAAATATCTTGGGGTAAGCTAATCCTGTAAAGGAACTGCTTAGTCTGAGAGTGTTGAGAGAACAGAAAATTGGGGGGATGATGGGTTGGAGGAAGACACAGAATGCCTTTTGAGTATGTTGCTTCCTATTCAAATTCTCAGCTGGATGCCATATCAGGAATGTACTTTTTCATTTGGCCAAGACAGTCAGTCCTTTTTAATTCTGCAAGTGGTTGTTGGAATGTGAACCTGAAATCAAAAGAAGTAAAATGGAAGAAGCCAAGTACTTTGTGTAAGATTCAGAAAATAGTGTTAGAGGCACGTACAAGCATTATGCAGTTATGATACTTTTGCAGTATTTTTATAATACACTAGAGAAAAATAAAAGGCCCACACAGTTACCAACTCTATATCTGTTATGGGGCTTTGATGGAAGAAGTGCATTTATCCATCAGCAACCTGATTCTGCTTCCATTGAAGTCATATGGATTTTTGCCAAAGGCTTTAGTGGGTGAAAGAATAGGATCTGGGAGGCTATAGATGAGGAAAAGCCAGAGATTGTAAAGTTTTCTCAGCATGTTATTGGATAGGTGCCACTGTCTAGAGGGCAGTGGGTGGCCCAGAGAGAAGTTTCAGAAAAAAAGAGATAGAACATGAAACATTCAAACAATTTTTTTGGGGAAAAGTCTTGTATAAAAGAAAAGGCTTTTAAGAAATATCATATCTTTCTGTTGACTAGTGACAGTGAAAGGGTCCACTGTGTCAGAAAAAAAAAACCAGTAACAAGTATAGGTTTGAGTTTTTAAGTGTGTTGTTTCGCCATGTGGTGGTGTTAGAGAGATGCACCAAACAAAACAAAATGGATTTGGGTGGCCAATTGATGTTCATGGTTGTCAGCCCAAAGGAGCCAGACCTGAAGTGAGGATGTATAAAAATATGCCTTGGAGATACACCTTGTGCTGGTGGATAAATGCACTTTTGTTTGTACACCGTTACACTTTGTCGGAAACAGTTCTTAGTTGTCATTCTGGGGAAAGGGCACGGCCATGGAAAGAACAGTTCAAACATAAACTAGGAACAAAATGGAATACTGAGCATGACTATTCAACTATCTTCGTTGACTTCCACAGGGTGGCCTGCTGAGAACATCAAGAAGAGTGGCTTATTACTTTAGAATATGTTTTTTTCCACTTGCAAATGAAAATTTCGAAAATGGATAAGTAGATCAAGAGTTTATAAAGGCCATAGATTTTCTAGTCTGTGATCCATAAAGGCATCAGGAAGATGCTGCTGGATACATAGACTAACTATAGTTACACTACTCTCCACACAGTAATCAACATAATACAGATAAAGACAGGGAGACAAAGTCTGGTCTTTACAGCACTGCTGTTACCATCAGAAAAAATCCACTAAATTCACTTCATATCCTGGAGGAGACATTCTGTATATACTATACTCTTGCAGTTTTGTATATCTTAACTTCTCTTGCCTTTTAACCTTGATAAAAATGGGAGTTGACTACACGTGCAGACATCAACACACTTCAGTCTACGCAGTTCCATCATGGTGGGCATGGTTAGAGGTGTGTGGGACAGAGACTGCACAGAGACTGATTCTTGGAATATCAGTGTTAGGCATATGGAAAGAGACTTGAAGGTGTTAAGTGTAACAATGTCAACCTTTGAGAAAGCAGAAAGACGGAGGTACTTGTAGGAACATTATACTGAAAGCCAGATTCAACGTCCAGCTCTGCCATTCTCCTCTTTGAATGCTTGGACACCCATTCTGCCCTCAAATCTCATTTTGTAAAAACCATAAAAATATATGTGTTCTTTCTGCACCCTTTTTATTTCTGGTTTGAGAATTCTGAACAAAGTGAATACAAGGTAGTATGCTGAAGTGGAACAGAAACTGCTGTTTTAAAAATCAATCTCAAAAAACCCCAAATAAACCCAAAACAAAACCAGCTGTTGGCTTCAAGGATCTTCAGATATGCAGTGAATTAGAATGCAGAGGCCAATATCTTTATGGTTTCAACCAGGGTTCAGATGGCAAGACCAAGATCTGAAAACTTAAGCACTCAGCATTTCTGGTATTTTTCCTTATTTTTTCCCTATGTTTGATTTCACATTGTGTATGTCTACTAGCAAGGATTCAGGCAGGGGACACTTGAGGCTGGAAAAGGCATGGCAGGGAATCATGGCAGGGCACCCACATGTATGCCTCCATGCTTTTCTAATTTCTAGGTGAAAGGGACCTTACCTGCTGCCCCAAGATTCCATTGGGGTTAGAGCTCAGAGAGTCAGAAAGCAATCCCAGGGATACTGGGGCTCAGAGTCATGCCAGGGGGATCACATCAGAGCTCCAGTGTTGTCACCCTCCACACCTTTCTAATCTGGGCCATCCATGGTGATGGGATGAGGGGAAGTCATTTGAGGAGTGGCTGAAGTCACTTGGTTTGTTCAGCCTGGAGAAGACTGGGGGGAGATCTCATTGTGGTCTACAGCTTACTCACGAGGGAAGTGCAGGAGCAGGAACTGATCTCTTCTCTCTGGTGACCAGTGATAGGACATGAGGGAATGATATGAAGCTGTGCTTAAACCAGAGAGTGTTTGGGCACTGGACCAGGCCCCCCAGGGAAGTGGTCATGGCACCAAACCTGCCAGAGCTCAAGAAGTGTTTGAGCAATGCTCTCCAGCACATAGTGTGACTCTTGGGGTGTCCTGTGCAAGACCAAGAGCTGGACTTTGATGATCCTTGTGGGTCCCTTCCAACTCAGAATATTCTAGGAATCTATTATTCTATTCTATTTTTCTACTTGGAAACAGCAATATGTATTACCACTTGCAACAGGAAAGGTCAGAGCACAGGATACAAACTTTGCACTCTTTAAAGCAATATTCTGGAAGGCACAAAACTGTAGCTGAAAAGAAGAACTCCTAATTCACCTTTTATATCAGTTGTCAGCATTCACAGAAGGGGATACACTGGAGATTTATGGATCAGAATTGCTAAATTAAGTGAAAATCTAATATCTCTGAATAACCCGAAGCCATTCATTAAATGGCATCAATGGGGATTGTTGAAGACCTCTCTGTATGTAATCCCATTATATTTATCTGCCAAGAAGCTTGGCTAATACATTAATCAGTTTTATAATGGAAAATCAGTTTGTGTATAGTAAAGAACTTACATTTTCTTTTTATCAAGTTTTTCATATTTACAATGAAAAGATATGCATCTGGTCTACAAGCTGGACAACAAGTATTCTTGAGGAGGTAGAGGAGTATAAGAAAAAAAATTGGAAAGAAGAGGGACTTCTGTTCCACTGGTATGTCCTCTTGGGATCCTTCCAGCAAACACATTTTCAAGCACTTCTATAAACCTACCATCTCAGAAGAAATAATTGCATTTCAGCCTCTTTTACAACCTCATAATTGTATGTGCTTTTTTATGGACTTGTGAAGCTCTATTTCAAACAGTAGTCAGTGTTTTATATTGCCTAATGGCTTTTCCAAAGGGGCATACAAAGATTTCATATCGTGTATGCAGCTTGTTAGAGAGCATCAGTCTGCAATTCTTCCTGCAATGTTGCAAAAGTCCTGTCTTACACCGAAGAATATGGAAGATGCTTTTGCTATGAAGTTTCTGAACTCTCTAGGTTTAGTCACACAGTGAGGCCACACAGTTAAGAGAAAACTGAGCATGAGAAACTTCCTTTGTCCTTTGCAAACATACCTCCTTCCTGTAAGGCATTTGTCCCAAGCAGGTAAGGGAGTTTCTGTAATTTGATGCACAAGTTTACTGTATTGCCGAAGAGCTGCAGTGGCTGTCTGAGGAGTCAGCCTACTAAATTTACTGATTTGCACTACACACTCAGGTCAGGGAGATGCTCTAAGACAGCGGAGGCCTTGTGGCCCCAGTGATGTCCACTAAGCACGTTCTGTTCACAATAGGCTGCAAAAATACACAGTACTCATCATCAGACCAGAACTCTGTTCTCTTCTGCAAACAAAACAGAATTTGGTAAGGTTTTATGGATGATTTCAGGCTTCTCTCAGCTTCGGTCTCTTGCTTTCTTGTTGGGGTGACAGGACATGTTCAGAAATTGAATAAAGCATTAAAAAAAAATCACAGTCCAGAGCTTTCCTTTGTTTGGAAACAACAAACACTAGCTAATTTAAGAGTTTTTGAATTTTGAGGCTGCACCAGGTGTTCTCAGAACAGTAGAGAGATCTATGCTAGACTGAGAATCACTGGCAACTGCTGTCTTGTTGATGTCTTCTGTATATATAATCTGAGGAACTGTGCTATCAATGGCATAACTTTCATAAAGAGACTAATTCTCTTTACGCCAGCTGTGCAGAACACACCTAAAAGGTTTGTTTGTTTGTTATTATATGCACACTCACACACACACCCCTTGAGGTGGATTTTAAAAGGGCTCAGGATATTCCTTAAAAAATGTATTTCTGTTGCAAAAAAATGCTAATTAAGGTCATCCATATTAATCAGATTGTCATATATAGTAGAATAAGAGAATAATTTTGAAATAGCAGTTTAATGTTGTTTTAATTCTAAGTTTCAACATATCTGAAAATTTAACAATTATTTAAAAAAATTATTCTTGCAACAAAGCTGGCAATGATTCAGGTCTTGGATTTGGGTTTTTTCAGATTCTTTGTTATGTGTTTTCTGTAAACCATTTTTATGTAAAAATTAGGTTTGCATTTGTGTACATATTTGCAAATTTTAATATTCTCCCAAAACTCAATAAAAATGGGAACTGACAGCAACATATCCAGGAGAAACAGCTTGGTATGTTAGAAATTAGTTTGTTTTGGTAAGATACAATGGTCTGCAAAACTAACTGCAAATTGCATTTAATCTAGTTCATAGTTTTTAAAACAGTGAAACTAAGAGTATTAGTTTTAGGATAATAAGGCATGATTTTATTTTCAAAATAAAATGTTAGGATTGTTATATCTCAGTAAAAATAAAAAACTCTTATTTTTGTGTTGTGTGAAGACGCTTTTTGCAAAACACCATGGTAAGGGTGGATGTTTAGTTTTTGTGATCTTGGACCATTCATTTTGAGCAATTATTTTCAATACTGATTTTTTAATCTGCTCCTATGGAGATTGTTGTAGTTTACACTATGTTTCCTTTTCACCTTTCACAGACTCCAGAGAAGCAGTTCAGTGGCCCTATGTTCACAGTCAGAAGATAAACAGATACTAAGAGTCATATTATTACATTACTTAGTTTAACATGCCCAGTATTGACCGAAAAAAAATTATACCGTCTCCCTGTAGACAATCTTATCTTGTGGCACGGGAAGTATTAGAAGTGACAAAATGGTAACATGACCATGTAGTTCCACGTATTCTGTTTTTTTATCTGAACCTCCCTTTTCCTTAAGGATTTTAGTTGTGCATTTGCTGCATTTCCATGCAAGTACAGGTGTCCCACCTCACACACATGCTCTTTCGTCCATGTTATAACACATATGAAATTGGATTCATTGTTTTTGTTGCCTGGATTTGCATTTTGATCTGTGAGGTCTGAGGGGTGGGGTTGCTGAGGAAAAACTAGAGGCAGTATGATGTAAATGGGTCTTATAAAGTCATACTGAAAAAAAAAAAAAAAAACAACCAAAAACAAATTGGCAAGCTCCTTGAATTTTAAGCACATGAATAGTTTTTCCTACAAAGCGACTAATGTCTGATCCTACATGAGAGAATAAAAAAGAAGACAGACCCCAGATGACTCGCTAAATTCTGCCTTTTAGCATAGAATATTACTCAGATGCCAAGCCTGGTAACTGTGCCCTACCTTCAGTATTTGGTTCAAAAAACTGATGAGTACTGTTAGTAGGAAGTTTCATGCCAAGCAAGCCAGCAGCAACTTCAGTAAAAAGAAACTTAAGAGTGGGATAAATGAAAACAGATGCTAACACTGTTCCAGTCTCCATTTCAGAGCCATATGGTTCTCCAGGAATTGTAACAAAGACACTATGACATTATTGCAAACCAAGCACCGTGATTATAGGAGTAATAACCTCAAGACTTTTTTTTTTTTTTTTTTTAAGATGAAAACTCATTTTGTAAAAAAAGAACTTCACATACTTGATAGGGTGAGGGGAAAACCTATCACTTGGCTAGAATTAGGAATGCTTTCTATTGGACTTTACAATGGTTTTGATTTTTGCATTTATAACGAGTTAAGTAAGAGGAAATTTGATTTGGATTTTCTGAGTTGCACTGCCAGAGACTTATGACAGAGCAAGACTTTCAGGAACCCATTTGAAGGAAGTGTATTCCTGGATCTGTAGGACTACCATGGTCTGAAAGAGACACTGGCATTTGTGGGGTAAATGGGAGTGTTGGCTCTTCCCTGATCCAGCAGAGACTCTACCTACAGATCCCATTCTGAGAGATTCAGTGCTTATCTGTGAGAGCAGGACAAACTGGCCCGGAGAGCACAGGAAGATGAACTTACCCTCCTTGTTTTAAATTAATTTCCTGGTAATAGAGTGCATGGAAACAGCAACATTTACTCAATGCAGAAGAATAGTGGGGTAACTAGCAGGTTTATGGGCCTGTAGTTACTTTTTATTATATGTCTTACAGTGGCAGACAAAAAGACAAGAAAGCATTGAGCTCTGACAGATACTTTTACAAGAGAATTTGTTGCAAATGCATTCTGCTTATACCTGATGCATTTCTGAATTATTTGCCTGTGAAACTTGTCTGGGTATCTGACAGTTTGCAGTTTTATGTTCATCTGTTATATGGAAATAACTTTTGAGGTGGAGAGTCCTACTTGTATATTTTTCATGGCTGCTAAGCCAACAAACACAGCTGGGTGTGTTGCCAGTTTGTGGCGTTGTTTTCTCCTAGTCTTAAATTCTCACTTATGTAGATTACTCCCAGCAATTAAAAACTGACTCTTTGAAGAATTCTTGAATTCTTTTGTTCTTCAAAGTTTGCTGTGGACTGCTGAGGTTTTAATCAGATTTGTCTTTTTTTTTTTTTTTTTTTTTTTTTTTTTGTCATTACTAATCTGTTTTTTCCTATGTCTGGACAATTAGAAAGATCATACCATCCACAAGAAATTCATAACACATTTCTGTGATGCTTTTTATGGCATTATACTGGAGTTTTTTGTATATAGTCTTTTTTTACATGCAAAGCTGTTAAATGCTCCCTTCTTAAATCTGAGATTTTCTAACAGATCTCTTTATAGTCTTTATTTTAATTTGAATTAACTTTGCCAAATTTGAGCTGTTTATATTGATATTTTCCATGTTGCTGTTAGGCTGAAATTCTTGTTTTAATGTTTCAGTTTAAATGGTACAGATGGTTCCAAGAACAAGATTAGGAATAACTGTTGTTTTTATCTATTGCTCATCTTTTTTTCATAAGTCCATCAGGAATCTCTGGAGGTTTTTCTGGTTGTTCCAGAATTCTCTGGAACAAAGATTTGAAG
This sequence comes from Onychostruthus taczanowskii, assembly GCF_017590055.1. NCBI lineage: Eukaryota > Metazoa > Chordata > Aves > Passeriformes > Passeridae > Onychostruthus > Onychostruthus taczanowskii. The sequence goes on from NW_024500794.1 coordinate 6,899,854, forward strand.
AATTAGGATAAGAGGAAAGCCGTGAGGAGGAGGTGCAAAAAGAAATGAGATGGAAACAAGCCCTATGGGATCAAATAGTCTCTCTAAACACTGTTCTCCTCCTGAATGTTGCTTTGGACCTGTGTGTCCCAAGTGTTTCTTTCCCTTGCTCTCAGCAGTTAGTCCTGAGACATTTTGGAAAATAATTAGTCTCTTCCTGGTGCATATTGATGCCACTTGGGCAATCTTCATTATGGCATTTCCTGGAGGGTTTTTTTAAGTTTTGGATTGTAACTAACTTGATATCAACTTTTTTCCTTTTGTATGATTATGCATGGAGTTTATATTGTGCAGGTATTCCAAAGGCAGTTAAAGCAAAGGTGAAGAGAGAAATGCACTTACACAGAGAATTCCTATTCTAGTGTAAGGACTGATGCAACATATGAAAAATAGTAGAGCAGAAGGTGACGAGGGAAATAGAACGGCTAAACAAAAGGTGTATATAAAATAATTGTTAGGTTATTTGATATAAAGCATGTAGATATAGCTGTAGACTGTCTGAGGAAAATGGAAGACTGAAAACAAGGCTCATATGGGCACTTGTTTTCAGATGACTCTTATCAAACTAAGAGATTGTAAAGTCATGAGGAAATAAAACTTTGCAATTCCTGCATCCATCTCTGACCAAAAAAAAAAAAAAAAATCAAAACCCAAAAAACCCCCTAAACTCCAAAACAAAACAAAAAACAAACACCCCTCCCCAAGAAGAAAAACCCCAACAACAAAATAAAAAAAATTTTTAAGCTTTCTTTGACTTATGCAAAGATAAACCCTAGTGCATATTATTTTTGATAGGGACATTTTCTCATATTGAGTTTTCAGGCTTTACAGAACACATAGTCATTATTGCTTTCCAAGCAGAGACTTTGCATCTTGAAACCAACATATGAATTATTCCAGTCTACCCCTGTGTTTGCAGAGCTTGGTATTTTTCCCTGGCAACTCTGTGTGACCCACATGGTTCTGTCTTGGACTGTCACTAATTGAAGTCTCCTTCCAAAATAAATGCCAAAGCATTAGCCAGAAAAAAACCCCCATGAAGATTCCACATATGGAGGGGGAAACCCTGTTCTGTAGTTCATTTTTAGGACAAACAATGTAATGGTAAATAAATTTGTCAAAGAAAATTGTTTCACAGATCTAAACAGATGAACATTAATAAGCCCTTTCTTTGTCCTTGGCTCACACAGTCCCCCCATGACTGCAGGGAAATAAAACCTGGTGCTTAGAAAACATTTTCCCTTCATGTAGTCCAGCATATTTCACAGATCTGCATTGCCACAAATCACAGCCAAAGATGAGTAAAACATATATTTTCAGTGAGGAAGATCTCTGAGTCTGGAAATGTTCAGGAACACATGGGGCCAGAGTTCACATCTATTGGACACAATTTACTGAGTCAGGTAGAGAGACAGGAGCTGCGGCCCTAATGGCATCACACCACTCCCCAAACAGCCATGTCCCTCCGTGTCTGGAGAGCAGCTCTCTAAGTTGCTCAGACTAAGGATAGAGTATCAAGATATATTGAAAACCAAAAGCCCAAAAAAAGCCTGGGAAGAAGCCTTATTGGGGAATATGAGGCAGAAGGCAGGAAGATTGAGGAGATACAGCAAAGAATTTGTAACAATCCCAAGGAAAAAAGATAAGATCGCATAACTAAACATGCTGTCATCACGCACATGCAGAGTTTGGAAAACTTAACCTTACCTTTGACATTTCCCAATTTTTGAGTATGTGACTCTAGTTTATATAGTAGGTTGTTTGGTTTTGTTTGCTTGTTTTCAGTTTGTAACTATACATACATGTACAGACTGAATCAAACTTTGAACAGATATGTGTAAGGGTGTGTGCTGCATTGGGCTGTCCTGCTTATACATGCAAGTTAAATCATTAATAAACATTTTCAAATGGAAGATTTGAACGAGCACAAAGCAGTAGAGAAGGAAGATAATGTGATTTGTTGGGATTTCAGCAGGAATCTTATTTTGTACATATACATGTTCTTCCCCATCCTCGTCAAAAGGCCAAAAGAGGCTGAGGATGTCTTAAAAATCCTTCTAGTGTGGCAAGTAGGAAAAGTTTCTGAGCATACTGTTTAGGGACAACTGGCCAAATGAAAGAGAGTATACCCGGATAAAAAGCACAATGGAGATGTTTTTCAAGTGGAGGAGAAGACAAACTATTAGAGCTGTCCTGGCTGCTCATTCTGTCTTGTCCATCTGGCACTGAGCATGGTTGGTTGAAAGTCTCTGACCCAGACACATCCTTTAAAGCTGCCTGGTGAAACCTGCCCTTTCTCTGCTCTTGCTCTGCTTGAGTGAATGAGAAAAGGCAGAGCGGTAAGGAGTGTTCCTGCTTATCTCCTCATCAATTCCCTTGCTTGTTAATCAGCTAGCTGACGGACTAAGAACTTAACTTGTCACAGGGTTTAAAATCATTGGGCATTTCTTGCTTTTAAATAAATGTTGTCTATTTAGCACAGAATGCTGTATGTCTGTTACAAGGATCAAGATAAAATGCAAGCCAATTTCCTCCTCCCTTTTTCTTCTGCCCCTCTTTTCTGCTTTGCTAAAATAAATACCAGACAGTATCCTTTAACAATGGGATAGAGCTTCCTGCAGGTCGTTTCAGAAGCAGTTCTCAAATTCTCATGGGAAAATCAGATTACAAATTAACAACACTCCACATAGAGTCTAGTGTATAAATAAATTCTGATCTCTTAATATTAACATCTACCGAATACAATAAGTTGTTAAAACAATGGGAAGAATTTCAGACTGAAATTATTTGTGTATAAGGGAAAAAAAAATTTGATTTGTCATAGTATGCAGGTACTGTTAGTGAGTGAATGAAAACTGGAATTTGCAAAGGGAAATGGCTGCCAAATACCCCTTTTGGTGAGATTTGAATACCTTAATCTCAATTTGAAATTCCCAGCCACAGTCCTTAAATATATTGTTTTAGTCTATAAATGTTAAAAGATACTCCAAATTTTTCAAGAAAGACGTGTTTATCTAAAGTGATAAAGGATCTGGGGTGTAGGATATTTACACGAGTTCTGTTCAGATGTTTTTTCCCCCGACATTTGCACACAGGAGAATAGGGCTGTCCAAGCCCCAGATTCTTCCCCTCTCCAATCCAAGCAGTCCCCACTCCCTTCTTCCAGGAGAATTTACAGGACTTGATGTCCAGGCTTTTATGCTGTCCATCAACTCATGACAGACAGTCCAGAAAATAGCGTGCCCTAAATGTCATGTAAATGTTAGTCTTAATCAGGCAGCCAAATACAATATTATGATACAGCTAAAAATGAATTAAAGAACCTGCCACACACACTTTAAAAAACTTCCCTAGAAAGGAAGGTTTAGGGAAAGTTCAAATGCATAAAATAAGGAGAACATAGTCATAACAGGATATGTCTTTTGTTAACTGAAAAAAATGAGGAAGGGTCAGCATCCAAAATAAATTACACCCATTTAAAATGTTATGGTAGAAATGGTACACCCATTTCTGCTCAGTGAGAAGGTCTACCTGTTTGTTCTGTCTGGGGACATGGAAACAGTAGAGAAAACAAAGATTCAATATCTCAGTGCACTGTGGGGGAAAAAAAAAAAAAAAAAAAAAAAAAAAAAAAAAAAAAGAAGTGGCAGGAAAAGCCATTTCCATCATTTCACTTCCATATCATCAATAACTTCCAAAAAATTTGCTGAACCCACCTTTCCTAGGGATGAGTGGTTGGTTCCTTTTATGATAGACCTACCACTGTAGCAGTTAAAGCATTCCCCATTTCTTAATGGTCTATAAGGAACTTTGCAAACTTTAAAATAACTGTCCTGTGGATACTTACACTGCATTCTGAGACACCAAAAGGCTAACCAAAGGGACAGTCTTTCTTGTGGTAAGCAGTTCCAAGATCCTGATCCAGAAAGTGATAGTAAAAATGACAAGAAGGGTCCTTTATTGTGCTTCAGTACTTTTCAGGTTGAAGATCCATCTGGCTGGTTACTAAATATATTTTTTCCCTGTTTCCATATTCGGTAACAAAAGCTTGCTTTGTGTGGCATATATGGCCCTTTATCCTTACTGTGAGTTGTAGTATGATTCCTTTCCCTCGTATTCTGGGCAGGTCCATCAGCTGATTTTGGTTTGCTATCATGTTCTCAATTTATTTCCCCCTGGGACACTGATAATCAGGTGACATTTGCTATGTTTGCTAACAGCTTTACTGGCTGTTGTGGACGTCACTATTCCTTGCAAACTGCTTTGGGGTTGGAGCTCAACAGCCTTGGTCTGATTGTAATCTGAAGGTTCTCACTAGGTTTGTTATTCTTCTGTGTTCAATATATTAGCCTGTTAGTTGTCTGATTTTGTACTCTTTTTTAAATATAGGCATATAACCAAACAGCTAATTATATCATACTATTAGTTTCTTGTAGGGAGAATGAAAATTACCAAAATGGTTTCCTTTTGTAGGGAAAGTTGATATCCCTTTGTAAATGCCAGCAATTAGGCAATAAAAAGTTCCTACATGTTATTTCCATGTGGAAAAAACACCCTGATGATGGTAAAGTGAAGCAGTCCTGCTTATGAAAAAAGGATGTACACAAGCCATGTTCATCTGACCATATTTGAACAAAAGCAGTTACTTGGCCTTTACCTCCATGCCTGTCTCTCTGGCAAGCTACAATAAAAAAAGCTGGTGCTTTGCCATGCTGTTTGTCTCCTCCTTTCTGTTTTCCTCCTTGCTGTTTACAGTACACTCCTAGGGTTGAATCCATGTCCAAACCTTGATGGTTTCTTTTGTTTTCTTGCATAACAGAAGGGCACTGAACCTTCTCTGCCTTTTCATTAGTGTCCTCTCCCCCTTGATTAATTGCAGAGGTGTTTATGATTTCCTTTAGATCACGGGTGTATTGAGGATTGTCTAATCCACCACTGGTATTCCGGGCAATTGTGAAAAAATTTGCCTATCAATTTCTTTCTTTATATTTTTCTTTCAGTATCATGTAATTCCAGGAGGAAAATCAGATTCCAAGCCAGGATCACTTCTACATAATTTGTCGCCTTTGAGTCAGAGCTGTTTTGGGATTTCAGCAGTCAAAGGAGCCAATCATCCAGTTCATTTAGCCTGGGAATGAATTCACTTTTTCTCTGCCTGGCTGTAAGGTGTCCGAGATACAATGGCAAAAGTCAGGCTTGCTTCTAGGTCCTTTTAACTTGAATTGTTGTTACACAAAACTATAGCTCTGGCAGCACTTCAGTGCATCACATTTGTAGTATATTGGCAAAACTGTCAGCTTCCATGAAACCATGAGACCTGTATTTGCTTCCTTCAAACTGTGATAAAATAACTCCATCATAGTATAATTCTCACAGGTAACAACTAATACAACACGTCTTTACAAAGTTTAGAGCTCCTGCTTTTTACTGAAATGTACAACTTTTATTGATTTTGGCATTAACAATACTTATTTTTTACTTGGTTGAAGTTCTTTGATTTAAGTAACACTGACATTTGGTTGGGAATGTATTGCTGTTTTGAGACAATATGTGGGAAAGACATAAGAAAGTTCATTAGGTATTAATTTGACATTTCATATTTCAAGTCTGGATACAAACATTCATTGCCCTCTGTTGTCTGCTACTTATGCTCCACTTCTAAATAAGAAGTACATTTATCTGAAGTTTTTTATGAGATGTTCAAATCATGTGCAATTGTTACTTTCCTCTGTATTGTGAATATTTTTACTGTTTATAATGGAGACCTAAAACTCATCCTTCTTTCAAGTTATACATTCAGAGATTGGCTTTTTTCCTTTGATGAATGAGTAGGAACAAAAGCATTTCACCCACTGCCTTACTGGGCACTGGGTTGTTTAGTCTGTTTTACCCCTGGTCCTGCCAGCAGTGATCATGGACCTACCTTGCTCTCCTGAGAAAATTTCAAAAACTGGTACTCCAGAAGAAGTTCAGAGCCACTGTGAACCCCTAGTTTATGTAGAAAAATGTTATTCTCTGCTGGGAGAGAGCTGATGAGGTTTCTTCATATTGGGGCTGGATTCTCATCTGCCTCAGTTCTTAGGAATCAAGTAACTTGTCTGTCTGCCTGAAGGAGAAAGATGATGTACCCTGATAACAGGGTAGACTAAAATATATCAGGATGCTTTCAGAGGTAGAATATTGCACCAACATGTGGGTCTATGTGGGTCCCAAGCTGGCTGCAGGCAGCCATATCCCATCTACTTCTGACCCTTGTGTCTAGTTGGCAGAGTTTTGTAGTTGCAAAGGGAGAAGACCCTCAGTAGAGTAAAGTAATGAATCCTAAATCTTGCCAGTTTATATTTTCTGCATTTTTTGCTCTTTCTTACCTCTCTGTCACAGGTCCTGCTCAACTAGCATGACCTCAAGCCCAGCCTTTCTTCCTCATAAGCACTTCAGTGTGACAACTCCCTTTGCCCTCACTAGGGAGGGAATTTGCCTTATGCTATACCCCTCTTATTTCTGATTCTCTTGTTCTTGGCTTCTGACTGGTCATGGGCCACAATACTTGGCTCTCCCTGTAGACCTGGACTCTGTGTCTAACAGCATGGTAGAGCTGTCAACATTTGCCTGTTCTGTGATTCTTCCATTACATCAGCCACAAAGCTATGCAATACATTAGAAGATGAAGAATTAGCAAAGAAAAAATATATCTCCTCTCTGTGTTTTGTTTAGACACTGAAATAATTTACAGAGAATAACACCCATTAACTGCAGTCAGTCAAGTGGAAGTAAGAGGTGCACTCATTCCTCCTGTTAAAGGCAAGAACCACATCCCTTGTTCCTGCATGTGAAACCTGCTCAGCAATCCATATGTTAGTCTTTGCTCTGCCCACCTGTGTCCACAATGCTGCTCTCTCTTGCTTGAAGAAACTGTGTGAAACTGTGTTCAGAACTGGTTCTGCAACTGGACTCACAACAAGGAGGAACATCAGATGCTTTCTACTGAGCATTTCTTTCAAATTGTTACTTTCTCCTCTGTCCTTGACTCCTAATCCTTCTGCTGCATAAAAGCCTTGATGAGGTTTGAGAAGGACTTGTTTGTTCCAGTGCAGGAGCCAGGAGGACATTATCTGATTGGAAAATAACTCAGCAGCAGGTACCTCATTCCAGGATCCTCATCACCTAACTCACCATACACAGCAATTACTAACACACAGTACAAATGAGATTTTGTGACCCTCTCTCCTACAGGATCCTTTTGGATGCACTGATATTTGTGGGGTTCAGCGTGAGGAACTGTGAAAACTGCAGCAGTACTTTTACATTGAAGAGATCCCAGATTGCTTGTGAACTTCACTTCAAGGTACAGCATTTATTATCGAGACCTCTTTCTGATGGCACAAGCACACACCATGAATCCCATTCAGTGGGCCAAAGATCTTCTGTAATAATCTCTTAGGAACTGGAGTTAGATGAAAATTACAGTTTCCAAACCAGAAAGGTCTTGCTGCTACCTAACACACTTTTAACACAGAGGGGCATTTGTTACATGTGAGTCTTTGGCAGTAACTTCTTAACCACCTTTTCCTGAAACTCTCACAGTTGGGAGTTGCTTTCTCAGATGGAGGATAAATTATTTATGAACACATAAACATGAATAAATTACTTATGAACACATAAAAATAGTTATTTTGTTAATGCTTTGGGTATTAATGTGAATAATAACATGGCCCCAAGCAAATTTCTCTTCAGATTTTAGACTTCTGAAGGAACAATAAGACCAACGACTCTAAAAGGGGTTATTTATTGTAACTCTTTCATTGTATCTTTGCAGAGCTTGCTATTTTTACCAACTAAAATGCAGGGAAATTCTCAAAAGCAGATTAAAATAATAAACTTAAGTCAAGAACAGATCCTGTCAACATATTGGCTCCTGCTTCTGTTTTGAAAGGAGCATTACTGCACCAACAGCCATTTTTCTGGTGAGAGTTTTCCCATGGGTTTTCTCTGTGGGTAATCTCTAAGTTTTGACCAGATCTTAGACATTACATTATTGGAATTAAAGCTTCTGAATGAGTCCTGTGGGTAACATTTGCATGCTGTACAGTTTGTATGACAGATTAGCATAAAGTCTTGACATCCCCAGATTAGCTGTTTTCCTCTTTCTAGCAGATGTCACTGAGAAAGAGGAGAGAAGATTTAAAATAATAATCCCCATTTCAGACTGTCTTTTTTTTTTCTTTTTTTTTTTTTTTGGTGTTTTTTGGTTTTTTTTTTCTTCCCCAAGAAGTGAAATGATGTATAAAAAAATCTGCGTAATTAATGTACATGATTTCTTGACTTCAGAATTTGTGTAGAATGGAGACCAAAATACAGAGCACACACAGTGAAGAAGGTATGCTTGTCCACGGGAGCTTTCTCACATAAAGAACCTACAGCAGTGCGTGGCCTGTGGGCTCGTCCTGCACTGTGTGCAGGGCATTCAGCTGCTGTTGCAGCTTGAAAATCAGTCTCCTTGGACCCTAACAGGTTTACCACAAACATGTCTGACAATAAATTAAGCCATTTGACTGAGCGCTCCAAGGAATGTCACAGAAAAGCTTTGGATGCAGAATAGTGAGCAAATTCCAGAAACATGCACATAAAGGAGGGTCTCCCCACAAGGTTTGCTGCAGGTCCATGCTGGGAGGTCTGCGTGCACTGCAGCCCTGTTCCCAGATCCAACCTGTCATTTACTGCTTTATTACATCCCTGTCACCAATAGGGAACAACACGTGGTGGCTGCAGGAACCTCAGCAACCTACCACCCAGAAAGTGGGACATATCTATACTACCAAAAAAAATGCCTCTACCTTAATCCTGCCTGGAGCAAATGGCATCCCATCACAACTGACTCACTGTCCTTCTCCAGTAGAGCTCTTTAGAGGATAGTGGTCGAAGGAGCTTGCAGATTTTACCTTCCTGGCGCTGGTGCCATACCAGAACTTGATGACACGGGCTGACCGCTTGGGGATGACCATGGCTAGCCCGAGCTCCTGGCCCATGCCAAGAGTGGCTGCCCCCTGTGTGCCCCTTGGGTCAGTCTGGGTGGCAGTAAAGCAGGGCTGCCTAGCTCTCAGAGGCAGCAAAGCTGCTCTGTGCGGCTGCTGTTAGAGTCCCAAGTCGAGGAGTCCAGAGGGAAAGAAAAGAGAGGGATCACTTGTGTAGGTTCTCAAGAGCTTTTTTTTTTTAATCTCTGAGAGGGTCCAGGGACAAGTGAAAGAGTTCCAAAACAGTACCAGCATCCTAAGTACAGGGGAGGAACATGGTGAGGGTACAAACTTGGACCAATGGTGAGATTCTTGGGGAGGGGCACAAGGCGGGGTACACATCTTGATATCCAAGAGGAACAACAGGGAGGAGAGCAGGCCAAACAGACCAATAGGTATTTGAGGGCTAGAGGATGGACACAGAAGTTTCTAGAGACAAAGGTGGAGTTTCTGTGATGGACAAGGGAGGAGGGCAGGGTCTCCCTGAGTGGCAGGGAAGAATCTGGAATAAGGGGTAGGTCTTTAGGTAGATGGACAGGGGAATGGGTGGGCACTTCTCAGGAACAAAACAATACACATGGGGGACAACTGGGACAAACCACTTTCAACTTATAACACCACAATTTCATAACAAGGAAACTCACTACCACAACTTGATACATAAAGGTTGGCATCCCCAGCTACTGGAGATGCTGGCTTAGCTCAGGCTTAGAGCCAGAGGGAATCTCTTTGTTTCAGTCTGCACTATTAGCAGGGCTCCAGGCTGAGCTATGTCCTCACAAGCATGTGCCAACTCTTTTTAACTCTGTCAGGACAGGAACCTGCACACAGGTTCAAGGTACCTGGCTTGGGGAATTACTATCAAAATAAAAGATCAAACAGGAAAAAACAGAAGACACACAGAAAAGTGTGCATGTGCAAATGGCAAATCTGCTTAGAAAATAAAGATCCATAAAAAATATAAAATCACACAGTGACAACTTCTAAGCTATTTTTCAGCATAGACCTACAATACCTATTCTCCTTGTTCATTCAGGCATCAGGCCAGGTATGGTGATCAGAGCAGGCTGGCTGGGAGTATGGATTCCTTGATTCTTTTCCAGAGCTGTAGTCAATCCTTTGGATCCTGCTGTTAAGGCAAGAGCAACTGCAATAGCCATAGTCATGTATTTGAACAGAATATTTGGATTAGATCCTGAATGAGCTCAGACAAGCCAATTAACATCCTTGCTACGTCACATTTGCATTTGGTTTAGTAATATTTTTTATACATGGCATCTGGGAGTGGTGATTAGTGATCAGAATGGGGTTTTGAAATTCTTGAATGGAAGTGGCTGCATCGGTACAATGTCTAAATTTTGTTTAAATTATACTTTTTTTTTCTCTTAGTGCCAGTATTTCATACATTGTAAACTTTTCAGCACAGCATGAAACTCCAATTCCATTAAATTTTATTGAACAGCTTAAGAAAAAACTGTGAAGTTCCAAAAAGAAAACTAACCGCAAGTATGAGCACAAGGAGCAGTTTTGTAAGCCCTCTTCTGGGTCTATGCAAGGATACCTGGTGCATATGGAGTCCTCCTTACTCCCTTAGTGCAGGCTACGTCTTCTTGACACATTATTCACAAATAACCACAGGAGATCATCTTGTGTCCTGTGTGGCTCATTTTACAGCAGCAGTTTATGTTTGCACAGGAAAGCCAGCATTAGAAAGCACTCCATGTGCCCAAAGCCTGGTTTGCAAAGAAAGAAATCGATATTTGCTGGTTCCACTGCTGTGGTTGACAGAGGAATTGTCAGAGTACCTGATTTGTTCATGACTTTTGCCATGGGAATGTTTTGTGGCAGTGAATTGGTCTGAGGCTACTGAGTCTGCATTAAGCCCTCCAGAAGTATGCCTAACAAATGCAATAGCTTTGGAGCCAGCAAACTGTGGCAGACAGAAACAGTGCTCACAAATTCAAGTGCAATATTTATCTCTTTATATCCTTCTAAAGTAAAGCTGAGCAAGTAACAAAAAGGTGTTTCATAAGTATAAATGTTTCCTAATCGCTTTCAATCTCTTCTTAATATTTAAACATTTTCTCATTGCTGCTTCTCTTAACCTGTAAAGTTAAAGAACGTGTGGGCTTCTTTGCTTATAAGGATATCTCATGATGCTTAGAAGCAGAAATAGCTAAAAATAGTGAAACTCTCCTCTACACAGTCCCCTAGGAAAATATTATTATAAGCCCAAGCCACAAGCAGGAAGGCTTGAAAAGGAAAGTAAGACATACCTCTATTAATCTGTACAAACATTAGGAAAGCACAGCTTAAGAAACAGACTACATTTACAGCTTTTTTTTAATATGAATCAATTTGTCTATCCAATGTAAAACACATGTCATAATCCATCCAGGTAATAGGAACAAGAAAAATCTCTTTCTGTGATCCCGCTGCTTCTCTGCACCCAGATGTGACCCTGGCAAATGATCAGAGATTTGTTTTACATTTTGTTGGTCAGCAGTATACAACAATAAGGTTGTCAGGGAGCTGCTGCTTTTCCTGCTTGCACATCCATACTGAGACAGAATTGCCTGAACCATGGGACATCCACAAAACAACAACAAAAAATCTATTTTATATTAAGCATTTATAGATGGGAAATTGAATACACTGAGACTTAGATTATCATGATAATAATGTTCTTTGGGTGCTGTACTCATAGGATGAGTAGCATGATAATGCTAAGGGGGAGGAAGAGGTTAGAAACCAGGCAGCTAATTTTCTGGGAGTGTGCATGATTTCAAACTGTATTTCAAGAGTATTAACATCATCTGACTTCAGTGTCTACCTTAGTGCCCTTTGGAAGGTCAGTGACTACAATGTAGTAAAATCTGTCTCACAGGTTCTGGTCACCTCTGCAAACCCTGTTCCACAGTTTTTGCTGCATTGTCCAAGGTGAGAAAGGATCCTTGCTCTTCAGCCCCTTGTGTGTGTTGTAAGAATATAGAAATAGTTTTTGTATTTGGGTAATTTTAGGTGGCATTTTATTAGCAAATTCTCTTCTTGTAAATTAAGGACAACTTCGAGTGCTACAGGTGAAACCCTGTTTTTAAAAAATCATGGCTAACCACATGAATATCAGTTTTGTGAATCATGGGAAAAAGTGTTAAAAAAATCACCAAACCCAACCACAAGCTATTTCTTAGAGTGATTCACCATGAGTGCAGTGAGCAAAAGCAAATCTACAGGTGAGTGCCCTCATCTTTCAGGCCTGCCCTGAGAAAACTTACTGTTATATAACTCAGGGCAAGGCTGTAAAATGGCTTACTGAACAGAAAAACATAAAATACGATATGCTTCTGTGAATTTTTGGAAAGCTCACTTGCCTCTGTGTTTTATGTTCTGTTCACTGAGGAGCTCATGTAACCAGACATCATGCCACACCCTGGAGTCTATCAGAGTGCAGGTATTGTATTCCAAACCCTGTAACAACCAAAAAATACCCCAACCCAAACAAACAAGAAAAAAACACCCAAACTCCTGACTTCTAGCACAGTGCACTGAGGACATTTTTCAAGAGGATTGTTTTCTAACTAAGAGAATTGGAAGATATATAAAAACCCCAAATCAATATACTTTGCTCAAGGTTGAACCGAACTTTGATATTTGCCTTTAACCCTTGCACTATGTCCTCTCACTAACTTTAATTGCATAGTGGCCTCTCCATGTGGTTTCTTATCTCCTAAATGTGAAGCATGCTTTCAATGGGGTCACTTAGGGTTTTTTAAGGATAAAATATATGTGCTATGTATTACATATTTAACAGGAAATTGAATCATGAAGTGGTCTTAAAATACTTTTGATGGCATAGAAATAGCTAAGAGTTCCAAGTAGGAGAGTATTCCTTAGGACAAGGTTCTTTTTTTGACTGTGATGCATATGGAAAAATAATAACAGTCATCATCATCATCATATGTTCAAAACAGCTGCAATTTACTGGAGCAATTGTAGCAGCCTGCTACATTCTGTGTTTGGTCAGACCTCTCACCTAGGATTATGTAACTTTTCTGTGGTCTATGTTGGTGTGCAAGAAACATTCTGAACAGAGTGAGGCACCCACACAAGATTGCCCAGAAATCCCAACATGTTCAGAAAAGGCCTGGAGTAGGAAAAGCAGAGTGCTAGCCTACCTTTCCAAGAATTTTTAATGTCAAGTGAAGCCTGGAGCTAGATAAACATTTTCATACCAATCAGTCTGTTATATGCATAAAGCTGGTATTTTACAGGGCATTAAATATTTTTGCCATATTTGAAGTAATTTTTTCTTGTTGGTGCCAATTAAAATACATGCTGCATTTTCTGATCATTGTTACTTACTCCTGACTAGGTCCCTGTTCATAGCTTTCCTTCTTCCAGCCTGCAATTCTCAGGGACATCTCATTTTTTACTTATTTTTCCTCTTGTTATTTCACTAATTTGTTTTCCATAACATCTAATCCTTTTCAAATTCTTGGCTTCATCTGTTCTTTCTAGTCTGTAGTCACTTTTCATCACTCCCATTCATTTATTGTTTTTTCTTATCAAATTTGTTTTCTATTTTTGCTTAACCTCTCTCATTTAGTATTTTTATAATCTGTCTAAGCAAAATAGAGTCAGGAGATAAAAGGGCACTCATACATGTCTCATACATTCCTTTCCCAAGAGACCAGGATTGTTCCCATCAGTGCAGGACTAGACTTATTCCTTGATGAGGTCAGTTATATACCAAATTTTCAATCCCAGTTTTTAATTCCTGAAATAGAAGGAACACATCTCAAGTATGATTTTTTGTAATGATCTAAGAATTGGTATGAGATGGTAATCTCATTTAATTAGTTGGTTAGTGATTGATTAATGAGGGTGAAGGAACACTAATGCAAGCTAAGGGATGATCTAGAGGAATGACAGCCAAGAAGGCTCTTGCCAAATAGCTATTATTTCCCTGGTGTCCACATGGACACTTGCCATCTAATTTCATTATGTTTTGGATGGAACCTATTTTACTACTGTGAAAATTTTGAAACTGTGTTGCAAACTGATTTTTATTTTAACCAGCTGAAAAAGACAGCTTAGTGTTCCTAATCTTAGCCTTAGAAAGGCCAAAGCATTTAAATTTTAAATTCAGCAAACTTAATCTTTACATTTATACTGAAACAAGTGTACCTGAACACACACAGTAGCTTCCCTTATTTATGCAAATTTAAGCATACAAGCTCGAAACATTCAGCCAAAATCCCCTCAACACAAACATGAAACCCTTGAACTTTTCATACTTTCCCTTAATCAAATTCTTCTGTCCTAAGGGCAAAAATGAAACTATAAGGACTCCCTCTTCAAAACTGTGCAGAAGGCAGGTGCAGAAGCACACACACAGAATCTCTTGGCTCAGGCTCTTTAAACCTCAGGCTTTGTATTGCAGAGTGTAGATGAGTGCAGCACAGCCATCACCCCTTGATGTGCAAGACTGAAATGGCAGAAATCACAGAACTACTCCTGTTCCCTGACATCCTGAGTGGATGGGAGAGGGAACTGTTTGCAATGCAGAGAAACAGCGAGCCTGGCAGTGCTGCCACTGTTGGTTTTCCTCAGTGCTGGACTAACTGAACACAGAGCTGCCAGCTGCAGGGGAGATTTGGCATGAGACGTGAAGCGCATGGAGACCTGTTCTTCCAAAGGCTTGCCTGATAACCACTAACCCACACAGATACAGCAATGCCTTGTGACACAGGGGAAAATATACATATGGAAAGTCCCCATCATTCCCCTAAAAATATTGTTTCCAAAAGCAATATGGAATATTTAAGAAGAGCTCAGCTAGGACTGACCATGTCTCACTAAGCATGGCCATTCCAGCTGAAGATCTTCTTCCCTTCCCTTCCCTTCCCTTCCCTTCCCTTCCCTTCCCCCTGTACTATGCATATTTAATGTCTGAATGGAAAAATATTGTTTAAAGGCAGTAATTAACATTTGATTTGAGGAAAAACTTGGAAAGAGCATATTGTTTCTCTTTCTTATTGAGTAAATCTTGCATTTAACTTTTTTCATTTAATCATAGCAAATGCAAAATATAACAGCTGGGATTTTATTAAGAGCAGAGCAAAGCTGCCAAAATCAGTTTCTGTTAGATCTCAAATCAGCTAGCAACTTGTGTTCTAACTCCCCTCATTGTGTGTATGTAATTTAGAACTCTAAACAAAAAAACTCTGAGAATTCAGGTTCTGAAATTTATCCAGTTGCTTGATGCTAGGAATGATAATGACCAAAGATACTCATATCTCCCTTTTGTGTGTTAGCATATTATTCAGTTGTCAAAAATCATCCAACTGTATTTCATGTCATTTTGGTTTTCTGAAAACATGAAATAATGTTGAAAGAATCCACAGTGATAGTTATTCTCTCTCTCTTCCACATGGCCTAGGAAACTGATTTACATCACCAATGTTACAAGAAGATAGAAGGAAATTGTCTTAAAAATATGTAAGGGAGAAAGTACACGTGAAGCGAAAATTTTGCCAATGCTTAGAAAGAATGAAAAAACTAATGTACATCTCTCTTTGGGCAGTTATTACTGTCTCAGCAATGCAGTCTCAGGAGTACATGAAACATTTTCAGAATTGAAAGGATTGGAGTTTTATTGGCACAGCTGCCCATCCACACAAAAAGACTACCTTGTAAACTTCAGTGTCTTTTCTGGGAAATACGGGACATTTGCAGATGTTTTAAAGAGCGTTGACAGAAGAAGGTTGTTGCTTAAACCTCATTTATAATAATGAAGTGGCGAGTTCTGTAGTAAGTTCAACAGTAGACAAAATGTTCTAATTTGTGCTGATCTATTGTAGCAGCGGGCCTCTGAACAAGGAATAATGAGCATTAACTCCATGACTGCAAGAGGCTGATTGATTGCTTTGTTCTTACTACACTATGCTATACCATGTGAAAAACCCATCGCCCTTGCCAGACAGTCTGACACAGCTTTGAGCTAATTGGTCAATCAATCAAAATGCCATCACCAGAGTCCAATTAAGAAACTGCCTTTTGGTAAACAATCTCCATAACACATTCCATGTGTACACAACAACAGGTGCAGCAAATGGAGATAAAAATTGTTTTCTCTGAGCTTTCTCACAGCTTCTCAGGAAAATCCTGGGAGAGAATTATGTCTCTCTCTGTTCAGAGGATATGTGATTACCACACTGATCCTCTTCTCTTCTTGAATTCAAAAAGGGATAAACTTATGACTTTAGGATGAATCCTGAAACAGGGTTTGAGTGGAGAAAAAAAATTCACTCTGATTTGTATCAGACTCTGTGGCAGGACTAGGGAGATGAGTAAGATTTTATTGGACATAAAGTATCAAAATTCGTAGGTAATTAAAAGAATACTGTTGCATCTTGTTCTGACTTTAGGCATATAGAAGCTTTCTGATCAAATATCTCCCAGAATATGTGTTTTCTAAAATACATCCTAAGACGGTGATTGTGTTAACGGAGGTTCTGCCCTTTAGAGGTACTGAAAGGCCCTTGGACTTGAAGAATATCCTGAATTTCCATTATCTTGAGCAAGAGAAGAAAATATTCAGCACCAGGTAAGAAGTAAAAGACATCTGATTTAGTGGTCTCAGAAAACGAGCATATATTAAAGAAATTGAGATATATTAAAGTGCCTTGCATTCTGACGTCTTGAAAGTCCTCAGAAATTCAAAATGAGGTTTCATTGCTCCTTAGGTCAAAACTCTTAGAAATATGCCTGTCATCAAGCCCTGAATTAAATGTATCTTCTGATAATCTGATCATATCCATATTATATTACTGTCTTGGCCTTACATGTGTTTATGATGGTGCCAAGTACTCCTTTTATTTCCCCCACTGATGAAATACAGATGTAATAGCCTATGTTAGTAGAAGGGTGATGATTGGGATATGGAGGCCTAAAATGACTGAATTTTGCCCTTTCTACTGTTTTTACTTGGTATATGTAACACAATTAGTATCACTGCTGACATTTATAGTACTTATGGCGCACTGCTCCAGATACTGGAAAATCTCCAGCAGGGAAACTTGCTGTATATCTGATCTACTCCTAGTAAAGGATGTAGAATCATACCAACATAAGTACTGATACAAGTTCTCTCAAATAAGGGCATCAGACAGACAGCAAGTATTTCTTGTGTTTATGGATGGAAGTAAAGCTCAAGAGGCTGTTAGGATTTTTAAACCTAGATTTGGCTGTGTGTCTTCAAGAACAATCTGTCACAAAGCATAAATTATGCACCAGGTATAAAGAGGTGCACTATTGGATTTTACCAGTATTACTGAAGAGGACGTGCCTTGGCTTGTCTGGTTCCTGCTGCTGAACCAAACAGTGACACCTGTGGTCTTTTCTCCCCAGAGGCACTATGTAGCTACCTGTGGTCGCAGCTGAGCACGTGGGGACAACTCCGGGCATGTCCAAGCTCCAGTGCTTGCGGGCTGGAGCTTGCTGTTGATGAGGGTCACTCCTCAGGCCTCCCTGTGCTGGAGAAACCTTTAAGGTGATGGTGAAGGAAGGAGTGGGTCCTGGTAGACAGTTTTTAATCAAGAGTTTTTATTCTGGGCTGCATGGCCTCTGAATCCTGCAACAACTCCAACAGAACTCTTGACCGCATGGTGTGCTTGTCCTTTTACCTGGGCAGAGGGGCAGGGGAGGGAACACAGGGAGCACCAACCAGATATGGGGGGAGAGGGCCTCAGGTGAGAGGGACACCTGGGTGGGCCAATGGCCCCCGAGGGGGTGGAGAGCATCCTTTGAACCTGCCAATCACTCGATGCTCTCTGGAATTTCTCTGGTTTGATAGACAGCGCCCAGCAGGGGTCAAGGGTGGGGAAAGGAGAGGTGATTGACACACCACCTGGGGAAGGAAACTTCAGTGCAGGGACTGGGGAAACTGAGGCACACCGTGGCAACACACCGCAACAGTGCACCAACCTTTAACAGCCTAGAACAGACTAGCACAAAATATATTTAGAGTGCTGTCAATTAGTCAGCTAATGACAAAACAGCTTACTAAGTTGTTAACAAAACCCCTTTGGTTGTAGCCTAGCTAAGATGCAGTTAATTCACCAGTAGTTCTATACTTTACTGTGGAACAAAGTTGAGTTCTTATTGAGACCCCAAAGCAGAAATGGATTTTCTTATTGAGACCCCAAAGCAGAAAAGCAGACACATATGGTTAAAACCACAGTGTGGCAAGGAGATAGCTGGACACAAAGCCCAGTAATCTTATGCTAGTTCAAGAAATAAATACATAACCTAACTACCTAAAAAGTGGAAAGTTGTACTGTTTAAATTACTATTCTGTTTGTATCAGAAGATGTGGTCATTCTTTAGTAGAGAATGGGAACTCGACATGATGTTCAGATGGTCTTGAGTGACCCTTTATATTTTGCAAGCCAGGATGGAAGTCCCTGTATCCTGTCAGCTCTTGCAATGAGGCAGGAGGAGAGGAGAGAGCAGAACTAAATGATGGTGTATCAAAAGCTGAAGTCAGACACAGAGGGAAAGAGCAAGCAGCTGTCTGGCAAAGAAGGAAGTCAGTGGTGGTTTCCTTTTTTTTAATTTTTTTTTTCTTTTGCCAGCTAGCATGAATACCTAATGTTGAAGACTGTGAGTGATAGGGCTCTTATCTGTGGCCATTCCAATGTTCCTAAATGTGCAAGTAAATAGTAATTAAAGATAAATATTTAAGATCTGAAAGTGAATCAATGATTCTTTAGTTAGTAGCGATTTTTTGGTCAGTAGCCTCTTCACAATAGAGACAGTGGAGGAAATGTTGCAGTTTGTCCTGCAGTCTGGCCTCTCTTCATATTCCTTCCAAACAGTCTGTGAGAACAAAAGGCCAAGCCTGTAAATAGAAAAGCTGCTTTTGCATATCATCACTACTTGATAAGTATAAACATAGCCTGTTCTCCCTTCCTGCCACAAAAGACTTCTGTTTTCCGTGTGATAGAGTTTATAGCACATGTACTGAAAAACTTGGCACCTGCTTTTTTAAATGCAGGTAGCAAGAAACAAGTTTGCTCATTTGTGATTGTATACCTCTAAAACACTTCATAAAGTCTCCAGTGAGATGATTTGCAGAAGCATAACAGAAACCTTTTTTTCAAGGTCCTCAGAGAATTCAAAACCGCACTGACTCTATAGCTTTGAATTGCACAGCTTCCCATGGACTGACACTTCTTCCTGAGAGATCACTCTCTCTGGGGTCTTTTCTCCACGTACTCCTGGCAAAGTTCCATGTAATATCCGGTTACTGAAAGCTGTCCTCAGATGGTCTTCAGGATTTCCCAGGCATGCATTCCTGAAACTGAACTGGGATTACAGAATAGCTAATTTGAGAGTCCAGCTACAGTTTAAAATAAATTCTGTTCTATCTTCAATGCTTCCAATTTTAACTTTTACACTCAAGTGGCATGAATTATCTACCAAAGCCTGCCAGCTGAGCCCGTTGTCATGCACCTTTCTGGCTCTTAAAAAATTGAAGTAAAAAGGTAGCAAACAGCTATCACAGTATAGCAGGAAACCTTCTCAGACCTTTGCAGCATGCAGGTGTGGAAGCAAAAGCAGTAAGTTAGGGGGCCAAATAAGGTGGATCAAGTCACCTGTTTGTTTAAAAGAGAAGATGGATCAGTGCAGCTCTGGGCTGGAGACTGTGCTAGGAAGTGACTGACCTCCACACTGACTGAATGAGGAGCAAGAAACCTCTGTTCACCCATGTTTACCCCTGGGTAGACCACAGGGAAAAATGCAGGACAGGCCTCTTTCACGCTCTTTCCCCTTGCCCATGCTCCTCAAAGTCCAGAAGTAGCCTGACCTTTGATCTGTGGGTGATGTGTCTTGCAGAGAGCCAAAGGGAGCTGAAGCTCCGTGTTCTGCTGTCTGGGTCGTGCCTTAGGCTGGTGAGGATGTAAACAAATGTGGGGAAGAAGAGAGCTTTCATCAGCCTCTGATCTCCTCTAAGGAAGGCAGGAAGCCCAAGAGCTGAAAACATGGCAACATTGTCTTTTGGAATAGACTGAACATGTGAAAAATCACTGTCCTAATGATAAACAATGTAATAAATACTGGCAAGACATGAATCCAGCCTCTGCAAAAATGTCTTTTATTTGTTTTTGCAGCTCAAATCACATTTTTCTTTTGAACATCTTTTTAACGTTTGCTGTCCTTCACCCCTCTCTAGATTGCCAGCCATATGGTGAAAGAAATGGCTCTTAGAACTGTTTTCTGTAGAACTGTAGTAGACATGAATACCAAACAACTTCACAAAACCACTAAATATTTGGCAAACTTCTAGTCTACTGTAATTTTTAAAAAATGTTCAAGACAAATGTTTATGTTGAAGGGGGAAAAAATCCCTAGGATAAAGCTGTCAATTAATGGATAATTTCAGCTTTCCTATATAACCCTGTTCCATAAGTCATACTTCATAAAGAGTGAATACTCTTCTAATTCAACGTTTCTGAACATTAAAAAACATCTGAATTGTGAGTGGATGCTGCTCTGGCTTTTTTGGCATATTATATACAAGATGTCTGGCCAATTCTCCAGTCTTCTCTCAGATATGTTACTGATCCAAAATATTTTCACCAGACACCCTGAAATGGAATCACAAGTTTGCCAATTTCCATTTTGTGTATCTTCCTTAGAAAATTGAAAATTACAGCTCATGAGCGTTGGTGGTTTGATTGCTCAATGTCCAAACTTAACTCACTGGAACAAAATAGCAACAAAGGTGCAGAAGATAGTGCCTGGTCATTGTGAGATAAAATTGTTTAAAAAAAACAAGCTACCTAATTTCTAGTTTAGGAGTTAAATCAGGGAAAATTGGTGCTCTTAAAACACTAATGAAATACAGATCAACAATTATGCTACAACTTCTTCAGCAAAGTTACTGCACTATTACAGTGTCATTTCCCTGATCTTGCCCAGGTCTCCAAAGCAAAAGAGCAATTTTCAGTATCTTTACACTGCACAATTTTCAATTTTCTCAATTCTCTGAGCTTCAAGTCAGCACTTTTTTTGAGAAACATGTAAGTCAGAGGAAAATTCTCGACAGAGGTCTCATATTCTGATCTCCTTGGACTTCACAGCAAGATTTCAAATGCTGTTGAAACTGCCAAAGAAGAAAAATGTATGTTATAATATTACAGATGATAACATAGTCCAGCCTGGAGTTTTTCCTTCTACCCAATGCTGTGAGAGGTTAAGCAATGTTATTTCACAAGGCCAGGAAATATAGGCAGAACTTAATTAAAATACAACTGAATGACCTGCTACATGAACTGAGCTCCACAAGAAAGTATTTGGGAATTTGGCAATGCTAATGGTCCTGCAAGTTGGTTCATTGTTCACTAAAGTTGTAGCTGGGGCTTAAACAACTCTTGTTGTCTAGAGAGTGACAGTTTTTCCTAGATGCCCCATAAGGAGTCTGGTCCTCATATTGAAAAAATTCTACCTTGTTCAAGTAAAAGGCTTAAACTCCTTACTATTGTCCTGAAAAACACACTCCCCCCCTCATTCTATTCAAGACAAATGCTGATCCACCACACCAGCCCATGCTTTGTCCAAGATGAGGCTGTGTTTTGGGGCCACCTCTTCACCTTCCAGAAAATCTCCTGGGTGGAAGAAATATGGAAAATGTAAGAGATCTGTGGCTTTAGTAGTGAATCCCACAGGATATACCATGCTCTGGGAGAAGAATATCGAGTTGATGTTTCCAGAAGCAGTCCAAGAAGCTGGTAAAGATTATAGATAGGCCGGGTTCAGTACTGCAGTGTGATCACCCAGATATACAGGATATTTAGATCTTAAGCTCAAGGAGAGAACAATTTTAGGAACAAGTTCAGATTTTCTGAACTGGAGAGTGAAGTGATAGCCATTTAGAAGGATGACATCATGTATCCAAAGCTCATAAGTTCCCTAATTCAGACTTTACCTGAGATTTTTTGTCCAAACTCATGTTTTGACTTTGAATGTGCTGCAAATCCCATGTAACTCTAGTCAGTGAGAATTTCAGGAGCTGGATCTTCTAGGAAAATCTCGTCTAGGCAGACCAGCCACAGTTTGCAGGAAATGATAAAAGAAGAAATACAGGTAGAGCCAACAGGTGTATTAGATCAGGAGGACACTGCCTGGGTTGGTGTATGGTAACAGCCTGGCTTCCTCTGACAGTCCTGGACTCTTGCACCAGCCCAGATCTTCTCAAAGCGTGAAAACCTATTCTCAATCCTCACTCACTGTAATGTAGCCATTCCACCAGGAAGTTCCAGCAGGAGTTGATAGGAAGTGTATGGGTGATTTCCAGTCAAGGATAGCCAAATATGCTCTGAATAGTAAGCTTTATGTAGTGAATATTATTCTCCTTGAAGGAGAATCATATGATGTCTAGTGAGGGAGGGACTGCAAACCCATGGGTAATCATCCAGAATTGTAAAAGAAGGCTATCTTTTGTAGTAGTGTATATCAATTTATAACTACCATGAGAGGGTTAAAGTAACTGCTTACAGACAGGTCATAAAAATAAAGGAACCCTGAGGAGTTCCAGGAGTAGCTTTATTGGTGGGAACATAGTATTTTTATTTGTAGTTGGATATAGTATCTCGTTAGTACAGCAGCCTTTCGTTTTGTGCAGTATAAAATGGGAGGGAACCGTGTCACTTCTGGCTCTGTGTTCAATAAAAGGCTTCAGTCATAAAGACTGCTAGATCAACAAGTTTCACTAAGGTAAAATAAGACATTAATTTAAAATGTTAAAAGCTATTCTTGCCAAAGCATGATCTGGAGAGCACTAGCGTACTCTGCATTCAGGGCAAAGGCAAAATTAATATCTTGTGTCCAACTCTCTCCCTTTTTTTTTTTCTGCCATCATGAATTTCTGCAAGGTGAGTGAACAACAAATAATGAAAGTGAAGTATGAGCAGTTTCATTATCCACTTCCAAGTGGCCTGGTTCTGTTCCAGCCAGTGAACTCTTGCTCACTGAGACTGATTTTTGGCCCTGCTACTTTGGGGTGGCTGCCTGTATCCCTCTTTACACAGTTATCAGTACCTACATGGCAATGGAGGGTCTTGCCATGCACCTATCCTGGCCAGCCTCCCAATCTGAGCTTCTTTCTCCTCACTTGACTGGTGCACACAGGCAAAGAGCAAGCTCCCCAATAAAAACCCCAAGATGATTATGGAAGTTCGTTACAGAGTGCCCAGCTGGAAGCTTGCAGCTGCTAGTAAGGATTGCTGTGCCTCAGGGGGCTCACATTGCCTTTCCAAAGGTGTTTCATAAGTAAAAGGATCAGAGATGTTTTAATCCAAACCAGATTATTCTTTCCCAGATCACAGAGGAGGCAAGCTGTCCTTTCATCCTCCAGGGTTGTTTCTGCTGCCATGGAGCTGCTCAGAGGCCTGTGCTGGGGCTGAGTGTCTGTAGGATGCTGGGACCACTGGGGACAGTAAGCCCCACCACTGCCTCAACTCCACCACTGGCTTTTTCCTGCTGCTTCCTGCACTGCCAGTGTTGCCTGCATTGGCTGTCCTAGTGCTGTGCTGTTTGTGTGCTCTCAAAGGGGAAATTGCACATTATGGGAAGGCCAGATGAAATTCAGTGTCCCTAAACCACGACAGAGTGGATTTAAGCGGTTTTTAAAGCCAGAGTTTTCAAGTGCACAGCCTGAAATTAAATATTTAAATCTGTGTTTGGTCATCAAAATAAACAGGGGTCTGATTTTAAAGAGTTGTGGAACAATTCCAGTTTTCCACACTATTCCCCAGAGCCTGCAATTTGTTTGTTTTTGGCAGCCTCTTTAGATCTTCAGGAATGGAGACGCAGTCCCAGAAATCTGGGGAAGACTGAGAGCATCCCTCAAAACTTTGCTGAGTAAGGAATTTGGAAAAATAAAAAAAGCACAGCAGGAATCTGGGTGCCTATACTCAGGAGCAAGACAAAAACAATTAAGCAAAATAATTGAAATAAAAAGTAGGTCCTCTCTATTTGTTAACTTCCAGGCCTTGCCAGTCTTGTATGGCTTTCCTAAGTGCTATAGTTTCCACATCATAGCTAGATACTTAGAGCTGAGATTATTGTCTTGGGAGAGGATGGAAGTGGGTTCAAACTCCCTGGACTTGTGAGGCTTCTCCTTTCAAAGTTCCACTCCTTGCACGGTGATAGGAAACAAAGCACTCTTCTCACCCTTGCCCAACTTTTTTCTTTCTCTAAAGAAAGCAATAGCAGTTATGCCAACTGCCAAAAGGGACCAGTTGTAGTAAAAACCATGAGATTTCTGCTGTTCTCACTAACTGTATAAGTGGCAGGACTGTAGCTGCTCTGCTTATTTGTTCATTTCTGCTCATCTGTTTTAGGCAGCTCTTGCTCAGCACACCTTTTTTCCTTACTTGTTTTCTTAACTTTTCCCCATTCCCTGAATAAAGAATTCACTTGGGGCTGTGAATTCCTGTCCTGAAAACTCATCGCAGTGACTTCATTCCCCTGGGAGAAAAGATCCTGTGACAAAGAGTCCTAACACCTGAAACAGCTAACACCTAACATTTGAAAGGCAGATCTGAAATGCCTCCAGCATCCTCTCTGAGGTCCTTTGAGATCTTTTCTAAGGGCAGTCCCGGCCAGTTATCTCAGATCTCTTTCTGAGGAAAGGATAAGTCGGCTCCAGTTGATCACTCCCACCACTGACAGCAGAGGAAGTCAAGAAGAACAAATAGCATTAGATACCTAACAGCAGCCTGAACATGACTGTCAGTTGTCACTGTCATACTCAGTAAGTGATGTGTGGGTGCAGCTAGGACAAACATTTCCAATTTAACGCAGCATCCTTCCCTGTACAGTTTTGTGCAAAGCATTAGTGAAAAGTTCTAGAAATCTGTGCTCCAGAAAGATGAATTCACACTGGAAGACTTGTAGAGGGTCAGTAATTAAAATGGGAAGTGAGGAACATGTTTTAGGAGGAAAGTTTATATAAGCTGTGTTACTTTGGCCATGTGAGATTAAATTTGAGAGCAGAATATTATTATTTGCACATACAGAACATTATGGAAGGGGAAGAGTTGCTTAAGTGAAGCTAGGACATTGCTGGAAGCACATATTGATAGGAGGATATCACAAATGCACAAATAAATGCAAAGCGTTTCTACAATTTGCTTTGTCCCTTTGTCTCTTCATGGTATTTACACTGCAGCAATTGGGGTCCCTTACAGGGGATGCATCACTGGCCTGAGCTCCTCTCCCTCCTTCCACCTCTCCTTAACATTAAAATAATTTTTAAAAAGTTGCATAATATGAGAAACCTGTGAAAAACCTTCTCCAAATATATTGACTGCAAGTTGTCTTTTGGAAGGCATCAATGAGTTGGACCTTTACTCCACAGCAGATTCACCTTGCATGACTGTGTAAAGATAAAGGGTGTTATTCAAATGCAATAATAAAAATGTATCAACCATGGAAATATTTGGAAAAACTCATTATTTTGACTAATAGAGGACAAATAATGAAAATACATTAATATAGGATTTACATCCTTCCATCTCTTAAAATAAATCAGTTTCAATTTAATAATCCTTTTGTAAAAATGCAGTGTATAGAGGGGATGTAAAAGAGTCTTGTATATAGATTATACGTGCATAATACCCTACCATTATATTGTATCCTGGATACACTACATGATTAACATAGTTCCCCATATACCATAATATGCCAAGCATAAAAAATGTCCACTTCATGTTCTTACCAGATCATTTTGGTGTTGAACTTCCTAAAGGTCCCCTTCCCCCTTCTCCAGAGAAGGTAAAAATACATTATTTCTACCTCATTTTCCTAGGTGTCCTGATAAAGTTTACCACTGGTAAGGCCCTGGAATTCTCTTCTGATCACCTTTCTTCTTCTGGTCTCTCTGACTGAAATCTTTCCAAGTCCCTCCAGCCCCCTGGTATCATCTTTTTTATAATTGGTTTGCAAGTTAAAACTGGTGCAATTCCAGGTTTCTTTGGGTTTCTGTGACTGGTCTGGCTTGGAGCCCTGATAGTACCACTGAATGGACTTAGCAAATAATTTTCCTTTAAATTCCTATTTTAAAAAGGCCTCAATGGGACTCCAGTATTTGAACTTCCCACAGCTGGTCCTCCAGCTCTTATGGGGTGCTAGCCCATAAACTTTAGATTTCTCTTGGGCAGACACTCAGGGAAGCTGCTGATACAGTGAGCATGGATATAAAGATACTGCATCCTCATGGCCCCTGCCATTTATCTTGGCCTCCTGGATGCTGTTCCCAGTCAGGAAAGAGATCGCTAATCCTTCAGTGCTGGGCTTAGCAGTGAAGTGGCTTGAGTTTCTGGACACTGTAACTGTTAGCTTGAAGTGGTTCCATTCACTGCTCCCATTTCTGCATCGTCGGTTTCCAGGGATATTGGGTGTTGCACTAAGTCTAGCACCGTGGTTTTAACTATTCCCCAAAACTGCAGTAAAAATGAAACAATCCAGCCAATTCTTTGATGTATTTTTCTTACTAAATCTATGAAAACATGGCTCTTTCCAGCACTGGAGGTTTTCCCAACAGCTTTCCTGACAAAAAAAGCAATATTTAGTTGACTAACAATGTTTGTTTTTTAAAAAAGCTTTTCATAAAAATGTGAAAAATTAAATGTATTTTCCCATCAGTGCAATTAATTTCTAAGTGCCTAGATATGACCTTTGCCTCCATGAAGCAGGTTCATGAATCGACACCTATAGAAATGTGAAATTAATGCATTTATTGATAAAAAATATTAAAAAACCCCAAGCACTCTTTTCTAATGGGCCAAAAAAGGCTTGAGAGGCAGACAAAACAAATAATTCCATTCATTCCTTCAACTCAAGTGATAGATCAGTGTGCAGACATAGTGTTTAACTGAAGGTTCTCTATAAATATTTCAGGTTAATGGTTTTGCACCATTCTGTCTGGCACAGGCTCCCCAGTGCTCATATCCTTTATGATTTAAATTGATGCTATGAATTATTGAGAATTCTATTCTCCATAGGATGCTGTACCACAGCCCACAGTTTTTGGCCATGTATTTCATTTTAGCCTTGAAAGAGAAAGGATGACCACACTGGGAGGCTGTACACCAACATACACACCCACAAAGACAAATCTGGATAATAATAATCATGTAAGACATTGCTATAATTTTTACATTGTAACTGATAAGAGGACTTCAGAAGAATATCCATTAAGTGGATATAAATTAAATCACTTTTGTTAATTATTTGTGCTGTGGTGGAAAGAGCCTTATTTAGGAACCTTATTTCTTTGGATCTCCCAAAAAACCATGAAACCTGCCTGGCCACAATAAAAATATATCGGTCAGAGAGGAAAAGTGGAAGGTCATTTTGTAGGGAGATGTAAGTCTTAGACCTTCAAAGATTTTCATCTGGAGAAGATCTTGACCAAGTCATCCTGAAAGGACATGCCAAACCTAATAGTAAAATCCTGATCTCACAGTCTCCATGCCAACACTGTCCATCCCATATTTTACATTCTCTTATGCATTTAGAGTGTGTGGCTTCTGATTATTACCTTGCTGGTAACCAGGCCCTTGAAAACTCAGAAGAGAGAAGGTAGTCAGGCAATCACTGCTTTAAACATATTGAGAAATTATCTGTAGTAAAAGAGCTTGGTAAAAGACCTGAAAGTTATATAAAGTTGATGTCTTGAAATAATTCTGAACAAAAAAAGCCTCATTTGGCAGTTATTTTCTTCTCATTTCTTTCAAGCACAGCAATTCTCAATTGGTTCCTCCAAAAAAAAGGAGGAAAAAAAATTCCTCCACAAACAGGTTTTTGTCTCCCAGTTTAATTGTCACTTCAGTTGTCACTTCTGCAAGAACTCAAGAATAAACGACTTCTGAATATGAGGATAGGTACTTACATGATGTTAAAATTACAGCTAACACCACCAGAACCACTGTTTCTATTGCTGCTTTGAAGTTGTGTTAAAATCCATTGATCAAAAAAGCCATCTGCCCATAGCTGATACTATAAAGGCCAGCTATCATGGAATCACTGTCCTTGAAATTCAGCTTTGCTGAGGGGGATTCCAGGCAACTCCTGTCATCTGCATAGGTGCTATTTTTCCCAGAGCTGTTTTAATAGAGCCAGCACTTTTCATGTGACAGCTGTCAGATAGCATGTTAGTGACATCTCAATAGATTTATGTCAGATAAGCAAGGGGGTAATGGGCATAACATGGTTTGGTGCTGTTCCACACAAATTCTGGAATATGGCTAAAATTCTGTATTTTCCTACACTAGCGTTAGCTGCTTGTATCAGTCAATAATGGGTTTTCTGTAAAATCTTTCTGATTGTTTTCTATTTGTCATCTAGATTTATATTAAGCAATACCTAACTTGTGTATAATGCTTTAATCAGCAGGCCTTGTGGTCCTTGGCTGAGAGACAAATGTCATTTGCTCTGGGAAATGGAGAGGTTCTGGAACTGAGGCAGCTGCACATCATATGATGCAGACAATAATCCAGGGGTTTTTTTTCAGTTTGAACCACCATTTTTGTCCACTGGAAACAGATAGAGTTTCTGCGTGGAAAATGTAATAGATGACATATGATTAAAGGTTGCAGTGGAATGTTTGCATGCAGGAAGGCCACATTTATTTTGATCAAGCAGCTTTTGATCCTGATATTCCCCTCACAATATAGGGCTTGATACTGGTGTCTTAATAGTGTTGTTTCTGCATATTTTCTTAAATCAAAAGCTCTACATACATTCGGTGCCATGTTTTCCTTGTTTAAATGCGCTAAAGTGAATTATCACAGCATAAAACTAGAAAAATACACAAATCTTTGTTTTGATACGAATGAGTGATAAATTAGCAGCTTAAAGTCAGTAAGTTTCAAAATATCATTAGGTTGTAAGTGCAAAGTACCACTGAGATCTAGAGACTTCTGGTAGCTAGAGACATAGCATTTTCATAGCATGAAGAATCTCCTCATAGAAACTCCAGTTCAGAAAAATGGTACAATGTGTTCGTAACTCCCACAGAAGACAAAGCACATCTTTTTTTGAGCAAGGGCCAGAAAAAACAGTTTCATTCCCTCTTGCCCTTCCATTCACAATCACAAAATGCCTCTGTACCAACTCAAAACATTGTATACATAGAAAAATATGTGTGTTTCATTGCAGACAGTTATGGATAAATGGTTCTGTCCATTCTAAAATTAATCATTCTGTCTACATTTATTCCTTACTTCCTCTGCTTCTTCCATCTGTTCTCTTCTTCTCTCTCTTCCAGCTCACTCTGTTTTAACAGAGTTTTTCAGTTCATCTGAGACTGGGAGTTGGCCCAGCATGTGTTTGCAAATTTTATTTTATGTGCCTTAATGAGGTTTTGTTCAGAGGTTTGGTTTTTTTCTTCTCAAAATCTCTTTCTTGAAAAACGGATGCAATATCCAGGCCATTGGTTTCCCTTTTGTGCAAAGTCATAGGGTTTTCCCTTATGAGTGGTCAAATGAGGAATGTAGTGTTAACAGAAACCTGACTGATGGAGCTTTTCAGAGGTGAATAATGTGCTCAGCTTCCAGTTTTGGGGAAGACTTGACAGTCAGCCACAACTAGGGAGCAGAATGTGGGGTGTTGTGAGGCAGAATTTGGAGGCCTCTCACCTCCTACTCAAGAGGCTCCATCCCAGAGTGAACTTTGTACAACATCAAGTGCTTTATATCCACTCTTGGGAGTATGGCCAGGTGTGGCAGTGGTTTTTGTTTTACTTAGGTACACATGCTCTATTCAAATGAAAAGACTTATCAAAGTAGATTAAATAGACTAATATTCATATGGAAACAAAGCTTCTAAGTGGCTGCTTTCATGACATTTCTAATTCAAACATTTCTGTATGGCTTAACCTGTCTGATAAGCAACTGGTCTGCTTCTTTTCTTCACCTGCTATGCAGGCATCTTCAATATAAAGAAAAATGCAGCAAATCAAATATGTCATGATTCACTTTGAATAACATTTTTTAAAGTTTTGGAAGGGTCATGCATTTCTGCCCTGCTTGACTGTTCTTGCTAAAAGAATCCTAGTTGTGATTCGCATGTGACATTTGAGAACTGTTGTAGGTTTGTAGAACAACTTGATGTGTTCCAGGGCTGAATGCATTTCACATTGTATTGGAATGTACCAATATTGCTGAACGGGACGTGCCTTGGTTTTATTTTTCTGGTCCTGCTGCCAAATAGTGGCAACTGTAGTGTTTCACCCCAGAGACACTCTTGGCTAGCTATAGGTCACAGCTGGGCACCTTGAGGCAAGCCCAGGCATGCCCGAGCTCCGGTGCTTGCGGGATAGAACTTCCTCCGTGGAGGATCCACTCCTCAGATCCTCTGTCAGAGAAGCTTTAAGATGATGGTGAAGAAAGGAGGTGGTTCTGATGAAAGGTTTTAATCCAGAGTTTTTATTCTGGCCCCTGAATCTAGGAACAGCTCCAACAGAACTCCTCTACCGCGTGGTGTGCTTGTCCTTTTACCCGGGGCTGGGGAGGGGGGCGGGTGGGGGAACCACCAACAACCAGGTACAGGGGGAGGAGGTCTTAGGGAAAATGCACCTGGATGCTCCAGTGCCTCCCAAGGGCGGGGGGCATCTTTTGAATCTGCCCAATCACTTGATGCTCCTCTAGAATTCCTGGGTTGATAGAGAGTACCCAGCAGAGGGCAGGGTGGAGGAAAGGAGAGGTGATTTGCACACCTGGGGAAGGAATCTTCAGGGGAGGGACTGGAGTAGCTGAGACAAACCATGACATCACACCACAACAACATTGTAAAAGCCACACGAAAAGCCATAACTCTCACTGGTGCATTTGAAAAGCAGAAAGTTTTCCAGTGCAACTGGAGGATCCAGTTCTGCTTTTCATACTGCTGCCAAAAATTGAGAGTAGCTCCAGTTGAAGTCAGCAACATTGTTGCACTGGAATAATAGAAAAATCAGAAATCAGTTTCTAGACATAACATTTTTCAGTATTAACAATAAAACGAAGAAAAAACCCCTTGAATTTGGCAACCCTTGTGTTTCTTGTCTGATGCCACTGACTCTTCCTTCAGCCATTTGTCTCTCCATTCATCCAGTCTCTCACAGGCACACAGCGCTTGTTTCAGTCTGTCGTAAGATCCATTACTTTCAACTGCTCCTTTTTATTTATACTGTCCAGCACATACACTACTGAATCTGCTTCAGTGTGCTTCCTCTTTCATGCTGTTGGTTAGTGGCAGTCATGTTATTCACAGAGAGAAAGAGGCTCTTTGCTTTAAGTTCCTGTGCCTAGTCTAGAGGAATTTGGAGCCACCATTGTTGTCCTGACCGCAGTAGTCCTAGCCTGGCTTGGCAGCAGAGCCCACCTAGGGACCGCTGACCATGCTTGGTGGGGCAAGAGCTTCCTTAGATCACCGATACTACAAAATCAAGGGCTTTACTAAGGATGTGTGAAATGCATTTTTTTTTTAAAAGCTTTCACAAAGAGAGCAAAAAGAGCTCCTGGCAGGAGTGCCCCTTCCCCTGCCAAATTTCTATACATTCTTTAAAGTATTAAACAAATTGCGCAAAAGAAATGGCCTAATTTTTTCAAATGTGGGCAAAACTTATTTTTCCCTAACTTCCTTCTTAAAAACAATTGAACCATGACTCTTGAAATTTAAAAACACATGAATAACAACAGCCTGGAACAAACACCAGGCATGGAAAATTCAACTGAACTAGTAAAAGTTTAACTAAGTTATAACAGCATCTTAAAACATGAAATGCCAAAAAGTCTCTTAGTAGCTATAGAATACCAGTGAAGCACATCCAGCGCTTAGTTTTGGATAGTTGATTAGGTAGCAAATAGCGTCACAGGAAGAAAAAAAATGAAAATAAATGAATGGTGGGTAGTAATAGGTAGCACACACAAACTGTAGAAGTTGTAGAAAAGTTTAGAAAGTATTTCAGAATATGTTTTTCTTAATATATTATTTTCTAATCATAAGAAATGTTAGCGGCATATCTAATAAGAGTAAGAAAAAAATGTAAAACACATTGCAATATTGCAAAGTGGTGATAAAGTGATGAATGCTTTCAAACATCTAACTGTTTTCTTGGCTAAGGAATAATATCTTGGGTGATCTTTTAACTTTTGCATTCCAGTCTGATATTTTTGTAAACCAGGCAGTCAACTCTGTGGCAGCCACTCCAGTTACAGTGATATTAGGTCTCATTTCACCCATCCATGACAAAGAAAACTCTCCATTGTAGGAAGCAAAACTATGTGGAAATCAACCTTTCCTATGCATTGTAATGTGTGATTGTTAGATACCAATTGCACTACTAGTACACATCTGCACCATGGTACAGGTGAAGCTGAAACCCTCTCTTGCCCTTGGTTTTTTCCACCTGTTTCAGCCACAGTCGATGCATCCTCTTTTCTGCTGCTGAAAAATGAAGAATAGATTCCCTTTCTTTGCTCTCCAAAAGGAGTTTTGCATCAGAGCAAAAAATAGCTGGTGTTCCCTGAGATGAAGTGGCTCCAGATGAAGTTCTTTAGCAGCTTACAGGTAGTCTTTCCTTCTGAGGAGAAAAGATGTTGGCAACAAAGATGAAGAAAACATTTACTGTCATATTCTATTATTATACCCACACAGTGGCTTATGAAAGGTCATCAGTCTCTGAGAGTGTCAGTACAGAACCTACCAAAACTACTGAATTTCCCTGTTTCTTGGGACCTGATCTTGTCTAGGATGCAGAAGTAACTATTTATACTTTTTTTTTTTGGTCCCTCTTTTTGTCTATCTGCATTGCAGATGATTCCTATGGATATACATCTGTATGAATGAGACATCTTGGCCTTCTCATTTGTCAGTTTTTGGATAGCAAAAAATAACTTGGGACAGTTGCACACCTCCTTTCCCACCTATTCTTGGAAAAGCTGTTTGTGTGGGAGCATTAGCTCAGGCTGGTCTGTTCCAACCATTCCATTCTGTCAGCCAATTTTGCTCCCTTATCCTGTAGTATGAGGTTACCAACATGTTCTAGGGATTTATTTTACTAGACAAAAAAATAGCAGCTTCTCATGACTCTGTGTAATCAGCTATAAATCCAGCTGGACCTCTGAATAGACGCTGGTGTAACTTTCAGCATTTTCAACAGTAATGAGTTAGATCACACAACAATAGAAAAAATATTATATTTTCTTTTGTTGAAATAGAAAGGAATAAGTCCCAATCCATACAGGGTTCTTTCCAGGGCTCCACACAGATCTTTCAGCAACATTGCCTGTCTGAAAGTCTTTATAAAAGCTGGAGCTTTGTTGTATGCCAAATACAGAACAAATGACAAAAGAGTAGAAAAGCATATTCCAAAGAAAGGAATGCTTTTATATTTAATTGCCTGTGAAAATTTCTTTAGCTTTGGGCTAAATTTCTCTTCCAATATACTTTTCCCAAAAAAAAACATGAAACAGTGGAATGAATCATAATATTTTCTTACTTGCATATATTTGCTTTTCCAAATATGTGCATTTATTGAATGAGGTAAAACCAGATTGCATTCTGCTTGGGCAGCAGATGTGGCAGAATTCTTCAGAAATTCCCTGTAGATGGCTAAGACTCTGAATCCTACATGGTGTAGCACCATGCTAGGGTGTAGCACCCAAGATGTTGCATGGAAAGACACTGACAATCTAAGGAGAATTTTTCAATGGAGAGAACTAGGCTTAATTTGATTTCATACTGTCTCTTTAACATGAAACAGTGGAATGCATCATAATATTTTCTTACTTGCATATATTTGCTTTTCCAAATATGTGCATTTATTGAATGAGGTAAAGCCAGATTGCATTCTGCTTGGGCAGCAGATGTGGCAGAATTCTTCAGAAATTCCCTGTAGATGGCTAAGACTCTGAATCCTACATGGTGTAGCACCATGCTAGGGTGTAGCACCCAAGATGTTGCATGGAAAGACACTGACAATCTAAGGAGAATTTTTCAATGGAGAGAACTTTAAAAAAATGTGTTAGTTTTCAGTAGGTTGATATGCTCCTGATCTTGCCGGACATGACAGAACACATTTTAATTCATCTCCCAGCCAAGACCTGTTAATTATCTCAAGATTTATTTATACTGTAATTATCATTCAGTGTTATTATTTTCCAACCTCAGCTGGAAAGATGCATTTTCTCTGAAATATTGTGAAATACTTTAATCATTTTCAGTTTTCATTTCTAATTTTGATGGCAGAGGGATGGATGGTACCCTTTTTATCATGTTTCATGTTGCATTAAAAAAAAAGTTACAAGAAGAAACAGATGGCCTACACAGTAATGGTTGCAGATGGTCATTAATAGTGATTTCTACCATTTCAGAAGCTGGCACCCCTACGGACTATGCTCTATTTTACCCAGGGCAAAATAAATCAGGTAGAAGGACTGCGGACATTAGTTTGGGAAAAAATGCACAAAGCAGTAAATCTAGAAAGTGCAAAAATTGTAATCTTGATTTCTAGCATTGGTTGGTCAGAAACCATCTCTGTGCTTGTTTCTGCTTAAGGAAAGGATATCTTCTCACCAGAAGGCTAATGAGTATACACTCCTTCTGTTTCATGTCCTTTTAAAGTCCAAGGCCTTGCTTTCAGTTTCACTTTACATTTGGGTTTTACTTTAGCAGGCTACTTTAAACAAATACACGTCTGCTGTGAATGGGTCACATTTGCCGCTGTGCACCGGGAGCAGCAAGCAGCCATTAATCCAGGATAATAACTTGTTATTTAACCCAGATTTACAGCTGCACGTTGTCAGTGGCCTCCCCCTCCCCACTTGCTGGTGCTGCAACAGTGGTTTTCAATGTGAAGGTCATGTTGCTCTTGAGGGCTATGGGAAGTATCAAAGCGTGGTTTGGAAGCTGCAGAAGTGGCGATAATCGCAGGCGGCCCCAGCTGCGGTTTCACGGGGTTTGCTTTGGTGGCACTGCTGGTGCGAGGAGTCCCCTGCCCTTCCTGCCTGCTGCCGGCTCCTGTCCCGCACACCAGCCCTGGGAGGCTCTTGGGCAGGGCTGGGCAGTCACAGCACCTGAGCCAACATGGGTCGACCCTGCTGGTGAAATGCTCTGCTGCACAAGCGCACGTGCTGTCACAGCCAGATGTGTTTCCAGGCCCGGCTCTCCATGCGGACGCAAGATACCAGAGTGCTGCTGGCTTCATGCTGCCCGTGGACGCCAGGTTAAGCAGCAGAGTCACAAGCTGGGAGAGCCACAAGCTTGTAGTGTCAGGTCATTCAGGGTCGGGGAAAGTGGAAGCTGTAAATACTTGCTACAGTTTTGAAACTAGCCAGGAAAATACAAATTGACTTTAATTGCAGAGAGTTTGTCTGCATGGAAGATGTGATTATTTAACTAATACAACTTATATGAGCAGCCGTTCTGGATCAGACCGAAGTTCTTAGTGCTGTATCCTGGCTCCAGCATGAGCCAAGAAGTATACAAAGAAAACAGGCATACTCAGTACTTTTCCCCAAATACCCTCCTTGCTGCCAGCCACTTGCAGCTCAGGGGTTTCTGAGCTACATATGGTTGAATTTTGCAGTCCTCAGAGGACTTGTTTTCTATGAATTTCTATTTCTCCTTGAACCCATGTTAAATTTTAGTATTTGCAATGTCCAAAGACAGTTTATGCCTTGATGTAGTAATTTCAGCAAGTCCTTTCTTCTTTCTTTTTGCCTTGGCAAAAATGAGTTGCAGCTCACACTTGGAGTTGTACCAAGACAGATGAGCCAAAGGCAGCGGATGGACTTGCCACGTTTCAAAAGGTTAAAGAAAACTCTTTTTGTTAAAAAGAAGTAATTTTGTCACTGTGTGCTTTCAGTAATCTCTTCAAGAACATAAGAGACCTGTCCTTTAGCTGGTGAGCACAGGTTTATCTTTGCAGACTTCAACAGCACCAAATTGCAGTTGAGCTTAGTTTGCAAGTGGCCATCAACTGGCTTGTAACTTCTCCTTTTGCCACTGGGGGTATTCTGGGGCGGAAATTGAAAGCAATGCTCCCTGCACAGCCATCACAATCAGAAAGTGAATTGCTTGGATTGGCATATGATGAGTCATTTTTTACCTAAAGAGTGGCAGAGGTCTCTGCTCATTGATGAAATATGTCAATATCCAAAATTCAGTATTTGATGTGTGTCCATTGGATGAAAGCTCTGCTAGCCCAATTTTTGCCAAGGATCCATTAAGCTTTTGTGCTGACTGCATGTTGCAAACAAGCTGTACAAATTCCCCCTGGTGATGCACTTTTCTCTGACAATGGCTATCGACTGGATAGGTATACAGTGCAAGCGTAAAACCTGTCTCATTTGGCTTCCAGTTTCTGTAGGTTGTTAATTTGCTTTATCAGACATTAGTTGAGGTAGAATCACAGAATCATTAAGGTTGGAAAAGGTACTTCTTAAGCAGAATGTATACTAGCTTTTCTTTTGGTAAATTCACATTGCAGCCTCAATTCCTAGTTCACAGTAGCAAAAAATGTGCCCTTCAGAGGCTCATTTGTTTGTTCTTAGACTGAAAAACAGTATTAACCTACATCTCACCCTAGAGGACAGAAGCTGTGAAACCTCAAAATACCAAGTCAATGACTTCCAAGCACATCTGTGCTGTGACATGATAGATGTGCATTTACAGTGAGTGCCAAGGAAAAATGCACTGTAACACGAATGTTAGAAGCTGCTGTGGGTTAGCCCTGACAGGCAGCTCATTCCCACCCAGATTACTCACTCACTCTCTCCCAGATGAATGAGGGAGAGAGTTGAGAGGATTAAAGTGAGAAAATTTGTGTTTTGAGATAAGGCAGTTTAATAATAAAGGCAGCTGTATGCACAAGCAAAGAGAAACAGTGAATTCATTCACTACTGCCCATGGAAAAGCAGGTGTTCATCCATCCCAGATAGGCTGAGCTCCATCACGCATGTTGATGACTTGGGAAGGCAAAGGCCATCACTGCAAATGTCCCCCCCTTCCTTCTTCTTCTCTCAGCTTTTATTGATAAGTACAACACCTTATGGTGTGAATATCCCCATGGTCCCTTGGGGTGTCCCCTCCCAATCTCTTGTGCACCCTCAGCCTTGTTGTTGTGAGAAACAGTGCTGCGCAAGCACTGACCAGAGTGGCTAAAACATGCCTGTCTGCTCAACACTGTTTTCATCACAAATCCAAAGCATAACACCATAGGAGCTGCTATGAACAAGATTAACTCTATCGTTCACAAAACAAATCCAAAGTCTGTATATTCTCCATATACAGTGCTGGGAATAGATTGATTTGCATACCCTCACTTAGCAGTTCTCAAATTAACTGTGAGGTCAGTATATTCTAAACATTAAAGTGACAGTGAAAATAAAGCAAAAAATTCAGTAGCTAGTGTTGAGTAAAAAGCCATGGATGTATTAAGTTGTTATCTTTACCAGTTATCTTTTATCATCTAGGTTAACTCATTGCCTCCTTAGTTTCACCAATACATCCTGTCAGTATTCAGAGAAAGGCTCCCAGAGGAGCTGACCCAGAGCATCGACACTCTGCATTGCTCTCAGAAGAGTTGCACTGTCTGTTCTCATCAGAGGGATGACCTAGGAAGGCCTTTGGCCTGCTATTTCAGGGGCATGGAACTGGGTGACTTTATTCCCCCTTTTTCAGGTGGTCTAGATTGTGGAGATCTGTAAAATCGGAGGGTTTTGGGAAAGCTGCAAAAGGTAGGCTTCAGAGACAGCAGAACTGTGTTTAGAGCTAAGCAGTAGCCATAAAATAAGTTAGCAGAAAAACTATGTAAAAAGTAGAAAAGTAAGGACAAATGGAACAATGGTCTGTGTATTAACGCTTGTTTAGAATAACTCTCTAAACTGCAGAAAAGTCTATCTAGCGAGATATTAGGAAGTTCTAAGCTTAATAATGGAGCTCTGTGCATTGTGTTTTAAGGCTTACAAGCAGGTATTGTATTAGAAATAAGCAAGCATTGTTTTAACTGAAGGTATGTGTGCTTATAGTGGTTGGATAGGACTACTGTCAATATGCTTTTGCTTTCTGTGATTGGTCAAAAAACTTATAAAGTAAGTTGTAACATTAAGTTCTTAGTCTGCTGCCTTGGATGTGAGCTGCTGGCATCTTCCCATTGTCATAACCATGTAATGAGACTGATGCTGGAAAATAAAACAGCTCAAGGCTTGTTCCTAGCAGTCTTGTCCCATTCGTGATTTGTTCATAGACCCCAGCCAGCAAGAAATGGTGCTCTTCTGTTAGGAACATTGTTAGTCTAGAAGAATAAAAAAGAAAATTGTAGACAGTTCGGTCACCGGGCTGTTAAAAGGAGGAATGGATCATCCCCTTCGTCGTCTGTAGCTGATATCCTTGTAAGTAATAAGTAGCAACTTTAGGAGCTCCTAGGCAACAAGAAGAGAAATCATTTATCTAAAACATAATAGGATGTTTTTTTACCAGCTTGAGACAATTTTACAAGATAAAGGACATTCAGACATCTCAAAACATGAACAAAAAGACGTATTAATCTGAGTAAAAGCCAATACACAAAATATAGACTTGAAGTCTGCTTTTCCCTTTGGTTTTTAGGATCAGATGTACTGGAAAATTTATAATCTAGTCTCTCTCAAAAAAGAAAAACTTTGGTCAAACTAATGCCTGTCTCCAGAGCTTTAATGGAGAGTTTTAAACAGATTGATCGTAATAGTAATAACTTTTTCGAACACCAAAACAGAACACCTGGTTCTAAGACTTTAATTCCAAGTGGTGCTGAGCCTTCATCCTCCTCTGGGGTGATCTCAGGTTTTGTTTGGAGTTCCTTCCCTTCAGGCATGTCCAGAGTTTCTCCAGGCAATGTAGACAACCCCCCAATACCCAGGAAGGGGGAATCAGATCAGCTTCCAGCTTCGGTCATGTCCTCTGTTTCTTCCAAGATTCCCTGCATCACAGGTGCTGCAACCAAGCATCCTCTCATTCCTCCACAAAATCATCCACCCCCAAATTTCCCAAAAAAAAATTCAAAATTTTTGTTATATTCCAAAAATTAAAAAAATCAAAAGTTATGTTCTAAAAAAATTAAAAGTCGAGTGAGTCCAAAAGCTAAAAGTTTAAAGAAGCTTTGCAAGACAAAAGCTGCTGTTTCTGTACCCTGTTCCTCTTCCAAACAAGTTACAGCCAAATCTTATTCTGAAGTTGTTCAAAGAAAATCTGCCATAGAAGATTCCAAATCCGCTCTACCTAGCTGAAGAGCTATAGAAGTCACCCCTACCACTGTTTCCCCTTCCGAAAAAGTCACCCCCTCAAATCAAACTCAAACAAGCAAATTGCTTTATAGTTCTGAGAATTCTTTGTATATCTTTCTCCCCCAAGCCTCTTCCAAAGTTTTCACCACTTTGAATTCCCCAACCTCCAGTTATAAGTAGTAAGAAGAGTTTAGATTTGTCTTTGCCTACAAGAGAGCGAGCAAAGAAGACAGAAGTAGCAAGCAGCAGCCAAAGGCCAAGCAGAGCCAAAATAGCTCTGCCCAGAAAGATGCATTAAGTAGAAGCGAGAGAACTCAAAGTTTCTGTAGAGACTCAAATAAATCATTTAGAAGCCTTAAAGCCTGTCTCATTCACTGCTGAAAAAGAAAACAGCGTGTTTAAATCACATCTTAATGCTAAGAGTTTTCCAGCTGTACCCCCATTTATGGGGATCTGCTGTGAAACCTGTAACACTTCATTAAAAAGTGTCACAAATACAAATTTGAAATCTGCAGTTCGAGAGCAACCCAATTTTTATGATTCTAATGAAACCCAATTTGCTGAATTGAAACCTAGTTTATCAAGCTCTAACTCTCTTTCTATAACAAATACAACACATTCCTCAACCACTATCTCCATGGGGGGAATGGAGTGTTGTTAAAAATGTAGAGCTCTGCTCTACCCTTCCTAACAAACTCCCAGAAAAGCATGTTACTCAAGCAGCACTGCTGCCAAGACTTTGGTTGTCTCCTCCTCAACCCTTCCCAGCAAGACTCCCAAAAAAGTTTGCTGCTATGACAACACCTCTGCCAAGAAGAACTTGAAGCTTCTTGGCAAGGTTCCTGAGACAACTGATAACTATAAAAACACTACCTGTTCTGCTATATCAAACACAAGAGTGATTAGAAGAAAAAACAAAACACAATCTAAATCAAAAATAAACCTTCCATTGCAACTATCTAATTAGTCTAATATTCATCAAAATTTAGAAAAAAATTGAATTCAAAAAAACAGGTCCTTACCTTCCTATAAGATATAATCATAATGATGTAAATCCAGAATATGAAACTCGCACCATGATATAAAAAATCTCCATCAAGCTTTAAAAAAAAGTAAGTTCTCTTCTCCTTATTTTAATAATGTGTTAAAAATTATATTTAATTCTTTTGACTTAGTCCCTACTAATTATCAAAACGTATCTTCCCTAATTTTAACTAATTCACACTATCTTTTATAAGAATTACAATAGAAAAAACTTCTTAATAAATTAGTTAAAAAATATGAAAACACTCCTTATGAGAATATAAATATTACCCAACTAGCAAGTAATTCACCTTTCCATAAACCAAAAAATCAGGCAATAGAATTACCTCAAGCTGTACTAACAGATATTAAAGATGCTGCTAAAAAAACTTTTTTCTCAGTTAAGCCAGCTAATACCTATGTAAATGCTAATACCTATGTTATACTTCTATCGAAAAAAGTAAAACAGAGTCCTTTAGTTCTTTCCTAGATAAATTAACCCTAGCAGTCAAAAAACAATATCCAAATGAACAAGCTCATTCCTATATTACGCAAAACCTTGCTTTTGTAAATGCTAATGAAGAATGTAGAAAAAATTATTTTAACTTTACCTAATCAACCTCCAACTGTAACACGAATGCTAACAGCTTACAGTAAGCTCACCTCTCCACAACATCTTGCTAACTTTCAAGTCAATGCTTTTGGAAAGCAAATTGCAAAATCTCAAAAAAAATTAAGAAAAACATTAAAAAATAATTTAACGCAACAAATAAAAAAAATTTAAAAACTTGAAAAACACAAACAAAAATTTTAGAAAAATTTGTTAATACTGTACAATTAGACTCTAATAAAAAAGCTTGTTGCTTTGCTTGTGATAAACCAAAACACATTTTAAAAAATTACCCTACAAAAACAACCTAAACAACTTTCTATTTATCCTCAATGTCAAAAAAAGAAGCATCTTGCTAAGCACGGTCACTCAATTTGACATCAATAACAATCCTTTGTTGTTAAACTCAAAAAAGAGCGCAGGTTACAACCACACCTCAACACAAGTAGTAGTACCTTACAGTGAATTACCCAACCAAATAATATTAATACCTCAGTCATTTATCCCTCAGTCAACCATTCCTCAAATAATCCCAACTCAATACCCTCAAGTACAAAGTTTGAATTAGCTACCTACAAATTAAGACACTTTTAAAATAATTTTTGTTATAAAAACATTTCTACTAGAATTGTCAATCTTTTTCAACAAAACCAAAATTTTTTAATTCTAAGCAAAGCCAACAACAAAATTCTTAAACTTTCAATCCTTCCCGCCATTGTTTCAGTAAATTGTAATAAAGAGCTAATAATTTTAGCTCTTGCATTCAATATTCCTATAATAATTCCACCAAAAACAGCTATAGCTATTACATTTCTTTTACCCATAAATACACACAGGCAAAACAACTTTCCAAAAAATTCAATTATGTCTGTGCCATTTAGTACCTCAAGTCCTAAAGTCTTTTAAATGCAATATTTAAACCCCAACCAACCAAAATTGACTTGTAGCCTGACTCACCATAGTAAAACAATTTACATTAGTGAAAAATCACTTAAATGAATATAAATATTTAGTCTCCCTATTAATTTATGTATTTTCAATTGTATGTGTACTTCCAATATTATTAAATTCAATGTATTTGAATTTAATTTGTGTCACATTACATACTCTGTATACAATGGTTCTCCTGTCTCTTTGTGTAATTAACGTACAACATACTTCATGAAACTTCAGCGACCTGGAACAGAGCTCTCAATCTGTGCAATGATAAGGCTGCCAGTAGGCTAGGACTAAAAGGATATGAGATCCCTTTCCATCACTGTTGCTGGAGGACAGAAGTAGTGTTGCTGTCCTCTCACTGCTCAGCTGGCTTTCTGGTCTGTGGAATTAGGATGATGAGTGCAACCATGACCCTCAGTGAAATGTATTAATGGAAAATTGCGAAAATAAGTTTAACTACAAGGTTTAACATTGCTGACTGTCTGTCTCATCAGTCAGATCTAGGATAACTTCTCAGCTGTATGCTCTGTGTACCTACTCTGGCTGCATCCTGACTCTCAGGCATACACACTGTCACAACTCCTTGTTTAAAATGCAGGGAACTGTGGGTGCAGGGGGATCAGAGGCAGGTCACCAGACTCAGCAGTCAAGGTGCCAGGACTGTGAAGAGTCCCATGGAACATGCCTGATACAGGTAATTGACTGCTCTGAGCATGCATGCCAGCTGCACACACACACACACACACACACACATACATATACTGAGTGTATACACATATTAACACCCTTCTTTTCTTAGTAGTTGGGTCCAGAGGTCAAAATACTTGCATTTCCCCCCTAGCTTTATTGAGGGACAAGAAGAAGGGGTGCAGTTATAGCTGTCTTTTTCATTGACAGCTGTAGTGGCACTTTGTTACTGTTGAGGTATCCCTGTGACACAGAGAATGTGTCTGGGAAATATCTGACCTGCTATCTTTAGGATGCCAGTGTCTGAATGCATCTTAAACTTTGCAGACATGAATGGTGTGTGAGTACGACACAGCTGCTGGGCTGAGCACACAAAATGCCTGTATCCTCTGTGCCCAGTCCTTTTGGTAGAAGTCACAGAGTAGAAGTTCTCATAACTTCTGGGGCCTGGTTCATGCAGATTGTGGACTCTGAAGAGCAGTGCTCTTGGAAGGGCCCTAAAGTAACAAATATTTTGCATGATGAAAAGTAATGTTGATGTACTGAAGGTAAATGTCATTTCATATTTTGACTGTCCTTGGTCCTTTCAGTCTCCTTCAAGGACCACATCTAACTTCTAAAACCTGAAAAACTTTCCAAATTCTCTCTTAATCATAGACCTTTAATTTCATTTGTACCCAACTACAATACTTTCCTTGTGTCATTTTGCTTCAAATTGCATTTAAGGTGTAAGACAGGCAATAAACAAGTCCGAACCGATGGCAGATTTCAGATCCAGTGTCTCACCAGAGCTAAGCATGGAAGCTCCCCAGTGCCCTGTGAGATATTTAATAGGCTCAGAAATCTCTAAGAATTACAAGAATGCAATTTATTTTTTTAAAAATTTTTTTTAAAAAAGCAATTTCTTTTTTTTTTTCCCCTAAGTTTCTAAACTTTATTA
Source organism: Onychostruthus taczanowskii (assembly GCF_017590055.1). NCBI lineage: Eukaryota > Metazoa > Chordata > Aves > Passeriformes > Passeridae > Onychostruthus > Onychostruthus taczanowskii. Next base: position 6,943,423 of record NW_024500794.1, read on the forward strand.
ACTGCAGCTTCTCTCTGTGTTAGAGGTCCACAGTATCTCTAGATAGGAGAATAAGAAATTCTAAATCCTCAGCTTACTACCAGTACATTTTTCTTTAAAATGCAAAATAATATTTTTTCAAGCATACAGAATGCTTGGTATTTGGTCTGGTAAGTTATAGATTTTAGGTCACATAACTGTACCTCAAGATAACTCACATAACTCATGTAAGGTTGACAACTTCTGAATAGAGTTGGAAGAATAAAGGTTTTTTTTCTCTGTGCCTGAGTGGAAAAAGTTGGAGAAATATTATTTAGATTCTATTTGGAGGGCTCAGGATAGAAACAACAAACAGGTGTTTTTGGACAACTCCAAATATTTAATTTACTCTGAAACAAAATATTTTAATCCATTCTTTTGTCATCATCATTGCTTTTAAAATAAGCTTTTTGTACTTCCTTATTTATAAGGTAGGTCTTGCTAATGAAAAAAGACATTTTAAACCAGAAGTAAAAATGTCAAAGCAGACCGCTCTGGCTCTCCAAAGACAAAATTTTCATATAAGGAGAATGAGGGAAATTGCCTTTTAGTCTTCAAAATTCTTTCAGTTGATATTGACAAATTTTTGTCTCTTTCATTGCCTCCAGAGCTCCATTTCTTCTACCACATCTACTGCTCACACAGGAAAAAAAAAAAAAAAAAAGAAAAAAAAAAAGAAAAAAGAAACTGCCTAACTCTATTCAAAATAAACCCATCCAAACTGATGCCTTGGCAGTATGTTCTGAAAAGCTGCTCATACAGGTGTTGTATGCTCATATGATGCAGATTCCCTGTGGGAGATGACAATTGCTTCCTCTTGCCCTAGGCCCCTGGCTGCCTTTCAGCAGAGCTGCAGCACTCCTGCATGGAGGGGCCTTCTCCATGGCATGACCCAAAGGATCCAAGGAGCTCCTCTGAAACTGTTCAAGTGTTAGTGCAGGGGTAGGCAGGTCCTGCCTTCCACACAGGCTCCAGAGAGGAGCTTAACCAGACCTCTGCATTACGCCTGAGAGCATCAGCTACTCTGATCCAACAACTGCCCGTCCACCAAAGCAAGGACCTTGAATTACATGCAGGGAAGGGAAGGACAGTAGGACAATAATGGGCTGTACAAGAAAGTAGCCTCGGACTTAAGGCAATAGTGAATGTTTTGCATGAGAAATACAGCAGCACTTATGGGAATATCTGTTCCACAGGAAAATTCTACAGTGACTGGTCCAGCTCTCCGGGAGTACTGCCTGTCTGAAGGAGAGCAGAGCACAGCAGAGCACAACTGGCTGCTAGAGCTGAAACAAATGAGTTTGCTGTTGTCACTGAATGCTGTACCATGAATGTTTCTTCAGTTCTGGACTTTCAGGTGCAGTACATAAAATTGCATAATGTTCTTCAGCTACGTTTTGTGGGAAATAGGAGGTGTCTCCTATACTTGCCATATTCATTCTTTCTCATTTGAAGAGTTTGCTCCATGTGTGTGGAAAGAAGGAAGGGGATAGGAAGGATAGGGTTTTCCAGAACACCTACTACACTCCTGAGCCCTTATTAAGCATATGCATGAGATGTATCTCTTTCATTTGTTGACCTAATATATGGGTTTTGTGCTTCATTTACAGAGCATTAAAAAAACCCCATAGAGAATCAAAAAAGCAGAGATGCAAATTGACTGAAAGAACTGGGAAGCAATAATCCTTTTTCTCAATTCTGATTATCTTTATTTTATTCACCTAACAAAATAGGAAAGCATGTTTCAAGTGGAATTATTTGGAATCAGACTAAATGCAGGATGTTTCATTTGTCTGAGATGTGGAAACTTCTGGATTTATTTAGGAAAACATTGCTTTAAAGGGAGTTCCTCAGAAGAAAGCAATTAAATGTCATTTAGGAAAAAAATGCATATTGTGGCATAAATGATGAAATACAATTGCAAAACGTATATCTTTCTCTCCTGGTTTTATTTTTTTCTGGTTGGACCTTCTCCACAGACCTGAAGAGCAGCAGCTAATCATACTGAAATGTGGGAGGGTTTTTAGTGGTTTTGGGTGTGGGAAAATACCTAACAAAAGGACAACTTCCTGTTGCTCAGATTAGACTTACAAAGTTCTGATCTGACTGAAATTCCCAAGGGTGAAAAACAAGTGCACTGAAAACCCATAAAAATCAATAGCAGTCTTTCTTTTTACTTCACTGACCTTTAGAAATTACTTTGAGGTTGAATCTTGCCTGCACTAACTTCAGTGTTTCTTGGATGAGGTCCACATAAAAGTGTTTAATACCTCCAGAGCATTTCTTCAAAAAGTGGGGAGCTTCCCTCTGCTTGCTACATACCAACTCCATTGGCAAAGTGGAATCAGAATCCAAACAACATTAGATCAAATGTATTTACTTCAATCAGTCCTGCTGAATGTCTGCATCTCTCTTATCAAAATCTTGCAGATACTGAAGGGTTTTTTCTCTATGCTTGATTCTGCCTAAGGAATTTCTATCACCTCCTCCAGGGGCTTTGTGCATGTACAACAATCCACATCCACAATCTCTGCTCCTCACAGTTAGGGCTTCAAACTCTGGGTTGGAAAGGTATCATAACATTTTAAAAGGTTTAAGCTACCTTTTGACCTGCTTTTTCTCCTTCAGGAATGGGAGTGAAAACCTGGATACTTTTCATAATAGCCAATTATTGTGTAAAAAACCCAAGAGACTTAAGACTACATTTTCTCCCTTAAGTACTGTTCAGAAACAACTGCAGAGGCAAACATTAAAAAAACCTCTGTGTACACTTTAGTTAGATTGATTCCAACCACTTTTGCAGCTACTACAGAGACTGTCATTAGTCTGGTTTCTTTGTCGAAGCTTCAGAAAAGTGTTAAGGTACGGAATATGAAAGCAGAAATGTGTCAGCCTCAGCCCTGCACTCACTTGATCCCATGAGCTGGGACAGCGGTTCATGTGCTTCAAGTGCTTGTGGTTAAAAACGCTTTTATGTCTATCTAAAGTTACCACCAATAACACAGGGCCCTCTACCAGCATAGTCACAGGGTATGAGTTCTTGGAAGCCATAATAACAGGATTGTTTGTCTTCCTGCGTGTATGATCATTTTATCCTTAATTGTAGATGTTCATTTATTAAATAAATAACTCAGGAATAAAACAAGTTTTAAATTCCAGCTGTTCAAACAGTCTTTTTATTTTCTTTGTGCACATGGTTTGGTGGGTAATTTATTGTATCCATTTTCTCTTTCTTTCCCCTTTTTTTTTTCCTAAGAAATGTACAATATATTTTCCAGATATACTTGAGAACTATGCATGGAACCACTGGTGGTTCAACATGGGGCCATAACGAAAAATGAATTTTGCCTTCTTTAATAGCACGTGACTTATCATACTCACTGATTTCTGATTCTGATAATGATTCACAAGGTGATTGAGACTGCCATTGTGTGCAGCTTAATATTCCACCTGTCCCTTTGCTCTTCTGTTTACCTGCTAGCTTCTTTTTCCTGAACTTTGCTTCAATACTTATTAGTATTCACTGTGCCTTCTCCCAAAGGGATACTATCCTTTGCCCTTGAGATGTACACTAGACTGTTTAGCAGCTTCCTTTGAGATGAGAAGCTCTGCTTCCTATATCAGACAGCTTACAGGGGATACACAGGTGTGGGTTCAAGGCCAATTCTTCTCCATGCTCCTCCAGTGAAGCCAGAGAAGGGCTTCCCCACTTCCATCCCCTAAAGGAAGAGGCAAGAGGGCAGAGAGGTTGTGGCCTCAAACTGTCCTCCCGCACTCTGTCAGTGCTGAGGAGATGCAGAGAAAGGGAGGCAACTTGCAGCAGTAGAGAGTCAGCACTGCTGGCTGGTATCCAGGCATTATTCAGAACACAAGTTACAAAAATATTCTCAGGAGCTGCTTGTGATCTTAGACTGTTCTTATACCTTGTTAAGTCAGACTGGAAGGGCAATAGAATCACTGAATCCAAATACTGTCTGTAAAAAGTCTTTCTTGTGCAGTTTTGTATTATTGTTATCACATCATCTCACACATGAAGATGGTAATTTTCTTGCATTCAGCAATGCAAAACATATAATGAAGCACAGTTTCACTTGTAGAAAGATAAGAGATAAAGGAAATAATATTTTATATCTGCTAGAGAAATGGGACACACAAATATGAATTCCTTGATTTTCATCTTCATTTAAAGTTGGCAGTACATTTGTCTGGTCCTAAAGCAGATATAGATCCCTTTTAAACCCTGCTTTGGTAAGGGAATAGTGTAAAATGTCCCTGTAAATCAAACTAAGGACAGGGCCTTCTGACCATTTATCTTCTGACCACAAACACTATAAAACTCTAATGTGGTCAAGAAAGGCTGCAGCTTTTCTGTATGGTGACAGGTTTAAATAATCTGGAAGAGATCATGTAAGGTCTGCTTCTGCTTACATGTTTATGCCAGTTGCCTAATTCTCATGTGTAAATGCTTCCCATATTCTAAAAATGGCAAGGCCTATATAATTCACCTCAAGTCACCCTGGAATTCTGAATCCAATTTTTGATAGGAGCCAATGAGTTCTGCTTCAGAACTTGTTTATTTTCAAAAATGAAAAGAAAATCTCTATGAAGGAGTGGTTGTTCACAGGACTACTGCCTCCTGATTTTCTCTGCATGATGTTTTCCTTCACACAAAGTAATTATCAGCACTTTTGAGCATGTAATCCAGCTTTCAGCCCATTATAAGATGCTCATTGGGGAAAACATACCATTATTATGAAAGACAGTGTGCTGTCCCACAGGAGGCACTTGGCAGAAGGAGTAAGGAAATAAAGTCAGCTTGAAACTATAGCTGAACATTTGCAGACTGTTACAAAGCCTGCAAAACAGGAGAAATCCCAGCATGTTTCAGTTATATTGGCTCTCCTATATCATGAATCCCATGACCTAGGCAGGTCTGTTCCACAGTTCACAAGATGCAATAGTGGGAGAGAATAGATTAAAGTTGAGGAAGAAAAAGCAGCAAAGACAATAGAAACAGATTTCCTAGCTTTTGATAAGGAATGTCTAATAAGAATTCTAAAAGCTGGCCTGTCTTCAGAAATGTTTGCTTGAAGTTCCAAATCCCAATAATCCTTCATGAAAAATACTTTAAGCCTTTTATTTAAAGGCAAATATGTGTGTGCGTGTACATAAGTGTGTGTGTTGTGGGGTCTGCATTTTAGCTCTTCACCTTGAAAAATAATTTGTTTTGCTGCTTATGAAGATCTATGTAGGGTATGGTATGTATGGTAGTGATGCTGCAGTTATGAGCAATGTAAATGCTTTTAACCCAAAAGAGAACTAAACTGTCCAGATACCAAGATAGACAGAGGGCTTGTCTGGAAAAATTTAGAATGTTGCTCTGAATAGTGACTAACAAAAGATCCCCTTTCCACTTACACATTAAACAAACTAGGATGAAAATAACTATTGTCCACAGGTATGAGAAAAATAGCTAATTCCTGTGACAACCATGAACAGATGTATGAGGAAGCCTTCCCAGGGTTTACAAAGCATTGCTTGGGGGCACCAGAAAGCTTTGTAGCCTGGAATGATTGCTGATGTTCTACTGAATACCACACACTTTACCACAACCACCAAAGAAGTCAAAGATACAGTGACTTTGTCTGAATCCCTTCCCCTCACCACTTTGTACACATCAGCACACATCCAGTCCCATGCAGAACTTTCCAAATTGAAATCATACATTGTGCTTCCCCTGAAATGTGCAAGCCATCTGCCACAATTCTGTTTGGGTTTGAGCCATTTCTTTGTGAATAGGTGCTTATCAGTTTCTCTTGTTATTTGTACTTTGAGGTAGGCAATGGGGGAGTCCAAGACCACCAGCACTCTCTTTGTCTGACCAGATGCATACAGAATTATTTTCTATAAATAATGGAAGAAGGTTCTGAAAAATGTATTCCTATTTATACCACTATTGGATTTTTCATTAATTCTGGCTTGTGTTTATTTTTAGTGTTGAGAAATAAGAATAAAGAAGTATTATAAGTATATTATGACAAAGGTGCTAATAGCATCAAAGAAAATAATCTGTTTTATAAAAATGATGAAGAAAGTGTTTATGATTCACTATAAATGTATGCTGGTGTTTTCAGCAGGTGTTAGGAAGTATGTAAAGTACTAGTAAGCAGTATCTGTATTCCCGTGTGGATAGCTGAGATGGTCATCATTGATATATGTGAAGCAAAAGGATAAGGTTTTTTTGCATTCTTCTGGTTTGGTTTGGTTTTGAAGAAAACCCTGCTGAAAAAGTGGCCTTTTTATTCCCTTGACCTACATGATCTTAAATCTTGGTTTGCTTCCCCATAAAGAATTCCATAGCCAGTAATTCTGATCCTCAAAACACTCTTCCCAAACACTGTCTAAGACAAAGTCAAAACATATACATACTTTTTTTACCTCTTGTCTCAATGGAGCACAGCTGGTATGTGGGTTGTGGACAGAAAGGTGATTTGATGCTTACTTCCTCTGAGCATGCACAGGAGTATATATGCATCTACACTATATTTTTCCCACATAAATTATCCTGAACATTGTAAGAAAAATAAATGTTATTCCGTCACAAAATGGAAATTGTCTCAACAACTCAACAGCCTGAAGCATTAGTTTGATACAAGTGTCTCTTGATTCCTTTTGAAGGCAGCAGATTAATGTATGTGTGTAAAAATAGGATGAAACATCTAATTTGGTGTTAGAAGGGACCTGTGGAGCAGGACCATTAGAGTTATTTCAGGGCTTGCTTGTGATCTCCTCTGGTCCAGTTTTAAATACCTTCAAAGAATCCATGACCTCATTGGGCATGAAATATAATTTCTTCATGTGCTTACATTTTTAAATAGGGATCTCCATGGCTTCCTTACTGTTATATGTATTATGGTAATTCATGCTGGTAGAGAATGTATATATAGATGCATGAAATATGTCTATGATATAAAAACCTTAAAATCACACTAGCAGGCGAAAAAGGGAGTTGCTTCACAGGGTGATGAAGTCACAGCTGGCAGCCAAAGAAGAAGTATGCCATTAGCATACGAAGAGACCCTAGCCATGAAAAAGGATGACGAGAAGCAGAAGGCACAGGCAAAATCTTGGTGGCTTCAGTAAGAGAAGCTCAGAAACAAGAATGGGATTCAAACATGAAAAAGTCAAGTCAGGTACAAAAATCTCAAGGGAAACCAAACTGCCCTCAGAAGAAGCCCACAAAATAGCAGAGAGATAGCCCTGAATGCTACTACTGTAAGCGAAAAAGTCACTCTAAGAGGGAATGTAAAAAAAGAATAAAAGACAAGAAGATCTTCCAAGAGAATTAGAGGTGTCAGAGGCTTTTTAATATGGAGTCCAGAACACCCAGAGAGCCCTTAATAAAATTGAAAATAAGAACCCAGAAACAAAAACTGACATTCCTAGTTGATTCAGGAGCTGAGTGAAGCACTGTTCAACAACTACCACAAGGATAAAGAGCAAAGATTCCATGATGGTCATCGGGGCAAAAAGGGGAACCCTTTAAAGTGCCAATTATAAAAGATGTGGAACTAGAATCTTGAAAATAAAATTTGCTTGGGGAATATCCTATTAGTAGAAGAAGCAGCAATTTACCCAAGAGAGATCTAATGGTAATTCTAGGAATTAGTCTTGTTGCACAGGACTCGCAGCTTATAGTAAGTTTATACAAATTAACCACTGAAGACGAAGGGAAAATAAACCCTAAAGTCTGGCACACAAACAGAGAATCAGGAAAATTAGAAATAGAACCAATCCGTATTGAAATTAAGAGACCAGAAGATCCCATTAGGATTAAACAGTACTCCATTCCAATGGAAGGTAGGAGAGAGCTGAAACCAGTGATCGAAGATCTGATTAGAAAAAGCACGTTGGAGCTTTGCATGTCAAGGAACAACACTCCCATCTGAGCAGCACAGAAAGCAGATGGTTGCTACAGGTTGGTACAAGATTTAAGGTCTGTGAATCAGAAGACAAAAATTCTATTCCCTACGTTCTCAAATCCATATATATTGCTAAATAATGTCGCTCCTGAAGACACTTGATATAGCATAATAGACCTAAAAGATGCATTCTGGACATGCCCGTTGGCCAAAGAAAGTCAAAATTACTTTGCATTTCAATGAGAAGACCCAAAGACAAACCGTAAACAGCAACTTAGGTGGACATTTTTGCCTCAGGGGTTTGTGGATTTGCCAAACCTTTCCAGCCAGGCTCTTGAGCAAGTGCTGAGTAAGTTTGTACCAGTCAAAGGGACCAAACTGCTACAATATGTAGATGATCTACTGGTGGCAAGTCCCCAGGAAGAAAAGATAAGAGCAAGCACTATAACTCCTAAACATTTTAAGAGACAAAGGATTGAAAGTTTCAAAATCTAAATTACAATTTACTGAGCCTGAAGTTAAATGCTTGGGGCATTGTCTAACAAAAAGTAAGAAGAAGCTGGATCCTGACATGGTAGCAGGAATCATTGCCTTGCCCCCTCCCCAGTCAAAAAGGGAGGTGAGGCAAGTGCTGGGACTTCTAAGTTTCTACAGACAATGGATCAAGGGATACAGTGAAAAGATGAAAATCCTTTATGAAAAACTCACCACAGATAAGCTAAAATAGACAAGGCAGGATAAGGAAAGATTCAAAAAGCTGAAAGAAATGCTTATGGCAGCCCTGGTATTGAGTGAGTCTCCCAGATGTGAAAAGACAATTTCAGCTATTCGTGGACGTGAGTAACCATACTGCCCACGGAGTGCTAACACAGAATTGGGCAGGGTCAAAGAAACCTGTAGGGTATGTATCTAAACTACTAGATCCCGTGAGCCAGGGGTAGCCTACCTGCTTACAAGCCATTGTGGCAGTGGCTATTTTAGTCAAAGAAGCTAAGAAAATAACCTTCAGGGCACCTTTGATCGTTTTTACCCCTCACAGCGTAAAGAGTATTTTACAGCAAAAAAACAGAGAAGTAGCTCACTGACGCCAAGCTTCTAAGATATGAAGCTATCTTAATCCATTCCCACAATTTGGAATTAAAGACAACTGCAGCACAAAACCCAACTCAGTTCCTGTTTAGGGAGATTTCAGGAAAACCCTCCCATGACTACGCTGAGATAGTGGAATTACAAACCAAAATAAGGCCAGATCTAGAAGAAGAGGAATTAAAGGAAAAGAAAAAATGGTTTGTAAATAGGTCAGTGAAAATTATAGAGGGGAAAAGTAAATCCAGATATGCAGTAGTAGATGGAAAAACAAGAGAAACAGTGAAGTCGGAACCCTTGAATGCCAGTTGGTTGGCTCAAGCTTGTGAGTTGTATGCAGTATTGAGAGCCTTGCAAAAACTAAAAGGAAAAAAAGAACGATTTTTATAGACTCAAAATACACATTCGGGGTAGTTCACACCTTCAGAAAAATTTGAGAAGAGAGGGGATTGATTAATACCCAGAGGCAAAAGTTGATGCACGAAGACATAATAAAACAAATCTTAAAGGCTGTAAGGGAGCCAGAAGCAATGGTGCTTGTTCATGTAAAAGGACACCAGGCAGAGGTGCAATTTTGAACCCGAAGGAATAACTTAGCAGACAAAGAAGCTAAAAATGCAGCGCTACTACAAGTAAGCACTCCAGAAGTCAAGGGGGGTGAGGTACAAGAATATCCCTCACGCCCAAAAAAAGATCAAAGGATACGAGAAAATAGCAGGGAGACTGGAAGAAGATAAGTGAAAGTTACCAGATGAAAGGGAGCTGCTATCTAAAGAATATACAAGAAAAATTCTGAAGAGATTGACTTACAAACTCATTGGGAGGCACAAGCCCTGACAGAGCAATTTCTAAATTTTTTCGGGTGTAAGGGGATTTATGAATTGGCAAAGCAAGAGGTTCAGGGATGCATCATATGTCAAAGAGTCAATTGAACCAGGGTGTGACAAGTGGCATTGAGAATCCCGTGGCATACAGACCCTTTGAAAGGATTCAGGTGGATTTTACTGATCTGCCCAAGATAAGAAGGTATAGATGTCTCTTGGTGGATAAAATAACCCACTGGGTGGAGGCATTTCCAAGCTCCAGGGCTGCAGCCCAGGTGGTATCAAAATTCCTGTTAGAAGAAATTATACCCCAATATAATTTGGTTAAATACATAGATTCAGATCAAAGTACACATTTTACCCCAAGAATCATCAGTTAGCTGAGGCTCTAGGAATCTGGTGGGAATACCACACCCCATAGCATCCCAAAGCTCAAGACAGATCGTGAGAATGAATCAAACTCTAAACATTCAATTGTCCAAATTGATTCTGGAACGTAGAATGTCTTAAGTAAAATGCCTCTCCTTAGCTTTGTTGAATATCAGGACCTTGCCTAATTCTGAAACCGGGATATCACCTTTTGAAATGCTGTACGGAATGCCTTATGAACACAGACTGACAGTAGGGCACTCGAAAACAGAGGATGGGCAAATAAGACTTTACCTAATAGCCATAAGCAAAAACCTGCAAGAACTGTGGAAACAAGGAATTATAATGCAAAGTACCCCTTTGGGATTTGCCATACACTAAGTACAGCCTGGGACAAAGTACTCATAAAAACCTGGAAAGACATTCCCCTCTCCCCTCACTGGGAAAGGCCATTTCTTGTCCTTTTAGCTACAGATACAGCAGTTCATACAGCAGATAAAAGCTAGAATCACGCATCACGAGTAAAAAAGGTCGAACCGTGAGAAGAAGCACCTGAGTGGAAGGTCACTTCTCCCCCTGGAGATCTAAAGATAACACTATGTCAGCCATTTAAATGATTGAAAACAAACAGATAAGATGCTCTGAGCCAGATTGTAGATGTTATCCACAACTCAAAATTTGCACAATTTAAGTGTGAATATTGTAATGAGGTGTGAGTAGTGCACTGTGAAAGAGGAGCTTGGCCAAGAGGTTTGTGTGACAAGTGCCTGGAAGAAGAAGTGCATCTGACTAACCAGGTCTTAATGCTCCTCACGGAGCATTAAGTAGCATTAAGGAGCATTAAGGAGTTGAGTGTAATTAAATTAGATTCAATACTGTGGTTTTGCCTATTCCAAAATGGGGTAAGAGGGAAATTAAGGTCCAAAGCCAAAATCTTAGCAGTAGAGTGCCGGAGACTAAACAGAGTACCTTGCAGTGCCAATACAGTCAAGTTATCAAAGTAAGGCACCTTTAAAAGGAGACATGCAGCTCGATCCAAGTACGACACCCATGAAGAATATTCCTGCTGCCAGGAAGATAGTTTACCCTGCCGCTGGATATGCAGCTCAATCCAAGTACGACACCCTGCTGCCAGGAAGATAGTTTACCCTGCCACTGGAGGCAACCCAGTGAGCATAGGCAGAAGCAGAAGAATGAAGTTGTGGGGAGTCCTGATGAGCCTGAGTCACATGCCTCGAGACTAGCGTGCACGCCGAAAACCCATGAAAGCGGACTATCCTGGAAGGACATGCGTGCAGACTATCCTGGAAGGACAGAGTGAAGTGGAGGCTTCAACCCACGCAGCCCTAGGAGACTGTGACAGAGGCGAGCAAAGCAAGTACTGTTTTATCAATGGCACCCGATACGAGATATGTAAAGTAAATGGAAAAATGGTTTGCTACCTGCAAAAGGCAGCTTCTAAGAGCAGGAAGCAGAGCACATAATATGCAAGAGGGAGGTGGGACAAGTACCCACTCCAGTTTGTGATAAATGTAGCAGCACTGTGTGGACTGGGGGTAAAATAGAGTCAGTGTTTGTCAGATACTTCCAAGTAAACAAACTATGTTATGATAATAACCAGCTGGGAATGTGTGTAATAGGAGGGAAAACATACTGAATAAGAAAGAATTTGAAATATGAAAATAGGCTGCCCCTCAAGAAGAAGCCAGTTATCCCTGACCTTCTCGAAGATCATGATGACCGAGCATGTCTGCAGTATAACAAGTCTTTTTGCTTTTCCGAAAATAAAGAGGGGGTGGATCCAGAAAGTAAAATACAACAGGTACCTCAAGAATTAAAAATACTAGAACCAGAGATGAGAAAGAGAAGGGTGGAACAAGAAAAACTAAAACCTTTAAGAGAACAATATAACCACTTAGAAAAGCAATATAATGATTTGGGGTTGCCTGCTTCAGATAAAAACCTATTCATAGATCTAATGCAAGAGATTGCAACTGAATTGGGATTATCCAACTGCTGGATTTGTGGGGGGGGCTAAAATCTGTGGAGAAATGGCCCTAGAAAGGTGAGAGTTTAGCTCCAAAGCAGCTTCTTAAATGAGATAATGCAAAAATCTCCAAAATAATACAACGACCGGAGGGTTGAGTCCTGGACAAGAGGGTAATTGGAACAATCTGCATCAGCAGGGAAGGGAGGGAGTATACCAAATTAGATGGATATACCCTGTGTATATCCACTCTTGTGGTGAACTCAAGTAACAAAAATAAATTCTGACAACCAAGACCTCCTGCAGGAGCCAGGAAAGGGGGAGAAAATGCAAATAGAGTGATAAAATTAGACTCTGCTGGAATAAAGCCTCTGGAGCTAATCCCTACCAATCCCTAAAAGAACTGAAAAGTTATTGTAATGAGGCAGGGAACACAAACAGTAGATGAAAAGCACCAAACAGCATATACTGGATCTGTGGGAAGAAAGCATATAGCAAATTACCTCAAAGATAGAAAGGATTGTGTACTCTAGGACTAATTAGACCTGTCTTCACCTTACTGCAGTCAGAGAGCAGCTCATTAAGAGCCCTTCTATAAGAAACTTTGAATAGAAAGAAAAGGGTGGTGAAGAAGAAATTTCCCATTTTTGGAGGAAGGCAAACATGGAGGGAGGAAGAATAGCCCACAGAACGAATAATAGAATATTATGGGCCAGCAACTTGGGCTCAAGATGGGAGCTGCGGTTATAAAACCTCAATATACCTCCTAAACCGATTGATCAGACTCCAGGCAGTAGTGGAGATAGTATCAAATCATACTTCAGATGCACTCAAGTTATTGTCAAAACAGCGCTCCCAAATGAGAGCCTTTGTGTATCAAAACCAAATAGCTCTAGATTATTTACTAGCCAAAGAAGGGGGAGTCTGTGGGAAATTTAACGAATCAGAATGCTGCATTGAAATTCATGATTATGAAGAAACAATCAGGAGTCTAGTAGCAGAAATTAAGAGAGTAACACACGTCCCATTCCAGAAATGGAATTCTATCCTCAAGGCCTCTTGGTAAAACAATCTGTTCGATGGAGCTTAGTAGAAAAAATTTGTATTTTTCATACTTTGTTCGGTAACAGGAATTAAATTTTTACCCTGCCTGATAGTGTGCTTCATTAAGTTGATACATTTGATGGTGCAAAGCATGCATATAGCTGCAATGCCCACAGACCCGGACTGTGCTACAGAGAAAATAAATCCGGTCTCTAAAATAATAGAATTAGAAGATGAAGACCCACACAAATAGGCAGCAGATGCCCTAGCTAAGTTCAAAAAGCAAGTAAAAAAAAATAAAGTTGACTATAAAATATACCAAGAAATACCCAGGGAAGAGTAAGAAAATGATACTGAAGCCGAATGAAAATAAGAAGAAATTTTTTGTTTTCTTTTCCTTTTAAGAGCGCCAAGTAGATAAAAGTAATAACACAAGTTCAAAGAAAAAAAATTGAAAAAAGCTAAAAATATGTACGTATAAACATTTTTTTAGAAAAGCAGCACAAATTAATGTATTTAAGTAGAAGGGGAAGGATTGTTATATGTATTATGGTAATTCGTGCTGGAGAGAATATATATATAGATGCATGAAATATGTCTATGATATAAAAACCTAAAAATCACACTAGCAGGGGAAAAAGGGAGTTGCTTCACAGGGTGATGAAGTTGCAGCTGGCAGCCAAAGAAGTATGCTATTAGCATACGAAAATAGCCCTGCACAGGAGATGCTCGTTCTCACTGGTATGAACAGGAGAATCCCCAGCAGTGATGGCCCATGAAGATGTTCATCTTAAATAAACGAAGCCATCAGGGACATACATATGAATACAAGATTCTGGTAACATGGACACACATCGGTTCCCAGACAGGGTTTTGTCCAGCACAGGACAGAGAATGGAAGCAACATGAATATGGAGAACCCTGGAAAGAGACAAAGAGACTCCGCGATGGGCTAGAAAAGGGGTATAAGAACGGACTCTGCCAAGCGGCGTTTGTGAACTGTGGGGGATTCTGTGCGATAGAGGCCAGATCTGTGTTCACTCAGCTTCCATCCCAGGGTTGGTGCTGTTCCTTGATTGTTGGCTGTCAGGACTGCATATCAGTCATGAAATAAATTCTATTTTTATTTTTATTAAATTGGCTGGATCAATTTTTACCTATAACACTTACTATTTCCACAGTGAATTTAAGATTTCGTATCCATTATTAGAAAACACAATTCAGCTCCTTGTATGATTAATTTAGATTTTCTTTTTCAGAAGACTTTAGAGCAAGGGAACATATCAGGTTTACCAGTGTTTATTAAACATAGCAGCAAGGAAGGCAACAGGCACAACCTGTAAGTTTAGGTTCCACTGGTCAGAGTAGAAAATGCTTTTCCAAAAGTCTCTGGAATTTTTATAGGAAATGGTAATTTGATTTTCACTACAAAAAAAAATTTACAGCATTCAGTCCATTTGGGACACACTTGACAGGAATATTTTAGTAAATTAACTTCTTTTGTAAAGAAAATAAAATTATTCACAGGAAATTAATTCAGAAGTTTTATCCAGAAACCAGAACTTGAGTTTTAGGTTTGTCCCATGACCATAAAACTCTGTCCAAAGAAATAAAATGTTGTACGCTTGCAACAGACAGCAAAGCAAAAAAATTACAAACTGAGGCTAAGTAATGGGTGAATTCAGGAAGATGGCATCCTTCCTGCAAATACCTTTCAAGCAGAATAAGCAGTGATATGTGTCAGGTTCAATGCTTGTAGCACTTTTTCATACACCTCAAACATTGTTGCAGTCTGCAGAACATGTTATTTTAGAAATTTACAAAACCAGGTTGGCTGCTGGATAAAAGGATAATCCAGTTTCTCAGTGTTCTTTAACCTTCATAATTTGCACCACTCAAAACTCAATCCCTAGGAAAATTTCCTCTATATGCATAATATTTGCAAGGATCTTGTCCTGAATGGAGGCAGTTCCTCTAACAGTGTCCAGAAAATAAATGAGTTTTACCGGACAACCAATCTCCAATGCAGGCTGTTCTGCTGTACCTACCCACTGTTGTTCACTTTCTTGGAAATGTTTGGCAGCACTTAAAATTGCTAAAGTCAATTCTTTAAAAATATATGTCTACCCAGTAAGCCAGATGCCTTGGGAACATGAATGCAGTTTATGGATGTCTGAGAGACCGGAGGAAAGAGTAACTGATACTTTTTTTTCCCCATCCCATTTACAATGTTTTGCTTCTCTAAAGTATGGTACCATTTAAGGAAGAAAGAAAGCACCTTGGTTGAACTTGATGGTCTTAGGGGCCTTTTTCAGCCTTACTGATTCCTATGACCCCTCCTAATGTGGGGAATGCCACCGACTCCATCAATCAGTCCTGTGAATGGGCATAGGGTATTGGGTTTTTAACTTTTCAGACATCTAGGAGTAAATGTTATTCTTCTCCTTGAACAAATGCATTTCTTTCTTGTGAAGACAAGTGTGGGAGAGTTTGGGGCTTTATGTCTTATCCCTAAAGATGCGTATAAATTTGAAAAAAAAAAGTGATATTTAAATAATACCAAATCCTCACCATATTAAAACCTACAAGAGAAGCAGTAAAAATCAGATAAAATTCCAGAGGTGTTTTTCCAGAGGCTGGCATCCCTCAACTGCATCTTTGTTTCTCTGATCGAAAACTACAATGTCCTCCTTAAAAATCCAAAAGAAGCAGCAGAGTGACAGGCAAAGAGGGAAATCAGCAGGAGAAAAGTAATCTGAACTACATTTACATGCCGACCTTAAATCTGTGAGCTTCTCTCTTAATAAGGTCCTCATAATTAATATAAACATTAATATTTCATGAACAGAATTTCTATGAATTTTCATTCTTTATATTGTAAAATTCTCCACAATAACCTCAGCTCTGCATATACTGTCTTGATATTTCCCTTGGAAAGAGACAGTATTGCTGTGACCAGTCTGGTATAAATTACCAGTGAATATGTGTGTACTCTTTAGCAAGATAGCTGCAATTAAATTGTATTTATACGTTCAGAGTTCTGCCCACATTCTCTCAGACTCTGTCTTTTACCCAGCAGTGTTTGACACCAATTGAAGTAAGTTCATTACCTACCTCTCTTTGAAACTTAATTAAAATCAATTCACAAAACTCAAGTGACTGAGATGGGAAAACAGACTCATGGACAAGTCTAATTTCTTCGCAAAATTCCCACAGTTTCTTGGCTTGAAAGAAGACTAAATTAGTCTAGATATGTCCAGCCAAAGCATCATGACTTGGCCTCAGTGTGTATATAAAAAGTGGTCTTATTTACAGTGGTCTCAAAAGTTACAATGTTGACCCCACAAATGTCTTTTCACACTGTCATGCCTCTCCTCCTATAATATCAAATGTTCCCTGCCTATGAAATTAGAGCAATACAGAGGAGCAGCAGCTCAAGATTGTGACAGCCAATAGCTTATGTACCTTCTTATTGAAATGGTGGGTCATATGAATGGGCAAATTTAGTCTTAAGCAAAAGATTACCCTTCCTGTTCAGGAAACAGTATGGGGACTCCAGACTAGAAAAATCAAGTGTATTGACACACCCTGAGTTTAGGCGCCCTACATCCAGAACTGCAAATCTTGGAGCGTGTTGGATGCCTCATGCAGCTTCCCTTTTCTCCAGGCCAAAAAGTTTAGACAGATCCAGAAAGGCATCAGATCTCCAAAAGTAAAGACCTTTAAGTTGTATATTTACATGTGGCTTGTTTTAAACCCTACTGCTACTACCTGTAAAACATACTAGGACTGCAGTTACTTTATTGGCTTATAAAACATGATCATGTCTCCCAAATACACAAGAGCACTGTTTATTAAGCTTCTAGTTCCTATTTTCCAAAAGATACCGGACACCTATAAGGAAAATTTAGTCTAGGAATTAAATTCATTAGCTTTCTCTGAAGTTTTGAGTTGAAAGATGTTGGCAAAGAAGATGCTGTTAGCAGCAAAATCACTTGTATATGCTGAAACAGTCTGTATGTTTGTAATGAGATCATCCTTAAAATTTGATTACCTGAGAACTGTTAGGGATGTTTCTGAAGGGTTTATCCATATATAATACATAATGGAGGGCAGGATTAATGCTAGTTCAGGCTTACCTAATAATTAATAAGGATTTTGAATGGGGGATAAATCCAGGCAGGCTAACTCACGTGCCTTCCCTAGGTTTAGCTAATGACCTTCAAGCTTTTGCACTACTAAAATACTCATGTGATGGCTGCCAGATTCTCTAGTGCTAGCAGATGCGCTGCTGGAAAAGAGGAAATTCCCTGGCCAAGGAGGTGAGATGCAGCTGTCCCCTGCCCCCAGGAGGGGCAGTCAACAAATTTTTGGTAGAATAGGATGGAAAAAGATAGACCCATGGACCATGGGTTCATTCTGAACAGAAAATAAGATCCAAAGCAGACAGGAGTTTAAATGAGTTGGTGAGGCAAAGGGCATTGCTATTCCTACTGTTGGTGATCAGCTGTCCAGTGGCAGTTTGGGATTTATCAACCAATTTGCTGACTTGCTGGCATCTAAATTTTATTCAGGTACCTCCTTTCAGGCCTATATTTTCCGCCCTTTAAAAATGGTCTTTGCTGCAGTCTGAAGGAAGCTGCAGGAAGCAGAACACAGGCTGAATGTTTTAGCAGCAGAGGGATGTGAGAAGTATGGGATTTTTTGCCAAATCTTCTTAGCTTTTCTGCACTAAATTTGACTGATTTTTCCTATGTTTTAACCTCTGACACTGTTCTTTAGGGGTTGGGTGTAGCATATATTAGAGTTGCTGAAGAATCAAGCAGTCATAGCAAAAATCTAATGGCTTATTCATCAGGCACATCAGGTTTTCAAGACTCAAGTTATTAACCAGCACTTTTCTTAGCTGCAGCCATGCATCTCTTGGGCCTAATGTACAGACACAGCAAACATTCTCACATTATCAGAAAATGAATGTTTCTATTTTTTCCAATGTAGGTAGAACTGGTGAATAGTCTTCATTAAACTTAATTCTCCTAGTCTTCTTTATGGCACGTCTTTATGGTAAAAGTTCTATTCACCCAAATTCATAATAGTGATTTTTATTCTTTTTAATTCATTTTTATTCATTTTTCCCCATAGTCCTTCAGAGACTGATAAACTAGATGTAATGAGTGACCACAAGTGAAATCCAGCTAGTTTTGAGGTAAAACGCAACAGCTATAAAATGGCAAACAAAAACATTTCAAAATAGGTTAGGAGAGGACAGAAGGAGTAACAATATAGGCAAGAGAAAATTCAGAGGGAATGTAAGAATACAAAACAGGAATTTGGTCAGTACATACCATATTTAAAACTCACACTAAAAATAAGGATTTTAGAAGAGGGTAAGTAGCTGAATGTTCTTTTGAGTCTACATTCAGCTTGTTGCCAAGCACATTGATTGTGTGATAAAAACAATTGAAATGTTTGACGATTTTCATTTCACACTACACCTATTAGTAGGAAATATAGCTATTTTTACTAGTGAGAGCTATCCCACTCAAAATAAGTAGCTATCCAGGAAGAGAAATAGATGTGGGGAGGATCCATTGCACTTAAGCTAAGGAGCACTCTGTGTCCATTGGCACTTTAACTCCATCACACCTTGTCCACAGAGGGATGTGACACTTATTGACACTAGGGCACACAGTATTTTAATGGCTTTGTATATTACCCCTCAGGATCCTAAAAGGAGAATGAGGTATTCAACCACCCATAGTTTAATTTGCAGGTATTATTGGAAGGGGTCCTGGAGCTAGGGTGTCAGTAAATTCTGCCGTGTCTATATTCTCTTATATCCACTTGGGATTTTCCTGCAATTCCTCTTGAGCAACATCAAAAACATTATTCAGCCTATGAAAACTCCCATTTGCTCAACTGCCTCATGGAAGTGCATTGGTTTCAATTTCTTACACCAAGGTAATATTGGGCTTTGGACAATGTAGGCCCAGTTGTGTTAGTAGCCTTTTCCTGACAATTTTTCTTTATCCACATTTTGCATTTTTGAGGTAACACACAGCGTGCAGTGGCGCACGAGACAGCCCCTGTACAAACATCCAGCTCACAGGCCCTTTTGGCCAGTTGGTCAATTCCAATGGACACAGTAAATGTTCCACATTGGTGAAGGAAGTTGGTAATGGCAGCTAAATGGCAGATGACATGAACAGCAAAGTCTTGAATTCATGTTGAGATAAGACACCCCAGGGCTGCACACCCATCTCAGCCTAAGTCTGGTTCAGCATGAGAAACAGACCAATATCCCAAGCACTTTTCTCTGAACTGCTCAGGGCACTAAGCCAAAATGATGGCACAGCCCCAAGGAGATCCGCTTCCCAGCAACATCCAGTTTCCACCTGCCTCTTTTTTGACGGGGATCCTGGTAGGCACCCTATTATAGGGGGAATATCACCAATTCTTGCAGTAAATTTCTCTCCTTCTCCTGTCTCCTGGGCTGGCATTGTCTCTGCAAACTGGAGGAAAGGCTCAAGACCTGGCAAGGGGACAGAGAGTGAAGAAAGAACAGCTCTACTGCTAATGCAGAATTAAATTTTGCTACATCCAGGTTGCAGACAGAAAAGTGATTTTTAGCTTTGTTTGTCTCCTCCATCATTAGAACAACAGAACACTATTTTTGTATATGTTGCTAGGAAGTCTGGAACTAACTTTCAGTAGCACTGAGCTTTCTAAGTCCCTGATGTTGTTTACTTCTCATGAAAAAAAGCTGACTTAGTTTGTAGCCTGAAATTCAGATGAATATTCCCTGCTGTTAAAATTATTTTGCTGTTAGTCCAGCTAAAATGTGAGGAAGCAGTTCAGCCTTTCTGATAGCCATTGTAACCTCCTAATCAAAATGCTTCAGGCCTAATTGTTCAGCAGATGAACATGCATTTCACAGAAAATGCATGTTGCACAGTCTGAGTAGTAGGTGTGATGGGAAATATGCTGTGTTGGCATCCAGCTAGCACAAAGGCCAGTTTCATTCTCTGCTGCATTGACATTCTTCAGCTTCTTTTCCACATTTTTTCTGTTTGTTCAGACAACCTGAATATTGAAATGATGGAAGGATGCCTGCAGCCTTCTGGGTAAACTGGTGCCATTGGCAGTTCAGCCAAATGTTTTGCTGTAGCTTAAGACTCCACCAGAAATCCAAAGAACTCAAATGTCCGTGCACTCCAGCCCAAGTAGACAATGTGTAAATGTTTAGTCTGAGGTATTTTATTATCTTGTTTCTCGTCTATTTGAGAATGAACATTTAACCTGTTCTGGATTTTAAATACTTTTTTCTGCAATGATTGAAAAATATAATGAAATAAATTTTCTGAACCTGTGTCCTCCTAGTCTCAGTGAAAAAATAAAACATTTGAAATTCTCTAGATTGAGAGAGTGAAAAACTATTGCTGTGGACTTTCTGGTGAAATCCATGACTTGTGTAAAAGAAACCTTTAAAAATTCTTCAGGCAGAATATTTTCAGAAAGAGATTTTATTTTAACTGTTAAGAACTTTTTTCAATATGGACAAGAGAAAACACTCTTCCATGAAATGCTGGAGAGATTTCAATGTATTGGGCAGCTGGGAAACATTACAGATCAAATTAAAACCTTCTGAATTGAATGTTTTATGGTAGTTGGTGATTATTACTTATTACAATACATGTTAAATTGCCTTTGCTCACTCCTGATGATTTAGCTTATATATTCACTCTTGAGTAGCTGAAAGATTTGAGTAGTGAAATTAATTCTGCTTGGAAAGAAACTCCCAGACATTAGCATAAGATATGTCTTTCTGGTCAAAGATTTCCTGCCTTTCCTGGCAGGAAGTTTTTCTTACAATGAGGTGGCCTGAAAGGAAGATCTCATTGTTATTTCTTGCAGAGATGTGTGGGTGCTATTTTTCAGTTTTACTAGGTGACATAATGATGTCTATCTTAAAATAAATGCTTTTTGAAAACTTCATTTTCACAGACATTTCAGATGAAGTCCAGCTGAATCACTGGGCCAGAAGCCACCACAAATAATTGAGGCCGTTAATTTCAGAAGAATGACATCAATGTTCAGTTTGCCCAGGAAGCAGAAGACTTTAGATTAGTCACCCATGTAGGATGCTGAGTTTCTACTCAGCTGATTCAATTCACTTAAGTGAGCCAGAGTAATTGGAGTACCCAGATCCATAGCAGGGATACAGAAAAAAAACCTTTATTTGTCCATCTTTTTCTTCAGCTCATCCTCATCTTTTATGGTTGTGGTGACCAGTAGTACCAAAGCTTATGAGCTTCAGACTTATTTGAATGTATGTGTTATCAAGAGGTGAAGGGAGAGAAGGAAACTCCTTATTTAGTAGATCGCTGTGCTGCTAGTGAAAAGAGAGGGTTTTCAGCAGCCTGTGTAGTTGTGATGTTCACCAAGTTGTTTATTCAGTAGTGACTTGGGGACTAGAGACCTGTAATTTGAATCACTAATAACCTTCCTTCTGCTTTTCATCTGTACAAGTTCATTTTGTTGTAAGATTTTACGAATATTTTAGCAGCCACAGTTAAGTCTGTGTTTAACAAGATGGGCAGAACTGCAACAACTTATAGCAATGAAGCTTTAAAACCAGCATGAAAATATTTTAAAGCTTTGACCAAAGCAGGATTAAGAACATGAGCTTTTTACTTTTATGACTATAAATAAGAAGAATTTTCCTTGTTGCTCAAAACCTTTAACCCTCTAAACCTCTTGTCTGTACAAAGCTATCTCCATTACTTACATTAGCAGATACACAGGGGTGGCTTTAGGACACAGGGCTGTTTTTTAGACAGGGTAGGCAACTTCACAGGTCAAATACTTCTCTGTTGGGTTGAAAGAGAAAGTTATTTTCCTCTGTTGCTATGTCACATGATGGAGGATCACCCACATTTAAAATGGGTGCTAAATCCTTTCTTGTTACCCTCCCCAAGTATCTCCATGGGGCTCACTTTTACTCTCAAGATGGATTACATCACTTAATTGTACTTATTAAGGTATTGATCCGAAGATCTATTAAAAGCAGTGTGTTGTCCATGTGTCCTTGAAGAGAAATAAAACTTTTTAAAAAATCTAATATTTGTTGATTTTTTTAATGAGAATTTTTCCTCCACACAAACCTGAGAAAATACTGCAAAATTAGTTTTGTGAATTTTCATTTAAAATTTTAACAAACACAATCAAGATAGCTCTCTGCTTTGTTCTACCCAACATATAGACAAACTCCCTATAAAGTAAGACTTTGCTTTTCCTACCTTTATGATAATTTCATAGCTTAAAAAATTGAATTTCCCCCCTCACCCCCATAGTTGTAATGGTTTTTCTTGTGATCTGAGAGTTAGGATATATGGCTGTACATCTGGAAAATTTTTCTACTTATCTTCAAGATCTTAGTACAAATGATACTAACAGGCAACCAACCAAGGAAATTATGATGTTTGGACTGTGTCTTAGAAAAGGATGTTTTGAGTGATGCGTGGTTATAATTTTCCAGATTGCATTCAGATGTCAGAACTGGCAGCTGCTTCCCCAGACAGCAGG
The DNA here is from genome assembly GCF_017590055.1 of Onychostruthus taczanowskii. NCBI lineage: Eukaryota > Metazoa > Chordata > Aves > Passeriformes > Passeridae > Onychostruthus > Onychostruthus taczanowskii. The sequence goes on from NW_024500794.1 coordinate 6,966,258, forward strand.
TGTTCAAGCTGACGGACACGGTGGTAATAACAACCAGCATAAAATCTTATGGCAAATTCTATATAGCAAAATATCTGTGTTTGACTACATGCAGAGCCATTAGGCAGCAACAGATTTTAAATCCCTAGTCTGATACAAACAAAATCTGAATTCAGTCACTGAATGTGGGGAAAGTCAATGACTGGTGATCATTCATGCTCCTTTATTCCTTATTAAAATGGCAAAGACTTTTTCTCTACCATCTCCACACGTTTGCCCCATGTCTCTTCCCTGTGAGCACCCCTGCAAACCTCCCTGAGACATTTATCTGCCCAAGCTCCTTGGGCTGTCTCCCTGCAAACTAAAGTGGAGAAATTATCAGTAACATATGAGTGATGCCTCTGAAAAGTTCTGAGGCACAGGCATGGGTACTGGAGGCAAATGTAGAATTTGATATATTCTTAACCAGAGTAAGGCTACCTCAATGTGTCCAAAACCCTTTGTATTATAGCTCATATAGAAATGTCATGAGATAGTTTAGAAAGAAGAAACACAATATTTCAGTTCAGTTAACAAAAAAAAAAACAAAACAAAAAACCAAAAAAAACCCCAAAAAAAACCCAAAAAAAACCCAAAAAACCAAAAAAACAAACAAACAAACAAAAAAAAAACAAACAAGAAAGAAATACAAAAAGGAAGTGTCTGGTTATGGATACCTCTGTTTTTAGGCTGTAGAAAAGACTTGCAACTTCTTCTAAACTGGATGATCCTTCTGACAGACCTGAGCTTCTAGTCTGACATGTACATATTGTCTTACAATATATATTGTTGAAATTTCAACAACATGAAGCTGAAAAGGTGGGTGATCCAAAGAAAATGTGCTTGCTATCCAAAATGCCTGTTGTTCTCTCACTTCAAATATTGACATTTCTCTGGGTGCTTCTTGTTGTTTAGGTTGTCCACAGACCAATTTAACCAAGACCAGCCTGCCAAGAAATAGGACTTGTGTCAATAGGGACTTTCATAATCATTACCACTGTTTAATGCCTGCTTTCAGTCTCATTATATTTTATTGTAAATCAATTTAACTTACAAATTAATGAGGTTTGCTACCTGTATGTCAGCATGCGACACTGTTCTGCCCTCACAGTAATCTTATATACACAATTTTTTTTCTACATTTATTTTCAATTAATGTTCAGGCATGCATTACTTGATCAGTGTTGTTCAAGGATCTGTTTACTGGTCTTTTACTTGGGGTTTTGATTTCCTGCTATGAGCTTGGGGTCAGAGAAAGCCATTAAAAGAAAGCTGTCACAGATGATTACAGATCTACAGGCAGACAGAAAGAAATTTTCTTTCTAGAAAAATGTTTCTAGAATGGCTGAGAGATTTCTGAAGAATTCAAATTCTTGTAAGGACTTCCCAATCTTAAAATGTGACTTAATCTGTGTTTATTGTGCTGTAACTTTCATTTTATATATCTTATAGATATGGTGTCATTTTAAGGGACAATTTAATAGCACAAGAGAATAGACATAGCAAGTGAAAATCTGATTTGATTCCAGAAAAAGAAATTCACAGCAAAGGAGATCAAACACTGGAACTAGAGGCTCAAAGAAATACTAAAGTTTTCATCCTTGGAAATATTCTAGATTTGGCTGTATATTATCTTGAGCAACCTGCTCTAGCTTCAAGGAAGGATCTGCTTTTAGCAGGGTGTCGTTTTGTTTTTTAAGTTCTTCTAAGCTTTTTTATGTTTACTTCTTTGTAACGGAGTTCTTATGCACACTTCCATGTAAATAATGATTATTTTGCATTCCTTTCTGGAGAAGGAGAAATTTGATAGACTGTTGGTTTCACCAGTATTGTTGGAGAGGTGGCAATTTCATGATCCAATCCACTTTCACTTTTGAAAGTTTGGAAATATTAGAGTTCGAAAAGAAACTTTTCTTTTTACCTTGGAAGTTCCAGCGTGCATGTCGTTATTTTCATGTCCTATTGCAACAGCAGGGACTTATACTAGATGGCCTCCAGAGGTTCTTTCCAACCTAAATCATTCTCAGATTCTCACAAAATTCCGTTCTTTTGTCAATAGTTTGTGAAGGAAGTTCTAGCATACTAAGGCTTATAAAATCGGAGATTTTAAAGGATAGCAATACAATTCTAATGGTAAATATTTCCCTCTGAACAACACAGTGGCAGAAGATATTTCATTGAGTTGTCATAGACTGAATATATCAGCATTTGTATCAGGGAGGTCCCCACTGTCTTTTCCTAGTTAACTGGTCAAACGCCTTTTTCTTTCATTTAGAAAAAAGCATCAGCCTCCAACAGTCACTTCTTTTTTTGCTGTCACTTTTCCAATTAAAATATCACAGATGAATATTCTAATGAATGGTTCATTTTAACTCCCAGCAGTGGAAAAATCTTCCTTTCTGCATGCTGATGGTGTTTTTCCTTGTCTCATTTTAAATCTCCCAGGGTTTCCACTACTGCATCTGCCCACCTACTTATTAAACAACAAACAGAACTCAGTTTAATGAAGTTTTCCCTAATACCAACCTTTTTCTTATCTTTCTCTGTTGATTCTATCTCACATATTATATTAATATACCTGTCTCACTCTTTGTGTTTAAGCATTTCTCATTCTTTTAGCAGTTTATATGTTATCACCTTCATTTTCCTCTGGTTATTGCTCTTCCCAGCCATTTTTTGCTTCTTTGAAGTCTTGCCATCTTTTTGATCACTGGGCATGTAGAACTTAGCATTGCCTTCAAAGCCCACATGTATGAGAGCCAAGAAGAATTTAGGCTATTTTTCCCTTGCTCTGTGATGAAGTACCTCTGCAACAACAGGACTGAAGTGCATTTAACTTTCTTTTCCTGAATTTATATTACAGTACAGCTGTAGAAATTTATCATTCACTGTTCCCATCAGGGTTCTTTCAGGATTACTGCCTCTCTGGGAAATAGCCCCACTGAGTAAGTGAACTCCGGGGTCTAAGAAATGATCCTTTAAGGCAGGTTGTTAAAATCACTGGGTTCGTATGTCTCATTGGGAAAACAGGATAAATGTAGTGAAATGTTCTGTATGCAATGAAGCCAGGATAGTCCTTTCAGCATATTCAAAATATTAATAGATGCTACCTACATGCTGTGCAACTGTATGAAAGCACAGACCATGCAGAGATTTTCATGCAGCTCTTAACTCACACTGTGTGTTGTAAAGGCCATCTGATGGACTTGGGACCAAATGAGAAATACTTCAAGCATGTGAATGAAGCAGACAAGTAGAGAAATGGAGAAGTGAATCAAACTCAGTGTGGGGGAGGAGAAGGAGGAGGGAGATGACAAGGAAATGGTAATTCCCCAATGTAAATACTCTATATAGCTCTCCTACTCAGAGTCCACATGATAAACTGAGAACTATCCAGTCTCATTCCCTTTCCTACTGCTAATCTCCACTCCATCTGATCCAGACCAGAGGAAGCCTGCTGAGTGTGCATCTCTGTGTCTGTGCACAAGAGGACTACTTGTACCTGCTTACCTTTTGGGTATGTTCTTCATTCAATACCACCAGGAATATGTTTCTTATTAGCTAGAAAAATAACGTTATATTTCACACTGAACCTCCCTTCAGGGAAAAGAAAACAAACGTCTTTAAATTGCAGGAAGAAAAAGTTCACCAATTCAAAGTAGTCTGATGGGTCTCTAAACTCAAAACAGAGCCATGGGAGGTTTGCCCACCACTATGAATATGTGAGTCTGAATCACCAGAGAGGGAGGTCAGCACGCCAGCAGAACTCTCTTCACTATGTCAGGAAAAATCAAGGGCCCTGTGTTAACTAGGAATTCATCAGTCTCTGGCAGTAATCTCCATCCCTCTCTGTTGTCTGTAGGCAGACAGGCATGCAGGCAGTTTTGCAAACAGAGGAGCATTCCCCGGGGGACGTCACCACGCAGTCTGCGAGACACTGAACTCAGTGTCCATCAGTCAGAGCCCCTTCTATACCTGCTCCTGTTTATCACAAAACTTGTTTGTAGAACCTGTTAGATAAAAAAGCCTTTGGTAAGCCTCTAAATAATAGCTGTGCTGCAGTAACAAGCCAGTTATGTCTGTTAAAAGCTTGGGGAAAAGTTGCACTCAGTTCAAAACAGCACTTTTATTTCCAACTTTTTAACAGAGATCAGCTTATAAATAAGATATCTTTTTGCTAGTCTTTATGGAAGTCAACCTTTCTGACTGTTTTTCTTTGGCATCTGCTATGCCAGCAAGGAATGATCTTAATAATTTTATAGAGTTGGTTGGATTTTTTCACCTTGCAGTTATTAGAAAAGCAATACTCATGATTTCATCAGTGTTTCCAACATATTACAGTTTGCATCTCCAAAGTTGAAGCAATAATGATTTATTTTTTTTTAATTTGTGCATCTTAGGAACAACATATTTTTCAGTGTAGTCTGCCTGTAGGCTCTGTCCTGCCCTGTTTGCACTGGCTTCTCTGCTTGTTCTTTGTGCTGACTGATAACAAAATGGCTTCCTCTCAGTAGACAAAAGGTTTATGGGGTTTTTTGTTCTGTCTGGCAACTGTTCACAAAATAAAAACCTCAAAATATTGAAGGCTAAATCATAGGGATGATCATATGTCATAGGGATGTATCAGAAATCTAAACCTCTGCTGATGCTGCATCTCTCAGTTTGAGAGGAGGGATATATCATTAGATACCCTAAATTAACCTGATTTTCAGGAAATACAGCTTCTGAAAAGGGGTGTCCTTTAAAATTACATCAAAGTAGGCAATTCCGTTCAAATATTTTTTTAGACAGCCATTTTCTTGTCTCTTTTTTTCAAGTGAAAAGTTGCTGCTCTTTTAAAAGGATCCTAAAAAGACACTTCCCTCGTTTCCATCTATTATTTCTGTGAGGCAGGCATAGGCATCTTAGTAATTGACATCTATTTTATTTGTGAAACTATAATATGAAAATACTCATTCAATTCTTATTGAGAAGTTATTTTTGTTTCCTTGAGCAATTTTTTTTTCACAAAATGCAAGTTATCTGGAGTCAAAAATATTATAATGGCAGGATTTTCCCATATGATATATGCTGTTTTATTTTTTGTTCATTTTGTCCTTTGTATTTACATGGTTGGTTATTTTTAATAAATATTTGAAAGTAGTGCTTTCAGTAACCACAGCAATGTCTGTTTCTAGTGAGAATGTTTAATAATATATAAGCCTTGGTAGCCACCTTTGTGTTTTTCCAAGGGATGACAAAATTCAAGAAAAAGACTTCCAGATGCCTACAGTGCTTCTCCATGCAGTACCAAGAGATATAACATGCAGGAATTGTGCTGCAGTCCCAAGAACAGCTAATGCTCATATTCCATAGTTCCTTTAAAGAAAAGGTGTCTGAGGGGTCAGAGGGAGAGGAGGAAAGAGGCTAAGGGATGTGGTCAAGTTTAAAGCATAGAGATTGTTTGCAATTGACCATACAGAAGATGCTAAGATGATAATTCACTGAAGTTTAACAATCTCAGCATAATTCTTTGATACAGCAGTCCCTTTTCCCCTCTGTCTCTAAACTGAAATCTCAATTAGAGCTTTTCTTGGATAAAACCAGGGTGATCAGTATTAGGGATTCAAATTGACATAAGGACATACGTAAGTAATGTAAGGGACATAAATGTAAGCAGTGTAAGGGTCTTAAAATTATATTCATCTGGACTTTTTGAAGCTGAGAATTCCTACCTTTTTCTTCATAATTCCTATGCACCCATCAATGCATAAAATCATGGAATGGAAATTTCACAGACAGATATTGAACTTAAAAAGATATTGATCATTCATGACATTAACAATTTAGTGCTTATTGCAGCACCTGGCTCTTTGCTGTGTTGAACATGTGCCATTACAATTGCCTCAAATACTTAAACAGAGGTCAGGCCCTAAAATAAAACAGAAACCTAACTGTGCTGCCTCAGTCAGCCTCTCTTCTGTCCTTAGAAACGAGCTTGGTGTTTCTCAAATTATCCTATTCCTGTTGAATACTTTTCCACTGTGAACTCAGACAATTCGTTTAAAATTGTGTCCTTTGCCTGGCAATGACCTTTTATGGACAGTCTACCTGTAGAACATGGACAAAACTCTCTCTTTCTGGAACAACAAGTATGATTTTCTTTTATCACGCAATCCCATATGGTTTTATCAGTGGCGGGGGGTCGGGAGGGAATAGAAAGAAAACTATTTATTCAGACTTTTGCATTGTGTTATCAATATAGCACGGTACCTGGAAAGTTTTATTTCCTGAGAGGTTTGACAAAAGTATTCTTAAAGAAAACAGTGAAAGTACCAATAAAGTTGTATCATTCTGGAAAGAAAGAGGTTCTGTAATATGGCATCCCTATAGATCTGGAGATGCTGTTATTTACATCTAGTTCTTATTTGTCATTTTTTTCTGAGTTAGTCTCTGAGTGTTCCACAGACAGAGTCTTCATCTCCATTTTGCAGATGGAATAACTGAGATACTGACTGTAAACTGCCTGCAAAGGAGTGCCCCAAATGCTATCAGCAGAGCCTGGACTAGGATTTGATACTTGTGGGCTCAAGCCTTTGCATGGAGCAGAAAGCCAGGCTGGCCCTGAGAGCGGGTTGACACCATTGTCTGAGAGTGCCAAACGAGCTGGGTAATTTCTTTGGGGTGCATTTTGGGGAAGCATTCTGCTCTCCCTCCAGTCAGCCACAGTTCTGCTACTGTAGTGAGAGAGAGAAAAGTTCTAGATTATGAATTTTTAAAGAAACACCAACCTTAGTACATTGTATTTATAGCAGTACCTATTGTTAGGGAACCTATTTTTGTTACTCACCATGAGCAAGTTCCACACAGTTACATCTCTGCAGCTGAAAACCTCTTGTAAACTCCAATTTGTGATGAAGAAGGTGTTCTGCAGGCTGTTAGGCTCTCCACACTTAGAGATAATATGCCGAATCTGTTATATCAGCAATTATGGCTTATTTACATAATCTTCTTGTGTAAATAGTCAATCAAGATTTGTGTCTTTAGTTTTTATCCTGCTTCCAAGAGGGCAGATGGTTCATTTCACAGTGCCTTGGGTTTTTTCTCCTGGCTTCAAAGCAGACAGAATCTTCACTAATATGGGAAGCCTGGAGGCCCAGTGAAGTACCAACAGAAGGTTTCAAAATGCTTAAGAGAGGAAGACCTGTGAAGGCCTGAAACAACTCTTACTGACAATGCCCAAAACATCCTTTCTTCACTGCTAAAAAGAAGTTGTCCCCAATGCATCTTTTAAAAATAGGGATAAGTAAGGCATTAAATGCAAAATAGGTGTTACTGTAACTAACTGTATCATTTTTATTCACTTTAATTTGAACAGCTGCAGCCTTCTTTTCTATCTTGAAGGAGGTAATTTTTAAATTACTTCTATCTTGATGTTTTGCATTTTGGGGCTAATTATATATGGAAAAATAAATGGCAATATCAGATCAAATTGAATTGAACTCTAGCTGATCCAGGATCCTGCAAACAAAAAGTGACTAGAAGAAGATGCCTGGATAAGAGCATCAGAAGAAGGCAACTTCATATTGCTACATGTTCGCATAGCCATGTTTTCTAGCTATCTGCAATTCAGAGACTATCTGAAGCAGAAATGATATTGTGTTTAAGTTCTGTCAGGAAAAAGAGGACATCAGGAGACATTGTGTCAGTGTCTAGTGCAAGTACATTACAGGTACATTCGTTTTTTTTTTATACCATATTGCTTTCAGTTTAATTCACACATTTCTTTCTGCAGTTCATATAATTTTGTGAATTACTTCGCAAAATGCCGATTCCTGCTAGTTGGCCAGAGTAGAGAATTTTTAGTACAGCGTGTCTGCTCAGGTGTCACCTAACTCAGAAGTATTAGCCATGTTTTCAAAAGACACCAGGATAAAATGCTTTATGTTTAATGTTTAAGTCATTATCAATAAATTATTGAAAATGACAAATCCTAAGAAACAAACCCAAATGGGAAACAAACATTTTCCTGTATTGTAAAGTCTTAGCTGGACACCCAGATTTTTTTCAGGAGGACTCTTGACTGTTTTGCCACTTATGTCTTATAATCTGGAATACTATAGGACTTCTCATTCTTTTTCTTCATGAAAAGACCTGCAACGGCTTCTCTGAGTTGCTGAACAGCTAATCCACTAAAATTGGGACAGCATGTTTAAGTTAATGATCTGCTACATAAAAGTCTAATGGTAGTTTGTATCATATCCAAAAAAAATCTCCTTAGACTAGAAGCATTCCTTGGAGGAAAATCTTCATTCAGCTTACATCCATAGGAGTGGTATGTATTACAGGCTTAATGTTGAGAAGCTGGTGGAATTTTAGTTACAATATAGAAGTTACATCTCTGATTGTCAGCATGTTAATTTATTATGATTTTGGGTAATAAATCCTGCTGATACTTCATCATAGTTAAGTTTCTCTTACATGCTCCATTGGGTTGATTTGTCAGTGTGCCTCACTGCTTACACAGTACCAGTAATTAGAATTACACCAGTGCTAAAATGAACAAAACTGTCAGGCTTGAATGATGAAAATCTAAAGCAGACAAACACGTGACTAGTCATTGGACCAAAGGCTTGGCACCAAGAATGTGTGAAGAAATAATAACTTTAAAGAATATTTTCCAAAGTAATGTGTCTATTTTGCAGAGACTCAGAAAGCAATCATTGCTAAGAATTATACAAAAGGGTCTTCTCTAAGATTCATTTGTCTCCTGTAGAAGATGTTTCCCTGCCACAGGGATCATCCCAGCCAGCCTGGCTGTTTGGCTCCATATGGAGAACTTAGGGACTTCCTGCTGCTAGAACTCAAGAAGACTAATGCCCTCCTGGCAACTGAAAATGCTAAAAATACAAATGTGATTATTCTTTTAGTTCCCATTTGGGTGCTTTGATTTCAAAAATATTATTTTCATAGCTGCCTTTTTAATATAACTCATTACCTTCATGGCTGCTTTGCACATTATTTTCCTTTTCACTTAAAATACATTGCTCACACTAGGAGAAGATCTGCAGCCAATGATTTGAGAACAAGGTCAAGTGGCAGGAGTTCTCACACCCAGCATCCAGTTTGCCATTGATGTTACACATTGCCTTGGGCAAATTGTCTGGTAGGACTGCCTCTCAGGCATCCTGTGCATTTGTAAAAGGAGTAGATCTACCCTATGCTGGTATTCTGACAGTGATCCCTGCCTTACCAGGGTAGTTGTGTTTGCACGCCCCAGCAGACCCTTCTATCTCTGTGCTGCCTGGGGATTTGATCTGAAAATAGAGCATGGAAAAGAGGACGTAAAAAAGAAAGCACAGTAGGGAGTAAGGAGAACGCTGGCCTGCTTCTCACCAACACCAGTCTCCCAAGAGGAAATCAAAGAAACACGAGTTTGCAGACACTAGCCTCTTAGTTTAAGTGCCTTCTGTGGTTTGATTACAGCTGTTGTTGGATACCTGTGCTTAGGCTTCACATCATTTTTTCCAATGGAACAATTCTCTCAGTATAAAATTAGAAATGTTTGTTATTTTTCTTGGAAGAGCTTTTTTTCATGATAAAACTAAAAAGTTTTCTAATTCCAACAAAACCAGAAGCCAGATTCGTCTATACAGTCCTGCTGAATTTTTTTCACTGAGGTTGGCTTCAAATGTGAAGAGTGTGGTGGGAAGTTGGTCAGTGTTTGGCAAATTCTGCCAAGTGCCTTCTGCTTGGGCACATCACGTTTTTAACCTGAAGCACAATGTTTTCCATTATCCTAAAGATCACCTGACTCACAGAAATCAGCAGATTATTTTACATATGGAGAACTGGTATTCAAATATTATTAAGACATGTCTATTTTATCTTCAACTCAAAACCTGTATTCTTCCTTTTGGTTTTAAACTGTTCCTTCTGCTACTAGAAGTCACAGAGTAAATTTAGGCTTCTCAGCACAAGGGTGGCTCAAAGATTAGGTTTACAGCTGAATTATTTCCAAAAGAGCTATTCAGCCATTCCCCAGAAGTGTATATTGAAGTCCATGAAGTTTTAATAAAATGTGTGTCCTGTTTAAAAATGGTAAACTTCTTTTTCTTTGAACCTGAAGACTAGGTGTGAATATCTATGGATGAGGGTTTTTTTAAGAGAGTTTCCTTCAAACATGATGATAAAATGGTTTGAGGAAACATTTTCTGTTGTTACATGTTATTAGTGCAATGCAAAGTATTAAGACTGGTTTGGTCAGAAGGATGTGCCAGGGAGTCAGAGAATTCTCTGTGACACTTTCCTACAGGCTGTTTGCTCAGGTGTAGGAAAGACCGATGTTTCATAAACAAAATTCCCTGTCTCAGAAGGAACCAAAAAACCAGGAGTTACATCAGGTCCCTCCTATCACATTGCTTATCCTCCTGTAGAAACACCTGTATTTAAAATTCACTTGGTGTGTTATCTCCATGGTGAAGCCAGGAGAATTATTATTGGCAGCATTTTCAAGTCTTAGATGCTTAGATTTAAATATGTGGCTTCATTCTTGAAGTGAAGGTGCACACATTTTATTGAAGTCAGCTGGAGAAGCTGGGTCAGAAGCATTTTTGAAAATCAGACCACTTATTTAATTGTTTAAATATGGACTTATGAGCATAACTTCAGACACTCTCAGGTATAATTGTAGCTGCCATAGTCACCACTGTATTGTCCCAGCAATGTGTGTCCTACACACTTCAGACTAATTGTTAAGTCTCATTCCAGAGTCACACTTCCTTCAATTAGGATGAATTAAAATAACACTTTTTGTAGTAATTATTTCTATAAATTAAAACTTATAATTATTATTGTTATTATTATTGTTATTATTATTATTGTTTTAATTCTAGGAGACAAAGGCTATTATCCTTCCTCTGCAGCAGCTAGAGCATACATATAGTAGCCCTTACTGTTTACTTGTGAGACTTAGAAAGTAATTTTTATTGGCCAGTGGTTTTTTCTTTTGTTTCTTTTAAATATCACAGTGTTTACTGAATCAGTGGGGCAGCTTGTGGTTATTACTTATAAAGAGCAAGGGGAACCCCAGAAAGTCACTGCTGTGCCACTGCAGCATTGCTGCTACATACTGCTTTGTGCTCCAGGCTTGGGACAAAAATCCAACCTCACCAAGGGGCATTAAAACTGAGCAATGAAACCCATTGTACTAAAATTTTCCTGTGGACATGTATGTCAACAAGGTGCAATTCTGTTTATTAGCACCTGAGCAGTAGAAGTTTCTGCAAGCCTTGGGAGGTTGAGCATTTCTGATGATTCCAAGTGTACAAGGAATGGAATCACACAATTTAAGTTTCACCAAACCAGGTGCATATTCAGCTGTCATGACTAATTCAGCTGAAATCTGTTTGTTCTCTCCTTTGCTTTTCTCTCTCCCATTACCACAGAGAAGCTGATTAATGCAGAAGGCACTGCAGGGCTGAAGCCAGCTGGGCTAGAACTTTTGAAATGTTTCTTTCCCCCGTCCCAAGACAACTTTGTTTCCTCTACCTTTTCAGCACTCATGTAATTTATAAAGCATGGTCTAACATTACGTAAGTGATGGAAAAATAAGAATAAACAGGCAAACCAGAGAAAGATTTCCAATAGCTGAGTCCACACAGAAAAAACATATAAGGTGAGTGGCAACTGTGTTTTTTGGGCACATTCCTCAAATTGTCCTAAAATTCTTTATAGAACAATTAATGTATTATGAATTCCATTTTTGTTTCTAAACATTTCCAGAAACATATATTTAATACAGAACTTCCACTGATACTAATTTTGCTCCACTACAGGACAGGTTTTCCTGCTATTTTTATTGTCTAGCTTTATCTTTCTCACCTTCTTGAGCAGTACCTCACTTTGGAAATGTTCCTTGCCAACTCCATAAGCAATGAGTGACAGACTAAGTAGAGATAGATTAGTAGTCTCAAAAAAGAAACATCTGGATGAGCTAAATTTAGCTCTGAGAATGAAGGAAGTAGTAAATAAGAAAGGAACAGTTCCAAGTGAAGATTGAAATGTACATGCCAGACTACAAAGGAAAACTGGGAATTTTTTTCCTTTGGACACTCAGTAACATAAACTTCAACCAACACCAGTCGGAGATTCCCAGTTTGCTTAAATGGTAATTGTCTCAGAGCCCAATGTCCTGGGCAGAATAAAAAGGGAGTGTAAAAAGGTGCTTTTCACAAGCAGAGGAATTATCCCTCTCACATGGATCTTAATAGTCTGGAAAACAAAGGATGCAGCAGAGAAATCCATGATATCCAATAAAGGAACTGGGGCAGAGACAGGTACATGATTTTTGGCTGGCTGGCTAACAATGACTTCTTGTTTCTAGCTGCATAAATGCCCTATCCTTTAGCTTCCTAACATGGTTCAGTTCTTTTTTTTTGGTCTGCATTAGTTCACCCTCCATTCACTGTCATCACTCTGCTACTTCCTTGTAGTTGTCCTGTCTTGCCCACAAGAATACTGAGATGGTAAGTATGCCATCTGCTGAGCTCCTTGCTTAGAAAGCAATAGATCTTCCAGAAACTAAGGTGGCCCTGTACAGGGAGTATAGACCAGAGGGAAGAGGTGAAGGGGAAGAAATTAACTTGACAGAGAGATTCTCAGCACAAGAAGCCAAGGCTGATACAATCAGACAGAAGCATGGGAACATGCAGAGTATGAAAGTCAAATTACTTTGATTTTTTTTCACTCATGTAAACAATTAGCCTATCAGTAGAAGGTTCCCTCTGGTACTTTCCATTTCCATCACATAAACAGGCTGTCTCACAGTCTGGGAATGATGTGGGAATCATCTGAAAAGCAGATCATTTGAAATAATTGTGCCAACCCTGGACTGTGAAGAAAATATAGATTTGTGAGGAAGGGAAGGTCTTGAGCTAGTCACACTACAAAAAGATATTAAACAATGGTTCAAAAATGCCTAGGAATTGGAGAACTTGTCAGAAGATGAGATGTAAGACAGGCCATCTGAGGTGAGAAGCAAATCAACATGTTTCTAAGATTTGGGAAGATACAATAACTAAAGTATGTTGCTGCCTTAACCACAGCAGGATTTTCAGTTCCCAGCTTCCTTCATCCATAGGAGCCCACTAAAACAAAAGAAAGTTACTCATCAGATATTTTTGGCAGCAGGACAGAGGTTATTCAGTCAAAAGGTCACGTGCTGTACAAAGCCATTTATGACATCTGCAGGACAAGGATTTTTTTGTGGAGGCTTTCTTATTGATTCTCTAAAAAAATACAAATTTGAGTGTAACTTTTAGAGAGTAATACATACATGCACACCGGCAGGACTGTGGGAAGAGGTCTTGGACTGAGGTCGTGTAATTCAGGATTTGGGTTAAGACTGGTTACATGTTTCCATGTTCATTATTAGAATGAAGTGCCACTCCTGGGCACACCAGCTTTTGTACAAACACAAAGAATAAAAAGTTCCTTCTCCAAAAAGCATTAAAGCTTTGGGGTTTGTCCAGTTATAATACAGAACTTGTTTTAACACATTTGAAGTTAGACAACCTGAAGCCTGTTTCTCACAGGCATAGCAGCTGGAGTTTTCTAAACGAATCTTGGACAGAGCATAAAGTAAATTTCCCCTACTTCCCTCCCTTCTTACACAGCGATGTGGCAGAGAGATGCTCCACACCACCATTAAAAGCCAGGCATATAAAACTATCTGCCTATCCATGTACACAGAACAGCACACTCTGATTTCTATCCTCATCTAATCTCCCCTGAATCCCCAGCAGCACACTTCTGCATTGTCATTTTTTTCTCTGTTATTTTCTAACAAATATTTTTAAAATTCTGATCTTCAGCAATATAGTATTGATTTGAATCCTGAATGCAGATATGGGTGATTCAAACTAATTTTTATTACTCATGAAGAAAATGAAAAACCTTTAAATTAAACTATATAACAATAGTCCAAGTGAGCTTGTATTGTTTTATTGAACCAGCTCATCTATATTATGTTAAAACTTCTGGATTCATTCTCATATGAATTTGGCTTTCCATAGAACATCTACTTACCTGGACTACTCTTACCCAGAGGCTTTAACTCATGCAGTGCTTGGTCCTTTTCAGAACCAAAGAAACTGAGTTTTCATTAGTTTCCATAATACTATCAACCAAAAAGCTCAGAAATTGCTAAGGGCACCAGTTCCCATCTTTTTATCTCTGTTCTGATGTCATCATGTGAGATGGTAGAGAGGAAAGAGTTTTTTCTATCCCATAATGCAGCCTAGTGTGTTGGTGTTTGCAGTATTGCATTTTATTGAAATGGTATGCTCTGTCTCACCCCTCCAAAATGTATGCTATATTCTGAGCCTGTGGTCATGCCCTGAACCATCCTATGTCTGTAATCCCATTGGCCCGAGTCTGATTCCGCACACACTTCAATTCCCCTCTTAAACCGTGCTAGCGAAATCAGTCGCCTCTTAGCCTTTCCCCTCTCTCAGCCCCTCTCCTCCCCTCTTGTCCCTTCCCTCCCCTAGGCTCCCCCTCATTCCCCTTCCCCCCTTCTCCCTCAGTAACCATGCTGTTCCCGGAGATGGGACCCCCAATAAACCCTCATCAATCAGCACCCTCAGAAGCCGTGTGGAGTCTCCTTGCCTGCCCGCTGCTGCCAGCCAACTCACAGCCTAGGGGGTCTCCGGGAACTCCCCGGGGTACCCCCCACCCCAAATGAACCACAACAGGGGTTGACATGAGATATATTTAGGCCCCTTTTATTAATGGACCATCTGCACTTGAGAATAATTTAGTAAAGGGATTTGCTTGAACTGTTTCTATAAAATGGATCGCTTCAAGAACCCAACTTTTGAGGTGTGAGCAGTGATGACAATATTCAGCACAGAAATTGCAGATGATTGCATGCATAAGTCTGATATGTGGCAATGGGGTGTTGTGCAAACCAGCCAAAAATACCTTTACTTGTCAGATGAAAAGAGGCCTCACTGCTTCTGTGTGTGCTTTTTCAGTAAAACAAGTTTTTATTGCTGATGCTACATGAAAATGTCAAGTTACTGCGTGCAAAGTGTCAAACTTAATGCCTGTTTGATTGGACGGAAGAAAAGCCATATGTTTTAATCTCAGGCTGCACATGATTTTGTTGCCAAATTTGTAAAACACATTGCTGATGCTATTTTGTCAGCTGTGAATCCTGTAGGCACAGAATTACATTTTTGCACCACTGAAGTTGGAATTTGTCTTTATTTCCAGATGATCAGGCATTGTAGGTAAACTACACTTGAATTATACCACACTCCAGTAAAGCCAGCGAGGTTGCATCAGGGCAGCTGAGAAATGAATGTTCATTTATCATTCCAGCATGGGCTGTCTACAGTCATTGTTTTCATCTGCTGCTGCCTCTGAGCCACCAGATCTTTCTGCCTGAGAATGTTTGAATCCTTTGTATTCCTCACCACTTAAACCGTATCCAATGGGCAACATATTTTCCCTCAGATCTTTAATATTGATTAGGTAACTGAATTTAAATTTTAGAACTATGAAAGTTTGGAAACATCTGCAGACATTGAATAAAGTCTGTTTTCTCTTCCACAGTCTGCGAACAGCTGGAATCCTCAGCTTGAAAAGACTTCTTTGTTTCCCAAATTTCCATTACACATTTTTGTAACACACATGAAAACTATCCAGGCCTGTGAAGGAGAGGCAATACTTATTTTTGTGAAAGATGTTTGCCATTTTCCATTCTGCATTCTTCAGACCTCTCCTTGTCCAATGAATGCTAAGTTGTTCAAAACATCTTATTTTTCCCTCTACAGCTATATTTTTAGTGCAGATACAAAGCCAAAGTTTCATTTTGCATCAAATTTAATCTATCACACACAATTAACATTAGTAATTTTTTTCTATATTTGTATTGAGGCATGATACGAACTTGTTGCTAATCTCTTCCTCAGAAGCTGTAGGACAGGCAGGGCATATATTAAAATGCCACTAAAAATACCAGCAACATTGGTGAAGAGCTGTATGTTTCTTTTCCCCCCCCCCTCACATTTGCACATGTAAAGTATATTAGATGGATATTTATAGATCTTACTCTGCAATCTTTTATTGAGCATAATTCTTGTCCTGATATATGACTTCACAGATGTTCTGCTAATTTTCCATGATTAGGCCTATCAAAAACTGGTTTTAATAGCATACTGGCCATGTTGTTCGTGTGTGAAATTATTCTGTAATTAAAAGTTACATAGATAACATTTGGTTTGAGTATTCATCAGGAGTCTAATCCAAAATCCTTGCAATAATAACAATGGTTGATCAATGTCTATCCTATTTTGCCTGAGTTAACAAAATTCTTTCCAACACATAGTACTTGGTTAAGAAATCATTGAATACACATAGAAATGTCTGTGAAACGGGCTGATCCTCACTTCTTAGAGTTACATGGCAATATTTTCAAACCTGGTACTGAATCAAGATTGAGTTGCTATGTGTAGACATTCTTGGTCCTTGCAATTGCAATTGCAAACAGAAGTAAAAAGGGACTGTAGAAGGTTGCTTAGCCTACCCATTACCATATGCAGGATGTACTACACTGTACTGTACTTCTTCTAGCTATGGCTGATGGAAAAAAAATCCAGCTTGATACTAAAAGTTTGCCAGAGAAACTCTGCTGCTTTCCCTTGCCATGTATCCCAGGCTGAAATTATTTAATGCTTTGAAATGTTTTCTGGTGTTTTTTCTGAATCCCCATATTTTTTCCAGCTGCAGTGCACTGGAGAACATGTGGAGAAAAACATACACATCTCTTTGCAACAACTTCTTGCTTTATGGAGACTGTGCCTTCAAAACATTTTTTGAGAGACTGGCAAAGACTTTGTAGTAATCAAGGCATTTTGACTGAAATGCAGACAAACCTAGATTCAAAGAACTGCCTTTTAGTGATTGTCTCTGCTGATACTTGAAAAGACCTGGAACAAATATAAGTGAAGCATTTATCCGTGCCATGCTTTTAGTCAGTCCTCTGTAAAATGTGGAAAAGTTAACAATTCCACATTGACTACAAGGAGGTTTTATTAAGGATAGACAGAATCATATGATCAGCAACGTGCAACACTTGTACTGAAAACTGCTTTAGAATCCTGCACCTGATTACCAGAGAGTGAGCTCAGAAGCAGTCCTACAACTAGGAATATTGATTAAGAAGGTAATCAAAATAGAGTAGTACACTAATAGCAAACTAGATAAAAGAAAAGATTTTTAGATTTTAAATCTATTTCCACGGAGGAACTAAAGGTAAAGGATAGGGTACATAGATAATTTTTTTAATCAGTATGGAACTAATTTTTGCAGAAACACGTGTTTCCAATAAACTCTCACCTTTCAATCTGTGGACACAATCCATCAATGGAATTAACTGCTCACAGAATATATTCAAGCACAGATTCAAAAAGGAAATCTGCTTCATTATTATGAAGTGGGTCTTTCATATTGACATCACTTTGTCCTGCCCTTTCAAGCATATGAGAACCCTCTTTTTAAAATGACCATTTCAAAAAGACTCCTTTGTAAGATATTCACATAGATTTAATTTCCTAAAATTTCCTCCTGTTATTTCTAGGTATTTTGTCCTCTCTACCTCTCTATATTGACAATATTTTTCTTGGTCATAAACAGAAATGGACATTTCTGGATTTTATTTTATTCCAGTCAAGACAAGAAGAGTACAGAAGCTCCAATAAATTATAACTCTGAATAATACTAGTTATAAAGGAATGGCAAAGCTTCTTGGCGATGCATTTGTGAGCCAGAGCCAGAGAACCAGAGACTAATGTCTAGTAAAACATGTCAGATTCAATTCTTGTTGCCAATGTCTGGTGAAAAAAAACCCTGCTCAATACATGAGTTACCTCATATGACCCAGTTAGTCCTCAGGGAAATATTGCCTAATCATCATAAAGATAGTGCAGGTAAATTGTAAGGAAGGCATGTAGTATTTCCCATACATTCCATTTCTTGCAAACTGTTGTTCTCTGGATTTTAAAACTGGGCATTCATCCATTACAGTATTGTCAGGGGATTATAGGAACCTTAGTCTGCTGAAAATAGTGAAATGTTTGGGATTTGAAGCATTACTGTCAGTGGGCGCTCACCCAGTATATTCAAGAGAGCTTCTGCACTTCTTCACTGATGCTTTATCTCTTTGACCTCATTTTCATAAGGGAGGGAAATCACACAAAGTCCTTGTGTTTCTGTAAAAAGAGTATCTTCCTTTCCCTTTGGCTTCCCCCAGAGACATCAAAGCCATATATTGAATTGTGCAATGATATGTTAAGGGACAGAACACATGATATCTGTCAAACACATGAAGCAGAGCTAAACAGGTTTCAGCTCTTGTTCCATAAAGTTGGGATACTCTGTGCAGGATTTTGGTAGCTGGTTGGAGCTGTTATTGCTCAGCCCAGGAGCATCCATGGATAAGCACTCACCCGTACTAACAGAATGTCAGAATGGCATGAGAGCATGGCAGAATGGCATGAGAGCAAAAGTAGCTAAGGTGTTTATCCAGTTAGGGGCAAATTGGCAGTAACAGGAGTTCATATCCCAAAACTGTGACAGCAGCTCCAAAGTGAGCTGTATGCTCACTTTGTATGCCTTAGATAGCCCAATAAATTAGAGATGTTATTTTAAAAATGTGATTTCTCTCAGGCTATATAGGAGTTTCTGCAAAGCATGCACAAACTTTGACAGCCCAGCAAAGGCATGCTGCCCAAAAAAGTCTGAAAACAGTAAGTCCTATCTTCACTACCTACTCCTGAATGGATGTGCATCAGGTAGTCCTTTACTCTGACAAGTTGATCCCAGTGAGATCAATCAAATGACTATTTCTAAAAATCAGGTACCAGCACATCTGCATTGCCCTCCTTGACAAAAGAAGGAAGATAAAGTGAAAAAAAAATAATCCTGGTCAAGGACAAAACAAGCAGGTTGAAATTTATGCCATTTACCATAGAAATCTCAAATAATGTGAATACCACCTGAATTACCTGAATAGCTTTTTATTAATGTGACAACACAGCTCTACAAAGCCAAAAGATATAATCAAAGCAAGGAAAGATTGTCCAAAATGAAACAGTACTAAAGCTTGACCAGTTAACACTGACAGGCAAAATGTTAATCAAGAAAAGTTGCTCAGTGATTGCATCGGTCAGCAGTTTACCATTCAGCAGATTATTTCTCTGTGTGCTCTGGCTGAGCATCTGCAGTTTCTGTGCTCATCAGGGAGACCAGCCCCCATTAGGACAGCCCGGATGTTTTGTCCAGCTGGTCGGAGACATGTCATTTAAAAAAACCAAAACAAACAAACAAACCGAAAGCCCCCACATCTTTTTCGGTGCTGCTTGCAGTGTTCATTCCTGACAAGATTTGTGACTGACTGTGTGACTCCCAGATAGCAAAGACATAAAGTTTTCAGTATATAAAATCTGATGAATAAACTGTCCCCTTGGGTTTGGCAGGGCTTAGTAACTGCCTGAGGTCTGCTGTAACTTTCTCCACTTGGCCTAAACTCTCTGATATGGGATGCCAGAAAGTTACACAGCTAAAAGCCATCTTTAACCACTCAAAAAAGCAGGCTTGTTTAGAGACTCTGAAAACTACAATTTCAGCAGAAGCATATTGGAACACTTGCTGTGAAAATCAGACCATTGTCATAAATGACTGCTTTTAGATACACAAGTCTGGAATAAAAAGGCCAATAAACTGAACAGTATCACTGGTGAATGACCCACCAGTGGCATTTACTCAAAAGCTAGGAGATAGCAAGTTTAGATTTCATTCATTAAGATTTGCAGTCAACTGCTTTTCCCAGCTGCTATTCAAGGAACATTATAGAGCAATAGTGAGCACTTGGGGTTTTTTTCAGTTTGAGTTCTGTGCTTTGAGTGCATATTTTATGAAGCATGTGTTTGGCTAAATAGTTGAAATTTCATCTCAGTGGCCTCTTTGATGGCATGCCTTTTTGAAACAGATGCTTGAGCTGATGGAGTGACATGTTCCAGGGTTAAGTGGGTCCTCCAAGACATAGCTCTGACTGCCTGCTCCTGGGGTCACTAAACCACTTCAGTGGGTTTATTTTAGCTCCCTGAAAGACACCCTTTTTGATGGCTTTAACTCTTAGCAACATTCTTTTGCTTCCTAAAGACACTTTTTGACTTCACCATGTTACAGATTACAGTGTTCTAGCAATTCAATCCTGACTAGTTTTCATTTTTTCAGAGGCATTGTAATTAACCATATCCATGGGTTACATGTTGGTTCATCTCCCAAAAACCAATACACAACAGCCAGTGAATATTGTTCATTAAATTTCTACAAGCCAGAGCGATCTCCTAGTTTGCAGCCATCTCATGAAGAGACGCACACATCTCCGTTCAGCACTTGAAAAAGTTTGCAAGAGAAGAGCAGTCCAGGTGCCTACTCTAAGTCTCCAGGGACTGGTGTTTAACTCACAGTTTATCCATGCCATATTCTTATGTTTCTTTCTTTGTCATTTGATCTCACAGTATTTCAGATCCCCCTGTGTCTAATAAAAATACTACAGCCTCTCATATCCTACAGTCAGTTGTTTTAAGGTACAACTTTTCAAGGACTTCTGGTCTATAAAATGGTCTTTCTGTGTTTGTATTTTGACTCCTTAGGAACAAATTTGCTTAAATGTATTTCCTACATTTAAGCAAATTTGTTCCTAAGGAGTCAAAATTCGCATTCAGAATCAGCACTTGTCTCTCTTTAAGGATACAAGGAAACCTTACTATTTGCCCTCTAGGTGTTTGTCTATGCCCCTTCAACTCCTCAAGTTCAGGTCGTGATGTGTGAGAATAAGATAAGAGCAGATCCGTGTAAGTCTGAGGTTCTCGTCATTGTCCCCTTTGTCACAGTGTACAAGTACTTCATAGGCCCTAGGACAGCTCCCCTTCCTTCACTGATGTGTGAGCTCACAGGTAACAATCCCTACCTTTCCTAAGATGGTTCTGGCAGTAGATCTAGAGGAGCACCATGAAACAGTTTCCCTGTTTTCAAACAGAATCAAAGAGAGGAATGCAGACCAAGTGCATAATGTCCTTTCTCAGCTCTGAAGTGAGATTTAAATGGAGTTTAGATGCCAAGTCCAGGTGTGGAATCTGACTCTGCTAAGAACTCACATCCTCTAGCCCTGCCAAGAAAGGAACTCCCAGACACTAAACCTGTGTTTCTACATATGCTCAGAAGAGCTTCTGATTTGGCAAGACTCATTTACTCCTGGATCTGCTGTTCAAGACTTTAATCTGATGTCTCTGGTAATTCCCACCCTAGCCTTCTACTACAGTTTGAGTAGAATTTGCAAACTGACATTGATAGGATTTATATATTGGAGATCAAATACATTTTTAGTGTTAATGTTTCTGTAGGAACATTAGGAGATCTGTAGCATTTTCTCCTCAATACTTAATCTAGTTTATGTGAAATTCTTGAAAAAATATGTATTTCTTTTACTCATACTTGATGTTCAGATATAATTTTGGCTAAAGCAAAGCATCTGGATATCCTGAGGGTGTTTCCATTATATTCTCACTAGACAGGCATTACTTCCTGTAGGACAAAAATGTTCCTGAATTATTTGTCCTTATGCAAGTCAACAAGTATTTACTGAACCAGAAACCACCCATCTGCACAAGAGAAGACATAGCTAGAACAGATTTGGAAGAGAAGGAACATACAGCTATAGAAATGGCAGGTTCTTCAATATAGGATGCATGGAGCTATGTTTCAGGACCTGAAAATGAGGGGTCAGAAAATAAATGGAAGCATTATATTCCCATTTCCTACCAGATGCAATAAATAAATAAATAATGTATTACATTCCATTTGCCCTGTATTTGTTAAGAATGGGGATTAATGAACTAAATCGATAGATGAAAGACTCCAGCAGTTTGAAATACACTCCATTAATTTAGAGAATGAGTGGAAAATATTCTTAGTCCCAGCACCTGCTCTTGTATTCCCCTGCTTTTCTGTGGTTTTACTATAACACTTTCCAATTTTAAAAAAGTAAAGCAGACTAGACAGAAGATATTGTCAAATACCCAAGGCAAATAAACTGGAAAAATATTAAGAAAATTTTGTATGAATTTCTGTAATAGCAAAGGGAATATTAAGTGAATAATATTAAATTAAGAGACAATTCTGAAAAGTAAAAAATGGAACGGCCTCCCTTTTATACAAATATCCAAAATGCCCACTGAATCCTAAGGGGTGAAATCTTTCTGTGTTGCTTCAACACAGATATATGGAATATGAAACACAAAATATGGAATATGAATCAATGTTAATTTATGGAATAGATTAATTACATATTTTTTATGTGAATCTGATCTCTCGGTTTCTGCACTTATAAAAGTCACCTTTTCAGGCCCCATATGAGAGCTCAGTGCCAAGACCACCCAGTGACTTTACTTTGAAGGATGCAGGAAACTGTAGTCTTAAATTCTCATGCAAACGCTGATTCTCAAATTCCTAACTTAAAAAATAGGAAGATGGAAACTCATAGCACATTATAATAAAAACACCCTTTGCACCTAGAAGAGAAAAAAATCACTTGTGAGGTTCCCTTCTGTATTTCCCTGTGTTTCTCTAGGATGTCCCAAAAAGTGAACAAAATGCCTTTTATCTTAAAAACAATTATGACAAATCCAGCTCAGGGCATTAGGTAGGTGCCTGAGAAGCTGTATAATTAAATCCCTTCTGCTCTTTAGGAAGGGAAAGACCTAAAATGGGAAAGAAGGCCAGTACCATGTTAAACTACTTAAGAGGTCAAATAAAATCTGACTGTAGCCAGCAATGTTTAGATTTTTCCTTTGGCTCAGAAACAAGCTGTACATCACCCAGTAAATGTGTACTTTACAAGTGGTCAGAGGAAAAAACATCTCCCCATACTGGGCAGCTGCTTCAGTCCTCTCTTGTTGCCAAATTCCTAAAAGTGCTCAGAAGCATCTAGGCTGATGCATCAGGTCTCCTGCCTCTTCCTGGACTGATGGGTTCATGTCCACCCCAACCCTTGTGCTTTAAATGTGACATGTAATATGCAGAGAGAAGGGGCAAAGCACTCATGAACCATTTGTTTGTCCTTCTCCTGACAAGGCCACAACTCTTAAGTTTTTTAGCCCAATTGGAAGGGGATTGTGGAAACTGTAGAGAGGGAGACAGAGCTCCTGACCCCTTTGCTGGTTGCCTCAAGTCCACACACTTAAAAGTCAAATATGTTCCAGCCTTACCCTGAAGAGAATTTGTCTACTTGCAAGAAAGGAGATAAAATTCTCATCTCAATGGAGAAGATAAAACCAGATTTTTTCAGTAGAAAAGCCGGCAGAACAGGAGGTGGTGAAACATCCCAGGAGAGCACGGCAGCATAGGAAAAGTACTTGTCAATGGGAGGGGTAGTTGCATTAACTCTTCCTGACCCATGTTTTTCCTGTAAATCTGTATTAAAATATGTACATAGATTTGCGTCTGTGTATTTGTTGGCCAACAAAGCCACAAAAAATCACAACATTTGTCAGGAGCAACAGGGATGGACTTTCAACAAAATCAGCTCTTCTGAGACAACTTGGAAAGAAGAATCATATGGTAAGTGTGGGGAAAACATTTTTCACTTTCATATACCTATAGTTCTACTGCATCTGGGGCTAATTTCTGGCAAAGTAATGCAAACAAATATAAAGAAAAATCCCGTGATGTATTAAGCATGCTGAACTTTACAATCACCTGCACTCATGACATTTTTAGTGTTTCACTGTGGTGGGTGTGGGATAGAAGTAATCTGCAAAAGGGATGGAGATGACTTCTCAATTTTTATTTCTTTTGAATGTCCTATCCACCAACCTGACTTTACTAAAAAAAAATTAGATTGCAGGTGGCCTAGGTATTTGGCTGATACACTGGCTTCCTGCCTTCACTTTGAGCTTTTCTCTTTCCTGTAGACAGAAAAACTCAGCAGTCTGTTTAAAAATGAAGATGTCGTGACATCTAGTGGTGACTTAAACACCAATAATTTCTATTTCCCTTAGGATTCGTGAGTGTTTTCCACAGGTACATTGTTCTTGGTCAGATTGCAATGTGAGAGAGGTAGGTGTTACCCTCACAGCTCTGGATATCCAAGCAGCTCCTCATTTCTATTACAGTCCCTGGCAGTGTGTGTGTGTGTGTATGTGTTGTGTGTGTGTTGTGTGTGTGGTTGCATCAGACTTCCATGTGTCTCCACAGAAGGTGGCATTATCAAAGCTCCTGTGCAGCCCTAGGTCATGCTCCTTATTGAATATTGAATATTGAATGGGATATTTTGAATAGTCATTTATACTGAGATCATTTCAAGTGCCTTGACTTTGGAGACAAAGGGAGCATGGCAGAATCCTGGCATAAGACCAGCTGGAAATTTCAGACTCATTTTCTTTTCAAGTACTTATTCATCAAGGCTGTTTTCAGATGGTCACTCAAAAATGTATTGTATGGCATGCTACAAATTCCTGGTAGGCTGCTAAAACTGACTCAGTTACTGGCAAATTCTTTTGCTTTTGAAGACTTCTCAGAGTCTGCCTTGGTCAGCAGTAGTCAAAAAGTACATACTGGCTGTTACCAGCTGGCTGATACCATGACAAGAAGTCACACTGAAAAACAGTAAACCAATCTAGACATGTGCAAAAAAATTATAGGTTCTTTCCAAACAGTGGCAAGACTTGGAGATTTTTTAAATTTTTTTTAGGGTAGCAGAACAGTGTACAATTGTGCTCGTCATAACTAGGCTGCAATCACAAGTGGCCAGATTTCTTGGCTTGTTTAGCCAACTGGCTGGGGAGTGCATGTTTTTTATCACAAGAATGAGCTTCAATGCAAAAAATTTCAAGTGAAAACATCACTGTAGGTTGTTCAGGAATCTGAGTGCATGCTTCTCTGCATCTGTAAGGGCTGTTAGCAGTGCAGTCTCACAGCTTCATGTCCATATTTGTACATGCATACAAGCATGTACACTGCCTTCAATAAGACAAACTCCTTCCTCCTCCTCTGTTATGCAGAAGAGATGCATAACAAAACTGCATGTTGTAACTGAGAAATGGAAACTAAATTACTTGAATATACAAGGTTTGCTTCATCTAATATTTATTTTACCACACGTATTAGTAACTTCCCCATTTGCTGTCTTGGGTATAATTAACACTTATACCACCTGAGTGTCTGGATATAAGGCAAGTGAATATAAAAACATCAGTTCTATCCAAAATGTTCCAGTTTCTATCCCTTGAATCATCAGCATGTGATCTGTTCTGTGCCAGTATTAATAACCATCGCTCATGGCTTTCAAACAACTCAAACTATTTAAAAATTAATTCTGTTTACAGTGCCTTCTAAAGGAAGTATTTTGTAGAAGTGAATAACTCAAACTGACTAGTGGCTACCCACAAAATATGACTATCCAGTAACAAAATGAATAATTTAGAACTTAGTTGGCAAGGGACAGACATATTGTTGGACAAAATATAAAGTGGAGATCAGATACATCAGCAGAGACCCCTAGGTTCTTTTTCCACTGTACCATACATTTCCTATGCTGCTCTGACAAAAGCAGGCCCAGACTTTGTCATCCTAAAACCCATTGTTGGCTTTTTTAGCACAGAGCTGCAACCTGTCATCTGTGGGGGTGACATTCAGCTGTCACTCCTAGAAACACTTGTACCCCTGAGTTGGAGGCCATAGATTATATTTTGACTTTAGTTTTCCCTCTATAAAATGGAGATGGCCACTAACTGGTGCGTGACAAGGTTGTTTGAAGTCCCTGGTGTGGGCCAAGAGCTAGTATTTCTTCAGTCTTCACTGAAGAGAAACAACATATAAGACAACACTAATGCTAGCAGGTCTGTACCTGAAATAGGCAATGCGGTCATGGACAGAACCGGTGCAGGCAGAGTTTTTGAAGAGCCAAATTGAAAACA
Organism: Onychostruthus taczanowskii; assembly: GCF_017590055.1. Taxonomy (NCBI): domain Eukaryota; kingdom Metazoa; phylum Chordata; class Aves; order Passeriformes; family Passeridae; genus Onychostruthus; species Onychostruthus taczanowskii. Next base: position 6,992,303 of record NW_024500794.1, read on the forward strand.
TTACTTTGGTCCGTAGATCCAGCAAAGCAACAATGATTTGTTTGATCATTCTTATGCCAGGCAGGACAATCTGCTGCAATCTGTGTTATGTGGGTACATATCCTAGAACCTCTTCTGTCTCTTGCTCTTGCATTTTCATGATTCTCCTAGTGACAGATAGGACACAAGAACCACAGGGTAGAAAGCAGCTGCCAGAGACACACTGAGGAGTAAATTTGTAGGTGATATTCACGCGCATAGGAGTTTGAATGCTCGGCAAGGATGTGATTTTTAAGCTAGTATCTGTATTGAGTGCAGCTGAGACGTGGAGAATGAATCCCCAGTGTATCACACTCACTTGCATGGCTAAGCCTGCAATTGCGGAATCACACAATGGCTAGGGTGAAACGGAATCTCTAGGGATTGTTCAGTCTAAACCCCTTGGGCAAAGCAGGCTCAACTAGAGCAGGTTGCTCAGGACCATACTCAAATGGGTTTGAATATCTTCAAGGACAGAGACTCACAACCTCACTGGGCAATCTGTGAAAATCCTGAATCATTCTTCGGTTAAAAAAAAAAAGGTTTCTGATGTTCAAATTAAATTTCTTGTGTTTCAGTTTGTGCTCATTGCCTCTTGTCCTTCCACTAGATACCACTGAGAAGAGTCTGGCCCTATTTTCTTTACACCCACTATATCAGGTCTCCATTCATGCCCCTATTAAGAATTCCTTCTAACCCCTTTACTCTTACCAAAGTAAAACAATCCCAGCCCTCAGCCTCTCCTACTATGTCAGATGCTCCAATCCACTTGGGATTTCTGTGGAGTTTCCCTGGACTAGCTGAATTATGCCCACGTCCCTCTTGCAGTGAGGAACCCAGCACTGGACCCAGTGCTCCAGGTGTGGCCTCACCAGGCTGAGAGAGGGATCACCTTCTTTAAATTACGCACCATGCTCTTCCCTTACACAGCAACAACAGCCACCTTTGCTGCAAAAGCACATCTCTAGTTCAGGTTCAACTTGTTGTCTACCAGGACATCCATCTGATGTCCAGTTCCATATGAATGGCTACTTCCAGCTGTAGCTTTCTTTAGCCTCCTTGATTTAATGCTTGAGTTGCTCTTTAATAGAAAGATAAACATGCCTGGTCTGTTGTGCATCATGGACCATTTCTGCATCAGTGCTATTTAATGATTCAGTAGCACTGGAAGGTCTAATAAGGCCTCCAGGCCATTGACCAATTCAGCAGAATGGAGTCAACTACCTAGAGCTGACAGAACCAGCAGCACATTACTGTGATTTCTGGTGAATCAGGGTAATACCAAACCTCTTGCTGTGTCATAAGCTTTATTGGCATCCTAACGCCACAGAATAGCTTGAATTGAGGGAGGAGCTGCTTTTGCTAGTAATTCATTGTTGTCCTTGTGAATAAAACAATTCTGTGATCTCTGCATACATCCTTTCTGCGCCTCTCAGGCCTACATTTCTTTGCCCTACAGTAGGAAGGATAATTCACCCTTTCCCTAGTAATTGAGTGAAATTCTTCTACAAAAAGCCCAACTGCATTCTCCAAAAGGCAACAAAAATGAACACTGTGTTAACACTCCAAAAACAGGAAATACCCCTAACCAACACTCTATATCATCACATAACCTAGATTTCAGTTGAGAATTTGGATGTTGTTTTAGATAACAAAATACAACATGTGTTCGCCATTAATCTTCTTGAACATTTGTTTGGCCAAAAATTATCTGTGATCAACTCACTTATGTAAACAGGTCTATGCTTCAGACTGAAGTGGTAAAATGTTATTCCAAGGGCTTGCATTGCAGGGAATCTCTCCTTAACTCTAATGAGATTCACTTAATGACAGCCTCAGTATCACTGTCTGTACTTCAAAGACTTTTATGTTCAGTTTAAATTTCAGAATTTAATAAAAAATCTTGCCTAAAAGGCAAAAAGCACAACCTCTAAAAATCTACCATTTGTCTCTACTCTATTTGCAGTTTCAATATCCAGTGCTGTTGCATCTGGTTTGTGAAGAAAGAAAAAGCTCTTTCTCCTTTCTACCAAATGGCAGATGCATTCTTTGTAGTGGAACACCCTGGAGAGGCTTCCATTCATCATGTAAATTTTTTACAATATACAATATAGGACCATATAAAAAATTAAAGAAATATGAGGAAAATAAGCTTGGTTTATTTAAGGAAAATAAATGGTACATCTCAGCTGTGTCAGCTAGTTCTGGGCACAACTGAATCTATTTCATTTATGTTTGAAAATCCAGGCACATAAACTATCAGAATTTTTAATTTCAGAATATTGGTGCAGTAAATTAAAACATGCAATTTCATACAAGCTCTTGCTCTCCATAGTTGGTCTCTTCATGTGTTTTTGTTTCATACCAAAACAAGAACATACAAACAGCTTCAGTCTGGCCAGTCCAAAGGCAGTGTGTGAATGGAGAGCAAGGCTCTCCTGGAGTTGTGATCACTGCAGCTTCCTACTGACTGTGAACCTTGCCCAAACTTTTCTGTCTTCCTGTCTGCATCTATAAAATGTAAAATATATCTAAGAACCAGCCAAGAGCCATATACTTACTCATGTCTGGGGAAGCGAGCTATTCACAATCAAAAAGAGTTAATGCTTTGATTGCTTGAAGGTTAATCCAAGGCTTTAAACTGTCAGATAAGAATCCATGTCCAGACTTGAGGGAGTCCCAAGTATGCAATAAACATAGCCATTAGAAATATTTATCATTGAGTCAAAGCACTGAAGAGGATTAGTCCCAGCTGCGCCAATGCCAGAAGACAGTATCTTAATTGCATTACATATTTTGGACACTGTCCTGAAATGCTTCCAAAGATTGTAGAGATAAAGAACTTTTGAGATATGGTTTTATTTTGCTCTTAAATCTGTAATTCAGTTTCCCCAGGATGATAGTTTTAAGGATTTCTTACAAAGTTCTGCATTCAGTAGCTGGGAAAATGGTACAGAAAAGAGTGTGTTCAGTGACATGCAGAGTAATAAGGAAAGTACAAAAGCTAGAAAGAACAGAGTAAGGGAAATAAAAGATAACTATGCTGGCTCTTAATATTTCAAATCCCTGAAGGGAAAAGAATATAGTTACTTTTGTAGCTGCAAAGAGAATTTGGTAGCTTTAGAAAGATGACATCTGGTATAAATGACATGGCTTCTCTCTGCTTTTGGCAGAAATTGTACCTCTCAGAAAACGTGCTGCCATTCCACTGCATTTTAATGTTTTAAAATGCATTTAAAAGCTATATCTGCCATTCTGCAGAGCTTGCCATTAAAAAATCAGAAATCCTGACAAATTAAGGGAGCTGAAGTCAGAACTCCCTTTTCAATTCCAAAATTCTTAATGTCACCCCTTTTTCATTTGGACTTCAGTCCTATTATACTGAACTGAACAGTTGTAAGTCTCCAATACATTGGTTTTTTCTGCCAAGTATTGCTCTGAAGCCCCTCCATCTATGCAGTTTGGCCTGCCACAATGCTGACATGACAAAGGTACCTTCAGAGATATTATCCCATTATATCTACAAGTGATTGAGATCCACAGAAGTCTAGATTGGTTGTCCAGAGTTGGAAATTACAAAAATCCATCTTGTCCTGTTATATAAACTAGTTTTGAAAGCAAAATTAAATTAGAAGCAGATAGGTTGGCTCATATAATACAGAGATTAAATCAATTGTGATAGTGAATACTTAGAATTATTTGGTCATGCAATGATTACAACAATGAGAAAAATAGGAGGAAATATTTGTAGCTGAAGTCACTAAAATGTACCATAAGTAATGTTCCTGGAATGTGTTTGTCAGCTTTCATGTTGTTTTTCTGAGGTTCACTGAACAGAGGCAGAGGAAAACCAACTGGGAAGAGCTCTTATCATCATGGATGTCATCCTAACGTGTCTCGGAGGAATCCATCATTACACTAACACACTTCTAATAGAAGCCTGCTCTGATGCTAAACCTGGATTTTGGCTGCATTTATTCAGTGAGAAAAACTCCCTGGGAGCCATCATTTCCTGAGTCACAGCTTTGGAGCCCTACCTGAATAGCTCTGGGGACAACAATATTAAAGGTGCAGCAAGTAAGGTCTTGAGCAATTCTTTTTCAGAATCTGGACAGCTTCAAGGCTCCCTCTTACAATTTGAAAACTCAGTCTTCCAGGATTAATTCTTTCTAGACTTCAAATATATGTAGGAGTTTAAGAATGTAAATAGAGCCAAAGACCTCTGAGTCTACAGTAAAGATAATTTTCATTTGATACTGCCAAAACGTAATGTTTAGTTTCTGAGATTTTTTATATTTTCTCTTCCAAAACCAACTTCAGATTTCCTGTCCTGCCTTCTGAGGTGGTATTGTTTCCTTTTTCCTGTCCACTACATCACTCTTCAGTTTCCATCCTAAAGAAAACCACGACTGTGAAAAGCCCCACACTTCAGCAACATGGAATCACTGAATCATAGAATGTCAGGTGTTGGAAGGGATCTTAAAGATCATCCAGTCCCAGCCCTCAACATGGAAAGAGTGGAATCATCACAAGAAGCCCAGTAAATGGACATTGTAGAAGTGCTCTGAAAGAATCTGTCTTATTTGGAAATAGGATTTTAGCCATGAAAAACTTCTCTATAATGGGAGAAGAAGTAAGCTGGGCAATGAACAGTTTAAATGTTTTTGGGTTTCCCTTACACATGACACATTTTCTTTGTGTTCTGCTCTGTCATGGATAAAAGTAAAACTACCATGATCTTCATACCAAGCCTAAATCTGAAGGGTCGTGTAAGTCTTCTGGTTGCTCTGGATGTTAGTGTTTCAATAGGAAAAGGCTTACAACAGATTTATTACATTTCTGTTAGTTTCTGTGTAATTTATGAGGGAACCAAAAAAGTTATATAATTTCCGGCAGGGATTGGATGGAGTATTTATCTAAAGTAGTATGGACTGTTATGCAAAAAACTGAGATGATGTGAAATACAGACTGAGCAAACTGGGCCTGAAACTGTTCACAAACAGCTGCATGTCAGGTTTGAGGTGATCAGTACTCAAAGTGTTCTTGATATGAGACACACAGTGAGGGAAACTAATTAATTTTCTCTTCTGTAGTGGGGGTCATCTGAATTTATTTCACATTTATTCTGTACACAGTACTGGTAGTAAAAATGTGAGCGCACTTGATGCTGTATCCGAATCCACTGCCCATTTCTGAGTATCTTTGGAGTGTTCAAAGCTGCAATCTGACCACTCATCCAGCTTTTGCAAACAGGCCTGTCTCTCCAGTGGGCCTCTCAGTGATCAAACCCTGACTCCAGCTTTCCCTGTTTGGAGGACATTTCCCTGTTAATATCTGAATTTTGCTGCACGAGCTTGCCATGTCTATCTACTGCTGATAGCCAGCACCTTTTCATTTTCCAGGAGCTGCGTCTTGCTCAGAGGGAGCAGCCAGACTGTTTTCAAACTATGTTCAGGGTCACAGTATGGAAACATCCTCCTGGAAGCTGCCTGGCTCCTTGTTCCTTCCATCAATCTAAAATAAGTGTCATTGAAAAAGTCTCATTCCTCTTTCTGTATGCAAACACCATGGGAACCCTTACAAGTCACTCTCCTTGAAATACTGCATACAAAATCAGAGGAAATAACAATGTTTGGATCTTGCAAGAAAATCCAAAGTGTCCAAATTTCTCTGACAGACATTCCCACTTTGTTTTTCCAAGCTGAGAATCATGGAAGTGCCTTTTCCACCACTTTCTGCCTCCCTGTCACTCTTAAGTAAGGCTGATCACACTTGGAATGAGAGACAAAATATAAAAGTGATGGAAAACCACATCCAGCTGACCCAAAGGGGAACTGCATTCTCTACCTGCTGCTGTCTTCTTTCACATGTTTTACCTTCTTTCTGCAGGTTGACTCCCTACATTCTTCTGCCAATTACTTATCTTCTGTTTTCTCTGTGTGCACAGCAAATCTCTGATGCTTGTGGGACTGTTCCAAGTTCAATACAATTTAATTTTCTGTAGATGATAAGATTCTTCAAACTCCAGTCAATATCTGGAGCCAGAGAGAGGTCCAGACTGCATAACTACAAAGTTTTGCCACAGGCAAGTGGCACATATATCTCATTAATAAAGTTCTCAACCTGAAAGTGTTATTTTCTATATGGAAAAACTCACCTTAACTGATTATAAACTATTGCTGAAATTTTAACTGGAATTATGCACACAGTCCTGGCTGGTGTAAGCAGAAAATATTTGCACAGATATCCACTGTCCTGACCCACAGAGAGAGTTCAAACAAACACTGATGGGAAAATTAAACCAGAAGTACAGGATATTGTCCTTCATTCTCTGCATTCAGCCTACTCAGATGGCAGAATCTGAAATTTATATGGCATTTTAATTGGTCATAAACAAATTCAAAATGATTCCAAGGTTGGATCTGAACAGATTTCATACATGAATATTTAATATTCCTAATGTTTGCCAGGAGAACTATTCTGAGTGTCGAAACTTTGCATTCATCTGCAAAACAAGGAAAACAACAGAGGTGAACAGTGGAAGCCTAGGCAGAAAATCCCATTAACACACTTCTTGTGCTCCTCTGTGCTGTGCCATAGTGATACATTAAACACTTGAAGTGTTTACTTTGTCACTAATACTATCAACATTTTATCTTTTTCTCTTTAATTTTTCTGTCTGTATCTGTCTCCATGCATGAATTTAAATCTGATACGACAAAGGAATTTAGTACTATGGAAGAGGATTTTAGGCTATTTAGCCAAATGGAAAAGTTGGGGAGAAATATCTATTTTGGAAAACCTGGCACAAGAATTAAAAAATTACCATTAATAAAAGCACATATTTTGTCCCAGCCATCAGTATTTAATATAGTGTTTAGTTTAAAAAACTTTTTTGGCATTTTAACATATATATGTATTTCAAATAAAATAAAAAGGAAAGAATCTTTAAATTTTCAAATAAAATATGCATGAATGGGATGAAACAATTGCAATGCTATTTAGTAGCCTCACAAACAGCTCAAAACCGTGATTTCTTGATTGCTTGCTTTTCTTTACAGCAAATAATTCTATCCAGTCTCAAAATAATCTATAAAGAAATCATCTTAGCCTTCATCAGACCCCTGTGAACACCTGCCCCTCTCCAAAAATAACCAGAAGGCATAAATCCAATGTCCATCCTGAAGTCCAATCCCTATCCTATCCCAACAGAACTGGCAACACCACATTTCTCCAGCCATACTGAAATTAATATTAATTAACCTTTCTTGATGTCAAACTTTACCTCAGCTTTATCAAAACTCACGTTGAACATGAAGCAACTACTAAAGACCTAAAGCAAATCCTAACTTAGAGCCTTGTCCAGAGTTTTATCCATGACCCAACTTCTTTCACAGATTACATTCCTGCTCTTCATGACTTAGATCAACAATGAAATGGGAATTATTGGGCACAGAACATGTTTCTCAGTCTTTGTTTATATAAAACACAGCACCAGCCATTGCTCCCCTCTCATCAGAAGCCTTACTCACCCATGCAGAAAGCACACACCCTTCGTAACCATGGCTTTTATCCTGCCCTGGAGAACTGAAGGACTCCAGTCATAAGCTGACTTCTGCTGCCCCTGCTTTCCTGAACTGCCGTTTTAATATTGTCTAAATTTCAATTTCCTTGTTCTAGGTCTCAATGTCCTGCAAGAAACCACACTAATATTTGAACCACACTGGTATTTAAATTTTACTTCACAGATCCCTAGTTTCAAATCCAGTCCTATTGGTTATCATATCCAAAACCTTGTCAATGTTTCCTACCATTCACTACTCACAGGAAGGATCAGCCACAACCTGTCAGGTTCCTTTAAGAAAACTTTCTACATTCATCTTTCTTTACCTTAAACACAATGTTAGCCAATAAACAAAATAAAACCCCACCAACACAGGCACCCTAAAAATTAAGTTTTGAGAACACCACACAGCTCACTACAAATAGTATCTCATACAAGATTCCTGCATAATTTTGTAGGTCCACCTATTAACTTGCTCTTGTAGCCTCCATTTTCCTGGACCATAACATTCAAGATCAGGATGGTTTTTTAAATGCAATACCAGTAAGTTCTACTGAGCTCATACCACAATGAGTGGCTTATCGCATATCAAAGTTTGCTGGTTTTCCTTAGCTTTTGAAGAAACTAACATAAAACCAAGACCTTAGCCATCTTTTACTGGACCTGTGATCCTAAGCCACCTAAGAGCATTCCTGACAGTGAATACTCTTGCATCCTTAGCCCAGTCACTGTTTTCTGTAAGAGGATGAATTACACATTATTCATTGCTGAGAGAACTAGTCCTGAAACTGTCGGTCTACTGTCCCTATTGCAACTAGCCAGAAGCCATAAATCCTTGCCAGCACCAGCCCTCATCCTAGACACACCACACCGACAAGATCCTGCAGTAAATGTATTTGTCCAGCTCTTCCTCTCCTGAACTCTAATCCCAACTGTAGCCGTACAGCTCATCCCTGCCACTCCAGAGCAACAGCCATAATTGTAACCTCAGCTGTAACCAGTCCTCTCCTCCACAGAACTAATCACCTGCAGACTAATCATATCTCCACTGCTAGATGGAAAACCTGTGAAATTAGGCTTATAGGGCGGCAAAAATGCCAATACAGGGAAACTGTCTTCCAGTGATATGTTCCTTTTTCTCAATTGTTGCTTGAAAACAATTTTTAAATGTACTAATATCAGTTTTAACTGTTTTTGTTTGAAGAAATGAGTTTTAGTTTTAGTGTAGTTTGTCAGTGCTTTTACAAACTAGGGCTAACAGAAAATCTTTATTTATTTGCTTAATAGCAAAAGGAAAAATACATGAAGAATACATATCAGAAACGCTGTGCAAGGACAAATACACTGTCTCCAGTAAATGTGCAAATGCTTTACCAGATCTAAGCTGTATAGAGCTTTGTTGGATGGGATTTTTATCTTTGTCTTTAATTACATTTCTATGTGTTGGAAGATATTTTCACTTATTGCAAAAAAGATTTAATAAATTTATGAAATCATACTCTCTCTTTTCCTCTGTAAAATTCTCATGCTTCTAATCCAGTGCTGATTTTAAAAGTGTGATCCCCATTAATTTTTATAGGTTCTGGAAGATATTGTAAACCAGTCCCTTATAAAACTAACAACATGACCAAAAAATGTTCCAGAATTAACACAAACACTTCTCTCTATATATAAATTTCTTTGACAGCAATTGCCTGGAGTTTTCTACAGGTTTTCCTAATCATATTTCTTTTTTAGTAATGCAAGAAGTCGTTCCCCAAAGGCAGTATTTTGTTCTTCAAATCAAAGATAAATATTCTCTCGAGTTTTATGGGAACAAGAGCATTCTTAAAATAAAATTCCTTCTCTGATAACCTTTAATGGATGGGTTTTTTTCTCAGAAAGCAAATGTAACAAAGATGACCTTTGCATCAGTTCCATTTCTGTCCTTAAGGTGTAACTCTGTTTACTGCAAAAACAGCTCAAGGATCTGTGAAGACAGGTTATGTCATCTCATGCACCCTCTGGATTGCCCTGAGGCAAAATTGTCCCTTCTAGTGGTGGTTTACAGCTGTTTCTGGGCATTGGTATAGCAGAGGATCCTCCAGATTAGTAGGGGAAAATGTTGATTAGTCTTACACTGCATCACAGCAGGAGCAACTCTTTTTTGAACTCTCAGAATTTCTCACCAGCCTTGGTATACTGCCATGATTACCACAGAAGAGGCTGTAAGTCTGCTCTTAATCCCTGTGAATCCTTACTGAGGATGGGAAGAAATGGGGCTGCCACAGAGGAAGGTAGAACAGAGAACTAAACTTGTATCCCAGCCATCAAAATGTAAGTCAAAAAATAATTAAAATAATCACACAGATTCAGAAATCAGACCGTGCTTGAGCCTCTCCAAATAATAAGAATTCATTTACTATGAATTCTTCAGGTCTATGCAGAGACCCATAAGAGACTTTGCGACCCAAGGTTTCCAGGAGAGAGGTGGATGTTTAAACTTTCTGGATCTCACCTTAGGTAAAACAATGAGCAATCTGTTTGGATGGATGCTGCCTGTGTGCCATGTCCTTTTCCTCATCTGCTGTTTACTCTTGCAGTTAAACAAGGCTCTGCAGGACATTATTTAATGTCTTTCCTGCATGCACAGTAATGGCAGAAAGTTTACATTAAACTCATGGATTTACTTGAAGCAACTGCAGTCAGACACAACTGCTTTTAGGCACACACACAAGTTAAGTATTTAATTTTTATACTGACAATATATTAGTTTGTACAGCTATTACACCTTTTGTTTCTTTAGAGGTCTATTAAAATATCTCATACTATTTGTGCACTGCTTGCACAAGTACTTTAACTTGTGCTCTTCACCAGTAGAGGACAGCACGAAGCCAGCTATCGTCCCAAAAGTTGCTCCACCTTTCTTGCTCATTTCTTCACCCAACAGCTAAAGTCAATGGAAGTTTTTTCACTACCTTTTTCTCAAGAGGGATAGCTGGTCTCCTTACTGAATGTTTTTCAGTGAAATAAAATTTAAGCATCTGTTTTATCACTGGCAGAAATCTCTAATTATCAATGTACTGACAAAGCTGCTGTTGCGCCTGTTTTCTTTCTTCCAAGATACATTTAACCTGGAGATCCTCTAATATTTCTCGTGGACGGAGAAAATACAGAAGTTAAAACATACGTAAACCTGACAGGCTGACAGATAAACAAGCTGTGTTCTACTACAGTTTGCAGATGTTGCCAGCTTGCAATTTGCTCTTTTCTTAATGATGCTTTCCAAGATGGGAAGCACAGAAATTGCATCAGCTTTGAAAAGCACAAAGGAAAACAGAGTCTTTGTCCTAAAACATATTTTATCTTACCTTAGACAAACCTGACCCATTCAGGCAGGTAGAAAGGATGCTGGCAAGGGGATAAGCTGCAGATTCTGCACTGCAGTTGACAGTGGATCATCACAGGAGGTGGTTGGTTCTTCCTTTCTACCTAGGGATGACAAGGGGAGCTTACACTTACTGCCTAATTCATAAGATGCAATTAATTGCTCTAAATCTCTCATTACTTCAGCTTTTGCCTTGGTTCTTGTTTGTGTTCCTTAGGCCTAGCTCACCCCTATGTATGATCTGAGCTCTGGGCTGTCTCTGGCTGCCACGACTGGCTGGCCCTGTTTGGTTTATTCTAGTAGCATGGGACTGACACAGCTCCTGCCCTATTGTCCTTGTTATGTTGGCTTCCAACTGCTCCCCAGTGTTGGAGAACAGCTGGACTTTGCTGTTCCTCACACTCAGCCACCTCACAGTAGTTAAAAATCTGCAGAAAAATGACACACAAAAAACATTAAGTTTTTCTTTTAATATTGCCTGGGTAGTACTTCTATATCCCTGTTTATTTGAGCCCTACTTGTCTAAGCTTGTTGTTTCTTTTTTAAAAGTGAATGACAAGAATTTTTCCAAGTCAGGCTGCTTTAATAAAAAGATGGTTTTTAAAATAATTCTTTCTTTCAAATGGACTCTTTTGTGACTTGAAAAAAGCCTACTCCCACTCTTTATATCCAAAAATTCAAAACTGAAGTCAATATCTAGGAAATACAAGTTTAGAGTTGCACATATTCACTATGGCTAGGTATAGATAATGGCATAGGTATTGTTAGGGAATTATTGAGTTACTTTACAAAAGCTGCTTAACTATGAATATTTAAGATGAAATTGTACCCAAGTTTTAAGTTTGTCAAATGCTCTCCTGTTAGCTGTAGTGGGCAAGTTGCTGGCAACAAATTAGACTTTGGCAAAGCTTTGAAGTTTTTGTGTAATTGAAGGTAACTAACTCTAAAAGAGATGAGTCAAAGCCAGGTTAGACACAGAAAACTGCAAATTTTATTACACATTTACTTCAGCTTTACCTTCTGTAGTTTGGGTTTCTGTTTGAGCTTCTACAAGGGTATGAAGCACAACATTTCCAACTTGGCAAGAAATTATCAAACCCTAAATCTCTTTTGGTTCATAAGAGAATTTCTGTTGTTTTTTGAAAAAAAATGAGTTGGTAATAGGACATTTAGGGGAACCCCTTCTGATGGTGCATTGGATTGTCTTGTGTTCATTCAACAAGCAGAGCCAAGAGCCTGTAGCTCTGTCTGCCTGTACTTGTATTTCTGTCTTTCAGTTTTATATCTACAGCATTTGCCACATGTGCTCTTGCTTCTCTGCAGGCACTCACCGTAGTGCAGTGAGTCTGGTCACCCTCAGCTCTCACAGGGAATTCAGGGTTTGTCTCTACTCAAATTTGAATTGTAATGTTTATCTGTGCCACATGGAGTACACATGTAACACTCAGAGACACTTTTCCTCAGAGCAGTAAAATTGGTATCCATTAAGCAGCTTTTCAAAAATGGTTTTGCAGTTGTTTGGAACTGCACATAATGAAGTATCTGTAATTCAGATCCCAAGACTCTACTACAAAGTGTCTCTTAGTTAACTTCAGAAAAGCCATGTCTATTTTCAAGCTCACCTGACTCTTCCTGCATCTTCTAAACCCTACAGAAACACTTCCTTCTAGAAATGCCATTTCAGCCTTGCCTTGTCTCTAGGCAAATGTCCATTTGCTTAGTGAACATTGATGTGCCCTGGACAGTGCAGTGACAGTCAGTTTACACAGAACATGTCTCATTAGCTCTGGGGGAAAAAGAATAAACAGCTTGTGTCAGTTTTGAAGTGAAGCTGAATTATGGGTGGCCATTTCTTGCCAACCATAATTCAGAGAACTTGTGGTGTTACTTCAACTGAGGTGTAACAATTTCTGAGAGGTAATTTGTGTATGGATATGGCCCTACAGAGGACTCTGGGTATTGGTTCTGAATAAAAAGTTCTGCTTAACCTGATTTACAAGTTCTCCTTGAGTTTCTACAGGGGAATCTCAATAGACCATGACTTTGCCTTTTAATCCTCCTTTTTCATGATCTCTAAAGCATCCCAAGTGTTGCCTCAGCACTCATTATATGGGCAGCAGTAACCTTGAAGTCTTCTTTTAAAATGCCCCATATCTTCTCACATTTTGAGCTGTGTCATGTGTAGGCCTACCTTACACTTTCTGTTGCCCTTACCTCCTAAAAGTACTCTCAAGAAGCCATGATAGATAGTGCACTGTAAGTTATTAATCGTCTCAGGCCCACTTAGTCCTGTGACTATTTCTCTTCCCAGAGAAATAATAGAAATCTGGGAAGACTCAGCAATTTCCAGTGCACTGATTAGTCTGCAATGCTAGAAATTCCTTCTGCTCTGTTAAAATAACACAGTGTCCTTTATTTTGAAAATATGTTGCCTGTGTTCTGACTCAATATGAATATTTTTAGTAACCATGTTTCTTGCATTCAGACTCTAGTTTGGGTGGGATGTTTCTGAGGAGATTCCTTTCTTAGCTTTATTTTACTGCTTTCCCAAAAGATGGGACATAGCTTCTTAAAACCATGAGGAATGATATTTCATCTTTATTACAATACATCCCTCTGCCTGGTGATGGAATCTAGCTGAGAGAAGTGTCTGGAAAGTGCTCAGCCTCCCTCAGCTTTGGTTGTCTCAAGCAAACTCTAGGGTATATTGTCATTCTTATCTGATGTTTCATAAGGTTCCTAAATTCTTTTGTCTGCAAGTAATAGTACTTAATCTTCTCTTTCATGACAGATATGCATAATATAATGTTTGGTTTGTGTTGTTGGTTTTTTATTCCTAGAAAGGAAGACTGCCACAAATTCAACGTTAAGCAAGCAATCATGAATCTATAATGAGCAAGGACAATACTCAGCAAGTATTTTGGGCTTTATTCTTTTTACAGGAATACCTCTTGCCTTGCTTGAGGCCACCAGGCACAGTGGAATTTAGGAGAAGCCTGTGAAATTTCTTGGAGACAGCATTCTTTCACAGAAAGGAAAATTTCTTGTACAACAGATGCTAATCTAAATGCTCTGATCACTTTATCAAATGCCCCATAAAGCAAATATTTCCATGGGCTATTTGATCAGACTTGACAACAACATCTTCAGCTTGAAGGAATAATGCTAATAGCAACTTTTTTAATTCAAATCCATATAACTTCCTATATAATAAATAATAAATATCAAGCCTTATTATCAGTGCTGCCCGACATGTTTACCCCAAATGCCAAGCTACGATCTCTTTTACTATGGCAGTCATCTGTTTCCCTTTAATATTAACAGGGTGTTTATTCCTTTACCCTCTTTAAACTCTGCCCAACCACATAGCTGTTCCCCTAAAGGAAATTACAGGCTGCAGAGAAATATGTGTGTTTTAATACTAGCTGTATGTCATCTAGGATCCCACTGGAGATGACATTATTGCTTTTCAATGGCAAGAGCTGATCACATGGGAGGTGGTGTTTTTTTATAATCAGCTGCAGAGAACTGGTGAGGGTGAGCTCATCCGCAGCTGAGTATGTTTGAACTTTTGCACCTTTCAGTACCTTTCTGTGAGCAGTGAAAACTCTCTCCAAGTGGATGTGTTAGGGAGTTAGGTTTCCTGTAAATGCTGAGATCTTAGAAAACGGCCGCAGGAAATGAACACTGCAAAATAAAATAGAACTGAAGAATTATGATGTTGATTATTGAAGCAAAGTAGTTTCATCTGGGTTCTGTAGGAAAGGATTATTACAGTTTAAATATCTGATTTGATTTGAGTCGTCCATTCACAGAATTACTCAAAAGACTTCTTGAATCTAGATCATATTATTCAAAGCAGATTCCACTTATACTGGCCAGCCATTATGCTGTGAGTCTCCTGGGAGATGCTGAGCACCCTTAACTCCTGTCTGAAGCTTCAAAAAATGGTCTTTTGTCAAAGTCTCGAGAAACATATCACATCTGCTTCCTTGGGACAATTTCCAGACAATATGCATTTAATTGCCTGTCGGTGAGGAATAAATGAAAACCTAGTGGCACATCTGGTGCTGCCTTAAAATCAATTTACAGTGGTTAAATAGATTTGAACTGGCACTCACTGGCATGAAGAACCTGTCATGCAGCTCTTTGTTCACCCCACTAACTAGGCTATTAAACACTGTCTTTTGCCTTAATGCACATTTTGCTGGAAAAATATGACATTTTGCACATGGCTGGGCTTTAAGGCAGTTAATGAAATTAAAGCAAAGAACTCCCAGCACAGTAGGAAACCCAGATAACAGGAACAATCGTTTAGTCAGCACATTTCTGCTCCCACAGGAGCTGAGGCTATTTATCAGGGCCAAGGCATCCAACATCCAGCAGGGTGTGAGCAGATGACAGCACAACAGCATTTCTCTGCAAAACTGCCCTAGTCAAATTTATTTACACATTCTGGAGAAACAATGCTTTTGAAACACATTTTCCCAGTGCAGATGGGGAGGTGTAGATAATGGATCCATGTAGTTGTCCTACTAAGTTTTCACAAGAATTTGCAGTTTGGAAAGCAAGCTTAGGCAGTTTACTCAGTGCCATCCATACTGGTTGACCCTGGGTAATTTTGGGAAAGATGTATCAAAGGAAAAAAGGAGTTTACAGAGAGAAAAGATTAAAGTCTGGAAATACACAAAACAGACACTTTCTTCCCCCTCCTCCATTTAACAAAAAGTCAAATAACATTCCATAGTCATCAAAGCATGTCATTTTATCACTAAGCTGGCTTTGAGTTAACAGCATACTATTGATCTTTCTCTATTTTCTTTACTAAACCAGATCATAAAAGGTGAGAAAGAACAGTTTTTTCTGAGCACTTTTATGAGTTAAAAGTATTATTTTATGCTTATTGTACTGGGCCAGATCTTTGAACATCTGGTTCAGATCCTGCTTTTTCCTGTGTGACAAAATACATTTGCATTTCAATTCCCTATCTACAACGTGGGGATCATGTTGTTTTCTTGTTTTACAGAGGTAGTCAGTTCATGGAGTTTATGTGAGTGCCTGCATGGCCCAGTTCAACGAAAATGTGACTTTAAGCTGTGTACAGCAGTTGATTACTTAATGTTTTGATTATCCAGTCCCAGCTCTATTACTGTTTTCTGTGCCTTCAAATTATTTTTTCCAATATTGCCATTCATAATATGAGAAAAATGCTGCTTTCTTATTTCCGATGGCAGTTGTATGAATAAATTGTTTACAGTGCTTCCAAAAATGTGCTGTAAAGATGGAATTTATTTCAGTCACGTGAAACTCCATCCACTAAGCTATCTTTTGCAAAGAGAGTCCTTCCACTGTTTTTTGCTGCTCCTGCTCATAGAGCTTCTTCTCTGTTGTTTCCTATACATGAAAAAGTCCATTCAGGCTTCACACATTACTATCCCCCTATTTTCAGATGTACAAATCCAGCTGCAACATTGTGAAAGATGAGGAATGAGTAAATGATGGTTGCAGTCTGATGTTGGCTAGAAGTCAGTTAAGATTTTATCTTACGGCTGCTTTTGGTGTCCAGGGAAAAGCACTGACCTGTGGGCCCTCTTCCAGCTCATGCCTAATTGGAGTGCTGGCCCTTGGCCAACAGCCAGCAGAAAGTCAAGTCATGAAACAGGAGAAATCTTTGAGTCAGCTCCTGAAATAGGTGCAGCAGTCGCTGGCAATGAAGACTTTTTACCATCCACTCTGGGATACATCTTTCCTTCTAAAGATTTCATTGTTTCCGTAGCTTCGTGACAGTTTTCCAGCAAGATTGCAAGCTCGGTCTACAAAGCACCAGGAGACTGATTCTAGCTGAAAATGATCTGCGGTAAACAGACAAGCTTCTGAGGACTCTACTTTTCTGTAAGGGAGCAGATTTTTTGGAACAAATTCTGCAGACATCTCCTTTAGGCTGATCATTTCTGTTGAGAGTTATTTGAGGAAAACCTACTAAATTGCTACACAGGACCACAACTTTCCCAAATGTAAATATGCTGATTATCTGGTCCTGCTCTTATATCCTAAGAATTTTTCCTTTTAATCTTTCACCAAAAATCACAGAATTATATTCTCAAAATTACAGATTCAAATGTTCTACAGCCTGTTTATAATGCAGTATTTCTGTAAACTGTGTGCTGGTTCTTTTACTGCCTCCTAACTGAAGGATTGTGTTTTTCTGTGATGAGGGATTTTTTTTCATAGTAATGCAAGAAGGCTCAGCAAAGTGTGTCAATATCCTTCTTGAGCCAAAAAAAAACCAAAAGGAAAGCAAGCAAGCAGGCTTTTGAGGAAGGATTCAGCTTTTCATTCCAGGATTCTTAATCAGAGCAATACACATTCTACAATTCCAGCCTGTTCCTGATAAACACAGAACACACTGCTTTCTCAGGAAAAAACATTTTCTAGTAATTGATGCATTGTCTATTTGGGTTGATTGAAATTATAAACTAGATGTTTTGAAAAATGCCCAGGATATCACGAAATTGTATGCAGATCTGGTCATACGTTCTCTAGAAGCACACCATATGTTGTGGGGCTCCTCAGGACCCCACCCAAGGATAACCCAAAACTCCTTCTAAGACAAGAAATGCTGAGGGATTTTTTCAGGTTTCCCCTTAGCCCTGGGGGAATAATTGCTAATTTTTTTTTTTTTTTATGTAAAGCAGAATATAAAGAAAAGATAACAGGGTGCAGCAGGGATTGGGAATGTGTGGATCAGTGCAGTGCATATTCAATGGAAGACAAAACTCCCTTCTCACCAGTCTAGAAATGCTTAGTAAACCATCAAATGAGCAGTGTGGGCTGGGTCTAGCAAAAACCATCGCTTAGGAGCTGCTCTTAAGTACCACACACAGTTTTTAGAAAGTCATGCCTTTCATCAAACTGTCCAGAGGAAAGTTTGTATTGTGTAATATGTAAATATATTTGTATGTTTGTAATATGCAGACCAGTCTGGGTTTTGTTAGTTCTACCAGCTGGTCTAGAAAAAGGTCACTTCCTGTTGTAGCTACAGCAACGCTGCTACATTTTAATGCTGTTGGGTACTCCTAAGTCAAAAAGGGTGTAAAGGACTGGCCTGTGAAATCTATGGATTTCCAGCAACTTCAGTGGAGTTTCTTTTTATTTGCACGAAGTGAATCAGGCCTGGGTCCTTCTTTGGGACCACTGTTAAGGAGAGTTTCAGGAAGCTGTTTCAGAACAGTGATGCAGATAGATAAATAGATTTGAATGCATAAGGGTGGCATGAAAGTATAACTAAAAACTAACACAGTATCTAGAAAGCTGATAAAAAGTAGATAAAGTAATAAAGTGTGGCGACAAATATTGTGAGCAAGCAGGACTTTTACATCAGAAATTCAGTGCAGAGAAGTTCATTCTGAAACATAGGTCAAATTTCAAGATGCTTCCTGATAACATGGGAGGCACTCTATGCCTGCATGCAATTCCTCACTTAGATAATGCATAGGAAACCAAATTATTTAAACTCCCAAGGCATCTGACCCTGTGTGCAGTTGTCTAGAAACAAAATTATATACAAAATACTCAGATATTATCAGAGCCTTGAGTATATTGTGATTCTATAGCAATGGAATTTGCTGAAGATTTGTGGTCTTGACTCTTGCTTTTTATTAGTTACGATATAAAAGGGAATGGGAAGGAATTTGGAGGTTGTAAGAGAAGTCTCTGTAGTGGGCACTTTGCAGACGTCTGGTAAATGAACACAGATTCTAGAACAGGAAACTGCACCAGAAGGTGTAAATCACAATACTAGTTTCAAGAGCTGTGATTAAAAGATAAAAAACCAAACCAACAAACACACACACACCCCGAAAGTAAAATAAATTTTAAAAAAACCAAGAAAATGGGAGGTAATCTCTTATAAAGTGAGTAACACTCAAGTGTGTATGAGTATTAAAATACCTTTAACAGTGCTAGCCAAGCATCATCAGTGTACTGAACTATGCTTTAGTGTTAACTGTGAGAAGGATGAGCTCTGATCATCTGGAAGGGATGGAAGGCAAATTTGAAAAGGAAAAATTCTCTTTAGAAAAGGAACAATTAACCATCTCACTGCAGAGTAATCCTCTAACTCTGATTTCTAGTCATACTCATCCCATAAGCCCAGGATGCCTCTCCAACCATTACAGAAGTTTGTCATGCAAATGTAACTGCCACTAAATGAATATGAAAAGAAAAATATTATAATGAGTATGAAACTGAAGAGTGTCTTTGGACTGTTTGAGTCAATGCTCAAAATATTTTTTTAGAAACTCTGACCCATCAAAATATAAATGAAAGAGCTGTGAGATTTCTAATATTCCAGAATGTTTCATACTGAATTCTTAGGTACACAACTAACATGATGATCTTTAATTAATCAGATCTTATGTTCTATTTAAATCTGACTTCTTTTAAAATATTTATTTTAAATTTCAATTTGTAACTCTCATTTAGCAGGTCTGAGATACATTCACACTCTCTTCTGATAATATTTTGTGATGATAACAGAAGCCCAGACTGTTCTTTTCTCATTTTATTTTCATTTTGACATCTCTTTGTTGGTTACCTTTACATTGTGCTGCCTCAGCTTGGGAACAGACTACAGAAACAGCGGCCACATAATCACACCAGGACACCTGTGCAAAGCCTGTGAAGCCCAAGGAGGGGAAGATGAAGCCAACAGAGTGGAAGTAATCACTGTTA
Source organism: Onychostruthus taczanowskii (assembly GCF_017590055.1). NCBI lineage: Eukaryota > Metazoa > Chordata > Aves > Passeriformes > Passeridae > Onychostruthus > Onychostruthus taczanowskii. Next base: position 7,011,985 of record NW_024500794.1, read on the forward strand.
ATCAAGCAGTGTTAATCACCAGCACTCCAGTTCAGTGAGCTTGGCACTGCAGTTTACAAGAACATGTCCTAGAATTACTTTCCCCATCTCTGCTGGAGCTTTTCTAAGAGTTAGTTTGTGATGTGTGGAAAGCGAATTTGTGGATATGTCTCTGCCTTATTCTTCTAATCGTGATTTTAGGAATCCCAAATTTGACTGCTGGCATTCCAGACTAGCACAGCTCCACTGGAGGAGCTGTCATTGTCCGGCCATGACTGGGTTAGTGTGTGTTTGGGGACGCTTGGCAGCTCTCAAAGTTAGGTCAAGAAAGCTAAAACAGGGACCTGTTGCCTTGGGAAGGCAAAAGTCAAGGGGGCATCTGATATCATCAGCAGACCATGACCAGACAGAGTCAGAGGATGTTACAGAATTTCTAAACTCACTCAAAATTGTGCCTAAACACTGCCTAGACAAGAACTACTTGAGCCTTACCAGAAATAGCTGAACTTAGATGAGCACTATAACAAGGATTGAGAGTTCTACAGAACAATGCAGAGAGGTATTGAGGAGTCAAAGAACAAGCAGTGAATTCACTAGAGCCCGAGGGGAAGCTAAACACTACTTACAGCTTTTAGAGGCCATAGGGGTGTTTCAAACTGTCCCTATTTAAGTAGGTTCCTCACTCCTAAAGAGCAGTGCCAATTTTAAAAGTCTTTCATCGTCTTTGCTTTTTTTGCTCTCCATTAGAAGAAAGTGGAGGGAATAAATGTTGTGAGGTTCTGTATAAAAACCCAGAGGTCCACAAAGTGCAATCTGCTGCTATGGCAATAAGATTTATAAACAATAAAAATCTACATCTTATTTTATAATAACATTTTATAAAAATCTACTCACAAACTGTCGACAGTCCTTTAAAATCATAACTAATCCAGTCCAGTTTGGCAAATGCCTGCTCTACTCTTTAGAAATATTTAGAAATGCTTTACTTCTGCTTTTGCCAGTACGATCTTGTGTAGAGAAGAGCAAATTCCTCCTATCTATGACCTTACATATTTGCTCATTTGAACATCACTCATTTAGGTACCGTATCCAGATAGGTTCTTCACTAATGTAGAATGCAGTCTCCTGAGCAGCCTAGGACCCCATCTCTGAAAGTGTTCTCTGTGTACCCAATTCAGATCAAGTTAATTCTTTTAATAATGGTGACCCATTCCAGGAGATGTTTTATTATTTTAAGTAAAATTAACTTAATATTTCTTCATTTCTGTTAAGATATCTAATCTCTCAGCTGAGCAATACATTTGTCTTTTTCATATCTTCCTGTCAGTCATACCTCATAATTAGGCCATTAACTGAACAAGCAGGTCATTGTCCCTGCCTTAAATAATAAATTGTCAACTTAATTGAGAAATGCTTATTAGTCTTTTTAATTGTAGTTCATCACATTTCTATGACTCCTGACTTAGAAATCAATCTTTCTTGTATGATAATCTTTTCCCGCTCCTTATACAATATTTTATCACTATACTGAAAATGCCTCCCACTTATCATCATCAGATTTCATTAATTTCCTCCTATTCTTCATGCCAAGGCCATCCTTGAGAGAATTTTATAATATTGAGATCCATAAATAGTCCTGGAGGATGTCTCTCTGCAATCTTCCTCGAACTCTCAGTGATAAAACCTCATTCTCTCTTTCCCCTACTCTCCTTGCCAAATCCTCTTGCTATTATAATCATTTGTATCCACATAGTCAGCTGATTCCTATGCTATTTCATATCTTTTTCACTTTAATTTATGATCTGTATGAGAATATTTTACAGAAGTCATGATAAATTCACCGTATTTTCTTTCCCTAAAAAAAAGCTGATTGCTGTCTAAAACAATGGCATCAGATTCTGTTTCTTTCATAAAGCCAAATTCTATTTTATCTTATTTTTGCTACCTTTATGCCTTGTACAGTATTTTCTTTTACATGTTCTAAAGCCTTGTATACTATACTAAGTTTACAAGTGCATCAACATGTTCTTTCTGTATTCTTAAATACAGAAGTTTGTTTCCTATACAAGATGGAAAAAATAGCCCCCATTTTCTTTTGGTGTCTTTGGCAGATAATCATTAATTTCTGATTTACTAACATTGCACAGTGATCCATTTTTTAAAAAAATAAAGTCTTCTTCCACCTCCCCCTTTTTTTTTCTTTTTCTTTTGATAATTCATACTTTGTTGCTATTTTTTTCTCATCTCCAAGCAGATTTTTTCCTAAGTTTTTGTTTATTTCTAACATATTTTTTCAGATAGCTGCTCATCCAGTTACAGTAAGATCCTTTCTCTAGAGTTACTGAGGGTGTTTAAATCTATTTATCAATCCTCCCAAATCTTCTCAACATTCAGGACTCCAAACTATTCTGTTCACCCTACTCCTCCAAATGGTTCTCTTTCTTTTATAAAATTTCTTCCTTTTTTTTTTTTCTTTTTTCTAGCACTTCTTTTTGGTTAAATACAATAATTTAATTTATATTGATCTGATGTAACTCATAATCCTCAGATCCAAAATTATTTTATGCTATGTTGTCCTTTAGCTAGTTGGAGCAAAGACACAGTCCTTACTCAGTAGCATTTTTTCAATCGATTCTCAAGCTTTTTCCTTCCTAAGCTAAACGAAAAACAATACAACAGAAAAGTAATTTATTTCTTCTATTAGAACAGCACATCTTTCAGTTCATGTGAGGGGTACTGTCTTTATCCAGTCTCTAATTTATAGTGATTAAGAGACTGATGCATTCAATATATAGTCTTTTCTCCACAATGAAAAAACATTTGTCTCAGTTTTTTAAAGACACATTTTACCTATTCCAGTGATGCCCACTTTATTCTTTGAGGCTAGAACCCTGCCACTTGAATAATCCTGATATTTCCAATGGAGTAAGTTTTGGGCATGGTATTCTGAGAATACATAAGAGAATCAGGTCCTAAAAAAGGCAGTGATAGTTACTGAGGGAGGTGAATTTTTAGTGTATTCCAAATGAGTGTGCCAGTAATTATGGAAAAAAAATCAGGTTTTAAAAAAGGATATCAGCAAAAAATACACTGAGACCAAAACACACTACAGTCTGGAGACATCTTCCAAAGGGAATCTTGGAAGCAGAAAAGTCTTGGACTTTTAAAAGAAGGTTTGACAAAGCAATAGAATAGGGCCTACATTTTTAAGCTGGCTAGCAGAGACTTTTTCCATCTGTAGCTTCTCTGTATAGTTTCCATCTGTCTGTGTTCCCTACCTTCTCTTTCCCTGACAGATGTTCTACTCCTCATTAAATAAGAAACTATCTGATCCCTTTACTGACTTTTCCTCAGTTTTCACTCATAATATAACCCCAGATTTAAATTGCTGCTGCATTGCTTTGATCTATTCCACTGAAATTAAATCCAGGTAATTTTTCTCTTTGAGGTACAGTTCCTCTCTGTGGCCCAGCAAAGCAGGGAAAGAAAGAAAAAAATGCTACCTGCATTTTAACAGTTCTGTGAATGAAAAAAAACATACCTTTAATCACAGCTTGCAGCCTGTGGATAGGACTCAAAACAAGGTTTTATTGTGTTAAATACCACACACTGAAGTTTGAGCATCAATGGCAGGTGATCAATTTTTGTAAAACTACTTCCCATATCTCTAATTTCTTTACAATCTTTCTCTGCACATTGTCAGATTGACATGCATTGCCCCCTCAAACATAGGGCTGGAGTAATTCTTCATCTCAGGGTTAACTAATCCGGCATTAGACAAACACATGCAGATCCACATGAAATGTTTGCTGTTAAAGCCAAGCTTTCTTACATCAGCTTTTGAAATTTTATTCACTTGGACAAGCTGATTAATGGTGTCAGCATTGTTCATTTGCTTTGCAATGCATACTGAGCAGATGTTATATTGGCTTGTTGGCCCACACTGAGCATGAACGGGTAAATCCTTTGAGACCTTGCTTTTGTTAGTAGGTCTCTTACCAAAAGGTCAGTAAGTCTGTTTTATACATAAACATGATGTTGATTATTAAATCAGCTATAAAGCTGAGATATTTTGATTCAGTTCTTCTGGGAGGGGCTTTATATTAGAAGCACAGGGTCAAAACCTGACATGCCAGACTAGGCAAAACACTGGCTCACTGTAAGGGTAATCTTTTCTGTGAGGGTTTCCTTGTTGAGCCACTTGTGGGCTGCTGTCATTACAGTTTGCATTTTTTCTCTCAGGAGGCATGCAGGCAAGTGCTGTAGGGAGAGGTAATGTCTTTTCATCAAGGCAACAAGATGTAAAAAAGAATGTTTTAAGCATGCAAATCCCTCTTTAGGTGTGAAATGGAAACCATAAACTTCAAGCTCAATACAGAGTGAGAAGGAAAATGTTCTTCAAAAAAATCTGGGTAAGTAGACATAGGAAGAAAACTAAATGTTAGCAAGAGAAGGAATAATAAGCCATACATAAGCATTTTCCTTCAACATGGGCTAAACTTCAGAAATTAATCCACTGAAGGAGGACTACAGCTGGCAGAAGAGAATCAAGAGCACTGATACACATGTCAGAAACATTTTGCCATGAATTTTAAGTCAGGTATGAAGTTTCCCAAAGCTCAGGATATTTTCAGAACCAGAGCTTTTACATTGAAAAATGGAGGCTGCAAGCTTGCATTATTTGTTGTCCTGGGAAAACGATTTTGAATATGCTACTCTCACAGATAGAAATAAAATTATTATCTCCCTACCTTCTGAAAATTCAATGGAGTTATTAATTTTATTTAATTTGCTAATGTATTAATTTTATATGTATATATACAAATATCAATATATCAATTTGTTAATTCACATGTGGAGGTGTTTGTTTTTGCTTGTTTTTCCCAGAATTATTTCTTCATCCTCACCAAAAAGAAGAAAAAAAAATCAAAAATGCATGCATTAATCCCATCCAGGTAAAATTGAATCCATTTCAGTGGATGCAAGATATGACTATTCACAATGCTCTCAGATCTTACAGCCTTCCCAAAGGCTCAGGACTTGCCTCCCAAGTGAATCTCTAACACCTAGTATTAAATCTTCAAAACAGATTTTATAAAATAATTTGTAGTATTCGTGATGTTTAAATATCAGAAGTATTATGCTATCATTTTTATGGCATACAATGTTTGAATGTAAGCTACATCAGATAGAATGACACAATTATATTGACATGAGTCTGCTGGTGGGGAAAAACCTCTTACTTTACAAGTGTTCTTGTCTCACAAGTTCCTGGGAGCTTGGTTATTTAACTTATGCCGAAGAGAATGGATTCAGCCCTGGAGGTCCACAGTCACTGTCTGCTTTTGAAGGGTATGACTAATATTTAGTTCAATATTTCATTCACATCTCTAGAAAGACAAATGTAAAACAACGATGACATATAAATATAACTACTATAGCCTGTATTAAGTATATTTCCTGTTAATTACATGAAGATTGTTATTTTTTCCATAAGCATAGGTATCCAATTTACTTGCACGTCATTAAAATAAGCCCCTGTCTTAACAACCAATGCATTGCAACTTGTTTGCTTAAACTATTGAGAGTTTATGTGCACTAAAAGCCTAAAAGTAACAAGGCCTTTAGTTACTGGACACCTTTAATACCAGTCTCAGTTGTGACACGAAGTGTAGAGAAATTCTTTGCAGAACAAGGGCATGCTTTACTCCTACAGGGACTGGACAGCCCTGGCCTGCAGATTACAGAGTTACTTTGAAGACCATGTGCCGTCCTCGAACAAGAACAAGATAGACCATGCACTGTCCTCAAAAAGATACAACAAGGAAGAATGAGCATTTTGCAAGGATGAAGCCAGATGCCAAACACCATATGAGAACTGCTAATTTAGCACACCTTAGCTAAAACGCTTACGGCATGGCAACCAATCATCAAGTAACATGTATGAGTGATTGCAGACACTTAAGCAATGAGCATTAAGCAGTAGTGGCATGAAACAGTGTATAGAGAAGCGTAAATGTGCCAAAATTGCTTAATAAAGTAGAACGACATACAGCCATGTTGGTGTGATTGTCATTACTCAGCCGACTCTCTCTGGGACCCTCTTCACACTGGTGCCATGAACAGGGACCCTCTGACACGCTTGAATGCGGTTCGCCTAAATGCAGAAAACTCCGAGCATCAGACTGAATTCCGATTTGGAGTTGGAGAGTTGGAGGCAGGAGAGACCTGGTAGGCAAAAGCAGAGACCAGAGTCCGGAGCCTGAGCAGCCTAACAAGCCCCAGCCGAGGTAAAACCGCGATGGAATTAGACGTGGCAATTAGATTAGTAACAAGTATCCTCTCTAAGAGAGGTGAGGAGACAAAAGAAACAGAAGTAGAAGACCCAGTGAAATTGGCATTAAAAAAGAAAAGTTTCCCAAGCCTTCTCTGCTATTTAGTACAACTGAATGGAGAGAGGTAGGAAACTGCCTTTGGGATATCACAATAGAAGGAGGAAAAGATGGAAAAGAAGCAAGGGAGTTAGAAGCTACCTGGAGATCCATCATTAACACTTTAGAAACTATGAAAAGTGAGAAAAAGCTAGCTGCTGCAGCTTTTGAGGCTTTGGGAGGCGATGTTGGGGAAAAGCAACAGGAGACAAAGAAACCATCTCCCAAGCCATCACATCTTGCTACCTTTTTTGGGATCAGGCACACTTGACCTGTGAAAGGAATTACAGCTCCTGTCTGCTCTACTTTGCAAGAAATAATAGATAGCGTATCACAAAAGGAAGAAGGTACCCTACAAGAGACTGTTACAATTGACCAAAAACAAGAAGTAATTGACCCCCCTCTAGCGGGAGAAGAGCAAAAGGAGAAATTACTCAGACTGGTGAGTGGTGCAAGACCAAAAAGGGTAGTCACAGCTCATAGGCAAGAAAAAAGGAAAAAAGAGCACTGTTATCTGTGCTGTTGTCATTCTCCTTGCTGTTCTCTTTTGTACCCTCCCTTGCCTGAAACATCATCTGATGAATTTGAGGAAGAAAGAAAAAAGGATCAAACTCGTAAGTCAAAATACCCTGAACCTAATTAGGGCTTCAAGAAGTGCTAAAGAAAATAGCAGAATTATCCACATGGTAAGAACAATCAGAAAGACAAGCAGAAAACGTGAAAAAATCAGCAGTTATACCTACACTCCTTTCCACTTCAATGCCTATCACTCCTACTGCTCCATCAATGCCTGGGTGGCTTGTGTCACCTCTGCAGGCTCCCAAGCCAGAGAAAGATCCGATACAGCAACGCTGGTCAGGAGTCATTCGTCATGCCATCTTAGAAGGAGAATGGCAGGCAGCAAGTTCTCTCGCCTGTCCCATACAGATTACCAACAATCAGGCAAATTGGGAGCCACATGACTGGAATCAACTGCAACAGGCGAAGCAAACAGTTACTACTCATGGTCTCCGATCAGAAGCTGCTCGTCAAATTATTCAATTTATTTTTACAGCAGATGTCCTTCTTCCTGCTGACTGTGCCGGAGTTGCCTCTTTACTCCTCATACCATCTTAATGTTCGAAAGGGAATGGAAGAGATTAGCAGTGGAAGAAGCAAACAGACATCAAAGTGTAGGAGCCCCACTGTATGGATTGCAAGCAGACATGTTAACCGGACAAGGGCCTTACTCTGCCATGCAAGTTCTACTGCAGTATTCCACACAGATGCATCAAATTGCCCAGACTTTAGGACATTGAGCCCTTTTGTCTGTACCACATAAGAAAAAGCTTCCTCCTTACACCACTGTCCATCATGGGGCAACAGAGCCTTAAGGAGATTTTGTAGATCACTTGTCAGTGGCAATAAAAGATGCTTTGGATTTACCACCTGAACTTCAGGAACATATATTCCACACTCTTGCTTTTGAAGGAGCTAATCCAAGGACAAGAGTGATCCTAGCAACATTACCCTAAGGAAGTCCAGTGCATGAAATGCTTGTAAAAGCCACCCGAGCAGAACAGAATAATCAGACAGCTGCATTCACTGCAGCAATGGAAGGAGCAATGAAAGAGCAAGGACATATCACAGCAGCATTATTTGGAGTTGGAGATAAGTGAGCTAAGATGAAACATCAAAGTAACAAAAACATCAAAACTGGCAATTGCTTCTGTTGTGGTGAAGCAGGACATATGCAATGGACCTGCTCTAAAATCATTTGGTGTCATACATGTAATTCTGATACTCATGCCACAGCTGCATGCAGACGAGCACAATCGGGAAACTTGCAGTGCAGCACGCCTGGTCTGCACGCGAAGACAAAAGTTCAGACTCTAGCAACCCAGAAGAACATAATTTCTTATACTAACGTGTCCCAGCTACCTGAGGGAGTCTCGGAGTGGATGTGGCAACCACAGTAGAAGTAATTTGAGTAATAAAAAAGTGACATTGATTCCAACTGAAGTAAAAGGTCCTTTATACAGTAAAATTTCTCCACTTGGTGGACTCTAATTTGGAAGATCTTCAACAGGAAAACAAGGAGTAATCGTACTACCCGGAGTAATTGATGCAGACTTTATAGGACAAGTGCAAATCATGGCCTATGCATTGCAGCCGCCTGTTGAAATTCCAAAAGGAAGCAAAATTGCTCAAACACTTCCCTTTGAAAACATTGTCACACATCGTCACTATTCTGAAAAACTCAAACAGCAAGGCCAAACACCTAAGATAAGAGGAGAAGATGATTTTGGATCTACTGGACATGAAGTGTTTTTCACATTAGATCTTAATCAGAAACATACGAAAAGATTCAGCTGAAGAAAGGCAGTCAACAAATTAATTTGGAACCATTATTAGACTCCGGAGAAGATGTTACCGTCATTAATCAACATATGTGGCCTCAGACATGGGAACTGCAATCTCCAGTCACCCAAGTGGTGGGAGTAGGAGGTGCAAAAGTGCCAAAACAAAGATTTGATTACACTGCAGTTTGAAGATGGCCAAGCTATTGTAACTCAACCATATGTGATGCAACTTCCACACACATTACCAGGTTTGATTGGGCAAGATGTTTTATCACAATTAGGACTTGTTATGACAACTGATCAGCGTTTTGAGTTGTGGCCTCTGAGCAGCAACCACCCATATTAAAAATTACATGGCTAACTGAAAAGCCAGTATGGGTAGACCAGTGGCCAATAACCTCAGAACGGCTGCAAATTGCAAAGAGTTAGTTCAACAACAGCTAAAAGCAGGTCACATCCAACCTTCCACAAGCCCATGGAACACTTCTATCTTCATCATACTGAAAAAGTCTGGAAAGTGGTGACTTTTACATGATTTACGAAAAGTTAATGAACAGATGTTGGCCATGGGGGCATTAAAACCTCGTCTTCCTATGATGATTCCTCAAAATTGGCAGATCCTTGTGAGAGATTTGAAAGACTGTTTCTTTACAATTCCTTTACACCCTGATGACACACAGAAGTTTGCATTTACTCTGCCATCTGTGAATCATGCAGCCCCTGCCAAACGTTATGAATGGATTGTTTTGCCCCAGGGCCTCAAAAATTTGCCAAGTATGTGTCAAATCTTTGTTGATTGGGCACTTCAACCTGTGCAACAACATTGGTCACATGTACTTATTTACATTACATGGATGATATTTTGTTTGCTGCTGAAACTGCAATATCTGATATTCAACTACAGTGGCTCATTGATCTTCTACACTCTTGTGGTTTAACGGTAGGCCCTGAAAAGATTCAGCGTTCAGCACCATGGAAATACCTGGGTTGGCTCATTTCAGCTGCTCAGATCAGGCCTCAGAAAGTGGCAATTACTGCTCAGATAACTAATTTACACGATGCTCAAAAATTCCTAGGAGATCTACTATGTGTTCGTAATATTGTTGGCATCACCAATGATGATCTGTAACCCTTCCGGTCTGCAACCCTTGGCTACATGGCACTGAAGCCAACAGTCTCTGAACCTGTCCACCAGAACAACAAGCTACACCAGATGTAGTAACTCAGAAAATTCAAACAAGATGGAGTAGCCATTGACTGGCAGGTAAACCACTATCTCTTCTAATCCACAATGCCACAACTTCCCCTGTTGCCATTATTTTACAATGGCAGAAGAAAAAGGGGGAGGATATGGAGGTCATCGAGTAGGTGTTCCTACCAATGCAACCAAAGCATCATATTTTGAGTAGTTCAGGAGCATAGGCAGCCCTGATAAGGAAAGGGGGTGACAGAATCATTGAAATTGATGGAGCTGAACCTGCAGACATTAGTATTCCAGTCCGTGGAGAAGATTATGAATGGATCCTTCAACAGAAGTACAAGAAGCCTTGATGCAGGAATTGTACATAACAACCGACCAAAAGAACCTCTTTGGAAGATGCTAGAGCATTACCAATGGGTCGAAATGCTGCTGTGCTCAGAAAGGCCAGTCGAGGGGCCAACAGTGTTTACAGATGCAGGATGAAAAATGAAGAAAGCTGCATGTGTATGGCAATCTGACAATCAGTCAGAAACATGAGATCAACAGAGAACCAGGGGACAGCCTCCAAACTTTGGAACTGAAAGCAGTGTGCTGGGCACTAGAAAATTGGAATGACACACCTGTAAACATAGTATCAGACTCATTGTATGTAGTGTGTAGTGCAGCGCATTGAAGATGCCTTGCTAAAGAAAACAAAAAATCAACATCTTGGTGAACTGTTTATACAACTGGGCAGTACCCTTCAGCAAAGAAGACATGAGTTTTGTATAATGCATATCAGAAATCATGAGTGGAACACTGGATTAGGTGAAGGCAATGCTCGGCTGATGAGGCAGTCAGTTGCTTGGCAATAACACCTCCAGCAAACAAATTTGAAGAAACCCAAAAGAGCTATGAGATGTTCCATCAAAATGCAAAATCATTACATTGACAGTACTACATACCCATAGCAGATGCAAAAGGCATTGCTTGCTCCTGTCCTCAATGTAGTCATCATGGGCCTGGTGTAGGGTAAGGCACTAACCCAAAAGGACTAAAGGCACTTCAAATTTGGCAAATGGATGTAACACATGTACCTGAATTTGGAAAATCTAAATATGTACGTGTGATGATTGATACATACTCCCACATTGTTTGGGCCACTGCACAGGCTGTTGAAAAGGCACTGCATGTGGAAAGACACTTGACAGCCTGTTTTGCTGTAATGGGAGTGCCAGAAGAGATAAAAACAGACAATGGCCCTGCATACAGCAGTCAACGTGTTGCTAGGTTTATGACAACATGGGGAATTAAACATGTTAGGGGAATTCCACACTGCCCTACAGGTCAAGCAGTAGTTGAAAGATCTAATCGTACAATAAAGGAATATTTGAAGGAAAAGACACCAACAGAGACTGATGTAAACAAGCGATTAAACAAGGTGTTGTTTACATTGAATTATTTGTCCCTAACAGAAGGAAGAGAAGTGCCCCCCATTGTTATACATCATCAAGCCATTCGGGAAAGTCAAAAACAAATCATTCCTGGGTTACAAGTTCATTATAAGAACATGACTACAGGTAACTGGGAAGGACCTGCTCCAGTATTGTTTATCGGTCGAGGGTATTTTTGTGTTTGCACAGGTAAAGGGCCTCTCTGGGTTCCTAGCAGATTTGTCCCCCCTGCATGTCAACCCCAGAAGAACGGATTAAATATAGACGACAATGCTACCTCAAACCAGTCTTCCACAAACTCTGTGTAGAACTTGGGCCAATCCCCTCATCCATAGAAGACGTGCAGCTGACAGTGGCGACAGAACTATCATTCAGGCCATGAGTTTTTGATGCTGTGTTAAAAAGACTTTGTAAGACCAAGAATGCTGCTTGTGCAAATCGTAAGGAACCAGCAGAAATAGTATTAAGTTGTGGTAATTGTAGATAGAATTTTGTTATTCATTCTAGCCACCTTCTAGCAAAATGATCATGCTTTGTGTTTATAATGTCAAAACAGCTTTGCTAATATCACTTTTGAAAATACTTGCAGAAGATTTTTGAACCTTAAGCCAAATCAGCATTTTCCAGAAACATGGATACCAGAAAGTATTGACAGCAGAGAAGAAGCTATTTCTTGGTGGGTCTTGACCAAAGCCTTAACTATTGTTTTAGCTACAAAGAAAACATGCAGTCTTGGCTTGTGGTGCTTATCTTGTCAGCTGGGAACAAGAATTGCGAAATAATGAAATTGCTTAATTTGATTGCAAGGCTCATAGGAATAATCAGCATGCCCTCACAAGGGGAGGCGTGGGCTTCTGCTCAGCCACAAGCAAACATGTGAGTTACCTGGGCCAACAAAACAGGGCAAGATTCATTTTGTTATCTTACTATTCCATGGTATGGTAAGGCAGCAGAGAAAGCAAAAATGTTGCCTCCAGGAGTATTCCTCATTTGTGGAGATCATGCTTGGCCTGGCATACCTGCAAAGGCACAAACAGGACCATGCTATTTTGGTAAATTGACATTATTTGCCCCTATTATCCATCAAGTGCTCAATATAAGTCACAAATTTAAATGTGTTAGATGCAGAGTGTATCAGTTAGGACCTGAGTGTAAGGACAATGTTGTGTTGCGGGAGCATCGATCTGTCATTTTAGCCTCACTTTTGACAACACAAGTTGCTTCTGCCAAGGCTCTCACTCAGTTGAAAAAATTGGCCTGTTGGGCAGGAAAACAAATTAACATTACCTCTAAAGTGTTAGATGAGCTCACCACTGATGTCAACAGTGTACGACATGCTGTATTACAAAATCAAGCAGCCATTGATTTTTTTGTTATTAGCACAAGTAAATGGCTGTGAGGATTTTGAAGGAATGTGCTGTATGAATATTTCTGATCATTCTGAATCCATTCACAAAAAACTTTCCCAACTGCAAGATAATATGAAAAAACTCAATATTATTGCAAATTCTCTTGACGAATGGCTAAAGGAATGGAGAATCACCAGTTTATTGAAAACCCCATTGATGGAAGGGATTTGATTTTTTATTATTATCTTTGCCGTGCTTATTATTTCTTGTTGTATTTTTTCTTGTAGGAAGAAAGGTTTAGAATCAATTGTTCAGTGATCCTGTGTTGTCCAAAAAGAAAATGGGGGATGTGTAGAGAAATTCTTGGCAGAACAAGGAACAAGGGCATGCTATACTCCTGCAGGAACTGGACACCTGTGGCCTGCAGATTACAGAGTTACTTTGAAGACCATGTGCCGTCCTCGAACAAGAACAAGATAGACCATGTACCATTCATCCAAAAGATACAACAAGGAAGAATGAGCATTTTGCAAGGATGAAGCCAGATGCCAAACACCATATGAGAACTGCTAATTTAGCACACCTTAGCTAAAACGCTTACGGCATGGCAACCAATCATCAAGTAACATGTATGAGTGATTGCAGACACTTAAGCAATGAGCATTAAGCAGTAGTGGCATGAAACAGTGTATAGAGAAGCGTAAATGTGCCAAAATTGCTTAATAAAGTAGAACGACATACAGCCATGTTGGTGTGATTGTCATTACTCGGCCGACTCTCTGTGGGACCCTCTTCATTGAAGTGGTTTCTAACAGGATTCATCACCCTCCAGCTGGCTGCATCCTTCCCCTTGAACAAGAATTTGCAGGTAAAATAGCTACTGAAAGGTCAAGGGATGAAGAAAAGCAGCCCCACAAACAGAATGGCATTTGTTCCTGCTGCCACTTCAAGTTGAGGACTTCCTTGCTCTCTCCATGCTTCCATTTGCATAATAGAGTTGATCATCTGGCCTTTATCACAGCAGATTGAACATAAATCATTACTGAAACATAAAACACCTAGAGAACACTGCTCACTAAAATAAAAAGTAAGGTACTACTGCTGCCTATGGATACTGCAGGTGATAAAAGAAGCACTTCAATGTTGCTGATTGATTGTCGTTGTTGCAGTTTGCATGAGAGGCTGCAGGAGGTTTTCATGGTCATGCTGAAAGAACAGCTTCTTTTAGTTCACCTCCTTTCTCCCATTGCTGTGAAGCTGTTTAAGAGACTGGACCCCATATCTCAGTATATAACTTACCACCAAAGCTATCCCCATTTTTGATACCCTCATGGACTAAACTGGGCTCCAAACCAGAAGATTTCATCTTACACTGAGATATAGTCATGTACTTAATGGTTATCAACCTAATGAAAAGACCCTCTTGATCTGCAACATTTTACTGAGCCATTCTGCTAAAAATATATTTATATATTATTTTTATGTATTTATTTTATATTTACTTATATATATGTATATGTATGTAAGATTATATTTATTATTTTATATAATGTAAAATATACATCATATATATTATGTCTATATTTTATATACTTATTTATATATATGTCTGGAAAGACACTCTTTTCCTTCTCAACATACAAGCAGCTGCAAGCTTTAATTCCTAACATTTAGAAATATCCTAAAAAGTATGAGTTCTATACTTACTCAACCTTTTTGACAAGGATTCCCTAACTTTTATTTTTGCTAGGGCAAGCTGGATTGCCATGCTTCCTCTGTCTGTGCATTAACAGAATTATTGAAGATACACACTCAGTCCAGGACTTCCCAGGAAAACACTGCACATCTGTGTTTCTGGGCCTCAGGACACCTGTGAGTTACTGCTCCAACCTTTTGGTATTCAACATGGTAATTCCTTCCCTTTACATTTGCCCATAAGATACAATATAGTGGACCATTTCCTTCCCATCTGCTGTAACTGGCTGTCCAAGTTTTTCGGGAGTCTCTCCAAATCCATTTTCATTAACATTTGTATTACTCCTATCTCGTTCACAGGAGACTGACACTACGAGGTTGCAATCTCATCCAACAACTCACATAATTTTCACGAAGTCTTGCCCAAAGAACACTTCAGGGCCTGTGTTGGCACAGAAGCTGTGGTGTTGCACCTCAAGAGGAGTGGGTGTCGTTTGCCCCTTATGTCTGAAAATGCAAAGAGTCTGGGGAACTGAGTATTACCAGTCACAAATTAAAAAAAAAAAAAAAGCAAAACAACTAGGCTTAAAAAGACAATACTATTTAAAGAAGATGCAGGGCCAGGGAGTCTTTCTTCTATCTTTTGTTTTTATTAAACTTTGTGGTTGATTTCAGAATCTTTTAAAATTATTTTAACAATCAAAAGGGCCAGAAACCTACCCTTTTGTGGCATCATTTATCTGTCTCTATCTCTCTTGTTTTTTAGTTCGGATTTTGACTCTTGAAATCCTTGCACGGTCATTGCTTGCCAGCATCCAAGTGCTTGCAATAACAGAAAAAATCTCCCAAGTTTGTGGGTTTTTTAGTCACTGGCAATGCAGTTCTCCAGAGGGAAGTATTAGCCCTGTGCAGAAAACTTGGACCTCACATAAAACAATCCTATTATTTCTTTAAATTTGATCAAAAGCTCTAATATTTTTGCATGTCTTTATTGGCAAAGTGTTTTTCCTTTAAAGGTTTTAATACTTTCAGGCTTTCTTCCATTTAAGATTATAATTGTCTGCTATTTCAGTTAAATGTGACACCAATTTATTTGAAGTTGAGTCATTTTTACCTATAGTTCTAGCTCTGAATTTCACCAGCACCAGTTGGGGCTGTCCATCAGCAGCACATTACTTGAATCTGTACAAAAGATAGAAGGATTTTGATAATTAATCTGGTCTTTCTTGAATATACTTTCACATTTTGATTCTCTTCTTTTTACTACAGTTTGTTTTACTCTTCTTTTTACTACAGTTTGTTTTACTTTACTGTGCTGATATGGCTGCAGCTCAACTCAGCTCAGTTTGTGTTGGTGGGACTGCAACAAAAGATCAGACAAAATCAAGGGGCTCTCCAGTTTCTTTATCTGGAAGAGAAAGAGCTGATATCAACAATTTCATACCCCAAGTCAGAATTTTAAGAACAGGCAAAGTACAAATTCTTCAAACAAATTAATTTATTTGCTAAGGAAATTACCAATCTCATTTGCATCTATTTATGAAATAAAAAATTTCCTTGAAGCTCTTCCTTTTGGATCTCAGCTTCCAGACATTGTCTTCACAGGTCCCAGGTTGTTACATTATAGTCTCACCTCAAGGTTCTGTTGACATCTGAGGCTTTCCTGTAGACAGCATTAGGCAGAAATATATTACAACTAAACATTACACTGGTCTCTGACAGTGATGTATGGACATAGTATTTTCTTTAGACTGGATACAAAGCCCTGAAACATGCCACACTTAATTCCTCTCTTTCACCTTCAAAAGGACAAAAGAAAGGGTGCTCTTAATTATTTTCCTCATCATAAATGTGATCTGTTCTCCTCAAGCATGTAAATGTATCAGCAAAAAGCTGCAGCATTTGAGGAGCCCGACATCTAGTTTTTCTAGTTGCCACTGGCCAATAAGGTTGGAAGCAGAAATCAGTGTAAATCAAATAATGATTCAACCTGGTATAGTGACTAAATGAATTCACAGCTAATAACAAATAAGAATGCAGGCCGACAAGAGAACTAAAACAATATAGACAAGATACAGAATTTGGAGCAGGTGCAAGTCATGAAAGATTGTTTCAAACTGTGCTTTGCATGCAAGAAGAAAAGCTAAAAGACAAAACTAAGTCCTGACAAAAATGCAATACATTGAAGAGAATTTGAAGAGCACTATCTTAACTATAAAATAGAGAGGAAATGTATGGAAATAATTGAAGAAGATTCATAGTTCCTGATTAGGCAAAATAGATACAGACTTAAGTATGCTCTTAATTCCCACAGAAACTAAAGCCATCATTAAAATTTTACCTGTGCTTAAGTGCTTAATTAATTCTACAGTAATCATGGGCTCCTCCTTCAGTTTTCACTGAGCCACAGGATTCACTAGCCTGAGCATTTAAATTGCTCGATACTTTGAAATAGTGCTTTTGTTTAAATGTATAAAACCCACAGTTATAAGATACAATTAGTCTTTCATATTCTTTAACGCTTCTTGCTTGAAGGATCTTAGTAGTACTGGCCGTTGATCCGATAAACATGAACTTGTTCAAGAGTAGAAGACAATAAGAGATCCTCCCTAATATTTTCCTTCTCTATTTAGTGTTTAAATAAGAAAATATAGCTTTTTTTTCTTATCACCAGCATCCCTGAATTGTTTAATCTATACAGTGCAGTAAAAATGTAAAAAGAAAATTATTCTTGAAATTTATGCTAATGTTTTCCCCAGATAATCACTTTCAGCAGAGTAAAATTAAGAAGTTTCTTACTAAAATAATCCAGAACTAAATGTTAAGTGTTTATTCTCTTTCAGAAACACAAGCCACTCAGCAAACAAAAAACTCTAGAGCATCAAATAAATGTGTTTTACGTACAGTCATGAGGCTCCTATCTGAAGTAAATTAATAATGAACCTCAGGTAAATATATAATGGTGGCTTTATAATTGTGTTTCTGAGGATGAGCCTAATTACGTACATTGATGTGAGTAATATAAAATCAATAACCATTTTCCATTCCAAAAGAATGAATTAAAACCCATTATGCAACTAAGACTTTGTTGTTATTTTTAAAAATAATCAGCATAATAGGCAATAAAAACTGGAGCAAAGAAAAAATTAGAGCAAAGAGAGGAGTAGAACAATTTTTACTGAAAGCTATAACAAAATCTATAAATCCCAAATGAGATGAAAAAAGTTGCCAAAAGCAACAAAAGCTAGGTTCTAGAACATCTAGACCTGGAACCATAGGACTTTCACCCATAGCACATCACTTGGTGCCTTAGAATCACACAGTCATAACAGGTCAGAAGGGACCTTCAGGGGTTATCTAGTTTGACTCCTTGCTCAAACACATCTTATCAGATCAAGTTGATCAGGGCTACGGGAGTCTTTGAGCAACATCTACAACATCTTTGAGCAATCCAGTCCGGGGTTTGACCATCCTCATAGTATAGTTTTTCCCTTTTACCTAGAATATGTAATTTACTGTGCTGCAATTTGTGTCTGTTGGCTCTTGTGCCATTATGGTGCACCTGTGAGAAGAGGCTGGATCCATTTTCCAGTCCTGTCCTGCAGTCAGGTAGTTGTAAGAAGCAAGAAGGTCTCCTTGTCTCCAAGCTGAAAATACCCAGCTCTATCAGCCACTTCATATGCATCATGTTCTCCAGTCCCTGACAGTTTTGGAGGCCTTTTGATTGACTCTGTTCCATGTGTAAATATTGTTCTTGTACTGGAGGGAGTCCCAAACGAGTGACAGTACTGAGATGAGGCGTTACGAAAGATCATTCCCCTGGCCCTCTTGTTAATTCAGCTCAAGATGCTGTTGGCCAACTTGGCTGCAAGGGCACAGTGCTGACACACATTCAAGCTGTCCTCTAGGACACTGAGGTCCTTTTCTGCTTCCAAACAGCTCCTAGCCTGTACTACTGCATGGGGCTATTCCTTCCCAGATGCAAGACCTCGGAATTGCTCTGGTGGAGCTCTCTCCAAATAGCAGCCCTGGCCTCCAGCTGAATTCAGCTTTCAAAATGCAACAAAATAATGTAAAATCTAGAGAGCTGTGGTGGGAAAGGAGCCCACCACAGCTCTCTGAGAAACTCAGAAGTTTCTCAAGGGAAATGAGAGAACCAGATGGAGATCATAGTTTCAGTTATCTCTAGAAGTTACTCACAATGGGAAGGAAGTATTACAGAAATGCTTAGTTGGCTAATCATTCCTCTATCAGCACTAAGGAGTTGGTTTGGTCTTCTGTCTTACCATATTAAAAACCAGTATTTGTGCTGATTTCATAAGAGATATTGGAAATTTGCCTTATGAGATTGGTATCATATGTTATTATACATATATATATATACACATATATATATATATATATATATAATATATATGTTTGCTTCCCACAACATTTTTATTTTGTATCCATTTTGATTTGACAACAGTGACAGTTCTAAGTCACAAACTAAAACTGAGTCTTTCTCACACAATTTTTTGCCCCAGAGGAGCTGCCTGGGAGCTCTCACAGACCGAAATATGCAGTACTCTGCAGCTGGTGTACCTAAATTCATTTTGTGATGGAATCTTCTCAGAAGGAAGATTCTGAAAGCTGTAGTTACCATCTGGATTTATCTAATTCTTCAGTTTGCTCTATTACAGGAAAACCGTGCATTAAGACAAGTCTTTCAAACAGTTGCATTGGTAATCCTTGGGCTCTGTAGATTCTATAAATCTTTGAGTCTTTTAAGATGTATAACCTTTAATAGTTTGCCATTGCTTCTGTCAGGATGGTGGTGCTCCCTTTGCAAAATATGTAAGCTAGAGTCCACAAAAACCATTTGTGGTCAGGGAATGTAACTTTGGGATAAATTTCCAAGACAGATTAGGCAAATTTGGCCTAAATTTAGAATAGTTAAATCAAGTTCACAAAATACCTTGACAGCAGAACACAAGACAGGAGGAAACCTCTGTCAGGTCCACCAGAAACTGTTACTGAATTACACGTAGGATGTTCAGATGCTCCTCTTAATGCATGACACCACTAAACCATAAATTATTCAAGGAGTGATTTTTTCCAGTACACAGCAAATACCATCAATGACTGGTGATCTTAGGAATGTGGTCCCTGTAGTACAGAACGGATGTTATTGTAGTGATATAACTGCTTCACAGGACCTATGACATGAACTTCTGTGTCTGGTGAATGGAAGACAAAGTGACATATGTAAATTGTTTTTGATTCACCTTCCATTGTGTGTTGCAGGATATCTTGGTGCTATTACGTCTTACAAGATGACTTTTAAAAGATTAATCTGTAATACACTTCCTTGACTTTGCTTTCATTGGGGTCTCTTGCCATGTCATTAAAAGGTTTCAAAGGGGGAAAAATATGAAATGTTCTAAAATGCTCATAATTATCATTGCCTAATTATATGAGAAGCCACCTTCTAGCAGCTGTGGCACAAGTACTGGCCAAACAAAAAAAACATGTAACAAAATGCTGCTGTCTTTAGTCTGAGCATCCAAATCTGTTCTGGAATCTTCTGTGACTTGGCACAAGTGGTATGGATGATATGGTCAAGGAAGGAGAGGTAATGCCCTTCACGTTTCTTCGTCAACAGGCTATAATAGCCCTTATACGAAGCCCTAAATAAGCTATAGGCATAGACTTGGACATAGTTCCGTTTTCAGCATCTTAATAAGGAATAGTAATGTTAAAACAATTACTAAACATAATCTAAATACTTCTTCAAGCAACTCTGTGGATTGGGTAAGACAGGCTCTATCTTTTTTTTCCTACCATTTTGTTTTCCTACCATTTGGTGGGGCTAGCACTGGACACTCCTGGCCAGGAAACAGTATGTGTTAGATAGAGCTGTTTGGGAGAAGTGGAGAACAATTTCTTCCTAAAGACAAGTTTTACAGTGCAACCACTCGAGCTCTCCAGTCACGCGTGGTGCATGTTCAAAAGCCGGGGGACATGGGCTAAAGCTGCAATGCCTTGGGACCTCATAGCCAAGCCCTCCCATTTAGGGCTGAATTCACATCTGCGTGTGGAGCACTATAACACCAGATTATCCTTTCTATTAACAACAGCAATTCTCGTGTTTCCAAGGACTTTTGTTTGGGTTTTTCCCAGAAATTTTGTCTTAATCTCTACTTTGAGAGGGGAAAAAAAAACCTCAAAAAAGTGAAATATTCATAGCTAGCTCGCAGAGGAGGTCAGAGGTGGAACAGAGCGGGAATTCAGGCGCTGGGTCCCGGGGACTCGGTCTGGAGCCGTGAGCCCCGCGCAGGCTGCCGGAGGGCGCGGCTCGTGGAGGGCGGGGCGCGGCTCGGGAGCGGCGGGGGCCCCAGGCTCGGCGGGACCGCGCCGGAGCAGCGGCCGACGCGGCCCGGCGCGGCCGCCCGGCAGCCCGCGATGCCTTGGGACCGCCGGGCGCGCCGGCCACGCCGCGGGGCATGGTGAGCCCGGGGCGGTCGCTCCCCCCGGGGACCCGGCGGGCGGCCTCGCTGCTCTGCCCCAGCCTCCTCCTTCTGCTGCTGCTGCTGCTGCGGGGCACCGTGGCGCAGAAAGGTGGGTGCGAGAGCGGCGGTGGGCGAGCCCCGTAGCCCCAGCGGCCGGGGGAGGGAAACCAACCCTCCGGGGCTCTGCTGCTGGGAGGGGGCGCCCCTCGGCATGTGGCCCTTCACGCCGAACCTTTCCCCTGCCTGACCCACAAAGGGCGAGAGAAGAGCCCTGTTTTGGAAAAAGAAAAAAACAAACCAAAACCAAAACAAACCAAAAAACTAAACAAGGAACATTTTTTTCCTGCCCGCTCCCGCACTCCCACGGGGAGCTGGCGGCCGGAGGGCTTCACTCGGGCGGGGCTCGACCGCGGCTCGGCGGGGAGCCGTGGCTGTGGAGGCAACCCGGGGCACAGGGGCAGGGCAGGGGCTGAGTGGGGTTTGGCATGCCCGGCCCGCGGGTGACAGGCCCCCTCCTGCAGGCTGTGAAGTGTTCGGTGCGAGCCAAGAGGCGGATAAAGGGGAGATTCTGCTTGCTGTGAAAATAAACTTACACTCGCCCGAGAGTATGCAAAGTGACTAAAAAAATAGGGGTGAGAATCCGGAACGTGTGACAGACAGAGTAGTTGGCGTTGTTGGGTTTTGGGATTTTTGTTTGTTTTGTTTGTTTGCGGGTTTTGTTTTTTGTTTGGTTGGTTTTGATTTTTGGTTTGATTTGGGTTTTTTTTTTTAAGAGAAATCGACGAAATTCCACTCCTCCTCGGGTGGAATTAATGAGCAGGCTTTAGCACTGTGAAAATTACAAGGCACAGTTTGGTCACTTCATGGCAGAAGATCAGAGGATGCCACTGTGACTGTCACTTTGATCATGTGCTTGGGACAAAGTGGTGGGAGTGAGTGTTTTGACAGCACCTTGAAACTCACTTCTGGGTTTGGGAAGATTAATTTTGTGGTTTTCAATTCCACTTGCTCCTTGCATTGGTCTTGCATCGTTTCAGAAACTGATCTCCTCAGAAACTGTTTTGTCACATAACTTTTTCTATCTCACAGATGGAAATATGGTTGAATTTCAGAAATGCTGCATTTAAATGCACAAAGGAAATAGCAACTATATGCACTTTACTGTTTATGCATCTAAATTAAACAATTAATTAAAATTAATTAATTGAATGGGAGAAACTCAGTGTTGCATCCATAGAGCAAGGTAGTTGTGTGGACCTTTTCCTCTTATTTCCAGCTAATTGCATTTATGTTCCTATACACCTACAAAACAAATGCTTATAAGCATTTGACACAGTTAGGTTTGTTTTCTTGTAATGTATAATGGAGCTGGAGAAGAACCTATTGAGGCGGCTTCCAGCCGGGATGTGCCCGGTGGGCTGCCTTGGCCAGGATAGCTCAGTGGTGCTCAGCACAGCGTCCGAGTTCCCAAGCAGGTCCCAGCCGCAGGCAACCTTAAGCAAGCTCAAGTGATACCAGCTCTTTGTGATTTCAGCTCTTTAGCTTGCTGGTGCCACAGCCGACGCCGGGAGAGAGAGAGGAGGAGGCCTCTTCTGTGGGTTCCGAAGTGTGAGGTTCAGAAGAATTCTTTATTGGGGATCTCCACGAAGGGTCTCAGTGACAGCTCTTCTGCCGAACCAGGCAGAATTAGGGGTTTATATACCTGACAGGGGTTTTGGAAACTGTCCAATAGTAAGGGTCAGGGGAAAGTGACCTATAGGCTTACAGAGAGATAAGCAGGGTCCAAAGGCGGAAGAGAGGGGCTTCTAAGGCCCAGTCATCATGACTTGGCATTTCCTAGCTCAGGCTTCTGACCGCCAAGGAGGCCTTGCAGGCCCTGGGCCTGCTACAAGAACCCATTTGTTTTTGAGAGGAAATTGGGCTGTTTTAACAGCCTGTCTTTTGAAGGTAGTTGCTGGATGAGACAGGCAGCAGCAAGGTGTTAGTTCATGCTGTAGGAGCATCGTGCTTGTGGTGACCTGACACTTGTGTGACCTTTTGGTGAGCAGACCGAGTTTGTTATTCTAGGAGAAGACTGAAATAACTGGGGGGGTAGGGAAGAGTCATAATTTACCTGCATATGATTGAGTCAAACTGGCTCGCTGAGTAGTCAGGGGTGTGTTAAAGGGAGTGGGACCATGCAGCAAGAAGAGGAGCTTGTGAGGACAGCAGGCTTTTAGGTATGTGTCAAACTTCATCTTTCTGTACTTCGGGTAACTGCCGAAGACCTTCTACCCAGCATTTCAATTAGCAGTGTTTCTCTAGTTAATGCTTAAAGTTAGCTCAGAAGTTTCACTTTTGAGCAGGAGGGGAACCGTTCTATTGACAAGCACCATTTTATTTGCTAACAAAGCAGAGCTTGTTGTAAGGTGAGGGACTCTGCTATTGTCGAATACAATGCTTTAATATGAGTAACTGCTAGAGCTTCTAAGAAGAGTTCTGCTTGTGAGGGACTGTTCCCTTGCCAAAATATTTTCATTTATCTTATTCTAGAGAAAGTTGGGGAGCCTGTGTCCTGTATCTCTAAATGCTGGCATAATTCTAATTTGGCTAAGGAATCCCATATAGAAATGAAGCTGCTGTCTAGCTCTTGAAAGTCTGTACAAAGTTACTACTCAATTAGGGCATTAAATATGTGATCAGGCTTCTAAGAGAATATCTTGATTGACAATGAAAGTAACCAAGACTTGGGAAATTTTACAATTAAAGTTGCTTTTAAGCTCTTTTATAAAAGTACAGCTAGTGATACTATGTAGGAACCTAGCCTCATTCATTACCTTAGAGAGGCTGATCCTCTGTTACTAAGTAATTGTTACTTTTTTTTTCTACTGTTCAGCAGCTCTAAGCCTCACATTAAACATGGTATTTAGATCTTTTTCTGAAGATAGAGTTTTCATTTCTCACATGCTTTTCTGTAGAGCACCTTACTGGTATGAACTGATTTAAAAATAGCATTATTTTGGTCAACATGAAGCTTGGTTTTAGTATTTGGTCAAGTGGTGCTCCTCTCCTTCCAGACAGCAGAAAACTGAGAAATGAAAAAGTGCAGGTATTGCTGTGGTGAATATGTTTTTCACATAGTCCACTGTATTATCTTGTAGGATTCAAGTGAAATTTTTTTCAGTCTATCATATTTAAAATCATTCAGTGTATGTAATTCAGAATTCCTTGGTCAAGGACTTGAACTTGAGTGTGTTGTTGTCTTCAAAAACTGAGCATTTTGTATTAGCTCTGACACCTTCAGAAGCGCCATGTGCTGCATTTCATAATCTTGTGCCTTGGGGACTGTCTAGCTGATGGCTGTGCAAGTCAGCTCTTGTGATTTTTGAAACAGTTGTGTAGTGATTCTAGATCCTGATTGCAAGGAAATTGATATTTGAAAAATACTTAGAGTATTTTTTTGTTTTTCGTGTAATTAAGCAGGTGCGAATGAAAGCAAACCAGCAGCTAAGCTTGCTGCTCTTATCTTAGTGGATTCAATTTTGAGAAACAGCATTCTTAGCAGCTTATTAGGTACTGACATAAATTTGGTATGGTCTGTTCATTAACCTTTTTTTAAATAAATTTAGAAAAACACAGCTAGAGGAGGAATGATTGCTTAGCTTTCATCAAAGTAGAAGCTGAATAATGTGTCAGTAATTCTGAAGGTACGAAGCTTGTAGGGTCTGTAGAGTAAGAACGTTGTTACCACACAAACTAATTTGGTAGCCATCTGTTGGGATTTCTAGTGGATACCAATGTACCTGGGAAACTGGGAAAAAGTGCCTAAAGTTAAAAGGAACCTTTTATTCTGAAGCTGATTCCCCAGTGACTTGAAGCAGATTTATTTGCAGGTTTAAAAAAAAAAAATTAGCATTGGTTGCTTGTTTTTGAATGAGACTCCCACATTTTGTTCTAAACAAATAGCAGCCCATCAGGATGCTGTTGTATGCTCAAGCCTGATTCACCACTGTAGCTTAAAAATGTTTGCTGCAGTGTAGCTGAGAAAAATAATTTCTGAATGTCTGGTGCTGAGTTAACGTCATCTGAAAAATTTAAGTGAAAGAACTAATGTCCCTGTGCACATTGAGCCTCATGAAATGGTTTTCCATGGCCTTGTATTCAGGGTCTCAGCCACAGTATTCGTGAATCATTTGTGTTTTCCTTGTTTCTCATCAGTTCCTCAGTGTGCTCTCCTCTCCACAGTGTTCCTGGTCTCACCTCTGCTTGTCCCTCCCGCAGGGAGTAGGCAATGGTGGCTCTGGCTGTGGCCAGTCCAGAACTGGGCAGGTGCTGATCCGTCAGCTGTAGTTCGGGGAGAAGCAATCAGGCAAAGAGAAGATGGCTCTAGCTGCATATCCAGCGGCTGAGCAAGATGGAGGGAGACTGCAGCTTCTCCTTCAGAGTCCTGGAAGAGATGATCTCTGGCTGTGCCAGGGGCTGACAAGGGTTCCAGCTGCTGGGGTAGCCCATTGCAGGTGTGTCTTTTTCTGCTGCAGAGAGCTCTGGGCATGTGAATACAGAGCACTGCCAGAAATCACTCATGTCTGTCACATGAGCAATTGCCGTGTGCTGCCTTGCACACAAGTGCCAGTTTGCTAAATTAGATTGGGTGGTGTCTCACTGCTCTTTGTATCTATTGTCCTTGGCTGGGCTCATCTGGAAGAAAGGGGTCCACAGCCAAACCCAAAAGGAATTATTTTGATTAAAAAGACCCTCAGATCTTTGCATGGGAGATTTATTGTCCCTCAAAATAACATCAGATTAAGTATTTTATGAGGAGGAGGGCAGTGCTCTAACTAACTGTTTCGCTTTTTTAATGGCACAGTTTTAATTAAGAGTGCAAAATGTTTTGAAGATGCAGTTGTACAGCTTGAGGATTCAGGGATTGGTACCATTTAGGCAGGACTGCTGAGCCAAATCCTTTTCATCCCTGGGTTGAGAAGTATGGAAGAATTTTTCAAGACCAGGGCTCAATGTTACAGAAGGCTTTTTCAGGTTTTCTGATGCTCTTTTTAACGTCCCAGCATTGTACCTTGAAGATATATTTAGAGAGGAGGAACAGTGCTGTAAAGAATTTTGTGGAGGAATGCTGTTCCTGAAGGGAATTGAGCTGGTACTGGAAGTATAGACCTAACAAGAGTGGATGGATATTCTTTGCTTTTCAAAACAAGAATCTCAACAACATTATTTTTCCCCCTCCAGTTAATGAGCCTTATTTGAAGTGGATATGTGAATCTGTTGGGCAAAATGTACACCTGTGTGTTCTGCAGAGCATCCTTTCTGGGAGGGTGCCTCCCAGTATTGGCTTGGTTCAGCCCAGCTCATCTGGGAGCCTGTTGTGAGTTTGTGCTAGCCTCGTGCGTTCCTGTAAAGAATGAAGGAATCACCCTTTTGTGTAAATACCCTTTGTAGCTCTCATGCTCATGAGAATGTTCTGCAGTTTGGATATAAGCAGTACAGTGCATGTTGATTTTATATATATGTCTGTGGCTATACAAATCAATCATCTGAGCTGGTGTTAAAAAAGCAATGTAAGTGTTCTTTTAGAAGCTTGTATGCTGTTACTGTGTGCATCTGTGTGCCAGTGACCTTCTAGCACGTTAGTGCAATCTTTATGAAAATTATTTTCCTGCTGCTGTATGGAGATGTTCAGCTTTCAAGGTTTTCAGAAGTGTTTTCTTACGTTATTATTATAAGAGAAAAAGAAATGTCTCATTTCTCTGCAATTCTGCCAACCTGCTTTATGCTGTGGGAAATGATGTGTTAGGTTTTTAATGTGATCACTGCTGCTCTGTGTGGTTTAAGTCATCAGCTGGTTAAGGGCTGCCTTGAATGCATCAGCTTTCATAGGTCAGATAGTCAGCAGTTCAAATGCAACCCTTGTTGGAAATGTTGCTCTGTGTATTGTGAAATGTTTCTATATTGGTTATTTTATTCATATTTTGAAAGGCTTTTAAAAAAGCTGTTGATTGTCACCCCCACTTTTATAACTGCACCCTGCGCTTTGGGAAAACCTGGAATTTGTTTTGTAGTCAAACTATTTCCTTCCCTTCTGCATTTTTTGACTGAGTTGCTGTTAGATTAATTTCTCTAAATCAAATGTTATGGAACATTCAGATTAATTTCTCTAAATTCAGCATCCTTTTAATTAAGACAGTGTAGTTGAAACCATTGTCCAAGCACAGAGTGTGAATTTGTTACTAAACTGAAGTTTGGGGAGATGGAGAGGGAGAGCAGGAGTAATACGGATGTAGAAGGCCATGTGGTAACTTGTATTAAGATAGAATTTTCAGTCCTGGGGTTTTTTTATATACCCCAGAATGGTGGGTTGTTATCTGTGAAGCTTGTTCATTAATGCAGTAATGAAATATCAAATTTTACTAAACTGCATCTTTTACCATCCATTAGTGGAGGCAAACGGTTTGAGTTGTGCTATTTATAGTCTGCTTGAACTTGTTGCTTTATAACTGAACACTTTGTTATTTGAAACAAAAAATACACTTGAAAATTTGATAGTGACTTGATGTCACTATTTTTTTTTTCACAGATTTTGAAAATGGCTTCTGGTTGATGCATTTTTTGTCTAGTGTGTGGGAAAAAAAAAACAAAAACACCAAAAAAACCAGAAACCTGAACACCAGCCCTTGAATGGGTAAAAAGCATTTAACCCTTCCCACTTCACATCTTCACTAGTTAATCCCCCCTCTAAATCTTCCTCCCAGATGTTCAAGTTTTCTAAATACGCTTTTAGCTCAAGGAAGAGGTTTTGTTATCTAGGATTGGAATATTATCTATCAGAATGACAATTCTTGCCAGCTACTCATCTTTGGATTGTCAGTCTTGCTGGAATTTAATGGATTGTGCATGAGGTCACATGGATTCTTTTTTAAATTTTTTTTCCCAAAATGGTTTTGCTGATAGAACCACTTCTTAAAAGCAACCCCTCTGATTTTCTTGGTTTTTTTACTTTAATTGCTGTCAGAGGTAAAAATTTGATGCATCCTTGTGAATACTACTAATGGTGGAAAAGGGGACTTTAAAGTTTGACGTGCTTCTGAGAATGGTTGTGAGCAGGTAATTCTTCTGTTGTGGTTTCTAAACAGGAGAATGGTGTAAACGCTTTCCAGAGTGATGCTGTCAGTCATCAAACTAATACTGTTTATTTTGACCTGACATTTAATCAAGATTTGTGTATAAATGTTCTATAAAATTATTCCAGATTTGCAAAAGGATAATTATTTTTCATTCCTAAGTACCCTTCTCTCCTCCTATTCAGTGATCCATTTGTGATTTTCCTAAACTTAGATCGGGCCATCATAAGACCTCAGATGTTGCTTAACTGTGAAGAGGGAATCTTTTCAGGTCTCTTAATTGCAAATTCTTGCAATTTGGAGTAGGAGTACTTGTTTCAGTGCCCAGTTGCTGCTTTCGATGTTGAAGGATAACACTGAACTGTTTTAGCAGTTGTGCCACAGCTCTCTTTAGTTTCACCCCGATATAAAATTAAAAATGCAAAAATAAGATTTGTAAAGTGTTTTAATTAGACTTGGCAAGACAAACCGCTTGTATAGCTACTTGCATGTAAACATGGAGGTTTTTCTGGAGAGAAACCTCACAGGAATGAGGCAAGTGGAAGATCCTCAGTATCTTGAGTGGCAAGATGAATTACAGTGGTGCAATTTTGCGTGGTTACTCCTCAGAGTTGAGAGTTTTAGCCTCTGATAGTGCACCACAGAGCTATAGCATATGTGCTGAGTATGTTGTGCATGTATGATTGCCTTCGGGACCACACAGGGTTTCACAGCTGGCAGCTGCTGTATCTTCAGCAAGACTGTAGCCAGTAAAAGTTATTTTAACTTGGCTCCAGAAAGGTTAAGATATGAAGAAAAACATCTTGCCTTGTTCATTGTGGTGGAAAGAAGTCATTGGTGCTTAATTTTTCTTTTGCAAATCTGTGAGTTTTGTGATAAACCAAGAAACCCTAAACCATACTATCTGTTAAATTCTGTTTTTATGCAATTGTGTGTGCAAAGTATATCTCATCATCTCAAGGGTAGAAAGAGGAATGCGTTAAATTGAATGCTTTTGAACACTTGTGTACTAAGACTAGTGATGATCAGTTTTTGTCTTTTTCCTAAGTATATTTGAAAATTTCATATAAAGCATTTCTGTTACTTTATGTCTTCATTTTTGAAGAGATGTTTTCAAGTTCTCCAGTCCTGCTACACAAGGCATCATTTCCTTCTTGCTACGAAGAAGATGCAGCAAATCTGATCGACAAGCTTAAAGTTCACAGTTTTTACTGAAGCTTCACACACTGACTTTCTACATGCTCTCGCTATACTTTTTATGATAAATTTGGCACTTAAAAATGGTGACTTAAACATTGAAATTTACTGTCATCTTCCTAGTTTATCATCTTGTTATTCAGTAATTCACAATGCTTATTTTATTGGTTGTATTCATACAGGGTCAAAAGTGTGGCAACATCTTTGTTTTAAGGAAATATCTACAGGGCAAAATTAGGAATGAAGTGCCTTTTAGAACAGATTGTGTATTAAAGTAGATGATGCTAGAATGAAGCCAAGTCATTCAAAATGGGGAAACTCCAAATAGTCCCCATTGTAATTTTGAAATTAGATTAGAAAATAAATGTTAGAAATAAAGATGATACTGTATGCCACCTGCACTGGGAGAAGGAACTGCTGGTGCACAGATGTGGAGTGGGACTGTTTGATCAATTGGACGATAACCTTTAAAAAGGGTTACAAATACGTGTAAAGTCTCTCTTCTTGTTGCAGCTGTGGGGTGCAAATAATGACAACTGTGTTCTGAGGTTTTCAATGACAACTGTGTTTTCAGATTTTTTTTTTAAGCATCCACACATCTTTTTTTCTATTGTTGTTTTTGTTGGGTTTTTTTGTTTTGTTCAGGTACATGTAGAGGCAGCCGGTCAGGGGTCTGATGGCTCAACCTGGACGCCGCAACCTTGCCAGAGGTCCCGCAAGAGACAACTTTCTAGGAGTTTGCAGTCCTTCAGCTGCAGGGTAACAAGGGGCAGGCAGTTCAGCTCTTAGCAGTAATTTCAGCTCTTAGTGATTTCAGCTCTGCCTTGTGAGGGGTACCCAGGCCAGCACAGGGACAAAGAGACAGGAGCACCGTGTGGTTATTCCGCAGAGATATCCTTGTATGGATGCCAGTGATGGCAGCTCCCTCCTGAACAGGGCAGAAACTGGGGGTTTTATGGGGAAGAGCGGGGGTGGTAAAAGGGGGAAAAAACCAATCAGTCCTAACAAATCTACATGGGTTCCAAGGCCTGCTGGGAACTCACCATGACCAGGAGGGATTTCTCATCCAGGAGTGTTTGAGAAGATCTTATCATAGCCCATTCAAGGGATACCTCTCCAAGGGAGAGGGCTGGCATGCCCATCTGTCTCCACAGGTACCCAAACCAGGAGCTTCCTCCCTGCCATCTTCTGTTGATTCCATGGTACCAAAAACTATTCTTACCTGTGGCTGCTGCTGTCTCCCCCTGTCCCTACCTTGCATCCTCTGCATTGCTCAGGCTCACTGGCTGGTGGGCCATGCCCATCCTTCACCTAGCAAAGGGCAGCTGGCATGGGAGGCTGGGCTGAGAACTGGGCTGCAGCCCAACAGGGTACACTGAGCACTGGCAGTGGGTTGGGGCAGGGAAGGGGCAGCAGCTCCTGAGAGCCCAGATGGTGCTGCCACCATGGATCTGCAGGTTAGGCTGTACAGTCTCATTTATTAACTGGAAAAGGAAGGGGGAAGTATTGAGTGTAGTGTTAATTTAGCATGTGAATTATTGGTATGATTGGACAACTTTTTTGCCTCTTAGTTGACATGTGTGAGGCTTGTGAAATTTCATGTAGTCCTAGTGTGGGGAGGAGTTTGGAGAACTTCCAAGAATTTTGAAGCTCATTCTGACCATGACCATTGCTTATTGTCATAGTGTTTTGCCTGACCGTCTGTGTGTTATTTTTCATTTATTCATCAGCACTTAAAGCACTGAAGCACAACAGTGTTTCTTTTTAGGAACATGTTGGTGTAGATTGCAAAGTAAATGCTGTGTCTTGGGAAGTGGGCAAGCTGCATGTGCCAGCCAAACAAAGACACAGAGTATGAGTGTCACTGTGAGTCAGTCTGGCCAGCAGATCAGAGGGACCTCTGCATTATGTACCACTGAGCATACAGTCCTCTCACAGATTCCTCATGTAAATCACTTTTCACCATGCCTAGCCTGTCCTTGTAGGCTCCTTTTGCCAGCATACTATTTAAGCAAGTCGTAGTTGTCC
Source organism: Onychostruthus taczanowskii (assembly GCF_017590055.1). Lineage (NCBI taxonomy): Eukaryota > Metazoa > Chordata > Aves > Passeriformes > Passeridae > Onychostruthus > Onychostruthus taczanowskii. Next base: position 7,043,243 of record NW_024500794.1, read on the forward strand.
CTGGGGACTTACATAGTTTCCCTGGCATCAGTAAGTGAAAGCATTGCAGCACAGTCTTACACAGCTGATGTCTCTTCTGTTCTTTTAGTAGTAGTCAGTTCAGTTAGTACATCACAGCACAGGAAGTACATGTCTTACCTGCTCTGGCAACTTAATAATTTTAGATCATTATTTTAAAATGGTATCATATTTTGGCTGCTAAATTTAGGATTCCTAAGTGTTACTCTTTTGTGTAAAATTTAGTGGCTGATAGCTATGACTGGAGTTCCAGAGGGAATGATTGTAAAGCTGCATGTACAGATTAAAATAATAAAGTGCTAATTATCACTAGCCCAGCACGTGGCCCATATTGTAAATGAAAACAGTAAAATTTTGTTGTAATGGCATATGAAATTTTGCACTTTTGCTGTAAGAACAAGAATCAGCCTCTGTCTCCTCTCACCCTCTCCTGTCACCCCACTGAGCTGCCAACATTTTAAAAAGCAAAATGCTTACTGTGCTTTTGTCCTGTTCCTGTCTTTGTTAAACCTCATCCCATAATTTCATTAACTGTCTAAGGGTGCCCCACAGCAGGTAAATCAATCCAAGCTGAGTGAGTCATAATCCCACCTGCCCTCTACTCCTTGCCCTGCCATTGGCAGTGGCACCAAGGGCTGCCTCAGAGAGCTGGGTTGACGAAACCCAGCACTGTGTGGTGGCAGTGGGTTGGGGCACGCTCTGCAGCCAGCTTGTTCCTCAAGCCAGTGCACCACTCTTGTGTGACTGCTCTTCTCAGGGTTGGGATGGTTTCTGCCTCTCTGGCTGGCATTCAAGATAGTTTAAAATGCAAGCATGGGTTGGCAGTGCTGATGAAAGAAGCAGTTGCTGGTGTTCCCCTGCTGTCTTAACCCTCTGTCAAGGAAGGCACTGCTGCATATGCATACTCAAATAAATTTGGGGATTCATCTAGGTTAAAACCAACAGCTATTTTTGTGCTAAGTCCCTGCTCTGGTTGGCCATGTGGTTGCATAAATATTTGCCTCCAGTACCAGAAAGGGTGTGAGAGCATGTGGCCAAAAGTGAGAGACAGACAAGGCTTGCTTTTGTCTGTGGCTGTGCTGATTTAAACTGCCTTCAAGTGTTTATTGAGCTGTGGCCTTGCTTATGGCAGTGTGGGGTATTTCATGTTGTGAAACACCTGTAGTGGGATGAAATGCCCAAACCAGTTTCTGTTACTGAGGCAAGTAAATGGCGTTAAGATCAAAGTGGACTGTGTGCTTGCTGGCTTGTTAAGAAAATTAATCCTGACAGTGGAACAGATTCCTTCCTGAAGAACATCACTCTGTGGAATTTGCTGGAAATAGCAGTGGGTTTGGAGGACACAAATAAGGGCATTTGAAAATACTTGGAAAAGCTATTTGGAATTTGATGTCTCTGTGATTTAATTCCTCAGTGTTTCTTATTCATGGAACTCTTTTGTTCTTTGTGTAAGCTTTCTTGTCCACTGAGAAAAGCAAAAAGCAGATGCAGTGTCTTTTAGTGGTATGCTGAGAAAAAGTAAGGAAATGCAGAGCACAGGAGCTGAACAGAAGAGGAGAAAATATAGTAATGCATTGAATCAGAAAGAGTTGTATATTTGAAGTTAAAATGAATGTTTTAAAATAACCTTTTTTACCTATGACTCTTATAGGTTTGTTTAGTTAAAAAAGTTTCAATTACATCCAATATTTAGTCACAAACATACAGAAAATAATAGCTCATATATGTAAACTCTTCTCAGGAAACCCACTGGTTAAATTGAATCTGTTCAAAAGGCAGTGCCATGTGTTAAAATTGAGGTTCGTGTTTTGATATGCATCAGCTGTGCTTTATAGGTTATAATATTGAACTGTCTAATGTCTTTATCATTCACTCTTCTCCAAGTCAGGAATGGGAAAATATTCACTAGTCTAAAAAATTATTTTAAACATGTTTTGATAGTGAGAACAAGTTTAGCGGTCACTAACAGCAACTGTTCTCCAGGGGGAAAAGCTCTGACTTCAACAACTACAAAGTATAGTTAATTTTTTTTTTTGGGTTTTTTTTTTTTTTTTTTTTTTGGTTTTTTTGGGGTTTTTTTTTTTTTTTTTTTTTTGTTTTTTTTTGTTTTTTTTTTGGTGGATATTAATAACTTAGCACCCACTCCTGCATGTTCAGTATTCTTTCATTTTATTAAATTCCACATTTTCTTCAAGTATCAAAATCCTGTGGATTTCGTATCTTTGTGTTGGTCTGAGTCCTGTATTTTGTTGATGTAAAGAACTTGGCTCTAAGAAATTGTTTTCAACCATCTGCATGATTGCATCAGACGTCAGAGTGCCATAGCCCAGGAGTCATACGAACTCCTTCAGGAGCGTTCATCCAGGCTGCATTCAGAGGTGCCTGCAGAGGAGATGGATCCTTCTTCTGATGGCACCAGTCTGCCTTCTTCTGTCAGCTGCTTAAGAGTTGCCCTTGTTTCTAACACAGGTTTTGGTGACAAGCTGAATTTTTCCTCTTTGCTGTGAACTTGGTCCCCAGGACATGTGAGAATGGATGCACATCTGCAGCCCCTCCATGTGTCAGGTGTGATGTGTGCACACCAGTGACCTGGTGCTTCTGCAAAGGGCTCTGTCTATCTATCTGTCTATCTATCTGTCTATCTATCTATCTATCTATCTATCTAGTGTGGGGAGCCTGTGGTCTGACAGAGAAGTCTGAAAGAAAGCAGGAGACTTGTTCAGCTGTGTACTGACAACAAAGGTTGTTAACCCATCCAGAAATAATTGATTAGGGGATTTATGTAACCCATCAAGGAATAATTGATTAGGGGATTTATGTCTGTCTTCTGTGTGTTCTTATTCTACTCTCACAGGTTAACAGAAGCAAAAGATTCTGTGGCACTTAATGACTTGCAAATTAACCAAGTGACTAATGTCCTATATATGCTGCTCTAGTGAAAAGAATTGTACTTTTTCTTGGAGAAATTGCTGAGTATTGCAGATTACCCCTTGATGCTGGATGTGTGTATGTGTCTCTGGAGTTCATCAGTGGTGTTTAAAGAAGTGTGGTAGAAATGATGAAGCACCACATTATATGGAGAGGCTAAAGAACTGCCCTTTTATAGGCATATACATCTTAAGCAAGATGTGGGTTCAGGGATCTGCAAGTTTCACTGGAATTGTGATTTTTAAAATTTTCCAAATAGCTCATGAGTGATGCTACTGCCCTTGGCAGACTGTGTATGCCATGGTAATCTTCAGATTCTTCAGGCATGAAGTGTCTGGCATTTCTGTTATCACTAACCTAAGTGAAATAGAATAAAAAGATCTAAAGTGTCCATTCAGAATAAGCTACTTTTAAAAATCGACTTCATAGCAAGATGCTGCAGTTCAGCACAACGGTTTTTTCTTCCCCTGCCTTTCTAGTATGATTTGACAGCAAGTTTTTAATATGCATAGAGGTGTGTTTTTCCTCTCATGTTTTTAAGAAGGCCTACAACACAAGGAAGATTTCAGATTGACGTTTTCATTAAATTGTGTGAAGGAAATTAGTTTTTCTTTCTAGCCATGGGAAACAAGACATTGTTCCAAACTGCAAGAGGTAATGTTGTAATTTTTTAGTGATGTGTCTTTAAAAGAAAAGTCCCAATTCTTAAAATATTTTATTTGCATTTTCTCACTTAACTGTGTTTAGTTGTTTTGGAGCTCTTGCATTTCTCATCAGAAAGCTGTGCAGAAATCATGCACATTGCAGGTATTGTTTCATGCTTGAGACAGCTGAACAGCAAGCTAGAAGAGAGAAGTGTTTAAATGAATGTTAGGCATGATCTTTTCTAGTTTTATCTGGAGAAATTTACAGCTTAAATACATTTTGGGTCAAAGAGGAGACACAGGCTTTCCTTTGTCTTTGATTTCCAGCAGCATAGGCTTAAGATGCAAGAAGGTGGGGAAGAATTAAAGATACAAAATCATGTGCGTTATTGATATTCCTGGTTTTAAGAAATAGTATTTGTGTGGTGACTGCATTGCAATAACAGGCATATTGAAATGAGACATAATAAACTTCTGAGCATTATAGTTCATGTAAGGATTTTTATTTTCCTTAAAATGCATTCAGAACAGTGTAACTGCCCATACAGGTGAGTGCTACTATGATTTCATATTCAAAAGGCCACTGTGTCAGTGTATTTGCAGAGTATTTTCAATCTGTGAATGAATAAGCAATTGCTTACCCCATCACAGGACAGGAAAAGCACAGAACTGGTTAATGGCTCATTTTTAGGACATAGCCTAAAACTGCTGCTTGTGTTGATAATTATTTTTATATCTGCAATATAAAGAGTTTTGAAATGCTAACTCCATGTATCACCATGAATATATTTGTTGTTTTTTGTTGTTAATGTAATGAATTTCATGCATTTTGTAGTGTGTGTGAGTATTTGCTTGTGAAAATTTTACTAGAAAAGGAATCTTTTATTGTTAAGTATTAGCATATTAAGACTAATCAGAAATCTGACATTTGAGTGCTTAGTCGCTAATAAACCAAGGCCATACAGACTCTGCATAATAAAGCTTTCACTTTTCTTTGGTTTATAACATGCCTTTTGAAAGAAACCAGGATTATATTGAGATATAAAACATGCAGCTTAGGTTATCTCTTTGTAATGTTGAACAATGGTGTCTTGTGTTAGAAAAACTCTAACTTAGAAGGGTAATTGATCAGCTGTCATCCAAACAGAAATAATATTTGCCATGGGATAAAACAAAGTGTTTTAAAGAAAATTGCATTAATGAAAACATGGCTGAAGAACAGCTTCACAGATACAAGTTTTGATTTTACTAAGCAGATATTCCAGTTAACTTTTCCAAGGATGTATCTTTTTCATTCCCGACTGCTAGCAAGATAAACAGCTGCAGTTTGCATCTGCATCCATTTATGATTCTGTGTTTACTAGCAGCACTTTATCTTTTATAACACGCAGCTATCTTTCAGAGTGCTCAGATTATAAGGAGAATAGTTTTTGTTAGCAAAAAATTAGTTGTATTTACAAACAGATTAGTCAGACCTAGTTAACTTAATCACAGGGGTTTGTTTTTTCCACATTGCTTCAGTGCATTGGGCTTACTTTTCCACTCAGTCTTACATATAATACATTTAAGAATTTTGAAATTTAGTTGAATTTTAAGTATGTGTACAGTTTTTGTACCTAAAGCTCAGCTTACCTTTTCGTATTTTGTAGAGGAACTACACATATTATTGTGTAATATGAAACACTGTTAACTGTCAAAACAAATTTCTGTCAGTAGGAATCATGGTGATCATTGTGAATGTTACTCTGAGAGCATTCACATTTCTAAACCAGCACAGAAATTCTTGCATTTTTGTGCTGCATACTGGGTGAAATGTATGTCTAGCTGTTGAGTAATCAAATTTATCAGTTTGCTCTTTATAATTTAGTATTGACAGTACACAATTTGTGATACTGTTTTCAGTTTGCTAAACAAATGAGTTTTAGTGCTGTTATTGCTGTTCAAAATTAATACTCAAATATTAGGTAGAAGGCTCCAGGTTGGAGTCACAGGAAAATTCCGAAAAATTTAGTATGTTCTCCAAATGGGAGTGAATTGCAGGATTAAAAGAGTGGTACAGTAGAAAACAACGTATTTGCGGTTTGGTAGTGGTCAGAGCTTTTTTTAATATTCCGTATTTTATTTGCTGTCCAATGGCTTTCTACTTCTTTTTCATTGTGTTGCAAGTACAGTAAATCAGGAAAACCAATGTGCTCTTGTTTTATTGTCAGGTTTCTGTGTCCTTTTCAGCACCTGTTTCCTTCTGTACTGAGTTGTTGAGGAAATATGAAATAGCTGGGACACTTCCTGTACTGTCCATGCTGTTTTGTAAGTCATTATGGATCACTTTCCATCTCACTGAGGAAGTTGTAGCAGCTCTCTGGTTGCCTGTGATGATAAGCTAAGCAAAAGGCAGTGGTAGTTGAGTGACATTTACCACCATTGCTGTGTCATTTGCATGTGAGTTACCTTGTAGTTTTCTCACGATGGGGTTTGTATGGGGTGATAATATGAGGCTTTGAAGATGAACGTGGGAGCTGATTTCTGTCTGTTCTTTCCTAGGTGACGGGTGTGGACACACTGTGCTGGGCCCTGAGAGCGGGACCCTGGCCTCCATAAACTACCCCCAGACCTCTCCCAATAGCACTGTGTGTGAGTGGGAAATCCGTGTGAAGCCTGGGCAGCGAATTCAGCTCAAGTTTGGTGATTTTGATATTGATGACGCTGATTCCTGTCATTCCAGTTACCTGAGAGTTCATAATGGCATTGGCCCCAACAGGACAGAAATAGGTAGGAACTTTAATTGTCACTATTTGAGAACTGTTGTCTTGTGTAGAATTCAGGTGTACTGTTGGTACTTTTGTTACTTTTTAACAGCAGCTGCATCATAAATGCAACACGGGTCCTGTTATAATCTTAGATTCTTAAGATTCTCAAAGGAAGCTCCACTGCAATGTGGTGTTTGTTTTTTTTCTCTGACATTTCCTAGTAGCTTGCAAAGTTCTTGTAAGCAGTGAAGAGGGAACTGTAAAACTAGAAGCATCTTCATTAAAAGAAAAAAGTGTAGATATCTATATCTGTCTATCTAGCTAGCTGGTGTTAAAGGATGACAGGCTTCAAAATGCTTATTGTCCAAATATCCTCCATCCTCTGATAATGCTCTTCGTTTTTGTTCTCTTCAGGATAATTTCACGACTAGTAGTCAGTGGGTTTTTTTTTTGAATAGCAGTGTGATGTTGTCATCTACATCAAGGTGTATGTAGGGCGTTTAGACTCTAATGGTTACTTTGCATAAAACTCAAAATGAATTGTCATTCTTCTTTTTCTAAAATTAGCTATTATGCAGATGAACTTCATTTTCTTTCCTAAAGTTTTAATTTGGAGACAGAGAAAAAGATTTACTTCACTGTTTTTGTGCAATTCAAAGGCTGCTCCCACTAAATTGAGTCTTTTTCTAAAGAGGCTAGTGGAGTGTTAGGTTTATTAACCCTCTTTTCCAACTGTTACCTAGGTAAGTGTGTGTGAAAATATGTGCTTGGAGCTGTTGAGCCAGACTTGGTCTAAAATAGGAAGCACTGAATACCTTAAATGGCAAGGAACGTCAAGTTCTGATAAGTCTATTACTCACTTTTACAAGGGACTTAATGGGTTCGAGTAAATTCCTTCTTCATTTGTTTCCCTTGCTTTTCAGCTGTGGTCTGCTGGTGCAGCAGCACAGTATGTTGCGGAAATGTGTGTGTTGTTCTGCTCTTAATAAATTAAATCACAGGACAAACAGTGGCAAATACAGATGTGGTGAGGTTCGGGGACTTTTTTAATGTTTGAAGCAACAGACACTGGAGAGTTTAAACAGTGACTTGAATTTTCTTGGGAAAAATCTGGACTTATGCTAAGTTTTTACATTCAAGACTGCTGACATGGTCTAACATTACAATACTTGTTTTACATAAAATCTGAAATTCAGTCATACCTTTTACCTTCTTTAACCCAAAATGACTTAAAAGTTGGCTGGTTAGATAAAAAAATAAATTGTTAGAAGGTTCATTGATAAACAGAGTGTTTATAATGAAGCTTTTAAGGGCTAGTGCTTATTCCAAGCCTTTTGAGTATTTGTGAAGAAATCAAAAGAAGATTCAAATGCTCATTGTTAGGTTTGTCTCTAGTGTAAATGAGATCTAGAGGAGTTTATAAGATTTCAGTACAGTCAAATCACTGTGCATCTGCAGTCAGATGTACTTATTTAAGACGTGAGAGTTCCCTCTCCTGCTGTATTGTAGCTGTACAAAAGCACTCGGGATCCTTCAATGTATAAGTACAGACAAAATAGCAATATTACATCTTCTGCACACACCGTTGACAGAGGTGTTGCTGCAGTCATGCTTTGTCCATTCCTAGTGCTTGCTTTTTAAAAGATTGTCAAAAATCAGGCAAGAGACCAGGGAAGGGTTAGAAAAATGATTTCTAGTCTCAAAAGTATGCCTTGCTATGAATCATGAAGTGCATCACTCTACAGTTTGTCAAAGGCTGTATGTCCATGGGGCAAGCAGCACTGGAGAGTTTATCCAAGCTGGATTTAAATGGCTTGCACTGTGTATTTGCCTGAAGAAGGGGATAAATGGTGTTTTAAGAGGAGTCTCATGACAGTCACTCATGTAACAAGATCCAGTGGCTGAAAACAAACTTTAAAAAAAAACTTTTATGTTTTTTTATTAGAAGATACCCTTGCTTTGTTAAAAAAATCTGAATAAGCATCATCTAGAAAGCTCGGAATAATGACAGGAATTTGTATTTTAACTTTTAAATTTTTTTTTATTATTTTGGTAGCGTTTGGGTGTGCAGTTCACTTTTTAAAGGAAATTGACATACATACTATATTTATTTTGTATTATATTTGTTAAGAGCTATTCCTGCAGGACTGTGTTACTCCACTTTCTCTACATTAGTGTGGTAATTTGCCTTTATTTGAGAAAGGAGTCTTTCTTCTTTTTCTGCTCTTTCTGCTGTATGATAACATACTCATTATGAGGAAAGCAAGTGGAATGATGAGCTGAAACAGAGGCAGTGTCATTTACTGCTGGTGATTATCCACTTTGCTTATCCACTGCAGAATCTTGAATAGGGTTATAGATGGTTTCTACAATATCGAATTATCATAGTAGCCTGTAGAACAGAAGATTATTTTTTCTAAACAAGTTAATTAACTGGTCAGTATCTTTACTAAAGCTTCTAGTTAGTAGGACTGGAGAACTCCATATTGACTGGGGCCTGTTTAACAATCATTCATCCATTAATGTGGTATCAATTCTAGAACTTCATAGGAAAATACTGTCAATATCTGTGGACTCCAGCAGTTGAAATGGTGTTATTTTTGTTTATTTTCTATGGCAAGACAAGCACCCAGGTACAGAACCTTTGTTATGTCTTGTCGCAGGCAGACCCCCTGACCAGGGAATAACATGCATTGACTCCATGATTGCAGAAGGCTGAACAAACACTTATTAAGCTATACTATATTATACTACATACTACACTATACTATACTATACTATACTAAAGAAAAACCCATGACCCTTACAGACAGTCACGACACAGCTTTGACCTAACTGGTCAATCAATCCAAAACACCACCATCAGTGTCCAGTTAACAAATCCCTTTTGGTAAGCAATCTCCATAACACGTTCCACATATGCCATACAACAGATGAAGCAAGTGAAGATAAGAATTGTTTTTCTTCTTTTTCTGAGCTTTCTCACAGACTTTCAGCTTCCCAGGAAAATCCTGAGAGAGAGAATTATGCCTGTCTCTGTTCAAAGAATATGTGAATACCACAGTTACGTTTTTTAGGTGTGATAAAATAGAAAGTAAGCTAACTGGTAATTTATCTTAATGGTGCTTACCTGTGATATGATATATGTATGGTACTGCTGAAATGCAGCGAGCTGTGCGTGCTGCTTTCCAGAATTAGGGAAAGTATGTGACAGAGTCACATAGAAGAGTCTATGAGGAGGAAGTGCTCCAGCAGCTTTGGGAAAGGAGGGCTTTTTTCTCATTTGCTTCTGTAGATGCTTCTCACTGTCCTAACTTGATATTTTTCCTTGTGAGATTCCTCATGTTCTTTGAAGCTCTGAGTATGGAGGTTATGCACGGCTAGAGGTGAATGGGATAAGGTCACATTTATCTGGCAGGTATTGGGGTATGCAAGACCTTTGACAGTGACAAAACAAATGTGGAACTCACAGTCTACCATTTGCTTTAAATGGTCACTAAGCATTATTTAGTGTCATTCTCATGTATTTGCTTTTGAGTATACACTAGAACTAATGTGTGCCTACATGCAGATGAAATAAGAGGCTGGAAATTGAATTAAGATGCCTATTACATGTGTTGTTTTGGGTCAATATTTGTTCTCCTTCTCTCCACAGGAAAATACTGTGGGTTTGGCTTTCAAATGGATGGTTTAATTACTTCAAAAAGTAATGAAGTCACAGTACAGTTCATGAGTGGAATTCACAGTTCTGGACGTGGATTTCTTGCAGTTTATTCAACCACTGACAAATCAGGTATTTATAATTATTTGGTGATTTTTCTCTGCTGGCAGAATTAGGGCTGTCTAGTAAAAACACAGAACCAGTTCATTTACTCCCACATTCTTACAAATTCTAAAAATTTAGTACACTTTCATGATACTTCTCTGTAGTAAATTTGATTGCTTACCTAAAAGTTGCTGTAGTTCTAAAGAAATGGTATCAAAGCTTACCTTGAATAGCAGAGTAAAAATGTCATTGTCATTTATAAATGAAAGGACTGCTTCAGATTCAGGACAAAATGCATTTTTTCAGGTAGTAGTAAAGCTGGCAGATAGCTAAAAAGTTCTCTTATCGAACTATATATATTTTACACAGACTAACCTCATGGAAATTTTTATTTCAGTAGGAAATTTTTATTTCCTCTACTCCCTTAACTCTTTAATGACATAATCTGCAGACTAGTTTTTTGTCTTTTTCTTGGTTTTTTTTCCCCTGGTTTTAGTTCTTTTAAGCCTCTGAAAGAGGTTGCTGTATTTGTTGTGCATCTCCTCCCACTCATTGTAAAGGTGAGTGATACATGTGGTCTGCAAGGAAATGAAAGAGCAGCAGCAACTGCCTCAGAAGGTGAAAAACCCTATCTGGATGTTATTATAAAAAGAACAGATGAAGAGTCTCAGTTTTTAATTTTGTAGGGTTTTTGATTCTTTCCTCTCTATATTTTGGACTGTATGTGTTGATACACAGCAGACACAAACACAAAATTTGTGGTATCAGTCATGGATGCTAATAACGTAGCATTCTAACATTTGTTCTCTGTGGTGCTTGTGTTCAGCACTGCAGAACCATTAAATGGTGAATCCACATGCCTCTTTATCTTCTTAATTTAATTTTGTAGAAGGAGCATATGTTTCTGTTTCTGATTGGTCTCTGAAATATAGCTATAAATTAAAATTAAGCTGCCCAGAAAATGAATTTTTGTATTATCTAGTGTCATATTCTCAGTAGATTTCCCAGTTGCTCAGACAAATTAGCAAGGTTCTACTGTGATATAAAATCTGTTGCAAGAAAATTTAGTAGGAATGTGTTTTTTTCATTCTGAGACTTTTTGTTAAGCCTCAGAGGCTCAAATGTATGTATTCATGCACTTTAAAAAGCATATTCGACCTTTTGTCTTTTTCATCCTTTTGACTTACATTTTTTCTTTCCAGACTTAATTACCTGTTTAGACAATGCAAGTCACTTTTCCGAACCAGAATTCAAGTAAGACTGATTTTTACCTGTTTTCCTCCCAGTCTCTTTAATGAAGTAATTTTAGTGTTTCTGCTTTGCTTTGTTACATATTCTGATGCAGCTTGAAAATTGGCCATCCAGAGAACTTGAGACACAAACTAATTAGGGTTAGAGCTGAAGAATTTTGACATTTGCACTCCTCCTGTCTCTCTCATTTGTGTGTTATTTACTTGCAGTATACAGTAGAACCTCGTTAATTTGTGCTAACACATAGGAGCTCATATCTCATTTTCATAGAAAGAATATTGCTTTTATAAATATATTTTAGCAGGTACACAACTTAATTACTGAAATTTGTACTGCAGTTGCCAAAGGAGCACTAAATGATGACATGTATTAGAAATTGCAGACCCATTTCACAGTTTGGTGCTCATTAATGAGGTTCTGTGGAGACACAGAATGCTGTACATTTTGAAGGGGAAAATGTGTCATTTCCCTGCTGTCTCCTTCCTTATTTCCATCTAAAGCAAGGCCAGTGTTTAAAGCTGCAGAAGTGTGAAGTGTCTAAGCTTATTTTTTGGAGAACTTAAGCCGTGGCAACCTGAAATATTTCAAAGTGCTACCTTTGCATTTCTCCTTCATCTTCCCAGGTTCCTAAACAGGGCTGTAGTTGTAGGTTCTGGCCTTAGTCAATGTGTGACAAAGTCTCTGAATCCCCTGTTTTCTTGGAACCTACAGCGTTGCTTCAGCTGTTGCTGAGCTGTGGTGAAAATGTTGATGCTTTTACTCCACTTTACTTTTAGCTCTTGAAAATGTAATAATTTTCATGTGTGCAGTATGAAATGGTCCTAGAACATGAACACAGCCTTGCTCCACTGGTGCTGGTGTCTTGCCTCTTGCTTTTTATGAGCTATGAGTGGTAATTTGGCCAGTTTTTATGATCTAAGCATTGCCAAAAGCTGTTACAAAATAGCATTACGTTTCAGATGCTTTATTTAAGGGTGCAAAACAAATAGATATGAAGGTCTCTAGTTCATAAAATACAATTCATTAATATTTTTAGTTATATGACTTTGAATTTACAGGAGCCACATATTATTCATAATATAAAATGCTTTATTAATTCATCATATTGAGACTGGAAGTGTACTTTCAGCTGGGACTTATTTTAAAACATTTTCAAATGTGTGCCCTCCTGTTGGGTACTTGTGAGTATTTTTGGTCTGATTTGATCGGTCTTCAATTAGGTGATACCATTACATAGTGATCCATGAATAGCAGAGTCTTGTAAATCAAAACCGTAGCTTTTTTATAACAGTAAGAGAGTTGTAGGTGCATGCATATCTTGACTTGATATTTTGTTCTCTTTCAGTAAGTATTGTCCAGCTGGATGTGTGATTCCTTTTGCTGATATTTCAGGCACTATTCCTCATGGATACAGAGATGTAAGTGAAAATACCATGGGTTTAAGTGAATTTTTGTAAAACACATGGTGAATAATGCAAGTCAGTTGTAGTTGTTCACATTAGTTGTGCTTCCTGTATGCTGGGATTTGTACCTCCTAAAAGTGAATAACACAGCACTGGTGGCATTTTCTAGCACTGGTGCTAAATGACAGGTGCTTCAGATGTTGCCATCCTCAAGAAGTGGAGTACTGTAGTGGAGTCTCAAATACTTTCATAAGTCCTGCAGAGAAGGGTGGATCAATCAAAAGAGTGGGTTTTTTCTACTTCCTGTTTTCTTTTACTTGGTTTTCTCAGGCTGGGAAATTCGGATTTCTAAAGAAAGAAGCAGTTATTTTAATGATGTCCTCTTGTTTTTGACAATGTAATGCCTCTTTCAGCAGTGTCCTAGTGGTGATCTTAATTTTTGTTACACTTTAGAGATGAAATACTGTTTGTGCTCAGCAGCTATAAAATAATTTGCAAAACAAATATAATACTGTAAGAGTAGTTCTGTAAATTGGTAATGAGCATCTTTAATAATGTATTGTTTACTTAAAACACTGCAAAACCCTATACAGTATTTTTCTAATGTAAGCCTTTACAGGTCAATTAATGAACTTGCCATAGGATGGGTAGATGTTTGCTTTGTTTATTTTTAAGTTATTATAATTTTGCTAGCAGTCTACTAAAAATTACATTAAATCCTTGCTTTTTATTTTAAAATACTCTTTTAATAAGCCCTTAGATGTAGCACAGAGATAAGACAATGTAAAAATGTTAGTAACCAAAGATTTTAGTATTAAATACAAACTTAAAATGTGACTGTTTCTTTTTTCCCCAAATATTTGTAAATCCCAGGCTACTTGATTAAACCATCACCCCCATGTAAAAATGTCACCACAGTGTAACTGTATTACATGTTCTGGTCCCCAGTGAGTCCTCACTAAGTGGCTGCATGGTAATTTTTGTAGCTAGTAATAATATTAAATTGATTCTCTGCTTCACAAATTTACAGCATCTGTAGGAGTTCTGCTTGTTGGGAGTTTTTTGCCAAAATCTGGAATAATTGTTTTCTGTGGAGAAAACCAAAACCTTTTCCTAAGGAAACTTAAGGAAATAAATGCTCTGTGACTTTCTTTTTGTATACTTTATCAACCAAAAAAGGCTAGGAATTTCCCAGAAGTCAGGCTGTGTGGAAAAAAATGAAATTGTCCAGCACTTTAGACCAAGTTTCAGGTTGAGATTTCTTATGCATCTCTTTCAAGTGTATGGGGACTGTTTGCTGCTTTAAAAAAATACCCAAAGTCTTGATTCTTTTCTGTGTGACCCTAATGTTCAAAGTTCTTGTGGGCTTGGAGCTCTCACTGCTGACATCTGGTGAGCAGGGAGGAGAGAGCTGCATCTCCTCCTGAATCTCATGCTCTTATTTTGATGGAGAGGAGAGCTGTGTTGATCCCAGACTAATGTTGGATGTGAGCTTGCTCTGGGCAAGCCTGACAGACTTGGTATGATGAGTGCTGCTCACCTGTAGCCTGCAAGCCAGTGAAGTATCACTGTGACATTTGTTAGTAGATTCTGTCATCCAAGGAGAACAGGCAAAAACATGATACCTGCAAGAACATTTTTATTACTGGTCTCCACTGACTTGTACAACATAGGTAATTGACTTGTTTAGGATGAGTTGTATGCATGTATACTGTGGATTTATGTGGATCAGTGCTGGATGGTTAAACCCATGTTTAACCGCAAGTTATGATAAAAAAACCCCTTAGCTAAAAGCTACAAAATGTGCAGTGCCTCACCCCTTAATGGTGAGAAAATAAACAAACATACTTTTAATGTGATTTCTATTAAAAAGTTTTCTATGTATTCACGTGTTTTATTGTCTAATTTATTATAGGCTGAGCCTGGCTGTCTGGCTTTTTCAGACTGATTCACCTTGGTGTTGGTTTGAGGTCATTTAATTACAACAGTTAAATTCTAAATGCATCTGGGTGAAGATACAGTGAAATGTAGGGCCTTCTTCCTGTGTTTTTATGAATTCAATAATAAATAAAGATGAATGGTTTCTAAATAACCAAGATAACAGTTAACTAAGAATAGTATTTTAATGTAATAATAACAAAGACTGTAACTGGACAGTGTAGCATTTACAATATATGGTGTGGTGTTTAATTTATTCACTTAGTAGTGTGAATTTTTTCTTTCCCTTCCTTCTTCAAGTCATCATCACTTTGTATGGCCGGTGTTCATGCAGGTGTCATGTCAAATACTCTGGGTGGTCAAATTAATGTTGTAATCAGCAAAGGCATTCCATACTATGAAGGCTCCCTGGCTAACAATGTCACCTCAAAAGTGTAAGTATAATTTCCTTATCTTTAGCACCTTAGGTCTTGGTATGGTCTTATCGTGGGATTAATTTCAGCTCGTGGACGTATATATTCCCTGGACAGGTTCTCTTCTCTAAATTTCTCACGCTTTTGCTGTAGTGTAATTGTTTTACCAAATTGTTTTACCAAATAATTTTAATATCTAGTCCGTAAATTTTAATTTTCCAAATTCTGCAAGTTTTTACCTTTTTGGCTATAAATTCCTACTGGTCTGTGTAAAAACAGTTATTTAATTGCAGCTTTTCAGTTTCAGGAAAAGTGTGTAGCTTTCGGTTGTGTTTCAAGTCCCACAAATGAAAGCAATCACAGGAGACTGATTTGTGTTACTGTGATTAGCTTATTTTGAAAATAAAGCATTTTAATGAAGTCTTGCATTTTGCTGGGTGGATGTTGCTTTGAAAGTATTTAACCCAGTATCTCTGGACTTGATTTCATTTGAGAAGGTGTTTGTCCTTGTCCTGAAAGCGCTGCAACTTACTGGCAGGATGTGTTAATCATTAAGTGCTTGTTCAGGCACATGTGCATAGGTTTCAGCGGCAAGCAGTAAGACAAGAAACATAAATTGAAGACAGTTTGTTTCAATTTTTCTCACTGCGTACTGCAAAACATCACCTTTTGTTCTCTGCAGGGGACCCTTGTCTACGAGTCTCTTCACCTTTAAGACGAGTGGTAAGTGTCACATGTGTTACCTGTTACTACTTCCATTCAAACTTTGTGAATAGAGGTGGGTGTGCAGGTATTTGATTTCTTAATTTTTTTCTCATTTGTGAGACCTTTTTTTACTGCATTCTTAAATAATGTATATTTTTCAATTGTTTTACTATCTCAACTTGATGATTAATCATCACTAATTTATAGGTACAGAAGTGATTCGAGTAAGCCTTGCTTATCTGCAGAAAGAGATTCTTTCAGGCTAATTAAATAAATTAGCTCTAGTTTTCTAAGTGGAAGCTAGTTTTTCTCTAAGTCACTTTAAATGCCGTCTTTGAGTGGATGTTGGAAATAATGTGAAGACAGTGGCCTTTCCTTAGTCTCTTTAACTATTCTAATAGCAATGTAAAGACCATAAAGCCATCACATCTGTCTTTCATAATGATAGACTTAAAAAAAGAAGGGAGGGGGAATCATGCACATACTTCTCAAAATAAATAAATGCTTTTCCTAATACATAAATCAAGGCACCATGATGGGGATATAAAGACAGGAATCTGATGGGCAGGAGTGTTTGGCAATGGAAATGTATAAATAAGGAAAAATTAGAAAATACAGTGCATTTAGTATTAAAATTATTTCTCTCTCAGCATCTGCAAGAGCTGAGAGAAGGAATTACAGGTCTAGTGTCCTTATGCATAAAGAATATTAAACACAGTGATCCAGGCAGGGTTTGCTGGGTTTTTTTGTCTTTCACAATGTGATCTGATAGTGTGTATGAAAGTAATTAAATGGCCTTGGAAATTGGAAGAGAGAGAAAAAAATGCTGGTCTAGACTTTGTGACCAAGAATTAACTAGAGACAAGATGTAGCTCTAGATTAAAATGTCTGTAGTTGGGTTACCTAGGACTTAGGTGAGGGGAAAAAAACCCTGTAGTATGCTCAAGTGAGATTCATCAGACTGTGGTGAAGGTCTTAGTGTGTTCCTGCTGTTGCAGTTGGTTTTATGACTTGGTATGAAGTATAGGAGTGTGTTATTAGTGCTGGAGGCGTGGTCAGTGCAGAGGAAGATGAGACTAGTTATGCAGGAAGAACTGCCTGACTGTGAGACTCAATAGAAATTAACTGAAGCATCACAGAGCAAAGAGTGGAATGTAGCAGGTATTTAAAGACTGAGGCATTTGTGCTGCCTAGTGGCAGCATGTTAGATGGAAAATGACAGATGAGGGAAAGAATTCCCTTAGTGAAATGAACCTGTGCTGTGGCAGGTGGCATACATTCAGCAGAGACAGTAAACTACTAATGGCATCTCACAGGACACGGGCAAGACTTTCTCTGGGATCCAGTCACACTGGGCTATGCCACCTTGTGCCTTCCTTGAGGGATGAGTGCCCCCCTTGGTGGAGAGGGGGAGTTCACAGGAGAAGGGGAACTAGGCTGGGTTGTTCCGCCTGCCTGACGGAAGGCAAAGATTGCTCTCTGCTGATACTTCTGAGGACTGTGCATGTGAGAGGGGAAAACCATTGGTATTACAGAACGAGAAAATTCAGCCCTGAATTTAGATGTTTTTCAGCCACCAGCAGAAGGCAACATGGAAAGAAATATTTAATAAGAATGGTAACCAGAAAAATGTAACTAATTTCAAGGATGTGTTTGAGCTCAAGGCCAGGATTCTGACATGACTTCCTACATGCTTTGGTTTTGTTCAAATTAACACTGTGATGCTGGGGTTGGTTTAAAAACCCAAGAAGTTATACAGACACAAGAAAGGAGCTGATGAACCAGTAGCCTGTTTCCCATTCTTGCAGCAACCAGAGATACTCTTAGACCATGAATGTTCCCCAGTGCTTTTCGTTGAGTGCTCTGTGTAGTGACTGAGAGAATATCCACATTACTCTTGGAACAGGCACAAATCATGGCATTCTCGTGACTAGTTTGGTTCTAGCATCCCTGTTAGAAAGCAAAAGATGGTGTGTTTTGTTGGTATTGTTGTTATGGAATAAATTTAGATGGCAATTTAATATTTGCATGTAAAGTCTTAAAAACCAAGCAGCATAACTTCAGTTCTCATTTGCAATCCTCACCTTTTCTGTTGTTCAGGTTGCTATGGGACACTGGGGATGGAGTCTGGGGTGATTCCTGATTCCCACATCACATCATCATCGATTCTTGAGTGGCCTAACCAAACAGGACAAGTAAACATCTGGAAACCTGAAAATGCCAGGCTAAAAAGGGTTGGACCTCCTTGGGCTGCTTTTATCAGTGATGAACATCAGTGGTTGCAGATTGACTTGAATAAAGAAAAGAAAATAACAGGTAAGTGAATCTGATGTGACTTCTCAGCAGCATTCAAAATTTTTGGTTACTTATATCCTTTTTTTCAAGTGCTGGGCCTTAGATAAAGCTCAGGTGGCACTTTACATTACACTTAATTTGCTTCCATGTCCTGGCTAATACACTGAGGAGCCTGGAGCTGAAGAGGTGTAGTTTCATAGTAGAAGACATCTCTTCCATCAGAATTTGTTGAAGTGTTTCCTGTGGTTTTATTGGATCCTTGATTCTTCCCTTTTCCTGCTCATTGTTTCCTTGGAGATGCAGATCAAAATCCAGTCAGCTGGTACTTCTGGTGCAGGTGTAGTGACTTGTGTTCCTAGGTTTTCCCTAGTGCCTGTCACAGCCACAGTGAGTCCAGCATCAGCACTGAGGTGTTGGCATTTTGGGTTTAATCTCCAGGGTAGCTGTGCAGCAGCTGTACCTTCAGTGCCAGTGTTAGTGTTTTCTGGTTTAATCCTTCAGAGGTGAATTTCTGTTGTTAATAGGCATGTTTGTCATCTGATGTAAATCAAAATTAAATTGGATTTAGGTTGAGTGCTTCATAGAGTCCAGGGCTTTAAGGCTATTGTGAAACATGTTCCACTGATCAGTTTGTGTTTGTCTCTTTCCAAAATGCCTGAGTTGGTCTCTGTAACCTCAGCTGCACACTCTGCCATGAGCAGCGTGGCTTGCTGTCATTAAGCAACTTGGATTTACCAGTGGTCTTTGTTGCTACCTCCCTGGAGACTCTTTGTATTTTGCATTACTCCACTAATTCTTCTGCTAACAAGCCTTTCCAAAACAGCTTTGTATGAGTTGTGCTGCAGCGCTGCAGTGTCAGCTGTAGGAAGCTGCAGTTCTTTCAATGGTGCCTTTAGGTTGGCAGTACAAGAGCAGGGAGAAGCTGTGTCAGCAGCTAGAGACAGGAGTGAGCTGTGGTCAAATGAAGGGGCTGTTTCCATCAAGAAATGGGGCGTGGGGGGAAGGACTTAGCAATGTTATATAATGAAATTAAAATACAAAGTAAGTAAAATGAGTTTACAAAGTTTCGGTCACTGTGAAAGCTTCACACCCTGGCCCTTTGTATAATCTTCTTGAAGTTAACTGGACCAGTTAGGACTGTCCACTAAACAGCTCTGGATTCAAAAACTGATCTGTTAATTTTTACAAAGTGGTACCAGTTTTTTATCCTAACTGGGTGCCTCAATTTTCACAGGTATTATAACTACTGGATCAACTTTAGCAGAGCACTACTATTATGTCTCAGCCTACAGAATTTTATACAGTGATGATGCACACAAGTGGACAGTGTACAGAGAACCTGGCATGGGTAAAGATAAGGTAAAAATACCACATAGTTTCTAGGTATGTTGTAAGGAGATTTCACAATTGTAAATATAAATCATTTTGGTGTGGTGAGGAATCATTAAATAACTTTCATTTTCAGTGTTATTTTGAATCATAAACAACAGATAAGCAGAAGAAAATATGACAATATGCAAATATGTAAGGATTTGAACAGTTCCAAAATTCAGATGTTATTTTCATTACTATTTGGGATGGGAATATTCTATACAAGAAACTTCTGTTGCCACTGGTAGGTTTTCTGGTACTGCATCTCTTCAATAATAATTCTGTTTCTTTTAAAATAGGTTATATATTTTAAAATTAAGCTTTACTTTCTTATCCTCTTATGGTTACAGAATAAATGTAATGAGTTGTATATTTTTTCATGTTTTCTAATGTTTCTGTCAATTTTAATTTTTAAGCAAATACTGTTAAGTTTCTTATATAAAAGAACAGCCCTTGCAGAGGGAGGGATATGTTCAGATTAAAAATGTTTTGTTACACAGAAAATGTCCCTAATATTAACAGCAAGATAATCTTATTTTCCCCATGTTTACAGCTCTGCAGTATTTAATAGACAGCAAAAATGAGAAAATTCTTGTCTTCCCAGTGGTTCAGATCAGATTTTCTTAGCAAAATTACAAGATTCTTAGTAATGTGACTGGAACTAGATTTTCTTAAACTCCTTGGATGTAGTTTATCTGAGTTCTATAGGCCCGTAGTATTAAGTACATGTAACTGTAACTACTAGTCTGGTAGTTTTTTTAGAAACAGGTTTTAAGGATGGTCACTTCGTCTTTGGTCTTCTCTTTACTCTGGGTTAAGAATGTTTCAAGGTAGGATGGATCATCCTGTTGAAGTAATAGGCTGAAGTTTGTTAAATTAAGAGATAATTGAGCACTGAATATAACTGCAGTAGGAAACTCTTGGAAGAGAGGGGGAGAATTTACTGTCGGGTCTGCGCCTACATGTGAACTAAAGTCACTGTTGGTGTGAAGTATTCAAGAAAAAAAGGAAAAAAAAACAGCGTATTTTGCCAGTTTTGAGCGCCCTCTTCTGGCCATAAAATAAGATCTCAGTTAGCAAGCTGCCTTGATTTAGGCTTCAGTGTTAGTTTGACAATTTTCTTTAAAAAACGTTGCAGTTATTGCCTAGAATTTGAGCGTATTGTTCCTTTTGCATGCTCATTAAATGAAAAAAAAATTGTGGAGCCTGAAATTACAGGCAACAAATCTTTCTTTGTGCTTTGTGTGTCATTAAGGGACAGGGCATGAAGAATCATATGTACCCAGGAACTGGCAGCTGTAGTTAAATGGCAGAAAAAAATGGTTCAGTTTTTCTATTTCAAAGTATCAGATTTTCTCTCTGTCTGCTATCAGCTCACTTGATACTGATTTGCTTTTGGATGCATCTGCTTACAGCCTTCTTCCTTTTAGCGTGCCAGACCAGCTGGGAGGTGCTAGTCCCTGTTTTTTTGAAATATGTTTGGAATTCCTAACGTTTTTCAGGAGACTAGAAGCTTTTCCAAGCCTTTCCTGTAGTCTTTTTTGCAAATACCTTTTAGAGATTTGGCAGTACTCAAGAAAAACTTTTCTCATTTTTTCATGGATTAAAAAAAGAGTAAATGCTTGAATTGGGGAAAAAGGACAAATGAGAGTTGCAGTGTTGGAAAAGCTTTGTTTAATAGCACAGAGGGAAATGGAAAGAGTTTGATAATAAAAAGACTATGAAAGTGATTTCTCGTTAAAAAGTTAGTGCTGTATTTAGCTCAGAAGCAAATTATTTTTTAATGCAAAATTTAGGGTAACAAAAACTACAGAGCTGCAGGTAAAGTTAAGTTACTTCTGTAACACTGGATGTCAAAAGCTTGACTGAGAAAAGCCTGGAGTAAAGACCTTCACTGGTAATCCTTCTTGAAGGTAAGAGTTGGTGTTGCTTATTTTTGCCCTTGCTGTTAGATGCTCAGAAACCTGACATGAGATCCAACTTTAAGAGTTGGGCATCTCTGTCCTTGCTCTGTAACATCTGCATATGTTGCTTGGGTAGCCAGATGTGCCTTCTTTTGGTGCTGAGCTCTGGCAGGCACAGCACAAGCAAGGATACAGTACAGCAATTAGGAATGGGTGCATCCCCTCAGGAAGTCACCTCTCTTATTTTGCTTCTCACTTGCATCCTTACGAAAACAAAAAAAATTGCTAATGAGATCTGTAGCTACAAGCCTGTCATTAAAAAAAAATAAATAAACAAAGCATCAAAAAACAAAACAAACTAGTAAGGGAAAAGTGGCTGTAAATTGGGGCCCAGTCTGCTGTGGGCACATGAACTTCAACTATTTGGTGCTATTAATTTATATCCAAAATAATTATAGGCTTGCCCCTGCATTTACTGTGTCTTCATTTCTTGCTACTGAATATATTTAAGAACAAGAAGCTTAAATTCAGAGCAGGGACTTGTTTTGAATGGATAGTTTCCTAGAATAATTATTTCAGGCCTCTAGGGATATTCTAGACCTTTTTTCAAAAACTCAGCAGTGCAATACAGAAGTCTCTTCTCTTGTGTATCAAGATGGAAACAGCAGTGATTTGTTTTGATGAGAGATGTGCTAAAAGCTCTTGACTGCTCCCTGTTATGCAGACACATCAGCTGTTGCACAGAGCAGTGCTTGTCTTTAAGAATGGCAGGGAGCTTTATTGCTTACCAAGTGGTGTAAGTGAGACGAAAACTCCTTGTAATACTGAGTTTTTTCAAGCAAGTGCCATAATTGTGTTTTGCATTGTGTCCACCATGATTTCCAATGTCCGTATCCGTACTTCAAAAGAAAGAACTCATTTACTGTCATCCCAGTGGTGACCTGTGTTGCAATAGCGCCACAGAGTTGCATGTGCAGGGCCAAAGCCCTACTGCTGTGCACAAACATGGAGAGGCAGCTCACTTCCTACCAAAAGACATGGTGCCAAACCAGTCTAGGGGGAGGGTTGGAGTACTGGGCCAGGCTGCTGTATTCTTTTAAGCAGCTCGACAGTGACAAACCCGTGGTTGGCTGTAAATCTGTCAGTGTGCTTGCATTGCATCTCACAGGCACCTCGCCCACTGCTTTTAAACTTCAGCCAGATTCTTTATGTGTTGTCACATTTTGATGAGTTCTTTGTGTGCAAGGATGGCAGTGAAGGACCAGCTTGAGCACATCCTTCACGCAAAGTCTGCACCCTTCTCTTGCAGAACCTCGTGGCTCAGTGTGAGACTGAGGAGAGCTTTCACATTCTGAACCCAAATTCTTCTATTTTGTTGTGGCTCAGCACTTGCAGGCAGCAGCCACGAGAGGACAGTGTGATTACACACTAGAGGGTGCTCCTAGTGCTTTCTAATGAATACCATCCTCAGACAGGCTGTGCTGAACTGCTGGGTTGTGTGAAGGCACCACTTAATTCCAGCTTGCACAGTGTCACAACTCCTTGCTATCTATGTATATTTGAGGAGTAAGTGTAAAATACCAAGAAGGAGTTAGAATGACTCAGTGCCATAAACATGCGTGTAACAGCAGGCTGTGATTGGGGAGCATCAGTAGGATATTCCATGGTACCTTTACTCTGAACTGTGTAGCTGTGTGCATACATGTGCACACACCTTTCTTTGTTTTATTTAGTTGTAAACGTAATGGGGCCAAGGGAGTGGACAAGTGCAGGCAGCAGCATTGTTCTGGGATGAATTGAATCCTTCACTGTTTATTCTTCTTAAATAAAACATCAAAATAGGTAGTACTTACTCAATTGCTATTGTATTTGTAGAACATAATGTTTCTCTCTTTTTTCCCCCTTCTTTTCTAGATATTTCAAGGGAATACTGAATTGTACCAGGAAGTTCGCAATAATTTCATTCCACCTATTATTGCACGTTTTTTTAGGATTAACCCCTTAAAATGGCACCAGAAAATTGCAATGAAAGTAGAATTGCTAGGATGTCAGTTTAGTATAGGTAAGACAACTGAAAACTTTCAACTGTGCAAGACAAGAAGTGAAACTATTAAAGTTGTAAGTGAAATTACTAAGATTAAAAGTTATATCATGGGTATATTTTCAGTGAGTCTGAAGTACTTCTTGGCTGTATAATCCTTCTTTAACTGGTATATCTGAGTTTATCCAAAAGTTATTGCGTTTAACGAGGAAAATACTGAATTTAGGTGTACACAAGGTAATATGCAAAATAAGTGTGTCAAAAGATGCCAATCACTTGCTTTCCATGTCATTGATTTCTGGTGGGGGGGTTTCCTCATTATATAACCTGAACAAAAGCTTTATAGCAAACTGTTCTGGCTGTCTTCTCCTGAAAAGGAGATATGGAAAACTAGCACTTCAAACAACTTACCTTATAAATTCTGTTCTTCTGAAGGTCGTGCTCCTAAAATCACCTTGCCAGCACCGCCTCAGAACAAGAATGATGAGAAGAATGCTGACTTTGTGGATGACTTCATTCATTCAGTGAAGACTTCACTGCAGACAGATAAAACAACTTTCACACCTGAAATAAAAAACACTACAGTGACTCCAAGTGTAACCAAAGGTATCCATCGTTAAACAGTAGAAATGTTTGGAACTCCTTATAGCGCTTTGGCATATATTAAATGTGCATGCTGCATTAAAATTTTCTCAAAACTTAACGAATTACAGCAGATTATCAATATTTTATTTCTAATATTTACCAGTTATTAAATATACAAATGATAAAAGATTTGCAGTTGCATGCTGCATGAAGATCTGCCAAGTAATACATATAATATAAATGTATATACAATATATATTTTATAGATATATAATAGTTCCATCTTCCAGAGCTTGTTCAAACAACGTTCAGCTTTTAATCACTGAACAAACTTTGTCAGAAGGAGAAGTTGTAACTTGGACTTCCCTTCTGAATTAATCAGGTGTAGCTGCTTTATTTAACAATTTCTTAGAACAAAACACCTTTAATATAGCAGATCTTTTCTGGAGCAGTTTTTTTTTTACATGAAATTTGAAAAATGTCAGCTGGCATAATCGTTTTGTTTATCAAAGAAAATGGTCAGAAAAGGGAGCAAAGTCACTGCAGATGTGGGCGCTGCTGAAGTGTCCTTTGGATGGCAAGGAATAGGATCACACACAGACCCAGCACTGACTGATTGGGATTAACTGTTAAGGTGCTGTGGAATTTACTTCTTAAAGGAGGTTTGAACTTATATGATGATATTAAGGGATTTCCTGCATAAAAAAATAGAACACATTATTGTAACAGAAAAACCATGTATTAAAACAAGCTGATTGATTTCGATGAAAAACCCTGTAAAACCACCAGCTGTGCATGCATGTAGAAGAGCCAGATGTTAATTGAAGTTTGCACTGTGGGAGCATCCAGCAGAGTAGCTTAGCTGGGGGATCTGGTGTGATAGACACTAAACGTGAAAACTGTGCTCTACTCAAGTAATTTTCAAATAAAAAATTGATTTACGAGAAGCTCGCTCTGTCTGACACCACTTAATTTAATGGCTTTCAGATGTGGCATTGGCAGCAGTTCTGGTTCCAGTGCTGGTGATGGTCTTCACTACTCTGATTCTTATCTTAGTTTGTGCGTGGCATTGGAGAAACCGGTAAATAAATAGATGGATGAAAGTGCTTTAAATCAATGTTAGCCTGGTGTGTGGGAATGAAATGCTGCATGTATTGCTGGGGAGCTCTGTGGTCTGCACTTGTGGAAAGAATTGCATTCTTTCTGAGAAAATAATCACTTGACTAGCGAGGACAAAACATCTTTTTAACTGTTTTCATTGCAAGTGCTTCGACTGAAAACTGGTTTCTCTGGTAGCAGTAGACTGGTGATGGGAAGCCAGGTTACTGGTGCTAATACATTAAATTTGAGGACCAGTTACAGCCAAGGTGATAGTTGCTGAGCATTAATTCATGTATCTTTTGGTAAGCAAACTCATTAAAGTAACCCTTTTTTCCTTTTTTTTTTTTTTTTTTTTTCTCAGCAAGAAAAAGACTGAGGACACATATGATGTACCTTACTGGGATCGTGCAGGTAACAAAATAGTTTTATGAAACAATTTGCTCAGTGGTTTTTTGTTCAATGTTTATTTCAGATTGCAGTTAGTTTCCACTAGCGAAGCTTCTCTAATGCTAACTGAGGGAGGCATAGCAAACTGAATTTCTTTTGTGGACCAGCTTAATTGTACTGCTTCTTTCTCTGATTTCTTTTTTTCAGAAATAGTAAATGTTGTGTCTCCTGTTAGATCTGACCACTTCAGGCTTTTTTGTGAACAAAGTAGAAAACCTTTTAATTATACAACATGAGGGGAAAAATTAATTTATAACAAATGTCTCTATACATGTGATAATCATTTATTTGGTACTTTTTTGTCCTGGCAAAAAATCTTCCATCATAGTGTATAAGTTGGGTCAAAAATTTTGTTTTCATTGCCCTAGTAAGCATGTGGGATTTAGGTATATCTTCCATCCAAACATCTTGTGTCTCATAAACTTAAGATCAGACAATTGCACCAGGCAGCTCTTTGCAATGGTCCTGAAACCCCCTGTGCCCCAGGTGCAAAGGGCAGTGCAGCAGTTGGGTTGGTACAGCTGGGTGACTGTGCTTTGCTTCTCTGGCCTCTGTTGAAAACTTGCACACCTGTGTGTCTGCTCAGTGGCAGTCTTAAGTATGTCTTGTTCTTTAGACAAGGAACCTTTTAATCACTTTAATTTGCTACGTATCTGTTTCTGATAGATCACAGTTCTGATGTCTTAGGGTATTACTCAAAATAGTGATAATTGAGTTATTTACCTGTTTCAACAAAATACAAGCTGTGCTGAAAAGTATTTTAGTAGCTTAAAACACAGTATATATGCAATCTTGGATGGGTTTTTTGCTTTTTTTTAATCCATGTGAAGGATGGTGGAAAGGGATGAAGCAGTTTTTCCCTAATAAATCAGCAAAACGTGAAGAAACTCCTGTATGCTACAGCAGCAGTGAAATCAGTCACCTAAGACCAAGAGAAGTCCCAACAATGTTGCAAACCGAGTCTGCAGGTAATTTGTGGGCTATGTTTTTTATATACATATGTATGTATGTATATGAATGACATGCCAAATATGTCAGAAATCTGGCTACATTTAGTTATTTCCTGGTTTTGGAGGGGAACAGAGGAGAAGTGAGTTGTTCTGTGGGTAAGCATATCTCTTAAAATGCAGGCTTTTTTGTGTCTGTTCTCTCATTTCATGTGCTATAGGTAGACACTTCCCCAAGTTAATGCAGTAACTGAAGCGTTCCTTATTTGTTTTTAAACTTCATAAAGAGTGAAAGAATTCTTTTGGTTATATTTTCATACACTGGAAATAATTTAATCACAATAATTTTATGCACTAATTGGAAATATGGCACTTGATTATCTACCTTCACTGTATGGGTTAAATCAAACTTGGGATCTGGAAAAGGAGGGTTTATGGATAGTGCTGCATGCCCTTTTCCTGGTGAACCAAGCATGGGAGGAGGGTGACTGACTATGCCTTTGGTTCTGCACTTACCTGCTGATGGCAGAATTGGGCAGATGTGCAGGAATTACAGCTTCACTGCAGGCAGAATTAGTTTTCTTGTTTGGCTGCTTGTCTGTTTTTACCCAGCTAGTCAGGCTTTTCACCTCCAGCTTTTGTAACTCAGATTATCTGTTCAGCTAAAATATCTCAGACTACATGCAAGCTTCCCCCCTCAAAGGACAAACACTCCACCCCAAGAACCACTTTTTATCCAGATCCAGGCAGAATAATTTTATTTAAATCTAATGTAAATAGAAGAACATTTCAATCAGCTTCATTTTCAGGCAGATTTGCAGGATGGGAAGTTGCAGCTCACTTGGGAAGAAGTATAAACCTGAGAAGTGGGAATGTTTTGGTTTTGGCTGTCTCAATGGCTTTACCTATTGAGTGGAAAGGAATCCTTTTCCAAAGCGATTGGCACTGGTGGACAGAGATGGACCACTGGTTTGATGTAGGATGTGATCTTTGGCAGACTATTGACAGGCTGTATTTAATGTGATGCCATTGTAAAACAACCCAGTAAGTGTATTTATGTTTTGTTTTCTTGGGGCTTGCAACACAGAGTATGCTCAGCCTCTGGTAGGGGGAATTGTGGGCACGCTTCACCAGAGATCAACCTTCAAACCAGAGGAAGGAAAACAAACCAGTTACGCTGACTTGGACCCTTACAATTCCCCCGTCCAAGAAGTTTACCACACCTATGCCGAGCCACTGCCCGTAACCGGACCCGAGTATGCGACTCCGATAATCATGGACATGTCCAGCCATCCCAGCACACCTCTTGGCGCTCCTTCCATTTCCACCTTCAAAGCTGCAGGGAATCAAGCTCCTCCACTGATTGGAACGTGCAATAAACTGTTATCCAGGACAGACAGTGCATCCTCAGCACAGGCACTGTACGATATACCAAAGGGGCAGCCGGGGCCGGGCAGTGCAGATCAACTCATGTACCAGGTGCCACAGAGCATGGCCCATCCCACTGTCAGTAAGGATGAACAAAGTTAGCTCATGAGTAAGGTAGGATGATGGCTTGTTTCTAAAAGCCAGTTCCACAAAGCTCACAGTTTCACTTTTTTAATTGAATTGTTTTGGTATTGTTAGTCTTAAATAATACAATGTTGAACCAAAAGGCGTGGTATGGGAGGTCTGGGAAAACACTAATTCTGCTTTTCCTTAAGCTGCATGTACAATTAACAGCTTGTCTCCTGCAAAACCATGAACTTTTTTATTACTACTGTACAATTGTCTGTCAGACATGAGAGAAGAACTCTTCATGATTAGCTCCAGTACTTCATAGATGTGGGTGATAAATTAGGAGAAACAGTTTAAGTACAAAAGCCAGTTATTTCTTCCTAATGGTACTATTTTTTGGGGGGAAAAGCCCCACCTCAATACCCAAAGCTCTTAATTGCTGTGCAAGCACTACAGCTTCTGAAATTCCTCTTTTCATTGTAAAATGTCTGTGCAACTTTGGTCTTAACAAGCTGCTATCAGGACTGATGACAAAAATCCCTTTAGCTTCATGGCATAAAATAGTTTTTATTCTGAATTATGTCATTTCAGCTTTTGTTAACAGAATTGGCAATTTTCAGCTAGCTGTGTGTTCCTCAGAAGGTTCCTGCATTTTTGGTTAGGTTAGCCTTCCAAAACTAGAAGCTGTTGTCTTGTATAATCTCTTTTCTGCCTCTTCACCTTAAGCTACTCAGTCGTATTTCTTCCTAGGAATCCAGGAGGCAAAGACTGATAAAGCAAACTACCTGGGAACTGCTTTTACATTATTCCCTATGCTTATGAGGGCCACTTGAATATCATCTGTCTCCAAGTCAGACTTCCCTGACTTGAATTGAGAAGGGCCCTGCCCTGCCCTCCCCAGAGTGTCCATTATTCTGTGTTCAGGTGTGAGCTTATACACAAGAAGATCTATACATACTTTTTTGAGTGCATAAGGAAGCACACAAATATTCTAATGGTGCACAGTTTGTGTTAGACATGCATTTAGCACATATGGTACGTTTTAGCACAACTGCCAAATTTAGCCTTAGGGCTTTTTTTATGATTGTTCTTATTAGAAGCATGAAAGATTCCAAAACCTTTGCATATGAAGAGTACTATTCCAAAGAGTGTCCATTTCAAACTTATTTATTGGAATTTGTATCCTTTGAATGTTCCAGTGTTCTGTACTATGAAAACATTGCAGTCAGTCATTTACTGGGGTAATGTAGACTCATTTTAACTAGGTTATCACAAAATGAAAACAGTCTGAATGGTATATTTGCCATTTTTTATCTTGTTAGAAGAAAACAGCTTTCTTGCCTAAGTAGGAGAAAACCCCACTATAAAAATGCTGTATGTTTATTCTAACAGCACTGTTGGAAGGATGCTGAATCAACTCCAACATGTGGACCCCCTCCCTACACAGTAGCCCAGTTTTATGGACTTCAGGGGTTACTGTTTGTGGTGCAATTCAAAGCTTTGTTTACTGCCCAGGTCCTTAAATGCTGTGGACAATGTCTGAATGGAAGCTGCAGTGCTGTTCAGAGGGCTGCCACCATGCCTTAACACCAGTACAGTATCCTCACCCCTGAAAATCTGTTTGCAGAGGAGCTGTATATAAACTCTGGAGTCAAAAATCACTTGTGGCCTGTTCAACATCTAAAATATGATACTCTGTAGAATCATGGAATGGTTGGGGTTGGAAGGGACCTTAAAAATCATCTGCTTCCAATCCCCTGCCATGGGCAGGGACACCTTCCACTAGATCAGAGCTCCATTGAACCTGGCGTTGAGCACTTCCAGGGATGGGGGTATGCATAATTTCTTTGAGCAACCTGTTCCAGTGTCTCACCCTCTCACAGTAAAGAATTTCTTTTATCTAACGTAAACTTCCCCTCTTTCAAGTCTCCACTCATTTCCCCTTGTCCTGCCACTGCAGTTCCTGACAAGGAGTCCCTCTCCAGCTTCCCTATGGGTCCCTTCAGGTACTGGAAGGTTGTAATGAGGTTTCCACACAATCTCCTCTTCTCCAGGCTGAACACCCCCAACCTTCCCAGCCTGTCTCCACAGGGAAGGTGCTCCTGTCCTCTTACCAACCTTGTGGCCCCCTCTGGACTTGCTCCAGCAGTTCCATGTCCTTCTTATATTGGGGGCACCAGAGCTGGATGCAGCATTCTAGGTAGGGTCTCACCTGAGCAGAGGAGAATCCCTCACTCTTCTGGCCATGCTTCTTTTGATGCAGCCCAAGATCCCATTGGCTTCCTGGGCTGTGAGAGCACATTGCTGGCTCATGTTGAGTTTTTCATCAACCATCACCCCCGTCCTTCTCTGCAGGGCTCCTCTCAGTCACTTTTCTGCCCGACCTATCTGTGAGCCTGGGATTGCCCTGACCCAGGTGTAGGACAATACCTTCTTCAGCTCCAGGAGCTGTCACCTCTCAGGGCTGTCCGGTCCTTCTGGATGGCATCCCTTCCCTCCAGCATGTTGACGGCACCTCACAGCTTGGTGCTGTGGGCAAACTCACTGAGGATGTACTCATTCCAAATGTCCCTGTCACCAGCAAAGATGCTGAACATTCTCGGTGCTACCTTAAAGCCCAGTTGTACAATTTCTGATCATTCATTCTCATTAATTGAGAATGACATTTTTTAATTATTTGTTTTAGAGCTCGGTATCTTAAGCTTAAATGTGAATGTAAGGATGGTAAATAAGACCCATTTGTGAACAGCAAATTGCTGACTGTGATTGTACTTTTTTGTTACTGCAACTTTTTCAGACTGACAAAACTAGTCTGCAATCTTTAAGTTTTGCTTAAACAGGTAAGTACTGTTCCTAGCTATCAGCAGCAGCTATGACTGAAATTATCTGAGCTGATTTTATTTCAAGGGGTGGGAAGTTCTTAGTTTCCACTAAGAGGTGACAGTACAGCTACAGGCAAGTTAACAATCCTTTCCATTCTGAACCTGTACCGGTTTAGGCATAGAAAAATTAATCTATCATAAAAATAAATGGATGTGTCCATAAATAACGCATCTGGATTTGATTTTTACTGCAGACCAGGAATGGTAGAACTGTGGATAGCTGAAGGCTGAGGTGGTGTAAGAATTATGCAGTTCCTCTACAGTGGGTTATTTTTTAAGAAAACATAATGCAACTTCATTATCTGAGGAGCATAAGCTGTTAAAGAAATTGATGGTTTTAAAATTTAAGCCCCTTTTTGGAAGGAACTTGGTCCCAGGCTTTGCTCCTGCTTCAGACTTTGGACATGTTATCTGCTAGGGCTAAGATACATTTGAACGTGTAACAGTTGGGTTTAAATTACATGGCACACTAAGACTAGAATTTCCCTGTGTACAATAAAGGAAAGGTACATTTCATGGGTCTCTCTTATATGTGAAGACATGTATATAGAATGTATTTCAATCTTGTTTGCTTGTGTATTCTCCCAGAATGTATGTTCTTACCTCAGCATGTATTGTAGTTGCTCAGTATTTGTATATGTTGCTAGGACTTAGACTCTATAAATAGTGAGGGGGGTTTATACGTTAAAAAGTATTTTAAATAAATTGTACATAAGTATTACTCAGTGTGTTTGCAGTTAACACCTACCTTGTATCTAATTCATCTGCAGTGTGGAAATGCCAGCGTTATTTGTGAGTTACACAGGGTCATGCCCAGTCTCCAACAGTTTCCTGGCAGCAGGTGGGTTGGTCCCTGTCCCCAGTTAGCCTAACCCCTCTGCACTGCTGGAGAGGCTGCTGGTTGTGTCTTCAACCAGACCATGGCTATTGCCAGTCACTGAGTAAAGCTGATGCTGCTTGTGCTTTTTTCTCTTCTTCTTATGAATTCCAGCACTGCACTGCTTCATACAAAGAACTCAGACATAATTACTCTTTGATGAGTAAATGTAGTGTGAGTTCGAGCTGTCTCATTTTATCTTCCACACGACCTGTGGCCAGTGAATGCACAGAAACCACCTAAGAAAACAATGACAGCAAGTAGTAGCCTCCCAGTGAGTGGAGATTCTAAAGGAAGGATGCCCATACAGATTATTTCAGCAGACAGTCTGTGGCTAGGTACATGCAGCTTGCCCCAGTGTCAACACACTGGCTGCTGCTCCAGATCACTCCTGTGGAGTGTCAGTCAGAGCCTGCTATCCTTCTTTTCCGGCTGAGATGTCCAAATCTCTTGGGCCTTAGAGACCTTAACCAGAGCGTGATGGGTTCACCTGTGTTCAGCTGTCTTGATGGATGTTTCTGTGGTCAGCAACACTTGGAAAGTTCCACACCACTTGCCACCAGTGGTGCGTCTTTCCACTCCTTAAGCAGGACTAAATCCCCTGGATGGATGTTGTGAACTGTCAAAGGCAGGGGCTGTGCCAGCTGAGCTTCCTGTTGAATGGATTTCAAAAGAGACACTATAATGGCTACATATTCTTTTGAATATACATCACTTACCTCTACACCCCACTAGGATGAGGAATTACCTGGGTGAGGAATTCCAAACAGTAATTCAAAGGAAGAGAACTGATTCTCTCTTCTGCGTCTGGCCTTCATTCTTGCCAAAGCCAATGGCAAAAGCCCTACCCATGGCATCTTGGTGGCTATTACCAGCTTCAAAAGGTGTTTCTTTATTTCTCTCTTCATTTTTTTTCTAGCTGACACAAGCTCTGGTGGTGCCAGGGGGTATGGAGGATCCATTGTTTTCCTAAAGTAGCCATAACCCCTTGAAGGATCTTTCCTGTAAAATGAGTTCCCCTGAGTCTGTTGCTTCTAGAATCCTGTATCTTGGAATAATTTGTTCCAAAAATACCTTAATAGGTGATACTGCAGCTGCTGAAGCAGTTGGGAATGCTTCTGGCCACCTTGTTAGCTGATATGCTATTACCAGAAGAAATTTAGGCCTTCCCACTTGGGACACCTCAGTAAAATCCTCTTGGCATTTTTAGAAGAGCCATACAGCCCAAGGCCTCCCTCCCCTGGCAGCTTTTTTTGTAAACCTGTTATTGGCTTTAGCACAAATCAAGCAAACTTCAACAGCTGCTTTTGCCAGACTAAAAAGACCCACAGCAAAATACATCTTGAGGAAGGCTTCTGCCAATCCTCCAGAATTCCAATGACTCCCTTCATGGAGTTGTTCTAATACGTGTATGGCCAAAGCTTCTGGTCTCCATTGTTTGCCATCCCTTGTAAACCAATTATTCCCTTTTTCTCTCTGCCCCACTCTTTTGGTGGAAAACTCCAGCTCCTCTGGTGGAAAAAACAGTTTCTCTGATTGAGTCACTGGGAGCAAAGCGAGGGTCTTGGAGAGTTCTGGCAAAAGTATTCCTTTCTGAGTTTCTTCATCTGCCAGTCAATTGCCTATTGCCTCCTCCAAGTACCTTGCCTGATGTCCCCTAATGTACATCATTGCCCCCCTTTTTCGTAAATTCACCACCTGCAAGAGAAGAGTAATTAAGCTCTCATGCGCTAATGTTTTTTCCCCTGCAGGTTAATAAACCTCTTTCCTCCCACAGATTTCTAAACATGTGTACCACTCCTCATGCATGTTTAGGATTAGTACGAATGTTAATTCACAGGCTCTTACAAGCACATACAGCTCCACAGTCTGAGCTGACCATGTGGGCAGCAACATCCTCCCTTTTTCTAATTCCCTTCCCTTACTAATATCATCTCCTGTAACTCGCTTCCCTTCTACTACCCGTGAAGGCTCGTTGATGAACACATTTCTTCCCTTAAGCCAGGGGGTGTCTCGTAAATTTTCCCTAACCCAGGTCTGGGCTGGGTTAAACCCTTTCCCACTTCTCAATCCCAAATCTTTCTGTTCCATTCAGTAAGTTTTAGACTATAATAACCAAGCCCTGGACATCTGCTTAGAGGCTTTTTTGCTTCACAAAACTTAAATTGATGTGAGACTTCCATAAGTCTCATAAAACATTCTGTGAGACTTTCATAGGTCTCATAAAACATACTTCTGTCACCAGTTTTCACGCTTTGGTTGCTAATAAAGCCATAGCTGCACAATTCTGCAGACAATGAGGCCAGCCTCCTGGGCCTCTGGGTTGAAAACCTTAGAAAAGTAGGCAACAGGCTGCTGTGTAATCCAGTGTTCCCATAGTAAAATTATTTTAGTATGGTCCTGTTTAACATCCCCATAGAATTCAAATACTTTTTCCCTGTCCAGAAGGGCTAGGGCACGAGCTTCATTTGGGGGTTTACTGCAGCATAGGCTCTCTCAGACATTTGACACAAAGGTACAATAGGGTTAGTTTCTGTATCACTTTTTACAATGTTATTTTGCATTCCCAGTGTAGCTAGCAAATCCCTTCCCAGTAACTTAGAATTACAAGTAGGAACAAACAGAAATTCACGCATTTCAAACCTTACCCCCACATGTACTAATCGTGGTTGAAGGAAACACATCCCCACCTCTTTTCCACTTACCCCCTGAAGAATTAAAGAACTTCTTGACAATTTTTCACTTGAAAGGATAAAATTCAAAGTGGATTGAGAGGCTGCTGTGTCTACCAGGAAAACCCCTCCTCCTGTTCCAGACCCGCCCTAAATGTTATCAGTGGCTGCAGAGTGTTGGGTCCCTGGTATAATGGGAACCCCGACACCCCTAACAATCCATCTCCATTCATTGCTGGACTTGATCCTCCTGAGGATCCAGTTATTTCTGTGGGCAATCTTGCTCTCAGTGTCCTTGCAGACAGTGCACTGATTCCTTCCAAGATGCTCTTTAGGTGGGCTCTCCCCCGCTGAGGAGGGAATGCCTCTGCCCCATCCTTGTGGCCAAACTGATCCTTTCTGTCCCGGGGGTCCCCTTGGGCCCTGCGGTTTATCCCTCTGCAGCAGTAAGAACACTGCCATCACCTTTGCCTTCACCTATTCCGCATCCCTTCTTACATACACTTGCTGTATCTTCCTAACCAGTTCATCCAGGAGCTTTATTCTGCCCTTTCTTTAGCCCCCAGCCCCACTACTGCCTCTGGGTGCTCATTCTTGCACAGCTCAAAATCATTTGTTTCTTCAGTGACCCAAATCAAATCCTTAAAAGAAAATCCTAATCCTACCACGTACAATTTGCATTTCCCAGATATTCTTTACTCCTTCTCTTTGTACTCACCCTCTTTGCCATGCACCATATACTAGAGCCAGTCCCCATTCTGCCACAGTGTCCAAATGCGGCCCCTGCTGGCACACCCAGTGGGCACAGCTGGCAGCACCACAGGCAGCTGGAGTGTCCAGCAGCCTCATGGCGCTTGGGGGCCACTGCCATCCCTGCCTGGGATGAGGCAGTGGGCTCAGGTACTGCCTGGTGCTGAGCCCTGGCTGCCCCACGGCCCCAGCCCAGGCCTGCACCTCCCCACAAGCCCCAAGCCCATGCTCACAGTCCCGCACTTCCATGCCTGGTCCTTCCACTTCCCACCATAAAGAAACACCTCTTCATCCTGACTTCCTTGTTTTCCTTGTCCTGGAAGCTGCATCTGAATCAGCTGGCAAATTTTGATGATAAATGCCTTCTGCTGCTACTTGCCTTAACCATATTCCTCCACATTCCACTTTAACCCATTCTTTCCCAACATACCAACACCATCTGTCCCCTGTTGCCGAGACCCCTTCCCAACTCCCCTTATTGCTTGTCAGGCATGGATTGTCCTTAATTACCTCTGGGAGAAGGTGCAAACTACCTCACCATTCTCCCAAGGGATTCTTTGGAGATCTTTCTGGATCGTCATCCCTTTTGCGAGGACCCGTTGCTGGCTTTACCTGTGCAACCGTCTATGGGTGCCCTCTGAGGTTTACTCCCTAAAAATTCCATTGATTGGTGACATTTTCAGTGGTCCTTCCCTCTGGACTCTTCATGGACCCTCTAGTCCACTACTCATCTGTCTCGAGTGTACACTGTTGGGTACTCAACCAATTACCCAGTGCCGGCTGCCACCAAAGGGAACAGATCACCAAAGCTGGCTGAGGGGTGCCTTGAGCTCCCACTCACTGCCATGGGATGGTAGAAGGACCCCGGAGGAGTGCTCAATTTCTTAGGAAAATTAATCCCTGATGCCAGAGGGTTTTGTCCCAAAAAGAGACAGGGGAGTCCCATAACTTTATTGGAATAAAGGGAGAGGCCATGGGCCACTTCCCATGGGGTCTTTCAAGTGGCTGGGGGATGCAGCCCCCTTTTTATTTTAAGTTTCCCCCTCCATCCCCCTCTTCTTTGCTCCATTGACTGAGGTAATCAGACGGTACAGACTTCCTGAATCACTTACTCTATCCCACACTCTAATATGCACTCTCCCTTTTGCTATATAAAAGAAAGAAAAAGAAACTCTTCCTAATTCTGTGAAGTCTCTGTTCTCTTGCTCTGGCTTCAGGAATTCAATACAGTTTTGGCTGAGCAACAGTCTGTGTTGATTAGTAACAGTTTCTAGAACTAAGAATTTCTTCTATTACATCACTAGCCGTAAGTGAAAAAAATCCGCAACAGATGTGACAAGTTCAGGCATTGGAGCAGCAAATTTAAATCAAAATACAAGAGAGATGGACC
This sequence comes from Onychostruthus taczanowskii, assembly GCF_017590055.1. Taxonomy (NCBI): domain Eukaryota; kingdom Metazoa; phylum Chordata; class Aves; order Passeriformes; family Passeridae; genus Onychostruthus; species Onychostruthus taczanowskii. Next base: position 7,079,815 of record NW_024500794.1, read on the forward strand.
CGCCTTGGGAAATGCGAAACCAAGCGCCAAGGGGGAATGCGCAATGGCACAAATGCTCCCCCACAACTAGGCGGTTGCCTGGATGTCCTCCACTCAGCAACACCTGGATCTGCAGGAGAGGATGTGGAGACAGCAGTAGACATCACTTTGACAAACACCTATGTAGACGTCATACCATCAACAGCAAATGGACCATTGGGCTATGGACCTTGTGTTCTACTGATAGGAAGATCATCCATATAAAAACCATCCATAAAAAAAGGCTTTTTTTTACCTAGACTGATCGATGCAGATTATTTAGGCAATATTGGGATAATGGTGCAGACTTGGAGGCCACCTATCCGCATTCCTAGAGTGGTGCAGTTAATTCCCTTTGAGGCCAAGGTTCTGAAACAGGGGGTCATGCATAGAGGGGAATGGAGGTTTTGGGTCACATGAACCCCTCAGGTAATGTTTACATTACCATTATCAGGAGTAAAACCATCTAAACCCATTACTTTTCAGCACCCTGATGGAGGAGCTCTCACAACAACAGCTGCATTACTGGACACAGGTTCAGATGTCACCATTGTTCCTTTGTTTGCATGGCCTGCAAAATGGCCTCTGAACACCTTGGGAACACCTGTTATGGGGGTGGGAGGTGTGCAAATGACTCAAATCAGTAAAACACTCTTAACAGTATGGGTTGATGAGGATGCACATGTTTGGGCTCAGATGAGATCTTATGTGATGGCTACAACAATCTGGTTGCTGGGACGAGACGCATTGAGCCAGATGGGCTTCTCTCTCACCAATGAGCATTTTTAGCAGTGGTCATTGAGGGGATGCCAGCCCTAAAATGAAAATGGTTAACAGAAATGGCAATCTGGCTTGATCAGTGGCCACTGTCTAAAGAAAAGCTTGCCCATGTTAATGAACTGGTTGGTGAGCAATTGCAAAGGGAGCATATTGTACCTTCTCTGAGCCCCTGGAACACAGCCATTTTTACAATTCCTAAAAAATCAGAAAAATGGAGGTTATTACATGACCTTTGAGCGATTAATGCTGTAATGCAGGATATGGGACTCCTGCAGCCTGGTCTACCCTCACCATCAATGTTACCTGTCAATTTGCAACTGTTAATTATTGATTTAAAAGATTGCTTTTTCACAATCCCCCTGCATGAGGATGACAATGAGAAGTTTGCCTTGTCAGTGTCATCCATTAACAAAGCAGAGGCAGCAAAAAGGTATCAGTGGGTTGTGTTGCACAAGTGATGCGAAATTCTCCCATGATGTGCCAACTATATGTTTGTTGCCTGGGCACTGTCCCTGCTGAGAAAACAGCACTCACAGTATCTTACCTATCATGACATGGATAATATTATTATAGCAAGAGAACACCTGCATACAGCAGCCCTGCTCCCTGTCTTACAACAATTGCAGAAGGCAGACCTCAGATTGCCCTGGAAAAAGTCCAACCACGAGCCCTATGGAAATACTTAGGTATGTTTATCACTGAAGCCCAAATTCGGTCTCAAAAATTAACTATTTTTACAGAAATTTGGACCTTGATGGATGACCCCCAAAAAGTTAATTGGGGACATACAGTGGATTTGTAGCACCTGTAGCATTACTAATGAAGACGGTGAGCGCCTAATGCCATTATTAAAAGGCGGAAAGCAGACCAATTTGCTGCATGAACTAACAGAAAAACAGAAGGCTTTGACTCAAATTGCCACTAAATTGGGTAATTCCTTTGCAGATTGTTGGTCCCTGGTTGTCCGTTGCTGTGCTGAATAGGGAAAAGCACACAATGGCTATCCTAATGCAGTGGGATTGCCAGGCTAATCAGTCTCTAAAAATCCTGGAATGGGTGTTTTACCAGGTAATTTGAATGAATTGTTGACCACACAAATGGAAGTTATAGCAAAAATCATGATCAAGGAATGAAAGCAGACACTGGAAATTGCAGGAATGGAACCCCAAAATATTCTTCTCCCACTAACAAAAGACTTTTTACAATGGTTGTTGCAGAATTCAGACACCTTACAATGGGCATTGTTAAACTTTCCAGGTATTATTAGCACTCATTTTGCCCCTCATAAGCTTTTTTCTTTGCATCAACAGGTGGAAGAACTTCCTTGGCTATCAAAACAACCTGTAGAAGGCCTCACAGTTTTTACTGATGCCAGTTGAAAAATTTCTAAAGCAGGCCTTACTTGGCAGGACAGAGGCAAATGGCTCAGTAAAATCCTTGATGGACCAGGAGATTCTTTACAGCATCTTGAGTTACATGCTGTTATTAGAGTGTTTGAAAAATGGCCCAATGGTCCCGTTAACATTGTTTCTGATTCTCTCTACATAGTAGGTGTTGTTGAACACATGGAGCAAGCATTGCTCAAGGAAATTCAAAACTGGCAGTTGTAACAAATCTTTTTTCAGCTACAGCAGTTACTTAATTCTTGCAAACAGGATTATTTTATTTCCCATATATGGAGTCACTCTGCATTGATGGAAGGCCTGGACTTAGAAAATGAGAAGGCTGACCAATTAGTGGCACCACTTTGGTCATCTGCTTCTCCTAATATTGGTAAGTTCGGCCAAGCCAGAAAGGCTCGCAAGTTTTTTCACCAAAGTGCAAAAGTTTTACCCAAACAATTGGGAATATCACTGCAGGATGCTCAAGGAATTGTCACAACCTGTCCACACTGCCAGGGTATGATTGGCGGATTGGGTCCTGGAATCAACCCTCATGGCCTTGCAAATGGATGTAACAATCTACGCCTCTTTTGGTCATTTTAAATGCATTTGTGTAACCATAGACAACTTTTCTGCCATGGTTTGGGCCACTTCTATGACAAGCGAAGGTTCTCAGTTTGTCATTTGACACTTGCAAGGCTGCTTTGCCATCATGGGTTTGCCTCAGAAAATTAAAACAGACAATGGGTCAGGATATATAGCCTGACAGACCCAGGATTTCTTAGCTGGTTGCAGGGTGGAGCATAGCACAGGTATTCCAGGGAACTCCATAGGACAAGCTATCATTGAAAGGACACATCTGACGTTGAGTCCCAATCATGGGAGGTACGATCAGCACACGCACCAGGAGTGGCCATGCCCTGCCTTAGCCGCTGGCAGGCAGGATCACGGTTCAGCCCCTGGCTGGGGTCCCGGACCGCCAGGGATCGGCCAATAAACGTGGACCCACATCTAAGGACCGGAGTAAAGGAAAAAGGAAGGACTCTTTGCTTGCTTCTCCAAGCTGCTTTTATTCTTTCCTGCACAGGAGCAGTGCCGGGACAGTGCCGCGTGGGATCGGCAGCACTGTGGTGGCGTTATTATTTCCCACGGCGGGAGCAGCGCCGAAGCTTCAATGCCACACAGAAGCAGCACAGGTGTCGCAGCACCACTCAGGTGTTCTTTCCCATGGCAGGAGTGGAACTCAAGCGGGGCAGGTGACACAATGATGCGCGGATGTTCTTCTTTCTTGTGGTGGAGAGCAGCACTGAGGCTGCAAACTGCAGGGCCACTCAGGTGCGGGTGGAGTGTGGAAGCCGCGCGGCTTGAAGAGGGAGCAGTGGCAAAGAGCAGGAAACAGAGAAAAACAGCAGTTTTTATGGAGGGGGGGGTGGATTCCCAGGAGGAGATTGTCTCATGAATCAAGGGCTAGATAGGAGGGGTCCGGGGGACACATGTAAACACAAAATGGAGCAGGAAAGGTATGTACCAATGAGAGAAGGAAAATATCATAAATGACAGTGAATCTTCTGGATAAATGGGTATAGCAAATTATGACAGGCTGCAGGGGCAGGATTTTGGTGGATAGGGAAGAATCTAGAATTATCATAACTGTCAGGGAAAAAAGACAGGAAGACAGGTGGTAAACAAATTTAGACAGAGACTAAACATATAATCTTCAAACCCCCACTGCCACAGTCTGAGAGAGACTAAACATCTTCAAACCTCCACTGCCACACACATCAGATACTGAAAGGACTGTTTGATAAACAAAAAACAGGGGAGGATGGGCTGACCGCACAGGACAGAGTGCTGAAAGCAGCCTGTGTTATACATCTTCTGTGATTAGTAGGTAATCGTAGTGAGCCACTAGCAATAACACATTACTCAGGTTTGCAGCAAGATTCTGAATTGGTACAGCAGCGACCAAAAGTTTATTATAAAAATCCTATGACAGGGTTATGAGAAGGACCTGCAGATTTACTGATGTGGGGAAGAGGTTATGTTTGTATCATTACAGACAAAGAACCCTGATGGATACCAGCGAAATGGGTTCATCCCTGGCTTCAGAAGGACACTCTGATCCCTAATATCAACAATGAACCAATAACCAGCGCTTCCTGAAAACATCAGTTGCCCTCAGAATTGTGAACGCTTTTGTTATCCTCGGGTGAGATTAGAACATATGGAGTGTGGATCAGATAGGTGGAATGAGTTTAAAAGGAGGAACTTCCACAGGTGTATAGAGTGCAGACATCTTCACTCCCCAAAATTTAATAACCTGGGTGGTGTTATCCCAAATGACAGGAATAATGGTTAATTCCCCTGAAACCTGTCAAGGAATGCTGAGTTAGTTTGAGTCTTGGGAGCAATTGGGACAGGCTATTCAGTGGTATAGCAAACTTTGGAAGCTCGGGACAAAGGAGAGAGAGAATCAAGGAGAGAAGATCAAGGCTATTGAATGAGGAAAAGGAATATTTATTCCTGGGATGTGGGAAGTTAGACCTGAGCATTGGGAACAAACAAAGCAAGGGTGGGAGGACGAGAACCAAAGAAGACGGAATAGGAGAAGAGCACAAAGAGCAAGAGGCACAGTCAATCTGGATTTTATCCCTAATCTCATAGGGGAAGGGTTCTTTGCCAGTGCTAAGGATGAAGAATAGTCTTAAATTAGATGTGCAGGTTTTTGGAGGTTTCTCTGTGTTACTTGTGATATGTGGCAACATCTGTAGTGCAGAAGACACTAACCCGCCGGGATGGCATCGACAGAATATGTGGCTTACTTGGGCCAATGCTACTGGGGTGGATTTATTTCGTTTGTCCTTAACCATCCCAGGAGATCCTTTCTGCATATGTTTAATTGGTATCCCAATAAGTAACCTTACTGGTTTTGCAAAATGGGTAGGAGTTGGAGGAAAACCACAGGTGGAAGCAAATAAACCAAGCGCAAAGGATCACTGGTGCAACATAGCCAGCGGTGGTACAAAATTGGATTTATGCTAAAGGCTGGGGACTAAGGCAAACGGCAAGGGCTTCCAAGCAGGTACAATAACACAATCACAGAATGAAAGCGGTCTAGAGCCCCAAGAATTAGATTTGTTAGGATCAGTACCTGGAAATTATTGCCTGTTTTTTAACCACTTTTTAAACCTACAGTCACCTTCTGTGAGCAACGCCGTAGTCCCATGACACAAAAATAATTGTGTCATCCTTAATCCCAATTCTCCATGGTATGAGAAAGTGACCAAATATTGCCACAATTGGACTTATCCTGGAAGTGCTGGTACAAATGCAACTGTAAAATAGTTTCCAGCAGGTGTCTTTTTAATCTGTGGGGATAGGGCATGGCCCACAATTCCAAGTAATTAATTTAGTCCTTGTTACTTAGGAAAACTAACCATGTTTGCTGCTAGTATGCACAAAATGCTGAATCAGACTATTTGGAGGGTGGGGCATAGCAAGAGAACTGAAAGAGCAATCACAAGCTTAAGACCTGATTGTGACAATTGTGTAGAGTTTTGGGGCACTCCAGCACAAATAATAGCATCATTCCTTACTCCAGGTGTTGCTGCTGCTCAAGCTTTGGCTACGCTTAATAAATTGAGATGCTGGATGGTCAAACAACTAAAGGTAACTTCAGCTATTTTAAATCAGATGCTCACTGACAGAGATAGTACTAGACATGGCACACTGCAAAATAGAGCTGCTATAGATTTGTTGTTGTTAGCACATGAGCACAAGTGTGAGGAGTTTGAAGGAATGTGTTGTATGAACCTCTCTGACCATTCTGCATCTATTCACAGGAAACTCAAACAACTACAAGATAACATGAAGAAGTTGACTGCAAATGACTGGGGTTTGGGTGAATGGTTTGAGGGATGGGGAAGAACTGGATATTTGAAAGATATCGTAAAGGGAGCTTTGTTATTACTAGTAGTCATTATTATATTACTTTGTGTTATTCCATGCATCATGAAATTGGTGAGCCGCTTGGTAGAAAATACAGTGGAAAGGGTCTGGCTGGTGCAAGAAGAAGAAGGGGGAATTGTATCAATGTGTCTGAACCACTTAGACTACAGTGTGCACCAGCCATCCAGCTCGTAACTGTTCTTCTCAGAATATTCTCAGGGCCCTCTGGAATTCATCAAGGTTACTGAGACATAAGCTGTGCTAAAATAAGAAAGAAGCTGAGAAACCAAATTCCAGACCACAAGAACTTGATAATGGGGGGCAGCAAAACACCTGGGCTGTAACCAAACACATCTTCTGAGAGGTGCATACAGAACATGAGGACAAGGCAAAGGCACCAATAAGAAATGTGGGACTAGCGTGTGCAGAGAGTTAGAATGTATAAATGCATAATGTAAACAATAAACAGCTTCTGCTTAATCATATTGGTCTATTGTCCAGGAGTCCTGCATTTCCCACAAGTGGTACTTACTAAAAGGGCTTTGATTTTAATGGCAGAGTTACTGTCTGTATGATGATTAATGGGAATAGTTCTTTAAAATCCTTCCCTTGCTGACATCAGTAAGTTTCATCTTTTCCTGATTGTACTGGTGGCTATACATTAGTTATGAATATAAGGGAATGAGTTTTAGGGATATGTTGCAAGTAACCAGATTGGTACCTCTGGTTCCATTGCCATTGTCTAAGCAGAACTTCAATTATTTTTGGACCTTTCATAGACCTCTGACTAGATTAGCATTTGTCTTTGATTGACCCCATGAATTTTAGGCTACTAGGCTTGACCAATGAATGCAAAGGGGAAAGTCACAGAACTTAGGTGGTTCCCTGTCAGCAACTTCTCAGTAGTAGGGAGATTTCTGTCCTCAAGTTTGTTACTTTAGCTATCAGATTATGCTCATTCCAAAAGAAGGTGAGAAGGTTGCTTCCCTAAATGGTGAAACAATTCTTCCTGATATTTGTGGCTTTGTATTACTGGATTTTGTTTTACTGGAGTTTGTTACAGAAAGTTGGATTAAATTGCATGCATTGGGGGAAACAGAATATTCTTTAGCCAATAGCATGTAGGCTTTTATCAAACTGAGATTGTCTTCATGGACCAGATGCTTAAAAGACAATAATTCCTGCTAGTTCCAATTCCATTTTTAGGCTCAACAAACTGAATGCTAAACCTCCACCAGTAGGGAGGGAAATTCAGTTGGACTTTCTCCTTTTTAGAGAGAAGCTAATTAAAAAGTTTCACCAGAATCAGAGCAGGCTGTAAAACAAGAGCGTCATGAGAAGAGGCTAATCCTATCCTCCTAGTATTGCTATTTGTGATTGGACTTGAATGAAATGTGTCAAATCTGTGTTCCTGAGTATCACATCAGTAATAGGTACTTCAGCTGCTGTACTTCTCTCCTAAAGCTAAGAATAGAATCCAAATAATTGTAACTCCATGGTCACAATTCACCCTGTGATGCTGACAGGTGAAAAAGGAATGGAAGGTGCACCTGTAAATTAACTGGAATGGCCTATCTAAATCAGTGGTCACTGAGTTCCTTAAGGCTTAAACAGGTCAGTTGCCCATATCTTTCAGAATTCTTGGTCATTTTTCTTGGGATTCTTTTAATCTCTATCTTTCCTCATTAGTTCAGCCTCTGCTCTCAATCCTTTGCTGACATTTAAAGCATCTCAATAGCCTGGAAATGTTTTTAGTTATCACATCATTATTCCCTTCAAAGGGTTGTTTGCCTCGTCTCATTTTTGCTGATTTTCTGCTAGTTCATTGTCAGACAGCAGCAGGTGTTTTGTAATAGCAGGTACACAATCCTACAGCTTGTTTTTCTTTTTATTTGGCCTGTCTAGAAAATGGAATGACTGAACTTCTCCGACAGGATTTCCTCTCCACAGTGTGTTTCACTTGAAGGGCAGATGCAAATCATCTACCTAAACTTTTGGCACTGAAGAAACCAGTGGTTTGCTGTTGCATATAGGTATAATATTACAAAAGGAAGGCCTTGTAAAACCACGGCTGAGGCCTGTTACTTTGGCTAAGTAGAAAAGGACTATGGGAAAGTGACGCAGCTGAATTAGAGGTAGATAAACAAGTTCTATAACCATTGTGTGTTCACGTTGTGATGTATGGTGGTTGGTTGAATTATGTTTATTATGGGTTAAAGCTATGTAACTGAGAAAGGCCTGACTGCTTCAAAAGCCTGGTTTTTGCAGTAAAGCAGCTCTCCTTTGCACCTGCCTGGGGACTCTGCATCACTACGGACCCTCACTCCCAGTCTTCCAAGGAGATGATCAGTAGGAATGTTGCAGAGCTGCTATGTGCATATTAACGGAATGGCAGACAGTGAAGTGGTGGACATTTCTGGGCTTTAGTACAATGCTGCTGCATTGGTGCCAGTTTAGTTGGTTTTCCATCAGTGGCATTTCTGTCTATAAGTACACTGCCCAGAGTCTTTCTAGCATCTGATACCATTTCCCTACTGTCATTTTAGTACCTTCCTTCAGTTTAAAGGATGATACAATCTTTACATTTTGAAGATCCCTGTTAGGAAACACTATGCCAGAGTAGTCATTGCTCCCTTTTCTTTTGCCTCATTTGTAATTTTCATAGACTTATTTAAAATTTCTGCTAATTGTCAATAAGAATACTGAGACTACTTAACAGGGTTGATGCTCTCAGCTGCTTTCCCCTTTCATACTGCTTCATACTGCATGTGACCAAATGGCTTCATTTTGTCACCTGCGTTTTGCTGTGGTTTGCTAAAAACACTGCAAATTCACACCTTGTGTGTTGGCATTTCAAAGGCTTTGATGGGTTCCTTTCTGAGACTGCCATGCACTGGACTTTCACATTCACAAAGACTTGATCTTCCATAGGTTGTATTTCAGTATTTAATACTCTTCCTGGAATGTAGGCTATACCAGCAAGTACTAAATTCCCTGCAAGCCTTGTCTTCCCAAAGGACCATTCAAAAACATTGCTTTTCTCCTCTGACTAATCTGCCAGTATTTGGATGGAGAATTTGGTACCTGAAGTGAACCTCTTAGAAGGTATTTCATCACAGGCAATATCTCAAGCTTTCTTGAAAGACTCTCTCCTTTGGATGCTCATTCCTTTCAGAGTACATTTAAGGCTTTTTTCACTGAAGCCATTCAACAATGCCTCTTCTCTTATAAAATGTGATGTGCGTGACAAAGATGGATCCCCATGAAAGGTTATACACATATCAAGGTTAATCGTGAGAATGGTGGCTCCCTCCTGCAGTTCCATTTGTAACTGAGTTAATATTCCAAAGCTAAATATTCCAGGTCTGTGAACACAAAAGGAAGTCTTTGTCTTTTGTAAAAATTACCCCTAGGAGGATTTGTGTTAATTTTGATTTCTATGGTGCTACCTCAGTGCAGAAAACAAGAAGATTGTACTCTCTTCTTGTGTACTCTCTTGTGCTCTAATTCCCCCCTCTCTGCTTTGCACGCCCTAGTTAATCTACTGATGTGACTCATTTGGTATCATCTCATAGTGCAAATTCTGCATAGTTTCATGTACTTACAAATGCCAGTTGCCAAGGAGCATAACCATTCAAAGGGCAAAAAATTGTAGGGCTGGGCAACTTCAGGTGCTGAAACTTCAGGTAAGTGGTTGAAGTCATGCCATATTAAAGTGACAGAGCAAATCAGTTGATATAGGACTTTCAGCTGGACACCTCTGACAATAGCAGCTTGTCAGCAGTGACACAGCAATCTTTCTAGCTGTATTCCAGAAAGAGAAAAGGGACACCTTCAATGGTTAAGATGCTTGGCATGAGAAAACAGCAAGAAATGTACCACAAAATGCTAGAGCCAGATAAACTATGTTTTTCTACTGAGAATTTTGCAGTTGTTCTTTCTTGTCTGTGCCTTTACTTTTCACAGAAAACAGTGGGGTTTTTAATTAATATTTTTCTTTTTTTGTTTTGTTGGCCTCTTTCTTTCCACCTGCAATTAACAATTTTGCCTTTCTTTTCTGACTTCTCTTTCTTTACTTATAGAAGGTTGCATGAGGTCATCCAATCTTGTCATAAACATTCTCATACTGTGGAAATAAGCAGAAGGTACATCTAAAGGGATAAAACAAACCCACAAAAATAGTGATTTTTTTTTTACAGTCTTCTGTGAGAACATTAAGACACAAGATATCTTTGAACTGTGTTATGCTGTACTGATGTGTAACTTTTAGTCCTATCATTACTATTATTACAAGTGTTTGGCCTTTAGTACATAGCCTTTGAAGTCATCCAGCCCAATATTTTGTCCAATTTTGTTTTATTTCTATCAAGGACTTTGTTTCTTAAGGAATATTCCAGAGCAAGAGCGCCCATGGTAGACTTCTGCTGTCATAATCAAAAGCGTCATAAATTCTGGTACAGTTTTTGCTGGTAATATGTCTGGAAATGAAAGGTTTTAGATATTTTTTTACTTTCAAATGTAACCATTATTTGAAATATTTCTGAATTGGGGGTTTCCCCCCCTCCGTACAAAATACTACTTTCTGAAATGTTACTCAGGGATTACACATAAAATCCCACCCAATAAAATACGTGGCAGATACTCTGCAGTAACTGCAGCTTAGCAGCCAGTGATGATAACATGGGTTAAATGACATTCCTTCTGTAGTGATGGAAACTCTGGGACTGTCTACACAGACATACTCAACAAAGGTTACAATGGCTCAGCTCCTGTTCTAAACTTAATGTGCATTTTAAAACTTCCCAAGAAGGTGAATTCAAGCTCCTTCATTGCTCTGTGTTGGAGTCCAAAGAGAATTTCAGTGTGCTTTTTGTCATTTACAGCTGTCATTGCTTAGCTTTTGAACATGAGACTCTCTCATGACTGATGACAGTTATCTAGCTAAGAGTGGCTCAAAGACATGGTCCTGCTCTAGAAGGAGATAAGAAGATTTTTGCAGTCTTAGTCATCTCTACTGCTTGTGATTTCTATATGAAATCAGTGGGAAGTTTTCTGAAGGTAGTCCAGAAGCTGGCAATATGGACAGCTTAGAACTGAACACTTGCTGCAGTGCTACCATGGTGATAACAAAAAGGACTTAAAACATTAAAAAGGGCAAACAAAGAAGTTGGAGGCAAAAGAACATTAACCATTATTCCGTTCTTCTAATATATCCTTCTTCAAATCATCCTTCTCATGCAGTTTCACGGCTTGTGTTGGTATCCTGAAAAGGAATCTGAGACAGAGTAAGCTTTTTAATGGAGTAGATGTGAGAAACACAGGCCAAGTTGCCTTTTTATGCATCAAATACAAGTCATGCTTGAGATACCCTTTGCTTAAGGTACTTAGTTCACACTAAGGATTTTACTCATGATTGAATAAATTTTACTGTCATGATTGAGTCACTTTCTGTCACTCAGAATTGAAACTTTTCAAGGAAAGCTCTGATTAGCAATGTTTGTGTAAAAATAGTATTTTATCTCCTGTATTTGTATGAAGCAGGTAAGCCTTTTGCCATCAACAGCGTTACTTAACCTTTTATGTCATATACCTCTTCATATCCATACTGTGCTTAAGGGTTATTAATCTACTTTAGAATTGGCATGTGGAATAAGACTACTTTTTTCTGTTTGAGAGCTAATGTCATTTGACCTACTGACAGCAAATCATTCATTCATTTTAAGTCCCCAGCCAGCATCTTTTAGCATATTCTGACTTCTAAGCAAGTAACAAAAGCACCCTCCAATACTTTACTTTTTTAAGGACACAAAATGCTTCCCTCCCTTGCAGTTGCCAACTCTAAAATGAATGACATGTCTGCAGTATTTTAATGTGTGCCATATTTAGCCAAGTAATTAAAAACAAACAAAAAGTAGTCCCTTCAATTTGGAAATATTTTTAAATTGTTTCTGAATATACAAAACACACCCCTACCTTATGCATTGCATGCAGATTTAATCGTCATGAAAGCAAACCAAATGTTTCCGTTTGGATAGCACAGTTTTCCACAATTGTTCTTGGCACAGTTTTCTACTTACGATTGTAGGTACTCGAAGTTACTTCTAAGGTACTGTAGTAAGCAGAAAAGGAGGAGAGGTTGTGCCTTATTTCTGGCTTCCTTCGGTTTTCTTTTTGGTTTTCTTTTTACTCTTTTCCTCTTGCTCTTTTTCATGTCACTTTTCTTACAGTGATTTAGATTTGCCATTTACTAAGCTATGTTTTTGCCTGGAATTCCTGTAAATTTTGACAGGAACCCAACCTGTAAATATGCATCTTTTTATTATTTGCTAGCTACATATAAAATCTTCCTGCTGCTCTAAAATGCTTTTATTTGATATGCATTTTTATCACCCGTCAAATTAAAAGAGAAAGGTTCCTATATTTGCTGCTTTTGTACTGGATTCAGTTCAGCGTGCGCTAATGGTGCAAAAAAGTCCTGCTGGAAGAAAGGATCTGCATACAAATTGACCAAGACACATGGTACAAGGATCTTGTAAAGGTTCAAAGTTTCTGACAGTCTGTCTTCACAGCAAGACTTGAGGAGGTATTTCGCTACCATTTATTTGTCAGAAAGTGATAGCAAAGCAAGCAAAATGGAGCAGCAAAAGAAGATAGCAGCAAAAGGTACATTACCCCCTCTGTTATTTATCATTGTCTAAACAAATTTATTCTTGCCGTGTTACATAAAATACCTTAGAGAGGTAAAGACCAGAAAAATGCAACTTTGTTCTGGATTCATTAAAACCAAACCTATTTGTGGAAAGAATTGCCCCGAGTGATGCTGGGAACTCCTAGCTGGTTTCAGTGAGCTGTCTGGAGAACTGCATTTTTGGTGGGCTTTACTTGTATGTCTGTAAGGTGGGGACTTTATGTGGGGCCTTGAGCCCTGAGAGTGCCATGGGCACAGAGACCCACCATGTAGCTCTCTGACCAGCTGCAGCACACTGAGGCATGATGGATTACTCCCAGGGTTCATGTGGTAGAAAGGTTTTCTGCCCCTGTGAAGAAGGACACTTCCATTTTCCTGCACAGAGCCATTCTATAGGTTACAATGGTACCTTGAATTAATCAAGTGCTATTTGCACAATGGCCAGTGAGCTTGGATTATTAAGCTTCTCGTGTTTGATCTGTTTCCTGTTTCAGTAAATAGCAAAATTTCCAAGGACTACAACAACAAGATGAAGCTGCTGCTGTATTTCAAATGTTTGTGTAATAAAATGGTAATTCTTGCAAATATTCGCAATGGTAATTTCAGGTACTCATACACCAGCTCTGCTCAGGGGAATTCTGAAATTGACTTTAGCTGTTTTCCATGGTTTTTAGCAGGTGAACTGAGACACTTCTGGTTTTCATGGCAGGGCGTTTGACAGTATCCTCAAAAAGCCTCAGGCTACTAAATGAAAAGGTGAGAAAACTGGGGTGAATGGGGGAAAATCTCACTTCTGGTTTATGTCATAGATTCAGCCAGATGATCAACAGTCATTAGTTTAATGAGGTACCAGCGAGATCTTTCACTCTCGCAGATCCCAAAAGCTTAAAACATCCAGCAGCTTCTTCCTTGCAACAAGTGTCACAGCCAAAAGTCAGGCCTGGCTTTCACCTTCCTCTCGCAGCTACATGGAAAAGCACATCCTCTCAGTGCCACAGAGTCCTTAGAAACTGATCAGTGGCTCACCTTCAAACAGCTCAGTGTACCAGGACAGAAAGCTTTCACTGACCTGTCCCCTTGCCTCTGCCTTGCAGCCTTTTATTTTCAGAGCACACACTGAGGCATTGCACTTTGCTTCTCAGCTAAGTGCATTGTCATATTGCTGGAGTCCATCTCCTCCTTGCACAAACTGCTTCTGCTGTTCTGCTGATGTTATGTGTTTTCCTGCTCAGCTATTCACAGAGTCACATTCTGTGTCCTGCTTGCAGTCTGAATCTAAACGATGAAGTTTCTGGCTATGTCTCGCACACACAGATGTGCCAATATGAAAAAGTTGCTTGGACCTTGCCACTTATGTTTGAACACATCTGTTCACTCCACAATCAAGAGACAGCTTTCTTTGCTTTACATCCTGCAAACTTCACATACACACACAAGAGAACTATGCACTTTCTTTCTTTCTCAGCTGCACTCACCTATCCCCTACCTTCACCTCTCCACCACTTTTCTCTTGGCCTTGCCGTGCATGGACATTTCCTCTTAAGATACCCATTGTGTTGCTTACCCCTCCCCTACATTGCCTTGCCTTTCCTACCCAACCTTGCATTTCCCTTCCCTTCCCTTCCCTTCCCTTCCCTTCCCTTCCCTTCCCACCCATGTCCTTCCCTTGCCCTTCATACCAATCCAGTGCCTTGCTCACCTATCCTCCTTTTCCTTTCCATTTGTCCAGCTCCAATCTTTCGTTTCCTTCTCCTACTAGGACTCTTATTGACTTGCCTCCCTCTCCTTTGTGTTGCCTTGCAAAGCCACCGCTTGTATTGCCTTGCCCCTTGAACTCCTTCCTTGCCTTCCATGACCTTGCTCACCTGTCCCTCACCTGGAATTCAATACATTTTTGTGGAATTTCTTCAACTTGCATTGCCCTGCCTGCTTCTCCTAGGATTCTCCAGGCTTTCACTGGCTTTTTTTTCTCAAGGCCCCAGTGTTTCAGGAGCAACTGAGAAGAAGCCCGGAGGAGATCATGCGCAAGCACACCTATCTGTCGTGGCAGCTTTCTTCTGACATCTATCCTTACGTGTCTTGAATTTTGGACACAAAATTAATGTTTCACCCTTGGGCTTCAGGACCAGAATGACAGTTTTTTTGCATACAAAGGAAAGCAGGTAATGCAAGCGTTTTAGGTGCAGATTAGAGATGGCCCATGCAAGATCAAGGCTGTACAGAGCGGTCTACACACACAAGAGAACTATGCACTTTCTTTCTTTCTCAGCTGCACTCACCTATCCCCTACCTTCACCTCTCCACCACTTTTCTCTTGGCCTTGCTGTGCATGGACATTTCCTCTTAAGATACCCATTGTGTTGCTTACCCCTCCCCTACATTGCCTTGCCTTTCCTACCCAACCTTGCATTTCCCTTCCCTTCCCTTCCCTTCCCTTCCCTTCCCTTCCCTTCCCACCCATGTCCTTCCCTTGCCCTTCATACCAATCCAGTGCCTTGCTCACCTATCCTCCTTTTCCTTTCCATTTGTCCAGCTCCAATCTTTCGTTTCCTTCTCCTACTAGGACTCTTATTGACTTGCCTCCCTCTCCTTTGTGTTGCCTTGCAAAGCCACCGCTTGTATTGCCTTGCCCCTTGAACTCCTTCCTTGCCTTCCATGACCTTGCTCACCTGTCCCTCACCTGGAATTCAATACATTTTTGTGGAATTTCTTCAACTTGCATTGCCCTGCCTGCTTCTCCTAGGATTCTCCAGGCTTTCACTGGCTTTTTTTTCTCAAGGCCCCAGTGTTTCAGGAGCAACTGAGAAGAAGCCCGGAGGAGATCATGCGCAAGCACACCTATCTGTCGTGGCAGCTTTCTTCTGACATCTATCCTTACGTGTCTTGAATTTTGGACACAAAATTAATGTTTCACCCTTGGGCTTCAGGACCAGAATGACAGTTTTTTTGCATACAAAGGAAAGCAGGTAATGCAAGCGTTTTAGGTGCAGATTAGAGATGGCCCATGCAAGATCAAGGCTGTACAGAGCGGTCTGTCTTGGCCACTTTTGTGTACCAGCATTCTTTGAATGTACCTGCCATTTGCCTGCTTTGGCAACCCAAGTTTCCTTGCCTTGCCCTGCTGATTCTCCATTGCTTTGCATTCCCTTGCATGCCCATGCCCCACATTTGACCTGCCTACAGTTTTCCTCCAGGCTTTTGCCTTGCCTAGCCCTTCCTGTTGCCATTACCTTCCTATGCCCAGCCTTACCTCTAACTCCTTGGCTTTCTCTCACCTACCACTCCTTTTGCTTTTCCCTCATGGCTCCAGCCTTACCACCCTCTCCCTTGACTTGCCTACAATTGCTTACACTTGCTTTGCATTGCCTTACCTGCATGGAAGGAAAGGCAGAGAGCGGCAGGCAAGGCAAAGCAAAGCCAGAAAGTTATTTGTAGGGCCAGGCAAGGCATAGGCAAGCAAACAAAGCAAGTGTAGGCTAGGAAAACTAGGCACGGTACTGGAGGCAAGGCAAAGCCAAGTGACTTAGACTGCCTTTCCTTGGGAAGTAAAAGATATGGTGGCAATGTTGGTAGGGCAGCTGATAAGGTATCATGGGGAGGCATAGTCCAGCAAGACATTTCCGTCCTTGCCCCTTCTGTGTCGGAGCCATTGGACATAGTCAGTACTGGACATGCTATGCAACTTTTGCTTGGTAAGTTCCTGAACGAGAACAGCAGTGCTTTCTCATGGGAAGGAAAGAACTTAGCCCCAGCGGTAGAGGTGCAGATAAGGAGCTGTGTCATGCAGCTTCAGGGCGGCAGCAACTTTCTATCCTGGCATATTTGGTTTGGAAGCAATGCCTAAATTTGTACAATCATGGAGTCGGTATCCATCTTTGGAAGGCAGCCTCCCTCCTGAAAGAATCGATTTGGCATGTGTTTTCCAGTTCCTCAAGGCAGCCTTCTTGAAATTCTGCCAGCACACTTCTTTTGGACAAGGTAAAAGCTTGGGTCTTGGTGTGCAGCGGATCTAGAGCCCCACACAGGTAATGCCCAATACCAGTGTTCTGACACCCTTGTATAGGACCACTCCCTGGATGTTTTGGATTTTGGAAGAGGGGATGCTATTTATTTTGAGACGGGTGTCTAGTTCCTCTCTTTGGCAAAGGAAGCAAGTTTGGATGGGCACTTTGGTGGTCTCTGTGAATTTAAAGGCTTTTCCCAATAGGTAGTTCTCTGGGTTAGAGCTGCTGAACTGTCAGTGGGAATGCAGAGGCCAAGCCTCTGCAGGACAAATTTTTGTCCCTTTTGTAGCTTTAGTGTGTGAGCAGTCCCTGGTGCCAGTCCATTTGGATCCTGACTCTGTGAGACTGAAGGCTTAGGATGGTACCTAGAGCTGAGAAGGAAAGTGACGATAGCAGGGTGTGTGCCTGTAGTTTGATGGGTGCAATTGAAATTGTAAGCAGCAAAGAGCTTTCTCCACCAACAGTTTTGCGGGCTCTGCTTTTGGCAGATGTTTTCAAGTTAGGACTCTAGGAGAGTGAAAAAATTTGTTAGGGCAGAGGAGTTAGTGTTGGCCTTTGAGTGTGGTGCAAAGAAGAGTATCCACTTGGAAGGGGAGGATTGGCAAAATCTTTTTGTCCTGAAACAGTTGATTTGAGAGCAGGGACATTTCTGACTTGGCTATGTCCTGAAGAGTGGTTTTGAGCTGGGCTCAGTGAGTGTCCTTGTTTTGTGAGTAGACATTGCCATCGTGTGGTTATTTTCATGAGCGCTGACAGTGCCCAGGAAAAAGACAAGCACTTGTCTAGCCCAGCCCCATTTATGTGGGAGCAGTGTGGGGACAAGAGCTCCACTGTGGATCCTGGCTCTTAGGCACTGACAGAACATGATCCTGCATGTAGCAGAGAAGGAAGAGGAATCATTTCATTGTTGGATGTACAGTTTATAAGCTTCAAAATAAAAAGCAATTGCAGCATGGCCTCTTCCTTTTACAAGATTTTCTGTGCCATCAGCTGCTCAACATGTAATTCGCACCCTTTGAACTGCATCCAGCTCCCTGGAGATATGCACTTTCCCTCAGGATCTGTGTACCACCTTGCACTCTAACTCTTGAAGATCCCAAACCACTTCAAAATGTCCAGCAGCTGCTCTCAAAGAAGAAGTCCTACAACGAAAAGGCAGTGCAGGCCATAATAGTCCCTTTGCAGTCTGTCAACTAAACAAAACCAAATTACTCAACAAAAACACAAAGCTGTAATTTTGAAAAAAAAAACTTCTATTGAAAAGTTGTGGAAACACTGGAAAAAGTATAAGTTAGCTGCTTGTCAGTGTGCCTAAAATGCATAAAATGACTTCCTCCTATACAGTAGCTCCAACATGTTAACAACATGATTTGCAAGTCTGCCTTCTCAGACCTCCAAAAGAGGTGGCTGCACACACAAGAAGGCTCTTCTGATGAGTTACACCAGCCTCTCATAGAACAGAAGATAGGCTTGGGAGCCCAGCACTTTGGACACAGAGACAGGTTGTACGTGGGTATCACTGATGTGGAACCATTGACCTTTGACTGGCTCAGTTTCCGAAGCTGTGAAAGGAAAAATTCAGGAGCAAAAGTTATTATAAAGAATTGAAGCAATGAGTTCTATTACTGTTCTTCAGTAAGAATCATAGAATAACAATCATAGAATCATTGAGTTGAAAAAGACCTCCAAGATGGAATCCAACCTGTGACTGATCACTGCCTTGTCAACCAGACCAGAGCACTGAGTGCTACATCCAGTTGTTCCCTGAACACCTCCAGGGATGAGAATGTTGCTGCATCCTTGGGCAGCCCCTTCCAATGCTTAATCACCATTTTGTCTTCTTTTCTTCCTAATATCCAACCTGAATATCCCCTGGCACAGCATGAGGCCATTTTGTCTCATCCCATCACTGGTTGCCTGGGAGCAGAACTGGACATCCACCTCGCTACATCCTCCTTTCAGGCAGCTCTGGAGAGTGGTAAGATCTCCCCTGAGCCTCCTTTTCTCCAGCCTGAGCCTTCCCAGCTCCCTCAGCCACTCCTTGCATCATTTCACTAGCTTCCTTTCCCTTCTCAGAGAACTTATCAGCCATGGCAGGAGGTTGGAACTACATGATCTTTAAGGCCCCTTCCAACCCAAACCATTTTGTGATTCTGTAAGAAATAATTTGTAAAATATTTCTAATTATTTACCTTGAGATTTTCCTTGAAGGACAAGATCAGAGAGGTGGTTGTTCATAGCTCTCATTTTAACATAGGCAGTGTAGTGCCCAGACCTCATTGTTCCGCTGTGTTCAACAACTCCATAGAGAGAGTACAAGACCTTTGTATTCCCTTCAGCCACATTCTAGAAAACCACAAATTTAGCTATGTCAGCCAAGTGCTGGGTTTTAAAGAATGTAAACTCTTTGATTTTTTTTTTGCTGATGAAATGGAAATTGATCATTAGAGATTCATGCAAGCACTACAGTTACGAGCAGTGAAGTACAAGTTATCACACAAAGTAACAGGCTTGACAAGCATTGTACAAAGATTTTGCTATGCAGCTTTGTTGTGAAAGCACATTAGAACAAGGGAAAGGAGAATCTGATTGTTTTCCCACTTACTTTACATTTAGCTGTACAGAAAGGAGCCAAGTCTATCACTTCGGGGAACTTGATATGCCTGTTAACCTTCTGCAGATTAAATCCAGCCTTAAACAACCAAAGTAGAGGGAAAACCCCATAATGTTAAAATGGAGCATATTAAAACCATGCTTAGTCACTAAATGTTTCAGGTTAAAGTGTCAACAATACAAATTAGTTTTACATTACACAAAACTGGGAAAAAGCAAGGTTTTTTTCCTCTGATGTCCAGTATTTCAGCATTATTTCCTTGCCCCCACATGCTGCACTGGAGTACAAGTTAAGATGGCTCTTCGGCTCACTCATACATTAATGTAATGGTAGCAGAAGTGGAAAAAGAATCAGCTCTAATGCACTTCAGTAACCATGAGGACAACTCTTGCCTCTCAGACTGTAACATGCCTGAGGATCTGATCTTAGAACATCCGAACTGACGCAAATTGTTCCCACCTTAATCAAACAATTGTCCAGTAACAAACTGGAAAAACAAAAGGAGATGATGATAAATGTTATTTTCTTCATATTACAGTCTCTTGGATGAGGCTACATATTTCCAATTTTTATAAGAAATTGGTTTTCATCTAATTAAAGTTGCCTCCCTTATTTTTCAAGTATATTGACCAAAAACACCAAACAGGTTTAAATTTAGAAGTACTGTCTCGCTTTCCTTTCCTCCTTCGCTCTTGAAAAGCTAAAGCCCTGACTCAAATATTTTTCTACAACTTGGGAATAAACAGGTAAGTGACTTCAGTGTCTGTAAATAAAACTTAAGTTACTTTGCTTTCCTTTTATCCTTCCTTCTGCCCCACAAGGCTCAGAATCCTCTTTTCCACTTCTGCCAACTTGTTACTTATTTGTTACTAGTAAGGGATCCTATTTACCTATACCTACTGAAATATAGGAGCCCATGAGCAGCTGTAGTAGTAGGAAACCATTAATGCTAAGATTCTGCTTAATACAGTAAGCAGTAAAAATAATGAGGGAATATGTTGTGAATGCACTCACAAAACAGTATTTTCCATTTAATTAAGGGAATATTCTTTCAGGGAAAGGCCCCTTAGTGCCTCAAAGACCACAAAACGCAATGCTGCACACTAATGCCTTCCAAACTTTGGGAAAAAAAACAAACTAGTTTTATAGAAAATAAAAGTAATGTTTTCAAGTTAAGCTAATACTACATCATATGTACACATATATACATATTAACTTGAGGCAATATACATGTATCAGCCTGCTACTTACCTGCTGAAACCTTTTTAGGTGAAGAGTTAAAATTGGAGGAGCTAGAGAGATGAGCATCTGCTTTTTGGCATTCGTATAAACATTCTTCTTTTCACCTGCAGAAAAGAAAAATTACCAAAGATTAAAACAAGTGTTTTATATCAAAACAAATGTTACAGCAGGAATTTATTTTCACTATTTAAACTGTTACAATGTCATCTACTACAAGACCTGAGAAGCTGAGCATTCCCCTTTAATACAATGAATGAAAGTAGACAAAGTTATAAAAGGGATAACCCCCCACCCTTTACCCACTCAAGAAGCAGACAGGGATACGTTTAAAGCTGTCTTTTAAAAAAGTCTGTCATACTTATGTTGTTCTTTGGTCCACAACGCCTTTGTGTACACACATCACACAGTAGTTTATTGGTCTCGTTAAGTGTTTCATTACGGGTAAATTGATACAAACAATGATGGATTGAATCTTCCTCAGGGTTCAGCTCTTCCCTATTTGCCAGAGTACAAAATGCCATTTCGGGGTCATCTGTAGATACTTCACATGTCTTAAGAACAGGCTGAAGACCATCCAAGGTACTTGTGTCACTGGCACCCACATAGAGTTTTGAAAAGTCTGTAGCAAGGTCTTCCTCATCTTCATTGTCCTCATCCTCCTCTTTCAAAGACAAATTGTCAAGGCCATTGACAAACTTCATAGGAGAATCTAAGCCTTCCGTAGAGAGATCCACGAGAGACTCGTTTTCTTCCCACTCTTGTTCTGGCTTTCCTCCATTTTCATGCCTGCTCTGAATTTCTGTACTATTTCCCTGTATACTCAAGTCTTTCTGAGTTAGGCAGTGATCTTTGCAATCATTTGAGGATTCCTCTTCTTGCTTCTTATCAAGAGTTTCACAGCTCATTTCAGTCTCTGATTCTTGGTTGTACTTGGCATCTATCTCTGGCTGTTCAGTTGTGCAGAGATCTGTCAAGTGAAGCACCTTTCCTTGAAGTTTTTCCTGCCGGCGTTGGATCTGCTCATTTGAATACATAATAAACAAGAATACAAAAAAAAAAAAAAGTAAGTATAAATTATGTTTAGCATTTCTTACCACTTCTTTATAATCTTTGTTGCATGCCATAGATGCACAAGACGGGGGAGGAAGAATAATCCATGATTAAATGATCAGAGGTAATCAGTTCCACTAATACTGAATTTATCCTCACTCAGACATAGTTCCCACTGCTCCCTGTTACATAGTATCATCAAAAGACAGCTAATTATGATCTTGCTATCTTCCTGATCTTTCCTGTGTCTGTATTCTAAAGTTTTGTGAATATTCTTGCAGTCAATGACTGGAAAACAGTCTGATACAAATTGAGGCTTTTCAGACAGGCAACAAATTCTACTGGATATTATGGTATTATTCCTACCCAGCAACACTCAACAGAACATCTTAACACCAAAGACATGGGTATAATTGGTCTTTTCAGTTGTGCATTTTGAAAAGAGGAAAGTTCTAAGCTATCTCTTCCTTCATGTAAACTAAGGAAACAAAAAAAAGAATTTCTTGAACAGAAACAGCAAGCACAAAGTGAAAAACCTATTCAAACCAACCTTTGCCTTTTTTTTGGCCTGTTTCTTCGTTTTTTTCTGAAGGTGCTTACTTGTACCACGGGGTTCATATTTCTGCTTAATGTAATGGTCATTGATTTTATCTTCTTCATCTTCAGATTCCTTTTCTTTGTTTTTTTTAATGTTTTCTCTCTTTGCAATTTTCCCTTTCTAAAAAATCCAAAAAGCCACAGAACAACCACAGAAATAGAGATGTTATCTGAGTTTTCAGCTTAAAGTAACGTTTTTATGATGTAACGTACAACTAACTCACACCCTGATGTTAATGGAAGGAGTGTCTCACTTCAGAGAGTCCATATGAAACAGAGTGAAACAGTATGAAAAGTAAGGCTATCAAACGCCAAAATCTAAACCTGTAAAGGGACAACATGACTTTTGCCTCTAATAGATCTCATTAAATGCACTGAAGGGTAATGTTTTACACATGCAGAGACATTTTCTGTTGAACTGCCTGCCACAGAATTTGTTTGCTTCTGCTAAAAGGAAACTCATTTTTGGCAGAAGTCATGAGTCATTTGGCTCTGGGGGTTCCATTCCAGTGTTTATGAGTAAACAGTGCTATACAAAAAATCTGAAATATTACATATACAGGTTATCAATACAAAACATAAAGCAAGTCAAGTACTTTTTGTATCTGGAGATTGATCAAATAAGTATTCACATACTATCCTATTAACATTTCTTAACTTTATTCCATAACCTGAGTATTAGGAGAGGTGTTCTTGGACTTGGTGCAGGGAAATGGATGAAAAACATGAAAACAAACCCCCAAATAACTCAAACAATCTGTGATTTTCAAAAGACAATTTATGAGCCACAACTTACAGGAATGACTCTCATTAAAAATCTTATTCTCTATTTTTCTGTGCCATTTTGACTTGCAAAAGAGACTTTTGGAAAGAAGCTTAAATACTCTTCCTAATGACTGCATAATAAGTGTTTTCATATGAATAAAAAAAATAAAAGCTAACAAGTACCTATGTACAGTTTCTTACCTGAACATCTAGTATGGGAAGTGACAGATCAAGGAAAGACTCATGGACCAAGGATACCTTTAAATGAATAATCAAGAGTCCAATTTAATTTTGTTTGGAAACAGCTGGCTTGCTGTCAACAGGTGTATCTGCACGTTTGCGTTCAAGGCCCGCTTTCACTTGTGCACTCAACTGTAAAACACGGCTCATTTACCTCCATAAACAGCTTCCAATGACCAAAAATCCAGCAGTCACATTACCACAGAAATGAGCAGGAAATACTTTCCTGAATTTCAGTTATCTAGTGAGACTGCACCTTAGGTCCTAAGAGACTCATAGCTGTAATCCATCATGATATTCAACTAATATTTGCTAATACACTCAATTACTTCATTCTCAGGATTTATTATCCCAGTAGCATCTTACTTAATTCTTAACTGTTCTCCTGGCACTCCCACAGACTTTTCATTGTGGTAAAGGGGAAAACATAATCCCCTGAATGAAAAAGGAAAGGGCCCCATAACAATTAATTTGCTCTATGACCTGTACCACTGGAAGGTGTTCACTGGGAATTTTGGAGAGAATTCTGGCAGAGGCAGCTTGCTGTTGCTGACCTCTTTTTCTGGAAGGCTTTTGAAAGGCACTAAAGGGTTAACTTTAAAACACAATGAAAGAAATATTCCAGCCAAATCATTCTCCTTTTTGAAAGCATGCAGCTAGTCAGGTCTTATTTCTACAGATAGTCACTTTGGGGTTCTCCTGAAGATTACAGGACATAACACTCTAGGTTATTCAAAGCAAGCAGTTTACTTACTGTTCTGCATTCCTCACACATAATTGTGCTGGTTAATTCTCCACCAAATATTCGATCTACAAAACTTTGTATTCCCTTTTTCTTTTCATATTCTGAGAATTCAAAAAGTATATAGTAAAGTTAAAATTATTACACACAATATACTGGCAACCAATCTCATTATGGCATACCAAATAAAAAAGAAGAATATAACATGCAAGATGTATGACAGGACATGTTGGCCTGTTCTGGTTTCCTCAGGGTAACAAGTACAGCAAGATTCTTAAATTAAGAATATTTTGTGTATCAAAAGAATGGTGGTGAAAACACATTCCCAGAACACAGCTTGGTTAAACCATACCTCTACCACTTTCTCTGCTCAAATGCATTTTCTCAGAAGTACTGCATGGTAGTAAGAATTCCTGTTTTCTCTCAAGACTGAAAAACTATCTGAACTTAAAAAATGAGCACCAACTTTTGTCAGACAAACAAAACCATTTTCCTCAAGTTGTAATTTCAGAGTAATACAGTCTTAATTTAAATTGTCAGATTATCTCCTAAGTCATGTTGAAACTTTTAAAATTCTTCTGTTCATTGTTTGGAGTTTTTCTATACTGCTGTTAGGTAACAATGAACTATGAGCAGCTGCATAAATTATATTCACATACTAATATTTTAATTTCTTACATGTTTGAATTATTAATAATTGCCCAAACATATTTTAATGTATGATGTCTACAGAATCAACTCGCTCTTATCCTGTTAAGAAGGAAATGCCAACAAAGTTCAGCAAGACATTTAAATATAGACTAAAATTTAAAATATTTTAAATATAGACTAAATTTTATTCTAGATACACACATACTCAAGAGGTCATAAAGTTGTACAAATAAACATGTATCCTTTAGTTGATACTATTAATATTACTTTATATACTTCAACAAAGGAGATTTTACAAATTACTGATGCTGTGATAATTTACCTTTAATTTTCTTTTTAAGTTCTTCTTCATTTTGTTTGTTAGAGTCACTCAGCGCCTTTAGCATTCCAACACTTATTTGCTGAAATTTTCAAAACAAATATACTCTGTAAAATTTCCTAAAATAATTCAGTTAGCTACTTCACTTTATGATGTGTTTCAGATGGAGGAAAAAGTATAATCTTCACCAATTAAGAGAATCAATACAAACAACACAAATACCTGTAGAACCACACAATAGTTCCTGTAGATATCAAAAAAAAGAAAAAGAATCAACAGAGAAGTTGCATCCATAATGTTCTAATTAGTATGTAAGAAAATCAGTCTAAGGATTAAATACTTGCCCAAATTAAAACTGGCAAAAAACCCAGGAACTTCTACAAGTGTGTTTCAGAAAGTAAAACATAAGGATATTCTTTAGGGTGCCTACACATACTCCAAACCCACTTTTTCTGTGGGTTCTCTTTGCTGGACAGCACAACCACATTACAGAAGCTGACATATCTCAGGAAGTATGTTCTTTCTCCCCTCAGCAGAAGAAAGAGTCTGGGTCCAGGTTATGAAGAGAAAGGTATGCATAACTATGACTTTAGCACCCACCTGGATTTCTTCTGCTCTCATTCCATCAAGTAAGTAACGAAGCAGTTCATGACTGTCTTGCTGCTGATAACCTTTGAATCGTATTGCTCTGTTAAATGAAATTGTAAAGTATAACTGAACTCAGAGATAAAGCAAAAATGATTCATGGCAAACACACGTGGACAAAGTCTCCAGAATGTAAGTATATAAAAGCAACAAGTGTCTACATATTGTATTTTCTAAAAATATGATGCCAGCTACTCAGTATGTCACTGAGTAGCTTTCATTTTACTGCTATTTATTTTAATTTTGCTCATCTTTGAAAAACTAAGTATTCTACAAATTTTATATGCTGTGTTCTGAGCTAGAGATAAAAAAGAGGAAAAACTGACAGTCTTAAACAACAAATTTTTCATACCTATTATTGTACAGATACTTACTTTTTACAAACCTGAGCAAAAAGTTCCTTAGGAGTCACTACCCCTTTTTTTGTCTCTTGCATTTCTGTCACAAAATGATGCATGGCTAGTGTTAAAGGACCCGGATGATCTAGTTTTATTAGCTGAGGTTCCTGTTTGAAAGAAAAGCAACAGAGCTCTTTTGCCTTAATTCGGTGGCAGATTCTTTTGCAGTACGTTTTTCCTTTTCAGTTCCTGAAAACATTATTGTCAAATAGAATACCCAAAATTCCAGAATGGCAATAAGTTAACCTGACAAAAAGGATGTGTGGTTTATGATGAAATGATAGCCCAACTCTCTTATTTATTGCTCAGTTCAAAGTCTGGATTTCTTACCTTTACTATGAAAAAAACCCAATTTCTTAAAAAAGGTTGTGCATTTTCTGTCATCCAAATCTCTAACTGTAATGACAGGTGTGCTATTTAAGTTAGTGCTACAGACATCCTCTAATTTCCTATTCTGCATTTAGACAAGTGGCACGATAGCAAGAGTTACATGTTTTCATCCTTTAAATAACATCATCATAATGCAAGCACTCCTATGACAGAGTATTGAATCACTGCTCTTACACTCTGAACAAAATACCTCCACTGACTTCAGAAGCAGCTTTATAGAAAGCAGTGGTGAAACTCCTGCTGATTTTACACCCTAATCTTGTTAGTATTTGGCTGGGACATGTAGGAGAAGGAACTGTAAGCAACCCTGCCCCTGATGAATCACGGCTGTGCTAATTATCAAAGAGTGGAAACAGCCTTGCCCGTCCAATGAGGATGGGTGTTATAAAAGAGTGGGTTAGCTAGCCAAGGCCAGTCTGCTGGGGCTGGGGTCTGCTGGCTGGCTGTGTGTAGGAAGCTGGCAATAGGAACAGCTTTAAAATTGACATAAGTACGGCTGGTTTCCTTAACAGACTGGAAGGTGAGGACACACACTACAGAGGTCAAAGCATATTACCATGCATAGCTCAGGTGACTCAATTTTAATTGTTGTGCCAGGTATTTTAGCTTCTTTAAGCAGCTCTCTCAGGACTGGAGTTTGTGATAAATTCTGTAGAACACAAAAGACAGGAAGAGATTGAAAAATGGGGACAACAGGAAAGGCAGTTGAACTCTGCTAGTCATGGAATTTGTAGCAATCAGTTTAGCAGCAATTTATTTTCCCAAACACAGAACTGAAGTGGTTAATTACCACTCTACAATCCCCATCTCTGTTTAAGATTAAAAGGTACATTCCATATAGCTAACAGGACCTCCAATGCCCTCTATAAGCATTACTTCATATTGCGGAAACCCTTAAGTTTATTTTTTTTATACAGACTGATCTTTTGATAAGTGTATTTACTAGTGTCTGTTTCTAAAAATTCAAAGGATAAAATGCAGTGTATGTATTTGCTAGGTTTAAAAGTAAATCAAAAGCAGTATACTAAAATCTGCAAGTACAGTGGGAATTTTGTTTTAGTAAAACTTCAGTATCAAAAAACAAAGAGCACAAAATAATGTTGGTTTCAATACACATGAAAGAATGAGTTTATTATACATTTCTGAACTGAACAAGTCACACAAGATGGCAATGCCTGCAACTTGCTTATCCTGTTTTTTCACCCAATATTTCATTTTGATTTCCTTTTGCTGAGAGAGACATTTTTATTACAATAAACACCCATGGTTTTTGAGTACTAATCTCTTATAATCTGCGAGGTCACAAGGGTGATGTGTCTGACTATTTCATATTTTTAAAAAATAACCAGAAGTTGGCAAGCTTATTTATGTCAGTGAAAAATTCTGTCCCTCAAGGACAGGGCAGTTTATTGTATTTCCCCTTAGAACAAGTCTGAATCTGCAGCTCCATTTCTTCGTATTTCTCTGGGCCAACACACTATTTTTAGAAAGAAGCCATCATTCCTGGCAGATAAAAACACCACTTTCTAATTGTGTCACTGTAAAATGCTGGAGGCAGGGCTGTTGTGGGCTGTTTTTCATTTTATTTGTGGCTGTTTTTCCTATTCAAAGTTCTTCTAAAAACAACAGCAAGTCCTGTACCTGCATCACCGCATTAAAGAAACATGTATTCCCCAAGTTACTAAGTCCTTTCACAGTGACTTCTCCATTAGTAGTTGAATGAGAATTTTCTTCTTTAAGTGAAACTTCTTTTTCTTGCTCATTTTTGCTGTCTTTTTCTACTTTTTTATTTTCAACTTCCTTGTTCTCTTGTCTTTCTTCTGAAATAATAAAAACATATCACATCTTAACATAGTTATAGGGTATAGGCTAGGAAAGATTATTACAGCAGGCAGCAATCTATGATGTTTAGAGCATATACAAACGATAATTAATTCTTTAATTTTTAAACACAAAACTACTGCTTTAGGCTCTCAAATTGTCTAGGTAATAGAAGTTAAAAAACAACCAAAACAACAAATAGCGAACCTGAAATGCCATTTCAAATCAGCAAGCAAATTAAACATCTCTTGGCACACAAGCCATTTATGCCAACATACTCTGAAATTCTTCAGAATTCAGAATGTTCCTGTCAAAACCACCTACGTGAGGACTTTCTACAACATCCAACTGGTTCCCACTGTTAAAGCATTCTCATATTCATTTCATGTACCTAAACAGATGATACTGAAAAGTTTATAGTCTTCAAGATGAGTTTAAAATATTTTCCCCCAAATTATTTTGGTGTATTGCTGAAAATTTCAATGGCCTGTTTAATAAAGCTGTAAGGGAGGTCCAGGCAATTTTCAAAATAACATCCACACTGGTTCTGCCAGTTTGGCAGTCAGCTATTGATTAGGTTTCTGGTAAACAGGGCTGAGAGCTAATACTATCTGTAAAATCAAGTAATACAAGTCCAGAAAAAGCAAGGAAAACAGACAATACAACCTTAGGACAAGAAACAGATGGATGAACAACAACACACAGAACACATGAAACAGGCAACAACTGCACTCAAGTATTCACTGGTTTGCCAGTTCAAACCCAAGAAGAAAATTTTAGCAACTGATATGAAGTTCAACTGTGTGTCTGGGAAAGACTGACTACTCAAAAAACTCTGCTCCCTATGGGAAAACCTCAGCTGCTTTCTGAAAAAATTGAATTCAGAGACTGCCACGTGGCAACTGCTGGATGTTTGTGTTCCATTTCCCACAAGGCCTATGATTTCACCCAAGTGTTGGAATTTCTTACAGTCATTTGTTATAGCATTTATTTTCATATGCAAATTCATCCAATTTTTCCAGTGGAAATGCCTTGTACAAAACTAGTTTTGCCATTATGGAAACTAGAGGGTTTTGCCTGGGTTTGTTTTCTTTTAAACAATTATATTTTACAGATAGACTGCAGGCTGAACACAGTATTTTAGAGTTCTAAAATCACTGCAGCTGCCTAAACTAAACGTACAGATCCAGTGACAAAACCTCTGTATACTACTCCTTCCATTAGGATATGTGCTGCAACAGCTGGAGACTTAGTCATTCCTAATACATTAAAAAATAACCACAGAAAGACTTCAGAAAAATCAAATAAAATTATCCTTAAGCAAGGACAATTTTTCTTTAGTCTCAAGACAGACTGAGCAACACCAGTGAATAAACACTGCACCCTAAGTACTGAAAGTCAAATGCCTTTTTGCAGAAAAACTGAATGTCATATTTTAAAAAGTCACAGTAAAACTGTCTTTTTTCTGCCTATTCTTGTATGTTTTGTCTGTAAATGTTTAGGGGATGATCAGCAAAATCCTGATCTAATTAGATCTGTGGGCTAGGACATTACTTATGCTATCAGAATTGTGACAAAGAGTATCAAAAAAGGGGAGAAATTAGTTTTTCCCTTTACCATAGGGAGCGAAATCTAATTCAGTGTAAATTCTGGATTTATAGTACTGTCTCCAACACTTAGGATACCTTCTGATTTACTGTATCTATACTATAATTACTTACCTGCATGTGATGAGTCAATACCAACTTGTTTTCTAACAAGATCCACAGTCTGGCCGAAAAGGGTTGAAGTTTTATATGGAACTTCATTATCACATAGGTAGCACCTGTCTCCGCCGCCCCCAAAAGAAAACAATTAATCCTATTTTTTTTCCTATTATTTAAAAATCCTAAGCTATTTACTTTTTTGATGCAATTCACTACACAAAGTTATAAAATTGCAAGGTTTTAGTGTAAGATTTATAAGTCTTAGAGAAGAATTCGATCTACTTGTCACAAAAATAAAACACTTTAAAATTATCTTTAGTAAATTATTTTGGTGACTGGTGCTTGCAATTTACAAGTACAAATAAGACTTTTAAAAGATGTGCTTAGAAGCCCTGCAGCAAGAAAGAGTAAAGCTTGGAAAACTTTGCCAAAATCAAGAAACTAAGATATCAAGCCTTAAAGGAAATGACTTTTGACTATTATGGCATGGAAAAATATTTTGAATATTCTAGCCAAGCAAATACTTAATTGTATCTAAGTCAGATAAGAAATAATTCAAGTGTCCACCCTTAAACCTGCAGACTTGTACTTGTTCTTCTACTGCTGATATAAACACCATTTGTCTCTTTATGAGGAAAGAAGCATGTGGTTGTGCCACTAATGTGCTTTAGAGAAAATTGTAGGAGAAGCTGCAGTCATAAAGGCTTGAGAAGGGTAAAACCATGACAGAACACAAACATCGGAAGGAGTTTTATACATACCAATTTTGTAGTTCCACCCAATCAACTCTCTGAAGTACTAATACTTCTGCATTTTGGAAAACACCAATTACAGTTCTTAGGCAGACTTCAGGATTACCATGAGTCAGCCTCAAGTTTCTGATATTAAAAGCAGAAGAAGTCTGCAGCAAAGTGTTTCTCCAGATCTCCAGCCTCCTTGGCATTAGCTATAGTCATCACATTTTCTCATATTTCATTAAAAAATTGACTCAGCTTTTGGATCCCTGATTGCTTGTCTATTGTCTGGTTAATAATAAAAATAGACATTCTCACTCCTGCAATAACAAAGGATAGTTACTCCCATTGTGTGTTTCAACACCAAAACCATCTACCTGTCAAAAAAATTGTAGACAATCGTGAAAGAATCAAGGTATTGGAAAAGGTTTTGTTCATGATGGCTGTTTGACCAGCACTGAAAATAAGTACAACAGCAGCTGTAAACCCAAAAGAGCAGAACTTAGGGAATACCTAGAACTCTTCCTTTCCTCTCCACACGCCTTTAAACTCTTTACAGTTCTATTTATATCCAATTTGAACCACATGTGCATGCACACCACAGAGAGATTTGGTCACACATTCATATCATTAATAAAAGAATTTTTATTCGAATTAGAATTTTGATTAAAATTTTGATCCAAATTTCTGCACTAGGCCCATTGTGAAATACAGTTCTTTACAGTGGGTTTGATCTGTAACTAATTTATAGCCAATATATCAATCTTTGGATCATTTCTTGGGCAAGTTTGTACAACCATGAAATTCTAGAAGGAAGTCAAAACATCTTACTTCCACAACTTCCTCTTATTTGCAAATATTTTGATTAAAAACCAGGGAAAATAGAGCACTTCAAACCCACAATTTTAACATTAATTTAAATTTACCAAGACAAGCTCACTAGTTCATTAGTTATAATGTTACTGACAATGTCCAATTCCATTCTAGAGTTCATTAAAAGTAGTGATCATTATAGGTAAGTGCTAAGTATGATCAAGTAAATAGATAATGTTATTTAAAATGAACACAGTGACAGATACTAAGTTGCAAAACCACATTACTAAGCAAAACAAAAACTCTTTATGTCAAGTACAGTATTTCTATATAGCACAGTTTAGAAAATTAGGGTTCCCCCTCATATATACAAGTGTAAAATTACTTTTGAGAGAAGCAAAAACTACCAGGGATGTGGATTTTGTATCGCTTGATCCAGAAGCATCTCGTAATTTTAGCTATGCTTCCTGTCTATATGTAGTATTAAAAAATCATATTTACACAGGAGACAAAAGTAAGGTTGTGGCTAAGTGCACATCAGAAAGAGCCTTCTCCCAAGGTCAAAACTTAAGATTTGGAGCTACTGATCAACACTTGTGTCCATGTGTCAGTATTCTGACCAAGTAAAAAACAGTAAAATATTAAGTCAACAACATTTACTAGCTGGTCAAGTTCAACGTCAATTATGAAAATTTTCTCATCATAAATTTTACAAGAAAATAACACTTATTTTGCAAATCTCAGCAAAGACTGCTGGAAATTACATGTTTGGAAACATTTCAATATATGCCTAGAGAGAAATCTCAGAATTCCCAAAGAAAGGACAAATTATATTCCAGCCTCTGTTGCCCTCCAGCTCTGTCCTGTGCTGCCTGACAACTCACCACACACTCCAGTTGTCCAAATTGAGAACCAAACAGTGGGGATCTGATCTTGGTGTTTCATAATGCTTTAAAGCATGCTGGTCTGGAGAATTTCTGCCACAGCCCTACAATATTGATAACCACAAGTGTCACAAAATCCATTTGACTGCCAATGAAACATACATAAAGTCAGAGTAAAAACAAAGTATTACAATCAAAACTGTTCAATTACGTTAAATTAATTGGGGTCAACAGATGGATATCTATTTCAAAATATTTATTTCTGCAGATGGATGAATTACTGGGTGCAGAATAAAGCTGCTATGGGACTGAACATTTAATGAATGAATTCCAGTCTAAACACCTGAAAGAACGAAACAGAACCAAAACATCTTCAGCATGCAGAGTTCTAAGTTTCATGAACTAACATGAGCATTAAGATCTTGTAAAAATACCCCTAATACAGATTAGGAGTATTTTTATTTTCTCTGCAAAATAATTCAAATTTTCTAGGAAAACCAGTCCTCAAGGCTGTTTTAGCCTTAAGCCTGCTAAATGTCTTTAAGCCATCTTCCAAATACTTCATTTGACGTTCAGAGCAGACATTTTTAAATCACACTCAACAGTATATAAAGTCATCTAGGTAGCACCATCTTTACAACAAAAAAAGAGAATACAAGAGTTTAATTAGAAACTCTCTTGTTCCATTGCATTATGAGACACTGAACGGTATTAAGACAAATTAACAACAAAAGAGATACCCTATGGCCACATTTTAGGCATAACCATATTGAAGTGCCTTCATCAGTCTCCTTCTCCTCAGCCTTCTCTTGTGTCTTACTGTCTGCCTTGCAGTCCTGACAAACATGCCATTCCACATTCTGCAGCGACTTTCTCACATGCCCTTGGTCCACTCCTTTACGAATATGCTTGCACACAGGTTCTACAAAGTAAAAAGCACAAGAAGGATGTAGGTAGCATAACAAATGCAAGCTTGAAGAGACTGGCAGTAATCCAGAAGCTAGGATAGTCTTTCTAGAGCCAATGAAACACAGACAATTTATCAGAGTATCAGAAAGAAACCTTTTGTTACCACCATTGACAATATGGGTATACTGTTGCTGCATTCTAAACTTTGAGCTGTTTTTATTGCTCAGATAGTGTGACAGCTCTCCAACTATCTTTGTTGAGGCAAGATTACAGCCTCAAGGTTGCAAACTTCTATTGGCATAAGCTGGAATTGGTGCAAAATTTTGTACCTCCAGTTCTGTTTCCGTCCAAGATTACAGGATTTCATGAAAGTGCAAATGCTAGCCAACAAAAGACAAACACAGATATTCAGCATTCTTTTAGCCTTTCTGAAAAACATAAGCTTCATCTACAAAATTGTCCTTTAAAAAACAAACAAAAAAATTTTGTATATTGACAACTACAGTTACAGTGGAATTATTCACCATGATTAGTCTTAGTTTCATTTGTAGCTTTACAGGTCTTTGTCGTCATAAGATAACCTATTCATAGGCAAAAAATTGAGATGCCAGCAGCAACTAGAACATAACCGGTCTCTTTGCAGGAGAAAAAGAGGAAACAGTTACAGTAGACATTGACCCTGACTCCAGGAAACAAGCCCCCAACATCCCCAAGAACCAAACCAGACAAAAGCAGGTAAAAAAAGGCATCCATTAGAGACAGAAGCTAACACAAGAAGATCAGGACAATCAGGAAACCAAAGCACAGTGTACTTAAACAGGCCATCCCACCAAGCCTCCTCAAATTGTAAGTCCTCTCTCCCCCAACTAAATTAATCTGGTTCAAATCACTTCCCCAGAAAAGCTGAGAAAGACACAATCTGTGACCTGGCAGATAAGGTGGTAGAAGGGAATGCTACACAACATAAGTAAAAAACAGCTACAATAACCAAGGTAAACAAGACAAAAAAAAATTTCACAGGTGAGATCCAATGGAGCTAGGAGAATAAAATTTAGTATCTGGGATTAGCAACTATTTGGAACAGAAAGAAGAGATTTTAACCAAAATACACTATGAGAGCTGAAGTGTCCAGTGTCAGTACCAAATCAGCTGCTAGAATAAAGGCAAACTGCTTCATGAAAATATTTTAGTCACAGCTTTTACTGCTAAAGCAAGAATCTTCTGCAACAAACTTTTCACTAGGAAAATGCAACTTAAGCTTGGCAGCTGACTCCACAAACCCTTTATATTCTGAGTAATTTTACACAATCTGTATCAGTAAAGAACTGTGTGTTTGAGTTTCTTAAAAAACCAGAAACTAATCTCAGTTTTTAAGACAGGATTATTATTTTCTAGCATACTTAGAAAAGTCATGACAACAATATTTCTTGCTAGACTTGGGTTTCAATTAAAAATCCAGATTTTGTACATGTGACTTCAAAGTCAGTGAGTAATGTGAACGCCTTCTAATATTAATCAGCTTTCAAGCCTTCTTTGAGGTTAAAAAAACATTAGGTCCACAAACTTCTTCAAGGAAACATACTCAGTATATCCGAGGACTCATCAGACTGTGCAGTTTTGCCTTTGATGCGTTTCTTGCCCATATTTGCTGTCTGTAATTGTCCCTAAAAGGAAGAGTGACCTAACAAAGAAAAAGAGTAAGATTAGAAAGTAGTTTTAGTTGTCCTTCTTCATTGCTACACATGTTATTTCTACGGCAAAGCTGTCCCTTGAGGTGAAATAACTTGTTTTGACATTTTCAAAACAAAAAAAATATTAATTATAGTTTAACATGAAACAATTATAACTGTTGAATAGAAAAGATCACAGTGTGAATTACAAAACCCAAATGATTTAAAATGTTAAATCAAAAGCATTGCACAAAATTATAAAGCTGGAAACTTCATTATCAAAAATCCTATAAACCTTAAGGACTTAAAGTAACACCACAGGAATTTAATGGAAAAGAATTGGTTTTGTCCCAATTCAATCTTGAAGAATTTGCAACCTTTTTATTTTGTTGACTGCAAATTTCCTGTGTCTTTGATGAAATCTGACACAAGTAAAATACTCTTGACGTATTTGAAAATACACAGACCATGGGAATTCCGATTTCTCAATTTCTTCTCTGGGGAAGATTTATCATCACCTTCCCCACATATCAAGCAAATAATTCAGACAGGTCTGTTATCCACTATACCTGTGGACCCTTCTCAACAAGAGATCTTCCACTTTAGAGTCCTAACCCAAGTGCTTTGCTTCAGACAGGTGGCTACTGCACACATGTAGAACATTTTTACTTTTTAGTCTGTGTGGCAGCCTGCATTGCTGCTAGTAAAGTCCAGGGTAAAGAAGCAAAGAGGGCCTTTGCATAATATCCACAGAGGTTTTATTCAGCTGCCCAGTAAGATCAGGTCCCCGGCACACACACGTAAAGGGTCGAAGCTTATCAGTCTCTGAGGGGCCTGGGGCTGAGCCTGGTCTCGGGGCAGGACAGATAAGGATCAATCATGGAATAGGGAGGGAGTGGCTCAGGGACATAGGAGCAGGGGAACGAGCCAATGGGGCCTTAACAGCTATTTGAGGTAAGTTTCTTGTGTCTCCCTAAACCAGGGAATGCCCCCCAGGGTCTCCACAAGTCCACAGTCCCTGTACCTTACCTGACAAAAGATAATCCAAAAGTCTCAGGTAAACTTAAAACTCACATTGTACTATGAAAACAAGGAAGCTAAAAGGGTTCAAAATCAAGTCTCTGTAATATTTGCAGGCTAGGTTAACCCTGCTGTCCCCCCTTCACATAAACACAAGCAGCATTAAATCTGTATTAGTCCACCCTTCCAAATTAATTTCTTTGCTTGCACGTGGCAGCACACATGCCCCAGGGCAAAACTGTCTGCTTAGAGCTGTCAAAGCCAAAATAATTAAGTCATACCAAAAAAATCAAAGACAAAAATTAAGCTAGGGAGAGCTTAGGCTTGATACTCGCAGAGGACGTTTTGTATGAAAGGCCATTTACAAACACGAGCATGTTTGCATGACCATACTCTCAGGGCAGATGACCCAATTGTTCATGGTGGCTTGACAGCCACGTCACCGAGAGCAGAATTACCAACTTTTGCAACTTAGCATTCAACTTGTTAAGAAAAAGGAGCAACTGTTCACCCAACACATTTTTCTGCAAAAAGCTACAACACTTGATCTTGTATAAACAATTTTAATTAATAAAATCCTTTCCAAATTGTCCTTGCTCCT
Organism: Onychostruthus taczanowskii; assembly: GCF_017590055.1. Taxonomy (NCBI): domain Eukaryota; kingdom Metazoa; phylum Chordata; class Aves; order Passeriformes; family Passeridae; genus Onychostruthus; species Onychostruthus taczanowskii. Next base: position 7,116,446 of record NW_024500794.1, read on the forward strand.
GCCGGGAATGCAGGACAGCATCACCACGTGGGGCTGTTAATTTAACCCAAGCCATGCCTGGGCAGACCAGTCCGACTGGCTTTGCACCACGGCAAAGCCCTCACGAGGAACGCCACAGCCTAAACGACTGAAGGGTTTTATATATTTTTTTTAAATAATATAGAGCGGTCTGTAAACGACCAAACGCGCACCTGCATTTGACACTCTGGAAGAAGGCCCAGAGAGGCTCGCTCGGGGCAGCCCCGGCCTGTGGCGGGCAGCAGGCAGGACGCTGTCCCCAGCCGGCACTGCCCGTCCCGGCTGCAGGCGAGCCCAGAACCCCGCAGCCCCAATGCCCGGCCCCATGACCCGGCCCTGCCTGCTTCCGATTGGCCCACGCCATGACCGACAACTGCCGCAGCCAATCAGGAGCCCCACAAGTCCCGGTCGAAAGGACAGCTGCAGTGCGCCGGCGGAGCGGGTCCCGGACTGGGAAGAGAGTGGCGGCGGCGGTAGGAGCGCGGCGGCAGCCCTGGGGGGTTCCCGTCCCTCACCTGTCGGTGCGGCGGGGCGAACAACTTGGTGGCGCATGACTCCACCAGACAGGGCAGACGACAACCTCTTACCTCAATAACCGGTGGAGAGGCGGCGGTCATCGGCTGCCATGCGTGCTTCTGGCGCGCTGCATTGTGGGGCCGTGACCGGGGGTGGGGTGAGGGATGCGTACGCGCATGCGCGGGCGCCACACCTGCTCGCTTTCCTGTCCAGTGTGGGCCGCGGGGGAGCGCAGTGGTGGCGGAGCGTTCGAGGGGCAGGGGAGGCTCCCCAGCGCTCCGGACACCCGAGTAGCGGCCCTCTGTGGAAGGCGTTGGTTTGGTAACACACCAGCGCGCCCTGTCCCACCTCAGGGCAGTGGAAATTGCGTGGGCTGTCAGTGTGTGTGACCCAGACTGCGTGGCAGACACGAGCCGGTTATGATGGGCTTGTTCGTAGCTATTAATGTGTGTTAAGTGTACAGCGTCCTCGGGAGGGGAAGTGGGGGGGCAGGCACTCTCTGGCAACCAGTGACAGGACCCGAGGGCAGGGCATGAAGTCAGGAGAGGTTTAGGGTTGGATGTTTAAAAACAAGGTTCCTTCTCCCAGAGGGTGCTTGGGAACTGGAACAGCCTCCCCGGGAAAGTGGTCACTGCACCGGCCAAATGCAAAGAAGCATTTGGACAATGCTTTTCAGGCACAGGATGTGACTCTTAGGATTGTCCTGTACAGGGCCAGAAGTCAGACTCGAGGATCCTTGTGAGTTCCTTGTAACTCAGTGTATTCTGTGATTCTGTAACATGATTTGCATAGGAGTAGTTAATGAACTTTGTCCCATATTCAAGCCATGTCTTTCTTCCCTATATTTTTCTTTGCTCAGGGAACAACAAAAATGGCCAACCAAGAAGAAGCAGAGATACAAATTTCAGAGTTAGATTTACTGTCTAGCATGTTTCCTTATGAGGAAGAGTTTGCTGTCACAGACCAACTGGCTCTAGCTGAACTGAAACACTATGTTGAAAATGAGTCTGCAGAGGTGCCATCTTCAAAAGTTCAGTTTATACTGAATGTAAAGAAGGAGATGCCTAATGCCTCTACGGTATTGTAAACAACTTTTCTTTTTTTTTTTTTTTTTTTTTTTTTTTTTAATACTACTATGTGGGATTTTATGGCTTACATGAAGTAAACATTTCCTCATTTGTTTTTAGGTGGAATTCTCTATGGCCTGTGCTTTACCATTTAAATATCCAACTGTTCTCCCAGAAATTACTGTGAGGTACAACTGCTAATAAAAACATTTATAAGTTAGAGTGTATTGCACAAATACGGTTATGATCACAGAAAGCAGTCCTTTTTTTTGATGGTTTACTGCCAAATTAAGACAGGTTGACAACAGTGCTGAAGAAAAAACAAATATACAAGCTTATGATTTCTCTTGTTGTGCTCAGCAAGATTTTATTTTACAGATTGGTAGTGCTGTTTGTGAATTCAAGAGCTAGCACACCAATTAAATAATTATTAAGATGTTTTCATAGCTAATATGAGTTAAATATCAATAGCAAGTGTGTATTGCCTAGCTATGTCTGATTTTCTTGGCAACTTGAAGCAAAACTTTTCAAAAGTTATGAAGCTGGGGAAGTGTCTGGAACACAAGTCCTAATGAGAGGCAGCTGAGGGAGCTGGGGTGGTTTATCCTGGGGGAAAAGAGACTGGGGGGACCTTATCACTCTCTACCTGATCTACCTGAAAGGAGACTGTGGGCAGGTGGAGATTGGCCTCTTCTCCCAGGGAACCAGTGACAGGTCAAGAGGAAATGGCCTCAAGCTGTGCCAGGGGAGGTTCAGGTTGGACATAAGGAAGAATTTCTTTATGGAGAGGTTGGTCAGTCATTGGAAGGAGCTGTCCAGGGAGGTGCTGGAGTTGCTTCCCTGGAGGTGGTCAGTGCATGACTGGATATGGCACTCAGTGCACTGGTTTGGTTGACAAGGTGATCATCGGTCAAAGGTTGGACTTGATCTTGGACGTCTTTTCTAAACCTAAGGATTCTGTTATTCTGTGTTTTTAAAAACATGGTAAGTTGTAAACACATATATATTTATATGCATTTATATTTTTCTTTAGGTCATCATTTTTAAGCCGCTCTCAGCAGATTCTCCTAAACTCTGATCTAAAAACATACTTGATGCAAAACTTCAGTGGCGAGCCCTGCATGCTGAGTGCGAGGGAATGGGTGAAAGACCATGCAGCTGGTTACATTGACAAAGATCTTTCATCCTTCCCAATGACAGCCTCAGATGCCACAAAGCCAGAAGTCACCATCTTCACTCGATTGTGGATCTACAGTCATCACATTTACAACAAGCAAAAAAGAAAAAATATTATTGACTGGGCCAAGGAACTCTCTCTGTCAGGGTTTTGCATGCCAGGGAAACCAGGTGTTGTTTGTGTAGAAGGTTTACAAAGTAGTTGTGAAGAGTTCTGGTCAAGGTTAGTTCTTCTTTATACTTAAATGCCATTAGTAGTTAGAATATTGCATTTTGTCATGTTGTACATGTGGCCAGAAGGTGGGAAATTCAACCACCTGCCAAGCTGTGAAGATCTGTAAAGTATTTGTGTTTATAATAATGCATGTACAACTCTGAATATCCACTGTACTGTTGGTTGCAATAGTTAAAGAAACTGGTACTGCAGGATGCACATTTATTTCTGTTTTATTTTCCTCTGTGTTTCACTTTTATAGAGATGAACTGCAGTACCCCAGTTGTATTAGATATGTGTGCTGTTATATCATTTTACATTTGTGTTTAATTCTGCTTACATCTCTTATACTTCTGGATGGTGCAGACTAAATAAGCATTGTAATTTGATTGTATCAGCTAGGAGTGTATGAGAATTCTTAGCACAGGAAAGACAGAAGTGAGCCCTGAAATAGAAACCACATCCTCGTTAATTATTTTGTGAGGAATAGCATTAAAGTTTTCCAGTCCTGAGGAGATAAAAAACCCCCAAGCTTCTGCTTATGAGAGTGTTTGCATGTGAGTAGTATTTCTGTGACCAGCTCATGAACCATTATCTCTGTCAAGATATATATACACAAATGGAATTGACTGACTTTTGTGATAGTATTTATTCCATAGTATTTCCCAAAACAGTCTTTATTTTATAGGTAGATTAATATTTCTTCAATTGCTTTCAGGATAAGAAGACTAACATGGAAAAGAATCCTTATTCGGCACAGAGAAGATGTTTCTTTGGAAGGTGGAGGACATGCTGAGATCCAGAAGCAACGGAAGTTCCCCACTTTGGAAGAAAAATGTTTTGATGCACATGGTGCTCGGGGAAATCATATGGACTTGGGGCAACTATATAATTTTTTAGAAGAAAAAGGATGTGCTGACATATTTCAAATGTACTTTGGGGTTGAAGGGCATTCAAAGAGTTGAAGATCAGCAGAGACCCCAGCAGCTACATTTCTAATGTAATCTTAACAGATTCCTTAGCTTTTCTGCAACAGTTGATCAGAGAGGGAATTAATAATTCATGATTCATGTGATGAATCCAGTTTTCAATATAAACAAATATCCAGCGAAATCCTAAATAATGAAAATGACTATATGAATCCTTTATGCACTTTCTGGTGTTAAGAAGATTTAGGATACATACCTACTCAAAATGAAAGAAAATGTGTTTGAAAACCTACTGGACAGTTGCAGAATTGTAGATGGATGAACAGATGGAATATGGTGAATGAATATACAAATAAGAAAAGACAAAATTGCAGTGTGGGTCTCTCAGGAGTGAGAACACAATGTTTACATTAATTGTTACTGTTTACAGTTACTTCATGAAAACTTCTTTTCTAAACAATCTTCTACTTTCAACCTGAAAGTTTAGTAAGCCATGAGATCATTATTTTATTTAAAAAAAAAAGAACAAAGGGAGGGAGCAAGTTTACAAGAGTCTTACTCGTGCTACCAAGATGAGTTAGGATGCCTGCTGTAAGGCATAAGAATTTTCTGTAGCTAAAAGTGTGTGTGCAGGTAAGACATGGTGCTTCCACTCCATCTGTTATTTTGGTTTGTGTAAAAGCAGCAGTGTACCAAGGATCAGGTTCCCTTATAGCATGCTCAAAAACTCTGAAACGATCCTCAGCCTTCTGAGTTCCCAAGTTTTCGGTCCTGTAATATGAAGTGCATTATGTTGCATGTGTTTTCGAGTGGGATTTCGACAAAGTTGTATCAATGAATGCTAATTTTGCAGATACTGTATATAAATCCCATGGTAGAAAAAACAGACATTGGTTTCTTTTGATTAAATATTTTTATTAAATATTGATTAAATGTTTCTGTACACATCCTGTAAAATCGCTGACTTTCATCGCTAACTCTGGTACGGACTTGCACACCTCTTGTAGGAATACTTCACAGCGATACCATTCGACAAGCGTGGGTGAAACTTTCCCAAATCCAAAGTCTTTGTACAAGAACGCTGCGGCTCCGTAAAGGCCCCACGGGACGCTCGAAGTTTAAGATCGATGGATTTAGGTTTATTTCTTTAAAGGATACTGTTGAGTTTGAGGCCCTCCGAGGCAGGTTCCCTCCCGCGCCGCGCGGCCCCGCCCCGGAAGTGTCGGGGTGCCCGCGGTGGCTCCGGCCGGGCCCTGCTCCCGGCTCCGCCGCCGCCATGGGGGGCAAGAACAAGCAGCGAACCAAGGGCAACCTGCGGGTGAGCGGGGCCGAGCGGGCTGGCAGGGCCGGGCCCAGGGCTCGGGGGCTCGCGGTTCTGGCACTCCGGCTGCCCTGGGTGGCGGGCCGCGAGCTGCCGGAGCGCGGCTCCCTCGGCGGGCCAGCGCGGTCTTTGGGGCCGGTTGTGGTCGCTGGGGCCGGGCCCGGGGCCGCCTCTGGGCCTGGGTCGTGCTTTAGGGGAATGTGACTGCTGCTGCTGCTGCTGTGGTATTTGTACGGAGAGGGAGAGCAAAATCACCGCGGGTGTAGGTTCAGCAAGGTGCCGGAGGTACATTCGGTGTGGTTTCCTGTGCAGAGTTTTAGAACACGCCCTTGCCAAAAGGCCAGAGATGACGTGATATCTGCCCTGTCACTCAGGATTGTGGGAGAAGTCTGGTGTTAAGGTTCCCTAATTCCTCCCTGGATTTAGGGAAGACTAGAGAACGCAAAGCAGCATATCCTTAACAGCTCACATGCAGAATAGATTGATTAAACCCCACAAGCTCACAAAACTGCTGCTGCCATTAGGAAATAAAAGGTGTTTGCATTGTGAGGTGTCCCAGAAGACATTTAAGCATCAGTCAGTTTTGGGGTAGTCTTTCTAAAAGAGCGTGGTTGAAACAAACCTCAGCCAATAATACAATGGGCAAATGGGGTAAACTAGAAGTGGTGCTGAGCTCTAAAACACACACTGTATGATGGTGTTTATTATATTTGTTACATGTGTATGCTTTTGCTCCATTTCTCTAAATAATTTTTGGCCTCTTGGTTGCTGGGAGAATCCTTTATGTCTGTGTGTTTTTATTTGTTCAGAGAATAAAGGAGCATTCCCTGGGAGCTGTATTGGTCCATGATAAAAACTAGAAAGCCAGAAACAGTGAAGGAGGATAAACAGTTTCTTAATAAATTGTTAATAGATTTTTAATAAATTGTTTGCTTGCAGAAGGAATTTTCTGTTAGGCTTTTTTGTATAGCGAAAAAGCAATGTAAAGCAATAAAAGCAAGAAAATTTTCCATAAATATTCATGCATTATGAGAAAAGAGAATTCTGATTCATAGAATCATCATATAGACTCACAGAGTGGTTTGGGTTGGAGGGGACTAAAGCTCATCCAGTCCCACCTCCTGCCATGGGAAGGGACACCTTCCACTAGACCAGCTTTTTCCAAGCCCTGTCCAACCTGGTCTTGAACACTTCCAGGGATGGGGCAGCCCCTGCTTTTCTGGGCATCCTGTGCCAAGGTTTCACCACCCTTACGGGCAAGAATTTCATATGTAGTCTAAACCTATTTTGTTTCAGTTTGAAGTCATTCCTCTTTGTCGTATCAGTATGGTTCCTGATGAAGAGTTCTCTCCAGCTTCCTTGTAGGCTCCCTGCTGATCCTGGAAGGATGTTATGAGGGCTCCCTGGAGCCTTTTCCAGGCTGAACAGCCCCAAATTTCTCAGCCTGATCCTAAAGAGAAGAATAATTTTCTAGGTTTCTGTGTTTAAAGCACAGGTGGACTCTTCTTTGAGAGGCTTTATGTTAATTGGAAGGTTAATTTTAAAATATTTTCAAATGCATAATTTGTGCAAAATAAAATTAAATCGATAATTGGCTCCTGTCCCTTTTCTTTTGTCAGCCTTCTAGCAGTGGCCGAGCTGCAGAGCTCCTTGCCAAAGAACGTGGAACAGTGCCTGGGTTTATCGGCTTCGGAACGTCCCAGAGCGATCTAGGATATGTTCCTGCAATTCAAGGAGCAGAGGAAGTAAACAGCCTTGTGGATGCTGATTTCCGAATGGTGTTGCGAAAACTTTCTAAAAGGGATGTCACAACCAAGTTAAAAGTAAGTGTATCCTTTGCCCCCCATAATTTATTTTTTTTAATCGGAGAATAATACAGTTTTCTTAAGGGAGGAGAGGAAGTAACTAATTTCACTTTGGTGGATTTGCTAGAACTGCAATACAGATGATATCCTGGATAGCCTATCATGCAATCTGTAGGTGCTCATTTGCAAGAAATTATTTGATTTTTGGAAAAGGGAGTTGCAGTTTCGGATACAAACTGGTAAATTACAGAACATATCTACCTGACTTCTTAAGTCATGCTCTTGATGTTTTGATTTTAGGCTATGCAAGAGTTTGGGATGATGTGCAAGGAAAGAGAAGCAGAAGTTGTTAAAGGTGTTCTTCCTTACTGGCCAAGAATTTATTGTAAAATTTCACTGGTAAGTATTGAAGTATTTAAATTAGAAACTTACCTGTCTACTTCCTGTGACTACATCTGAGGTGGTCTTTGTTGACCTATCTACCTTTGTTGAAATTCCTGACTTGTTCTAGGAGAAACATCAAGTTGAAGGAAAATACTGCTCTTTTTGTGGACATACTTCATTATTTGTAGTGGGTGGAATCTTGAACTGTTGATTCTGGGCTGTTCTTTCTTGATAGGTCAGTTAGACCTTTATGTTTAAAAGATGGTACGATATTTCTTAGGAGAAGTTTTTTTATGTGGATTCCAAAAAGGCTAGAGAGTTAACATAGTTATAAACTTTCTTGATCTAGGGCTAATATCTGACCTGACTTAACATTAAAAAAAAAACCCAAACCCAAATATGAAAAGACCATGTGCAGCCAGATTAGCAACAAGTTTCTTATCTATTTATTCTATTTCTAAGCTGTCTAGAATGCCTACTGTTGTTGGTATGGAACAAAATGAATTACTATTCTTACCCATTAGAGTAATTCCTACTGTTTCTTTCTGGAGTCAAAAGTATGGAAAATCATGATGTTGTAAATTCATATTCAAATAAAGGATAGGTTATGATAGTTCTAACTCAGAAGATGTCTTCAAGGCTTCCTGTTTCTCCTGCCTCTTGTCTGTCTGTAAAATGTTTGTATAAATTGGAAACAAAAACTGTTGTTAGGGATATCAGGGAAAGGTTACAATCTGAATGGACAACAGTTTGGTAATATGATGCTACTAAATTAGGACTCTCCCCATTCCGTGGGATACCACAACTTTTTTGTCATTGGTGTGTATTTTCAAATCTGTGTTTCAAATCCAATTAATTGCAAACATGGCTTTTTAATCACCACTTTTGCTTTGAAGTACCTGAAATCAAAGGTAGATTTCTTAATCTAACAAACCTTTCTCTTTTCTTCCTTCTTTTCTTTGTTTAACAGGATCATGATCGCCGTGTTCGAGAAGCAACTCAGCAATCTTTTGAGCAACTGATTCTTAAAGTAAAAAAACACTTAGCTCCTTACTTAAAAAGTATAATGGGTTACTGGCTGATTGCTCAGTGTGACACTTACTCCCCTGCTGCTTCTGCTGCAAAAGTAGCTTTTGAAAAAGCTTTTCCTTCGAGCAAACAACCTGAAGCCTTAGTGTTCTGTAAGGATGAAATTCTTAATGTGAGTTTACTTTTGTATTTCTTTAAGGCTCTGTATATGTCAACTTCTGTTATGAGTTTAAAAGTCATCATTCCCCCATCTGTTCTTCACGGTTAAATTTCTTTCTTGCCTGAAACTTTGCCCCTGTGAAGAGAATGGTTTGCGTTGGAAGGGACTTTTTAAAGGTCTTCATGTTCCACCCCCTGCCATGGGCTGGGACACCTTCCACTAGACCCCGTTTCTCCAAGCCCTGTCCTACCTGGCCTTGAGCACTTCCAGGGATGGGACAGCCCCAGCTTCTGTGGGCAACTTGTGCCAGTGCCTCACCACCCTCACAGGGAAGAATTTCTTTCGTAAGGAAATATGAAAAAGAAAAATAATGAGTGCAGAGAAAAAAATACTTTTTTTTTTTTTTGGACTTGAGATGAGAATGACTGGAACCAAAGGAATGAATAGTGAATTTCTTTGTGTGCTTTCCTATGTAATGATGTTCAGTCAACACATAATGTTGCTGACAGCTGGAATAATGATGCTGGAGTAGTTTAGCTATAGTGAAAAAGAATACAGAATGCTGAGCAGTGTTTCAGCATCTAGAAGTTTAATTTTGGCCCTTATGCTCTTCTGCCAGTCAGATAGGAAACTCAATGGACTGAATTAAAAAAAGTTCAAAGATTGCATTGCTGGCCCATCGTGTGCAAACCTAACTGATTTGATTTGCTTCAGTTTGGCTTCTTTTTAGCAGGAGCACCTTGGCATAGGGCTGCAATTTACTAAGTGTTAGGAGGACTCAGTGCAGACAGTACCGCAGCTACTATGTTCACCATGAGTCAAATTCTCTTCTAACATGTTTACTAGCATGTCTAAAAATATTAGAAAGACAACTCAGAGGTTGTGAAATTTTATTGTGGGGCTGTCTCTGAATAATGTGTGGAACTATATTGTTCACATATAAGTATTAGATTTCTTTGTGTTTATATGCATGATTTTTTCCCCCATAGGTACTTCAAGATCACCTTCTGAAGGAAACAGCTGATACACTCAGTGACCCTCAGTATGTTTGCCTGCTTAAATGTATATTTAATTCTTTAAATCATGGTCTTTATTGGGTTCTCTGTCCCTGGAAGTAGTGAATTTATTTTTATTTCAGGAGACAGAATAATTATTTGAATCCAGATCTCAGCAACTTTGTTTGGGACTTAAGTGTTGCATACAAGTAGAGCTATTATAAAACAAAGGCCTTTTATATAGATATGTAGATAAAATTTATTATATGAAATATTAATATGTTGTTATTTATTATATAATGTATATTTATTCTATAAAATCAGGCCTTGCTCTGCTGAATTACCAGCTAGCTTGTTACTTCTTCTAAGTGCAGCTAGCTAACTTCCCATGTGAAAAATCATAAAAAATATAGGCAGTTAACACAACAGACTATTCTGGTAAGAGAGCTGTTTGCACCTACAATAAACAAAAAAATCTGTCTCATAGGAAACAGTGAACAAAATATGTAAACTAACCAAAAATGGAGAGATTTGACAGATGGACACCCTAGCCATTTACTGACCAATAAACTGAGTGGCAGTGTATTGTTAGCCAGTTATGTCTAACACAGTACTTTCTGATATTTCCTATCAATATGAGCTTTGTGAATAAACAGTCAGTTTTTTCTGCATGATAAAACTGAGTCCCGGCTGCTTATTACTACAACACTTAAGTATAAATGGTTTTGAAAGTGTTATCAGTTATCTAATTTTGTTTTAGCTCTTTTAAGAATATCATTTGTGAGTAGCTGGAAGATGAGATCTTTTTTCTAACACTTTATAGTGTAATTTAGAACCTGTGGAAAGTTTATGTAATGACATTGCTGGCAATGTTCGTTCAAAAAACGAACACAAAAACAATGAAGGCAGTTTAGTTTAGACAAACTTGGCATGCCTGCTGGTTTATTTGCGGTCTGCTTTTAACTTTTTTGTTTGTTTTGCTTTCTGAGAACTGTACCAGAAGAAGAAAGGGAAGCCAAATTTTTCCGGATTCTGACCTCTTCCTTGTTAGCTTTAAAAAAGTTGCTCAGCATGTTGCCAAAGAAAGAGATGCATTCATTGGAGGAAAAGTTAATGTCACTTCTGTCCCAAAATAAATTTTGGAAATATAGCAAAAACAGTGTATCACAGGTGACTTTTTAATTTCTTCTTTATTTTACTTGGTTTTTATTAAAGGTAATGCCCTTAACCTAAGGAAGTATTAATTACTTGTGTTCTGCAAGGGTGAACTTGGTACTTTGCTTAGGTTTGAAACAGCCTTCAGGTTTCTAGGTAGATTCCAGAAAGGCTAAAGAAACTGTACAGTTAAAATAATTATAAATCTTTTTGATCTGGGACTAATATCTGACCAGACTTAATGTTAAATGTTTAAAAAATCCACCAATCTCAATATAGACAATATTGCTTGAAAATTTATCCAGTGGGCTAAATTTTTATTTTCATATCATCATGATCTACTTTTTTGCAATCTGCCATCATTAAAATTCATGTGAAAGATACAAACTCTGTCAGCTTACAGCATATGTTCTTAGTGCTTTGGGGTTTTCATTTTTTAAACAATTTTACTGGTCTTTAGTCTCTACATAGAATGATGAATTAATGCAATAGTATTTTATTTAAAAGCTTTTAAGTTGCTTTTTGGAAAAAATGGCTTTTGAGAAGTATATAAAAATACAACTTTTGACCGGCATTTCATCACTAAACAAATTGCATTAAAATATTTGGTAAGACTGTTTAATAACTGCTTTGTTTTTCTTGGTTTTTAATAATATTTTAACCTTTGTTAATGTGATAAAATACGGGCATGGTGTGTTGTAATTTTACTAACTACATGTAGTGACAAATTCTGTTTTTCCTTTTGTGGCCTCTGTCAGGTTCGCTCGGCTTTCTTTGAGCTGATTTCTGCTTTTTGCCAGCACTTGCCTGAGGTGGTGAAAGCTGAAGCACCAAGAGTTTGTCCTGCTGTTCTGCTCAGCATTGATGACAGTGATGCAGTGGTGTGTCCTGCTCTTTGGGAAGCAGTGCTTTATACTATCACCACTATTGAGGTAATGTGGGACGGGTAAGGGGCAGATATTTTCATCAAATTTAACTTTTCACCAAGTGTTGTTTTCTGTGTAGAATCAGGAAGACAGTCTTGACTGGGTTTTCTTTATGATTAATAAAAGGAACTCCATAAGGGTACAGCCTCCTTCTTTCAGTGTAACTTCCAAATATATTATGTCCAGCATATCTGAAAATTAGAGTTGTTTCATGAATTTAATTTGATTAATCTGAAACCTTTTCATTAAATGTAGTTACTAGTAAGTCAAATAATGCTTAAAACCTTTTTCTTTGTTAAAGACAGTTACGAAAAAGACCTGCAGTGCATTTTTGGTTAGTTTGTTTCCCCTTCAAACGTAAGGGTTCTATAGATTTTTGTTTGGTTTTTTTGTGGGTTTTTTTCCCTTTAAGTGAAACACTGGCTTTTTTATTAGCATGGATGAGTTGTTACCATAGACTGGGATGCTTTGAGGGTTTAATGCTGCAGCTCCCTTTTGCAACTGCTGGAATGAACTGGAAGAAGTCTTCTTGAAGAAAAACCCCTAAATAAATAGTCTTTGTTCAGCTTGTTATAAATATAGGTACCTTGAACTATAATAGATATGATAATAAATAAAATAGATGACAAAAAAAAATTATGGAGGGGGAAGTGCCAAAGCAATTTCTAACCATCAGAAAATTTTTGAAGAGAGTTTTGCAGTTAGTGATACTTCCAAACTCAGTCATTGGTTTGCCTTGATAATGAGAACTCAGAATTAAATGCAGTATTAATTACCATAGTGATTCCTATGAAGCATCATGAAAGCATGATTAAAGAGAAACCTTTAATTGCAGTTGGCTAATAAGAAAGGTCAATTGATTTTAAACAGTGCAGAAGTAGTTTTATCATGTTAACTTCACAAGCCAAAATAGGGAGAAAGTGATTTTAAAGATACTAGCAGGTGAGTAACTTAACAGAATTTAGATTTCACAATTACTTGTTTCAGCTATAATATGGGGATGTATGTTAAATGGCTACCTTGGGGGTTCTTCTGAGGCAACATATTGTTGATTAATTTATGGTAAGTGAATTTCTTTCTGTAGGACTGTTGGAGTCATGTAAATGCCAGAAAAGGAGTTCTGCCAAAGCTCTGGACAGTGCTTCAAGGAGGTGGGCGAGGATTAGCTACTGTGATCTACCCAAACCTCTTGCCCTTCATTAGCAAGGTGCCTCCTGACATTGTGGAACCAAAGCTGGAATACTTCAGAGTTTTTTTCAGCTCTATAATTCAAGGGTACGGACCACAAATTTATTTATTTGGAATCAGTCTCTTTTACATTTGGAAATAAAGAAACTAATCTTTAAGCATTTGAAGATAAATGAGATTGTATTTTTTAAATTATTTTCAAAATCCAAAACTGGAGTCAGTCCTTTGTGGCTGTTCCTGTCATCTTAAACCTTCAGCTTTCCTTTTGATTTTACTACATCTTCCTTACATGAAGCATTCTTATCTTTCCTTGTCAAAGCTTTGTGTTTATTCCATGACAAATTTGAATATGGAACATTATTATAATTAAGAATCAGGGGATTAGCCTTGTGATAGTGACATTTCCTTATGCATGAACTGTAATTCTCGTGATACTTGTTTTTAAAGGATGAAACTGCTTGTACTTTGTGCCTTTAAAATACCTCAAAACCACCTTTCTGTCAAATGTAATTTAAATGTGCACCTGTGCATTGCATACTCAAAAGCATATAGAAATTATTTAATTAAATGCTGAAATTTAATTTATTTTAAAAAGAAATGAAAAAAAAATCATTGCTGACGTTGGTGTGGAAATTAGCAGAGCTCTTGGAGAAGAGAGTTATGTAGGGGTTTGTTTGAAACGTGTATAGAATTTTATTACAGGTAGTACAATGATTGTAATTATTTCTGTGATCATTTGTGATCTAATATTCATTAAAAAGCAAAGAAATTGCAGGTTTTCTGACTCAAAACTGGGGAGACTGTCTTTAGGTGGTTTTCTTTTCTTTCCTCTTTTTTATTTCTTCCTCTTTTTTTTTTGCCTGTAATGACAAAAAGTGACACTCTCTGAACTTCTGTGGTGTGTGTGGAAAGTTGCAAAAGAGTTTTGACAGCCGTTTGAAACAGGAGACAGGGTGCTAGGCTGTATATGGTTTCTCTGTTTACATAGATCTTTTTTTTTTTTCTGAATGCTAAGACCGACTGAAGAATTAATTTTGATATAGGTTCTGTTAAATGCTTGGTTTTATCAGCTTTTTAAACTGACTTTATTTTGATCTTAATCCTGTAAATGACTCTATGATCCTGTATTCTCATAGTGGTGTCTGGATCAGAGTAACTGTGGGTACATTGATAACATTCATAGTGGGTTTCTTGGAAGCTGGGTTACTTGGTTTCTTCTGTGTCCTCTCACAGGTTGTCAAGTGAGAGGACAATAGCCAGTCCTTCAGAAAGTTCAGCAATTATAACTGCATTTATGGAGTGTCTGTGTTTTGCTGTACTACAGAAAGGAGAAGAAGACCAAAGCCAAATTCATCAAATGCTTATATGTGACCAGGTATTAATCAGACATACTTGTTGTGTGTACATTTAGTAAGTCAATATTAAAGAGAAATGTGAATTTTATGTGAGGATTTACTTCTCTGTTGAGAGTTTCCCTAGATTTTATGGAAAAAACCACACAGAATTGTCAAGGCTGGAAAAGACCTTTGAGATCATCCAGTTCCACTGTCAGCCCAGTACCAGCAAAATCACCCCCAGACCATGTCCTCAAGACCCTCATCCAGGTGTCTCTTAAGCACCACCTCCCTGGGCAACTTATTCCAAAGCCTGACCACATTTCCAGTGATTTTTTTGTTTTTCAATACCTGGTCTGAATTTCCCCTGCTGCAATTTAAGGCCATTCTTTCTCATCCTTTCACTTGAGACCCAGCAGAAGAGACCCACCCCCATTTCCTTTCAGGGAGTTGTAGATAGCAATGTGTAATAAAAGTAAAGGTACTGAATTTAGGGGTTTTTTCTTCATATGAAATCATCCTTTTTACTGTGCAATTACAGTTATATTTAAGGGGGGAAAAGTGTCTCCCATCCTGTATGTTTTTATAAAACGTTCAAACATAAATAATTCTGATATTTGCAGAGTTGCTTCCAGAATGTTTTTCAGAATTATATAATATCTTGGCATTATAAAGAATAAAGTGATTTTATAAATTGGATCACTGTTCTTTAATACATGTTTTTTGTCTTTATAGCTAATGCCTTTTGTCAATACTGTACTTAAGGAGCCCAAGTTACAAAGTGGACCATTATTTTATCAAATAGCAGAAATGCTGAGTTCCTGGGAAGCTAAAGCAGAACTCTCCAAAGATGATGGCACAGATAAAGTTTTCCAGAAACTGTTGTCAGATTTTTGGGGCCATCTTTTAAAAATGTGTATACTTCATGTTGATAGGTTGGACGCTGACAAGAAATTACTGTTTGCCATATCTGGTATGCTAGAAATTCTTCAGAATCCGAAGAGTGCTATGAAACCAAACAATAGAAAATCTCTAAAAATCAGATTTTTAACAGATGAGGTTGAATCTGAAAGGAACACTGAGAGTCGAATGCTGATGGAAGTGAGAAATGGTGACTCTGAAATTCAGGCTGACTTGCAGCAAACGTCACGTCTAAGGAAAGAACCTCTGGAGAACTTAGTCTGCAACTTGGCTGAGCTGAGCATTGTGTATGTCAATGAACAGAAGTCAGAACAGCATTTGAAATTTCTCTCTGCCCTGCTCAACACTTTTTCCTCAAACAGAGTTTTCCAAGTACTTTTAGAGCAGGGAAAAGATGTAAGACCTGCTCAGGCTGAATCACAAAATGAAGTGAAAGCTCATAACCGAAGTCCATGTGTACAATTTCTGTATCTGAATTTAATAACCTGGCTGAAAGAAGACTGGAGAAAAGACACCCATTTCCTGGTTGATATTTTATACAGTGTACTTCATTGTTGCAACAATAATGATGAAAGGAAAGTCATTCTTGATGACTTAACAAAGGTATGACTTGTACATGATGTTGTTAATTTTTATCAGAGTCATTACTGTTATTGTGGGCTATGGTTCACTAATAATCTTATTTTGGCACTGTTGCATGGATGATAATTGTACATGAATTTGGGTTAAGTTCTGCAGGTAAGGAAGGTAGTTTTTGGAAATTTGGACATGATAGGGTTGTGGTGAAAGGTTCTGTCCCTTTCTATGTGGTCTAAATAATTTTTTAAAAGTATCATCATAATTTCTCTGCTCTTGCTTCTTTATACAGAGTACTTTAATAGTATTCATTGGTAGCCTTTCATATAAATACAGTCCCTTACTGAATTTTGTGGGAGAGAAAGATTTGCAAGACAAAAATGATACAATCAATAACTTTGTTACTGAATTTTATCAGCTTTTACTTATGCCTACAGAACAGATAAAATGGCTTTATTGCTTCGTGTTCAGCAAAGATTTTTATTAAAACTTGGGGAATTTTGTTTTTCTTTTCAGATGGATCTGAAGTGGGTTATTTTTCTCCAGATAATTCAAAAGGTAAATACTAAGATCTTTTTTTGTTCTTGTTATGTGTAATTTTTAATAATTCTCTGGTGTCAGCTTTGAGACTCACCTGTGTTTGTAGTGGTAATTTCCATAGTTTGAAAATCTTACTGTTTCAGAGTAGTGTTTGATTTAAATGTGTTTTATGCATTTAAGACTGGGGACAGTCTTAAAAATTAAATGATGATGCCAAAACAAAAGAATCTTTGTCCTGTCTGTTTTGGGTCAGTTTGCTTTTTGATCCAGAGGGATTCCTGATTTGTGGATCATCTATTCTAAGCTAGAGAGAATGGAGCTGGGGATTAGACCAATAATTTAAATTATTATATATCATCATCTCTACAAAGTGCTTATAAGGAAATGGTAGTATTCCATTTTTCCCACTGAATATTGACAAACTGACATTTAAGTAATTCCATGGGATGAAATAGGAAGTGTATGATGAATTTTTGGACAAGAACTCATAGCCCTTGACTTACAGTCCAGTACATAGACCACAGGATGTTCCCTCACATATGTTTTGTATTTTAGGAATACTGAGTTTTTGTGATTTTGTAACTTACAGTGGCCCATCAGCAAAATAGTTTTTGTGACCTTCTGTTTATTCTTAGAGAAATTCAGGTGCTGTAAACAGTTTTTATGTTTTAAATAGATTTTACTTCAGCCAACTTGGTCATCCAGAAGTTATTTTTCTAATTCCAGTGTAGGAATTTCCTGGGCTCTATAGCTGGAGGAGAAACATAAAGGAAGCTTTTTCAGAAGGTGACTTTTTCACTCTGCAATAGAGATCTGACCCAGCCATAAGTTGCTGTCTCTGACAAAAAGAAAGTTGGGGGATGTTGTTGCAGTTGTAAAATCTGAAGGCTGTTTGTGGCAGATTATATAATTCTCACTCTGTGTGCGCAAGTTTGACATACTAATCTTATGCTTAGTAATAAAAGTTAATAGTTAATAACAGGTTACGCAGAGCAGCTGTGGCTGCCTCATCCCTGGAAGTATTCAAGGCCAGATTGGATGGGGTTTGAAGCAGCCTGGTTTACTGCCCATGGCAGGATGTTGATACTTAAATTGGAACTTGGAAGATGATCTTTACGGTCCCTTCCAGCCCAAATCGTTCTGTTATTCTATACCCTCAAAAGATTCCGGGAATGTTTTTCTTGTGATCCAGGCATGCTCAGGCACAACAAAACTTTCCCTAGTCTCTGACTGGCTGAAAGGAGACACGCTTGGAGAAAGACTGGTAATGCTGGCGGATGATCTGTGTCACCTGAGCTTAAAACCTAGAGCAGCCTCATCAGGATCAGCCTCTCCAGAAATGTGGACCCTCCTGAGCTTGGTGTTGTCGCAGCACGTTAAAAGTGGTGAGCATATATAATCCTTGGAGTTCATGAAGTGTAAATGCTGCACTTATGCTTTGCATAAGGTTGAAAGAATTTGGGATCTTCCAGAATGCTTAATGTAGAACATTTAGGCTTTCTCCTGGTGTTTTTTTGTTGGGGATTTTGTTTCTTAGTTTTGGGCTTTTTTATACTTAAGCCAGTTTTACTACATCCAATTTAATTTTGTAAACACTAACTTGCAGCAGTAGCTGCCATTTTTTTTAGTCCACATTGCTAAACAAGGGCAATGAGGAAAATGTAAGTAAGCTTGATCTGTCAGCTGATGTGCTGTAAAAAAATATGAATTTTTAAACCATACCATGTAAAATCTACCTTCAAAACTGGAATACTAAGTCAATTGTTATGGACCTATGTGTGTTTTAGTAATGCTTTATTACAGGACCTTTGAATTGTTTTAGCCATTTCCATTTATTTTTATGTATTTTAAAAACTCCGTGTATGCTCTTATGCTGTATATGTATTCTGATGTTTTAATTAATAGCTATTATTAATAGCATCCTATTAATTTGCTAATAGCACCCTGTTTAATTTGTTTGCAATTTTAATGTATAGACTTCCAGGGAAGTTCATTTTTCTTCATGTTTTCCATGTAAACTCAGCATTTGCTTGGATCCCTGTGGTGGCATATTTCAGTGTCAGTGGATGCTGTGCACATTCATGGTGCTTCCAAGTTTCAAAAATACACACAGGCAGCTCACTGTAGTGCATGTTCTTAGACAAGGCATCCTAAAGGTGTCCTAAGATTGTTTTTTCTGTTACTGGAACTTCTGATGTAAAGGACCATCACGAAAACCTGTTTCCTCTCTCCACAGAGAGTTCAACAAATGTGCTTGTGAGTGTGTGATGTTCTAGGCCTGATTGTCCAGTGACTTTGCTTTTTGACTCTAGAGCCAGAGGCACTCCTGAGTTCATTTTCTGCTGGGTGGTGGGTGACCTGTTTTTAAATCATATTGACTGAAGCCTAAGAGAGTTTGAGAAGCTTTGGTGGTTCTTGACTTAGTCATTAAAACCAAAGTAAAGTATGTGGACTTTCAAAAGAATTTTTAAATGAGATCTCTTATCTAAGTTTCTTAAGCAGATTGTCTTGGAGAGAATAGGAGAGCCTTTCATGCATCAGTAGCCTATGATGAAAGGAATTAAAGGGGAAAAAGGATAAATAGTGAAAGGAAGGTAATTGTTGCTGAAACTTCACAGACCCATAGCAGTGTGTTGTGATACTGAGTGCTTAACTGATACAAAAGATTACAAAAGAAATCCAAAGCCAATAAATACTACGTGTATACATGGGAAGAACACAATTGTAACTGTATCAATTCAATGATAGACTCTGACCTGTTAAAACTCAAAAAGAGATCTTCAGTCATTGTGGTGTTTCCCTGTAAGCCACAGGTTGTAAGAAAGCAATAAAAGAGGAATACAGTTTATTAGCAGCTGCTGTGAAAAGAACAGAGGACAAATGAAAATTATTATAGCATGTAGTCAATATACTGAATATGTAGTTAATATCTGGAATACTGCATGTAGTTTTGGTCACTTGCAATATTCTATATGCTTGTGAAAAGCATGTAATAGAATATGCCCAAAGAAATCTGGCAGGGATGGTTAGACAAGAAGTGGCTTCTGCTTGTAGAAGGAAGAAAACATACTAGAATTTGTCAGCTTCTAGTGGAAGTGATTAGGGATGGGGTTGTGCTTAAAAGCCATAAAATCTCAATTTGTATAGAAAATGCAAATAGTGAGAAATGTATCATTGTTTCTTTCAGTGGAAGAACATGAGTTTCTAACACATGATTAGGGAGCAGTCTTGAGGACCGAGAAAAGTATACTTCTACATACAGTTTATAATTAAATAATGGAACTCATTGCCACAGGATACTGTGGAGTTTGAGGAAAAATGGAATTGGCTTGCTTGTATCCCATGAAAAAAGGATCTAAGCATGTTTGTGGATATATGCAATAGTACAGTGAAATCTTGGGCTCACGGTTGGTTGCCAAAAGCTAGGAGGTCATAAAAGGGGGAAGGATCACTTTGCACTTGCTCTGTCTTAAATACCTTTTTCAAAGTTGCTTCAGCTGGTTTAGAGGAAAGATACTTAGCAGTGTGAAATGTTGGCTGGTGTCTGTGAAATAGAAGAGTTTAGCTATCCATTAGACTGAAACACTTTATTTTGCATTCAAAATTAGTAAATAAAAATCAAATTGGTCTATATTAATATGACATCTTTGAATGGTCGTGTTTATCAAGCAATCAAAGCATATTGTCTTTTTCATTTCCTCAATAGAATCATTGATCGGTGAAACCTTTGTTGAAAGGATTATTGATAAACTTCAAGCAGCTCTGTCTAAAGCAAAGGATCTTTCTGAAGCTGGAGATACTGAACCATCAGTGTCTTTCATCTGTGACGTGGCCTCAAGCTTTTTCAGCTCAGTGAAAGGCTGTTTGCTGATGTCAGCTGCAGAAGACTTGCTCCTTACCATCTTCCAGCTGTGTGCTCAGAGGCAGGATGCAACACACTTAACAGGTAATCTGGAAAAAATACTTCAGCTGAGCTTTTTCATAGGTGATGATTACATCTAAATTCTTCCTTTTCGTGAAACAGAATCAAGCATGTGATAGAATACTGGGTTCACATACATTGAGCATTTGCGGCTGTAACTGATAAGAAAATCTGTGCTTTAATTTACAGTGCCCATAGTATCGAGTCCTGAACATCTTTACAAAGATTTTTAAGCTTTTTTAATGTTAGTATCAGCTACCTTGGAGGCTATGATATTGCACACTTTTTGGACTGTTACAGAAGTTGTTTAAAGTCTATGAAATACAACAAATGAACTTTTTTTTTGTTCATTTTGCAATCTGGGGAGTCTATGAAAAAATGTGTACAGTCGCTTCTTCACAGATAAAATGTATTTATTCTGAAACCATTTATATTGGCCAAGTTGCCCAGACAAATTGTGATCCATGCCTCTCTCTATCCATGTCTCATGTTCAGACTGAGATGCTGATTTATATTCTTTGAATGCAGAATTTGAGAGTGTTTAATTGATACATGCATTTACTGAAATTAATAGAAGTAAATACAATGTTTCAGTGTTGTCATAGAAGTGAAGTAGGACAGTACTACCTTGGAAGACACTGCTGCTTTATAAATGACTGTTGATGTTGTGAATGTTCAACATCTTGGTAGAAAGATCGGTGGTTTTGAAGACTGTATGGACATATGGTAGCAGACAACAACAAGAACATCACTCTAATTCTCAATTAAATTAAATCTCAATTAAATTAAATCTTAATTAAATTCAACCTGTGAGTCATAGTTAATTTAAAATTGTTCTTCAACAAGAAAGCTATGTATGTGCCGTTGGTAGTTTTTGCATGTAACCACAGAAAAGAGAATTGTTTTCCTACTGTAGGACCTTTCGACATGTGATTGTTGCTATATGCTGTAGGTTGTAATTAGAGTTTATCTGTTTGTGATAGTTTTGCTTGTCCACTTGTTGGTTTGTTTTCTTTTTTCTTTTCCCTACAATAGATGTACTTGTATGCAAGTTGAAAAACACTTGGATGTCTGGTGTAAATTCACTTGTGCATCAGCTTCAGGGCACTCAGAAACAGAGCACCTTTTTGCTTAAAGCTGCACTGTGGGTCAAGAACCAAGTTCAGTGTTCCTCTTTGGATGTTCAAAGGTAATTGGGATTCACATCTCTTCCATAATGTGTCGTTCTCCAAAACAAACCAGGATCAGTGCTATAACAGCCTTTATTTAATTGACGTCTGTGTTACTGAGAGACTTTTCAGCCTATTGGAGGCAGTGGGTAGAGCAGAACTTACACTACCCCTGGTACAGCATGTATGGAGCATTGTATCAATGGAAAATAGGCAGGTGGCTCTTAATGAGTAGTGCCAAACTTGTTTGCAGCGTTTTCTCCTTTTCTCAGTCTTCAGGTTTTGATCTCTGCAGTCAGTGATTTGTTCCTGAAGCTCATGGAAGCTGATGGACAGTCTGGATATCTTGTGAGAGCTTTTGTTGAGCATGTGACACCGAACAAAATTGAGTGGGGGAAATTGCACGAGTCTCTGTGCTCTGAGGTATGGAAATGATAATGGATTGCACAGTGTGGTCAATCTTTCCTCAAGCCTCTGTCTCCTAGGGTGGTAAGCTTTCTTTCTTATAACATGGCACTGCACTTATGAGTACCATATGTTTGTGCAGAGGCTCCTGTCAGCCTTTGTCTATAAAGAGGATAAAATCTCTGTTTATGGACCCATCCAGTACTACTGGAGAAAAATCAAATCCATGAAATTACCCTTTCCTGTGCAGAACACCAGCCACTTGCTTTACAGTTCAGGAATTTTATCTGACAAAGTATACATTGTGAAGATGTTTTTATCTGAAGTTAATTCTTCATAAAGATTAATTTTGTGAAAGACACCATTATCTGCAGAAGAGTATGGTTTGCTATGTATCAACAAAATGCTGACATACATAGAGTAGAGAGTGGGGAAGAACATAAATTTCCCATGCAGCCACCAGTAACCCTACAGTTTCTTGTAAAATACAGAGTTCTAAAGAAATGTATTCATTGCTGAGCAGCAGCACAGTTCCAAATTACTGCTGTGCAGTTAGGTTTTTAATACACTGGAGTGGGTCATCCTCACCATTGTGCTTTTGATACAAATGTGTATGTTTCATGGTAGTTTCTTAACAATTCTGAATTTTCAAGGTTAAACAGATCAAAGTATTTTTTCATACTCTTTTTATGCACATATTACAGTGGATGCACAAGCCTCTTTTGGAAGGAAGGCTTAGTATAAATTCCGAACCTCTGGGATCAATTGTCAAGCTGCGTGGCACAACTAAACTTCCAGGCCATCTGTGTACTTCAGCCTTATTAAGTAAAATTGTACTTCTTCAACTGAAAAATAGTGTAGTCCATGGAAATCATGATGCTGAAAGAAAGAAAATTGCTGATATAAGTAAGTTACAATGGTAAAACTTAAAGGAATTTTATTTTGTAGTAGTTGTAACCTGAATTGAAAATTAGAAATGTGTAGTTAAAGTTTGGCCTACAGGTATGAGAAATTAACTCATTTATTTTTTGTTGCTTTTTTTTTTTTCAGGTCTCTTTTAAAAGTAGATTTTATATTCCTGGGACCTCTTTTGGTTATACACATCCTGTCTCAATAGAACTTTGAGCTGGGAGAAGTATGAATTTTCAAAACTTCAGATATGTTCATTGCCAAAACACACCGTGCATTGGCATGAGTGGGCAACAAGAAGTGCATCCCTCCATTGAGGGTTTAACCATAATGTAAAGATAGTTTGAGACAACAACTTTTCTTAATTCCATGAGGTGGAATCTAGTTTCCTTTTATTTTCAAGAATGCTCAAATTAAATGCAGCATTATCGAATTAACAATTCTATCTCCAGAATTCTAACCATGATGAGAAGTGTAATTGTATTGTGTGGGTCTTTGTAAGCTGATGAAGGAACCACATGCTAGCACTTATGAAATTTACTTGGTTTTCTTCTGGACTTAGGTATTGACTGTCTTGTCTGCATGAAATATATGTTAAAGAAAAGGGGGAGAACAGAGAGGAGTCATGTCATGCTTAATTTGCTTTAAAATTTCTTGACTATCTATAACAGATTACTGTAGCTTTTTTTCTCTTGTATGTTATGATACAATGGCAAATATTCAGTTCGTGCTCTGAAGCACCTGAGATTGCATGTAAAAATAATATCTTTAATGTATTAAAAACATATTTTAAAAGAACAACAAAAACTTGGCCTGAAACTTCTTGCTTATGCAAGTCAGTAGTCATTTAATAACAACAGATGTCATTTAATTAGTTGCAGAACTGTTATATTCCCTACAATGGATTGAAGAATTGGAGAATCCTCCTTATCTGCTTCTGGAATATCTTCATATGTTAGAAGAGATGCACATCACATATGAGGAGTTCAGTACTCTGAGTAGTACAGCTAGCCTGCAGCAAACTATATTTGACAGGTATGTGAGAACAAATGAAACAACTCTTAGCTCTGTTGGCACAGTTTGTATTTTATAGAGTGCCACTATATATCCATATGTGTGTTGATTCACCACAAATGCTTTTGTGGTGAGGCCTGAGCTTCTGTATATATTAACCAGGGTATTTCTTCTTCTTTGAAGATCAGAGGAGCATGGAAGACTCTGGTCCTTAACCATGGCCAAAGTGATCCGTGCTGAGAATGCTGTATCCTGGGAGAGGAAAGAACTTTTCAAGACAACAGAAGGGTATCTTAATACTGCTGCCTATAAACTTGCAGTTTGTTGTGAATGTTGATAGTGTGAAATGATCCTGATTCTGACCATTGCAGCTGAAAGCTGAAAATGAAGATACTTGTGTATGGCATGTGAAAGTCAGACTTGGTTTAGCACATGGGATTGGTTATGTCAGAGGATATTGCCTCATTATGAACTAACTGATACTTTGTTTCCCAGTTCATTTTTTGTGTTCCTTTCATTCTTGGTGTTTTGCTTGTATGAATAGGTTCCTTCCATTAACTGAGGGCAGATTGCATACACTTCAGTGTTTATCATCTTTCTTAATTGAGGAAGAAAAGAGGGAACTTGTCTTCCATTGTGTGGCCAAACTTATGACATGTACACAGGCAGAGCTTTCCAGCACTGATGGTGAGTATGTTCTTACTAAATTCTAATTCATTAGAATTTAAGAACATTATTTTGTAATAAAGTTTGCTTTTAGATAAAACATATTTACTATAATATAGTTTTTCCTATAAAGAAATGCTTTCTCAGTTTGTCTATTTCATCTAGACTGTTTGGCATTGTAATTTTCTGCCTCATTCAGAAAGTAAAAGCCTGACTGCCAGATACAAAATCAGAATGAAAATATTCAGGCTGTTATTATTAAAAGCATCGTGATGTTGCTGTACTTCTAATTTGATCTATCTTATATAAACCTGTCTGTAAACATCAAAGTTTTCAGTGAACCATTTAGGCTTTACACAGCATGCAAAAATACTACTGTTGTCAACTGGTCATGATTGTCTTTAGATAGTTCATCAAGAACTCTTTCACAGTTTACACACATACAATTTTTGAGTAGCTCCTGCAGCTGAAAACTGTACTACATTAAATGTCTGCAGCTGTGAAAAATTACCTAAGAGGTGGTTGAGATGCATTATGATACTGCTTTGAATACAGCCACTTAATTTGGGTCTATAGCCACTCTATTTGGATCTAAGTTTTCACAAACTTGCTGCTTTTCAAGAAAATTATTTGGAAATGCTCACATGCAGTCCTTCTATCTGTATGAATTAGATGTCATTTAAGAGGAAAGTCCTTTCTGTTTTGTCCCTTACTGCTTTTGTGTGTACTTGTGCATACTCTTATTGATCAGTCTATAAGAAAACTGAAATGTATGGTTTTTCTTTTGTAACAGAACTGTGCTTAACTAAATTGAAAAAACCTATCTTTGATTTCTTTAAACTGTGGACATCTGTCCCTTGTCAGTGTTTTCAGGATTTCAGATGAGTTCTTCAAATGGATGTTCTTCAGGTGTGAAAATGATCAGTATTAGTGCCATACAGAAATTGAGAGAAACCTTAAAGATCTCTACTGTGGAAGTTTTCTACTCTTTCAACTTAGTTGAGGCTTTCTGGCTTTTTAAGTGAACCAGTGAGGCAAACAAATGTGTCTGTGAAACTTTGAACAGAAGAAAATGGAAGAATCCTCACTCCACCTCTGTTATGGAGGCCTTTTACTTGTAATTGGTGCTTCCCTTCTATTACTTCTCAATTTCCTAGGGAATCCTGAGCAGAACATATATGTCCAAATTCACATTAAGTGGGATGTAGGTTGTAGGCTTACCATTCCAATGTTGTCTTTTCATTTCAGCAGCTGAAAAAAAGTGCTGCTGAACTTCTTTAAGTGAAGCAGCTGTATGTTTGGTTGGTTTTGCTATGCATATGTGATACTTTACCTTATTTTTTTTGTCATTGTGCTTGTTGGAAATGTTCATTTTCTCCAAGAAATCTAGATAAATACAGTTCTTCTTAAAAATGGAAAAGAGTACTCATGCAACAGTTGTACTTCACTCTAAAAGTAAAAATTAACATTCTGACTAGAACTCCAATTAACATTCCAATAATATTAGAATTCAAACTTTCAGCTGCATTGTCTTAATTATCTGCCCAAATTATTGCTTAGCTTACTGTATTTTTAGTAGTTTAAAGAAATTTAATGTTTGCAGGTATCTTTCCTTTTTTTAGGTTTTATAAACTATCACTTAATCTTATAGGAGCTGTTTATTTTAAAAAGTTTGGATTAGATATTGTATTTTGATTTAACAATGACATTTGTGGATTAAGTGTTCAAAGAAAAAAGCTTAGGTATTATCCAAACTGTCTTACAATATTAAATTTAAGTTCTGTTGACAAACATTCTAATGTTTGTTTTGTCTTGATAATTAAGACTATTGAGTTTACATTTTTATTATGTCATAGGAGCGTTTGGGTGTCTTTCCATTTTGAACTCCTGCTTGAAGGATAGAAGTATTGATTGTGATCATCTACTACCTGCAGTACTGAAAATCATAATGTCCTGGAAAAATGATAATGAGGACAGCTTTCTCTTTAGCTGGTAGGTGCAACTTTGAGATAATTTGACTTTTTTTCTTATTTCCAAGACAAGAGTTTAAAAATACAGATTAGTTATTAATTAAAATCAATCTGTACAACTGCCATCTACTGCTCTAATATTACATACTTAAACTTTTGTAGAAACCTTGGCTTAATATATCTGTCATTAGGTAATCACTAACTCATACTGCAGAAAAGTACCGGGAAGGCTGGGAAACTGAGGAGCACTGTAAATGCTTTTAAAAGATGACAACTGTTGTCAAATGCATTCAGAACTGACCAACTTCTGTAGGTGTTGCTGGATGTTCAGTTCCAAGTTCTGATTGTTTATTTTGGTAGTGGGAAAAAATCTTGCATGCCAGACTTAGCTGTCTTTTAAAATTCTGGACCCAAAAATGTAACTTGAAATGCTTCCAGCAAGGAGTGAAAATATAGTTAGATTAATTTTTTTTACTATAGTGAGAAAAATCCAGGCAACAAAGTTTCAAAACCATCATAAAACCATTGAGTGTTCTGGGTTGGAAGGGACCTTAAAGCTCATGCAGTTCCACCCCTGCCATGGGCAGGGACACCTTCCATAAGACCAAGTTGCTCCAAGATCCATCCAGCCTGGGCTTGAACACTTCCAGGAACAGGGCAGCCACAGCTCCTCTGGCAACCTGTGCCAGGGTCTCCCTCACAGGGAAGAATTTCTTGCTACTCATCTAAACCTATAACATATAACATAATATGATATGATATATAATATTTGCACACTTGAGAGCTAATAATTTTTCCTAAATCAGTAACTTAAAATGATTGTTTTTCTTGCACTTATTTAATTAAAATTGCTGAAATTCATAGTTTATGTCAGTATATCGATTGAGCAAATGTTTAAATTGTAGAAATGCATGAATCTGTAATTTAGGACTCTTCTTTAGACTTGGCAGATAACTCTGCCTTTGAAAGACAGAATATCAAAAGCACATAGGACACAGCATGGTGGTGCCAGACAAATTTGTCTTGTGAGGAGGAGTGAAAGCAAGAATATAAATACTCAGGTCTACAACATGAATCTATATAAGCTTTGGTTGTATTTTTATTACAGCAGTCTGAAAGAAGCAAGTGCTCAATTGCTTGGTTTCAACATTGAGATGATGCGTTACCTTCCCTTGTTGCTGAAATATTCTGCAGCTCCTTTGGCTGATGATGAGTGGGACTTTTTGATGTGCTCCATGCTGGCTTGGTTAGAGGTAATTGGAAGCATCTTCACTTTTAATGTTCTTACCTTTTTGATTATTCCCTGAATATGGCAATGACACTGTAATCTCAGCCAAATACTTGACACAATAAGACTAATTGCACAAAATCCTGTTTATGTTGGACTTTGGACAAAGATTTTAAAGCACAAGCAGTTATACTGTTCTGTTTCTTTTTGTGTATGGAGATAAAATCAGCTCAGTCTTCAAGTAATATGATATTTAATAATGGCATTGGTAGTTGGAGAATAATTTTGAAATATATCTGCTGTAGGTCTCTGTCTTAAAAAATAATATTTCTTTAAAACACAGTTTAACATGATACATCAAAATTAGTGGAATGAAAAACAGTGTCTGCATTTCAATATCTAAGTGATCACATGAAATATCAAAGTTATATTCTAATGCTGTTAGGAAGGAGGACAGTAGTGTCAGTAGTCAGATGACTACTTCCTGATTAATCAAATAAATATCCAGAATGTGTCACTCTCTGTCACCTATGCATTTAGAAGGGCAGGCTGGAAACTTCATGTGACCTTTCTTGGTCTCAGGATTAATCTTACCTAATAGTACATGCCTGAAAACTATGCATTTTGTTTAAAAACAAACAACAAACTTATAAGAAAAACTTGTTGTGTAGACTAAGTAGGGAATATTTTTAATTGATAATGATATTCCTTTCTGACAGAACTAGTAAGAACAAAGACAGAAAGAAAGCAGCTGTGTTGGGGGAGAGGAAATATTCGCCTGATAGCCACTTAGATAATTTCCAGTTTTTAGAAGTATGTTGTCCATCGAATTTTCTTTTTGTCATTATAAGGAAAGTTATATAATGGAAACAATCCACGGTTCTAAATGTTGGTGAGACTTGGAAATTCATTTCAGGAAGTCCTATTGAAGTACAAATTCTTTTTGTAAATGCACCTCCCTGACCCACAGAATTTTTGAATGGTTCTTGCAATTGAATTGTCTTTGAAATTACACTTTCTGGTGTAGACAGGAAATGTGAACCATATTTCAAAGCAAACTTATGGTTAAGGAATCTTCCTCTGTGTTTATTTCCTTCTAGACAACAAGTGAAAGCCATTTGCTTTACCATATTCCGCTTGTGCAGATTTTTGCTTGTGTCAGTTGTGACTTGGCATCTGCCCTTAGCGCTTACTTTGAGGCTGCAGCTCCTGACAACACTGCAAATCTTCCTAAGAACTTGGTCAGTGAATGGAAAGAATTCTTTTCTGAGGGAATTCACAATTTGCTGTTACCCTTGTTGGTGAAAATCACAGGCAAGTATATGACAAGGGGATAACAGCCAGGCTGTTCTGAAATAGAACTGAACAGGCCGCATTTTGAATTTACAGAAATATAATGTAAATAGAGTTTGTAACAACTCAGTTTTTTAAAATTCACACGTTAATTAGTAAAGTGGTTGCATATAACATAGAGATTGTTAAGATTAGATGAAACCTGCCAAGTGCAATCTTGAGTTGTTTCCAGCAGAAGTTGTTTATGGTATCATCTATACGTTCTGCATCACAGCTTGTCTTCTTTTAAATAGGAGAAACCAAAGATGCATCAGAAGGCTCTTTTCAGAACTCTGTGTTATCATCTTTGGGTGAAGCTCTAACTTACATCTCAAAGGAACAGTTCTTAAACCATAAGCTGCCACCGAAGTTTGTTGCAGGCCAGAAGACAAATCTTCCAGATAAACTCCAGACTCTACTGAACACACTCTCTCCATTGTTGCTTTTCCGGGCTCGACCTGTACAGGTTTCTGTCTACCATATGCTGCATAAGTAAGAAGCACCAAATTTTTCACTCTCATTGCCTCTCAACACTCCTGCCCCCTTTTTTTAAAAGAAATCTGCTATAGAATATGCACTTGTAGCAAAATCATGTTCCGCTATGGGAAAAAATCCTTAACTGGGCAATTCATGTTCTTTTTTGGAGGACACTATGTAAGACTATGAATGCTAAAGTTAATTGTATTAACAGAATTAAGAAAGGCATTTATCTTTAGCCTTTATTTTAGCACTCACAGAATCCTAAAATGTAAACTGAAATATTCTGGGTTTTATTTGGGCCTGACACTACCATTAAATAGTATGACGTTTTTTATTTTCATTAATTTAGGTAAGAAAGTGAATATAGATAGGTAGTATTGCTGTGAACTTCTTGGATATTTCTAATACTCAGAAAGACAGTACAGAATTTGTAAAAGATGTTCATTTGGCTCCCCAAAATGCAGATTGCAAGGCAGATGGCTTAAGCCAGCAACCATTATCTTTCACTTACACTGAAGCATAAAGTTGTAGTAGCTTTATTCTGATAGAAAATTTTATTTTAGCATGGCTCAGGAAAAGGGGTCTGGAAAGAGAAGTGAGCAAGGATATGTGCTTGTTGAACCATCTTTGCAATGGTGACATGTCTCTGAAAGATTTTGTGTTGTTGTTAAGGAATAATTGCCATTATTTTATTGCCTGTCAGAATGTTGATGTTGATAAGCAAAGAACTGTGCATCACATATGTTAAAATAGTTTATTAAAATTATTTTCAAATTAAATCTGATTTCCTTTCCATATTTCTATAGATTAATGCCTGAATTGCCTAAATTTGATGATGAAGATCTCAAGTCCTATGGTGATGAAGAGGAGGAATTGGCATTGTGTGTATTTTTTCCCTCACTTTTTATAAGACTGTCTTCCATATTTTTAAAATGTGTTAAAAGATTGAAATTTGCAGCAGAATGGCTGTCAGCCAGGAGATCCAGTGAATCCAGTGTCAGCCAGCTTGAATCCAGTGAATTCTCTGGTTTGAAGAGGGAATACAGTAACTGGTTAAAACTCCTTTTTAACCTCAGCCCAATGATTAAAACCTTTCCTAGCTGCAGAGATGCAAAAGGCTTTTCAACCCAGAGCCAGCAGTGATTAGGAGATCATTGTTCAGTTGCTCCTTTGTTGGTGTGACTCCAGAGAAAGCAAGCAAAGCAGCTATCCATGATGTAGCTTAAATCAGATCAGCCATAGACCACTCCCAGATGAAGTGATCAGCATTCAGTTTAAATTTGTCTTCTAAGAAGGTAAAAACACCAACTATCCTATTCAGGGAAAAAGAAGAAATTTTTAAAAGAGTAAATTTCCTGTAATAAAAGGCTTATTTTATGTTCTGTGTGCATGGCTTTACTTTCATGACTTTCTAGGAAGGGTATGACCTTAATTTCAGTTCATGCTGTGCTCAAGATTTGATTTTACTATTCCAGATAATATTTTTCCACAGATCACCTCCAGCAGCTCTTATGTCTATCCTGGCCACTCAAGAACTCCTGCTAGAAAACATCCTGGAATGCATTCCGGTTGGAGAATTTGCAGTTATTCAACCCCTGAGCGATGAGTTCTGCCTTGTTCTAGGATATCTTCTCACTTGGAAGCTAATATTAGCTTTCTTTAAAGCAGCTTCTTCTCAGGTATATTTTCAGAGTATTTTCTTTTTAACTGCATTTCTTAACCTACTTATTTAGTTTCAGTCTCAAAGTTTCATCCAGCCTTTTAATTATGTAACTTCTTTTTCCTTGTTTCTGTGAAATTAGTGAAAATTCTGAAAGCACCAATAGACTTAGATTTCTGCGCCGCTGTATTTGAGGATGGTAAAATTAGAGCAATGAATAACTAAGACTCATGAAAAGATTACTCTTTCTTGCATTTTCAAACAAGTTTGGTACATGTTATAATCTTCTAATCATTCAAAATGGTGCAGAGAACTAAACTTGTTTTCTAAACACTACTTCTGAATCACAGTGTTGCTCTTCCTCCCTGCAAGGACATATTTGTATTATTTACAGAGTAAGCTGTATTTACCATCTTTTGGTTTTTTTGTGATTTTTTTTTAATGCTACCAGCTACGAGTTCTCTACTCACAATACCTTAGAAGAACTAAAAGCTTGAATAAACTGCTTTATCACTTGTTCAGGCTTATGCCTGAAAACCCTGTCTTTTCTGGGCCAACTTCAGAAGTTCCAAATAAGGACACAAAAACCTTTTTTACTGAAGAGCTTCGTTTAGATGTCAAAGGTTAGTAAAAACTGTATTTGTGCATTTGAGAGAGTTGTTATATTTGAATAAGCTGTTCTTCTTAAAAATACTTACTTAGAAAATCTTACCTATAAAACAAATACACAGAGAGACAAATACATACATATGTTTAATAATATTTGGCTAACACTCCCCATTTGAAACTTAACCAAAGTTGACGTGTTTATCAGAGAAACCAAGAAAAACAAAACTCAGAAATAATACATTGCTACTATTGAATCATGAACAATTCCACAACACTAGAAATGTGTGATCTATTCTGGAACCATTGCTTCTAGAAATGAATTTTTTAATATTAAAGAAATTTTTAATATTTTCTTGTATTTTAATATATAAACTCAAAACATTAAAAACCATTTTAATATATATATATATATATTAAATGTTTGAGATGTTAAATTGTGTATTGTTTTTGTCATGCTGTTCAAAAGACCCAGTTAATCAGTGATGATGAGAGAAGATATGCTGCTTTTTTTAGCTGAGAAACATGAAAAAGGGAATTAGATTTTTAAGTCACTTCATTTAATTTTTTTAATGTACCTATGTAGATATAAGCAAGGAAATGGAGTTTCCATTTCTTAATTTTTCTCTTGGACATCACTGTATGTTGCAGAACAATTTATCTGGATGACAATAAGAAAGAATTATTAACATGACATCCCAAGGGAAAGTCTTCCCTTAACTCATCATGGAGTCATTAAGACTTCTGGGATTATCCAAGTTCACCCTTTGAACACCACCATGTCCCCTAAACCATATCACAAAGTGTCCTGTCTGCATGTGTTTTGAACACTGCCAGGGATGGTGACTCCACCACTTCCCTGGGTAGCCTGTTCCAATGCTTATCCACTCCTCCAGCAAAGAATGATTTGCTAATATCCAACCTGAACTTCTGTTTGTGAAACTTGACATGCCTGCAAAGCTCAGCTGTCCTCCAAACACCTTACTGTTTGTTCACTCCAAAGTGAGTGTTTTGTGATTTCTACAATATAAAATTATTGTTGATTCCTGGGGTCCACTTGGAGTTCAGTCTCTAAATTAGAAGGTGAATTCTGAGGTGTAGAGTATCAGGCTAAGGAACAAAAAAACCAGCTGGGTGAAGAAGGGCTGAGTCAAACAAGCCCTTAGAATAGCAATAATGGGAACATGTACATGAAATTCTAAGTACCACAATTATATTGGAATCAGAATTTTGTATGTGGTATGGAGGCACCAACATCCGTGACTAATGTATTAAGAGCATTTCAACACCTTTTCTTTCCCTCCCAGGGACAGGGGTGCTGTCATCCCAGATCCCACACTTGGCCTGCTCTGTGTACCATATAACACTGAAAGATCTGCCAGCCATGGTGAGGCTGTGGTGGAATAGCTGTGAAAAGCGTGTCTTCAATGTTGTGGATAAATTCACAAGCAAATATGTCAGCAGTGTGCTCTCCTCCCAGGAAATATCTTCTGTTCAGACTAGCACACAGTTATTTAATGGCATGACAGTAAGACTTTTTGTCCTTTCTTTTTATTTACTTGAGTTTTTTGCAAACATTTCAGGAAATTTTACTTCTCAGAACCAGACTGTGGTTCTGTTTTATATGATTGCAATTTTGTTGTTCTAAATGACTGATTAAATGTAATTGTGCTTAGTATCAATAAATTGATGTTTATTAATATTCTGCTTGGAAAAAACATGAAAGAATGGATTTCAGGATGTTGAAGAATTTGAGGAAGTAATTGGAAAGTACTGCTATCAATATACTACTTTTTGTTTATTAAAAGATGTAATCAATCAGTAGATTGAAAACTGGGTGGTAATTCCTTTTTAGTTTACTGAGATATGAGTAGATTTTTGTCTTCTTTAAAAAAAGTGTTTGCCATATCTAAGAAAATAATTTAGTATGTACAGTAATGTGTTTATAATATATATATATATACATATACACAAAGACTAGAGATGCTGAGTGGCTTTTTTTAATACGTGTATTTTTTTCAAAGGTAAAAGCTCGGTCTGCAGCACGAGAAGTCATTGCAACCTATTCCGTTGATGATATCTTTATTGAACTAATAATACAGCTTCCATCAAATTATCCACTGGGATCCATAACAGTTGAGAGTGGAAAGAGGGTTGGTGTGGCTGTACAGCAGTGGCGCAATTGGATGCTACAGTTAAGCACATATCTTACGCATCAGGTGAATTTCAATAAAGTTCTTAGTTTTGAAAACTTAATAAGAAAACCATTCCTAGTAATGCAGTATTGTATAGATCTGTGTAATAGGTCTCATTAGATTGCAAAGATCTTTGTAGAATTTGGTCACTCTTACCATCTGCTTTCCTGCAGATACATAGACAGAAGTAAAATGATCAGCCTACAAGGTCCTGTTAAATCCAGAGCCCAAGTTGAAAATTTGGATCTCTTAAAGATGTGGCCCAGTGTTTGTCCTGCGTGACAGTACCATCTCAACTAAAATTTGAAAAAAATACAAACAAACAAATGACAACAACAAAAATCAAAACAAAAAACCCCATCTGTGGAATTGTCTAAAAGACTGATGGTTGCTGAAATTGCATCATCTGTGGTTAGACCAAAACAAAGCAGTGACTGAAAATTTCAAAATCTGTTTTTAAGTGCTCCTGAATATGCTCTTCCTGCATTGTTGAATACTTTTCTATAGATCAGAGTATTATAAATGATGCACTGCATGTATTGCATGTCATTTCAGATTATAAATCCTTCAGGCTTTGTTTCCTTCATGTTTTTATGATTACAAAGGAATAGTTCAAAGGAGTTCTACAGTATTAACAGCTCTTTTCCCTCTGTTAGAATGGAAGTATTATGGAAGGCTTGTCTTTGTGGAAAAATAATGTGGATAAACGTTTTGAAGGCGTTGAAGATTGCATGATCTGTTTTTCAGTCATTCACGGTTCAAACTACTCTCTTCCCAAAAAAGCTTGCAGAACATGCAAGAAGAAGTTTCATTCAGCTTGCTTGGTAAGTACCTGGAGTAGTTCTTTTTCAATAGGCAAAATACCTTAGAATCATAGAGCAGTTTGGGTCGGAAGGGACCTTAAAGCTTATCTGTTCCATCCCTCTTCTGCTAGACCAGGTTGTCCAAGCCCCATCCAGCCTGGCTATCCATATAGTTTAAACCACAAACTTCTACTGTATTACCAACAATTTTCCACTTTGTCATTGGATTATCTGGGATTACCTGCACTCATAAATTATTTCTGTGGATTTTGTACTAAGATGTAAGGGCAGGTAATGAAAGAAGAGCTGCTACACAGTGTATGTCTAGTAGGTATATATACAAATACACATGTACATATACACATGCATA
Source organism: Onychostruthus taczanowskii (assembly GCF_017590055.1). Lineage (NCBI taxonomy): Eukaryota > Metazoa > Chordata > Aves > Passeriformes > Passeridae > Onychostruthus > Onychostruthus taczanowskii. The sequence continues at coordinate 7,151,429 of NW_024500794.1, forward strand.
CATGTGCAAGTGAAAAGGGTTTTTTTACTGTTTCTTATTGGGTTTTTTTTAAGTATAGGTAATGTTTTGATAGTTACATTCACAGAATCACAAAATTAACTAGGTTAGAAAAGACATTTGAGATTGAGTCCAACCTATGACCTAACACCACCTTGTCAGTTGGACTATGACACTAAGTGCCACATCCAGTCTTTTCTTCAACATCTTCAGGGACAGTGACTCCATCACCTCCCTGGGCAGCCCAATCCCATTCCCAATCACTATTTCTGTGAAGAACTTCTTCCTATTGTCCAGTCTAAATCTGCCCTGGTGCAGCTTAACACAGATCCCTGGCAATAATGGTTGTTGTTTATGATGTACTACTGTTTCTTTACTCAGCTTGCCTTTGTATATTAAACAGATGTATTTATCTTTTCCAGTACAAATGGTTCTCATCCAGCAACAAATCCACATGTCCACTCTGTCGAGAGACATTCTTGTGAAAAAAAATGTTTGTTCTTCTTTCTGTGAGCTAAATAAGAAATAAAGAGCAGGCAATAAACTGTATTTAACTATTTGGAAATAATGTCAGTTACTTTAAATTCTTCACTAGAGGAATACGACATACTTAACTCTGGACTAGCTTTTTGTAAACTTGAAGATTCTTCTTTGATATAAAGAAGTATATAACAATAATTTATTTTAATTGGTATATTTTTAAGATATATTAAAAATTTCAGAAATAATGTGGAGTTATGTCTGAAAAGTGGTGTTTAAGCCACAGCATATTTAATTAAAACCTCTTATTTTAGGCATATTCTAACATGGTGTTATGTAATTAACCCAAGTGATACCTCTTAATGTAATAGCTGAATATAACATAGGTAGTATAAAGATTTGATTTTTGATTATAATGCATTCATAATAGTCCCTTTTTGGGGGGGAAGGAAGAATGTTGTTGCTGACATTAAGGCGTGGAACTATCGCGATAATCTGTTAAAGTGTAAAATTTAAACATAGCCTCTTCTAATAAAGTGAACTTTCACCTTTCAAAGTTTCTGTCTGCCAAAACTCCCCAACCATCCAGTAGCCTAAAATCATGAGAACCCAGAAGCCCAACTAAGTAGAGAGAGCACAATCATTCCTGCATGACAATGACACCATCTATTTACTGCTGATTGGCTTTTAAAGAGAAGGCAGATGCACTGATCAGTTCTTGTTTGTCTTCATGGGCTGGCAAATTAGCTATCACTGAATGTCTACTGTACTTCCACTGTCCTAGAATAATAAGGACTCTTAAGTGAACATCCAGATGTATCAGAATTTAATAGCCTTCAACTATACATTTTTTTCATGCCGTTTTTTTTAATATTGGTAGCATACTAGTATATTCCAACTTGGATGGTATTTATGGTGGGTTTCTTTGAAAAGTCAATAAAAGTGGGGAATAAATAATAAATAAATTTTGTCTGTCTTGTAGTCTCTGGTTTGCTATCTCTTCCTGTGTGTGATAAACTATTTTAGAAATTAATTGTATAGATTTTCAGATGCTGAGTTTGTAGCATGGTCAATTGGCTGTACCACAACAACTATTATTTTAGATTTTTAACTGTTGATAACTGGAGTCTGTGTTTTTAACAGGTAATGCTAGGCTGCCAGAAGAGAAATTCCTTGACCTTTTGTTTTGAGTAGGTGAGAATGGAAAGGATTTAAAGCTGGTATTGAGAAAGTCTAACTGAAAAGACAGAGGAGGGAACAAGCTGTATTGTTTCTTAGTTACTGATGCTAAAACTCCATCATTGCCTCTGCTTCATCACTTGGTTATTCTAAATTACTTCCTTGCAAGGTCAGTGACTGATCTTAAGTGAACATCCAGATGTATCAGATGGCAGATACCTTAATACCTTTTCATGGTTGAGTACTCTTTATCTAGATTACTCCACAGTAGTATCCTCCTTGTAAAGTGGAATAAAAGGAAGTACAATCATAACCACACTACTGCCCAGAGATTTCAGGGCAGTAATAGCATGCCTTGAATCATGGAATTGTTAAGGTTGGAAAAGATGTTTAAGATCCTCAAATCCATAAGATCCTCAAACCATAAACCTAGCATCACCTCCATGTTCACTATTAAACAGGTGCTGTATCCACATGGGTTTTGAACACTTCCAGTTATAGTGACTCGGCCACTTCCCTGAGAAGCCTGTTCCAAAGCTTGACAACCCTTTTTTCCTAGTATCTAATCTAAACCGTCCCCCCCCCGTGCCACTGAAAACTTGAGGCTGTTTTATTTTGTCCTGTCCCTTGTTCCCTGTGAGCAGAGCCTGACCCCCACCTGGCTCCACTCTCCTGTCAAGGAGTTGTGGGGAGTGAGAAAGTTCCCCCTGAGCCTCCTTTTCTCCAGGCTGTTCCCCCACCTCCCTCAGCTGCTCCTGGTGTTCCAGACCCTTCCCCAGCTCTGTTCCCTTCTCTGGATGCGCTCCAGCACTTCAATGTCCTTATAGTGAGAGGCCCAAAACTGACCCCAGGACTGGAGGTGCTTTAGCAGTGCCCAGCACAGAGGGACAGTCGCTGTGCTGGTCTTGCTGGACACACCATTGCTGATACAGGCCATGTGCCTTTGACCTTCTTGCTTACCTGGACACACTTGGCTCATGTGCAGCTCCTCTTGACCATTCCTGAATGGCAGCTCTCCAGCCACTCTGCCCCAGCCTGGAGCTCTGCTCGGGGTTGTGCTGACCCGAGCGCATCACCCAGCACAGGAAAGACCCTTGCTTCACCATTCTGTTCAGAAGGACACTATTTCCTTCTGACAGAAACAAGCTTTCTAATTGTGCTGTGGACCTGTAAAAGTGCCTGATAACTACATCAAAAAGAGCACCACTGATTCAGAGCATATAAACACAGCATAGCTACAGAGAGGAGAAATTACAGACTGGAAGTTTTAAAGGTTGTCTGAAAGCTGAAGTACAAGATTTCTACTTCAGTGCTAGTTCTGTATAATACATCTTGTATAAATATTTATACAAGTCTCCTAATAAAATTCAGTTTCTGCCACTAGTCTTACCAGAGCACAGTAAGACGAGTCAGTGGCTAAAATTTAGAATTCAACCCAGCAAACCCAAGTGTAGCCTTGGCAATTTCTCTGAGAAATAGGAAAATGGATTTCCAATCACAGCACTACTTGTTATAGAAAGTGAAGTAAATAGTTCAGGCTCTGTGGTGGTGCATCCCCCTTCCCCCTCAGGTTGCACTATAATCTCAGAAATGCTCAACAGCCTCTCTTTGCTTTCATTTCTGTATCTATAGAATTGAGCTAATATTTCTTTGTGAAAAGAATAGTTTTTAAATCATGAAAATGAGAAATATATATCTGAGGACTATGCATTATTTATTATTGCATGCAACAGTTCTACTTGCTTATAGATATCCAAGTGCTGTTTATAACATATAAGAGCACCACAACAGACACAGAATTAGACAAAACAGCATTATAAAACAATTATATTTCCTTTTCTTTCTTTTAATTTAATTCCTTGATTTTTCATTTCATTTCCTTTCATTTGTAACTTATTCAATTCATGAAAGGAAATTAAATCTCTCATTTTCAATTAATATAATTTCATTAAGTTTCAGTTCATTTCACAGCACTTCATTTAATTTCATTGTGTTCTACTTAATTTTCCTTCATTTCACTGCATTATATTTCTTTTTCTTTCTTTTCACTTCACTTTGTTTCTCTGGTCCAGATTGCACATCATAAACTGACCAACAAGAACAGTGATTTAATGAAGAGCCTAAATGCAGTAGAACAAAAAGCATGAACTTTCTCTAATGGCTTCACATGACCAGGGTACAGGCCTTGCAGGAAAGAGGGAGAAGCCATCCTCACAGAGAATACATGCATGTGAAACAATATTGTTCTTGAAGATACTTTGCAGTACTCTGCCCATGCCATAATACATGTAGGGAAGAGTCCAAAGACATTCAGGAGGCTGGGAATGGTTTCTGGTTATGGTTTGAGTTTCCAACAGTGGGTGCGTTTGTCTGTGCCTGTAGAGCCTTTGCACTGTCAGGCAGCTGAAAAGCACTGCCAGGTCTGTTCAGAGCAGCCACAGAAGCACAAGTGACACACCCAAGGCCTAGAATGAGACTGAACACGTGGGGAAGAAGTGTCTTACCATCAAAAGGTGTGACGGTTAGTGAAATCTAAACATAGTTTTGTTTCACCTGTACAGCAAGGCTGAGCCTTGACTTAATCCCCAGAGAGCCAAATTTGATTTGCAAGATGAGATTTTTGTAGATAAACAGACTCTAGGGGTGGGAGGTGTGGAACAGGTCACTGCCTCATCAGGGCAGGGCCTGAGCTGCCCTTTCTCCCGCACAGGCATCTCAAAATATCTCAAGACATTAATCTCTGCAGTCTTTCACAACCATCCACTGGCTTTAGAACTGGCCAGTGAATGGAAGGACTGTACTGTGTCACTTTAGGTGCTACATTATTCATCCCCACCATCTCATGTGCCTCTTGATAGCACTGTCACATCTGACATCACACCCAACAACAATTGTGTTAAGGCTCAGTGGATGGTCTCCGGGTTTTATATATTCACATTGCAGCATCCTACTAAAGAGGAGAACACCAGTGGGAGGAGAGAAGCCTCCTGATTCACCTTGTCCACTCAATATATGACTGAAAAGAGCCACTACTAGGTTAAAACACACAGTGAAACCACACAATCACAACAGTGCACAAAAGGAAAAAAAGAGGCTCAGGACCCCTTCTGTGGGAGATGTACAGCACTTGCACAGCCTCCCTAAGACATGGTCCAAGGGCCTCCAATTCATAATACATTATTTCCTATGACTTGTCTTTCTTTTACTATTTTTGCATCAGATATTCTGTACAGGTATAGTCACACAGGAAGCCCAAAGAACAGAAACAAAGCTGTACAGCTCTCAAACCCACTAACCAACATAGAAGGAAAATAGTGAAATCTGTGGAACTAAGTCTGTTAATGCCAGCAAAGCACACTACTGCTCTTCACTGCAATCTCTTCTTTCAAGGGAGAGACTGGTCACTCCCACCAAAGCAAACCACGCAGTACACAATCCTCTTAAAAGATGAGACAAAATGAATGCGCCCCTAGACAGTAAAACACGTCACAGATTTCTGGTTGAAGTCTGAGAAGCTACAATAGTTTTCTCTTGTGCAATCTTCTCCAAATCAACACCTCTCTCAATACAAGAGATAGGATTATTGAAATTTGGTGTGTAGCAAGAAACTTGCTTACATTCTAGTGTTTCTGGGTTACAGGAAGTATTGCAAAGCTATTTAAGTTGTTAATACACAGAAGTCTACTAGTTAATTTTACTAAATTAACTAAATTCTAAATCAGGAATTTAGAAATTTTACAAATTCTACAAAGGCTAAGAACTTTTGGGAAATGCATTTCAAATGCATTTAGTAATGTAAAAGAAATTTTAGTAGCTTGAAGCTTCCTTTGTCCATACCTTATTCATTGGCAATATCAGTTTTCCGGAGAAGTGGTAGCCTTGTAGACCCTCCATTTTCTCAAGAAAGTCACATTAAAAAAGCTGACTTCATGATGGGAAAGCAAAGCACAAAAACTCAAATTATAATTTGTGGTTAACATATGACTACCAGCTGCCCAGCTGAGGAACTCACACATGCATACGATGGCAAACTACCTTGGTCAGAGGCTGAAAACCACTGTGACCTACCAGCTTCCTCTTCTCTGCAGCCTGAGAACAAACTTTACTAAAACAGTAGCCCTGCATTATATGCAAGAGATGGGAAGTAATAAGCATGTTTTGATTTTGAACACTGACTTGTCATGATGAAACAAATGGTTGAGCACAAATGGTTTCCAACACCCATGCAAGGCTCTGCTCCTCCAGTGTGGTTTCATTTCTTTTTTAGAAGGGCTACAGAGCTCTAAGCCTAAAAAAAGAGAAATGAAACGCAAACCAGAGATAAATCAGAAGAGTTAAAGTATTCTGGCTGACCTCAAATTACAGAAATGTTGCCAGGAAGCAAGAGCAGAACAGAATTGAACAAAACAAGAGAAAAACTCTCCCAAATAGCCTGAAGAACTTAATGCTTTTTTACAACTGTATTCCAAGGGCACAGCCCTTGATGAAGTTCAGATTTCCAATGATGAGTGCAAGCTGACCAGTACTCAGAGAGAGAAGTTAATTGGGCCAGGTGGATGTGCAAGGCTTCCTTTCCTCATCTTCTGAAGGTTTGCAGCACATGCCTGTTGCCAAAAGGATATCTGGTATCAGAATTAGCACTGCAGCATCTGTTAGCAGAACAGCAAGCCCTGGACATTTTTTTCCCTAGTAAAAATGTAAGGAAACCTAAGACATTCCTGAAGTAGCCTTTGCAACACGTTTCTCAGCATGTTTTGCTGAAAAAGTACCCATTTCACAACTAGGAAATGTGAATGCTAACTGCTTGGAAATCAGACAATTCCTGGCTTACAGTTCCTATAATGAAGGGTAATGCCTTCCCAAAAGCCATATGCACACATTTTTGACTAAATATGCATTTGCTCTTGGTAAAGAGCAGCTCAACTAGGGTTACGTTACCATCACAGGCGATATCACTTGGATGGAACATTCTGGTGACCCCTTTTGTCCAGCAGGCACTTTAACTAGGATCAGCTTTGAAGATACACTGGGTTGCTTAGGGCTGGATACTTTTTATCATTCCAGCCTTCCAGTCTGCACAATGAATGGAGTGACATTATGACTGCAGAGTAAAAGGTAAGAGAATGAATACTGTGAAGGACAAATGGTCCAGGAAAATGATCCAGGACAAGATCATTCAGGACAAGACTGAAGCCACCTTCGGCCTTCACTAAATTATTTCTAAAGATATTTAGTGATGGTTTTGGTCATTCAAAACTGTACATGCCAGAATCTTATAATCACTACCAACAGAGACTTCTCCTATAAGTTTAACCTGAACATCATTCACACACTTAAAGCCGTTACTTCTTACTCTGTTTGAAGCAGACACAGAGAATATTTATTCTCCTCCTCTTCACAGGTTTGCATTTTTATTTGAAGACCTCACATCTCACAGTTGCCTCATGACCTCAAGTCTTTCAGTCCTTCCTCCGACTAGCAGTCTTATTTGCTGTTCTCTCTGCTCTTCCAAATTGGTTGACATCTTTTCTTGAAGCACAATGCCTGAAAAATTGGATCCACTACCTTCTGAGATCCTATTTCTCTGAATCAGCAAATACAATTCTGAAATAATTCCTTTGTTTCTTTAGAGGGAAGAAGAAACTCTAGGGTTTTTTTTGCCCTGTTTCTATTTGCCCTGTGCTAGGCAAATAATTGTGCAGTCATAAATCTGGAAACACATGATTGTTTCAGAAAATGTACAGGTGCTATGTAAGTCCTAGATGTTCACCCTAATACTATAAAAGCAATTTTAAGGCCATAATGCCAAGAGAAACATGGACTGGGAAAGTGCTTTCTATGACTAAAAATTATTTTTCAAATTGTACGCATTTATTTTGCTAGGAGTTGTGACAATCCAACTGAAGTAGGGCCTGCCAACACCTACTTCAAAGACTGTGGAAAGAGGAGCTAGGAATTTTCCTTCCTTCCTTCCTTCCTTCCTTCCTTCCGCCACTTCCGCCACTTCCTCCCTTCCGCCACTTCCTTCTTCCCTTCCTTTCCCCTTCCCTTCCCTTCCCGATGACATAATATACTTTCACCTTAAAGCCAGAGAAATGCATACTGATTAGGACAAATATATAACGGAGCTCTTTCAGTGGTGACTTGGCTCACAAATACATCTGCTACAAGCTCTGTGGTTTGGGACCATAAGAATTCTTTGCAAACCCCATCCCAACAAAGGTGATTGAGTCACATGCTTTGACATGGATCCTGAAGACAGATCTCAGAAAAATTTAGCTTAGAATTCTGAAAAATTATCTAAAATATGTAAAAGCTATCTGCAAACATGTTCCTAGATATACAGGGTACAGAAGCATAGGAGAGGCTCATGAATGCTGGGGAGTCTATACACTGCCTGACTGGGCACTACAGCAGCCACAGCCATCTCAGCCACTTAGTAGGTGAGAGGGAGATGGCTCTTGTCCCCTTTGTCCAAAAGAACCACTGTCAGTAGACAGAGCATTTCTTTCCAAAAAATGGGTGAGGAGCATAGCACCTAACCCATCAAGACTGCCTGCTGCTGGGATCATAGCCAGTAAGGCTTCATTCTGTCCATGATAATGAGGGTCCTCTCCACATCTTCAAGAGCATGTTAGTAATTTGTGGCTTGCACAGGTTGATAGCAGACCCCACTTGGGGGCTGATGCTTTGTCCCCATTCCCATAGAGGTGCCCTCAGGGTCTGCTGCCTGCCCTGCTCCTGGCAGGGAGGTAGGACAAGTCCTGGCTGCCAGACTCACTCTGCTGCTCTGAACTAACCTGGCCCTACGGCACTCTGACACAGGCAGAGAAATCATCTGGAATCCCACTCCACTGCTGTCAGATACACTCAATTTTCTCTGTGTGGGGGATGGGAAAGGATCTAAATAAAAAAAGACAAGGTAATCTCCTGTTTTTACTTTATCTGATTACTGTGGAAGGTATGGTGGAAAGTACCAGACTTTCAAAGCACGCTATTCCCTTTCATTTTCAATTTGCAGGGAATTTTTGGACAACTGTGTCAAAGCATCCTACTTCCTCTGGGAAATGGTTTAACTAAAAAAAGTCCTGATAAGCTGAATCTGCTTGCAGAAAAAAAAAATACTCTGGAATTTACACTTGAAATATTTTCAATGTACCAAAAGTGTACAGATAAAACAACTCGTACAGTTCCCACAGATGGGGGATTTAGTGAACTGTCAGACCAATGCACTCACTTGCATTTGTTCTTGTAACAGATGTCAACATCCAAGTTCACCCTCCTAATCTAACAGTTATTCCCAAATAGTTAAGCAATGGCAAAATCTCACAAAAAGAGTGGATGCTAAAGAAGAGAGAGATGTCAAATACCAAGGAAGGCCACACGGGGCGGGAGGTTGCCTACACCAGGAAATTTTTGCCCAGTGCATGTCAGAATTTTATCTATCCGTTTCTACAAGGGAATGGCTGGTAGCACACCCACGGTCAGACTGACTGCATCAAGGTGTTCAAGCGTGGAGTGTGTTATCCCACCCAGCCCACGAGCACCAAGGACCAAAAAAAACTCTGTTGTGTTTACACCATCCTCCACTTCAGCGCTGGCCAAAGCCCAGCTTAGCTATTCAGGAAACACCAAAGGTAAACTTTAAAGCCCTTTCCATCCTAGAAAAGGTTACAATGAGTGACCAACGCCTCTGCAACCTGGCCATTCTGTGAAGGGAAGAAAGAAGAACAGGCAAAGGAGAGCGAGGGGGGAAGATGGAGGTGCCTTGGCTGTGCAGGGGCAGAACCCCCCTCTCAGTGTTCTTTCCTTGGTCATACAGCACCCTCCCTCCCTTCTGATGAGGGTTTTAAAGACGTGAGCTGTGAGGCCTAGGGCTGGTGCTTTGGCAGGCCACTAGATGGCAAGAAAGGGCAAGGGTTGAACACCAGCTGTGCCTTTCTTCCCTGCAAAAGGGACTCCTTATGCTTCTCTCAGGCCCCGGCTGAAATCAAGCCTGTAGAACGCTCCTCCTAACTTCACTTGAGTACATCAGAGCACAGGCACAACCCCTCTACACTCAACGGCCCTCGAATTAATTTCCTCTTTTTATTTTTAGGTGATATTTTGGGTGTTTTTTTGGTATTGCTTAGTTGTCTTGCTGTGCTAGAAGAAGTCACGGCACCTGTTTTGAGATGCCACTGGAAGTGTGGCATCGTGGTGATGCGTGAGCAAAGCCTGCTTACTTTAGGGAAGAGCAGGTGCTTCTCTGTAAGACAGGTGGATGTGCCACCAGCTGAAAGTGATTTTCATTGATTAAAAACAAGCCAAAGTTCTCACAGAAACGTACATTATATCCTTAATTGCTCACTCTTTTGCTCTTGCTGCAGTGTTATGTGTCCAGAGAGAAAATCCCACAAAACTGTTGAAATTTCAGGGCTAAACATCTTTACTCTGAGCAGTTTACAGCACTACCAACTGAGGTATGATTTTAACTTGCATTTTTATCCAGAACAACTCTCCTTTGTTAAACTAAAGCACACCAAAACAATTTTACTGTAATTATCCATTTTCAAGTCTTTTCTCTAAGCTTAGACTTCTTCATTACTCTGGTGTCAGTCAGAAGCCTTATCATCCAAAAAGTTATATTCCAAACAGAAACAGAACAATATTCTTATGAACAATGTCTCTGTTACCTCCTGTTTTTATGGACCCAGAAGAATTCCCTACAAGGATGAAAGTTGTCCCCTGCCCCATTCCTGCCTTGAGTCCTGGCTATGCCTGGCTACATAAAGCCAAGTCAGGGACCTTAACATCTTTTGTTTTGGTGAATCTCCAATTGCCAGAGGTCCCAAACCCTCCTTGCAACCTCTTAATAGGCTGCCTCATCTGCAGGGTTCACTTATACTTGGCTGTCCCAAACAAATGGTTAAACTAAGTGACTTCTTTAGACTTTCTCAAAATAACATGTTTCTTTTGAATTTAATTTATGTGCATTTTCTACTCCCAACCAGGTTTGTTTCTGACAGATACAGTATTTCAAAACATATCTGTCTTTCCCCAGAGTTTCTTCTTCCTTCAGGAGGCAACTAATCCAATGTAAAAGACAGTATTGTTTGTCATATGGGATGTAACCAAGCCTCTTAAACCTGATCTTGTCATCTTCTCCCTGGAGCCCAGCTCTGGTGTGGGATTCATTCCACTCATTGCAGACAACTACACTGGCATATTGTATTTGAGCAGGCACCAAAAGGCTCCATTGAGACTCATGGGAGAAAGATTAATCATATCTCAGAATCTGTGCACATCATAGTTGGATAAATCACCACATCATCGTGATTACCTGATTCACTCCTTGATTGGGAAGGAAGCCTTCCCATCCACAGAGTATGGACCCAGTGACCTTGCTATGAGCTTCACCAAGACCACAAATTCCTTTCATCTGCTGTCATACATTTATTTTCTGTCTTCTGCAAGCCTCCTTTCCAACTGCTGTAAAAAACATCCACAAGGATCAATTAACGGCAGGTCTAGCACTGAGATCTGCTCACCTGATCTGTCTGCTGGGTCTGACATCCTTTGGATCTACATTCAGGACTGAAGACCCTCAACCTGTGTGAGTGTCCTACTACAACTGCAGACAAAAACTGAGCAGGAAGCAAAGCAACCATGAACCACAGCAGAAAGTACCTGTCAGCCCTTCAAACAGAAGACTGGAAGCTACTGAAGCTACAGGGCTGATCTCAGGAGCTGAAAGCAGTGAGCAGGTAACACAAGGAAGGTCTCAGTGCAAGAGCTGGCACCCACTGCTCTGCAGTACAGGTGAACAGAGCTGCTGCCTTCCTCCCTAACATCAGGGTGGCAGGAAAAAGAAATCCAACATTTGTGTGTACAAAAAAATTCAGGCCAGATCTTAGGTGTCCTCTAATCCCTGTGGCATCTGAAGCAAGATACCAGATTTCTAGGTAAACATGGAAAAGTAGGGTGCTGCCTTCCCCTTCAGGGTAGGTCATTACAGGGTCTAACATTAGTTTTCGTATCAAATTAAATGAGTATAAAGGCTAGTGGTGGCAAGAGGTTGAGTCCCAGTTTTCTGCTGCACAGAAAAATTGATTCTGTTTATCCTGACCATTTTCTAGCATAAGCACCTTCTGACGTTCTTGGTAAATGAGCCAGAAGGAAGAAAATTAATAATAATAGAAAGGAGTATTTTCATCATTTCATATTTGTCTAAGCAGAGATCATTTGAGGGCAGCAGACATACCACGCAAGCTTTTGTATCCAGAATTAACCTCTTTCCATCATGGAACTTCCTTAAAGTATGTGGGGGCAAGAATGTTAAATTTCATGGGATGATTTACTGTGAGACCAAGTCTGTTAAAATCACTGAAAGACAAACATTAGAAACCCTCATCCATCACTGTAGAGGGTAAAGGAAAAGCCAAGACTAAATCTGGAACTGCTACGTCTCCCTTTCTTCCTTAGATAAACACAGGGCTGCTGGAAGAACCATCAAAGAGAGATGTCTATGAAGTCAGGAAAATACCAGGTCAGCCATTTAGGATACTCTCTCTTGCATGAATTGCAGAAATGAAGGAGGGCAGACAAGGAAGGAAGGGAATTTTACTCAAGTTCCACCCAGGAGATCAGTGCAAGCATGGAAAGAGCAGCTGTGTTAGTTTAATACAACCTGGCTTTTAGTGGGGGCGGAGAAAAAGCCACAGAGGCTGTTTCTGAGAGGGAAGCTCCTAGAAACTTCTACTGTGTCCAGCAGAGCCAGTCCCTGAAGGCTCTGACAATGGACGTACTGGTTGGCCCAGTCAGAGCAACGCCTCTGTGAGCATATATTTAAGAATGAAAAAATGCGTGCAAGCCCTCTTTCTTCCTCCAAGGAGAAGGGAGGAGGCCTCCAGGAGACCTTCTGGCACGGCTGGGAGGAGCCCATCCCGGCTCATCCCAGTGCCAGGAGCAGCCGTGTGGCCAGGGCGGCACAGCCAGGGCAGCTCAGCCAGAGCTGTGTGGCTGCTGCCATCTCGGCATGACTTAGAATGAACTTTATTTATTTAGCCGTGTTTATCCAGAAAGGCAAGGGCAGCCAGTGTGGCCTGAGTGGGGCCAGCAGGGACCACGTGATCAGCAGCGAAGGGCATGGCAATTCCCCAATGTAGAGCCCAGACGGGATCAACATTTCAGCACTGCAAAACTCCGTATGAACTTTTCAATTGATAGAACTTGAGAACAAACGAACCTATGGACACCAATTCTCTCCCAAGTCAGAGAAAAGGAAAAGGTGAAGACACGTGAGGAGAACATGGTGATGCTAAGGGCAAGGAAAAGGAGGGAGGAGGAGGTGCTCTGAGCATCAGAGCTGAGATTCTTCTGCAAGCTGTGCTGAGAACTATAGTACAACCAACAGTTTCACTGTAATTCATGAAGTGCGTGGGGAGATGTAGAGGTCCACCTGCAGCCTGTGACCATGACATAGCAGAAGAGACTCCTCTCCCTAAGCGAACAGAAGAAAGATTTTTAGAAGCGACTGTTGCAGCCGGAATAGCTGCTAGTTAAGTCCAGGGTAAGGAAGCAAAAAGAGCCTTTGCATAATATCCACACATGTTTAATTCAGCCACGTGGTAAGATGTTCAGGTCCAGGCACACTCATTGGGAGGCTCCAGGTGTTTTCCTGCCCAGGGACCTGGGGATCGACCTGGTCTCGGGGCAGTACAGATAAGGGTCAATCATGGAATAGGGAGGGAGTGGCTTAGGGACATAGGAACAGGGTAAGGAACCAATGGGGTTTTAACAGCTTTTTGAGGGAAGCTTCTTGTGTCTTCTTAATTTAGGGGATGCCCCCCAGGGTCTCCACAGTGACAAACTGACGAAAAATCCTGTGTTTTGTCTCCCTGCGCTGTTGGTAAGAAAGAAAGGCTGGAGGGAGGGAGGGAAGGAAAGGTGTTCTAAAGGTTTATGTTAGATCTTATTATCCTCTTTTAATTCTAGTAATACATTTTTCTTTCTGCCTTTTTAAGTTTTAAGCCTGCTTCGCCCTTAGAGTGTTTTCTCCTAATCCTTATCTCACCCCATGAGTCTTTCAGATTTTTTCTTTCCCCTTCCTCTGCTCACCTATAGTAGAGGAGAATGAGTGAATGGTTTCTTGTGGGTGCCCACCTTCTAGCCAGTATCAAACCCCCACAGCAGCCAACTGTGTGTTTGGCAGCGTGCACCTGGGATCTGAGCTGAGGAAGACTGCAGTGTGGAAACTTCCTCACTGCATTTACTATTCTAATCCTTATAAAATGCCTTATCCAAAGGACTGTCCCAGCAAGTACAGCTTTCCAGAGCCAGAAAAAAACAGTTATTGCACTTAAATATCACTTATGTCCCAAAGAACAGAAAACAAACATGACCTATTACAAGCCTCCAGAGAACTGCAATTTGTCCAGATCTGGGGGAGGGAGACTATTCAAAATCAATTCTGATTTTTTTTTTAACAAGATATATACAATTAATCTCTGTAGAATTCTCACATTTCTTTTTCTAAATATTTTTTTCTTTTTGCTAGCTACTCCTTTTCCGTAAAAAGCTTTGCTTACTAGTTGTACAGGGTTAGATTTTCTTTAGGTTTTAATAATTTTTGTTTTGGTGTTATGAAAGAGTAGATACACTCTCTAGTAGCTTAGTCTGTTTCTTAAATACAGATAGACTTGTTTTAAAAATTGTCTATTATCATATGTACTCCCAGCATCACTTGGATGCCATTACTACACCAACCATTACATTATAGTTACCATGGAGAAAATTGCACATACTGAGAGGCTATCTTGACCTTTGAGTATTTTTCTTTCTTACAGAGCTTCATTCATTGGTGAGAGAAACTCGGACATCCACATTCCCACAGAAAAAGGGTGGCAGACAGTCAGAAACATTCATTTAGAGATGACCTTTGCAATCAGCCAAGCTAAAAATACTCATCCCCCTATCCACACATTGCATTTGGGCCCCCTGAGCTTATGCTTGCTGGTTGTTAGGAAGCAAAGGCAGCAGTGTTTTATGGGGCTGTCTCAGGCAGTGTCCCTGAGGTTAAGGACAGGTAAAGCTCACAGGAAGACTTGCAAGCTCTCATTAGGTTATCTGATCTGGCACACAGCTCTGGTGCAAGTTTTGATTTATTCCAAACTCACTCAGGGTTCACAAAACTCACAGAAACAAGTGAAGCTCTCTGCATTGGCAGCACTCAATGGGCACTCTTAGAGCAGATGGGAGCAATTGGCAGCTGGCAAGTCTTCCAATAAAAAACAGATCTAAATGATGAAGTTCTGATTTTCTTCTTAAAAATCAAGACTGTGTTGTGGCCCTCTCCAGAGTGGAAAGTCTATGATAAGGAGAAATAAACAATCTTAGTTCCTTCTGAGACTGTCCAGAGCTTGCACAATTCTTTGGAATAATTAGCAGGCAGAGATGCCAAACAGAGGGCTTAATGTCCTTCCTTAAAAAAAAAAAAAAACTCCTTCCATGTCATCTTGTTTTCCCTGAATTTATTGCAATTTATTTATGTTTTTATTTATGTTTTGTCCCTGCAGAAGGCTACGTTTGCAGTGGATGAAGGACTGTTATCAGGGTTTGGCACACAGAGAGCAATAACCTACAATTTTCACAAGCACATAGGTGTCTGTGTCACTCCATAATTTCTTTGCTATGTCTAGGCCACAGGCTCAGTCTCTGTCAACAGCCACAGAAAGAAAAGGGAAGTGCAGAAGGGCAAGTGGCCCCAGCAAGGCAGGAAAGGCATAGCCAGACCACAGTCACATGCCAACCTCTGGAATTCTGTTTGGACTGCCAATGTGCCAAACTGGGTCCAAGCACTTTAGGAGGGGGGGAACAAAGATTTGAAAAGTATCAGGTGTATGGAAACAGCTATTTTATCTAAAGAAATACAAAAGGTGTTTGACAGCTCTGTTCAATAGTTTACACTGCAGCTCAGGTCAGTGGTACACACCTGTAATGTTTAATGCAGTCATCTTAAATGATCCCTTTACTTTTTTCCATAGGAAAGCTTTACAAAGTTTGTCTCCTCTTAAGTTTCCCTAGAATGTTGATGGAAATGTTCAGGAAAAAAAATTACCCAATGAAAAATAACTTTTCTTTTCATATAAGTTGTTTTGATTTTAAAAGAATAAAACACATTTCTGCAAGACTGTAAAATGTCATTTCCTCTTTGTCTGAAGAGATGATTTATTCTCTTCATTTGAAAATGCAGATTTAATTCATGTGTGGCTTGATTTGACACCTACTAGATATCAGCTATCATATCAGTTGTTGCTTCATAAGTGGTTGTCTTGGTTAAGAAATGACAGGATGAGTTAAATAGTCCTTTTCTGACAGCACAGAAATCTGCCGTCTTTATGCTGCCATCACTGTAAAGTCATTGTCTATCTCCATGATGATTCATATTCCTTAAAGAAAGAGAACACTAAGGACCTGTTTGTAGGCTACTCATTTCCTGACCCTCTGCCAAGCCCAATGCCCAGGGCCCCCAGGCTCCCATGTAACTCCAGAGGATTCTGTATATCCATGCCCTCTTCTTCTTCAGGAGAGACGAGAAGAACACAGGAAGAGATGGGCCTCTGAAACACAGAACACTCATATCCATGCCCTCTTCTTCTTTCCTGTGTTCTTCTCTTCTTCAGGAGAGACGAGAAGAACACAGGAAGAGATGGGCCTCTGAAACACAGAACACTCAGAGCAGTGAAAGTCACTGAAAAACACATCTTGAACATCAAAAGAGATGAGTCCTGTCCAGCCACCAGATGTGGGAGAGCCCCGTGGAAAAATGCAGGTTGAGGCTATTGCTCATTCAGTCCACCCAAGGAGGCAAAGTTCAAACTACATGCATAAACTTTTCATTTTACAATTTCATGCCTTCCATTTACACATGGGGATAATGCTGGTTTCCCTGTTATTCATCCTGTTACCTGGGCAACACATTTCTTTTAGGATCTCATTTCCTCTTTTTAATTCAAGGGCAGATGGTGCTTCCTTTGGTTGTGTCTTTTTCATTCTTCATGCTTCAAATGGTCAGTGCAGAAGAGGAATTCCTACACCCTTTGCCTGTGTTTTGCTTTTGCCTGTTCCTCAGCAGGATCCTTGTTGCCAACGCCCATTAGGCTTGCCAGTAAAGTAACCAAAATCATAGTTTAAGAAATCACTTAGAAAAACATCATAGTCACTTAGAAAAAACATTGCCTTTCCTGATGCCCTCCATGAACTGCTTTGTAACAGCTCCCTGAGGGCAGCAGTCTTCCTCTTCAGCTCCCCAAATTATATTTTGGGCCTCACAGAGTATTTTGTGGCTTCACTGGTCCAAGCAAATCCAGGAAATGAAGTAAGTTGCAGCCAAAAGTGAAACACATTTGCTTGCTACCTAACACCCAGGTTTGGATATTTTGAGCACAATTTTCAGGAAGTCCCCACTTCCCATGCAATTTAGCTACTTAGGCATTTTTGGGAATACAACGGAGTTTTGTCTTTAAAACAGTGGCTGCTTTAGATAGGATGTAGATAAGGGGATCTCTTTGTTGATTTCGCTCAGCTTCAGACAAGGTCAGCCAAGAACTGCTACCCATATAATTATTTTTGGCCTTAAATTGATGCCAGTTGGCAAACTAGGACCTGGGGAGAACTAGCAGGGGTTTTGCTAAATACGTTAAAGTAAATAGAAATGAAGAATTTATCCTGGACTCTACTAATTCAGCAAAGAAAAGAATATAAAGGCTTGCAGAACATTTCAGAAAGTTTTGATACATACATTTTGTTTCATTTTAGTGAGGCTTTTCGATTTTCATGAAGAGCATTACATCCAGTTCTACGTACTTTGTTGGTTATCTTTACTGGCACTGACATCTGTAAGATTGGATGGCCTCTTATCATGTCAAAATGGCAGGTTACACATGGGGCAGCCCAAATATGCATTCCCATAAAAAGAAGGATATTTTTTGTGGCTCTTCAAGATGGAACATATCACCAATCTCATCTGAAAATCACACAGTAGTTTAATAACACGTTTGTTGCGGTGTGATGTCATGGCTTGCCTCAGTTACCCAGGTCCTTCCCCAGGTGTCAATCACCTCTTCTTTCCCCCACCCTGACTCCTGC
This sequence comes from Onychostruthus taczanowskii, assembly GCF_017590055.1. Taxonomy (NCBI): domain Eukaryota; kingdom Metazoa; phylum Chordata; class Aves; order Passeriformes; family Passeridae; genus Onychostruthus; species Onychostruthus taczanowskii. The sequence continues at coordinate 7,169,213 of NW_024500794.1, forward strand.
TGGGCACTGCCTATCAACCCAGAAATTCCAGAGGACCGTCAAGTGATTGGCAGGTTCAAAGGATGCTCTCCACCCCCTGAGGGGCCATTGGCCCATCCAGGTGTCCCTCTCACCTGAGACCTGCCCGCCCTGTTCCTGGTTGGTGGTCCTTGGGTTCCTGCCCTCCCCTCTCCCTGGGGTAAAAGGACAAGTAGGCCACAAGGTCAAAGAGTTCTGTTGGAGCTGTTGCTACATTCAGGGGCCATGTGGCCCAGAATAAAACCTCTGCATTAAAACCCTCCATCCGGACTGACGCCTTCCTTAACCATTCGCCTTAAAGCTTCTCCATCAGGGAAACCTGGGGTAGGCAGACCCTCTGCGAGAGGAGGTTCTGTCGCGCCGCCACCGGAGCTCGGGCATGCCCAGACTTTTCCCCATGTGCTCAGCTGCAACTCATAGCTAGCCAAAGTGTCTCTGGGGTAAAAAACACCACAGTTGCCACTATTTGGCTCAGCAGCAGGAGTCAAGGCACATCCCCTTCAGTAATACTGGCACACTCCAATATATATTTCTAGCTAATAGGCAAGAAAATTCTCCTGGGTAGCTGAGTAGAAGCAGGGGCAAAGAAATCATAGAACAGCTTGGGTTGGAAGAAACCCTATAGATAATCTTGTTCCAACCCCTCTGCCATGGGCACAGACACCTTGCACCAGACCAGGCTGGTATCCACCCCGGCCTTAAACACTTCCAGGGATGGGGCATCCACAACCTGTTCCAAAACTTTACTGCACTCACAGTAAAGAATTTTACTTAACTAATTTTACTTAATTAATTTAAAGAATTTACTGCCCTCACAGTAAAGAACGTCTTCCTAATATCTAATCTAAACCTACCCTCTTACAGTTTGGAGCCTATATCCCTTGTGTTATCACTACCTGCCATTGTAAAAGGGCCCTCTCCATCTTTTTTGCAGTCTCACATTCAAGTACTGAGGTATTCACATACAATAAGCTTTTCCTGGAGCCATCTCTTCTCCAGGCTGAACAACCCCAATTCTCCCAGCCCCTCCTATAGGAGAGGTGCTCCATCCCTTTAATCATATTGGTGTCCCTTCTCTGGACTCACTCCAACAGGCACACGTGTTCCCTGTGCTGGGACCCCAGAGCTGGATGCAGGGCTCCAGGTGGGGTCTCACCAGCGTGGGGCAGAGGAGCAGAATCCCCTCCCTTGCCCTGATGGCCATGCTGTTTTGGATGCAGCTCAGGACATGTTTGGCTTTCTGGGCAGCCAAGTGCACCTTGCCAGCTCATATCCAGACTCTCATCCAACAGCATCCCCTAGTCCTTCTTGGCAGGGCTGCTCTCTATCTGTTTATCCACTGCTTTGATACCAGGGGTTGCTCCAACACAGGTGCAGCAACTTGCACTTGGTCTTGTTAAACCTTACGAGGTTCTCATGGGCCACTTCTCAAGCTTGTCCAGGCCCCTCTGGATGGCAGAGCCACATAGTTCTATCTTATGCCTTTTCATTTAAGTAAGAAGCAGCTATTGCTCCCTCTCAGCTAGCACATATGCATTTTTTTCCATGCAAGAGTCTTAGAAATTTCCAGAGTTTTCCAAAAGAGTGTGCAATGTCTCTGTGTTATGTGCTGCTTGGGGCCTCCAACCAGATGGATGTTCAATTTTACATTATATACACATATATAAAAATGCATGTGTGTATGTGTGTGTAAATATATACTATATATGTAAGCCAAGATTACATACAAATCCCATGATTTAAAATGAATTCACTTATCTTCATGGTATATTAGAACGTCAGCCTCCAGGTGGAAGAACTGCTATTACAACGTTTGCTGCAGGCTGTTCCAGGTTTTGCATTATTTATTTGCTTATGAGAGATTAAATCTTCAGTTTTAGTTCCTCTTAGATTGCAGCTAACAGCCAGTCTTCTAAAATTATTTATACTGGGCAAATTAATGAATACAGTCATGTAGGATCAACTTTGCACCTTTGAAGCCTGGTGCAAACTACACCACACACCTCTTCTGCAATACCACAGTGTAACACCCATCAGTGCCTACCACCCATCTTTGAGCTGAACAATAGACCCAGGTAATGTAAAACCACAAAATGGACCATATGCAGCTATTTCACATGCCCGTAATTACTGAGTATAATTCATGGCAGAAAAATTTACTCCATATCAAAGGTCTCAGAATTATCACTGAATAAGAAAAGGAGACTTTGTGCCCTGCAACCACAGGCTCTATGTGAAATAGGCTATCAAGAAGGCTGAAGCTTGAATCCTCAAGCCTTTATCGCTTGAGCTAAGATATTAATAGGCGATACACGTTATGCACGTGCTCTTACAGGAGCTACGGATGCATCCATAGGTTGGCCTAGAGAGTAAGATAACATCTTTCAGCAAGAGAAGCAACACCCTCTGCCTCTTCCTCTCTGCTGACAGTAACAAATCTGGAGTCAGTCTGGGGACCCTGGCATTCTATTCTAACCTGCTGCAAGCCAAAGATACCAGGGTTTACATTTGCACTGGCAGATCTCTCTTCAATTAATATTCTATTTCACCAGCCCTCTAGGAGACTGTGTAGAGGGCACAAGGTATTCCAAACACAGACCAGTCCCTCTTTTTACTAAATACTACTTCTGGAAACAGAAGGCTGCCGGTTTGACAGCTATGTAAGTAGAACTAAGTTTACATTTTATTTAAATAAATACTTGCTGACAAGTATTTATTTAATAATAACAGCAGTAAATAATAACAGCAAGATGGTTACCAGTTGTAGAGACAGGTACACGCTTATAGCTAATTTTGGCAAAACACTGATATTCATGGATTTGGGACCTACTTAAGTGCAGACTTTCTCTGGAGTTTCCTGTAAGCTATCAATCTGACAATCTTTCCTGGAATATGTGTTTGATAATAGCAGCCCCATATGTATTGAGGTTGTCATTTTTCCTTTACTTTTGTTGGAGGAGAACTGAATGTAACTGCCCAAATTAGATGTTGACGTCCTTCGGGAATATGGATGTCGAACAACTTCCTGGACAGAAAATAGGAGAACGGTACAGTTCAGCTGGAAAGGATCTACAATGATCATCTAGACCAACTGCCTGACCAATTCAGCACTCATTGAAAAGCATGGTGTTAAGGACATTTCCCCAAATGCCTCAAACACTGCCAGGTTTGGGGCATCGACCACTACTCTAGGAAACCTGTTGCAGAGTTTGACCTCTTCCTCAATAAAGAAGTACTTCCTAATGTCCAGTCTACATCTCCCCTGGAGCAACCTCTGTCCTGTGACTGAATATAAAGGAAAAGAGATCAGCACCCCTCTCTCCCCTCCCTCTCCTCAGGGAGGTGTAGAGAGCTACGAGGTCCCTTCTTAGCCTCCTTCCCTCCAAACTAGACAAAAACAAAAGTCTTAGCTGCTCCTTATAGCATGTATCTTCTTGCATCTCTGCCTCGCACATGAGACCTATCAAGGTACCACCCGGCTTACCCTGCAAAAGTTTTCTAAAAGTCTGAGAATAGCTCAGCACTGTGCAGGAGCTTCGTATGAGGGAAGGGACTAGACCTAGTCAGATTTGTTATCCCTGGAAAGAGGGATTTTCCACTGGTTTCTAACATATAGCCACTGTTCAGAGGCATCCCAGGGCATAAGCAGAAGGAGATAACAGAGTACACACAGCATTGATGCTGCTCCAGGACTTCTGCACAGCTGCACTTATATAAGTGAAAGCAGAATGTGGTACTGTACTACATGTCTGAAAACATTTCCCCTATTTTCCTAAAATCTGATTTATAATTATTTCCCGGAATGAACCTCATGAGTACTGGCACAAAACATTTCCTTCTTAATCCTCACAGCTTTTCAATTGTTCTCACTTAAAAAAGAAAATGGCAAAACATCTACATATCAGAAAAAAAAAAAAAAACAACAAACCAAAAAACCAAAAAAAACCCAAAACCCAAAGCCAAACCAAAACCAAACTGCAAAAAATAACAAGGAAAGTTATAGTTTATGACTTTTAATCACAGATTCTCAATTCTGGAAGTGAAATGCTTTAATGCCATGTTTTTTTCTCTCATATGGACGGAGTCATTCAGATAAAAGTCACTTGTGAAATACTAGGGAGTCTGCACTAGTTTCCTTTATAATTATCTTTTCATCATGTTTACAGTAACAGGCTCTGGAAAAAATGGGGCTCCCTCCCACTTTTTGGCCTTTTATTGTTAAAATAAATATTAAAACATTTCATATTTTAAATATTTAATATTGTACAAATATTGTAATTTTTTTTACAAATCCTCAGCTAAAGGGCTGATGGCACGCACTGGACTGACCACAACACTCACAGTACGTTTGTTCATGGCTGAAAATAAATGGCATGAAGTCTTCCTTTGACCCATGTCTCCACACCCTTCTTCAGCTCAAAGCAAACATTTCCATTACAACCACACCAGCCTGAAACGCCCCAATAAAGATCTGCAGGCATCCCAGCAACACCTCCAAGACGTATGCAATCCACTGGGAGCCAAAATATGCACAGCTGGCTTATTCTCACTGCACTATGTGTGGCTTTAGGGGACAACAAAAACAATAGCAAGTGAACAGTCAAAAGGGCCAACAAATTATAAAGTGGAAAAAAAAATAGAGAATGTGAGTAGTGAAAAAAGTTAAGGCACAAGAACAGAGATTATACAGGATGGGGACAGAGAAAACCTGTCTGTGACTCTGAACCAGGAAAGTCACCATAGAAGTTCCTTTCCTACCCACACCAATGACTTGCTGCGGCTCTCACTCGCCCTGCCCTCCTAATCACTTCTTGCAACCTGAAACTCACATATGCACATTCTCTTCCACCTGGCAATTTTCAGATACCTTTTATGGATTCAAGTAGTGAAGGCCACAAAATAAGAAAATAGCTCAGTAAGCAACCCACACCCACATACACATCTGTCATCTGCCCTTCCTCAGCACTCTGCTTGTAGGAAATTAGTGGTAGCCACCAGAAACCTCTAGGAAAAACAAAGGATGAGTATTAGCCACTTCAAAAACTTTGCTGCAAGGCTGAGATGTTTCAGCCCTTCCTGTCTCTCTCTGGACTGGGTCATTGTATCAACAGCATTTCTCACAAGGCAACAAGGCAAACTTGTGGTTGCAGCCCTCCCTGCACAACTGCTTGGGAAGGGAAAAAGAAATACAGTAAAGAAAGCAATCTACCCTTTCTCAGGATGTGGAAAAGCCAAGGTGTTGCTGGAAGCTAACTCCCCGGAGATTATGAATGAGAACGAAAACACACACTCAAAATTAGGATTTAGTGAAAAATTGTAAGCACTACCCCCACGGGACAAAACAATTTTTCTTCCAAGTAAGGGCAGAAAAGTCATTCTTAGTACTTTTCTACACTACACTGCTTTATCATATGGAGAAAAAATAACATGAGAAACAAAATCTAAATCTCCACATTAATACCAAAAGATTTTTTTCCAGCATGAATTCATTGGATTTACTCAACTGGGTTATGTCACATCTCTTAGTATCATGTTTTCTATTTTCATATATTTTTCTCCCAGAAGACTCAGTGATCTGACTACTTCTTTAATGCCTACTAAGAAAGATTATTGGTGGAAGCTCTTGTCTAGGGAATAGGGCTATTTGAAGTCAAAGCTGGAGTCATCTCAGGATTTTATCACAGAAGTTGGCAAGGGCACAGTAAAGTACTAGTTGCATGCACGTATGTATGTATGTATGTATGTTCATCTTGAAACCGAGGGCAATATATGACTACATGTACCCCAAGAAGAAATCTGGAGTATTCTTTAAGTTTTTCTGCAAAAATAAACCCCCAACATCTATATTTCCACATATTTCTATTTGATTCTATTAGCTAGAACTAATGACATATCTAGAACTAAAGTCATATAAACAGGAATTATCTTGTACACATGAGGATTTGTGTGGCTCTGGTTTGAGATGTTTTAGCACAGAAGCCATTAGCAAAACAACCTGGAAACAGGTGAGTTCACACAGGCAGCAAAAATCCTGTAGTCCTGTATCGGGTTTCTATAGGCATGTATTTTCCAGAGGGGCTCTCTCCTCCTGTACTTCAAATTGCAGCTGATCTCTGACTTGCACTCCCATCAAAATGTTCTCCATGACAGAAAGAGGTGGCCTCCTTCAATTCCTCTTCACAGAAGTAAACTCTCTCTCCCATACTCCTCTGTAATTCCCGTATTCATGTCTGCTGCCTGCTGTAGCTCCTCTCCTGCTCTATAGCCCAGTGCTGCCGGCACCCCGCAGGACACAGGGCAGGCTCAGAGCCTCTCCTCCAACCAGGGGCTTGGCTCCACCATCATGTGTCTGTCAGTGCTCTGAAGGACACAGAGTCATGTGGAGATTGCTCTTGGCTCTTCCTTTAAGACAGTTCTTCAAGTCAGGTAAGAGGCAATTGCATTTCCACGTAGTTACTGGTTTGAGAATGCCACTGGGAAAAGAGATTAATGTTTTTATGAATTCATATATTTATTTTATATTTTAATGAACCTCATTAACATTTATGATTCTTTCATATATTCATAATTTCATTTTTATATTCCATATTTTTATTAATCTCCCAGTGGCTTTGTCAAACCTCTACCTAAAGTCTCAGTGGCACTCTAAAACCTCTACCTAGTGTCTCAGAAAAGCTTACTTGGTTTGTTGTATATCTAATCATTGCTCTCTATTCTCCCTCAACTGTAGTCTCTTATTTTCAACCAGAGCAGCAATTCAGAGTCTGAAGACGTAGAATCTTACATTATTTAGGGTTGTTCACAAGCTATCTAACCCTCAGCATAAAAAATTTCATAGCAATTTATAAAGTTAAAATCAAACATTAAGGAACACTTTAACGAAAAGACTTATTAAACCTTGAAATACTTCTCTTGTAAGATATTTGTTTATTCCCAGAAGGATCTTTCCACCATTTCAGTGGGAACGGCAAAACCCCACAATTGTTTATACATGCAATATTTTTAGAAGCAAAAGTTCTGACAGTGAAGATGGTGAAGTAATACTTTCTTTTCTTAAGTCAACATTATTTACACTGTAATTACAAATATTGAATAAACTCTTAATTTCAAAAATAGAATGCACCATATATATGTATGCCAGCAGAAAAAAAATACTTTCTAAGCAGCTAAATCATACCAAATATGAACGAAAGCAAACAGTGTTTTTGGAGCTATAAAAACAGACCCACTTTTCCAAATGTCTGCTTAGGGGAATTTGCTCTGCGAAACAGCTCCAAGCCAATAACTTTCTCAAAAGGATGGATATAAATGCTTTTAATTCTGAAACTCTCCCAAATATTTTGGCAGGAAAGGCTAACAAATGTCTACCAATATGACCAGTTAGAAATACAAAATTCTAACTACATGAAAGCTGTGCCTGCCCAAACCCACTCCATAATGGCAGGAATTGCGCACGCACCATCCAAACAGCCACTATACACAGTGCAAGGAAACAAAGCAAGGATACTGAACTGAGCCTTCCTGTGCAACCCCAATAGTGAAGTTAAATCATGGGGCAGAGAATTTACAGCTAATGTTAAATAATTTGTCGTATTAATCACATAATGCAAATTATGCCAATAGAAAGTAAGTTTATGCCTATGTTTTAGCACTTAACCCCTCAAATTGTCAGACTTCAAAAAGGTCATAACGAACAGAAGAAGCAATTGTGCAGCTTCCAGGAATGTCTTCCCTCTTATATTAAAGCATCAACCTTTCAACTAATACAGAAAAGTTTGAGAAGGGAAGATCTTGAAGCAGAAACCTCATTTTAAACACAAAGGAAAAACATCCTGACAATTGTTTTCAGGAAACCAGAAATCTCTTCCAGTTGATTCAATCAGCTGCTTACATAACACATTGGTGATTTCCAAATATGATCTTTCTCAATGGCTCTGCCTTCCCTAGTTCTAGCATAAAAATTTTCCAGGGTGCCCATACAGTTTTCTAGGGTTATTTTTTACCCCAGGTTCTTCTGTTGGCTAGATTAACATGGAAAGCTGTGTAGAAGGGAGAGGGAAAATATCTGGGCTGCCAGCAGAGACACATTCCAAATTCCTACTGGGAATGAGATTATTCCCATAGATGGAAGTGCTACTTACATGACAAAAAATAAAAGCATAATGAGCCCTTTATATAGACTGTTATGCACAACAGTTATCCCACAGCAGAGAGTTTAATCTTTCCCAAATTTAATATCAGATCAACATTTCTCACAGAAATTTGGTCTGCACAGCACAAACACAAATGTGTCTGAAGACTCAGAGTCCAGATCTTACATGATCCTGAACAGCCCCAAAAAGCACTTCACAGCAAATCCAACTGGGAGACCATGGCAAAAACCTCAGCCTTGATAGTCAGACACGGCCATGCTGAGTAACCTCTATGGCCTGATGCTGTGTCCGTCACAGGGCTTTACGCCACCTCTGCTCCCTTACTGACTTGTAGGGGACAGGACCACACTGGAAGGATTTCCCCTCAATGCTTCTCATTCTTGGCAGACCATGAAATAGCTTCTATGTAAACCTTATGAACTTGTGTCTTTTCTCTTCCTTGACACTGGGATTTCTGCTCTTCCAGGGAAAACTCAACTTTTGCCTAGGAAGCAGCCAACTTACTCAAGGAACTAAATTTCTTCAATTCCAATTTTTCAGTTGCTCATATGGCCAGACTGCCACTGTACAAACATTGCAGTTCGGACAGGTAGCCAAATCAAAGCGTGGCTGGGCAGTGCAGGCAGAGCAACAAGTCCTCTTTCCAGTGAAGCAAATAGGAAAAGGATTTCAGCTCATGATTACTACTAGAAGTTGAAATAAGATTTATCTCCTCTGGTGCTGAAATCAGTCTAGAAGATAGGACTCTCAGCTACAAATTAGGAGGAGATGGGAGTGCTAAGGGCAGTGGGAGAGGGGAGCTGTTCACAACAAAAGAACCCTAGCCAACAGCACACTTACCCTATTGATGACAAATAACATTGTGACAAACTCCTTGATAATTCTAAAATTAAAATATCAATCCCAGGAAGCACTAAATACCAAAGTGTAAAAATATTCCTGAATAATTAATCTGAGATCTTACTATCAACTCAGGCCAAACAGAACACATTTACCTTTGTTTGACTCAATTACAATCCTGTTCTTCCACACAGACAACAGCACAAGCAGCTACTTGACTCCAGGCGCATCACTTGGAGACAGAGCAGGACACATAAGCTCTCTCTCATCTCACCAGTGCAACCACTCTATGCTGGGACACTCAGAGCTGTCAGGGAAACACACCAGCTTTCTCTCACCCCAAGTCTTCTAATCTCTCATTCCCAACAATTATGCCTTCCATGTTGCCCAAGAAAGTATTCTCTTGTGTTTCCATCAAAGTCTAATGAGTTCTCCTAGTTGCTGCTCTCATCATCACAGATTTCTCACTCCCATGTTAATTAATCCAGAAAGGAAATAAGACTTACTAAGTGAATTTCAAAGTTATCACAGAATCACAGAACATTCTGAGTTGCAGGAAAGCACCACACAAGGATCATCAAATCCAAGTCTCAAGTGAATGGCCCATATGGGTATCGAGCCCTCCACCTTGGCTCCACTAGCACAGTGCTCTAACTAACCGAGTCATCTTATCCCAGGCTGTGACGTGATAAAGGACACCAGAGAATGCCAATATTTATTATCCCTAGATAGGATCAGTCAGCTGAAATAACCAGTTGCTTAGCAAAAATCAAATTTAATGTATGCAATTGTGAGAGTCTGCTTTCCTTTTACTCCATGATGAGACATCAACCATGTTTACTCAGGCCCCCGGTTGCACATTTTCTTTTTCTGTACATTTTGATGGAATAATCATGCAGCCCAGCAAGGGAGGTGAACACGTCAGTGGGCTCCTCATGAGCTCCAGGCAGTGTGTGCCTAGGATCTGGGCTCTCTGGAGCTCCTGCAGACAGACAGGAGCAGGGACATTCTCCCCAGGTCTGTATACTGGTGTCCATGTTGTCTTTCCTTGAGGGGCTGCCTCCTGGTTTGGAAACAAGTACAAGCTTTCACAGGAGCTATTTTCACTTTGTGGTTACTGTGAACCAGGAAGATGAAAACACCTTCCAGTGATGGAGAGACTGTTGTGAACACCTGAGTACCAGAGAGGGAAACGGAAAATCAGATGGAGAGGGTGTCCACATGAGCAAGAAAATAGCACGCTTCAGGCCAAGTCCTTTGCAAAGAAAAAGAATGATCAGGAAGGAACTTGTCTGGGACCAAGAGGAACAACAAATCAGGGAAGCCTAAAGAGCAAAGGGCAAAATCAGGAGGAAGTTGAAATCAAGATCACTTTAGGAGTGGATAAAATATAAATCATTCTCCCACTGTGTTTCCTTATCAAATTACATTAACAAACTCTTACAAAAACAGGCAATTTTTCTGATCCATACTTCATCAGCAAGGACCAACCTGCTTAACCTCTGTCTTAAGCGAGAAGTGGGAAACTTTGTTTTGTCAACCACTACACCCAGATACATTGTTTTCCAGAAGTAATTTATCAGACTGCAATTAGTAAGGAAATACGTCTCCTCCTTTTCCTCTGTAGAAACCCAGATTAGTAAGGCTGGGCCTACAATCCTGTTTTTTTTTTCCCAGTTCTGCCTGTCCACTTCCTTCTCGCAAGGCAAAGTGACTCAAAGCACCAATTTCACTTTATTACCACCTCCCGGGATGCTCACGGAATATGGTCATCAAAAAACAATCGAAGTGCTTTCAACTTGAAGCTGCAAGACTTTTAAGCCTTTCTGGGTGAAAAAATACTGGTCATCAACATGCAAGTTCTTGTTCAGTGCGGATTCTGCCACTAATTTAAATCCATCTTAAGGAAAAAAAATCCAGACAAACCCCCACCATACATTCTCTTTGCTTCTAGCTTAACTTCTTTCCTTGACATCTTGTTATGCAACAGACTTTGAGTACAGCTGCCACCATGCTTTCAAAGCAAACAGCATTTTAGTTAGCAGAGCAGCAGCTGGGTGACACAGAAGTGAAGCAGGCAGGCACATGGCGTGAAATGATACGGAAAAGTCAACTAGAAGCATCCCAAGTCTACTTCTCAGACTTGGAAACTCGAAACAATGTGCAGAGGCAAAATTCATGGGTTGGTGAAGGATAAGGAAAAGATAAAGGATAAAAACACAAGCATGCATTCACTAGTTCAGAGGCAGCTGAAGCAGCTGCCTGACCTTGGGCTGGGTGGTCAGTGTGGCAAGGCAACAGGAAAACACTCAAAACATCCAAGGCAAAAAAGAAGTCATTCTCACAGTATGATCAGAAGTGATTTTTTTTTTTTAAATTCTATCTTTTATAGGAACCAAGCTCTGCATATTGGAGGTTTGAAGACCCTCTCTGCATCCCTGTGGTTATGTTACCTCTCACAGACACTTTATCTTCCTGTCCCTTAAGTCAGCACAATTCAGAGTAATGACATCCTTGAGCATGTCAGGGATAAAATAACACAGACAGGAGACATCTGTAGGAACTAAACAATGCATTGTGACTTGAAAACAAAAGCAAACATTTTGACAGGTTCTAAGGACCAGGCTGTCAGCCTAAAAAAGCAACCTTTTGTCGATTTTACAGTGACTTTGAGGTTTCCCTGAGGAAACATGCTGTTTTGCATATGTTTACATTTTGTGAAGTTAAGCGTGGCCAATCTACTCTTTCTAAGGCCACTTAACTGTGACACCGTACCTCAGCCCCAGCCTGAACCACCGCAGCCCAAACTGTTTGCTTGCTGCCCTGCTCTGTCAGCACAGCCCACCCTGCAGCTGGGGGCTTAAGGAGCAGTTGTGCCAGCTGTGCCAGGAGCTCCTGGGCCAGGCAAACAGCCCTTCTGCTCCTGCGCATGGAAAATGCTGCTCCTCTTCCTGTAGAAACCACAGCGTGCCCTGTACTGTGCTCAGGGCCGCAGCACTGCTGGCTCACTGCTTTCTGATCTGAGAGTGTCAGATTCTTAGAATCACAGAAGAATCTGGATTGGAAGGGAGCTTTGAAGGCCATCCAGTCCAACCCCCCCTGCAACGAGCAGGGACATCTTCCACTAGACCAGGTTGCTCAGACTCCATCCAGCCTGACCTTGAATATTTCCAGGGATAGGGCATGCACCATCTCTCTTGGCAACCTGCTCCAGTGTTTTACCATTCTCATTATAAAATACTTCTTCCTTATACATAATCTACATTGACCCTCTTTTAGTTTAAAACTGTTATGCCTTGTTCTATAGCAACAAATTTCCAGGAGAAGGAACTACAATCTCCCATTGCTCAGGGTGAGTGAGGTATTGCAGCAACAAGACTTGCACCTTTGGCCAGCATCCAGGAGAAAGCTCCTCAGAAGCCACCACCAGCAACCATTTGTAACCTTGAGAAAATAAAAAATTCATGTTGCAATCTCTGGAAAACCTCTGGAAATCACTGACTATTGTATTTCACCAACAAATATAGCTCTGACAAGCACATCTAGGACACAGTCCCATGACATTCAGCTCCTCTAGGGATACAGTAGTATTGACACATCCTTTTAACTACACTCAAGTTTCTCTTCACACATTCACCACATCTTTTAAGAAGAAAAGTGGAAGCTGATGTCATGACAAACAAAAATTATTGTGGCTTCACAATTGATCTCAAAAGGCCACATGTACTAAAGAGTACAGTGAGTCATTACTGCTTTTCCTAAAGTAATTAGTCATACACTTAGAGCTCATGAATAACAGCTTCTTTCTTTGATTTATAAAATCTCACAAGCACTGTGCTACAAATGAAAGAAATGATGCGGCCTTATGTTCAATTTTCTTTATTTGGCTTCTTTTTGTTCAAGGAAATACAGAAAACAAGACAGACAATGTATCAATAGAACACATAACTTTAGATAAAAAATAATTAAGCAACACACGTGACACAGACAATAATTGTAAAAATACAGAATACACTGTTTTAATTGACTGAAGGTATTTTCAAATCTGAACTAAACTTCAGCTGCTGTGGTCAAAAATACTTCTGTAAATTTATCTCAAAAGTTTTGTTCAAAACCTTCTTTTAAAAAGAAAAATTAGCCCAAAACACCCTAAAAGCCCCATGAACTCCCATTTTCTGTTCAGGAAGGAAGCTAAATATAAATCAAAACTACTACAGCTTTCAATGACACATTTCTGGTATCTCAAACAAGTAGAAAAAAAAAAAAAAAGGGACCAGTTGGTGTTTTGGTTGGATCAGATTTTTTTTTTTTAATTAGAAAAAGTGAAAGGTACAAATAAATAATTCATATTGCATCTACAATAGTAGAGCAAACACGACCCCTCACATCCTCGGTAACTCAAGCAGACAGACACACTGAAGTTTTTACCAGACTCTGTACAGGCAACAGCTCTAGAACCAGCAAAATACCTGCTCTGAGCACTGAGTCCTAAGTTTTAAGTCTCCATTGTTGATTTTTCAGCTTGATAGTTGGTACCCTTAGTAAACATATGACATAAAAAGCACAGTCCAAAATTCTATGCACTCTGGTATGAAGGAGTATTTCACACGCACGAACAAATGCTCATCAAAGCCAAAAGGAAAGACAATACTGTTAGTGATCCGGATACAATGACAAACATTCAAACAGAAACAAGACTGAGAAACACCTTAAACTCTAGCACTCATCAGCTGAACAAAAAATTACCAGAGGATCCCCTGCAGTCCTCTCATCTGTCTGTCCTGTCAGTAAAAATGGGCCACTGAGAAGGTACATCCAGGGGCAGACTTGCACTGAGCAATCTTTGCCCAGTGGGGCAGGCGCAGAGCCCCGTGAAAGTGTTCATGGTTTATCCCCATGCTGCCATGGTTTATCCCCAGCCAGCAACGAAGCACCACTCAGCTGCCTGCACAGTCACCAGGAAGGAAGGGGACAGTCAGAAGGACAGCCTCATGAAGGGGCTGCCAGAACCCAGGCTAGCTCTTACAGCTCCGGCACCACGCCAGGAGTGGGCAACTGCCTCGGTATGGGCATTCAACGGAGCAGAACCTTCAGAGCCACTTGCTCTAAGGTGCCAGACACAAGCCAGGACAGGAACCACACAGAGGAGAAAGGAGGAGGCTCGCTGTCTTGAGCTTCCACAAGGAACAGTTTACTCTAGAGCAAGGGAGCAGGATAGAAATCCTCCAACAGTGCTGTGCAGTAGTTCTGTTCAGATACAAGTCAGGGGGTGGACACTAACAGCTAACCAATAGGGAATTCTCAGGGCAGGAGTGACGGGATTACATCCAGTGTCTGGGACCAATTGGGGCAGGAGGGTGGAGAGGATGGGTGACATGTGCCAATGGCGCTTGGAGGAGTAGCTGAATTTCAAAGGGGGGTTGCAGACAGGGATGGGATGGACCCAAGGTTTAAGTGGCAGAGAAGCTTTGGGAATCAAGGGCTGGGTTGGCTTGACAGGCAGGGATAGAGCTGGAACAAGGGGCAGGCAATGGTATGAGGGACAGCTTTGAGGGAGGGTAAAACCCAGGGGTAAACCAACTCAGGGAGAACATGGGGGTACAACAGAACACAAGGCATCAATAAAATAAATTCGAACCACAACGACCTCATACTAATGTCTGTTAAGAAAATTAACTCTGTCCCAACCAAAACAAGCACAAGGCAGAAGGCATCTGGAGCCTTCAAGACCTCACAAAGATGAGGAGCTGCAGGGCAATGCCCAGGAGTGCTCGGCACTCCTGCACAGCCTGCTGCTGCCCAGCCATAGGGGGCCAAGCACCTGGAACTTGGAGCCTGGGAATGGCTGGATCGGCAGGCTTGGGCTGGCAGTGATGAGCAGCTTGGGACGGTGGGAGAGAAGCTCCAATCCAGCCTGGGACAGGAGCAGAATTAGGTCCCAGCTCCTAAGAATAGTGCAGTGTCTTTATCTGCTACCAGCAGCATGACAAATCAGTAAGCTCAGTCTCTGTAAGACTGCCAGCTGATACCACTGCAGCCACAGTGGCGACACGGGACAGTGAGCTCAGTGTGTGACATCCCACCCAATGAGGTCCAGCCATGGAATAATGGCTTTTGGCCAACTAAGAAATTTATCTGTGTTTAAAAAGACACAATAAAAATGGATGAAGACAGGGAAGACTACCTGGAACAGTGCATAAGATGAGCACAAAAACTATTGACAAAATCCATGCCTTTTGACAGCTGAGCAAAGAGTAGGATAGGGACAATGTTTCCACTACTGGTCTTTGTAACTACCTTCTCCTCACTTATATATTTAGCCCGATCACACACATTCCCAAAAAAACCCAGAAAACACAGAAGAAAACACTCTAGGATTAGAAAAAAGTCAAATAAAGTAAATTACTTACATATTATACAAATTACTTACAATTCTTCTTTCCAAATTGTGGCTGCCACTGCCTTTATTTAGTCACCTGCTTGGAGACCTATTGCTCTTCCCCATAATTTTGCCAAATGCTGTGTGGTTTGGGTCCTGTGATTTTGAGTCCAGCAGATCTTTCCAGAGAAAAAGGAGCCATAACAACGGAGCTATAACAACTAAGATAAGAGAAGAAAAACCATGACAGGAAGGGGGTGATGAACTCAAGAGTTGCTGCAAGTGAAATTGCAGACAGATGTTGGCAAAAATTAAATCGCTCTCTACTGCAAGAGCAATTAGGCGCTGGAAGAGAATCCCCAGAGAGTCTGCAGAGCTTCTACCCATAGACATTTTCAAAACTCAACTGGAAGAAGACAAATACATTTTGCCCAGCAGCAGCACCAAGAGTGGCATGGGCAAAGAAGGTTTTGCCTGACAAAATCTCCTCCTCTGCAGAATAGCAGACCAAGTGGTCCCTCCAGTCCTACATTTTAAGATTAAGGGCCCAGACCAGATAGCAAATGTTGTGTTAGTCATTTCAGTGATGAACTCAGCTTCCAGACAGGGCAGTGTATATGATGTCTTCTCCTTTTTTTTGCTGCTTCTTTCCAGCCAGTCAAGTCACTATGTGCAATGTTGACTTCAGGCTGCTAGCTTTTAATGATCTGGTAGATGGATGGAAATTCTCAGGGATCCTAGGAAACACAAAAACAACCCCAGGAAAGGATGAGTCATGGCCATTCTGTTGCTGTCTCAGGTTTTGCTTAGTGCATTTGCTGTTGGGACAGGAGGAAGAGAAATGCACAGCGGGGAAAGCGGGGAGCAACCCACCCTTTGGTAAGCAACTTCCCTGCTTTTTTAATTCTGGATATCACACACTCTGCAGAATTCAGAATGTGACATAAGGAATATACAAAACCCTGAAATTATTTTTAAACTGTGAAAAGTAAACCAACTTTCCTCACTAGTAATAATACACCAATTATTAATTAACTCACATATATTGAGTATTTAAGTAATTTGATATTTCATAGTATCTTTTATATGTTTGAGATTCAGTCTACAACTCTACATGGTTTTGAAGACAATAATAAAATATATGGCATCTTTACTTTTCGTGTAGAAGACTATGAAAGCGGTTCCTTATCTAATAACCCTTCATTCAGACAAAGTATTTTGTAAAGTACTTTGGAATTGAGTTTATAAGTAGTTCTTATCAAGGAAGTGAATGAAAAATAATGAGGCAACTATCCACATATTACAGGAATGCTATTTGTTCTCCCTTTCAGCTGCCAGCCATTTTATTTTCTTGTTATATACAAAGCCCTGTTGTTGGAATGAAAAGGAGAAGGAAGGACCAGAAAATTACTTCGTAATGCAATATGAGCACAAATATGATGCACAGGATAGGAACTGTACTAGTCACATATACTAAAAGCCTCCCTGTTTGCAAAGAACAGGCTTTGTGTTCTAGTCACATAGCCTCCTTCAGATGCACAGGACAAACTCCAAGATATTTCCTACATCACCACCTTCATCCTGTCAGTAGCACAACAGTATTGATTTAATCCTTCCAGACAAAAAACCCCAGCCATGGCCCAGGAGACCAGAACTCACCCATGTGACCTCCCTCTCCTTCCTCCTCCTGGCACTCCCCTTTCCTGGCTCTTCTAAAAGGAAGGCAGGATAAGGAGCATGCTTTTCCCAGAAAAACATGACAGGGAAAACAAACAAAACACCAGCCATCTCTGTCCTTCAGAAAGAAAACAGCACCAAAGCATGGAAAGTTTGCAAAGTGTGCCCATCCTCCCTCTATATATGATACAGACCAGAGGGTACTGCCAGGCACATTTCTGTGAACAGAAAATTAGGTGTAATCACCAGGTAACAGAAGCTGTCTTAAAACAGTGTGTGATTAAATACAGAAAACATCTTGAGTTGCAAAATATTTATGCCTGCAGGAAACCTGATGGACAGCCTGACAGCAGAATTACCCTTTCACTGACATTTCTGTCATGAGGGTTGTTTGGTTTTTTAATTCCTCCCCTCAGTAGCTTTGTTTAGGTCTGTTTGTCTATACTGTTTTTACACTATGGCATTTTTGGGTTTTGGGATTTTTGTTTGCTTGGTTGGCTTGGGTTTGGTGGTTTGTTTTTTTTTTTTTGTTTTTTTTTTTTTTTTTTTGGTTTAGTATTAAAAAGGGTAAAGGAATGATGCTGTTGTTTATTCACTGCATAGTTTTTGCTATTTTTCAGTAACTCAAAATAGGACAAATATAATCTCCTACTCTCATTAAAGCCACACTTGAGAGGAAACCAAGGCTACTTTAGAATGAGCCTTGCCAGCTGGGACGTGACTGCCAGAAACCCATTCCTCTGTGAGCAGAGGAAGTATGTTATATCCATCTGCCTTAGGAAAGAAGGAGTTATATCTCGAATTTATCATCTGAAAGTCTGGTATTTAGTGGGCTTCTCTGGAAATACTATTCTGAAAATTCTCCCAAAACCAAGCTGCTACTGTATTTTTCTCAACTGCTGAGTCTCTCACTAATAAGAAAACCAGATATCAAAGCAAACACTGGAGAAACATGCGAAGTCGTAAGATAAAATAAGAATTGTTGTCATTTTTAAGCTAGAGCTTAGAAACAGAGCCTTCCCCAAACTGAATACAGACTAGGGAATACTGCTATAATGACTCCTCCGGAATTAATTACTATGTTTACTATAAACAAAGAAATGTAAAATATAACCAAGTAGTTGTTCTTATAAATTTTCTCAAAAACTGGAATTCCTGCATAGTATGTATTTCCCAGCCTTCCAGGACATATTTGGCCACCAAAATTTGGGTTTCTCATATCCACTGATATCGCTGATCAGCCAAGCTGCTATTTTACACTTAACCAGACCTGATTCTATACTATTTGTAACAACCATCAAATTCCAAAGGGAATCTTAAATCTTATAATATTCAATCAGGGAACCTTAAATTCTTATTCAGGGTCTTCAGTGATCTCCAGCTTGTAACAAGGAGGTATTTTGAACCTGTTTTGGAGTACTTGTCTAACATATTAAGCACACTGAGTTTCAGCATTTCTTTGGAATACAGATAGCGGGTTGTGTTCAGACACAAACAGAATCGTAGAATCACTAAGGTTGGAAAAGACCTCCAAGATCATCAAGTCCAACCTTTGACCAGATACCATCTTGTCAAGTAAACCATAGCACTAAGAGGTAAAGTCAATGCTGCTTACATCTGAGTTCCATAAAATCTCCACTTGAAGGAGAACCTGAATGTTTTGATTTCCAAACAGGAAAACCAGATTTTTATGCTGTTGCTTTCTGCAGAATGGAATTTTTAGTCTGGCCTACTCTCTTCTTCTATGACTTCAAGTTTTTTTCTTCCAGGTTAACCTATTCTGTTCAGCTTTCCTATCTATTCAGTATCATATCTGCTCAATTAAAAGCCCCAATTTTTTTCCCCTCTTGTTAGAGTTTTTTTAAACACACATATATTACTTGAATATTTCTGAATATTCACATGGCAAAACCTGCATAAGCTACCCAAGTGAGATCAATATACCAATTCCTAAAAATCAAACCAAATTAAAAAAAAAAAAAAAAAAAAAAGCCACCCAAAAAACCAACATTCTGGCCTTTATATACATTTGTTAAGTAGTCCTTCCTCACAGGCTGCCACAAGCCTCCAGAAAAAATGTATGCGTGGAATTTTATCCCCCTGCAGACTGATACATCCTGAGAATTAACTATAAAGCTTTTTAATTGGCCAGGCTGAAATACGAGTATCCTGCAAGCCATGAAATAAGCAAGTGATGCTATGGAAAGCATTCAAGTGAAGACATATAAATGACAGGTAACTCACAGGAATTTATTCAGGCTAATAGCCTTTATTTTGCTTCTACCCAGATACTTGGCTTCTTAACTGGACTGCTTTATCTCAGTGTGGTCTACAGTTAAGCTTGATTAGCTGAGTAAGGAATGAAAGGATATAACTTTTTATCAGATGAGCAGTATTTAACTTTTTATCAGATGAACACTATCAAGAAACTTCAGGCATGGGAGAATTTATGCCTGGTGATTTTTTTGCAGCCTGCTCATCGCACTTACATCAAATGATAGGCACAGCTGGGTTTGCCCACCTACTTGGTAGAGGATGAGAGTTTTCCAAACCTGCGTGTCAGCACTTGCTACAAAGGCTGCTCAGTTTGATTCCAAATAAGTCACTTATCCACAAATCTTGTGAAGACACTTCACTGGGGACGTTTTCAGGGAGAACCAAAATATATGTATGCTCTGTAACAGGTACACAAGGCAAATGCCTGAGGGATGGGACATTGACTTTCAGTCCCAGATACCTGGTTCCCAAGTATCTACCATAAAGAGGAAGGGAACAACAAAATAAAAGCAAAGCAAAACCTAACCATACTTTCAAATACAAAAGCACTTTGAAGAAACTTTGTCAGAGAAGGCTCCCCAGCCACCCAGATAAAAAGCTACTGTTTTACTTTAAGAACTGAGTATCTTGCCAAGCCTGGAAAGGCTGTGCTTGTTATCTAGTGCAGAATGAAAAATACTGAAGCCCCAGACAGACCCTGGTATTCTCGAGCCAGTGCTATTAGCACTCTTTTGTTAGCTCTCTCTTGTGGTGTTACAAACAGCACTTCCAAAAGTACATGCGTAGGTGCTGCTCCTCATTCCACCCAATCTGAGGACAACAGAGGGTAAAACCAGAAAAGGGCTTTCTGCAAGATATTATTTGGGTGAACTAACTACAACCAATGCTTTAAAAAGCATAAACATATTTTACAGATGATCAAGGAAAAAACAAGTCACCACAAATCCAGACTAGGATCCAAAGTGAAGAAGTTTAGGGGATATCCTCATCATAGTACTTGTGGAGTGGTAACACACTGTAAGTACAGTGTTAAAAATTACTGTAACTCCACAGATATTCTTAGTATTCTAAGGATGCCCAGGAACGTGAAAGTGGAATCCTATACAAGATAAACTGTTAGTAACCCTTAGCCACCAGCAGAAAAGAGCATCCTGGGAGAGGGGGAAAAAAAATCAGACGGTGACAGAGTGATCAAACTGCACCACCACTGAAGTTTTACAGCAAACTAATTAACACTGCCTTCAGGGAAAAAGGTGTAAATTAAAAAGACACACTATACATTTCACTTAGATGGTCACATAGGAAGGAATATGGTCAGCTGGTTAAAATTTCTCTGGATAAAGTAATGCTGCCTTTATTCAAAACTGATCCAGGTCAGTGCAATACATTTTTGAAACTCAAGGCCAAAGAGCAACTGAAAAGATACTAACTATAGCTAATAAAAACTGGACTACATTAAAAGAACAGAGACTTAATGACTTTCAACCTCACTGCAGAAATCACATCCTCGCATCACAGTTAAGCAAAACCTATGAAAAATGGAAAGGAACACAAACAACTGATGTCATTCAAATCCTGGTTTTCTTGATAAACTTTAATCCAACAAACACCCACTACTAAACAGTGCTCATCTAATTTATGTCCTCTGCTCCCGCAAACAGGGATTTACATTAAGTCTTGACCTTGTGACATGTTGGCATGCTTGTGGGGCCAGGAATCTTGACGTCTTCCCAGGCAGCAGGACATGAGACGCCATTTCTCTTGGAGACACAGAGGGACTTTGAGCCTTTAGCTAAGGAAAAAGAGACACAGTGCTTTCAGTTGAAACTGAAAGCACAGTGCTTTTCTGTGTCTTACGCTTTCCTTACAAGGCAGGGGAGGAGGATCTGTTCAGTTTCCCAAATAAGGGATACTGTAGGCTCTGTTGCTGTGCATCACAGCGGTGTCTCCACAGCAGTAAATCATGTCTTACATGACTCATGTCAGGGTACAAGGATACACTAAATGGATTAGTGTTGCTATCTTATTGTAAAGGTTTTGTACTTTTTCGGCGATTTCTTATGGGCAGCTTTTCACAGCACTGACTCTTTTTTTTTTTTTAAGCACAGCTAATAAACTTTGTTTAACTTCTGGATTAGCTAACTTACTCTTTTATAATACTTATCTTAATTGGATTTAGCTGTGGCCTATTAAGGGCAGGCCTGTTTTTAATTCTTGATAGATAGCACAGCTGTAACTCCTTAGGGGTGATATTACCTTCATCACTATCTCTATTCTCCTACATTCCATCCATCTACAGCTTAGGGGTTCTAAGCCCAATACCCAGCGTGTGGTGTAGGGTGTAAGAAACCTGCTGCCTGCTGGGGATGGCCCTGTTACAAATTATTGCTGAACCCACACGATGGCATTGCCCAGGGAACTAGTAATATCCATGGGCCAGAATCATGCTAGGACACGTTAACATCCTCAGCCTACTCCAAACATGAACAACCTGATCTTATAGAGCAGTGTTTCACTGAGAGGCACCGGTCCAGCTTCGGGCCCCAGCGCAGACGCAGCATCCCATCTCATCTGCCATGCAATGAAGGGGCTTTAAAACACTGCAAAGCAGCACCTGTGCTTTCTGGCACTCTCTCCTCCTGGTCAGTCTCAGATCTGCTCCAGGGAAAGCTCTATTAGATCACCTCTATCTCAAGGTCTCTCCTTCACAGTGTTCTTAGTACAAGCTCATTTGTGTTTGGAATGATTGTTCTAGAATAAAGATACATTTTTATTGTAAGAATTCCACCTTTTTCTTCTGGTCCTTTAAAAAGCAGTATTTAAGAACAAACTTCTTGCACTTTAAATTCCAGGTTGGTCTGAAAATTCAACCAGAAATTTTATCTTCTGAGTTGTTTATAGGATCATATAATGAAAGCCTCACATACATTTTACAATTAAGACATTATATCTGGGGTGCAGCAAGTGTTCATTTCTCTTTCTTCTCAGTGGAGACTTTTATGTCTCTGGTAGCAGCAGATTCATTAGGTCAAACCCTCTTAATAGTAGATGCTATAGATCTAAAGTCACAATAGACAGGTGTGATACTCCTTGAAACATTTTTTTATATCATATTATTGCCCTAAAGCAGGTATATCACCAG
Source organism: Onychostruthus taczanowskii (assembly GCF_017590055.1). Lineage (NCBI taxonomy): Eukaryota > Metazoa > Chordata > Aves > Passeriformes > Passeridae > Onychostruthus > Onychostruthus taczanowskii. The sequence continues at coordinate 7,191,699 of NW_024500794.1, forward strand.
GAACTGAATAAATATGTGTTGGTGTTTCTAAATATATCAGTGGAATTTAAAGCCAGACATGGAATTTAGCTTTAGTTAAACAACAGTGAAACCACCAATGACCATCAAATTTCTGTGATTTCTGAAGGTTATGGTGTCCCCCCTGTCACCCCCCACCCCCCAGTCTTTTCTGTTCATTATGTTACTACTAATTAAGACTAAAGAATTGAATTTATCCATGACCGGGCTATTACACACTCAGAGACATTACACTGACTGCAACTTCTCCTTAACTCATCATTAGGAAGCACACTCGTGCCAAATTTGAGCACACTTCTTCATCATATTACTGTTTGTCTTAAAAAATATAAAGATGGTGCCATAACCAGTAGGAAGTGGTTCCCCTGAAGGGACATCACTCTCCATGAGTGGGTTCCTCACCAATGTTTACTTAATCTGCCAAAAATTATCTGAGCATACTACACTTTGTAGGCTTCCAGGAAAATGTGAAAGATGAGTGAATTACTTCTGCTGAGACTGCTACTTCCAAGCAAAGAAAGAGCAGCATGTTCTGCTCTGCTTGGATCCTTCCCTCACAATTCTCAGCCTTGGATTGTCCCTTGGCAGTGGGAAAACAGCTCTTTAACTTACATGCAACTGAGGCAACCTTGAAAACTGTAAACATATTACTATTATTATTTATTTTTACTAAGTTGTCCAGTATGACACTCTCATAATCCCAAATGGTATCCCAACAAAGTCTTCTTCTCTGCAGATGATCAGACCTTATTATGGGCTCTAGAAAAATCATGTTTCCACACACTGGTGACTCACCACTTCAACTCCTCCTGCATAGGATCTTCCTCCAGAACAGCATCATCAGAATCAGAACTATGATGACTACTAAAAGCACCACAATAATCACCAGCCAAAGCAATGATGATACCTCTTCTGTGAAAACAAAACAACAAAACATCCACAGCAAATTAATCTCTTTGTGAAAAAAAGCAAAATGAGCCACAAGGATGTCTGATTAATGACAGTGGTTCCTCCGATATGGTTAAAGGTACTGCTAGGATAAATGAAAGCAGCAATTGCTCAAAAGATAAAGTAAACCTGTGTATCTTCAAAAACAAAGGTACTTGTCCACAGAAAATGTGAAGAAAAGATGTGCCTATGGCAAAGAACACTGCCATTCCTATACCTGATACAGTGACTGGCATACATACACAAGCAGAGCTTCATCTTAACACTTTCAGAAGTTTTTTTGTTCACCCAGAATTTTATTATTCTTACTTTTAAACACTTAACACTGTTGAAAAGGCAACATCAATTTTAACAAAAAAAGACAGGCTATGTTTTGCTGCCTGCAAATAGCTCTACCCAACAGCTGAGTGTAAATGTTCCTCCCCGGTTAGACATCACCACTTCATTTGACTGCTATTAATCAAAAGGCTCATTTCAATGTTCACTGACATTAGCTGGAAAACTGCATGACTTGAAATTTATTTGACTCAAGCCAAAATGATGTCTTTTAACAAAGATATGTTGAACTATTCATTTGAACTTCTTGTCCTCTAAAATATATGATTGTTAAAACAACCAGCTGTTAGCTGATTTTTTTATCCACTTAGCAAGAAATAATAACAGTTATTTAGTTTTCTGGTTTTGAGCTATACATTTGCTTTTTAAAAGACCAAAACAAAAGAATACTGGAGGAAGGACAAAATGATTAGTACGCTTTTTCAGAATTGTAATGTAATTCAGAATTAAGAACTAAATTGCTTTTGAATGTTTAGAGAGCAGATATTAAAAATCAGATCCTGCTCTTTACTACTATTCCTGTAACAATCACTTCTTGAGCATGTAATTTCAGAATCAATCCACAGCTACGAGCTGCTTTTCCTGTCTTGCTAATTTACAAGTGGTCTTCAATTTAAGGCTCTGGATAAAGAGACACATGAATTTTAAAACACTCAAGTCAGTGCTCCTGTATGAACTAAAAATGGTTCTTCAGCTTTTAATGTTTCAATTTCTTATCTGCAGAAACAGGGTGAAAGTCTTTCCAGCAGAACAGAATGTTGTAAGATATTCAGATGTTACATTAATATATCTAAGATTTCTGTATAAACCAAACATAAGTATCTTCAACTGACCCCCTCTCTGTATGCCTGAAAGTACTCTCTGACCATTACTGCAGTGGACATATGCCTTGGCAAAAAATCAGAGAAACTAAAACATCATGTACATATTATATACAACAAAACATGCAGTAAGTTGAACTGGAACATTTGATTCAGATACAGTTTGTTATGAATTTCAAAATTTCTGAGTTCATCAAGCAACCCATAGAGTTTATACTCTACTTATGGATATCAGCTGACATATTTATATTTATTTTTAAGCTGTTAAAAAAATTATGAAGGCCTACATGGAAACCTAAGTTCAACTTGCTGCACAATGGTGGATGCTGCATTGTGCCTCTAAATCCCATATCTCCCTAGCTGGTTCGTCTGGCTTTTTTCCCCTCTTGGACGGGACTCCAGTATGTTACTACCTCAAAGGCAACAGTGGACACAAATAGGATTTCCTGACATATAAAAATCTCATTCCCTCCTCTTCACAGAAGATTTCTATCCAAATATGCTACTGCAAAACATGGAAGCCAAGAGAATGCTAACAAGTTGCTTGTACTTCTCACCTACCTCCTTTTATTTTCACAGGCATTTCAAATGTTTCATTTGTGTTGCTTACTCTGCAGATCAAATCCTGTGCACTGATGCTCTGAATATTGTAGATTTCCAGTTTACTGGTGATGGACACAATCCCATTTTTGTGCTTGACTGTCTTCTGTGTAGGAGTAGAATTGAACAGGTTGCTCCAGGTGATGGTGGGCTCTGGGAGGCCATCAGCATTACAGATGACTATCACATGACCTTCAGAAATGTTGTGATGGACAGATACATTGAGACCTTCCAACACACAAATGAGACAAGTCATCACCACAGGGAGCACCTGGTCGGTCGTAAGCAGTAGTAGCAGCCTAACCATTACAAATCAGAGCAAAGCTTACTGGATTCACACTGAGCCCAATGGCAAGGAATGCAAGAAGAGTTCCTTGGGTCAGGTCCCCTCCATGACTCAATACTCCTTCCCCCATGCTGAAGTAATATACCCCAAAGATTGCACTCAATCTAAAATCCAAGTATTAAAATAATCTGTAAAGTAAAATAATTTATTGGTCCTATCTGCTAATTCTCTATCAACGGTAGGGTTTGGGAGAGCAGCTCACAGCACTGGGATTGTACCTTGCACCAAAAAGAAACTCCAGTGGGCAGTGTTGGTTTGCCCACATTCCAGCTGCGACTGATCAAAGACTTAAAAAGATTCCTCTCCTTGCTTTTCAGCTGCTACTCAAGGAGTAACAAACAACAGCCAAAACAACCACAATAATCTTGAATATGACCCACAGAGTTTTGCTCACAGCAGCAGTGCTCTGTTTCTACATCATGTTCCACCAAGGGATGCTCCCATCACTGCAATTCTTGAATCTGCTCAAGGAAATAATGTGGGTGAAAAAACACCTCTTATTTCACTAGAGACATATCCCTGCAGAGAACCTCACCAAAAACACTCAGGCAGGTATTTCCTGAGAGAGGACCAGAAGGGAAAACATTGAAGAGACACTTGTAACATCCTGAATCATCCATTCTAGTGTCCCAAAAAGTTATGCTTGTCTTGTTGAGTTCCAAACTTGTGAAATTCATTCTGTCTTCATAGGGCTTCTGAATCCTTAATCCGTTCGTTTTACTATACGTAGCTATATTATCATGTAATTCTTCTGAGTCCTTTTGCCATGTCACTTGCAGAACATCCATGGGTTTTGTCAGGGCACAGCTCAGAGTCACACTGTCACCCATCCTCACTATTGTGTGTCCAGCCTGAGGAACCACTGCAATGACAGTAAACAGTTAATTAAATGGGCAGATATCACACACATTCAGAAGCCTAATGTTGATTCTAAGGCCTGGATTACCCACAAACACAACTCCTTCAGTTACATATTGTTTCTGTGGCTTTCCCCTACAAAAATGTCCATCTCCTGCATACTCCTAGGAATCAATGAAGTTATGTTGGTTTACATTGGCTGAGGCTTTACCTTTCTTCTAAGCTACTTAAAAGACAAAAAGATTTACCAATTTTTGTACCCATATTTGCAGACTTCCCTCTTAAGTTTTACTAAATCAGCTCATGACTTCCTATTCTCAGCAAATATTCAATTTTTGTTTCCTAAGAGCTAGAGGAAGATGGAATGCATGAGAGAAGTACACACCAAGACATTATCAGAGAAGTAAACAGCAAAATGCCTTTAAAAGGATTTCTTGTCGTTTTAGAGTTCACAGCACATTTGAGATGGAAGGAAGGAAGTCCTTTTGGGATGCCCCACTCTTGGAAGCTGTCAACTCAGGCTAACAATGGTGTCCAGTGTCACTGTAGATAGGGGATGCTTCTTGTCCTTCCCATCTCTAAATGCTGCTCCAGGAGGATTTGTGTCACAACTACCAGCTGCATGTCTCTGTCTCAGCTATGTAAGAATGTAAGTCAAGCAGCACCAGCAATCTGTATTTCAACTGTGTTTGTCTCTTACTCTGCTGAAGCCTCAGAAACCTGAAACCAGTTCCCCAAACAACTTCAAGCAGGTTTCAGGAAATTCAACTTACCATTTGCCTTTCCAAGCCCAGAATACGCCAAACACAAAACCAGAGCTCGTAAAGTCATTTTGGAAGAGAAAATCTGCTTCGCCTAAAGAAAAACAAGAAGAGATGACAGATCACCTTCTGGTGATATTGTAAATTCAGGGTGCAAAAATTAACAGTAGATTTTTCATGTGAAAAAGAATGTAGTTCTGGGGTCAGACAGCAAGACTTGACAAGTTTTACTGCCCTGTTTCCTACAACTGAATTGTAGACCTGCCTGAAACTGAAGTTGGTGTTATATTCAAGAGGATACATAATTTTGCAACAAATACCTCTGTAACACACTCTACCCACTCCCACTGCTGAGTTTTTTTGCCAATGCCTGCAAAACTAGCTGAAGCATCTTGTGATCATCTTCTGTCAAGAATTTAAGCAAAGCCCAACCTTTTAAAGATTTTCACAACATTCAAAAAATAAAAGAGACAGTCAACTGAAAAGTATTTTCTATATTATACAGGTTAAAAAAAGAAGGGTTAGTAAATAAATCAATAAATAAGAGGAAGAAAAAAGTATTTAAAAACAAATTGCCAACAAACTTGCGTACACTCACAACCTGCACTTAAGTTTTAAACACACTGTGCTAAAACAACTCCTGATATAACTCTCCAGTAAGCAAGAACAAATAGAGACCAAGATGTCATACGTAGAATCAGGAAACAACATATCAGCAACAAGCCCAATGAAAAAAGTTTATGTAGTCAGATATTTGAGCACGGCTATAAGAAATCCAGCTGTTCCCACAAGCATGCAGAAATCAAGGGCCAGCATAGCAAGCAGAAGCTACCGAGTCACAGAGTTGTTTATAAAGCAGGGGAAGATGCACCGCGCCTGCAGACAAGCAGAGTTTTCAGTAACAATCCTTTGCTTCACTGCTTTAGTACCCATTAAAGCTCATAATGCACCATTGCACGTACCCGGGGTAGCTACAAGAATTCACACAATGAGGAACGAGGCTATACCGTGTAGCTATACCGGGCACAGAAAGAAAGTCCCTTTAGGTCACAACTCCAGTCACGGGTGCTGCAGGGAGTGAGGAAACAAATACCAAAACGAACAGAAAAAGAAGAAGAAGAACAAAAAAGAAAGGGAAAAAAAAAAAAAAAAAAAAAAAAAAAAAAAAAAAAGAAAAAAAAAAAAAAAAAAAAAAAAAAAAAAAAAAAAAGGCGTTAAAGACTTGGGCAAGTAAAGCGCAAATCCTTTCCTGCGTCTCCCAAAACCGCACCTCGGCGGGCTCCTGAGCCACAGGCTGTGCCGCTCCCGGGACAAACCGCCCGCCACCACTTTCTGGGAACCTCCCTTAACTTCAAAGAAATTTTCCCCCTACTGCCGTCACCCAGGTTTCCAAAGGCAGCTGCCGAGGTCCTCCCGGGCAGGAAGAGAGGACGGAGGAAGGAGCCGAGAGCCTCGGGCGGTGCCTCCAGGCTTCCGTCCTCCCGGCGGGGTCAGGCTCACCCGCGCCCGGCGCCCACTGCCCATCTCCGCCCGGAACCCTCCTCAGACACAGGAATGCGTCCGGGGAAGGCGCGGCAGGGATGGCTGCTCTCGGCCAAGTACGTGGAAACACGGGTATTCATAACAGCCCAGAAACAAATCATTTTAGGCTGTATCTCTTATATAATTGGGAGTGGTCTTTTGCTTTCGCTGCTGCCTTCCTGTTGGGTGGGGAGCAAAAGGGGCAGCAGGAGTGATACTGGAAAATCTCTGTGCTGTTTTTGTGTTGTTAGATTAGCATCTTGCGCTGATAAAACTATAACGGGTAACTTATCAGGCTTTGTTGCAGGCTTGACAGAAACAACCCGTTTCTATCTGATTAGTTAGAAACAGCATTTTTAGTGATCAGTACAGGACATTCATTGCCTGCTCTTTCTTCAGATGCTTTCATACACAGGCACACGTTCATACACTGCTCACACCACTTGCAATATTTATCTTAACAGACACTATTTTAAGTTATCATTGCTCACAGGAAAAATCAAACACCACAATTTCAACCCCTTGCCCGAATTAATTGACAAAGATGCCTACATAAACCCAGAAACTCATTCCTATTTAGGACACAGATGTGTGTGAATATTTGGAGCAATGCTACTGTGAAATACAAAGCTGTGCTTCGTGTCAGGTACATACAGGCAACATGTGTATCTGTGATTGTGATATGTGTGGAAACTGACCATGGGACAATTACAAAGACAATTCTAATAAATAACTGAGGAAGTAAAGCATGGAAGAAGGCCTTTGAACCTATCCTTTGTTTGCAATTAACCTTTATAAGTCTTAAGTTGATTTAGGAGCATTTGAATTAAAGCTTTAAGGATGTTGCTGTTTGACAGGAACTTTCTGCTTCTAGCTAAAAAGAGTTTTGCAATAATAACCTGTTGAAGTATAATTTTCGAATGTTGCTTGTAGTAAGGATCTTTGAAACTATAGCTTTAGAATATATAAAAAGGAAACATGCTTATCTCGATGCCTTAACAAAATATTGAAAAGCAGCCTGAGAAAGGAAGATGAACATCAACTCAAGGATTGATAGTTTCGACCAAGGGAAGCTGGACATAACTGCTATGAGATTTACAGTCCTCACAATTAAAAGGCAAACCCGCATCTGGAATCTGGACCTCACCAGCTGGGAGACTTCTTTCTTCTTTTGGAAGCTGGACCCCACCATCTGGGGATACTCTTTTCTGAGATACATCCTGAGAAAAACTAAATCACAGCAGGGTATAGAGTTGTTATGGAAAAATTGGGAATAGAAACTGCTGAGAAAGCTTATGAGTACTCCTAGAAATACCTGTAAGCCCCAACTATCAGTGTGCAGTTGGAGGGAAAACTTCCCCCGCTGTACCCAGCGCTGTATTGCTCATACTTTACCATATTAATTAATAAATTGATTGCTGCTTGACTATTGGCCTAGTCAAGCTTCCCATTTATAACACTGCTAAACTGTCTTAAGGAGGAAGGTGATGTTTGCATCTTTCCCAAGTCATCCCGGGCCCACCATGTGTTAACCTCGCCTGTCCTGCTGCTCTCAGTACCTTGGTGCACAAAGGAGCGCCTTTTGACCTGTAGAAATAGAAAGCTTCTGCTGTCCCCAACAGATTTGGCCCAGCTTGTGGCTGGGATCTGGAGATCAGGGCAGTGTCTCTTCCAGGTGGGTAGAGCTGTACTTGGGAGACACCTTCCCCACCACTGTGCTGGATTTATTGCTGCTACCTTTTCCCTCTGCCAGCTAACTAACCAAAGCCCCTTGGCTTTTCAACAAAATTTCAACTTTACCACTACCTTTATTTCTACCTTTCTTTTTATCTCTTAGGATAAATCACTATGTCTTAAATCACTTACATTTCACTCCACCAGCCTTGCCCTTTTTGTTCCTTCTAAAACAGGCCAGCAACTAACCCACCAGTTGTTTGAGACTAATGTAATAACACTTCACACTCTTTTTGTTTTAACAACAAAAATATGTTAGCAAGTTTCCTGTGCTCACGTGCCTTCACTATAGCTGAGGGGATTTTAGAGGGAAGTCCAGATAACTGCCCACTGCACAGATTAAAATAAATTTATCCAGCAGTGCCCTGTGCCATCAAAGCAACAAAAGGAGGGAAATCCCAGTGATATCTTCCTGCTCTTATTTCATGAAAATAAAGGGGACTTTGGAGGGATTTGAGTGATATATTACAGTAACATAACTACTGAGGTGGCAAATTGCCTGTATTTAGGCAAATGTTATTACTTGTTCAGTGGGCTGGAGCAACCTAGAGAAGAAAGAAGAAAATTATGAAAGGGTCTGCAAATCAAGAGGGCTGCTCCTTTGGAAGAGAAGCTGAGCAGGGAAAGGATGATCCTGAAATAGTAGGCAAAGACCAGAGGTAACCTCAGGGCAGACAGAGGGAAATGAAAATACTCCAGCCAAACCAGCAATAGTGGAATATTCAAATTATTTTTATATTTAGAGGAGAAAAAGGCACAAAAATCCCCTTCTACCTTATTCTATGTTTGAATGTCAACTGTTGCTTTTTACAGGAACCTGGCTCAAGTCAGCAATCTTTACCAAGCTTTATAAGGTTCTTTATACGTTATGTTTTCTGGAGCTGGTGGTAGCCAAGGTGACATGGACTCTCTGGTATTATAAATCCTTTGAAGTTAGTGAGAAAGAGAGTAAGTAGAGAGCTCTTGTCCAAAAATTCAGAGAGGTCTTTGTTCATTTTTAAAAATTTATTTAACTGTAATACACCCTGTATGCTGGTGGAAGAAGCAATTTAAAATTCCTTCTGTCATGAATGAGATTTATTCTTCATTCTTTCCTCTGCCTTCTGTGTGGACACATTTCACTGTTAATATATTTCTTCATTCTTCCCTTGATTTCTGGACTACTGACTTCTTATAAGCAGAGCCATTTGAACCACTAGCCAGCAAAACCTGTACAGGCTTAAGGAAAATATATGATACAGCTGATCCAAGCTGTCATTACTTAACAGCAGAAAGGAAAAAAAAAAAAGGGTGAATGGAGTCAGTGACATAGATTCCAGTAAAACCAAACACATTAGGTTGTACAGGATGTCTTCCGGAGGTTTATATTAGAACATCTGTTCTGCTGATTGAACTCCTGTCTGGCTCTGCTTACATCAATTAGCATATCCCTCTTAATCATCATGCTCAGGCAGTGCATCTTCAGGTTGCAAATGCTTATATGGATCTACTAGAAGGTCTAACCTGGTTCAGAGGATCTGCCACCAGCTGTCATTTTGCTGGTGATTCGACCACTTGATCACAGTCAAACCACATCTCTGTCTCTCAAGCTTACTTCTGTAAAACAAGGAAAGGTTAAATTGTTTAATTTAACCTTTAAAGGTTAAACGGTTAAAAGTTTGAGATCCTGCCAATTTCTCCAGCGCGAACTGCACAAGATTTCTCCGTAGGGAGAGTTAGACGTAGGTGGGGATAAAAGGACAAAAAATTTCTGGAGTCCATTTCAGTGTCAATCATCCATGTATAAAGGGCGACTGGATTGAGGAAGAGGAGCACAAAGGGGAGAAAAAGGCATGGAGTGGATGTGGAATTGGAAAATTGGAAGAAGAAGAATGCGACCGTGGTAGTGAAAGTTTTAGTCCATAACAGGGCAGACAGGGGTGGGTGGTGGGAGGGCACACAGGTAGTGCAGTCCCTGCTGCAGCAGGTGGTAGGAGCTGAGGAATGCATAATTGTTAAGGTGTTGTATGTAGATTTGTTTTACACGGGCACACACACACACACACACACACACACACACAGAGTGTTACCTGTTATTAAGGGGTCCTTAAGTGATTTTAGCTTTTGAGAAAAATAAAGAAAAAAGCCTAGCAATACTGCTGGGCTTGTAGTATTGTGAAACACTGTTTCCAATACAATGTGTTTTTTATAAAGCTGCTGCTGTATAAAGTAGGGTTGTGGAAGAGAAGGGCCATGAGGGCCCATGACAGGGGGCCTCAAGGGGACAAGAGGGACTGAGAGAGTAGATAAGGTTGCAGCTTATCTAGCAGGGACTTTCCTCTAGCTGCAGGCAGAAGAGGCATAAATTATGAAGTTGATGGAAGGGTTTTGAAAGGATTTTGGGTTTGGAAACTGATGAAGGGTATAGTACCGTAGAACAAACTTGTAGGGAAGACCCAGGGAAAGTTGTGTAGCTATGTGGTGATTGGATATGTTATTCCTAGGGATCTGAGTAAGTTGTTAGAAGCAGCATGGAACACGTACAATAATTAGGAGCGAAAGCTGTGTTAGCAGAACAAAGCCCAGTTGGGGGGGGTGGGGGCGGGGTGGCATCATGGGAGAGAGACAGAGAAGGAATTGCAGGCACAGTTGTACAGAGGTCTGTGTGCTATTTTGTTAAGAGAAGGGCCATTGTAAATGAGAATCTCTGTGGGGAAAAGGACAAACATGACCTAAATCTCCTGATCAGGCAGGAAGGCTCCCCCTGTTAGAAGATGTGTGATGGGGACTGGAGGTGTCATCCCCAGCTAAACCTGTGGGGATTACATTAACGCAGGGAATGACAAACGGAATTTCTTAGTAGATACTGGAGTGGTGTATTCAGTCTTAAATATGCCTAAAGGAAAATTTAGTCCGAAACAATGTTGGTGTGACAGAGCAAAAGGAAAATTGGCCTTTCTTTCAGCATTAAAATTTGGAATTGGTAAATTGGTGTTAGCATATCAATTTCCTTATACACCTGAATGTCCCATACCAATAGTAGGAAAAGATGTGTTGACTAAATTAAATGCACAAATTATGTTTGAAAAAGAAAACATTCAAGTTTCTGGCCACAGGCTCCTCTGTTACCATGCGCTGGTTGGGTTTGTCCTGAGGCTGAGGGATTGGTGCAGCACTGCAGAGGCCTGTGCCAGCTCAGCTGAACTGTTCTGTGGAAAGGCTTCACCTTGTAACTTAGCAGGGTACTTGCAGTTTAGGAGATTCGCTGTTTCACACGGGCAAAGAAGTCAACACCAGGAAAGAAAGGAGGCTATCTGTCAAACTGCTGAGCCCCTTTCTAAAAAGGAACTGAGCCTGAATGCAGCAAAGCCTTTCAGGAATTGAAGCATGCTCTATTAACTTCGCCTGCACTGGGACTACTGGACTTGGTAAACCTTTTGAACTGTTTATGCATGAAAAATTCCATTTGGCATTGGGGGTATTGACATAACAACTGGCATCCTAGAAGAGCAAAGGATGGTCAGCCTGCCTCAGGAGAGTAGTAGCAGCAGTCCTCCAAATCCAGGAAGTAAAAAGAAAATTAACCATGGGGCAGCAGCTGACTGTTTTTGTGCCTTGTACAGTTGTAGTGATGTTGGAACAAAAAGAAGGACACTGTCATCACCAAGTAGAATGTTAATGTACCAGACAGTACTGCTAGAACAAGATGACATGGAATTAAAAGTAATTAACCTGGAATTAAAAGTCACTAACCTGAATCCAGCAGTGTTAACAGCTGACTCATTATGAAAGGAACTGGCCCATGATTGTTTGCAGACCACTGAACAGGTGTACTGTTGTTGAGATGACATATAGAACTTGGAAGACATGGATTGGGAGCTCTTTGTGGACGGGAGCAGCTTTGTGAAAAATGGAATCCGAAACGCCAGTGGTAACTCAGCGTGACGTAATAGAAGCCAAAGCTATAAACCCAACATATCACCTCAGAAAGTAGAACTGATTTAATTGACAAGACCATTGGAGCTCTCACAGAATAAGATTGTAAATATATGGACAGACTTAAAATTTGCTATTGGAGTGGTCCATGCCCATGGAACTGTTTGGAAAGAGAGGGCTGTTAACCTCCCAGGCATCTCCTGTGAAACATGGACAAATAATACAGAATTGTTAGAGGGGGTGCAGCTACCTTGAAAGGTGGCATCAATGCTTTGTAAAGCTCATCAGTCTGGAAGACCCCAGTAAATACTGGAAATTGCCTGGCTGAAAAAGGAGCCAAGGAGGCCTCTGGTGGGTACGTCCTTTTGGGTTTACCTGAGAAATAACAGTATTTGGACAAGCAGGCTTCTGATTATCAGGCTAAGTATGAGAAATTGGCAGAATTGTTAGATGCTGACGAGAGTCCTGAAGGATGGTGGATTATATCCAGCTAACAAATCAAGATGCCCCAACACCTTATGAAGAAAATCTCAGGAGAAGGACATATGGTAACTCACTGAGGAATAGAATTTATGGTAGAAGCAATGAAGCCTCAGGTTTTGAACACAAGAATAACTGGTATCATAAAAAGCATTGTTAAAAAGTGCCAAACACTTAAAGAACAATGCACATCAAATTAGATAGCCTACACACACACCTGTGACTGTTAAAAAAGGAAATTGTCCAGAAGACTATTGGCAAATAGTTTTGCTGAGCTGCCATGATAAAAGGGCCACAGGTATATATTGGTACTGGTAGATACCTTTTCAGGATGGCCAGAAGCTTCTTCTTAGTGTGCTAACAAAGCTAGTAAAGATTTGGTGAAGGAAATTGTCCTGAGGTTTGCAGTATCAATAAGAATGTCACCAGACAGAGGTTCACATCATTGCTGAAATATCAAGAGCCCAGCTAAAATGTTAGGGGTAAAGTGGGGCTTGCACACTCCATGGAGACCTCAGTTGAGTGGGAAAGTAGGAGATATGAACCAGCGTCTGACAGAATATATTCAATCCCATGGGCAGGTGTTGTCTTCTCTCCACAGATACATTTATTTTGCTGGCAGCATCCATGATACTGGACATCACAGCTCATCCATACCAACCAGGAGGCTACCACAAAACTTGGACTGAAGAGCCTCTCCAAGAAAAGTGGAAGGGACCATATCAAGTGCTGCTAACCATCAATACTAGGTGAAGGTGCAAGAAGTAGATTTGTGGCTCCCCAACTTACGATGGTTAAAACAACTCTTTGTACTTATTGTGCTGATCTTACTCATGCTCTTGATCACTTGTTCCAATACATACTGCTGTACAGACTAGGCCAATACAGTAAGTGGATATGAGACTTTGAAGAAATTATATTAAAGTCTCAAAGGGGCAATTTTTTTACCAAACAAGTATTTACCAAACAAGTATTATTATGAATAAACTGATGTTTATAATATGATTTGTTGTTATTAGGAATTAATTGTTGTTGACTATGTAACCTAGCATACTGCTTGTATAATTTATTTCCCAGTTTTTGGTGACACAGTGTCTTGGTTTAAAAGACAAATGTCTGCCAAGGAAGGCGTGAACCTTCCTGGAATGCAAAGATGACCCCTCCTTCAAAATTATTGTAACTTCGAAATTACAGAGCTTTGAGGCAAAAATACAGGAAAGGAAATAACAGTTCTTTACTAGAAAATATGTATGTGTGTAGATGTGTAAGAGAGCAGAACAGACAACACCACAGAAACAGAAGTTTCACACCTGCTGAGTGCCGTGTTTCCCCTCTGGTGTAGTATGACACAGCTGGCAGGGGAGGAGACAGAGAGCGTACCATGGTCTCCTCAGCCGGCACCGGGAGGGAATGAAGAAAATTGCTCCTTTTGCAAACTCAGGGGCAGCGTTCGATCTCAGCACTACCAAGGAGCAGCTGGCAGAAGCAGGGGAAGCCGGCAGATTCGACCTTGGTGCCGAATTGCAGCGTAGCAGTGTCCTGGAGCCGAATGCACAACTATCCCACAGCACCGCGGGTGTCCCACAGCACTGCGCGACCGCTCCCTCTGCTCCGCAGAAACGGCAGGAAGGGGGGAAGGACTCTTCCCCTGCAGTGAAGTCTCGGGCAGAGCCCAAAACTTCTCACACAACATCCCCAGTGTTATAAATAAATATGTATTTGTTGGCTTTTGCTATGATTTATTGGCTTTTACAAATTATATTGCTATAGTAGATTTTGTAATCTCTTTTTAACTGCTTTTAATAGAGAATAATTTGTCAGCCTTTTATGGTTGCCGTAATCCCTGCGTAGATTGTATATTTTAGTGTGATAAAATATAGTTTAGGCTTTTGAAAAATATTAAAATAGAGGCTATGTGCTGTGTATTATAACATTAACTTTTGTGGAAGTAATTGTTGCGAAATAATAACTAATATCTTTACTTTTGTAACTAACTAACTAACTAACATAGTGAAATAGCTAATATTGATTGAAAGTACTTGTAAAAATGGCTAAGATGTCTGTGTGATAAAATAACATTGAAAAGAACCAGGCAAATAGCACCAAAATAGCAAGGAAGAATCTACCATTGACTCTTTGGCTATCAATAACTGTCAAATCACAAACCAGGGGACTGTGAGAAATGCTACTCTTTTCCAAAAATGTAGAAAGGTTTATAAAAACCTTATCAAAAACACAACAGAAGACTGAATAGAGAAAACACTTCTGCACCAGGAGCAAAGGATCTTTCCCACCATGTTCTCAACCAAACAATGGAGGTTTTGCCTTTAACCCTTTAGCTCCTCCCAAAGTTCTGTCCATCGACTCCTTTGCTCCTTTGCTGTCCAGTGGTGGAGTTAACTTCCTTAAATATTGATTGGAAGTCAGATGTTGTTGTCGGTTGTTGTTGTTGTGACAAGTCAACCGTCCCAAACCCAGGCTGTTCCCTGATAGTAAAACATAAACTAAATCTATAAAACTTCTCTAAACATATATACATCATGTTTGCCTTTTAATTGTAAGTCAATCATCGCATTACTCATCTATTACAGCACCTTCTGAGAAAATAAAATATAAGGCTCTCAAAGTCACATCTGCATTGTGCCACTGTAGTACGCTTACTGTACTCTTAAGACGATCAGGTCAGGGCTAAACTAAAGAATTCGTGGAACTAAGGTAAAGAATTCCCAGAACATGTGAACTCAGAGGAGTTATGTATATGCATAATCTTCATGAATATGCATTTGACCAATGCCAGGAAAAACTTTATAAGAAGAGTTGTTATAGTTAACTGTGTGCATCTGGCTATGGCTACGCACACAGTGCTGTTACTTTTGCTTTATCCCTTATTAAATTAACTTTAAAAAGTGAGCCTTGTTTCTCACATCCAGCCTCCCAAACTGTGAGGGGGAGAACCCATGCCCCCATTCAAAACTCCCAAACCCCTAAATGCTTCTGTTGGAATGCCAGAGGTACCAGACACCTCCCTTTGTGTCTTAATTGCTGTATATTCACTGAGGAAGCTGCCCCCTTCCCCTTCCAGCATCCTCCTGGTAAGACTAGGAGGAAATTCACTGAGAAACCTAAATCCAGCCCCCACAAGAAACATGGAGATGAGGCCATACCTTTTCCCTTGCTTCAGCAGTCTCCTAACCACTCAGTTGGAGTACCACTGGTTACTGTCTCACAGTACTGAGCCTGCATATTTTCTTTCCACAATTTCCACTTTCCTGTAAAAAAAGTTAACTTTGAAAAACAGTACTTAAACATCATCTTGTGTTATGTTTATACACATACATTTGATGGCTTCCAATCAAAACCACAATGGAAGAGCACACACGCATTGACGACAACCATGAAAAAATACACAGATAAATTCTCTACACACTTAATTTCAGAAAACTCTAATTTGAAGAATACCAAGTTGCAGCCCTCACTGTAACCCGCATGCATGCAACATAACAGATTTCAAGGCAAACTGAATTAGCATGAGATTTTCAGAACTTGAGGAATGATTGTCCTTTAATGCTGAGCAACTCTTGCTTAAAACATGACTTGAGATTAATTTCTAAAGGTCCCTTGGCCAAGAAGCCTGAGGTTACTTTCTAAAGGTCCATTCACCAAGAAGCTCAGCTGCATAAAATCCTGCTGTGTGAAGAGGCAGCCCTGGGCACAATTTGCCAGAGGAATTTGGGCAGTCTGGCACACCAAGGTGGTTGTGTGCACACTAGAAGGGAACATGTAGTGGCTCTATCATGAAATCTGTACCTTCCAAGTACCTCAGCCAATGGAGAGGGCAGAGGGTGATGAAGCCAGGAAATTAGGATAAATAGGAGGCTGTACTCTTCAACAATTTGAGAGACCCCAGGGGAACTGTCGCATGGCCTTTCCCTTCATTTGAATAAAGTTATAGGACATCTCTGTCTTCTTTTGGACATTGTTATGTATATTATATGTAATTTGTGCTGATAGAATATATATAAAGGAATAAAATATAAAACCTTAAAATCACACTAGCAAGGGAAAAGGGGATTGCTTCACAGGGTGGCGAACCCGCAGCTGGCAGCCGAGGAGGAGGTGTGTCATTAACACACGAAGTGAACCTAGCCCAGACACCAGATGGGCGTTCTCACTGGCAGGAACGAGAGAACGCCCAGCGATGATGGCGCATGAAGATGTTCATCTCAGACAGACAGGACCATCAAGGACATACATCTGCATGCAGATTCGGTAACTGAAGAGTGAACACATCAGTTCCTGGACGAGATTTTGTCCAGCACAGGACAGAGAATAGAGGCAACTTGAATATGAAGAACCCTGAGGAGAGACAAAGGGACTACCACCCCGGGCAAGAAAAAGGGTATAAGAACGGACTCTGCCAAGCGGCGTTCATGAACTGTGGGGGATTCAGTGCGATAGAGGCTGAATCTGTGTTCGCCCACCTTCGATCCTGGGGTCGGTGCTGTCCTTGATTCTTGGCTGTGGGACTGTGTATCGGTTGCAAATAAATTTCATTTTTATTTTTATTAAATTTGCTGGATCAATTTTTACCTGTAACAGACATAAACCTCATAAATCATTAATTAATCTGCACATCCTCTAGCAGTGCACTGTCTTTTATTCATCACTGGCCAGCCTTGAAGTGTGGAGAACAGACTTGGGAATCTTTCCACATTCCTTTCCCTGACCCTTTGAAAGACCTCTTTCTCCAGGAGAGGAAAGAAGAACTGATATCCAGTGCCCAAGTTCCTTCATCAGTCCCTTTTGTGAGAAACAACTGCTCACTTTGAAAATTAAAAAAAAATAATTTATTAAACCTTAACAAAAATACAACAAAGGACTACATAAGGAAAAAGTTACAGCGCTGGGAACTGCCCTTGTGGATACCATGTGGCATCTTCAAGATGGATGCTCAGTCTTTTATACCCCTGGGGGTTGCATCAGCCAGCCCTGGCCCCTCCCAAAGTCTGTCAGTCATCTCTTCTTTGCCATTTATCAGTGGAGACTGCTTTCTTGAAACTTGATTGGGGATCAGTTGTTGCCATGCTGCACCCCCTAAGCAACAAACTTTTCCATTCCCAACTGCCTCAGGTAAGGGACACACATGCATGCCTTCTCTGTACCTGTCCTAGACAATCCCGGCTGTCTGATGGTCACAATACAGAGAGGGGGGAAAGGGAACTATGGGGAGAACAGAGGACATCTAAACTACAATAACATAACTATACATCACTAAAGCTTTTCTTAATATTCTTAATAGTTATCCTTTAAATGTGAGAGCCAGTATCTCATTATCCATCTATAACACTTTCAACATCTCTTCCAGCAACCACAGTCAGGGTCTGCTGCTAAACAACCCTGATAAAGTAATTTCATATCATGGATGATATGAAATGGTTGTAATGGTGGTTGTAATTTATTGATGTCAGAGATGGGGGTTGTTAGATACCGAGAGACTATCTGAAAGTCCAAAGAAGAAAAGCACAGTGCTGATGAGTTGATATTTTAATGGAAGACTCACTGGTGGTGTTTTCCTTTCAGGGAGTGGATTGGGGATCTCTCCAACTAGTGAATTGAAGAACTTAAATCCAACAGTAAAATTCTGTTAAATAGGGCATTCCTTTATTACAGTGCTGGAGACAATGCTGGAAATTTTTTGCCATGAGCATGTCCCATGAGACACAGTTCCCTGGGGTTCAAATACACTGTCACACTTCGGATTTCCTTACAGCTACTCCCAGAGTCTGCCCAGCCATTACATCCATGGTGTCTTCTCCGATATTGTCTTGGTGTGTAGCAGGGCTGCCATATTATGCCATCCTTTACCCGTTATTGCTTTGATTAGGAGGCTTTGTTACTTCATCAGAGGGTCTTTGTTATTGTCTTCGTCACCTGCCCTCTGGATGACCCTTTCATGTTGGCAGCTCCCAGCACATGTGTGATTCACTTCTGCTGACCCCTAATTTTTTATTTTACTGTACTAAGTCACTGCTGAGATGCATTTACCTTAAGTTAAAGATAACCCAGAACTCCTCTTACCTAAGCAATTTCCTATTGAATTTGCTTCCACAAAACAAACCTCTATTTATTAAGTTTTCTTAGGTGTATAGGTCTATGGAGTTATTTCCTGCATGTGAAAAATATGTAGTTTTTTTGGCTGACTATTTGCAATTTTAAAATGAATATTGTATGTGTTATGTTAGAAAGTTATGCTGTATTAATTTTCTTAAGTAGTGTGTTAAATATAGTTTTAGGTTATAACATAATGTTAAAATAGAAACTATGCTATGTAAGATGTTTTTTAAGAAAGGAATGAGGTACTCTAAATAGCAGCCACAGGACACCTAAATCTTTCAGAGAAAGAGAATTTATTGCTCTTTTATCAGGAGAAACAAACTTCTTCCCACCTTGCTCAGTCATGAAGGCGCGGTTAGGATTAAGAGGAAGAAGTTGATGATGACCAGACAGAGTCCTTTGTTTGAATGAAATTTATGCATGATGTATGAGATGTTTGATTATGCAACAGGCTGTTGTTTTTAAGGGTTAATCCTCTGTTAACGAGTGTCCTTTTTCGGGTTTATTTTACCCAGAGAAAGGTACCCGGATGTCTGTAACTCTTTGTTCTTATTGTCTCGTGTTGTCCTAATCCCAATTGTTCAAATTTTTATTACTCTATTACTATTCTTATAACCATTTTATTTCTATTAAACTTTTGAAATCTTAAAAACGAGTGATTGGTGTTTTTCACACTGCAGGTTCAAGTTCAGCTATTTCTTAATTTTCTTGGGCTTTTAATCTTGTTCTACTGACACTAAGTTAAACACAAATTTAAGTAAAAAACCCCCACATAAATTCTTTAGCTAACTAGGGCATGACTTCTTATAAAGTTCAGGGGACTTCGAGATTCTTGGCTAAATGAGACATAATTCCTTTTCACTAGGTGCTTACCACAGACAGTGCTCTGCACTGAGGCTGCACTTGAAAAGCACATCTCTGAAACACCTCATGTAACTACACACAGAGGAAGGGAGGGAAGCTTTCCCAGATCAAGCCCTTGATCTTTTTTCTTCCTTTTCCCCAAATACTAGTCATGGCCAAGTTCTGTTGGTCTTGGCCCATCCACAGCACAGTTCCTTCTGCCTGACTGCTTGTGAGACATCTAAGAGCATCCTGGGACATGTACCCTACTGACTGGCTGGTCCGGCTCGGACCCTGCTGGCCCTCACAGGCTCACCCGTGCTTGCTCCGGGTGCCACACCAGGGACACACAGGCCCTGACCCTGGCCCAGGCTGCTGGCTGACACGGCCTCTCTCGCTCAGGACACCAGGGACACACAGGCCCTGACCCTGGCCCAGGCTGCTGGCTGACACGGTCCCTTTTGCTCAGGACTCCCTAACTGCTGGCACCTGGGCACACAGGGTCTCTGCTTTCAGCCCCCCCTACATACATGCACACCAGCTGGGGTGTCTCTCACCCAAGAAAAGAGTTAGAAATGGAGTTTAATGAGAAGGCATTTCCACTGCCTCTTCCATGCCTTTTCACCTAAATAACTTTTATTTATCCGACTAACTTTTCTGCTGCACCCTCCAAGGCAGGGGTGCAGAACATTAAGCAGTTTTTCCTGATCGTTGCTAGAGGGACACACGTTGTGTCATCCACCGGGTGTGGCCGTCCCATGGAGCAAAAACACGGCAGGACAGAGACTCCTAATGGAGGATGTGAATAATCACTTGGGTGTTTGTGTTACCTCGTTTCGGTAAGGGATGTGTTGGTCTTTTGGTGTGTGCAGGCTCAGAGAGGCTGGCTCACCTAGGTCTTGCTGTGAGCCTGTCGTCTTTGCAGGAGTTCTGGGTGCACTGTGTATCTTCTGCCTGGGAAAAAAACCACACTGTCAATTAGTCACAGGATGCTTAGTGTATAGCCCTTGTCATTTAGAGTGAATTGTGCTACTTTAAAGATGCTGTTACTCGCTGGGTGGGTTTCCAGAATACATATATAAAAATACCAAGAAGAAAGAGAAAAGCAAATTGCAAGGTGAACAGAGGCAAGATATCTCATTTGCAAGAAAAGGGAAACTATTCTTACTTGTTCCTTCTGCAGTTATTTAGTCTCATTACACAATATATGAAGACTGGTAAGAACAACACAGCTGTTAATATCGATGTGATGATGACTGTGCTCTTCTGAACATCCGCAGAAAGAAAACAGTAAGTTCATACAGAACATGAAGTGATGCCAGTATGTTTCTGCTCTCCTCTTTCAGGGTCTAGGACCAAGAGTGCAGCATTCAGAATTTTGTGCTCATTTATTCTTTGAAGGAAAGAAAGGAACAGTGTAGCAATATAACTGTACCAAAGATGAGGATTATTTTATGTTTTTAAATAAATACTGATAATGTCTCATGCTTTCCTGGTATCAGGTTGTATCAAAACCCAGAACTTTTGATCTATTTGTGTTTCTTTTTCTAAAAGATGGTTTATCACAAGAGAAGTGTCCCATCCTTCCTGACATATATCCTCCAGCGAGATAGTCTATGTGAAATGTTTTTCCCAGCATTTGTCTGCCAGGAGCCTGCTCTGCTGGTATCCCCCAGATGTGTGTACTGCTGCTCTACATAAACCATTCTGTACAAGTGTAGGCATACTGTGTATGCAGAAATGTAGATATTTATTCCATCTATATATGCACACATCCACCACACACATACACAAAGGCACCACAGGGAGGAATCTTCTGAAAGGTTTCAAATCCTCACATCTTCATCTAGCTTGAGATCTGGCCTCACAGAAAGTTGTCTAGCAAGACTTGTGTAAGTACAAGCTGCCCTCTCACAATTGCACCTCCTTCCCTAAGTGCTCCCCACATGTTACACATCTCCATACAGCTGCAGCCCACCTTCCCTTCCTTTTTCCAGGTGAAGTGCCTTTATTTTCCTTCCTTGTGGGTGGTCGAGGAGGCAGAACAAGGCGTGGAGGTGGCTGGTAGAGAAGGTAAGTCTGCTTGCCACCGTTACAGTTCTGTTGATGTTCTGGATATGGTGTATTTGAGGCCTCTCCTCCAGGCCTCTGTCATCCAGCTGTGTGATGTTGGGGGCAGACTTTCCTGTTGCTGAGCCCACTGATGTGAGGAGATCCTCAGCAGGCAGGAGGGAACGGAATTCCACTGTGAGCTCAGAGATTGCTGGCAGCAAAAAGAGAAGATGCTTTTTACACTCTGTGGTGAGTTTACAGTCAAAGCTGGGTGGGTTTCTCTCTCTGTACAAGGCCTTCACTTCCCCTGAGGAAAGTGTTGCCTAGAAAATAGAAAGGATCTTCCAAAAAAAAGTTAAAGTGAACATAAAAGCAAATCTTTACTTGAAAGCTTTCAGGTACACAATATGGTGAAAACCACACGTGGTACAGTGATTCTACAATTTTTATAAGGTCAATTGATTAATATTCCTGTCATATATTGTTTAATACATCAAAAGGACAGCTGGTTAGGTAGTAATTCTGGTATGGCAATCTGGACACTATCCACCAAGGAGATGCTGCTTCATTGAAAATCTCCGTGTGGTGGATAGTATAATGACATCCCCACCTTCTGAGTACATCAGACCCAAACTGAGTGCCAGAAAGAGAGAAGGTGTTAGTGGAAAACTTTGGATGTTGAGGCACATCTCTTTGCTGAAGGAGCCATGATGGAACACATTGAAAATGCATCTGTAATAAGAGTCATCCTCAAATGTGAGATTTTGGAGGGTGATAGCTGAGGCCTTGGGGGTTGCTCTAGTGAAAGACAGCTTCTTCTGAAATGACCTGTCAGCCTTAGCCCATGTATTGGGCTGTAGGTGGCCATGTTCTGGAAGGAAGTCCCATTTCTCTTCTGCCAGGTAACTTGCAAAACATTCATTGAGAGCAAGAAGTTGCAATAGAAATTTGCCTCTCGCCCAAGGGCGGCTACGATGATGGTATCAGATCGGATGGGTTCCTTCAAAGCTAGGAAAAAAGCGAACCCCCAAATCAGGGCAGGAGGAAAAGCAATTGACTCAGAGAAGGCCATAGTGCTTTGAAACATCCGGTCACATTGTTCTCGTCTTGTGGAGCACTGGAATAAGGAACTCCACCACAAGGCTATGGGGCATACCGGGAGACCTCAGGACACCCTATTGTCACAGGTGGCCATCACATCTTTATCCTTTGCTGTACAATTCCACGGAGAGGAGGAAGGCAGCATGGGAACAGAGGGGAGGCAGGCTCTTTAGCAAGCACAGCAACCACCCACCAAAAACAGCTCTTGCCCCTGAGAGCACCCCTGCTTCCCTCTTGCCAGCACCTGCAGGGCTGTGGGAGGCAGGGCAGCCCAGGGCACCCCACAGCCAGGAGGCAGCACAAGGGGCTGCAGAGGGATGTGCCCTGCTCCAGCCTCTCCCCAGAGGAGTGTGCGCCACCCGGACATGTATGCTGGAAATGCAAACCTGCTCCATCCCCTGTGCTGAGGAGTTCAACAACACAACAAAGACAGGGAATATACAGGCAGATCATGTGGCTTGTGAGCAAAGTGCTCTGTGCTCTCTGTGACCAAACCTTACCCAATTTGGCTGCAAGCCCAGCTTACTAGCTACTGTCCCAGTCACCAAGTTGCATATTTCAGTGAGCATAGTGTCTCTCTTCTTGCTAGGAAAGGTGGTGGTGCTCCAGAGTTAAGCTGGGGTGGGGAAAGGATTCTCCACTCACCCATCGCTGGTTCCACTCACTGGCAGCCTCCACAGAGCAGCAGGTGGCAGATTTCAGCCCAGAAGAGCAGGGAGAAGATCATTGTGGGGCAAAGTAATTGCACAGAAAAGCTCATCCCTTTCCTCACTTCCCTCAGAGGGCAGCTGGGATGTCTAAAGGGAATACAGAAGATTTTGTCTTCATTTTTCAGAGTGCTCTTCAGTGACCAATCAGCAGCACCATTGTCAATCATTGATCAACACTCGTTGCCAGAGGTGAAACAGAACAGGAGCCACTTTGTTCTTTCTTTGATTTCCTTTCTCTCCATCAGCAAACCCTGGTGATGTCCCTTGTTCACCCCATCCTGCCAATCTCTGCTGTGAGCTATTGAAAGTATTTGTAACTCTCAAGGTGTGAATTTGCAGTCTTCCTGGTATGTATGGGAGGTGTCTGATGGAGAGGGAAGAAACAAGGGGACAGAGGCCCCGACAGACCCTGCTCCCTTTCTCTTTTGCAGGAAAGGGATGGTGGGCAGGGAAGTGCTGCCTGTGGATCACTGCCTCTGAGGCTTGCCAGTCACCATGCTGGGTGGCAACGCTGGAGTCCTCTTTCCTCCCTTGGATCTGGCACAGAGGAGTCACGAACAAGAGCAGGAGATGATTCTCCATCAGGAGGGCAGTGTGGAGACACCAGCAGGTGTCAGTGCTTTGCCACAACTCACAAGCAATCTACTTTATGAAAATAGCTACATTCCTATAAACAAGGAAGGCTTAAGGCAAATTGATTTATTTAAACTGAAATGTAGGCCTGGGTGTTTAGGATGAGACACAGGCTTTCTGTAATTTATCTAAAGGATAATATCAAATAAAATATTCTGATTGGGAAAAAAAAAAGAGTTGGTGGTTATTGGGGTTTTTTGTTTGTTTGTTTTTGTTTTGTTTTTTTACTAAGAAGTGTAGGGGATTTTTCTGTAAGGTTTTCATCTTAGCCTCTCATGTACAATTTCAAGTGCTCTTTTATTAGACAAAGAGGTTGTCTAATAAAACCACCTTGTGGTGGTTAAGGACCACAGCTTCTGACATGTTATGAAATTTAAAACTCTGTATTGTATAGGGGTCTCAGACTAAGGATCCTTTCAGGCTTCCCAGAAATTTCAGGTAGCTTTTCTCAAAGTTGAGCAGACTGCAACAGAGTCCATCCACAGAGTTGGACTAGTATTCAGTGCTCCTTTCACACATAGCTTTATATGTCCTAAGGTGAAAAGCAGCAGAGCTATGAGAAGGCCCTTTGTATGGCTTCCAAAAACATGAGCAATTTCTGGTGTACTGAGAGTGAAAACAAAAATACACATGACTTGTATCTGGCTGGCTTGATAGTCTCATTTATAAAAGATAAAAATACAATAAATTAGTGCAATTCTCTAGTTTCAGCTGATTTCCAAAGGCTCAGTGCTGAAAACTGAACGAAAAACAATAGGTTATATTTTCTTCCATGTCTGATTTAATAAGAAAATTTACTGGTGTGGTATTCAGATGAATCATTCCCCCAGGGTCACACAAAAGAGAATTGATGAATGATGCTTTCAAAGGTCTATAACCAAAACAAAGTTTCTTTTCACTGAACAAACTTAGTCCCATGCCTCTGCCAGCATTGGTTTCAAAAGAAGAATATTTTTCCTATTTCAGCCAGTGCCTGTAAAATATCTAAGACAAACATTTCAGCTACTTTTCAAAATCACATCTTCTGCCAGAGCTGTTGGGGTCAATTTGCTTGCATCTTACTGCTCTCTTAGAACCAGGAACCCAGTATCTAGGCAGAGAAAAATACCAACATAATATACCTCTGAAATAGCCTGGCATGCCAGAACAGAAGCATGGACATTTTATACAGCCTGAAGAGACTTTATTTTATCTATCTCAACTGTTTAAAAGGATGCTTACATGAGTTAATATCTTAACCCAAACCGGCTAATGTCAGGGTCAAAGGATCCCAAAGTTGAGAGATGCAGGCTACATTTGCTTTATAAAGAGAGACACATAACCCAAAACCAGTTTTATCTAAGTAAGAGGCAAGCAGGAAGGTGGCATTCCCTCTTGCCCTTTTTTCATCAGTTAGGAGAAATTATACCCTGCATCAATACTAGTTGTCCTGAGGCTGGACAAAATGCAGTAGCACATAGTGGTCAAAGACGAGTTGGGTGAGACCGACAACTGCCCAGCTTTAAAACAGGAAAAATCCTGTGCTTTTTTTGTTTGTTTGTTTTTTATTTTTATGTTTTTGTGGTGGTGGTAGTAGTAGCTCAGAACATTCCTGTAGAATTTATTTTAAAAATATGGTCTGCTTCCATTTACTTACAAAGTTAATCTGTTTCATATTCCTTGTATTGGAGCAGAAAAATAAAGCAGTCCACTTCACTTAAATTTGCTTGCATCCTAACAGTTTTATTTCTATTTCTTATTTCAAGCTCCGTTCCAATTTCACCTACCACTTCCACCTACAGCCATGCAGGGCCACATCAAGAAAAAGGTGTTGGGGATCAAACCCACCCATTTATTAAAATCACACATTTATTAAAACAAATACTAGGTATCTGTATAAACCGATTCGAAATATAACTTCCAAGGAATTCTTACAAATTTTTAACAGAAGTAACTGGACAGACATGCACAAGCTAATTACAAAGAAATCTCAGCAGTGAGGATGTTCATCATTCATAATCAAAACTTCTGATTCCCTCAGTCATGCTTTTGTTTGTTCCACAAAAGATGGTTTATATCTATTTCATATTCTTTTTTTGCCCCATAGCTATCAGCCACTTAATTATCCATAGTCTGTATTCTTGCATTCATTTCATTGCTACGTGAAATCAAACACCACAGCAGTAGTACAGAGAATTTTATGGTACTGCATCTTAGCAGATGGCTTTGTATAGCATGAAGGTAAGTACAGGTATTGGTTTTAAGTGTTCTGTGACTGGATGTCATGTTCTCATTCTAATTTCATGAATGAAAAATAAATCTCGTACAGAAATTTACTTGTAAGCTGTTGCATCCCTCATCCAGCTGCTGGATCAATCATGCTCATAATCAGAAACCTCTAAAAGCTCTAAACATTTCTCCATTCAGTGAAAAAGTAAAAGAAACTACAAATCCAGACATGAACAGATACTTTCATGACTCCAAGCCCTGCTTTCCCACACTTCAGACGATCAGCTTGTAGAAAACAATAAGAGATAATCACTACCATTTTCCTGGGTTTGAATAGATTTCTCACTGGCATTGTGCCTTTCTCTCTTCCCTCAGGAAATCCTTTTCTTTACCCATGTCTAAACTCCCCATTTCTGCAAGTGATTTTTTTTTTTTATTTAAAAAAAAAAAACCCAACAAAACAAACAACAAAACCTTAAACACTAGCAGAAACCTCATGTTAAAACTCAAACTGCTCTAAATTGCAAGTGCAGAGTTTGCAGAATGGCAAGGGCTGAGGCCACACAGCCTGCTCAAGAAGGGTGCCAGGGGCTTTCCATCCCATTCCCACCCTCCACAAACCCAGGGGAAATCCTTCTTCCCCAGCCTCTTCCCTCATCGAGGAAGAAACGAAGCAGCAATGGTGGAAAAGTCTGGACAAACCATTGCTTCCTCCTCTGACAGTTAGGGGGCTATGGAGAAAAAACCCCAATTGTAACAGCTGCAGCCAGTTCCTCTTTCCCCTCAATCACCAACTGTGCTATTTCTAGGCATTAGGGGGGTTTAAAAGAAGTATTTTATAGCAAAAAACCAGGTTTACTCATTCTCAACTCACTTTCATATTAGTTCACTTGGCTTTTTGACTACAATTTAGTGATTCACGTGGGATGCCCATTTGAAATACATGGATGAGGAAATACCAGATTGCATGCATTTACTCTGGGAAGCCAGAATGAGAGGAAGCAGCCTGCACTGGTGGCTTCCCACAAGACCAGCATGAGCCAGGTGGGCTCATTTCTCCTTCTCTAAGTCAAAGACTTCATGAGCGTACAGTGCAATTCAGGGAATTACAGGAGATTACAGCTCAGATCTGACTCACTGCTTAGAAGCAAAGTGTAGTCAGAATAGGGAGCACTCCTTGCCCTGCATTGGCTCTTATCTGCCCACATGGAAATAAATAAAGCACCCACCTCCTCAGGCCTACCAGCCTTTTGCTTCTCACTGCTCTCACCTGCCACTACACCAGGACACAAACAAAATGCACTGGACAACCTACTAACCCTGCAACTACCCTTTTATTGCCCTGCTTCATCCTGCAGCTCGGTGGGATGCCAGGAAACACCAGGCAGCTGTGATAGATCAGGTATATTAAGAAGAGGGCTGTGAAAAGCCCTGAGAAAGAAGGAAACATTTTTGTGCCTTTTACATTGCTTTCCAGGAGAGGTTACTGGAAATTGAACTTGGCACTTCCTCATGACTCTTGGTTTGAAGCCTGTTACTCCTGGCACCTGGGTTATAAGTTCAGGCTGGCTGCAGTCTTGGCCTGATCTCTTGTGCCCTTTAGGGAACAAGTTCAACATCTGAAGTTCAGAGCAGTGTGCTGGGCTGTTCCACAGGCTTTCTATAGCCCAGCTCCTGGTAAGGGGCACATTTGGTCCATCAGCAACACTTTTCAAGCCAGCAGCCTTGCAAAATGTTGCCTTGTTTCAGACAATCCCCCATCCACTTTTGAGTTTGCAATGTTAAAATATCAAAGAGTAATCAACGTTAAAAGGCCCAAAAATACAGGAGTTCCACTAAATGCATCCACGCAGCCAGCCTGAGTTTCAAATAAATACTTTACATTTTTTTCTTATGAAACAGAGTATTATAGTCTAATAAAATAAATATATATTATAAATTGTCCCTTTTTATATTTATCTTGGAGAAAGTCACGGGAGGTTTTCTTGGAAGCTTGAGGTGCCATTTGAAGAGTTTCTCTCTTGCATGTGTAGTTCTCAGGTGTTCAGTGGCGCACCAAGGCTGTGGGACACTGCAGGAGCCCACCTGCTTGCAGCTCCGTACTGCCTGCACTTCTTGGCCTTGGTGCAGGCAGGAAGTACCTGATGAAAGAGAGGTTGTTGTGTTTATCTCTTCAAAATATATGGATGTTTTAAGTGTGAGGGTAAAGATCCTGGATATTTGTATTGCCAAGTGAGTCCTTGCATCTCTTTGTGAGAGCAGACTAGAATTTTCCCCTTGCAATCCCATCAGCAGTCTTCAGGTTGGACCTAGAGGTATAACACTAAGACATAGGTTGCATTTCCTCCACTGCTTCTTTTTCTCCAAAATGTTCACCAGAATCCAGGGTGCACATGCTAGGTATGTACTGCAAGGAGGATGAGGAGACTTCACAAAACTGGACTGATTTTCTGAAACTATGCCACTTCACCTCAGTTTATCTCCACCTCAAGCTTGTATCCTGCACTCTCTGCACTAGGATAGCCTTGGTGTACAACCAGCAGTGCCTCAGCCCGTGCCCCACCCTGGCACCCTGGGCTTCCCTCACAGAGGCACGGTTTTCCTCTAAGACCACATTTTGTTTGAGGCCCATCCTCAAAGTTGCTGCCTTCGTGAGCTGCTGAGGGAGGTTGTGCTGAGGGAGGTTATTTTAGGAGCTGCAGAAGACCCGCGCAAGGGTCTGGCCTCTGCTTACGCAACTATTATGTGCACAGTGAATGTTTTCCAGCTGCCAGCACTCTTGGGCACATGTAGGCTGGCTATACACAATCAGGTCTCCCCTTCCCAGCTGTCTGGTGGGGGCTCATTCCTGTGTGCCGCTCCAGCCCAGTTTCAGCCTGGCTTGGGCAGTGTGCAGGCAGCCCTGGTGTGGCTGGGCAGAGCCAGGTCATGGTATTGAACTCCAAGACCTGTGGGGGTGAATTTGGCAGCACCCTAAGGAAAGGCAGACCTACCCAGCAGGGCCAGGTTGGGTTTCTCTCTGGGTCATGTAGGTGCCTGAGGCAGCGGTAGAAGAGGCAGGTAAGAAGGAGAAGGGAGGTCAGGGGGACTAGGACCCCCAGTGCAATGGCAATGGCCGGTGCCATGCTGCTGTCTGGACCTGTGGGGAAAGCAGCAGGTACTCAGTTTGTGCAAGAAGTAAAAAAAAACCAAAAATGTGAAACCCATTTCAAGCATCCCTTGGCCATTCCCTGGGGTGAAATGGGGTGGATAAGAACACTGGGAGCACATTCCAGCATGATGCACACAAGTGGCATTGCCAGCAGACCTGTGCTTGTTCTGATGTTAAGGTCAGGCATGTAGAAACCAGCCCCTCTGAGCTACCCAATGCTTGGTACCAAGACAAACCAAGTCTTGGTTTGTCACGTTACGTGACAGGGAAACCTGTCATAAATAGTCCTTCACAGAAACAGGGAGGCTGGGGCACATCATGGTGGGTAAGGGGACCTGAGGAGCAGTAGGACATTATGTGCCATTGGCCAGGGCATCTGGATGTTCCATGGCACCTCCTTCATCCCTCCCAAGTCCAGCCACAGCTGGTCTTCCAGGTGCCTTCCCCACCTTGCAACCCTCTGAGGAGTTTTCTGATTCTGCCCCAGGAGGTGCTTCCCAATTTCTGCCCTACTCCAGAGCAGGAGCCGAGTTACATACTGACCCTGCTCCAGGCTGTCTGTGGGAAGGACCAGGGTCACATTTAGAGAAGGGTGTTGGATCATGCAGGTGATGGGGTACTCCTGAAGGATTTTGGAGTGGGTGTGGGTAAAATTACTGATGACAGTCACAGTCTGGTTGCTGAACTTTATGTGGTACTCCCTTGGTTTCTGCTGCAGGATGCTGGGGAGGTGCCAGGTTATTTTTGGAGCTGGTTTCCCTGTTGCTGAGCAGCTCATCCCCACCATTTTCTCAGAGTCCTCAGCTTTGTCTGGAGTGGATATAAGCTTAGTTTCCACTCTGGGGTCCGAGATGGCTGTAAACAACAAAAGTAACAACGACAAAAGTAACAAAGTCCATTAGTTTCTGCCTATGTTTGAGCAAACTGAGCAAAAACTGTATTTACAGTTATCTTGGAGGAAAAGATTGCTATCTAATCTTAGCTCCCCCTTCCCAAAGCCCCAGCAGTGACAAATAAATATGAAGGTGATCAGACAGGAGTCTGGAAGTGAAGAGCTGGACAACAGAAAGGGCAAAAGGGTGGAAGCATCTGTTTCAGTTCTGTTACTAGCAGCAGCCTCCCAACTGAGAAGTGGTGGTTATGGCTGAGTTAAAAGCAGAAGGCAGTGAAACTGTGAAGTCATATGTCCTTTTCTCTCTGAAAGAGCTGAACTGCTTAAATGAGTTAGAATTATTTTCCTTTAAAATTACCTGCAGGGTTAGCTTTACTGCTGTTTAGCATTTTTGCTGTTGAGGTGCGTAGAGTTGCAAATCAAAGGACTAAGTTCATCTATTTATGCAAGACAGTAATAGTGAATTTGTATGTGGTTACACCATGGGATTTCACCTGTGGAGGGTTTGTGCTTGTATAACTTTGTTTCCTCTTGCAAATGGATTTTGGATGTGTCATAGTATCACTCAAAACTATCATGAAAGATCACTTCTTTGAACACTCTCACTCCAGAAGATTTGTGGATGCTGTCACATTTAATTTTAGTCTGGAAAAAGGATGAACTACAGGCATCATTTATACTAACTCACACACAAGAAGCCTACTTATCCATTGGAATAAAATTAAAAATTATTAAAATCCCTTGGCGCCTATTTATCCCTTGGCATAAAATCATGCCATAATTTAGGTCAGAAGGGACTTTAGGAGAATGTCTAATTCAAGCCTCTGCTCAGTTTGATAAGGTCAGTTTTCACAGGCACAATATCTATAAAGGTGTGTAATTTGGGAGTGCTATCCATGGATTTGTGCATGGCAGCTCATCAGCCTGCCTTCTACTTCAGTGCTGATGGAATAGGGGTCTAAATCACACTCTACTTCTAGGTCTCTGTTTCTGACAATATTGCTTTTTTCAAGCATTTAAGTTCAGTGGCAATTCTACTTTCAATCAAGTCTGAATTACCATGAATGCCCTCTGTTTAAAAAAAGGCATCCACTGCTACAATTAGTAGAACTCCATGTGTATATTACTACTTACATAAGAAAAACAACTGTGGTAAGAGCAATATGTATGCTACAATTAATTTTTATCCCAACACTAGAACATACCTCTATAATTTAGCAATTCTGCTTTTAAAGGAGCAAACAAAAGTTCTTTTCATTCTTCTTAGGAAAAACAACGATTTTTCCTTTTGTGAGGCAAACAAAGATTTGCCTGTAAGGTGTAGCAGATACTGCAAAAAGGGGAAAAGGAGCATGCCAGATGTGTAATGGCACATATAACCTCCTGATACAATTCCAGATGCACCTCAAAAGGTTGTCTGTGTCTTCCAAGCCATAACTGCTTAGAAGGTAGAAGCAAGACTTTGTATACCAACAATTTTGTTGCTTTTTGTTTGTTGTTTGATTTTTTTTACAAGCCTGACCTCATTTACTTACTATGGCTGTGCGAGCATAGAAAAAATAAACTTGTATTTCTCACTTTTTGCATCAACCATAGACAAAAACTCAACCAACAGAGTTGCTGAAGCCTCTAAGAAAAAGAAGGAAAGTGTTTAGGGGGATTTCAGATGGAACATCTCAAAATCTCCCAGGTATGAAAAGACTAGTGTCACAAACAATTTATGTTTTGATTAATAAATTATCTCTGAACTTCTTTCACTCACAGGATGCATAAAAATAACATATCCACCCACAGCATTAACTTCAAATATTAGGTTGCAAAATTCACAAGCAATCACGGGGAGAAGCCACAGATGTTACCACAGAGGATGAGAAAAACTCAGTGTCTTGCCAGAAAGACATGCACTCCATGCCTGCTCTTCTTCTGACTAAGCAGTTCTCTCTCTTCTCACAATGGACCCCAATGAATGATCCTGTAGGGCTGAGCTTCTCTCTAGCAAATGTCTGTAATAGATGCACTGTCAAAACTTGTAAGTGCTTGCTTTTGCAGGAAAGACCTGCTACACTGTTTGCTAGTATGTGCTGGCTGTTCATGTTTGATGCATACATTCAACTGCTTCTTTTGCCTTTCATCAAAATATTTGTTTCCAGTGAAAAAGTCTTCACCTGAGATATTGTGTGCCAGTACTTGCTTTAGTTTCTCTTGCAGATCAGTATTGCAGATGTTCCCAAATTTGAGCCCTGTCAGCATTCCCAAATATTTGAAAATAACTTAATCTGTAATGGCTTTCTGTAATTAGAGGAAATTAGGCACTGCTAAGCCTTTCAACATAAAAAGCATATAATGACCTGATTCATATGCTTTTTTATGTTTAAAGGCTTAGCAGTGGTGTTACAGAGAATTATAAAAGATTGTAGGAATCACAATATGCCTCAAGACTACAGAACGCTTTTTCAAACCATATGGGTGTTCACCAGCAGTACTGCGCCTTGGTTTCCCTGTCTCAGAAATTGCAATGGCATTTTTTCAACTGGGCTCAAGACTTCCAGACAAATGTTGCCATCTACAGTGAAGGCAGGTGGTCTCCAAAGTCAGCACAGCAAATGTCCAGGGAATTTTGTGACTCAGCAAGTCTTGCCTGTCCTCATGTGGCACATCCCCTTCTCTCTATAACTCTCCCTCAATTCTCATCCTGGATTTCATTCTCATCCTCTTTGACAATGAAGTTTGGCAAAATATTTCCAAAGTAAAATGAAGGGGGAACACAGCAGACTGCTCAAAAGAGACCCACTAAGCTTGCTTGAAACTATTCTGTTCTGAAATGGATTTTGCTACAGGGTTGGACATTTCTGCTTCTTCCTGGGTTTGCTGTTTTCAGCCAGGCAGGTCTGACATCCTGCCAATCATATATGTTGTTTTTTTTTTACAGTGTTGTATCTAGTTCTTACATGGTTTCACTTCCCCTCATCACGCAGCGATGGTGCCCATCCTGTCCCAGAACAGCCGCGCTTGCTAAGGCTGCAGTAATCGGGCAATTACCAGCTTGTAAACTCCCTGGTAGTCCCCTCTTGTGGGCAAAGACATGGCAGCATTTAATGATCAACTGGTGACTTTGATTTGCTCACCCTGCCCTGAACCTCTGAGCCTTGGGAGATTCCTGCTGGCTTCACTCTCCCTCATGGGGAAACCTTTGGGCTTGTTCAGACAAGTTGTTCCCATTGTTAGGAATTAGGGTGTAAAGAGCAAGACTGTGGCTTTTAAGTAGCATCATATAAATTAGCTTCAATGCCATAACCATATATGAACTAAAACCTGCTGTCAAAGTGCCAAGTGCTCAGTTTGTTCATGGTGACCCTCCAGGGCTGGTTTGATACAGCGCATTACAGGAAGGCTACCATGACCTCGGTGAGGCAGCCTCTGGCAGTGACCTAGGAGCCTATGAGAGAAGTTAAACCCTTCTCAGTTGATGCGTTTTCATCTGAGGCAGCAGAAAAACATCCCTTTTCTTTTTTTTAGAATTAGATTTAGAATTGCTCTGGTGGAGGATGAAATATAGCCAAAAAGTTGGTGAGTTTGGGAGAGACTTCCTCCACTTGGATAGAATAAACAAACAAACCAAAACCCAAACCCAAAAGAAATCTCAATGTTTAGATTTATGTGATTAAAAGAATGAGATCGCTCTGCAAGGCACTTCCATGTTTTTCCTGTAATGTATAATCAGTGCTAACCCTCTGAATGACAGAACAGGCTTTCTTTAGGAATTTTCCTCTTCATATATGAAATACCGCAAGAATTTCTCTTCATTTCTCTATTCTGCCCTAGTTTTCCCAAAAGAGGGGGAAAAAGAAATGTTGTTCCAGACTTGGTTTTCCCTTGTATTTTTCACCACCACCTCCTTTCCCCTATAAGTTAGGAACTTCCTTTCTCCACACAGGGGACTCCAGAGACGTGTGTGGTCATATGTATCCATGTCTTTGTCAGCAGAAGGAACTAGGAATAAACAAAATACTCTGCAGGGGTCATATCACCAGTGACAGGGCACAAACACTGATACTCACCACACAATATAATCTTTGGCCAGTTTCCCCATAGCAGTCTCATCCCTGAGAAAGCTAAGAGCCAACAGGGTGTTGTCAGAGCATGTTTAATGTCTCAGCTTTCTCAGCTAGACAAAACCAGCAGCTTTCCTCAAAAGATAAGCAGCTTGTTACTCTTAGTTATTTTGAGTTCATCTATTAGTCTATTAGTCTTTATTTCATGTTGCACTTGCAAGTTGATGATTTCATATGGAGGTGACAAGTATTTCCATCTTTACTCATTATTTGTTTCAACTCTCTTCTTTAAGCTAGTTGATGCTGATCTGCTCAAGATATTCAGATATTCATGTGTCAAATCTCATGAGCCGTACAGTATTTCAGCCTTCCTTTTTTTTTTTTTTTTTTTTTTTTTTTTTTTTTTTTTTGTAATCCTTTTCCTGACCCCAGCCCAACTGCTGTTATTTTTCCTCTAGCTTCAAAATGAGCTTCCAGCTATTCTGGTAATGCATGTGCCTCTTTGTATTTTGAATACTGTGCAATTATTTACAACCAAATGCAAAGCAAGTAAAAAATTGTGTGATTTCCAGGATTAGGGGGTGAGAGCAGCGGTGAAAGGAAGCAGAGGAGCACGGGGCTCATGGCTGTGGCCAGGGAGCTGTCAGAACAGCACAGGGCCAGAGAAACTTGGAGGAAGTCATGAGTTACACATCAGTTTTGAATCTTGCTGTTGCTGACTTGAAAGGGAAGAAAATTAAAGAACTGTTGAATGCTGGTTTCCCATCAGAGGTAAAACCAGAGAGGAAGAGAGCCAGGGAGAACCATTTTTGCTGCATCAATGTAGCAATGTTAGGGAGGGTTTTTCACAGGAAAAATTACTTGGTCCTCAGATGAGCACCCGTACACAATCACCGTGGCTTACCATAAACATTGAGACACATCCTGCCAGTGACAGCCCCCGAGGGAAATGTGTTGAAGATGCATTTGTAGCATCCTTCATCTTGGAGGGTGACTCCATGAAGGGAGATGGCTGAGGCTTGTAACTCGCTGTGGGCAAAACTCATGTGGCTTACATAGGCCTTGGCTATTTTTTGGCCATTCATCGTACTGTAAGTTGCTATGTTGTCTTCAGCCCCATCCATCTCCTTCTGCCATGTCACCTGTATCACATCTTCTTTCGTGACTGACCGGCATGAAAAAGTAACATTTCCTCCCGCCTGGACTGACTGGACCTTTCTGTTTGTCACCTGTACAGAGGCTGGGGGAGAAGCAGATGCCACACTCAGCATTTCTCACACTCTTCTGCAGCCCAACCCCAGCAAAGGCCCCTGCAGCCCCTCACCTTCATTTCCAAGTAGAGCAACTCTGGAGGATTTCTCTATCCCTCCATCTAGGGAAAAGTTGAAAATGCAACTGAAAGAACTACCCAGAGAGTTTCACTGGGCCTGCCACCTCTCACGCCAAGCATTTTGCTAGCCTGATAACTATGCTGCAGAGAGCACCACTGAGAAAGGCAGTTCTGGTGTTGGGAGCCACTGATTTGTCTTCTAGGAATCCTATCCCATGGGCACCCACAGAGAGATTCCCTAAACTTTCAGCCATGCTGACAACCAAAGAGCTGTTGGCCCAATACCACCCTCTTAGCCCTCCTGTGGCATGGGGTGTAGCAAATCAGTAAAAATGCTAAAAATTATTATGTGTCTCACTATACAGACATCATGTATTCACACTTGTCAGAGATTAGCAAGGATCAGAAAACTAGAAGAAAAAAGCAAGAAGGGTTCTCAGGGAGAACCTGAGGCAAACTACATCTGTCCTCTTATCTCAGCATTGAAGTCATGCTGCTGAGAAACAGCTGCAGAAGAGACCCTACTGATGGCCCACAAGGAGAAAACTTGCACAGCATAAATGCCTTGACATTAAAATTCTCCAGGGAAAAAAAGAAAACAATCAGTCTCCTCTTCCAATTCGTAGACATGAAAAAATTGTTAAGGGTACAGGCAAGGTGAAGCTGACAGCTCAGCTCAACAGTTCTCTTGGCATAATAATTTTCAAAGTTTATTTGTGCATGTCAGCATGGGAAGAGGGATATCAGCAGTAACAGTTGCAGCACTGAAAACATAATTTACATAATTTTTCAATTTACAAGAAAAGGAAATATCTTTGCAGAGAAGGTGAGGCTCTCTGCAGTGCCCAGAGGTACACTAGGCTAACCCACTCAAGAAAGTGCTCTGAGATTCTGGCTGTGACCATAGCCAGGCACATTTCCATCAAAGACCAAGAAGCCAGTCGTCAAGCAGTGCCAGTCACTTTGTTTTCTGGATCTCAGCAGTGCCATAGACAGACTACAAACCATGATCATGGAAGCTAGTTTGAAACTAATTCAGCATTTTCTACATGATTTTTAAATACAAAACCAGTAATACATCCATGCTTTTGATGGCCCAAGCAGATACCTACAAGCATGGTTTGCCTGCTTTGTAATCTGCCCAACACAATACCTTTATACATCTCTCTGGAATTTATGGTGCAATGGTGCTAAATTAAGACGTGGAAGCTGTCAAGGCAAGCAGCAGTGACATGCCTGAGCCCAAGGTAAGTAGTACAGTGCCACAAGTGCCGTGTAATCACTGGGTTTGCCCCAGGAGGGTGCAAAGTGGGAACTGCAGCACCCAGCAGCATAGAAGGAGGCTGGCACAGCCACTGAGGTCCCTAACGCTGTTAGGATAATGACACAGACACCCAGACAGACAAGGGAGTTACCTGGAGCAGCAGTCCAGACGCAGGAGAGGAGCAGGCAAGTGACCATCATCATCTTAGCTGTGCGCTCAGAGAGACAAGCAATCCACTGAGTGCCACTTCCCCTTTCTTAAACACTTTGCTCTTACTCTAGGGACATTCCCCACCATGCAACTGCAGTAAATGGCACCTTGTGAAAACCTCCTGTTTCTGTGACAAAACTGAGTTTTAGGGGAACATGACAACAAACGTCAGAACCAGAAACTCAGGTTTTCCCAGCTGTGCTGCTAAGCAGACAGGGGTACTGGGTTTTTCACAAGCACTTTGTCCATAAGGTTGGGTTTTTCATAAGCACCTAAATACAAGCACAGATTTTGAAACTGGCTCAGCACCCAGTATCTGTGGGTTGCAAGAGGAAAGGCCACCCTAGCTTTGACCTGAGCTCCAGGAAAGGGCGTGCTGCAATGAGTACCACAAATGTCCTTATATGTAACGCAGAGTTAGGGGTCTGCACCCATCATGCAGTTCAGTGATGAGGTGATGAAAGACCCAGGACGTGCTGATGCTTCTGTAACACAACTCTTGCTCTAGGGTAAGGAGACCAAAGCAAGACAAGAGGTGGACTCAGGGCCTAAGTCATGTGTTGTCTCGGGAAAAGAGCAGAGCCTGGGTCTCACATCTCCTCCATTGAGGTTACCTCCATCTCCAGAGGTCCACGATCCTTCCCCAGCCCTGTCCCTTGGAAAGACAGAGTTGCCTTTCACAAGCACATACTTTCTCCTCCACCATCACCTGACATGACATAAAAATAAGTCACACAACTTGTCTGAGTCATTGTTTTTGTGCCTTTTTGCTTTGTCATTGTTATGCCTGTGTTCCCCTTTCTGGTGTGGGTTGTGATCACTGCTGAAACCAGCCAAGCCCTCAGCCCATGGGTGGCTCTGCTGTGGCACAGTGGGGCAGCCATACTATGAGACCTCATTTGCTAATCAAACTTCTACTGGTAAATTATGTTTCACATTTCTGATTTCTGATGAGGTGGCTTACATTTTTTGGAAATTATTACTACTACAAATGACTATGATTGCTAATAAAATGTTTTCCCTCAGTTGAATGGCCACAGATTAGCCTCAAATTATGCAAATCAGTTGCAAGCCAGCAGGCCCAAATCATAAAGTTACACAAAAAATTCTCAAACATGCTTTCACATTTATGATTCCTTTTCTCCTTAGTGGCAACTAATCTGAAAACAAAAGCAGCTCAAGTATCAGTATTCCTCTAAAGACACATTTTGGATGTGCTTTTGAGTAGGTTCAAGAATTCATTCCCGTAAGTCTGAAAAATGCATTTGCTTCATACTATTGTCTTTTTCCCTTGAGATATCTTATTTT
The DNA here is from genome assembly GCF_017590055.1 of Onychostruthus taczanowskii. Lineage (NCBI taxonomy): Eukaryota > Metazoa > Chordata > Aves > Passeriformes > Passeridae > Onychostruthus > Onychostruthus taczanowskii. The sequence continues at coordinate 7,229,905 of NW_024500794.1, forward strand.
CCTTTCCTTGAGTTACTTGCATAGTTGCACTTTCCTGCAAATTTTCTGGAAGGGCATTCTGGCCTGATGAAAATGTGAGATCACTAATTAGCAATCACAAAAGGAACTGCACTTGATTTTAAAAAGAATTGCAAGCCCAACTGGTATGTAGGAAATATTCTTATCAGCTTTAACTAACTTATTTTCTCTCAGCAACACTCTGATCTTCCAGAACCCGTAAAAACTGTGTGCTGCTAGAGGAAACACTTTTCAATGAAGAGCAAACTTTCAGTCTTAGCAAAGGACAGAGGTGGCCCTGCCAGTGGGAAAAATGTGTTTGCTTTAAGTTGTTATGGCATCCCTGGTGAGAAAGAGCTGTGTATGCTGGCTGCTCCTTCCAAGCTCTGCTTTTCCTCTGGCAGCTCCTGATGCCACAGGGAACCTGAGCCTGCAGGGACCTCCCTAACAGCCTTCATGAGTCAGTGTTTGCATGCACATCCAACTGCTGCAGCATCTCTGTCAAACCACTCCCCTTTCTCCAGGGACCAGACAACATCAGCAATTGATTAATTCCTTTAAACACAACATTTTACTCATAATGTGAGATCCATTAATGCAACCACTTATCTGAAATTTGTGAATGTATCTTTAAGTGCATGAATGGCTGCTCTGTTCATCTTTGCATAGACTTTTGGTGTATTACAGACCTTCTTCCTTGCCAGTAAAATGCCATGCTCTCCAGCTCCAGTTGCACAATGTCCTCATTTCTGAGAACTGGACACCATGCCTGAGCTTCAGTCACATTCCAAAGACAGTGAAAGCTTGGGGATAAATTAGGCAGAAGTAGTTCTGCAGCTACGGCTTGAAAAGCACAGGGATTTGTATTATTTTCTTCCTTTCAGTTTCACTAGGATGTTCTTTTTAGTTCTGAGTAAATTTAAAAAAGGACATACAAGAATTGCACAGTCATGAAATGCCAGCATTTCCCCACAGACCAAGTGACTAATGCCATTTATAATTCATATAGCTGAACTTCCAGAAAACATTGCCAAGGGAAGTCACTCAGGCACAATTATAGTCTAAAACATTGATTTGTCAACCACCAGGCTAAACCACTATTTTTCAGCCATCCAAGCCCAGGTTAACAACTGGATGTCTGCCTACCTTGTCAGAAGGATCCAGTGCCACCTCTCTAGACGTTGCCTGTAAAGAGAACAAAACAGGTGGAGAGGGTTTCATTGACTTCTGAATTGCAGTGACTTTTGGAGGCTGGTTTCTCAGCTCTAATTGTAGGTAGCACTGTTGGGAAGCAGCTTGTCAAATGCAATTGAACAGGTCTGGAACTTTATAACATGTTTCAGTTGTGCCTGCATATGGTAAATAACTCTACATCTCAGTTGAGTTTGGAGAGCTGCAGTACACTCAGGTAAGGACAGTAGCTGCATCTACCAATGCGTGCTCCAGCCTCTGGCATAGCCTCAGAGCAGGCTATGGCAGTTCAAAGCCATGGGATGCTGCAGGACCTGTGCTGCTCATTTGGGCAGGGTTACAGACGAATTGTTGTGTTTGTGCACCTGTTTCAGTTCAGAGCACACAAGGGTAATTTACACACAGACACAGCTGTTTATCCTTGTGATGTTTGAACTGGAGGTATGTCATCTCTCTCCAAACTGGGCTCCCTCCCTCTGCTAATACTCTGCTGTCAGCTGCAAGTTACAGCTTCTGTTACTGAAATCTGGTGTTGGACTGCTTAGCAAAGTGCAAAACAGAAACAAAGGAGGGGGCTACTTAGCGGAGACCTAGACCATGGTGGTGTACCTCTATCTGCAAAACTGTTCCATGTTCCCAGGTGTGAAAAATGTGTGTTTTATGATTGGCTTTTCGCAAGTATTAAAATGAATATTGTATGTGTTATGTTAGAAAGTTATGCTGTATTAATTTTCTTAAGTATTAAATTAACTATAATGTTAAAATAGAAACTATGCTATGAAAGATATTTGGTTAAGAAAGGACTTGCAGCAGATAGACGCCACAGGACACCTAAATCTTTCAGAGAAAGGGAATTTATTGCTCCCTTATCAGCAGAAAACTAACTTCTTCCCACCTCACTTACACAGGAAGACGGCAGGAGGATTAAGAGGAAGAAGTTGACAGTGACCCGCCAGAATCCTGTGTTTGCATGGAATTTATGCATCATGTATGAGCTGGATGAATATGCAACAGGCTGTTGTTTTTAAGGGTTAATCCTCTGTTAACCGGGGTCCTTTTTCGGGCTCCTGATGCCCAGGAAAAGGTACCCGGACGTCCATATCTCTTTGTTTTTATTGTCTCGTATTGTCCTAATCTCAATTGTTTAAACTCTGTTATTCTTATTATATTCCTACTATTAAACTTTTAAAATTTCAAAAACAAGTGATTGGCGTTTTTCACACAGGGGACAGCACTTGTTCTTAGAATGTTCTGTTAACTGCCTGACACTTCTTACCTCTGAGGTTTGATGAAAGGGCTGCAGACACCTGAAGTCTTAAAGAGATGTTTTTTTTTTCCGGCAATGTACAGCAATTACAATGTGTCAACTAAAACTTGCTTCCTCCCCAGCCAAAAAGATGTGCAAATTATATTTCTGGTTCTTCTGTTTTTCTTTCTTTGTAGCTTGGGAGAAAGAAAAAAGAATAAAAATATAATAATTTTTTTTAAAAGGACAAAATGAGACAAAGAAGCACAAAAAGACTGCGCTGGGAAGCTTCAGTAGCAAAGGCTGTACATCATTGTGGTTTGAAGTATACCATTCAGTTTGTCACAGCATTTCTCAGAAGCGCAAGATGGCTGGGCATGTGGTTTCCTCTTGTCAAAATAGCCATAAATTGCTATTTCAGACTACAGAACCTAGAGGGAGTCCATTCTGCAACACTTTAGTCACTTTGTGGAGGCCACCAGCTCTTCCCAGCACCCCAGGAAGCTACAGCACTCATCCATTCCACCTCTCTTCCTCTCCCACCCCCACTTACTAATGTTTGCCTGCAGTGGAGGCTTTGGGGTGGTTTTTGGTTTTTTTAGGTGCACAACATCTGACTGCTGCATCCACTTACAGTGAGATAACGTACTGCTTTGGTCACTGAGTTTCATTCTGTATAACGGCCAGTACAGGAAACAATTCAGCCAGCAAGGAAACCACACCAAAACTGGCTACCAAAGGGTACAGAGATCCAGTGGAAGGATGGGAAACTGTCTACCAAAAATAAGGTAAGCCCAATACCATTTTGCATTTAATTACTAAACAATAGGACTAAGAGTGATTCCAAAACAAATTATACCTGGATTGAATCAGCCTCAAGGGATCAAGCAAGGTACCGTGAGGAGTTTCTTGACTAACAAAACATAATTTAGCAAGCAAATAAAGATAAACAATGTAGTTCTTAGTATGTCAAAGACTATTGCCTCAGGATGATGTTTACAGAGGTGACATATGTAAGCTCCCAGCACAGTGAGTGTGCTGAAGGCAGGAAGGGAGTCCATCTTGGTGAGGAACAAAAGGAACAGAGAATACTTGTCATCTGCTCCAAGTTTCCAGACAGGAAAACTACACTTAGAGGAGATTATCCTTGCTGTCTCTTATCTGTTGGTACCATGTCTCATAATATACTATATAACACTGTATAGAAGTAGACTAAATTGTACAATATATTTAAATGCTGTACATGAGCTATGTGAGTATCCTATAGTTATGTACAACAGTGATTAGGAATAGATTGTCTCCTAAGAAATGATATAGACAGAGGAGGATGCTCAACAGGAACCACCTAGGACAGGTGGAAAATTCCCTTTCTTTTCCATTGTCTTCTTGATCAAAGAAAAGGTCATGCAACCTCTGAGTACTGCACCCTGACTGCTAGCTTGGTCTTGAGCTCAGATGAGGCATTCCATTGCAAAAATTCAATGTTCCTCTTGTTTGCAAAGAGAATGCATCTCTCGCATCTCTGCAGGCCTGTGACCAGATGTGTAAGTTGTGACCACATTACCTGGCCTTGAGGAAAATGCCAGAAGTCCCCAAAGCATGAAGCCCTGCTCTTCAGCAGCAGTTTGAGTCAAGGCAAACAAAATCCATGTGAAACTGGTGGGTCCTCACCTGTGGCAGCAAGGAGCAGTAATGAGCTGGTGTGCCTTAAGGGTCTCAGGTTCAGGCTCTCAGCTCCCAGATTTGCTGAATCCCCACTGCTTTAAGTGGTCCTGACACCCTCACATGCAGAACTTGTGTCGCTTTTGAAATAATTCCTGAGAGCTTTTTAGGAGAGGGAATAAGAATGGAATTCTCTATAAGAACCTTGCGAGCAAGGTTTCTTTAAGGCAGATTTTTTTCTGCTAGCTTGATGGGACTGTGAAACCCATATCCCTCATCAGGGGAGGGGCCACTGCCACAAAAGACATCACTGGCATCCTGCTGTGCCCCAGTCTGTGCTCATGCAGCTGCACACCTTGTTTTGTTCACTTTCAAAAACTCCAACAAACCACTGTCAGGAGAAGTCATTCAGGGAGAGCATTGACTAGCTGCCCTTGCATGGCTGAGAGCAGCTGCAAATCGCCTCATTCCAGCTGCTGCCGACAGGCCGTGTCAGCTTGGGGTGATTTCTGTGTAGCACATCTCTCCTCAGTCGTAGCTGCCCCATTACTGATGAAGCTGCAATTTTTGGTCTTTCAGAAAAATCATAGACCTCACAGAAGTTCAGAGGGATAGAGAAATGATAAGGGTGGGGTTTTTTGGTTTGGTTTGTTTTGGTTTTTTTTGTTTTTTTTTTTTTTTTTTCCAGGGCACAAGTCATTCCTATGCAGTGACTCAGCATCTTTGCAAAACTCTGGTGCTGCAGAGGTCAAGTCCTGGACACTGCTGCTCTCCAGGCAGTGTGAGAGGGAGAGACTGAAGGTCAGCTAGGAAAGGCTCCTCTGCTTCACAGCACAGGGCCAGCTCAGAGTCAGGCTAAAGGGAAAGCTCAGGTTTCAACACAAAGCTTTTATGTATCTTGTAAGGGGCAGACCATCCATATAAAATTTCTGAGGAATGAGGCTCATGCATTTGCATCATCCAGCTGTCAGCATCTCTCCTGAGTAACTTCAACTAGATGCAGAAAAAATAATCGAAGTAGATGGGCACCTGTAGGTGAGGGAGTGTCTATAAATCTTGGGAAAATTGGCAGCCAGTTGGAAGAAATATCCAAAATTATCACTCCAGTGAGACAGGCGGGCAAAGTTCATCAGATGAATTAGTCCACATGTAGGTGAGGGTAGGTGAGGACCAGCCGTGTCTGGTGGGGTCCAAGGGAGGAGGCTCCAGAGTCAATTACAGGGGTGGCAGGAATTAAAATGCACTGAAGAGACAGGGCATTGGGCTTTCTCTGCCAAGCAGCCAGCCACAGAGCAAGGATGGCGCTTTTTATTTGGTTGCATACAGGGAGTTTTGAGAGTTTGGCAGTTTTGTGTCAGAGGTGATGAGTTCAAGGAGTCAGGTAAGAATTGAATATTTTTGGAGGAAGGTCCAGCTCTTTCTGGACCAGCAACCTCTTGACACCAAGTTAGGCAGAGACAACAGCTGCAGCCCTGAAGCCCTCCCTCCTGAAGACTGATGATGTCATGCCCCACAGCAGGTCAGAGGAGCTTCATATTTCTGGAATCAGCATCAGCCCGTATTAAAGTGGTTCTGTGGGTGTCTGGTGACGTTACCAGCAGCATCCCATTACCTCTGCCCAGGAAGTGTCCGTTCAGGGGCAGAAATGGGTATCCACTGCCCCCTCTCTCAGCCCTTTGGTTTGAAGTAAATTCAGACAGAAGGCAGTCTTAGTTTTGGGTGTGCAAAGCAGGCAACACAAACTTGAGCTCTTAACAACAGCTTCTAGGAGAAAATATTGCAGACCCTACCATTTTTCTGTGACCCTGCCATTTCTCTGTTGATTCCTCTGTAATTAATTTCTTGACACTTTCCTTCTTCCTATACATCCCCATGTCTGCCATTTCATCCCTTCTGTTTGAAGTGTTTGCTTTTTAGAGGCATTTCTGTATTAGGTTTGACCACTTCGTGAGCATGACAGCCCTGTAACAGTTCATGCAGATTCTCTGCAAAGTGCTGAGTGAAACTATGGAAAGAAAGAAAGAAAAGGAAATCTGCCTTTGTTCTCATTTTAATGACAGTCACATTTGTCCTCTCTCACGACTGCTGGTCGGAACTATTTCTCTGCATTTTTACTAATAAAGCTATTCCCCCAAAAAACCTCAGCCCGATAAGAGCCAACCCTTCAGAACCCCTCTCCAACCACAACCAAGCTGGGCTCCCTTTTTCTAACTGGTGGGGATGTGCTTCAAAGAGTCAGCACGTCTGTAGCATTAATGCAGATGCTGAGAAAAGCTTTCAGTTCTCAGACCATACAATGTATATTCCCTGCAGGATTACCTATGACTGACTAAATAAGAATTTATCTAAGAGTTATGCATCAGTTTACAGATCTAGTTTACTATAGGAACATATGCAATTCATCTTTTGACAATCCAGGGAAAGAGCTAGCCAAACTCAACAGCTTTTTCATGTGAGCAATGGACTAAAAAATCAGAAGCCAACTGAATATAAACAAGAATAAGTTGAATAAATAGGCAGCAGAAACAAAAATACTTATATCAAACTCACAACATCTGACACGTACAACAGGCTTCTAATATGAGTTATGTGTATTATAAATACACATATACGTATTTTGTTTTAAGTGTTGCTCATAGGACTTCTATTGAATTGTATGAAATGGTCACACTGGCATTTCCAACTTAGCTAGAGAATTTTATATCCAGTATAGGCAAAACACTATCTATAATTCAAAGAAAAACAGGCAAGTAACCTGGAATGAGGTAGTATTACAGATTTATTTTTATACCCAGCTGTAATGAAAGCTATCTAAGTTCTCCAACTGAACAGAAAATTTGGAAGTTCACTAATATTTGCAAAATTTTCTGTTACTCTTGTAAGACCACCAGGGACATCTGCAGAAATAAATTATTCCAGGTAGTTGCAGAACTTAGGTAGTTTATAAAAGAAATGATACCTAAGAGCACACATTTAGCAAGGAAAGTATCAACAGCAAAAAAGAATAGTGGTATTGCCTGTTTTTTTCAGTCCTGGGAAAGAAAAAAAATGCAAATAATCAATTAGAGACTGATTCTTTGTCAAGAAACAAAACCTAACATTTCAGTCAGTTTAGTACTTCTAGAGTAGTCTTTCCTCAGTTCACTTAGAACTGAAGTCATTCTTTTTAATGTTATGGAGACTTCTCCACAAGAAAAAAACCAGCTGTCTCATGGCTCTCAATTTCCTCACAAATAGCAGCTGCCTGGGGAACCCTGCCATTGTGAAGTCTTTCCTATTTTCTGCAAGCTTTCCACAGCTGTGTTTATGGTCTGTGTCAGCTAATGGGATCCTGTTCAAAGGCAAAAGTTCTCATTATCTTTCTCTAAAATCATCTTTATCTCTGGGACCTGAGATCTGTTCTGATCTCCTCCTCCTCCTCCTCCTGGGGGCACAGGACCACTCTTGTCTGTTCAAATTTCTTACAGAATTATAGTTACTTTAACATCTGCTTACTTTAGCATGGAGGCCTTTGCTCAATATCAGATTGACCTTTTCATCTCCCCATAGCTTCCATGTGTGACAGGGAAACAGAGTCTTTTCTCTACACTCTACAAGAGGATTTTAGCTTATTACCGTATTACCTATTCCCAGACCAGAAAGAAAAGAAAGCTTTCCTGGAATTTTTCATCTTGAACATATGTTTTTCACAGAATTGTATACAGCTTCCCAGTAGTTCTACAGACTATCAATTACATGGAAGTTTTGTCATCACTTCCATAAATGCCTCCCATACAAAACCACCACACCCAAAAAGGCGGTTGCTCCTCCAATCCACAAACTTTGGTGCTGTACTGCCAGGATTCCCAGGGAACAAAGGCTGTCCTTCCCAGGAACATCTAAATCCTGTAACACCTGCCAACAGCTGCTGCCTTCCATCCCTGGACTAATGATTTGTGCCTCTCCTACCCTGTGGGAGCCCCTGCTTCTGCAAGCCCCGGAGCAGGGCTGGGTGCCTGCCAGGGGCTGCCTCTTGGGGAGAAAAGCAGCAGAGAAGCTGCATAAAGTGCCTTGTCCAAACAGCTGGAGAAGGAACCCACCTACAGATTTACGTGTGCTCCTGGCTGGCAGCAGGAAGTGAGGACCATGAAGCCCCAGATCTGCCTGCTCACCTTTATTTCCATGCCCTAGGTGGAAAGTGCCCGTCTCCATCCAGAGAAAAAGACACTCCCACAAGCAAAGTAAGTAACGAAGCTGCTGGAGCTCCTCGGGAGTGGTGTGGCATGGCAGGAATGGGGACATGGGGGAGCTCTCTGTATCACTGAAGAGGCAGCTGGCAGGCACAGCCATGGGCAGCAGCAATAGCAAGGCATTTTGCATCCCAATGGACGGAAACCTCCTTACATCCAGTGAGGAATATACCTGCCCTCTGATGTCCCGTTGTGCTGGATTGCTCGGGGGCTCTTTGGTCTTTTTTTTGTTTCCAGAGAAGGCGGCAGGACTGGGCAGCCATCCCCTCCAGCTACTGAGCCCCAGGAGCCTCAGCCACTGCCTTGCAGTGCCTCCTGCAATGGGACCCTTGGCCCTTGTGTGTCACTGCCAGACCCACAGGCCTGCAAGCCATAGGAGAACCTCTGCTGTGCCCCTGCTTCTTCCCCTGCAAAGGAGGTGGAGGCTGCTGAAGCCAGTGGGCTGCCAGCACAGCCTACCTCTGCTCACACACCAGAGCCCGTTCCCCATGCACAAGCACTGCCTAGAAGTTTCTCTGAAAAGATGTCAGTATGAGGTGTTCTCCTAACAAATACTTTCTTCATATTGAATATACAAATAGGGAAGACTCGATGATAGCCAGGATCGCATGTGTTCATGTGCAGCAAGAGGTCTTGGGTTAGATTCAGGCTGCTGCCTTTTTCCTCCTGGGGGTAAAGCCATTCATGTAGCAAAGGTATACTTTTACCAGTTTCAGAAGTTGCAGTATTAGCAAAAGCCCTCTTCTAGTTAGTCATCTACATTGGCAATTTCATAGTAGAGTTAAGGCAGCACAATAATGTTTGAAAACACCATAAATTCTCTAAGATGGGAGCTTTAATGTTTGATGTCTCTCCTGTCAGGTTTCAAAACAAGTAGGCTTAAAAAGCCCTGTTATCTTAAGCAAAAGTGAAAGTTCAGCTCTGGAATTTTACAGGAGTAATGTGTTCAATCCACTTCATATTATGAACCAGCCAGACTGATAAAGACAAGACTAGGAGAAAGCAGGATGTAAAATGACAGACCTCTGCCACTTAGATGTTTATGGGACAGAGAGACAAATTTCCAGAAAAGCAGTGCCTCTGTGCCCCAGCACCTGGCCAGTGATCCCAGGCAGAATTAAGGCTGCATGGATCATAAAGCTAATACACAGTCAGAAAGCAAGATTTCATTTCTAAGACAGACATGTAAAACTGATTTAAGTTAATTAAATGAAACAAAAACAAAACAAAAGAAAAAACCAAGAAGATTGCACATCTAGGTTTAATTCAGGTCAGTGAGCAGTGCTGTGTGACACAAGTGTGTATAAACTAGAAACAAGATAAATCTCAAAAAGCCATCAGATGTATTTAGCTCTCAGACATTCAACCCTTTTGCCTACTGTTGTCACACAAGTTTATCCTTTTGCACAGGCTATGTTCAGTCTGTGACTGAGTAAATCCTGTGCTGATGAAAATCCTTGTCTTGTGTTGCTACACCAGCGAATGACAATCACATGTGTTTTCTTCCTCTTTCCTCAGCACAGACCTTCAGCTATTCACCAGATACCATCAAGGTAAAGGCTAAAACTGATTTTCCCTCCCCCCATCCCCACTTTCTGGGGCAACTGAGTCCAAAACATCCACATATTAGACACACAAAGTGTCCATCATGTTCCTGCAGAAGAAAGAAAAGCCCATAATCAGACTGTTTGCTTAAGATGCAGAAAAACACCAGTTTAAGCCCAGGTACAAAATAAGTGTATGCACAAAAAACTGAAATGCAGTCCCATTCTTGGGCAGCCAGTGGCCAAACAGACTGCAGTACATACTCATAATTTCTGAGGTGAGTGTAATGTTGTCTGGCCCAAATCAGACAATTCAGGGGACTGAATCTTGCCATGTTGTCTCAGTGAATGTCCTAAGCCACTGCACAACTTATGGCTGTAGGGGTGCTTCTCTCTCCTTCTCCTTCCCTTCTCCACTCAGCTTTTTGGTAGCCAGTCTCTTGACTACTGGCATGTTTCCCAAAAGAGTTTCAGTTTCAGCATGACATTTTCTAAAAGTCATTCAAATGGACTATTACCAACCAGGTTCAGTAATAAAGAAATCTTCGGCTGAAAAACAAAGGGAGATTTAATACTTTGAGGCTTAAAGGATTTTGGTTAATCTTTGCATTATAAAAAAATGGCAATGTATCAACAAATGGCTAAGTCTCTGTTGGAAAAGAATAAGGTTTCCCCTTCCAGTGTCTCACTGCCTCTAGAAGGAAGAAAAAAAAAGAAAAAAACCTCCACAAATTCAAACATACCCTTTCAGGCTGCACATTTAGTTTCTGATAAGTCAGAAGAGAACAAATGGTTGCATTGCAATGCAGGAAAGACTGGTAAGATAAACACACTCCCTGTTTATTTTACCTCCCGGCTTTGGGGTTAGATTTAGGAGTTCTGGCAATGCACCCCAGAGTAATTTAAGAGGTAACTCTATAACTTGGTGTCTGCCCTGCTTCTCTGCTCAAATTAATGATCCTGAAAGGCAGGGGTGGGGGAACAGCCACTTCTCAACTGTTGCACTTCACAGTCTTATGTGGTTGTTTTTCTGTGGTTGTTTGTGTGTATGAATGTGCTCAGCTCCGAGAGGCAGGAGCTGAGTATCTGTGGTTTGCTGTCTCTGCTTTGTAGACAGTGCATTTTAGCAAAGGGTAAATGAAGCTGCCTCTCAAGTCCCTGATGACAAGGAATCACCAGAAACCCTGTGTACTGCAGAATGAAGTGCTTCCATTTAGCAGCCTGAGTTGGTTTGGTTTTGTTTGGTTTTTGGGTTTTTTGGGATTTTTTTGGTTTTTATCTAGCAAAGATGACATCAGTAAAGCAAAAGTTGGTGCCCAGCAGATAAGTGGGTGTTTAGCAGAAAATTTTGAAGAAAGTGGGCAAGATGACAGAAAAGGGTGTGATGAAGTGAGCTCATCATTTGTACCTGTGAGTGTAGGATTGACTGTGGGGGAAGAGGGGGTGGAACTGTAATGGGGAACCTGCCAAGTAACTGTCTGCTTTTGAGAGTTTTTAGTGTCCCAAGGAAAAGCTCCAGAGTGTGGTTTGAAAACAGCCATCGCAGGGATCTTAGTGCAATAAGAAAGATGCCCCTTCTGAATGTTAAACTTGGCCTGTGAATAATGGAAGTTTTCGCACTTGCTCCATTGGTGTGTGGGATAAATCACACCACCTCTGCACTTTAGCCTCCCTACTGATAAGAGAAGGCTGCTGATAACAACCTTTCAAAACATGATGACTGGAAGGATTCTGGAAAATGTGACTCAGAGCAAGTCTTGGTTAGGTCTATGTATTTGAAGGGACAAGAGATGCTCCAGACTTCACTCACTGGATTGAGAGCCACTCACACATGAAAATTAAGAGCCTAGGTGTTCTCATTTCACAGGTACATTAAGAGAAATACCGCTGTCCTTCCATTTTTACAGTCATGGCTAGGGGAGGAGAGAGCCATGCACTTGATGATAAGCAAGTCTACACTGATTATTATGCTCCTTAAAATTTCTGGAATTTCTACATCTCAAAACTTTATAAAGCCTCAAATCAAAAATGAGAATTTATTTTCACTGAAGTGTTCTCATGGTCAGGAAATCTTCCATGCAAAGCAGAATCTAAACCGACAATACGATTTGCATAAACTTGGAAAATTCAAGGCAAATTCTGCAGGAATTTTGTTTTAACATTGTCCTTCTTCTAGGCTTGAAAAATAAAAGCCAACCCTTTGGAGTTTTTAACCCATGAAACAGAGACCTCTGTTCCACTTAGAGAGTGTGGAAGGTAGCTACAAATGTCACCACGAACCCAGCAACACTCACTCAAAATATTGCCACTACTGCAGACAACAGAGGATACCGCTATAAAGCCAGTCGTTTATCGCTGGCTTCAGTACCCAGTGCACTCAAACCAAGAACATAAGGGCAAACAAATGTTTAACTTCTGTCTCCAAGTACCTAATCAGTGCACCTTGGCCCTTTAGATTTAATGAGTCATCCTGCTAACTATTTAATGCACAATCACCCACAACCCATTAGCAAACACCTTCAGGAGGCAAAAGGAGGGACAAGTCTAAACAGAGTTAGGAAGGCATTTGCCAACACAATCTTACCTCCTCCTTCACTAATGGCTTTTCTTTCTCTTCCCTGTGTTCTCAAGGACAACATCAGGTGAGGGCTGCTGGGGAAGGAATTAGCCCTCACTTCATCTCTGGAGAGGCCAGGGCCCCTTCCAGGACAGTGCATCTCCTGGACAGCCACATACACACATGCACCGGGGGTCTTCATTGCCGCCAGACCCTACAGTCTCTCTGGCAGCTCGCCATGACTCCTGTCCCTCCCTTTCTTCCTCTGTTTTCTTATGCTTTTTATTCTGCAAGTCACCCTGACTCCCCTTCCTCCAGTTCCTTCCCTAAACACCCCCTATTAAGTCTTGTTCAAATCTCAAATGCTCTCCCTTTGCACGACAAAATGTCCCACGAAACTCTCCCTTCTCGCCCATCAGCTCCCATTCCCTGATTGGGTGGATGTCACAGGGATGATCTGCCTCAGGGATGATCTCTCCCGGGACAGCCGCCAGAGCCCAGTGCAGGCTGCCTGGCTCCACTGGCGCTGCTCTTCTCACCCATGAGCTTCCACTGTGTCAGCACCGCCAAGCAGGGCCGTGGGTTGTTGGGCTCTCCAGGTGTGCAGCCACAGCCTGGACAGCTGGGAAATGACTGTGGATTTACAAGCCTAACATTGTGTTTATTAGTCAAATGCATGAGTACAGGCTATACCAGACCTGCTCACGCCTCCAAACTTGTTCAGGGTATAACCACACTGAAGCCTTGCTCTTTCTCTCTTCCCCCTTTTCCCCCTCAGGAACACGTTGCCAAAAAAGATTCTACGAATTCCGGTGAACTTTGGTACTCGACTGTCAGCCATGATGTAAAACATGATGCCTCTGTGATTGACAGCAATTATCAGACAGAATATGCACTTATCAGTGTGCCTGAGGGGAAGGCAAATGTCACCAGCCCTGAAGAGCACAGTGAATATGATGATGTCCTGGTAACTTAAAGGTATTCTTTTGCCTGAGTGTGTGCAGCCATGATGACCATCCCTCTGCTGCCAGAGCTTCAAACAAATACCTCCCTCGTTACCAAACTTACTCATTAGACTACGTCTGCCAGTCATTACTATGAGACAAACCTGTCCATGAACAGCTGATCAGAGAAAGAAACATGGACTGGGTAGAGGACTTGACAATTAAACCAGGAGGAATCAGTAGCAACTGCCATCATATGACAGTGTTCCCCTATAGAAAATTAGGCGCTGCAATATTTTAAGCAACTGAGGCTGTACATTTTTCTGGACTTTTAGACTTTTTTTAAAGGGGCCTTAAAGAACTACTGCTATAAATCTCAAAAATGCAATAATAACAGGGTTTTTCTGTTTGTTTGGAGAATGTTTCATGTTTTAAATTAAAGCATAAACCTTGTGTTAGATGCACTTACTGCTGTCCAAAATTTCTCTGACATGCTTGATTTGTACCATTATACAATGCACAGTTTTTATAAAGAACTAATTTCTCAAATTCCCTCCCTTCTAATGTAATACTACTTAGCATGAAGTCTTAAAGTTGGAATTAAATAAAAAGCCCCAAAACAATAAAATGCACACAAAACAAATATTACACCCATGAGAATACTGTTGATACTGAGGCTGATAACTGCCTCTCAGTGGCAGAAGTCCAGGTGCTGCTTCCATGACACAAAGCTTCCACAGCTCGCTCCTGCTGAAGTCTCCAGTTTGGCCTAATGCTAGAGTGTCACCACCTCACAGTCCAGCCCCGCCTCTGCAAGCAGTCTGGACACGTGTGAAGGACTGAAACCAGGTATTCAGCTGTTTACCAGAGCTCACAAAGTGATTATGTGTCTGTGTTCTTGCTTAAGCAGGTTTTTTCACTCGCTCCATTTCTGTAACAAAACAGTATGGAAGAAGATGCTGAACAGTGTTTCTGATTTTAAGTCTTCCTTTGTATGAGATTGCTGGCTGCAGCCCTGGCTTTATGGTGCAGTGCCTTTGTGACTCCCACATGCCATTTCCATGCTGGGGATGGTCCCATGGGCAAGTGCACAGAGCAGTGGATGGACACACTGCCAGATGTGCAGGTATCACTGCTGTGGCAGGTAGCTGAGTCTGCCCAAAACTCATACTGGCTGCTGTGGCTACACAGATGACACCAGCCATAGGATTTTAAAGGGCTGACTCCACAAGCTGCTTTTTAACAATGTCTCAGTTCTCCCAGTCATTAAAGTATTATCCTCATACCTTCTATTAAAATTAATATTGATCATTCATACAAAATATCGTGGTGTAATAATGTGCTTTTAAATTATTTTTTAATTATTACTTTATGTCATAATGTGTTTTCACACTGCTGTATCTCTAATGGATTGAGTCATAATTAATTCACTTTTTAATTTTTTTACATGATCAATTTACCTCACTGATATATAACCAGAAACTACTCTTTTTTTGACACTTCCTTCAGTGAGAGTTCAAATCCTGACTGGATGCAGTCTGTAAAGTCAGACATTTTCTGTTGAATATCACATCTTACTACAGCTCCACCTCTTTCTTTCCTGTGAAGTTCTGGGGTAAATGTACGGACACAAAGGAGGATGGCTGGGAAAAAAATGAATGCTTGACTCCTTTCTCAACTCTTAATGCCTATATAAGTATCACCATAAAGAAGTTAAATCATTATATTATTTTTCAGTTCCTAGAATCAAGATACAGAAGTGTTCAAGGAAAGGATCAGGTGTCTCAGTGAGAGCAATAAGATTGAGCAGCATCTCAACAGCAATTTATTTCTTTGCTGCTGGTACTTTCATAGCATGCTGCTTTTAGGACAAGCCATATAAACCATGATGTTTATCCTTCCCCAGCATAAGAATCAAAAGGAATCTCTCTTCTACGTGTATGCTGCAAAGATTATTACAGCAAGAGAAATTATAGTTCCTGTATCTTAAAATCCAAGAGAGAATCAGAAGAAGCCGCAAATATGAGAGTCATGCAAACTACTAATTTGATCCAGAACATTTCCCAAACTCAGTTTGAATGCATACAACAACAACAACTATGGGTTTGAGCGTACAGCTCTGTCAGACATGCTTCATGGCATTTAGAATTCCGATGGCTATTTTCCAACTCACGCAGTTGAAAGACCAGAGTTGCTAAAGAATGAAAAGAGTCACTTTAATAGCAAAAAATAAATAATTTAATGCACAATAACATTGTCAGATTACTCCTTAAATAAACTAGTAATATTAGAAAGAGAAAAACAATTTTCCATGACATATTTCTTACAATACAAAATGCTTCTTAAAATACAAGTTCTATCCAACAGTACTAACATTTATAAGACTACAAATAAATGACAAGATGCAATTCACTCACATGGTAGTGAATATGTTTCATTCTACATAAAGTTAATGCTTAACTTTTACATTATAGCCAGTTACTGCCTGTAACTTTTGTGCCACTCTGGCCTGTCTTCTGCTCCAGCACCATCCTCTTGGCACTGATTCATCTCCTCTGGTCTCTCATCAACAAGAACAGCTATTTACTGCCTTATTAAGGCAAACATCTTACATCTGTTCATTTTTATCCCCAGTGCTAGGCAGGAACTATAATTAAGGATATAGACTTACAAATGTTCAGATTTACAAAACCAGGTCAAGTATCTGTCTATTCACTAGTAGCAGTAGCTAACTGTAAAAGCACACTGCTAATTCAACCCTTTAAATATTCCTGTGACATTCAGCTTTGTGAGTGAATGAGACATGTCTCTTCATGCTGTTGTTTTCTTCTTTCGTATTTCACACTGAAGACGAGAAAAATAGAGCAAAGAGCACCTTATCCAAGAAGGCTGTAGGAAGAATAAGGAAATTATGAGAGCTGAAGCATTCTTAAGAAGCTAGTGCAAAGGCCTTGCATGTAATTAAAGAATACAAATACACACACACACAAAACACACAGACACACACATATTTATATATATATATATATATATACACACACATATATATATATATATATGTATTTAGGTTTTCAGGCTGTTTTATAAGGAAAGAGCAAGTAAATGTGACATTTTTTGGAGGGGAAAAAAAATAACAGGTGAGTTTGAGTGGAAGTGAGCATTGAGGATGAAGCTGTACAGATTATTTTGTATAAACCAAGAGAAGAAGAAAGGAGTCACGTGCAAGACTGCTTTCAAAGCTCATGCAGAACATTCAGATTTAATCATAAGTCAAGGCAAAGCAGAGCTTTCAAAGTCAACAGAGCATGCATCAAATACATGATTTTCTCAAGGGTGAAATGGATTACTGAGATATAGGAGAAGGTAGTGGTGCTATAGCAATACAACACTGTCATAAATATACCACACTTTTATTAACAGTATTGCACCACAGGCTGTATTTATAGGACAACAATTTTAGAAGTGTTTCTACCTAATGAATAGTTCCCTGCCCTGGGATTACTTATAGATAGGGAATCGCATCTCTTCTAGGTGGTGATGAAGATGAGGAATCTTTCCATATTTTTTCTGAAAGTTAAAACAGTACTATATTAATATTAAAATTAAACTTTAAATAGTTATTTGAACATATTATTTCCTGTATCCTTTTACACTACTTTTTCTAAGAATTCTGTCAATATATAAGGAACAAAATGCTTCTAAAAATTGGAACCCATGACCTGTTGATCTCTTGTCCCTTGCTAAGAGTCCCAAGAAAAACCAATATGAGTTAATTGCAAACCTTATTTACCTACACTGCAATCCTGAATTGTTAGCCTAGGATTATTCTAAAAGCACATAGGTGTGGCTCAGTAAATTGGCACTGGGGGGAGGCAGCTCCATGCATTGTTTTTAGTATAGGTTCAAAGCTCATGGGACTTTTATATGGGCATTTCTATCAGGACAAATATAAATGCATTGGAATCACCATCTAGTTGCTGGTAGTCATTGGAATCACTGCCTAGAAAACCTGGAAGAATGAACATTTGCTTCCTTTAAAGGCATTTCTGTACATAATAAATTTTCCAGAAAATGAAAGACAAAAATCAGGACTCTTTTTCATCCCTTAGATTAAAATTTGTTTTGTTAGCATTCAAAACCAAATGTACAATAAGGAGAAATATTTCTAATTATTTGTCTCGCCATTATGGTACACATACATACAAGGAGAATTTTTCTGTGCAGATAAAATGCAATATTAGGTCAGAAAAGTTTGGTTGGAGCCCACAGCTAACCAGCCTCATCACTATTCCCTTTCTCATCAAAGGATCAAACAGTCCTAGGTTTTAAGTTAAGCATATCAAGACTTTCTGAAAGCTGTTTTAAGAATAGTTTAAAGCTATTCTTAAAATATTCTGAAAGCTTATATTTAAGAATATTTAAAAATATTCTTAATACTGTTATGCAATATATATATACACTAATGCAAATTATATATACTAATGAATCTCAGTATCTTTCTAGAAATATTTCCCTCCTTTCCCATAAATACTTCTGGTCTTTGTAAAGAAACAGTTTCTCTAAGGTACAGCACTTACATGTGAGAGAAGTCGGGTTGAGCTTTAACCTGTCACATTCAGATGTCCCAGGATTAAGAGTATCTTCATCATAAATATTTTGGCGTAAAATGTTCCTTATAAAATCTGGGTTCATACTGTTTTCCATAAATCCCTCTGTTGATGGTGGTACAGAAAACACTAGCTGATAAATTACAGTGGAGCTTTCATTACTGAAAAACAAAGTCAAGGATGAATGTCTTCAAGTATCAACAGGATCTTTTCTTCTTCCTGTTTGAAAGACTGACTTTTCATGTCAGTGTTGGGATGGATTTTTTTTTTTTAAAAACAACATTTCCCCAAGAAGAGCATTATGAAAGAAAACTGTCAAAGACGCCAGTTTCTGCCTCACCCTCCCTTCTCAGAACAGCTCTTGAAACTGGGTTCGTACTTTAAGCCAGCCAGGGACATGTTTTCAAATGCACAAGGGGCAATTGGACATGTGTTCTAATGGAATGCAGTTTTCAATACTGGTGGTTCACAAGAAGCTACTGATAAGAGGTGTTGCAATACCCTGTGCATAGTTTCACTAGAAACCTGTAGGAAGGTTTGTTTTCCTGCTAGCAGCATCTGGGACCATGCAGCTGTGCTCCTGACTCAGCTCTGGAGTGGATTACACAAACCAGTGAACTGGAGACCATCTGTGGAGATTTCGCTTTTTGTGACTGCAATTCAACAGCTATCTTCTGTACTCACAGAATTCAAAACATTTTCAAAAAGTACTTGAATGGGGGAAAATGAAAGAAAGAGAGGGAGACAACAAGAGAGAGACATCAAAGAGGCAGAGAGAGTTATTAGCTACTCGATGTATGCACAGAACTACGGCTTTGTACTTGATGGT
This sequence comes from Onychostruthus taczanowskii, assembly GCF_017590055.1. Lineage (NCBI taxonomy): Eukaryota > Metazoa > Chordata > Aves > Passeriformes > Passeridae > Onychostruthus > Onychostruthus taczanowskii. The sequence goes on from NW_024500794.1 coordinate 7,248,711, forward strand.
CTGAATCATAGTTATACCCATAAGGCTAAGGAGCTACAGTTCACTGTTAACAAAGCTGGCATGCCCAAGGCTGGCAGGGCAAGGGAGCTTATTCCCCAAGGGAGCAAAGTGCCTTCATGACTGCCACTTGCCACATTGCAACGTGGCTGGTCCTCTGTCATTGCTATCTCAGAGGACCTGGGACTTTGCAAAACTACTTCCCTTCATTTTTTTTCCTGTCTTTCTAAATTCTTTTGTAAGAGTTCTTTTTCAGAAGTCCTTGGGAAAGCTCTCTGTTTTCCCTTGCCTTCCTGCTATCTCTCCATGACAGGAGACATGTAAATTCCTCTTGCCTTTATCCATTTTGGGAACAAAATTATTCTCTCCTGCCTATGAACCCTGTTTTATATATTTAAGATTATTTAAACTACATCAATCTTAAGCATCTCCAGCTATTAATTTCCCTTTTAATAAATATCCTTGAATGTGTTTATTAAGGGCTGCAATTGGAACCAAAGATAACAGAGATGATACTTCACAGCAACAATATGTTCCTGTCATTATATAATTTTAGCAGCAATTACCATTTACACCAGATGATCCTTTGACCAGTTTTCACTGCCTATACGCATAATTTTCCCCTAACAACCCATTTTTCAGAGATTTAAATATTGTACATATTTACATAAGCAAATGTATGTTTCATCAAAAGCCTGTAATTTTCAGATAACTTTGGTGACAGAAATTGCTTACCTGAAAGAAATCACCTGAGCTGACCTAAAGTAACGTCCTAAAGCTGGAGATGAGTTGTAGACCTCTGTTAGCTGAGAGAGAGAGGGAAAAAAATGTTTATTCTATTCAATCTCTTTTTTGCCCTCACAAATTTAAAAAAAAAAAAAAAAAAAACACAGCAAATAATGCTTACAAAGTGCTTTAAGGAGCACAAAAACAGGTGCTGAAGGTCAAATAACAGCAAATATCTGCCCTGGAAATGGTAGAGAGACATTTAAATTTGACAGACAAGTTAATTGTACATTTGAGTGATTGCTGTTAGGTTTGGGATCTAATTAGTACCAAAAGGCTTTTCTAACTCTTACTTTGTGGGGGGGAGGGTCTCTGTCTTGAGATTGCCTTCCCACCATGTCCAAATGATCTTTGCCATGTATGCTGAGCATATTTCAGCTGTAACTCAGAGCTGTGCTGGCTCAGCAGAAATCATCACTATAAACCCAGGCTGTAATCACGTACTCATAAGAGAATGCAGCACACAGGATGTTTAGCCCATATTATGCTTAGATGACTTTCACAGGCCTCTCCTAAATTATTCAATAATTCTGTGAAAAAGGTGAAGACAATGTCTTAACAAATGGTCAAATTTAGGGGGGAAAAAAATCAATACTTTCTTGTGCTTAAAAGCAGACTTTTTTTTTTTTTTTTACTAGATTGTGACTTTAAAAAGTACAACACATTTTATTTGTGGACTTGGAAATGACTGCGTTGCTACACAGAGAAACAGAAACTTAAAAGGCAAAACACTGAAGCAGAATCAACTTTGCCAAGAATCACATAAACACTTACCCTCTTAGTAATGTCCTCAGAGGAGAAGTGTGAGAGACCACACATTAACTCCAAAGTTCCTGAAAAATTGTGGAAATTTCCATTGCTTAGTAATTCATCAGGATCCCAGTAGTCATCCTCATCTGTGTAAACATCTAATAATCAAAAGGAGATAGAAAGGGGAGAAAAAAGTTTCAGATAGCTGAAGTATTGAAAAACAAGCCTCTTAACATTCGCCAGGGTGGCTTTCTCATAGATTTCTTAGGTAAGGACTGAATGGGAAAGACAGAAAGTGCAAGTCACCTGAAAAAAGTGACAGCACCTGGAGGTCAATCACCCACCTCCATTAGCAAAAGTCATCTGCTCTGGGAGTCTGACAGGCAATGATACCATGGGACCTAAGTCATCCATGGCACTTGTTCCAACATTACAAACATCATTTCCATCCTCATATCCAAATTTCTTCTTGTGATATTTTCTCACTTAGCTACAAACTTGAATTGTCACCTGATCAGGATACAAGTTGCTTGCTGCCTGATAAGTTAAAAGCATTCACAACAACTACTGAACTACAGTACCACCCTCTGCAGTCTGTATCCCAGTTCCTTCAGCAGTTTATTGAAGGACATTAAAGGATGTTATCGTTGCATTTGTCTTCTATTAGAGTGCACATATTGCATGTTTGTATTACTCTAACCAAGAGTGAGATACTTACTAGAATAAAGAATTAGGCTGATGAGAATGACCAGGAAGATCACTAGAAATATCGTACATATAACCATCCATAGTTTACACTTCCAGAAAACTACATTCTTGCATGATTTGCAGGGATCTCTCTCCTAGGTATAAAAGAGAAGGGCATATTGATTAATAATCAAATAAGGCAGGAAAAGATATTGAAGGATGTCTCTGCTGTCACATTTAGAAACAAAACCCCCACATAGATGGGAGAGCCTCATTGGTAAGCAATGCCCTACATCAGGGGTTCCCAGCCTTGACTACTGCTGCAGGAGAAAATGTAGTCCTAGAGAAGGTAAAGGACATTCACTTGAGAGAGACCATTCCCCTTTGTGCAGGAGTTCTTACTCTTGAATGGCCCATAAAGCTAAAGTACTGCAAAGGTGATTTCTTGGCTCCACGGTTTTTTGTGTGGGTTTGGGGTTTTTTTGTTTTTTTTTTTTTTTTTTTTTAACAACGTGAATTAAATTTGCATATTCCACAAGCTCTCCTTTTAATGGTTTTCATCTCTCCCAACTGAAAAAGGTGTCTCTGGAGGTATTTCCAAAATCATTCACCTCTGCAGCGTTGATAATGTCAACCTGCATAGCTTCTGAATGCCAGCATCCAATGCAAAGGCAATGCTATTCAATAGATAGTATTGTGTTAAACCCTCCATGAAATAATTGAGACTTTTGTAGCTGACTTACTTTTTCTTCAGAAGATTGGAAACTTGAAGGCTATTGAGTGTACTTAACAGGAAGTTTAATGCAAATCTCACCTGTTCTATGAGGTCAAAAGCAAACTTCACCCAAAACAATTGTGCATGTGTATGTACATTCATATGGAAGAGAAAGGACAATACCTTTCCTGTTATTTAACTTTTAATAAGATTGAAAACCATGACAGAAATTAGTCTTTTAATGAGTTAATCCAGCAGGATGAATATTAAAAAAAAAAAAAAAAAAATGGGGAGGAAAAAAACCAGCAAGCTTAGGTGATGGTCAAAACCGGTAACTTCATCTGTTTTATTCCACAGCCAGAAGAATCAGAAGACTGAAGCAAGGCTTGAATGCATAAGCAGACCATGCTGTCTTTTTAATTACTCCTCTCCCTCCCTCTCCATCCACCATAAAGGTAGTAATAAACTCCATATCCTTTTTGTCATCAGTACCAGGAAAAGCACATGCTGTAGGTTGTCTGAGCCACCCACACACATGCAGATTGGCAGGAACCAGCTGCTGCTGGAGGCACTAATCCAGGTATTCTTCCTTTACTTTTTGAACTTTCTAAGAACACAGAATAACAGAGAGGCGTTCACTGAATTTACTGAATTGAGCAGCTGGCTAAAAGTTTCAATGTGCCCACCCAGGGACACCAGTTCTCGGGATCTCCTCTGGTCACGATGACCCCGAGATATAGCAAAAGTCTCTTTTCCCCAACCCTGCTGTCGCAGAAGGAGTCAGAAGTCTTCGGCTGTCATTCTCAAGGTGGTTTATTATTTCTTATCTAAAACTTTTTCTGCCTGGCCTGCTGAGGTCCGTTCAGCAGGTCAGTCTGAGGCACACTGCACTGCCCTGAGGTGGAGCTATCTCTTTATACTAAAAACTATGTGTACTTTATTTACAGTTATTTTCCAATACCTATCATCTATGTTCGACAGTGTACTTCTACTTTAAACCAATCAACCAGAAGATGGAGGCTAGGAAGAAGAAGGAAGAAGAACAGGACAATGCCCAAATTCCTCCATCTTGTCCCCTAGACCCCCATAGTAAAATTCTTCAAAATTCCACCTTTCACCCTGGACAACTACTGTTATACTACTTAAACTTTTGTGACTTGTAATTCTTTATATAAAGTTGGTAATTTGCTCTATGGGTTGAGATTGAATTCCCAAGTGTCTTTGTCTTCCTGCTAGGGTCTCCGAGCCCCTGCCAGGATTTTGAACCATCCAGGGCACCCAGAGGGATGTCCTGCGTTCTGACAGTGGCGGGGAACAGGGAGAGAAAACAGACACACAGAGAAAGAGCTTACAAGGGAGATTCCTTCAGGAACAGAGGCAGAAAAAGGAAAGCACTCTCTGTAGAAACCTCTGCACACAGAACTTTGCTCTACTGGAGAATGAAAGGCAAACACTGAGTATGGTTTTGTTTACAGCATACTTTCAGCTGTCATCACATTTACTTTTTTTTTTTATTTTTAAAATATTTTAGAAATATTAATTTCAATTTAATACTTAACACTAGTGTATAGTTTTGTATTTTAAAAATTTTAAAAGCCAGTAACTACTGCTTAGAGTGCAACTATGAAATCAGCCATAGCCCCATCAGCTGAGACAGGCAGTTGTCAAGACCAAGTTTTGATTGAGCTACCACGTGTTTAGACTATCACAAAACACAATTCTTAATCACATATAGCAAACTGGCTTGATCCCAAGAAAACATTCGGCTCCACAACTAGTCCAGCACCTTCCAAACTTTGCCCATAGGTCAGGGAGAAGCAACAGCAGCCCTGAAATTCTCTCCCTGGTGGGCAGGGCAGCTCTGATTAACCTGCCAGCTGAGCAGAAAGCAGAGCATGGTAACTTCCAGCAGTCTGTATAGGATAGGGTGAAAAATGCCAATCATTTGTTTTTAAAATGTTACAAGTTTAATAGTAATAAAGTGGTTATAAAAATAGCAATATAATTAGAGTAATAAAAATTTGGACAATTTGGATTAGGACAATATGAGACAATAAAAAGAAAGAGTTACGGACAGTCTGAGTACCTCTTTCTGGGCAAAATAAGCCAGAAAAGGGACACATGTTAACAGAAGATTAACCCTTAAAAAAAACAGCCTGTAGCATATTCATACATGATGCATAAACTCCATTCAAACAAAGGATTCTGCCTGGTCAGTGTCAACTTCTTCCTCTTAATCCTAACAGCATCTTCAAGGCTGAGCAAGGCAGGAAGAAGTTAGTTTCTTCTGATAAGAGAGCAATAAATTCTTTTTCTCTGAAAGATTAAGGTGTCCTGTGGCTGCTATCTCAGTGCAAGTCCTCTTTTTTTAAAAAAAGTATCTTACACAGCATAGTTTCTATTTTAACATTATGTTATAATCTAAAACTATATTTAACACACTACTTAAGAAAATTAATACAGCATAACTTTCTAACATAACACATATAATATTTATTTTAATATTGCGAAAAGCCAATCATAAAATTCCCATTTTATAGATGGGAAGCCACTTGCTATAATCAGCACAAAGAGAGCTCAAATAAAAACTCAGTTCTGGAAAGGGGAAGGATAAACCTAAGGGTAAGGTTTCTCAAGACACTCCAGCAGTCCTAGCTCCCCGTCTCCTCCCCTCTCCGCTGCTCCTCTTTGCACCTCCCGGAGTGTGTCTGGCCCTGCAGCGAGCTGATTCAGCTTTCCAGAGCACAGGAGAAGGAACTGACCCCTGGCACAAGAGAGCAAAGGGACTCCCCTAAGGAAGCAGTGAAGTCACAGGGGAGGGGAGGGAAGGGAAGGGAAGGGAAGGGAAGGGAAGGGAAGGGCGGTGTGTCAGGCAGACAGCTCCCGGTGCGGTCAGCCGTGCCCACGGAAAAGCGGGAAACATCTTGGCACCGCCACAAATACTCCTGCAGTAAGTGGTGTAATTCACTGTACAGCAGTCACGGGTGAATATGTTATTCCTCCGCCAGAATTAGTCTGTTCTGTAGCTTTAAACTAGGGACTAGGAGCTACCTCCTTAGGAGTCACATGCTGACCTTAACTGAGGGTTTGGAGTGTTCTATGAACACAAATTCATAATAGTTAGCAGCTGAAAATTACTCAGAGATAAAGAGAATCCAGCATGCTCTGTTTGAGGACATCTTATTTTTGTTTGGCAGCACTGTTTCCTGGTTAACTTCTACTGAAGGAAAGCGTGGTTTTAAAACTTATTTAAACTTTTTTCTGGTTTTGAGCCCAATTCCACTGATAGCACATTAGAAGAGAAAACAAAATTCAGAGAACCAATTACAGTTTCACTTTCCAAATTAAAAAGCTTAAAATCCCACTCTCAGAACACTTAATTGATAAGGGAAAAGAATTATATTTAACAGGTTTTTAGCCTCTTTACCTCAAATAGCAAATTAAATCACCCCTACAAAATGTTCTGTCATTTGTGTCATTTCTCTTGCTGTGTAGTATTTCCCCCACTGGAAGGATCAAATGACCAAATGAAATTCCTACCTTTCTCGTTTGAGCATTTAGGGGCTTGTCATGATCAGTCTCACTTTCCTCCACCTTATGTTCCTGTAATTCAATAACCTCATGCTCCTGAGCAGAGCTCTGCCTTTTCATTGCTTCTGTCTCAGAAGAGGGTCCTCTGCGAAAACCTCTGTCTCTGAAGTGAGCACGGAGCCAGCTCATTTCCTTCTTGTTTCTGCTGCAATTATGGTCAGTAGTAGCTCTGACACGAGGCTGGAAACAGGAAGAGTGAGGATAGTGTTCATAGGAGAGGTCTCAAAATACTGTTCTTCCAAGGAATTCCCCTAATTTAAGTCAGCTGCCGTAGCTGCAGAGAAAGGGAAGGCAGAGGAAGTATTGATTTGCATAGCTGTGAGAACTCTGACTCTCAGCTGTGCAATACTAGGTTTTCCAGTTTGTCTACCTGCCTGTACCAGCCCTTGACAAGCAAGTGACTAAACCTTTAGCAATGCTAAAGGACGATTTTGAAAGGAACCAGTGTTTTCTCTGCTGCTGTCAGCCAAAACAATAAAATGTTATTACTGTTATCCATGCAGCTAAACAGATGCGGTGCTGAACAGCACGAACAGAGTAAAAGTTCATAGAGCATGTTGTTTGCTTAGGCTGGGACTCTGTCAACACTTGTGATTCTAGTCTCCCTCTATAGTCAATAAAGAAATGAACACTAATGACCTTTGTGCTGTAAATTATTCTCCCTCTAGCTATTATACTGCCTAAAATCATATCTGGTGTTACAGAAGCATTTATGTCCTTCAACATACTATCCAATCTAAACCTGAGAAGCTGCTTTCAGGTAAAAAAAACCCAGAGGACATAGATAAAGAGAAGAGAAAGATGGCCTTAAATTTCAACCTGTGCTCTACAGGACATGCTTTTATGAAACAACCGTGGTGATTCAGTCTGCACTAGCTTCCCACACGCACTCTCGTGTGCACTTGGAGTCACTCACAACAGCTTACTGTAGCCAGGGACTGATTACGACCCAGCCTCCTAAATATCCTTGATCCTACCTCATCTTATTTCTCCTGTTCACATTCCATGCCCATGTTTCTCCTTCCTTCCCACAGAGCATCTCTCTCCCCTCTGATTCAAAAAGTCTGGGCAGGTAGCTGGTAACTGCACCCTTCCTCACTCTTTTGTCCCAGCACAGGGAGTATCATGCATTAAGAACCAAACACAGCCTCTCTCCCCAATCCCCTTTCCTGCTGCCACTCACAGCACCACTCCTTTTTCCTGCCAAAAACTCAGAGTGCTCTCCCCTCATCCCACCACTCCAATTTTCTCTTTGTGCAACTCACCTTGCTTCTGCTGCCTGAAGCACACCCAGGGTTTGCATTCCTGATGTCACGTCACACCCATCCAGGCAAAGGTACTCCATGAAAGTGAGCATGTCTTAGGTTTATTCCACAAGTAAAAAGAAATACAAATTGTGTACCCCACATGTTTTGGTTCTGAGAATCTTTAAAACTCAGGAGGACTGAAGGTAAAACTGAGCAGTCATCAAGATCAGAACATGTATCTGGATGCACAAAATCTTACTTGGGTCTTCTTACACTAGAAAAGCCTTTATCTGGTTCTCACTACTCCTGATGGATATCAGGTCCAATTATTCAATTTCTTCTCACAGTAGACCTTCCTACTGGATTGTCTGAAATCAAAACTGTTCCTCTAAGACAAAGAGTTAATGATTATAGAGTTCTCACCATGCAAAGGCCAAAGTCCTTATTTTATTTTATGTATTTATAAACTGCTTGAAGTCTTTCATCTGGGGGGATCTAACTTCTTCCATGTGCAATTCTGACCCTTTACCTTTACAAATCAGGAAAGTCCAAAGCACCAATGCAGTTCTGATCGCACCTGGAGTTTAGAGTTTCAGAGGCACATCCAAACAAATAAAACATAGCCCCTTGCAGTTTTAGCACATTTATTAAAAAGGAAGATGTGAATAATTGAGTAAAGAAACAACCCTCCTAATATACAGGCTTTGAATATAGCTTATGCTGTAAGTTTGACACAAGCTGGGGCAAGATGCCCAACAGGAGAAAGGAAGGAAAAGCAATAACATTATTAGAAAGAGCAATCTCACTGCATGCAGATTACAGTGCTAGCTCTTTTCAACATTTTTCCCACATGCTGCCAAGGTAGGACTAACATTAAACAAAGATCACATACTTATGTACTGCAGAGTAAGTGTGCTGTGTGGACAGCAATAAAAGGTGTTCAAACTGCCAGCTTCATCTTTTAAATATATATATTAAAGGTGAAAGCTAAACACTTCCAAATATCGAGCACAGCTTAAAGACCATCTAAATGGTCTTAAGGCCATCTGGACAATTCTTTTATTAAGCTAAGAACTAGTATTCTGAAGTCCCATAAACAGCTTTGGAAACCTTAAATTGGCTAGATTTGGAGTGATAAGCTAATCAGGAGATTATAAAACCTAGATTTACTACCAGGGTTAAAGGAATGTTGCTGTCATTTCTTATTTTACTTTCTTTGAGCCCAAGGATGCATCCAACCACATAAATCCATTTTCCTTCTATGTCATTTCAATTTAGTATGGCCTTGTGGTCACAGCCCAGAAAGATACACAAAAAAAAAAAAAAAAAAAAAAAAAAAAAATTCCTGAGCCTGAAACTCTGCTTATTGTGGACCGAAAAGAGGACAAAAAACAATCCCAACCTACCAGGAACATGCTAAAAATTCACAATGGATGCCAGAGCCAGAGCTGGAGGAGTACACCTGTAACATATTGCAAATATTAAACCCTACATTTGGTTCAAATTCTGAAGAGAATTTAAGAATGCATTATAATTTCCTTTTGAATTAATTACAACTCATTCATTCCTTCCTTTTATTTAGACATCACCCAAAGAACCTAAATTATATTCTTCCAGTTACTTAATGAAAATTTCTTGCATCCTAGCATTTTTTGAGCTATATATCTGGTATTTTTAAGAAAACACAGTAGAGACTCCAAAAGTTACAGCCCAGAAAGTAAAAGTCATGCAGTCACACATAACTAGAAAGAATTAATCTCAGCTTTATACACAATACACTATTTATATTTTTGAGAACTATAAAATAATTATTTATGTTTAGAATCCTGTAACATTCTTAAAGAGTTGAATATATATGGCATGTGGCCATTTTTATCCAGATATGCATATGTGGAAACAAATATAGATAACAAGGGATAAGGAAGGAGAGAAGGATTACAAATGAGGTATGGCTGGATTTTTGTTACAGGTTATAATCCATTTTATTTTGTTTTTAAGGCCGTGCTGTTTCTGCAAATAGCCATAAGGAAGATAAATCCATAAGGAACCTGAAGTTCCTCTGAGGCTGAACAGTTATTGCTAGATGAACCACAAGTGATAGTTTCTTTATTAAAAAAATGCATCCTTTCACCAAGGAACAGTCAGTGGCGTTTTCGTGTTGTATCATCAAATTGAATAGCAGGAAGCAGCTTTCACACAGAGGTGATCTGCATTTTGTCCTTGGCTCATCAGTTTGTATTCCGATGGATCCAGTCATAAAGTGCTGTCACCTTGGTGTACATACCAGAACGATTGTGCTGAGCACACCCTTCACCCCAGCTCACGACGCCAGCAAGATACTATCTATTGCCCTTCCCTGTGCAGGCCAAGGGACCTCCAGAATCCCCCTAAAATGAAGGAAGTCCAACCATTAGTGCACACACACAGAGCACTGTAACAAAAAATAGGTTATTTAAGAGCAGTAAATACCTGCCCCTCTTTTTCTCAAATTAAAACTTACTTCTGGATACAATGTACCTAGCCAGATGCCATATTTATTCAATTATTTTAAATTATGGATGTAGCACACTTACCAATATAAAACCAATGGCAGAAGCAGTTTATAAAATTACTCCTTGATAATTTCCCATTACAGGGTTCATAGAGTAACTCATCACAGCCCAAACAGGGGAGAAGAAGACAGGGATGGAAATAGGGAATTCTACTACAACTTGAAATAGAGAATTCTACTGCAATTTGAAATCTACTATAAATTGTTCACAGGTTGAAGGCAGATCTCTTATACTGTGTGTTAAATAGGAACAGAAAGATACCACACACCACAAATTAAAAAAAAATCCAACAAACCAAAGCAAACCGAAACCCAACAAACAAACCAGGAACAATTAAGTATTATCAGCAATTTTATAATCAAGACTGAGTCTACAGTAGACTACTTTGTAGAGGCAGAAGAAGGAACAAAGACTAAGGAATGTACAAATAAGAACAGGTTTTTCAAATGGAGCATGCAGGTTTGCACAGCAGTGTAGAAAAATAAAAATTTCCATTCAATTCAGTTCACCGGATCAAAGTGCATTTGAGCTCATCAATGGTTTTTTTGCCTTTCATTACTTTAACTTTCTCTGACCTAGTCTGTTGATAGAACTCTGGGCAATTACAGTGCAACTCCTTTCTGCAGCTGTTCCTAACGCACACAAGGCAGTCAGCAGCCTCCAAATTGACCCTGGGACAATTTGAGCCCCCAGCTGGAGCCAAAACATGTAAGAGGTCAGGAGAAAGCCATGTACTGAGAAAAGAGTAATAACAGAAAGCTTTCATCACCCAACCAAACAAAATTATCTGTTATGGTGGTACAAAATTATCATGAGATAAGAGAAGAAGCCAGAGTTCTTCCTTTCTCACAGGCTGCTGTCGTACTAGAAATGTCGATAATCCAAGAGACTGATGTCAAAGTGACTTGGGAAAAGAGGCTCAACCAATTACTCAGCGAGTTCTGAAAGAACAAAGGGGATGTATACCACTAGGGAAAGGAAGGATCCTAAGAAGAGGCAAGATCAAAGAACATCCTAGACTGATAAGAAAACACAATGAAAGGTATTTGGAAGCTTCACATAACTTGTGCAACATATGCACAGCTTCCTTCCAGGAAGGAGTAAAACAGAACAGGACCCTCACAAGTCTGAAAGCAGGTTTAGGGTGTTGTGGGGCTTTCCTGAGCTCCCAGTGTCGTTACTCTCTAGCACTGTACAGGAAACACATAATATATATTATGTATTCCTGTCAGTAGTATATATTACATAATATATACTACTGACAGGAAGAAGGGGGAAGGGGGGGGGGAGAAAAACAACCCCCCAAAAAAGCAAAAATGCTACCCAGACTAAGAACTTAAAGATCCAAAGGGCCAACATGCTAGAACTCAGACCAACATGCTAGAACTCAGACGCAGCATATCATGCTGGAAAATGGCCAGTATGCTACACAGCTGAATTGGTTAAAAATGCCCATCTAAAAATTCAAGAGCATTTCTTATGCAACATATTTTTTGGAGGAACACCACCCCTCTAACATATTTTAGCAAAACAATTCCAAGGTCAAAGTTTGCAGACAAACTCTACGTAATGTTAATAAAAATAATAATTAATTAGGTCTTTGACACTATAAGGAAATTCTACAAATAGTCTATTGTGTTAAAGAAGTTTGACCCATCATGAGCTACAATCTTGCAAAAGTTATCCTATTGCATTAAAATAATAAAATTTATATATTACACAAAATTTGTACCGAATTGCCTAAGTCTAATAGTCAGTAGCAAATTTCTATCCCCTTTATGTGGTACTGGTATAAAAAACATGTTTGTAAAGTTGATATTCATCATCAGAAGTCTGAACACTAATGAAGTACACAACCAGTGTGCTAGGAGAAAGAAGGCAGAGTCAGGACAGGGAAGCATGACCAAAAAGCCGTTTCTGATTGTGTGTGTAAACAAGATGGGGTTTATAACTTACACTACTGTGATGTAGTCACATGTTGTAATTATACACATGAATGAATGTTTGAAATTAAAAAGCACCACTGCAGCTGCAGTTCCAAAACCTAGCTTAGCTTTTACTTTTGTATTTCTTTGCAACTGTAACAATACATTACTCATCGTATTTTTAGAGTATTTTAGCAATTCCAAACCCAGATATTAAAAAAGATAAAAAGAAATTAATACAAATATTAATTTGTGCAATTCACAGGTGGACCTTTTATTGCAGATAATTCATTTTATCTTTATTTTTTTGTTCTCTGGTATGAAATATAACTGTTGAAGAAGAAAATTCTTCTCGACACATTTTACCCCTTGCGTTTGCAAAATGATATTTCTCAAGAGAGTCAGAGATTATCCATGATGAATTTTCTTCCTTATTTTGGGGGACTTTTAGTTGCCATGTTAAATTAACCATAAACTCACACTCAATAAAAAAGAAAAATCAAAAACCAAAACCCAAACAACAACAAAAAAAACCAACACACCATACAAACACCCTAAAACTGAAGAGTTTTCCAATGAAAGCAAACATTCCTTTGTAGTTTTCCTACCAGTTCCAGATTACCTGGCATGCATCAACACCACCATTTAGTTTCCCAGCACACAGCATACGTGAAGTAATAAAATCATCATAAAGCTTGTTGCAAACACTTTGGTTAATCATTCTCACTTGAGCTTCCTGCAGTGTTTTGGCAAGATGACCTAGAAAAAAATACAGAAGGTATTGCAGAGGTAAAGGTGGCACAAATTTCTTATAGAGATACCAATTATCAAAACAAAAGAGAATTGCTTCCAACTGACAATCTACCCAACTAATGACAGCAGAGTAATTTCCTTCCCTTCAAATGGTGCCTGCCCTAATTTTTGAAAGCTGCATTGTTCACACTACCCAATAACCATAGATGTTCCAATGCACCACCTTTCCATTTCCCTAGCCTTTATGCCTATGACCTTATTCTGCCAGAAAGTAGTAAAAATGCCATGCAGATTGTAAGATAAGACTGCACACAGGGTGACTAAATTTGAATGCCATTTCAAATTATGCCTGAAGCTTTTTGCTATTTTTTAAAACATGGCTGTGCTCCAAACAACATCCCAGTCCTACAAAATGCAATCTCTATATTTTTTTCATCCTCTTAGTTCTAGAGAAGAAACTGGAATAAAGCTGAGTGTGGAAAGACAAATAATTTTTAAAAAACCCCAAAGAACAGTCTGTAACTCACAAATGATGCTAAGACTTTAATTCTCTACTATGGTATTGACATAAGGTGCCCTTGTGAGCTAAATATCCTGATACCTCTGATGTGCTGAGATGCTGCCCAAGCCCAGGTTTCAAGCTACTTAATGCTGAGACAGGGAAAGGATCCTTCAGGCTCCCTTGCCACCTCTCTCTAACTTAGCGTGCTTTTTTTCTGCCTCCCCACTGCAGTTGGCTGCTCCAAGCTACACAGAGCCTCTTCCTGAGGCCTTTGATTAAACAGAGAAAATGAAAGATCCTCCACATTTGTTTTGCAATTATTGCTGCTTATGGCCCTATGTTGTCAATCAAATTCTTTCTCTGCAGTAGTTGCAAGTTACTGATCTCTTTACTTGCAAGATTCTATTCATCAGATTAAATGAGTCATGGACATGAAAATGGGCACATTTTTATAAATCTATAATAATTTGCTTTTCAAAGATCTGTGAAACCCAAGTATGCATTTTGTCACTTATCACTTGCTATCCAAGCAACCATTCAGAATTCTCAGACTGTTGCTAAGGAGATATTTTCTAGCTTTTTATAGATACACTAAATAAACATCATGGGTTTTGGTTTTTTTGGGTTTTTTTGTTTTTTTTTTGGTTTTTTTTGTTTTTTTTTTGTTTTTTTTTTGTTTTTTTTTTTTTTTGCTTGCAAGTACAAATGTTCCATTCTTAGAGTTTAAAATTAAGCCAAACTTGCAAAAAGCATATCCAGGAAATGAACATACTATTTTCTTCTATGGCTCCCCAGCCAGTTACGTAGCAGACAGTTCCATAAAGACTCCAGAGGTGCTGGGTAAACAAATGGGCTGTACCAGCTCACTGAAGAGTACAGGTGTCTCCATTTCCAACAGGGCAATGTCATAGTCTCAGATAGTTTGGTCATACTGTGGGTGGGCAATAATCCTTATGGTTGATCTCATAGCTACATGATTGCTCTTTTCATTTATGGTATGTGAGCCCATATATTCTCTCCATCCCATTGGAACAGAGTATCTGTGAAAAAAAAAAAAAAGTGGTTTTAGAACTTCCCACTGGAAAGCAAGGCAATGTTAGTTCACTCCATTTTAATTGCTTTTCAGTGTTTGAGGACATTCATCAAAACCATAGTGCATGGAATGGAATATGGCTTTAGAAGATAGATGCACTCTAGTCTCTGTCTGCTAAACATTAAACATTGTTTTTACTTGCTATTATGAAATTAATTAATTTCCTGGACCAAATCCTTGCTATGCGTCATGCTTTGGAACTTATAAAAGCATATTCTTAAACTCTATCTCCTCCTTAACACACATAGGAGGTATGCATTTTCAATTTCCACTACCTTAACTGAACACCGATGAGGTTTTCACTCATTGATCAATATATAGGACATGTATTGGGATAAAAGGCCATAGTTCTACTCAGAAAACTCCTGCCTTTTGAAAAGAAGAGGTAAAAAAAAAAAAAAGGGTGTTTACCCTACATCTGAAAGAACAGTGTTCTGTCATGCAGGATTTACTGGCAATGGAAGCAGAAGAATAACTTCAAAAACTGAAGACTTCTGAAGCCAGCAGACAACACCAAGTGTTTACGTAGTGAGGTCATGTCACCAAGTTATTACCTAGATCAATTTATCTAGACAAGGAATAGCTTCTACAAATTATTGAAGGCACCTTTGTAAGGTTACTAAACTGCACATACTCTAGAACAGTATAATTTCCTCATGCCTTGCAGAATCAGAATCCAGGAAGCAATGGGCAGCAGATATGAGCCACCTGTTGGAGATCACAGATGTGCCACACATGTGGCAACGTGCCCCCATCTGTAAACTTGCTTGCCAAGGCCACTTCTCAGCTCTTGCATCTTCATCTCTAATGATTCTGTTTTTTCTAAGCTGGTGTCTTTCACAAGCTAACAGGAATAATTTAACAAATTAGTAACAAATTTAACAAAGCCCACCAGTTAATTCATTTTGCAATGCTTGACACAAGACCTTACTGTGCAATTGGTAAAAAGGTGAGTATTTGCCCATTTTCACTCAATGGGCAGGTTAGATATAAATCAGTCATTGTCTATCTTCTTGTGTAGCTTTCTGAAGAGTTGAATAACTCAAAAAGAGGTTAAGCACAATTTAAAAGTTCACTTGAATAATTCTTGTCTCTATTCCCTCCTTACAAACAAAGCTTGACTGCATTTCATTTAGCTCAAAAAGCAGCAAGACCTACCAGCTTATCCAGGAAGTGCATTGCTTGAAATAAATCATCACAGACAGAATGGATGAGCTGATTGAAAAGAAACAGTGCAAAATTCAAGACAGACATTTGCATACAGTGTTACCAGGAAATTAATTTTTAAAATGAATATTTGATTTAACAAATTCTTAATCCAGTAATGCATAAGAATAACACAAATTGCTGATTTAGTTTCCCAAGTAACTAATAAATTTTAAAATAAATGTTACCACACCACAGATCATTTCATCTGATCCATCTGCACAGTCTCTTTTCCCATAAGAGGAACAACTTTTGTAGACTAAAATAGAGAGAAGATAGTGTCACATGTTTGGAGTCATGCTTTCAAGTTATTAACAACACCTTGCACATTCAGCAAGTTGTTCAAAGCTACACATTCTAGTCTGCTTGAAGTAGTAGTCTATATACTAGTGTAAACTGGTCCCTCTGTGGAGAAGGGACAGGGGAATGATCCACTCTAATTAATGATCACACTAAATTCAGTCTCCACTGTCCCTGAGAAAAAAGAAGACCCTCCAACTGTCTACACTTCCATTTTACATAACTCTGATCTGAGTAAGTGTGGCTTCTCAGATCTGTTCTTTTGCCTTCACCAGCACCACTGGCATTACAAATCATAAATATTCACAGCATCTTTTCATTTTTAAGTGAAATTGAGAAAACTGCAGAAGAGTTTTATACCTCCCTTCCATAAGTTTCTAAGGACTATCACAGTTTACTATGTGAGAATCCTGATAGATCTCAGCAATTGGCTTCCATTACTATTATTCTTATTACCAGTTGTACAAGAACCTCTAAACAGTGCGAAGTAGGTTTTTTTCAAAAAATATTTACTCCTGGCTACCCAAGATTGAAAGCAAGACAAAAATTACATAAGAAAATGCAGCAAGTCACTAGGGAGCCATTGGTGGTATCAGCAATGTCCACAACCATTGAGGATCTACAGTAAAAAGACAATAAATGTGGCAAAAGTCCCCAGTCCACTATGTCCCTCTTCCTTAAATTATGTGGTACTGATCTGGCAGCATCTGGGGGGAAAGTGCTCTTCCAGCAGGATCACCAGCAAAATGTGGTTTGGTTTTCTTACTAAAATCCCTGTTATCTTGGATTTTTCTTGATTAATTGTCTAAACTCTCCAAAAACCTAGTTTTACTCTACATGATTTATATTCACTATTATGATACTTTTACTTTGTGCTATGAAAAAAAAAACATCTAGAAACAACTCATATAACCATTAAAATATGCATATTCCTGCTTCTGCCTTCTACCATCTTTAGGAAAATACCTGAAATTACATACTTACAGCAGTTGTTTTCATCACTGTCCTGCCCGCAGCTGTCATCATCTTTACAAGACTTATACTTGTGAGGTGTACACTTCCCATTACCACAGTTCAATTGTTCTGGATTACAACCTGAAGAAAAATGGTTTGTAAATTTCTAATACAAACAGCAGACCAACAGCCACATGCTACACTCCCTACTAGATGTCAGTTGGATGTTTCTGTGCCATTTCTGTCAGCAAGGTATTTCTGATACCTTGGTTTTGGTGGTATCAGTGACAGAGAGACTTGTGCTGTACTCTCTGGCCTTGGATTACCTTCTGGTCACTGTTTCTGGCATCTTTTGAATGTTCCCTGTCTTCTTTGACACGCAGCACCCAATTTAGGTACAGTACTCTAGCTGAAGCCTTCCCACTGGCGATCGAGAAGGTGTTTTCAAATTCTTGTCTTATATCTTAGTGTGACACTTAAAAAAGCTCAGAACAAAGACAACCAACCAACAAAACACCGCATACAAACAAAACTCACTGAGTATTTTTGACTCACAAGCCAGCTTTTGAACAACAATCATTCCCCCAGCTGTTCTTCCGCAAAAAAAAAGGAACTTAGGCAACCCACATGTCTGTTTAATTATCTCCATTCAGATCTTCACACAATCACAGAATATTCTGAGTTGAAAGGGACCCACAAAGATCAACTTTACAGTTCAGCTCCTGGCCCTGCACAGCACCAAGAGTCACACCCTGTGCCTGAGAGCATTGTCCAAATGCTTCCTGAGCCCTGGCAGCCTTGGGGCTGTGGCCACTGCCCTGGGGCGCCTGTTCCAGTGACCAGTCACCCTCTGGTTGACGAACTTTTTCCTAATATTGAACCTAATCTTGCCCTGACACAACTTCAGACCATTCCCTCAGGAGTGTCACTGGCCACCAGAGAGCAGAATCAGAGAGCTGCCCCTCCTGTTCCCCTCCTGAGGAAGCTGTAACTGCAGTGAGGTCTCCCCTCAGTCTCCTCCAGGCTGAACAGACCAACTGACCTCAGCTTCCCCTCAAGGCCCTTCACCATCTTTGTTACTCCCCTGTGGACACTCTCTCATAGATTAATATTTTTTATATTGTGGTGTCCAAAGCTGCCCCCAGCACTCGAGATGAGGCTGCCCCAGTGCAGAGCAGAGCAGGACAGTTCCCTCCCTCACCTGGGTGGCAATGCTGTGCCTGATGCACCCCAGGACAAGGATGTCCCTCCTGGCTGCCAGGGCACTGCTGACTCATATTCTTGTTTTTATTTTTCTCTATTTATATTCTACAGCATTTCAGGACCACTTACAAATACATCCCTCTTAAATACATCCACTTTCTATTGTGTAACACTTTTCTATTTCATAAGCACCTACTCTAATCCATAATTTAGATCATGAACAAAAATTATGTGATGATCTGTAACAATATTGGCAGAATGACATTAAAAATATCCTTCCTCTTTGGCAATGAGTCTTGGCCAATCGTTCTGTGGAAACAATTTCCTGTATTTTTTTCTCCCCACATTTTCTTTACTTATTGATAAGCTTGTCACATAAAACAGTGTCAAAGTACAATTTATCTATTTATCCTCTCACAGCAGGGAACTAAAACAAAATTTTAAATCTCCATGCTGGTTTTATTATTCTTTTCACTATTTACAAATAGCTTAATTTGGCTACTTCTTGTGCATTTTTTTTTCCTTTGGAAGGTTAGTTTATAAAGATTGGTATAAAATTCCCTCTTGATTTTTCTGTTCTCCCACTCTTTAAAGAGACACATTACACAGCCTCTCTTCCACACTTTTACATCTTCACCCACATGCTTCATGTGATCTTAAAGATTGCCAGCAGTAGTTTAATTTCAACTCATCTCTCAACTTTGTGGAAGAAACTCTTTACAGAAAACAACAAGCAAGAAATAATTGCTCTACCCCCAGTCCAATTCATCACTACCATCCAGGCAGCATTTCCAGCCTTCAAACTGATTTCTTGAAGGAATGCACATTCTGTCTGCATATTTAAGGACAAGCTAGAAAAAAAGAAATCAATGACACTAGAAATGTTGATAAAGTCTAAATGCAGTAATGGAGGACTCTACCATGAAGAAATATTGAAATTATTATTAAAAATTAAAGTTTGTGTCATTTGTAAAATAAATTGAATATTTTTTAAAAAAAACCCACTTGGCACAATCTGTCAAAGATTTTTATCAAGCAGTCTGAATTAAATGAACTAAATATACTTAGCAAATTGAATTCACATTTATTGCCTCTCCTCTAAGGGTTGAAAGTCATTCACCATAGATACATAACTACTGATAGGAAGCATTTCTTTAATTTGTTGAGGGAATGTATTTAATACAGGAAAAGCAAAAGGAAAATAATATCAAAACTAGGCATTCTCTTTACTATTACAAATACATATTTCCTGAAATTAAAATTCTGAACAAATTAATATCTGTGATGCTACACTCAATGTCTGATGTGAATAAGTGCTTCATCAAACACTTCCCAAAACTTGCAGTCTTGTATGCAACAGCCCTTGACAAGAATTTATTTCACATTCACATAAACTAACTACTAGTTAGTTAGTTTAGATGGTAAGTTGTTTCTTTACAATATTAAAAAAAATGTTTGTTCTCTTTGACTCTTTCAGATGTGCAAGAAAAAAAAAAAGTCTCTGAAAGACTAAGGCGCTCAAACCACTCCTCTTTCTGCCCAAGTGAAGTAAAATGACATTTTCTCCCATTTAGCACCACAGGCAAATTAAGAGCTACATCAGATTGAAGAACTATTTGTCCCACAGTTGTCTAATCAGTTCCAATCTGGAGTCCTCTTCACTGCCTTGCATGTGATGTCAGTGGGAGGAAAGCACACACCACCCAGCCAGCACAAGCTCAAAGCAGGAGTGTCTGCATTTTCTTGTCACCTCTCCCTGGAGTCATGCAGCTGATGGCTGGCATTTGCTTTCCAGGTCAGCTCAGAGCAGAGCCTGTGATTTTTTTGTGTCTTTAGTGCTTTGATAGGCACCCAACATAGGGGAAAAAACTAACCTCAGAGGGTGGATGACTGCAGGTACTTAAGATAGGAGAAAACATGAATTTATTTTTTTCCTTCTCCTATTACTACTGCTGCAGGCAAGGCCAGTGCTCTCAACCACGCTGGTATCTCAGACAGCATTCCCCAAACTACTGCATCAACTTGATCCTGATACGTGACAGCCATTCCACTCCCTCCTGATTGTGGCTAAGGACTGATTAAATAACTTCGAGCCATCTGCTTGCTGCCTCAGTGCTAGGAGCAGAGCACACTGATGCACACAATAAAGGCAGTGGATTTTGTTAAAAAGATATTCCTAGACTTAGACTCTTAACCATTTTTGAGGCAGAAACCAGAGTAATCACAGAATTAAGAATAGTTGGTTACTTTTTCTGTTAGAAAGAGACCCACATTGGTGGAAGAAGAAATCGCTGAAAATTTGTGTCTTATAGAATGACTGACCACAAAACGTGCAATTTATTTAGAGTGAAAGGCCATGAAACACAAATCTTTACCAGTAAACTTAAAACTTAAATGCGTCTATGTCAACAATGAACAGAACTACATTCTGACAAGCAAGCTGAGGGTTTGAAGAGGCTTCTCAAAATGAACTGATCTCGTGGCATCATAGAGAACTTTAGCTACCTAGACATCAATTGGGTAAAAAACCCCCAGCCATTTAAAAAATCTGAAGTTGCATCTTTTCTAAGAAATGTTACAAGTAAATATGTGTGTGGCCTAAAAATTCCTGTTCCACCATCTGGAAGACCCTCAAAATCTAACATTGATCCAGAAGTGCATAGGCTGGGGAGTTAGGAAAAGGCCCATAAAAACCCCCAGACATATTTCTGCAACATCTTCTAGCAAGGGGTCCTCTTTGACTGCCATAAAACTTGAATAGTTTGTCTAAACCTGGAAACTGATCTAGATCACCTTGAGCTGTGATTTTAGAGAGAAGATTAGGTATTCATGATTAACTTTGGTTGGCAGAAGAGTCATGCTTAGAGGCCCTCTGCCATTCTATGTTCATGAAGCAGCTTGGCTATTTTAAGGTGTCAGAAAAGTGCCATATAGTAGACCTACAGAAACTGAGAAATTTTACTCCCCATTTTACAGAATTGTTGATAAAAATTAGAAAAAAAGTACTAGCTTCTAAATGCATCTTATGTCCAAATTTGTAGCTCTGTTTGGTCCAAAAGCCATAACATAACCAAAGACATAACATTTTACACATTTGTCTCCTGCAATACGGTTAAGAAAATATGCAGGTTGAGTTGTATGCAATTGGTCTGTCAAGCAGGGTTTCTGAAAGGTTTATCCTTAAAAATTAAATTGTGTGCTTAATAACTTACGGTCTGTGTGACTGAAAGCTTTATATTCAATATAAAACCCTCTGTGGGTGACCAGCTCATCAGAATGGGAGTTGATTGCAAGAGAATAACCATATTTCTGTTGTTTTCTGAAAGAGCTTTACAGTATCTAGCAAGGCAAAAGTGAGAAATATTAATTTCTTACCAAACTGACCACTACCATCCAGCTATGTCTCCTTTTACTGAGTGGTAGTGACGTCAAAAGGCTTTAAGATAATGCAAGAAGGATCAGCTGTATTTTGGTGTTAAAAACTGCCCAACAAAAGTTTTGGAAAGCCTATTTATGAATTTCTCCCACTCTGCAACTTTTTTGGGATTAGACTTTGAAACAAAATACAGCAAGTTGATCAATATCAGGGTCTACCTTGTAAACACAAACTGCTTCAACCATGCTTGATTTCAGATTGTCCATTTAGGCTTCCAAACCCAAAAGTTCCACATCCAGGAAAGGATTAAATAATTCAGCCAAATCCATCAGCTGTTTCAATATGCTCCTTCCAAGAGATTAATTTCTCTGAATAGCATTATTTTTAGTATTTGTGTAACAATTGCAATCACTGAAGAGCAAATGGTAAAGAAAATGAAACTTCTGATTACACAAACTCTTCACCCACATCAAGACCACAGACAAGAATTTACAATTCATCTGCAGCTGCATAAAATTCTGTCGTTTTCTACTTTATTGTTCTAAGGGGAACAAAGGAAAAAGTAAATATTTGTAAGAAAAGCCCAGGATGCTTAAATGTGCAGAACTTCAAAGTGCAAAGCAATATGTCAGAAAATAATATATTTACTCACCTAACTCCATCAATTTCTAGCCAGTCTTTATTACATTTACTGGACCCTGGATACTTATCTTGAATTTGTATTACAAGAATTTTTATTGAGAATTTGTAGCCAGGCAATGGTGCCTAAAAAATCAAAAGATAAAAACCCTGACACGCATTCACAAAATGAAAATAGCCTTTGCTTCCAAGTTGTTCTACCTATTACTGGATTGAAAGTACTGTTTTTCTGTTATTGAAATTAGCGTCTCTGAAGTGACAAAAAACTTTGCTAATTTAAACATCTGTAGAAGTCTTTTGGACCCAACTTTGGCTAGACTGTGCCTGATGAAGGAGTGTAAGCCTTTCTGCAGCCAGCATGAAGCACTATGTCTGAGGTTCATGCTAGGTTTGTAATGCCCTGTGTTTCTCTTCTGCACAGACATGAGAGTTTTATCCTACAAACTGCTAATAATACTGTGAAAGTGATAAAGTTATATAAATGAAAAGCCTTCTTTACCAAGGAAACTAAAAAAGTAGTTAAATGCTGAATGGAACAATAGACCGACACATTAGGCAGTTGGTAGAAATCATGAGCAGATTTTAAGTCTTGCCAAAGGACTTGCTTGAAATTCAGAGGTGAATTTCTGAGCCAGAGAAGGTCCTGGCTCTGCAGAATTCAGGGAAATACCCTGTGGTATCCATCATGTGAGGCATGATTTACATGACCATTTTTTCTTTTTGACATAGAAGAAAAGCTCTGATTATTATTAATCTTCTCTGGCTGCTGGGATTTGTCATCTTACACATTAATTTGTTGCTGTCACAAAAATGCTCAAACTTCTGGAAGTTGGCAATATTTCCCTCCCATGGTTGGCACCTGTATATAGGACAGGAAAGAAATGTGTGCCTGAGAAGGAGTCAGGTTCAGTGGTTTCACTAGGTTTTCTGTGTTTCATCCACATCAAAAGCAATTTCTCCCAATTTTGTATCTACATAAGATAAAGAAAAGTCATCAGTACTCAGAAGAGTTCCCAGCACTTACCTTGGTGATCCAGGTACAGTCAGTGTTTGGTGGGTAGTAACTTGGGTAATAAGGAGAACTCAGTGTCCCATTCCAGGAAATATATTGACCACCTCATACTAGGAGAGAAATACATCAGCAAGGAGCACAGTTATCTCAGCTGTATGAAAGTGCAGTCTTCTCTATGGACAGAGTTAGAAGAATACATTGTGACAGCATTCAACTCACATTTTCCCTGTATTAACTGAAAATCACTTAACTTCCACCTCCACATAAAACTGAATCTCTCTTTTTTTTTTTGGATGAAATTACAACTAAGGGTGAGTACACAAAAGCCTCTGACTGAAGTTTTTCTTTTTTAAAAAAGCATTCTTTCATGGTAAGTGAAAGAAGCAACCAGATTTGGATGCAACAAACCTCCCCCTTCCAATTTACTTCTGACTTTTCTATAGGTATTTTCAAAATTAAAAAGCAATTACCCCAATAAAGTGATAACTGATTAATTTCATGTAAACAAGGAAGTTTGTGTATCAATTCTCAGTTTGAAAATGCCATATTTGAATAATTCCTTTGAGGTTTTATTTTCTGCCAAGGGTTCTTTTAGATATCCAGTCCTTAGTGCTTTTGGTTCCCTTTAGGTAACATTGTGAATGCAATGAACATAACAGAAAATAAGATAATTCTGAAATTAAAACAATCTTGTAGCAAAACCTGGGCTAAATGTAATTTGAAATGCCCATCCTCAGAACAATAAGCCATTTTAATTAGTAATGTGCATGGGATAAGTATTTGGATAAGCCACATGAAGAGAGACTAAGCTGAAATGTGGCAGCTTTGGAGGGGTTTGTCCTCAGTGACTTGTCCCACATGTTAAAAAATAGTCACTTGCTTCGTTGTCAAAACTCTTTCACTTATACCTTACTAAATAACTGGCTAAACTTGATTCTGTGAAGCCCCTTCATCTCTCCTAAAATTAGTACTACAATTTAGCATTACTCAAAATATTTCATCCCACAGCACTCATGTAAAATCTATAGTACTCCATAGGTTTGGAATGTAGGTCTTAGGTTTGGAACACATTTTTCTTATTCAGTTAACTACACTGAACAGTGCATTCAGAAAATGAACAAAGATGAACTAGAAGTGTTTGCTCTTTTCCATTTTCTTCAAGCACACATTCTATCATCTGTGGATACATTGCCAAAACTGACAAAGATAGCTGCTCTCTCACTGAGGCTATCTATCTTTGCCCAGACAGATAGTGCCTGTAGTTCTCTGTCTGTCTGCTTCCCTGCCACTACTCGGTGTTACCCATGCAATGACTGGCAAGTAAGGCTTCAGTAGTTATCAGGAAGAAGAAAACCTACCAGACCAAAGGATGTTCTCTCTTCTTTGTTCAATTCTGAGTCTTTTGTAAAGTGGATCTCAATGATAATTCCCTGCTTGACATGCCAACATTCTCTCCCCCAGCTATAGTAAAGGCAATATCAACTTTTTTAGAGGCAAAACCAGTAATAAGTGTGCTCCCATCAGATGCTTGTTTCTATTAACTACGTACTGATTTTAGGAACAGCTTGAAAGTGAGCTTTTAATATGTTGCTTTCTCCTCTTTGGTCCAATCAGAAGGTAAGCAACATCACATTACTTGATGAAGTTAAATGCACATCAGGAGTCCAGGCCCCAGGCCCACACTATCTGGAAGTTGGAAGGTTACAAAAAAAAAGTATTAGAAAAAAAAAACCCAAAACATTTCCCAAATTCCTGTCATCTTTGCTGGGAAACTGGGCAGAAGTAACACTGATCTGGGCATCTGTGTCGCAGAAGCATTCCCTTGGCTACCACTGCCCTTTTATTCTTCCACCCAGCTGATTGCACACAGGATGCTTCCCAGCACTGGTGCTTAGTCACTGTGCGTGTACATCACCGTTGTCTTGCTTAACAAGTGCCCTGGAGTTTCTGTACCTATAGAAGCATCAGAAAGGCAATGCCAGATTATGTTACTTCAGTGGTGATAGTGGCACTGAGAAGCAGAGGTTAGGAATGAAAAGGCAACAAGTGCCAGTGCAGCAGTGTTAAGCAGTGTCTGTGCAACAGGTAAACCCAAAACATTTTCAATCTATCCATGTTCATCCTGGTTTTGTGTCACAGATGCTACCACACAAAATGTGAAGCTCCGTGCTTGGCAACTGTTACTTCCTGTTGTTCTTTTACTTGTAATGTGAGATGCTATTTCTTGCATCTGTAATTCACTCTTTTGATTATTCTATTTTGCAACCTGCATCATATTTTGGACTTTATTCATTTATTTATAACTCAATAATCTTTGTCGGTCACTTCCAACTCAGAATATTTTGTGATATCTGTGAATCTATACATTACAAATTTCTAACAGGTTTCTCTTTTTCTATGCACAGCAAATGAAAGCAATTAAGCTTAGACCTCACAGTAACAGACTATTTCCATCACAGCCCTGCATCAAGTTCTTTGATGTAACTAAGGTCCAGATTGGCAGCATTAAAATAAATTTTTTTAACCTTAAATTGAAAGTAGTTGTCTTCTGCTTTAGCAGGCTATTCCTTTCACGCGTTTCAAGTGAGGTACTAGGGAATAAATCTCTGCTTTGCCTCTCCTGCAGACATTATTAAATCCTTTCTATCATAATAGCTGACAAAACATTTATAAAATAACAATTTAAGTACTCTCCACATTGCCATGTGGAAATATTTCAGCATCAACCCAGTGGACAGCCTGGCTTATCTTCTATCTGTACCTTCTGTCACAGTGTCATCAGAAAAGCAAGGCAAGCAATGAGAAGAGTTGCCCACGTGAGATACTTACTCTCACAGCACACCTCTTCATCTCAGCTTGAGCATGCTTTAGGATTTGTCACTGAACAGATTTATTACTGCAGTTTACAGAAACTGGAGAGAATCAGTTCAGTCACCATGTGTGACCCTGGACCTCAACATCAGGGAATAATGGCTACCCTAGTTACTGGCTGTCACAGCTATTGGACATACTGTTACTATTAGTTCTAGTATGTATCCTAAGTATGTCACTAGGCTGACACAAGCACAAAACTATTAGACATAAGCAAAACAACACATTTTTTAGGGTGGCAGTGAAAGCAACCAAAAAAGTCCAATTTTTTCTGAGGTACCATCAGGCTTTTAACATAATTTCAGTCACCAAATTCTGTTATGGTTCTTTATAGGCAGACATCAATGCACATTCTTGAATTTTGTCTTACAGCTTACTGCATCAATGTTCTATGAACTGTGTTGGTCTTGCTGACTTCCAGGTGTTTTCATGCTCATGGCCAGCTCTACATTTGCGGTTCCTAAAAAGCTGAGCCAGTGTCAATAATGCACAATGAAGTAACAATTGCAGCAACAATCTGTAATAAGTAGCAGAACAAATGTAGGCCCACATCAGGAACAGTATTCTACTTGTTAAGCTACAGCTTGAGAGTAACCCCTTACAAAAACCTTGTGTCCATTCCATGCCAGCAATGGCAATCTGTTATGTCTTGTTGCATAGAGAGCAATTAGTACATTAATAGAGCCGAAGAGGACCACCTACTCAATTGACTTAAAGCACTCCTAAACAAGTGCATTTCAGATTCCTAGCTGAATCCTCATGCCCAGCTAACCTCTTTCTGAAAGTTCCTAAAATTTAAGTAAAGTTTCCCTCTTGAAACCATCCTTCCTCAAATCCTACAACTTGTTTATTTATTTGGTTGAGGAAGACAGATTCCTTGAGCTCAAACATGAAATTTGACTCTGAAAAGTAGGAGCAGTGTAACCACTCAAATTTAAATATCATCTGAACTCACTTATGCTAATAGACAACAGTGACTCTGAGGATGGAACCTGCCAACCCCCTACTATGAGGAGGAATTCAGCTGTGACTGGACTGCCATAAAACATACATTTTCTGAAAGTAATAGATATAATGCTCTAAAATAAAGTCTGTATGGTTTTGAGTTGTGAGAGTAATTTTATGGAAAGGAACCCATTGGAATTAGTCCTAGTGTAGAATAAACCCTACAGAAACTTGTAACAGCTTCCCTAGGGAGGGGTTCGTGGCACCAAGCTTGTCAGAGTTCAAGGAACATATGGACAATGCTTCTGTATAAATATTTACAAAATATTTCTCTACTTATGTGGAAACTGACATAATTTTGGATTGTGTTTGCTTGCAGGATGAACTTCTGTGATGTTGGATCATTGAGGTCATTTGTATAAGTCAAATTAGGAATTGCTACACTTCCACCAATACAAATAAAGGAAAAAGCTGGAGCTGAGAAAAAAGAAAAAAAAAAAAAAGGTAAAAAATTAGCACACCTAATAATGTCACAGAGCAAGATGCTTGCAGAATTTTGTGCTTGTCCTTGGCATTTACAGGTGTTAGCTCTTAAAGCAAGCATGCAGTAATAACTAGAGCACTGAGTCAGTTCCACTGGCAGAGTAGTGCCCAGCAGGAAAGAAAAGGAAGGAGATAAAGGTTTGGGCAGACATTTCTACTAGGAAGATTACATTGTTAAGTTTCCAGTTTTTTTGCAGTACTCTCCTCCTGAAGAGGCATGGCTTTAATGGCTATGTGTTGACATTTGGAAAAGTACATAAACAATTTAGGTACCCATTCTGTTTTTAAAGAAAGTGAAGAGAAACTAGACAAAGAATTCGTATAGGTACCTGCAAAAGATAACACTTAATACCAATAATGACGGTATTCACGAGCAGTGACAAAAAATAATTAGCGATAAAATGCACATGTTCAATATTCTTGTGCAACTACTCACTGCTAATTACTGTGTATTTTATTGCTTTAGCAAAGACATTAATGAGAAGGGGAAGTCAGTAGTAGCACACATTACATGCTCAGCTGCTTATTGCAGAGCTTTTCACAGTGTGAAACATCCATCCCACCTAGTCCACGCTGGGGAGTAACACTCACAGAGTGAGTAGTGCAGAACTAGCACGACTGCTGTAACTGTTAAAGAAACTGTAGGTAATATTCCTAGAAGACATCTCCTCCACAAACACAATTTCATCCACTTGAAGAAACAATACTTTTGGCACAAACCTTCTTGGTAGGATGGGCAGTAGCAAACATGCAGACTTTCCTAGAGCAAGACCATGGATGGCATCAGTTAGTACGGAAAAAGAAGAGCTAATATATCATATTTTGGTGTATTTACTCTCATAGTTTTAAAGAGGTTAAAACTGAGATAAGATCTTTCATGTTATCAGCTACGTCACACATGAAACCCTCATCTCTCTTGGCTATTTCCTTTTTGTAAGCATCTCAATCTGGGAAAGGCTAGGGGGAATTTTTATCACTTTAGTTAAGAGCAATTTATGAAGGACAGGGGTCAGTGGACACAGGAGTAGACAGAGATAATTTATTTACTGTGTTCCTACTACAAAGCTTAGCTGGGGGTTCTTACCTGCTCTACAGCCTGTTCAGCATCTGGAGCTGGAATGCTGTACACAGAAATCTGGCCGGAGGGAAAAGCCTGCAGCATGATGCTGTGACAAATGCCTTTTGACAAAGCTAGCAACAACGCCCTAAATGAACCCCGTTTCTTAAACAGAATAGCTGCTCTCCCCACTGCACACACGGGGCTTCTCTTATTTCACCTTTGCCATACTGCTTGAATCAGGAGCCAGCTGATCTGCAGTCAAAGAAGGTGGGCAGGAAAAGGTATCATCACTGTAACTCTTTGTTGTGACAGGCTAAGTAGGATATGGATCCCATCATTTGAAAGTAGATCACTTCTTTCAGAAATACAGGACTAGGGAAATCATTTATGACACAATGCAAAGGACATGCAACCAATTTACAGATAAAAGGTTCCAGGGCAATATAAATGAGGAAACTTCTAATAAACACCCTGAGGAACTCATAGAAATATCTGTAAGAGAGGAAAAATGCTCAGTTCTACATGTCACCTTAGTTTTCCAGCTTGAAGATGGTACCACAGAATAAATGCAGTAAATAAATTGCAAACCAATTTATGTTCACATTTCCTGTTTGAAAGGAAAAGTAGCTTTAAGTCAACAAAACATCAAGTTCAGCATATTCTGCATATAAAATAAGAAAATCAAGGATGTTTGTGGGGAAATAACATATTTGATACATGTTGAAAGAGAGAGCAAAAAGAACAGAATCTAGAAAAGCAAAAGGAGATGAAGAAATCTCAGCCCCAGAAAAATAATACAAAGGGGACGAACAAATCTGAAAGGTTCACACAGAGATTGCAAAAGGGATTAATTGGAAGGCAATCCTCACAGCTCAGAAATTCAAACTACAGCTGCAGACAGATGGCTTTGTTCAAGTCCTCTAGTTTTCAACAGCCTGTCTCTGCTACACATACAGAACCTGCTGACTGACACTTTGCTCCTTCCTTCATGGAAAAGACCAAAAAAAACCCCAGAAAAAGGCCTAGAGGAAACAAACCCACTTTTGCATAAATATTATATCAGGACCTTTTAGAAACACTGGGTTTATTACATCAAGGACAAGATCATTGCAATAACACACATCACCATGTTTATTCGTCTTGATAAGGTTGCCTGAAGCTCGAGAATTCAAATTCTTAGGTGGATGAACTTGAAAATAAAGAAATGAAAGCAGGAAATAAAAGTTAGTAGCTCCAAATCATGCAGTCAATTAAAATGAAAGCAGGAGAAGGAATAAGCATGCAATAAATCACTTATAGCAGCAGAATTTTTGATCTTCAAAAATTAGGGCCCTATGGATTTGAAAGGATTGAGTTCACTTTTTTACAGTGTCTCCTCTCCCTTTCTCCCTGTCAGCTGCCTTGGTGGAAGAGGTATTTGCCAGAGTGCAAACAGTTTTCTGTATTGGCTGCACACATCTCAGAAGAAATGATGAGTAAGCCTCAAGCTCTCTGTTTACACAATCAATTGTATCTTCAGCTTCCTGACAGGTGAGTGCACCTGCACTTAGTCAGTGCCTTGAAAATGAAGTTTATTGTTGCACCTCCCCCCATGTCTCCAGACATCTGCATGGAACAACCACCACAAAGAACAGCATCCTCCTTTTTCACCAAAGCTCAAAACTCTGGTATTTATTACCCTCATATGTGAGTTCCAGAATCAGCAATAGACATGCAAAGAAATTCCACCAGTGAACAATTCCTCCAAATACAGTTTTAATGAAGATATGCAGGACATGTTTTATTCCAAGAAAATAGTTTTCAAGTTACAAGACTGAAGGCACATATTTGTGTATCCATGGTGCAAAATTTGACACTCTTGTGTAGACACCTGGGAAATTTGGTCTTCCACATCCATAACCCCAGCTCACAATGCCAGTCAAAAACCATTTTCCACCTCCATTGCTTTGACATGACAGTGGTCCACCAGAATCACCCTAAAAATAATGTATTGAGTTATATGTGTTTACAAGATGAATTATGAAAACTGGGGGAAAATACACAGGAGATATTTTGCATAATTCCAGTGATTATATTTTCATATCCACATAGTTCAAACAATTGATAGGGTTTTTTCAAGTAGATGGCATTGCCCAGTTTTACCAAAGTTTGCTCTTTCACAAGACAGAAGGTAATTCTAACGCTTTAAAGACACTAATAAAGATATTACTTTGCATGGACTACATTTGACATTCACTTTTTTTCCCTAACCTTACACTTACAGCTAAACCCCAAATCTGCTACTTAACATGCATGTCCTTTCATAGGTTACACACTAAAACTCAAAAAATAGTAAGCTTTAAAAATTATTTTTAAATAAAATAAGGTAAATACAATAAAGTATTTAATAATTGTATGACTTATTTCAAATTAAAGATAAATGGGAACAGATGGAATCCCTTAATTGTTTTGTGTTGGGGTTTTTCTTGATTTTTTTTTAAGAAGGAAAAGGGCTTAAGGATTGTCCACTGGTATTGTAAAAGCAGGCGACCCCTCGACAGGGGAAGAATGCTGTGCACCTGACTCCATGATATCAGAAGGCTAATTAATTACTTTAGTATACTGTACTATATTAAAGAGATACATATTATACTATATCATACTTGCTACCAACTTCTACTAACTGTTACTCCTGAAAACTCGTGACTCTCTGCCTGAGAGTCCTGACCCACACACATGGATCCAACTGGTCACCTCGGGAAAACAATCTCCAGAATACATTCCACTTGTGCACAAACACAGGAACAGCAAATAAGATAGGAATTGTTTTGATCATTCTTTTCTCTGCTTCTCCAGGAAAAAACCTGAGAGAGAATTATGTCTCTCTGTCCAGAGAATATGAATGCCACACTCTGGTAGATACCAGTCAGCATATAATGTTTAGGGGCCCATAATGTCTTTGTAATTAGAGCAGTTAAAATGAAGTCTGCTCTAGACTTCAAAATTTATTACAGGATCTCATAATGCTGTAATACAGGACAAAGCAACTAGGAGTCTTCCTTTTCAGGGTGTTCTTTTAGAAATACATTGGCAGAGCATCAGGTATAAAACCATTTTTGCCACCATTTGGGCAAATTTCCTTGGACCAAGCTGATACTTCCCTGTAAGGCTCTGCTGTACACAAAGCATGTCTGAAAAAGACACCCAGTGGCAAAGTAAATTTTACCAAAATATTGCGTGCAAGAAACAACTTCTAAAAGCAAAAGGTGCATTTGGAAAAATTCAGACGTTTTGCAAGAGAAGTGCCTTCTTTCTAGACAAATATTTTCTTAGAGCTAGAAAATTATTTTGCCTTCACTGTATAGGTTGTTGTGATATGCAGGTTGGAAGGGAACACTTCCAAGGTGCTAAGGTGCCACCTACTCCTCAAAGTAGGATTACACTGAATTGCCTCAAAAAAGATTAAGAATTTAGAAGACTTTTTTTTCCTTTCATGACAAATAAGACTTCACATTTAGAGAGTAAAATTTGCAAGTTTTTTCCTTCATTCCGAGAACAAAAGTAGAACACCAGCACTTTTCACAAAACAGGAATACCACAATTTGATTAGCTCTAACAACTGCCAGACAGACACAGATCATTTGCCTCTACAAAAATGCAGCCAAAATGATATAGCCCTGGCTATATCTTGAGCAGCCATAAACAAATTCTCAAGTTATTGAAAACAATACTTAATATCAATGGCCTCACTAACCTCTACAAAACAGCTGGAGCATTATACTCCCTCAGCCATTGTAAGCTCATCACTTTTATGTAGATCAGTGAAAGCTAGAACATCTTGAAGATTCCAGATCTCCATAATAAAAAAACTGGTTTTATTATTATTTCAGCAGTAAATGTACTACTGTTTTAGCATAAATAGGTATGGCTTATATAAGTTCAGTATAATACAATATGGCATATAAGATCTGTAATATTAAGTGTCTTACAGATATATACAGCGTATCTATAGGGTGTTACTACTTTTCACTAGAAGTAAATTCAGTACTTCACATTTATCATCTTTCAGTTTTCCAGATCAGAAATATCTTACATTTGCAAATTTAGGCCTAACTGTCTGCATCTCAGTATACAGTTTTGTAGTTCCAAATTGGAGGGGAGGGATCCTGAAAAGACACAAGCTACTTTCTCAGTTTTGTTCTTCAGCTGAGACCCTATTATGCTGAAAATTGCCTGATTTCAATTTGTTATTGGGACTTGCAATTTGATTGGCTCTTGATCTGCAACTGAAATTCAGTGAATGTTACTCATGCACATAAAGCAGCAGAACTCTGAAATCACCCATGGAAGAGGTTTGCTGACAGACAATTCTTATATTGTTCTTTCTCAGAACTGAATCATATTGACCACAAAGTGGTCTGCCAGTCAACTTTACACCTCCTCATGAAGCAATGAAAGACCAGATAAGCTCTTTGCAAAGATTGCTGAGGTACATACTTTACACCCGTCTCTTTTCCCAGTCAATAGCCCAGCACAAAACATCCTAGCTGTGATAATCCCGTATGTGGAATGACATAATGTCTGGTCAATAATTTCTACCTCTGCTTTCTGAAGAACTGCTGAACCTTCATCATCTGGAAAACAAATTCAGAGCAGAGTGATTCAACAGAGCTTAGCATTTTACTCATCTATTGAAATATAAAAGAAGAAGTCTTCAGAAAATATCCACAGATACTTTTGACCATTGAGTTATTCCAGATTCCAAACGACTAACTGCAACAGAGCAGAAAGCCTCTTCAAACTATCAGACAATTGTTTAATGTGATCTGGGTTCTTCAGACACACCAAATACAATGGCATAATCACTAGGATTGGCCAGAAAGCTTTTTCTTTTTCTTTGTTTTTTTTTTTTTTTTCAAAATGTCTCAAGACTTCTTCATTTGCTCTCATTTTATTTCAAAAATGAAACAGAATTTTACAAAGATATTTAGATTGTCATATGATAGATTTGCAGTGAGGTCAGTGTATCTGAAGGAGCCAAATTCAAGATTAAGATTTTAAGTCAGTTTCAGAATGCAAATTCTCACAGCATAAAGAAACAATTTCCACATTTGCTTCTTTCTGTCTGAAAGATTTGGTGAAACGCCTCTTTTTTGTAAGATATATACTTTAATAATAACAGAATTAACCTAAAGTTTCCCCTCCTTTCCATACAGCAGACCCAATCTCATCACCAGGTGATCCTTTCAAAATCTGGTTATAGCCAAAAAGCCCTCACTGACATATTCAAATATGCAAGCACTGGTTTACCTAATGAAGCTTTATTTTAGGATTTGATAAAGCTAGTATGTAATAAAGTATACTTTGAAATTAAAAGATTGATTTGGCACTTGTATCACAGAAGTTGACAAAGGGAATAGTGGGAAACAGGAAAAAAATACACTGTCCCTTTTTTTTTTTTTTTTTTTTTTTTTTTTTTTTTTTTTGTGGCATTACATTTATCTCTCAAATAACCAGCTTCTTAATTTTACATATGATTAACCAGCAGCCCAAAGAGAGAAACCACACCATATGTCCCACACCTCCAAGGAGAACAGAGGAGAAAGACAAGCCTGTGATATTTTGGTGTAAGTGTAGCTTCCTACACTAACAACACAATATGGAAGACATTCAGATCCATGGGACCAGAAGGAAATTTCCTGAGTGTACGAAGGAATGTGCACACTGCCCCAGCTGTGAAGGCTCCTGGGAACAAAATCGGCTCAATGGAAGGGACAAAACTCACCTGCTTCCTGCTTTTGGCCCCAACCTGTTATCCAGCACTTGTCCCCGCTGCGGGCTTTGTGGGAAGAGGGAGGCAGGCAGATGGGCTGTATGAGGTGGCCCACGGTGTCCGGCCAGGGCGTGCTCAGCTGCAGCAGCGCGATGTCGTAGTCGTAGTTCCTGCTGTTGTAATACTCGTGCACGACGATGCGCCGCACCGCGGACACAAACTTAGCATGGCCCTGCATCTGCATGCCCAGGTGGGCACGCCATGCTCTGGGGTCAGCCAGCCTGGGCGGGAGCAAACAAAGAAGTTGTGTCTTAAAAAAGTACCTCAAAGCATCCACTAACAGCAGGGCTGGGAAAAGCAGAGTACAGCACCTCCACGCAATTCAAACTCTGGAACCTAAAGCCACTTGTGGCTTCTGGCCATATTTGGAACAGACATAGAGGGAAGACTGCTTACTTGCTCCCTTGAAAGCAGTGGGCTGCAGACACAAGCCATTCTTTCGATATCACTGATGCTCCACAGTAAGCAGCTCCCACAAAATGAAGGCTGACCTGCCAGGGCCATTCACCCTCCTCAGTGTTTGAGCCACCCACAATCCGAGAGATGAGGTTGCTGATCTTGCTACTGCCGCAGCCTGCAAGAGACATATCAGGTTATAATCCCTATCTCCCCTACTTTTCTTTAATGAGGGGGCTTCCCACACATGGCATGAAAGAATATTGCACTTTGAAATATTTTAAAATCTATTTAATTCCCCTATTATAATAATAAAACTTCTCTCTTTGGCTACTCTATCAATTAAATCAGAGATGACTCCATAAAAAGGCACCAGTCTGGAAATTTTACTAAGTCCCTTTTCTAGCTCTGTTACTGAAATTAACCCCAAATATTTCTTGTGTCAGAAGTGTCAAAGGATCCATTGATTTAATAAGCTTCACAATGAATATATACAAATAGGCAAAACCTCATCTCTTTTTAATACTGCCAACCCTGACCTGAAAAGAGAGCAACCAGAAAGAAGTTCAATATCATCAAAACACTTCTTGCCAAAACAGTTGGAATGATACAAGAAAAATGTATGTGGAGATTGAACATTTATTTGACAAACAAGGTGGTACAATCATTATTTTGGTTGGAAATGACTGATTGACAATGTATATTACTAACAGGTGAAGGAATCACGTCTCATCAGCACAAAAATCTGAACTCTTAATTTGAAAAGCAAGGAAGAAAGACCCTTCTGTAGAGCCTCCTGTCCATCCCTGGTGCTTGCACATCTGCTCACGAGTTTTAGTCCCACAGTCCCACACACAGGTGTTAACATTTCTGGATCCTTTCCTGAACACATCCAGAAAGTTGAATGCAGCTATAATGTTTCCAAATAAAAATAGGCATATGGCTATGCTCTTAAGGCAACCTACTGGATCCAAGGTAAGTGCTGACAGATTTGTCATACAGGCAGCATGCCAGACACAGATGAGGGCCAGGCAAAATCCTATAATGGTTTGGTTTGGAAAGGGAGTTTAAAGATCATCTAGTTGCAACCTCCCCTACCATGGGCAGGGACACCTTCCCACTAAACCAGATTGCTCAGGGTTCTATCCAGCCTGGCCTTGAACAATTTTGGGGATGAGGCTTCTCTGGGCAACTTCTGCCAGGGCCTCACCACCCTCACAGTGGAGAATTTCTTCCTTATATCTAATTTAAATCTACCCATTTTTATTATAAAGCCATTCCTCCTTGTTCTATCATTACATGTCCTTGTGAAAAGTCCCTCTCCAGTTCTCCTGTAGGCCCCTTTAGGTACTGGGAGATGCTAAGAGCCTTCTTCCTAAAGCTGTCTCCTCTCCAGGTTAAAAAACCCCAGCTGTCTCAGTCTGTCTTCATAGGAGAGGTGCTCCAGCCCACGAATATCTTGACAAACCTCCTTTGGACTCGTTCCAATACATCCATGTTATGTAATATACTTGAGACCATTCAGTTTAAGCAAGTAATCCTAACCCCACTTTTATTGCTATTGCAGTGACAATCTGTTTGCTTTACATCAAAACAAACTTAAAAGGTTGTACAGAGGTTACTTTAGGAAGATTTAAGAGTAGAACCTGACTTGATGCTATGATGTATTGGGGTCTTCACCATCTGGAAGAGTCAGAGAAGTGAAAAGTTTGTGGTTTTTTCTCATTGCAGCTGTATCACTCCGGAAGTCCAAATACAGTTCAACTTCAATGAAGTGCTTGGCATTGCTGCAGACAACAAAAGTTGCTGCCTCCCCAGCTAACCAAGTTTACTCTGTAATTAACCCTGTTGCCCTAATCCTCAGCACAGCTGAAATAAGCAGTACAGCTTTCTAAGGTTCCCCATAACTGTAAACCCACCCTCCCACAGGAAATTGGCAAGTTCTGAAACCAGGTCTGAGGTAAACTGATAGGTGATCATTACCCAACCATCGCAGAGAGAATGCAATAAAAATTCAGTACCTGCAGCCCAACTTGCACCCACTCCAAAAGAAGGAAGAAATAAAGGTCTTTATTGTGTAAAAAGTTCAAAAAGATTAATATTTGAAAGGAACTTACTGCAGCTGCTTTCATCACTTCCATCAACACAGTCCACAGTCCCATCACACCTTGCATATTGTTTCCTAATGCAAATGTTATTCCTGCACTTGAATGTGTGGCTGGTGCAGGGAATACCTGAAATAGTTGTGAGGAAAAAAACCCAAAACAACCATTGGCTCACACAAAGACATGGCTGCACAGACAGAAGATGTACATATATTAATAGGTAGGAAGTAATATGACAAAAAAAGCACTTTGGTGAGGATGGCTTAACCTCTAAACAGAATAAACTATACAAATAGAACTGCATCTGTACTTGGGTGTGCATTTACTTGGCCAAATCCAAACAAAGATTTATTCCCTTCCTTTCCCACAGCACTAACACATACAGATATAATAGTGAAAATTAGATGTAGAGTGTAAGGATAGCAAGAGAAAATGTCTAGTACTCTGGAGCTCTCCTTTGTATTTCAGTATTAAATGTGAAATGAAAGATTGCAGTGAAAGCAGCCTTATTAACTGTATCCAGTAAAACAGCAACCCCCAAAATTCAGCATTTTCTTGTTTCCCTGTGCCTTGCAATAAATGCACTCAAACCCAATCCAATTTCTCTTGTCAATGCACAGAAGTATCCTGTAATCATTTAAACAGACTGTCTTGTGGAAGGGGTCAAAAAGTTATCTTTTAAAAATTTACTTGCAGCACTTTTCACTTGTGCTCCCTTTCATAAGTCCCTTTCATATGTCACAGCATCCATTTACTCTAAAAAGTTCAAGAAGGTTCTGATTCAAAACTTTCATTTGCCTAATGCCAAATGTACAGCTTCTGCTAACCTTATAACCCTAAAAACTATGACAGAGAAATCGTCATTTAGTAGAAATGATAGCCATCATTTTAATAGTTATTTTACAGATGGTAAAATGGATCCAGAAATTAATTTGCACAAATTATGCTGTAAGGAGATAAATCTCAGATTCGATTTTAAATCCCTAGATCCCCATCATGCACCTGAAGTACTTAATTCTTCTGTCAGTATTTTGCAGAAACAGATGTTCATGAGTTTATTAAAAAGAAATAGTTTAAAATCTGTAACAGCTTGTTTCTAAGTGTATCAGAAGAAATAAATGGAATTATATAGCCCAACTGAGATTTGACAGGGCCTCTTAACCTTTTAAATGCAGCATCCAGAATTCAAGTCAGGAATAGACAGATGACAAAAGAGAGAAAAAAAGTTATTCAGGAGAGCAGCCTTACTGTGGGTGCAGTTCTGCTCATCATTTCCATTCTCACAATCACTTACTCCATTGCAGGCAAGCAAGTTGTCCTGTATTGCAAAGCTGGAGTTACAGTTCCACTCAGGGACAACTTAAAAAATATAAGCCAAATCAGGTACAGAAGCATTCCTGTAAGTGCTAACAGATTCCCTTCTGACTATGTCTGGATACCAAATTCATTCCTTCAAGGATGGGCAATACAAGGAAATACATTCCAATACAAGGATGGGCATTGGTGCCATTTTATACATGGAGAAAATAGAACACAGAGGAGTTCAGTGAGTGCCCCAGGTGGTGATGCTTAGTATCACTCTCATCTACTCTATGAACCCCTCTTTGTTGTTCCCCCACAAAAATAAAATAACTCATATCAAAATGGCACAGAACTTCATTAATAATTGCCAGCTTTTATCACATATGAAAATATATCCTACTACAGCTATTAATGCACATCTAATTTCTTCCTCCTGCTCTCCAGTGCCATATCTTCTTTATTCTCAGTTTTGTCCCTTTCCAATTAACTATGAATTAAGCATTCAAGAGACTGACAGATAGTCTGTACCCAACATACAAAGCAAGCTGAAAACATCTTTTGTTATTCCCATTAAAAAATTTCACCTTGCTTCAGCTGCCTTCTAAGATTAGAGAATACATTCACTTTTTTTTTTTCCAGTCAAGATCTCTAATAAGTGAATACAAACCACAAGAGAGTTCATCACTTTCATCGAAGCAGTTGTTTATGCCATCGCAGCGCTGCATCTGCTGGATGCATAAGCCAGTAGAACACTTGAAATGCCCAGGTGGACATGCTGGAGGTTAAAAAGGAAAAAAAAAAAAAAAGACAAAAACAAAACAACAAAAAAACCAAGCAACCAAACCTCAAAATTTCTTTTTCACAAATATTTCCAGCTTGTTTTGATTTACAGTCGCTAAGCTGCTCCAAGGAATGATAAAATTGATTAAATTTAATAGTCTGTATACATTGCCAGCACGTAAATTGAATTCAAATGTTGAAAACTGGGATTTAAAGTAGAGGGAAAAAATGTCTCTAAAGTTCTAATTCAGCTGTTCCTGGAATATGTACCACAGGCTGTCTAGGGCTGGAACAAATAAATCAGTGTTTTATGGTGCAACACAAGACTGCTTAGAAGGCCATCTTTGTTTTAAAGGACAGTCTCACTTCCAATAACCAAAGTTTGCAGCACTTTGCAACTTTGGTAAATAACCTGCATTGAGGTGGTGTATGAACTGCATAATTCTGCCTTATAAACTAAAATAATCAAATTTCTCCTCTTTTTACATACTCTACACATATACACTAAATAAAGTTCCTCTAATGTGACAATAACTATGTCTAGAAAACACTGCTTCTCTACCACCTTAAAAAGAATACGTAAGACAAACACAGGTGAAAAAGTACCAGTAAATTTGTATGTTTCAGGAATGGAAGAAACTCAGTGTCTCAGAGTTTCTCAATTTTTTGAGCTGTTTTTTCAGCTCAGATTTCAGATTTGCAAACACTGTATATAAATACATGGAAACACTGAAATAAGCAGGTGGTTATTTGGTACTCTTTTCATTACCTGTAAGCCTTATAGCAATAGGAACACTACAAACAAAATCTTGGGGGTTAAAACAAACAGGAACAGCAGACTTCAACTGACTGCACCACGGTCACACAGGAAGCTTTGAGGACTGTGGGGAAGAGAACAGTGTGCATGCAGGAAAACAGAGCATGCTGCACATGCCCACAAACCTTAGATGCACAGCCTAGAAAAGGTTCTTTGTTTGATAGTCATCTGACTTAGAGAGATTAGAAAAGAAAATGAACTGAAACCCAACAGCTAATTTCCTGCATAAACTTAATTAAGTCCTATGGACCCAAAAAATGCTACTTCACAGATCTGAAATGCCAAGAAAGGTTGAAAGATATAAAATGCATCTTACGTTGGCCGATGTTATAGCTGCCATATTCCACCAGCAAGGGCTTCTCAGAGACCTTCGAACTGCACTGCAGCTCCACGCTGACAGCAGGACTTGTAATGTGGAACACTGTTTGGTGATCGACATAGTAACCACAGTACCTGAAAGTGTCCAGGCAAGTTCTAGAGCAGCCTTCACAGGAAAACTGCCTTACATACAATTTAAATGTCAACACCACTGAAATTCAGAAATACAGTCAGCAGCCATACTTTAATTAAGAACCAAAATCAAAAATATTTCTCAGTAGTTACCCAGCCTTCATCCACCATTAACATTGTGGAAATTTACTTCTGAATGTCACAACTTCAAATAAATAGTCCTTAAAAAAAAAATGCCTTGGGTGCACACCTACTTTAAATTTCTGTTTTAGCAAAGAGGTTCC
Source organism: Onychostruthus taczanowskii (assembly GCF_017590055.1). Lineage (NCBI taxonomy): Eukaryota > Metazoa > Chordata > Aves > Passeriformes > Passeridae > Onychostruthus > Onychostruthus taczanowskii. The sequence goes on from NW_024500794.1 coordinate 7,289,364, forward strand.
TTGGACTTCTGCCTAGGTGTCACTTGATTCAGAGAAACCTAAATGCTTTCTGATGCCAGCAAACATTTAATCCATCCACTGTTAATGAATTTCTAATGTTCCTTTCATCAAATATGCCAAACTCTGCCAGAGGATTGGGGGTGGGCAACAAAAAACCTAGATTAAAAAAAAAAACAAAGAAGAAAAAACAAACCCCAAAGCAAAAAAAAAAAACAAAAACAAAAAACAAAAAACCCACAACCAAACAAAGCCTCTTTGACAGGGAAAGGGAAAGGTTGTTGGATCATTATTTAAAAAATTGAGGAAGTTTTAAAGGTAGTAAATCAATGAACATCAACACTACAGGTTTTTCTAGAAGTAAAAATAAAGACTCCTTCCTCTACTCAACAAAAATACCTCAAAAATGCAACACTTAAAAGAAAAACATCTGGCTTTAATATTCCTGGCAAAATCAAAGTACATATGAATCTTAAGTAGATTTAAGAGCACAGCAGCTCTTGATTCAACACAGCACAGCTGTATCGATTTTTAGCACACTTGGCACACACACTTATTTGACAGCAGTACAAGGTCACTCACTGACAACAAAATGAACACAAAGAACAAAAGAAAAAAAATGCATTGTTGTATTGCTAAATGGAACAGTGGACTATTAGCCAGAAGTAAATATTCCCCTTGTGTATTTTTCCACATCAAGCATTGTACCAGGACTACTCTTCATGTCACTGAATGGAGAAAAACTGGTCAGTGATTTCCACGTGAACAGATGTTGCCTCAGTGTCCTGACCATCCCAGTGAGGTCTGCCAAAGGGAATGGACACATTCGTATGTTTTCATGTACACCCTATTTTACTCTACTAAAATCAAACATCTTGTCAACAGATCTAGGATATTCTGTTCCAGCAATATAAAAAATAAAGGAAGAAAACAATTAAAAAAAAAAAAAAAGAATTCTCTTTCACATCCTGAAAGCAGATGCAAAAATTCAAGTTCATTTTACAGCTTCTTACTATGGGAAAATTAATTGTACAAGAAGCCCCAAAAAAAGAAGCAAGCAAACAAATCCTCAAAACCCCAAAAAAACCAAAACAAAATCCAAAAACAAACCCACCAAAAAAACCAACACCACCAAACAACAACAGAAACCAAAAAAAAAAAGCCACCCAAAAAAACCCCCCCAAAACAACCACAAAAAACCCAAAAACAAACAAAAACCCTGCAACAAAACAAAAAAACCCCAAACAAACAAACAAACAACCCCACACAAAAACCTCCAAAAAACCCACAAACCACTGTCTTGGGTTACAGTGTAAGGTGTAACCAAAGGTAGGTATTTCTACTACCATCTACATGAGCTGTTAAAATGAGAGGAGCAGTGTTTCTTTACCTTCTCCTTGACTCAGCCCTGATAAATCCCTCCGGGCAAGCAGTCGCCAATCTAAGGGGGCCAACTCTGCTCATGGACCATCAAGGGCTCCCCAGAATGACTCCCAGAATTACATTATCCCATTGTGGAATTCCCTGCCCTGAGGGATGTACCAAACAGTCCTGCCTGTACATAATTTGGGGCTTGGGACACCACAATGCCATCACTTGATACCCAGAGGACAAGAGCCCTTGACAGCCACTGCTGGATCTCCAAAGACTTTCACAGGATCACTGCTTTCACTTTTCACAGGATCACTGCCTCAACAAGACTGTATCCATCCTCCAACGGGACTGCAGTCGCCATTTAATCAGACTGCTACTACCACCCTGACCAACAGCTCATATTATGACTTTCTCTGTTTAAGCCAGTGTTTCTGTACTATTGCCTTTATTCCAATTTTCCTATTAAATTGTAGGTCTGACTTGGAAGCTCTTGCAGAATATTTTGTTAATTCCTCCTGCTGGTTTGCTTTCAAACCAGTACACCGACCCATCAAATCTCTCACTGTTGAGTGCAGACTTTCTATGACAGGAAGTCTAATTGTCACCAATTTTAGTGTTCATCACCAATGCTCCCAACCTAAAACAGCCTGTCAAAGTGCACAGCAAAATGCTGTTTACCAATCTGATTCCCTTCAACTAGCTCACAGACATTTTCTACATTTCTTCTTCTCTCAATGGCTTACACAGTCTTCCTTCCAACAAAACCTAGCAACATAAAAAAAACCCCAAAGAAACAAAAAGCCACAAACAAACAAAGGTTGAAGTCTGCATTGACCTCTTCTTAGACAAATAAAACAAATTAATCTCACCAAAAGCACAGGAAATTACTGCCCATCAGTGGAAAAGCTGGAACAGGTACATCATTACACAGTAAGAAAGGCCATATGCTCGTGGGATTGGTAAAACAAAGCTACAGGCCCTCAGGAGCCTTTTGCTGGTGTTTTACTGGTCATATATTCAGGTCCAGGGCAAATGGAAGTTACAAAGAACCATCTGTAACTCTGTGCCATTGCTCCAGAGAGAAACTGATTAAGGGAATCCTGTCCCATATGTTGCAGAAGTGACTGGGATAGTTTTTCAGGGGATGAGCAGATACATGCATGCTGTAGCAAAAACAAGGGGATATTGCACTAACAGTTTTAACACAAATAAAGCACTTCTGTGTTCACATAAACCTGTAGTAGTCTGTTCATAAGGAATTCACTGGTGTTCCTGCCTCTGAGAATTTCAAGTAAGAAGTTCATCAGCTGTAACTTCTTTGACAAGACAGTGAAGCATTGTATGTCCACTGGAAGAAAGACAAGTAAGAACTACATGGTTGTGTTCAGTGTCTCTGGTTAGAGAAAGCTGTCCCTAGAGGTCTGATGGAACCTCATCTGCACCACCTGCTTGGTCACAGTGTTTACTAATATCAGTATCCCAAAGGTTCTTAACCATTTTTACCTAAGATAAGAGAATAAACATCCCATAGGCTGCAACTGCAAGAGGCTGAAAAATTGTGGTCCCCTGCCTGCACCCTGCCTCCCCCCCCCCCTTTCATTAACAATTAAAATTTGGAAAACAAAATAAAGCATCACCATGTTTCATGCTTGAAATAATATTTTTTTCTCCTTCAAAAGTAAATATAGGACAGAAAATCAGAAGTTCAAAAGCCTTATTTTCAATGAAAAACACACTCAAAGGAAGGCTTGCCTGGGTCTACTACTATAGCCAGCAACTTGCAGCAGAAAGCAGGAGCATGTGTTCCTGTGCAGTAGTTCAGAAGTAACCCTGAGTGCACTTCTGAGAATCACACCACGGCATTGGATTCTGAGGAACGCATAATTGGTAAGTTTGTCAAAAAGCTGCTCATATTCTTTCAGGATTCTCTGTCAGAGAATTCCTCAGTATGATCCTATAATTTTTTCCTCCAGATTTTGCCTTTGTTTTTTATCTCAGCCATTCCAAATATCACAAATCTTTCAGCTTCTTTTGTGAAAAGACCACCAAAAAGGCAACCATACAAATACACTACGTGTGGTGTGTTTTGATGGGTGTTTTTATGCACTTATCTAGTCCAGTAACCAATTCCATCAAGGCACCGTTGTAGGAGATTCAAACTGAATTTTCACTCTATAAATACAACATGCTATTGAAGAACAGATGAAGCTTTTTCTTCTCTCTGTAATTCTTTCCATTGTACTCTTTAAGGGCCTAAGTTACTTAGTTCCAGTAGTGAGTTCAGAAAGTCAAGTTTCAAGACTAATATTACTCAGGTTTCCATTTGAACAAAGTCTAAGAAAAAAAAAATAGGATGTTTTAAATCTAGCCTTGCCTCATCATCCAGTATTCCAAAAATAACTTCAAAACTGAGGAAGGCATGGATGGAAAATATGCTGGGAAAGCAGCAATATCTTAATTAAAAAACAGCAGCAATATTTTAATAAAAAATACTTCAGAAACACAGTGGTTCCTTGAAAGCCACTTTGTGCAGTTTCTCTTTCAAGAGCCAGTGACTGGAATGAGGAAGCAGTTATAGTTCTATTCCAAATCATCTCATTGCAATGGCTTTCACCAAGAAAGATTCGCTGTCCTCTTGAGCAATCATAGAATTAAGTTACACGTAAAAGGGCTTTAAACAGACCTTGTTTAATGGCCCCAGAAAACACAGATTTATTTTAGAGTTCACAGGACATCCAACTCTTTCTATTTGTCTCTCTCCAGAGAGTACCAAAGACTCTTGTCTTCATTTTTCTGGTACTTTTCAGTAGAATATATATACACACACACATATATGTATTCATATATATATACACATATATACATACATGTACATATATATACACATACACACACATCTATACATATATATACATATTTTGTAAGGATTATTACATCATCAGCTAAAATGAAAGAATGGTAGGACACCCCAGTGAATTACTTCTGTCCTTGTGGAAGCTTTCTGAATGAGCTGCAGTAGCAATGGGATGGTTTATCTTGGTACCATTACATTAATAATCTATGCAGAGTACTTACATGCGTTCATTAATTTTCCACCATCCTCGTTCACAGCCTTTAATATTCTTCTCACTAATGGTATAGTTATGGAACTTCAGAGCTATACCAAGGTTCTTCTGTGGAGTCTGTTGTGAGCAAGAAAGACAGTGCAAGCAGTCTTCTTTTTCTTTTTGTGGGCATAGACACAAAAGTCTATAAATGTATTTCAGGAATTGCGGAGCTTGGCATTGCCACACCCTGGGAGCTGTGCTGGCTTCACCAGCTCAACAGCCAGCACTTTACACGCTTGTCAGCTATTCAGTCCTGAGTCAAGGGCTGGCACAGGCCCACCACAGCTGCAGGCTTTCTCTCCCTCTTGCCAATAGTCTTCTCATCTTTAGAGAGCCACTGGCCATAGAAAGCTACTTTAGTATCAAGATCAAAGCACTCAGACACAATCAAACGTACTTGTGTAGGGACACAAAGCCCAGAGGATTTTTAGAGTTAAGATACTGCCTGGAATACTTGTGTCACATCTGTAATGCTAGCAGTTACTTCTACCGCATTATTATAGTCTTCTGCTAGCACCTGCTCAGCCATGCATTCTTTAGTATTTTACAAAACATTTCTAAACCCAGCAAAATCACACGACTTCATACTTAATTGGAAATTCCTTTTGTAAAAGGAATGGAACTTTTTGCACAGCAAGGCAGTGTTCATTTAAAAACAAGGGCTGATTCAGGGCAAAAAAAAAAACAGAAATGGAAATTTTTCTCCCTCTCTCTTGCAGAAAATATAACTTGGGAAATGAGCAAAGTTTCAATATTGCACAAAAATACAACAGTGAAAATGAAACTGTTTTGAGCAATAAACCTTTCTATCAGAAGTCCAGGATGAACTGAAGACCGTAAATTTAACTCCCCAAAAATCACCTTATTATTCTAGAAGAGGAAGAAGCTGTAGGTTATGGCTAGCTGGACTTAATTTATATTGTTGTTATTCATCGTGGTCAGTCACAAGTCATGAGTACCATAAGCAGAAAGATGGGTAAAAAGTGGATCTTGTCACATCCATTGCTACATTCCATAGAGAGGAAAACACTGAAGGGCAAAGCCTAAGTTGGAGACCTTATTTTAACACTAATAAGAAAACACTCATGTCAGAGAAAAGAGAAGTACTTTAAATCAACTTTCAGCAATTTGCTTTCAGGAGAGTACATGAAAAGATGCAGAAAAAAGATACCAAATTAAACAAACAGCACAGCATTGTGCTGATTTGACAGACCATTCTAAAGACAAATTAAATGTATTAGGCATATGAAAAGATACCAGAGAAGTGGCAGTAATAACTAGGTTAGGTTTTTTTACATATTTTTCATTCAGATTTCTGGAGGTGGGAAGAGAGGAGTTAAAAACAGTCAAGTCTTACATTGCCTGCCATGAAGTAATTCTGCAGGTTTAACATCAAAACTTATCTTAACTCTTCACCTTTGTAATAGGACAGCTTTGGCACTATGTTTGCTTCCTTAGAAACAAGTGCACAGAAAGAGAAAAAACGGATACAAAATATCTGAGCACAGCCAGCTATTCAGCAATGCCATTTCTATAAACTACTACATTTGTGAGGATGCAGGTTACTGCCAATTCAATCACTTCTGCATTACTTAAGCCCTATGTGGCCAAAACACACAGCAGTGCCTAAGAGAGAGAGAATCATGCTACCTGGAAGTTCCATGCACACAGGCATTTTGGAGGATAATAGCTTGGGTAATATGGACTTGTGATTCTCCCTTCATAGCCAGTTTCCTCTTTTGTCACTATTGCTTTTCCACACCCTAGGGAAAAAAAAGAGGCAAAATTTGGCAAACCTTGATATACTTTCAGTAAAACTATTCAGTCAGCTAAAGCACCCAAATTTATCAGAAGTCTGTCACTTCAAAGCTGGGCAGGTCAGGAATTGTATTTAGCCAGATTCAAGTTGTAAAAAGAGACCCTTCCCAATAATGCACACAGAAGACAAAGGATGTAAAGATCCAGGGATGAGTGCTGGTCTCTTCAGGACCAGAAGAACACACTGAAAAGTTTATCTATGTTATTTCACTGAAGACAGTTTTGCAAACAAGAATATCAATATATCCACACTGCAGTACTACACAGGGACCTCTAGTCTTAGAAAGCAGCCAGTTAGAAGTTAAATGGAAACATACTAAATGAATCAGCATCCTGGAAACCAAAACTTTCTTGGAAGACAGCTCAATGGATTTACAGAATTCATTAAAGACGAACTCACACACGCAGAGAAACAAACAAAGAAAACTTAGACTTGAACTTAAAGAAAACCAACCAACCAACCCACAGCCCACATAGAACAGAACTTGAAGTTAGATATTATGGAGAATTTATCACATGTTTTTATGATGGTATATTAATGCTTAATTACTGTCAACATGAAAAGTATGCAGCATCTTTTTGAGCAGCTTGAATTTCATTGCACTGAGTCATGTGAGATTTTTCTTGTGCCATTAGCACAATATTCCTTGCACTATTTGTGATTATGATCTCAGCATTTCTTAACGATTAAAGCAATAAAGTCATGCGCTTGATGCACAAACTTTACAGACTCTTTTGTGCTCCTGAGGAGTCAGGGACTGAGAGCAAATTCAGAAAAAGCAACTGAAGTTTTATTTTCTGAAAGGAGTTATTAGTGCTGCCATCCTGCCACTTCTAACATGATCCTGGAGTCCCAAGGCAGAAGGGAGACCACTGCTACACCTGAAATAACAGCCCCATCTACTGGCACACTGCAGTCCTCTCCAACTGAATTCAGGGCTGCTTCCAGCCTCTTGTCTTCATACTTCACAACTAGTCTGATCGGATTACATTACTCAATAGCAGTAAAGCAGAGGAGATGAAGGGGAGACAGGCGCCTGTAAAAAGAAGAAACTCAGATACAGGAATCATTTTTCCATAGTCAGAAACATGACAGACACTTCAGGATCTTAGAAGAAACAATGTAATTAACACACATCCAAACGCAGAACAAACCTACTTTCTTGTGTAATGACCTCAAAATAGCCATGGAATTCTTTTTGCTCCTTTACTTGTGCTGCCTTAAATATTACCAGCATGAGATTATTTGTGGACACAAGTGACACCAATGAATCAGCTGGTTCACAGGCTCTGAGGGGGAAGAAAGAAGACCAAACACATAAGCAATCACTTAAAAAGCAAAAAGCTTCACACATTACTCTCACTCTATGCATAAATTTTCCACTGGTTCAGATCTTATCTACTTCAAAGTCCAGTCAAATCTCCATGCTCTTGAGCAAAAATGTACAAGGGCAGTTAGAAACTCAATACTAGAAAGTCTTCTTACAAAAATGAAGGAAATTGCATGAAAGATAATATGGAATGTTTCACTCTATGAGATAATGGCTTTCAGCCTTCACTCCCAGTAAAAATGAATGAAGGCAAAATTAACAAAAAGAAGAAAGATAAATCTTATTTTATTAGACCAACAGTTTTATCTTCTTGTTGGAGAGTGGGAAAGACAAGAAATTATTCAAGTCAGAAATTAGGAACCTAAGCAAATCAAATAGTCTCATTAAAAAAAAAAAATTCCTTTCCATATGCATTACCTAGCAGACATCTTCAGTCTTCTACAAATACTAACATGTAACATGTAAGTGAACACCGTCCAATTCAATTGGAGATACAGATTAGTACAGGACAGCTCTCAAAAAGCACTGAAAAGCCAATGCTCTGGTTTTGAGGCTTATACACAGACTGAAATGCCAGAGCAAAGGGTTTCAGGGGCGAAAATTCTGAGCTTTGGTCTACTTCATGGAGATAGTGTTGTTTCCTTTTGACTTACAGAGTCCTATTGAATAATCATCAGGGATTTTAAAGAAAAAGTCCCTAAACAAATAATGGATCATTTAAGAGAGAGAAGAAAAAGAAAAAAAGTGATAGTCCACATCCCTCAATCATCACAGCTTCAAGTCAAGATTTTTATAACCCTCTAAACAAATAGAGCAGATAAAAAAAGCACTGAACTAGTGAGTGCCAGTAAGTGAAAATCACAAGACTTAGTTCTAGGACTTCAGTCTTTATCTGAAAAGCACTAATCTTAATAGAGAATAGCTTGTTTAAGGGAGGAAATTTTGACATTCTCTTTCAGTCAGCATCTGTTTCCTGATAAGAAACAGAAAGTTTTGCCCAGTAACATGTGAATTTTTCATAGTTCTGTTGCTAGGTGAAGATGCATTCCAGTTGAAAAAAAAAGAGGAAAAAATTGAAGAAAATTTTTCCTTTTATTAACAATACAACTTATCCAAGAAATTTTAATTTGTCAGGTGTTATGTGAGTATTACATGAAAATCAGAGCAATTTTAACAAAACCAAACTAAACAAAAAATGAAGATGATAGGTCTTTAGAAAAAACCCCAAAATTTGTCAATTAATTCTTAGTAGAAATTTATACTCACCGGTAGAGTACCTTATCTTTGATTGGCATCAGAGAGTCATAAATGGTGAGTGAGTCAGTGATGCAGTTATCTGCTTCAATCTGAAGGGATACTATGGAAAAGCGGACAAGGTGGCCCACAGAGGCAATAAGCTTAAAATAGCAGATTGTGTCCTCTGAGGTAGCTTCAGTATCCAGAGGAAAGTGCTCATGTAGTCGGTCAGCATAGAGATCATACATGCAATTTGTTCCTGTGAAGACGTCACATTTTCAACACTGGACGCAATCACTCCAAAACTCCTAAGTCCACATGGCATTAAAACAAAAAGCCCTAAAACTTGTTTTGTTAAACTAAAGCAAAATATGAAAGCATATCTAACTTAGAAAACAAAGTAATAATAGAATTATAGAGTGGTTTGGGTTGTAAGAGATCATCTAGTTCCAAACTCTCTGCCATGATGGGAATACCTTCCACTCGACCAGGTTGCCCAGACCCCCATCCAGCCCAGCCTCAGACACTTCCAAAGGACTTCTACATCTTTTCTGGCAACCACCCTTACAGTAAAGATTTTTTTCCTACCCTAAACCCAAACCTACCCTTTTTCAGGTTAAAGTCATTGCCTTTTGACCTTGTGAAGCCTCCCTTTCTGGCTGTCTGTGTCACTCACTGTTTTCATCTTAGTTACCACTCTGTGGTCCAAGAACAGCCTATTTACAACAAGTACAGATCATGGCCAACAGTGCTATTGCCGGGGTATTTTCTTGCAGGGTATTTGCATTAAAGCAGTGCCATTTTGTACAATTTGCAGTTAAGATTCTGCGCAGTCTCTAGAGTAGAAATTACTTAATCCTTCACTGGGACATACTCATCTACTTTCAATGCATAAGTGTGCTGCTTGCCCCTATGGTCATTAGGATATTTAAAATACATAAAACAAAATCAAAGGAAAAATGCAGTTGCATGTCTGAATCCCCCCAGCTTTTTTTATTGATGTCAATAAAAATGTCAAGGTTCTCAATGTTTTATCATGAAATGAACTAGAAGTGCTAGCAACAAATTCAGATTCACCAAGTCCTTCAGTTTGGAAGGGATGCTAGGAGCTTTCTTGCTCAGCATTCCGCTCAAAGCAGGATCAACATGAATTCAGACCAGGACTTTGTTCTGCCCAGTCTTGAAAATTTTTGCAGTGCTAGAAATCACCATTAGAAAAGGAAACACTGTGAAATAAAAATTATGCAACCTAGCCTACACAACATTTATTAAAAAAGGGTAAAAATTTGTGTCATAATTTAGACAAAGATAAGAAGAATATTACCTTACTTGCATCCAGTTTTCCAATTAAGCTGAAAAAACTGCAATTTCCAAATGAAATATATCGAGGTCTTTATTTCAATTCAATATTGCAGCTAGCAGTCAGCAAAAAGTTTAGAGAATTTTTGTTTGGTCATTTCTAAAACTCTTAGCATACCTCTTTAATTTGTGAGAAGGAAGAAAAATGCAAGTTAGGGAGAAAAAGATAAAAAGTGAATATTTGCCTTAATTTCTGCCTATTACAAACATAAGTCTCTCAAATAGTTACCACCATGGAACACCAATTACAGCACTGTGAAAGTTTACTACCAATTGTTGACTCAAATTAAATGTTGACCTTTTAACTAGTAGCTAATCAAGACAGGAAGTGGCAGGCTTTGTCCAACTTCCACTTCTAAATTACAGTCTTGAAACTATGATTGAATGTAACATGAAATTAATGCTATGAATGTTTATGAACAATCTGTAAGGGTCACATTCCATTTAAATGAATTACAGTTAAAACTATTAAAAGCTTTGTTTAAGCAATTGTTCCTCCTTCTTCCTTGTTCTTATCTCTTCCCAACAACATTATTTTTATAATAGTTATTTGTGCTTATCTAGTCACCCTTAGCAGAGCCAACTTTGATCATAATCTCTAAAATTATATGTAACTACAATTATTTATACTAAGTAATTAATAACGGGATGAACTCGCTGCTGCTATGGAGTACAGTCAAGAAATTCAGAGCTGACTCAAATAGTTCAAGCACGCTGGCTTGAAACCAAAGCTGGATAAAGTCTTTACCCAAGCAAACCCAGCATTATCAGATATGGATGTCTACAAGTCCCTTCTCCAGCACCACTCTTCAATAAATCTGCACTCCTGTCTGTGCCTGAACCAACCACTGGGTTCATCTCCACACCCAAAGTTAACTCCATTGTTCTCAAAATACAGCCTGCCAATGCTGATTTGTTTTGTGCTGCTGCATGTTCATTTTTACCTCTGCATCATATTCCACAGTCCTAAACAAACATAGCCAAAGAACCCCAACAAACAAAATTGCACCAGTATAAGATTCTCAAGTACTGTGGCCATCCATGCTGTTTATCCCCAGGAACTTCATTACATACCCATTCCACACTTCCTACAGACATCAGCTGACACCTGTGGGTGCCTATACAAAGTCTCTGAAAGACATCTAGAATATGGCAGGTCATCCTTCTCCCTCTGTGTAAAAGACATCATGCAAGTCCTAAAAAGCCATAGCAACAATATTTGTGTTGCGCTCTTCTTAATTTCTTCTGTTTTAGGGGCTGCATTCTGGAGTAAATTGGAACTAAGTTCCAATTGTGCTAACTTCTCCTCCCTGGAACACGGAAATGGGAAATGAAATCGCATGCAAGTAAACACCAATACATAAAACTGTTTATAGAAATAAAACACACATTAATGAGATGCGATAGAAGCCAATATTGTTATGCTTTGCAGTTTAATTTGGGAGGCTTTTAACAAATGAATGCTGTAGCAACTTGACTTCAGTGTTTTGAAATTATGGGCTCTTAGCAATATAAACATTGCAAACCCTGGACCATGTTCTGTGACCTGAATTCCGCCTGTGGACCTCAGAACTAGCAGAGCTTGACTTGGCTGCATGGCAAAAGTAGTTGTTGGATTCTGAAAAAAATATGCAAGCTGAAACCTTTGCAAGGTAACAAAAGTGAAAAATCTCAGGTAGGAGTGCAACAAAATGTCTCAGGAAAGAAAAATACAAACATGGAAAGCTATAAAGCCCTTGAAAAACCAAAACAGGGTGACTTCTCAAGATGAAGAGTCAGTCTGTGTCAAGTAGCAAGGGAGGACAACATAACCCCGGCTGATTGATAACTGCTGGCCTAACAGAGTCTTAGCAGGTGTCTCCATCAGAGGTGCAGTACTATCGCTCAGCCTTGTAGCACCTTTTTTCTAGGTACCTGCTCCATGTACTAGTGAAGGTAGATGTACTGTACTTTTGACCTGCTTATTCAGTGCTTTGCATACTGGAAAAGAACCGTTCTGGGAGGTTTACAACATGAAACCAAGCAGGTGCACAAATAGTGTCTCCCACAACCCCGGCAAAACTCAACTGCCTAAAGTAATTACTGTTAGGGAATTAATTCAAAAGAATAACTCTCCATTAACCTTGGAGAAAAGGGAGTCAAGGTGGATAAAGGATAGACAAAATCATGGACAACACATGCTCTTGTTCAGCATATTAAATTCATTACCGTCCAGTTAAGAAAAGGTTAATCTGCTGGTCAACACAATGAATAGCAAACACCTGATTTAGTTCATTTCCTACTATGTCACCAGGTACATCTAAAAATTTACTGGGCAGATTAAAGGTAGATAGTTCCTGCATTTGTTACATGCAAGATTCTTGGTCATCCTTTTAGTAAGTCAGGACTTAAATGCCAAGGCTGAATTTAGCCCTCTTAAATTAACACTGAACAGTATCTAAGTCCAAGTTATGAAATAAAAGCTTTGCTCTCTACCACTCCACTGGAAGAGGTTGCCAAAAAGTTGAATTACCTGCTCCCGTTGTTGACCAATAATCTGACCGAAGACCTGCTGCATAGAAAAAGAGTTGTGTGAGTGTTTTTGTTTGCCTGAGATCCAGAATTCAGGGTTTAATTCAACCACACCTCAGTCCTAACACTGAACACACAGGACAAAACACTTTTCCCAGTGAGGGGGCTGCCCTAGCCCCCTTCATTTCTGAAAATTCTGCAAGCAGCTTTGGAGGTGAGGCAAGAAGACACTGCATGGCAATTAAGCAGTGAAAGTCAGTTGAAGGACTGAGACAGAGGTACCCTGGATGTCATTTTCTGGCTGATGTCCTTAGAATGGAAAATCATTAAACATTTTGTAGTTTCATACATTAAATATGCTTGAATCACGGGTTGTGAGTTTGTTCCCCAGACAGGAAGGGCACAAGAGTTATTTAACAAATGGGCACCTTGATAATGTGTTCTTGAATCTTTAATAAAGGAGTGATAACAGTCTCATTTTAAATTAAGTGATCCACCTTAACCCTTCATGTTTTTATGCTTTTAAAATCACAGACTAACCCAAATCTGCTGACAAATGTATCCATTTTACCTCCTGATTATGAACATAAGCACTCCCAATACAGCAAGTTTGGCAATCACTGCTTACAAGGACAATTTGTGCCCTGATTTGACCTCAAATCTCATTCTTATTTTTCTTCTCAGTTTTTTTCTTCTATTCCAATTTTAATAATAGAAGCTAGAGATGTAGGATCAAGATTTTAGTTTATTTATAGAATGTTCTAATTCAAAGTAAAAACATCTGTTTCATGAAGTGTTTCCTCAAGGATGTGTTCTAGTACTAACCACTTAGGACAATGGAATCCATGTCGACTGCAAGGCCCTGAAGACTTCCCACCGAAGTCCGGTTAATGATACTTGTCTGAATGGAATCCTTTAAAATGGCAGCCACACAATCCTCACACAGCACTTGCCCCTTCGCCTGTGGTACCACAAATACGATCCAGAAATGAATAAGAAGGCCTCCATTGTTGTTGTTACTGAAATAAAGAGCTCAGGTTATCACCCTGTTGGAAGTCCTCTGAAGACTAGACTTAGCCCAAGGTTTTGAAGCACAAATTCAGAAGTGCATGGCTTTTCTCCATATTTATATTTACTTTAACCCAATGAATGTATATTTTCTCCTTAAAGAAAGCAACGAACAAGACAAATCCCAAAACACACTCTTCACATCCAGTTGGGAATATTCAGTAGGCTGATTTCCTGAGGGCTCCTAACTATGGAGATCTATGGAAATCACATTGTCTACGCATGAATTAGAGCTGGACTATTTCCTAAAGATCAAAACAGAAATAGTAGAACAGAAACAGTAGAATTATCATCTCCAGAAATGCAGAGCTCTGCAGTGGTATGTATCTCACCCTGGACTGTGTGTTGCAGTATGTAGGAAATGATTCCTAGACTATTTAGGTAACACATTAGAGGCCATGTATGATCACACTAATCTCTACCTCCTTAGTGGGGAGAAAGACCTTTGAATCAAACACAGCCTAAAACCCTCCAGTTTCTGAACCAAAACTGTATTTGGTTCTTCTAACATTAGCTGCAAACATTAATATAAGGGTAAGAATACTTTATTGCATAGATTTCCTACTTCTTAAGTAGAAAATGCTTTTATTCCAGTAACATTACTCACAAAATATGTGCAATTTAATCAATAACACAGAGCTGTGCTCCAACAGCATGTTTAAGTGGTTAAACTTCTACACGAGCCAAAGGATCACCAAACCTTCTCACTGAAATTATTTTTGTTCATCTTGCATTGTATTTCTGGCAGACAAGGAACTGTTTATATGACTTTAGTTTGCCTTACTTTTGTTAAGTGGATTGGTATAGGTTATATACCTATTATGCTACCAGTTCAAGTACATAGCAAAGACATTGAATTATAACTATTAAAAATAAGCTTGTTTTGTGGGCTTATTAAATTATCTACTGCCGAGCAGAAAAGCAATTACTTTAACCACAGTTTTACCTGACTTCTGAGACAGTGGACTGCTTATAAAATTTGGAGAAAGAAGAAGTTGTGTATACCAAGTTAATCTGAAAGACAAAGTATAAAGATTTACAATTCTTAAAACCAGTCACATCTAGAGATGCTATATGCCTAGGCTTTTCTAGGAACAACCTATTTTCCACCAAGATTACAGAACATTCACACACTTCCAGACATACATCAGCCAAGCCAGGCAGAATAGGAGATGGACAGACCCGCTCTTCAATGCATCTGTAACAAATCCAGCATTCCCAGGAAACATCAAATCTTCTGCCCATGGCCAGCTGGCATATACAATAATGCTCTTTCCATATAAATGAATTTTGACAACAGTTGCACAACCTTCACCCAGAAAATCCCAAACACAGAGGGCATCCCTATCTAGGTGCTAAAACTTAAGGCCAAACTTCAAAAAATGCTCACACACTCACAACAATTTTTTTGGTGTTGTTACTAAGGTGCAGTGAACAGCACATACCAGAGCTTTTCCCACAGAATCATAGAAAGACTGAGATAGCAAAGGGCCTCTGGAGAGCATCTAGTCCAATCCCACTGCTCAAAGCAGGGTCGACTATACCACGTTGCTCAGGGTCATTTCCAGTTGATTACCTTCAAGAATGGAGACTCCACACCTTCCCTAGATGAGAACCCCAGTGCTTGATTCCCCTCACAGCTAAGAAATTGTTTTTTAATGTGCCCATTGAATTTTTTGCACTTTGATTTCTTTGTGTCTATTTTCTTCATCAACAGCTTAGTATTAACATAATTCTTTCCAATACACATAGTGTAAAACATGGAGAAGCAAAATCTCTGCCTGTTCCCTGCTGAAGGACTGCCTTTGGGCAAAGTAAGCTCCTGATAAGTCCCTGTTGCTGGACTGTGGCAATACTGGTGTGACAGTAATCTTCCTCTCCCCATCATGTTCAAAGCCACAAGGTGGCATGTACCTCAAGCTGTTCAGACCTAACCCTGCTGCTTTATGATTAAAACTAACATGCAAAGGACTATGACACAGAATATTGCAAAGGCTGTAAAATTCACATCCATATTAATCCCTAACTTTCATCATTTGAAACAGCAAGTTTAAACTTAATTTTACGGGCCTAAATAAGGTGGGTAGAGCTCAGTCTTGCTCTAGATTAAGTACAAGAGATTTTATGTATTACTGTTACTTATCAAATGGAAAGAACCTATCTTGAGAGGTTTTTCTACCACCACTTGGGGTCTCTGGGCCAGCAGCTAGTAACAAAAGGGTTTTGAGGAGAACAAACAAAATCTCAAATCCCCTACTAACAATTTCAGTCAACAGTTAAGGTTGCCAGTTTCAGCAATGCAAAATCCATTGATGAGTTCAGGCAAAGTTCACAGATAAAAAATAAATTCTATGTAATGTTCAAGTAGGAGGTGGTGACACTGGCAGCGCTGCAACACCTCTCTGTTGTCTCTCTCCACTATGTATGACATGGGCAGGATGCTCTGGGACAAGAGCAAGACATAGGGAAAACAGGGCATTAGAGCTGCTCCATGGAGAGCAGGGAAAGGTGATGCCCTGCACTGGTTATCTGAAAGAACTTCAATGATTAATATGCAGGACTTGGAAAGAGCTGGAAAATAGGAACATTAGTTCACATTATAAAGTGAGAAAAACTTAGCAATTATTGAAAAATTTATTGGTTGCATCTAACTTTTGTTTTTGTTTTTGTTTACCAGTTTTCATACAGCCACTTGAATCCTTATGTGGACAGCATTGCAGTTCCTGGCAAAAATGTATTTTTGCTCCCTACACCAAATGTCTTTGAAGTCAAATTCCCTTTTAAACAAGATTACCCCCCCACACCCCTTTCTTCCCACTGTAGAGCAGCTATTGATCCAGAGTTCTATTTTTGCTTTGACTGATGCAAGGTATTTGGGAAGTTTAATGGTCTTTAGAATACCTAGTACCAGAAGGAAATCTAAACTTCTTTCTGAAATTTGTTTGTGATCCCTAGGGTATAGATGCTTTAAGGCAGAAGATCCCAATGTAAATGCAAAAGATTTTGAGATTTCACTTATTTGACGTTTCCAAAGTGGCAACTGAGTTTAAGGACTTTTGTAGATTTTTAGTCATAGATCATAATTTATGGGTGAAAGTACATACATTTTTAGTCAAATGTAAAAACCAGATCCATTCAAAACTCTGTGTGATTAACAAGCTGAAAGCAGTCAGTTCCTTCATACCTCCAGACAGCCAACGCTTGCACATGATCCTCCGAGGGGGAAGGGGTAAAAATACACCACTGCAGCCTCAATGGCATCTAAACATCACTTGTCCTCAACTCTGATCTTTTTTTGCTAACCAAGCAGCCCACCCATCTTACCACATGCTGCACACTCTGTGCCATAGAGAGGAATTCCTTTGACTCTTTCTGCCTATATTCTGGAAGAAACTCCTTGTTGGCAACACGAAACAGTCCAACAAAATACAATGCATCTTTGTCTTCTGCCTGAACTGCAAGAAACAAAGAAGATAGTTAGCCATTTTTTAATTACAATTAAGGGTTTTATTAAATTCTAAACCAAATTAATCTATTTGGCTTAATCAACTTTGTCATTTGAAACAACTACCCAAAGAACACTACACTTTTATAGCGAAACTGTTCTAGATTTGTACCAAATTATGGTTAATTGATCTCCTGTTACCTACACACAAGATAAGATACCACCATACAAACAAGCCAGCATAAGTGAAGGCAAAATCAACATCCAGATTCTGGAGCATCCCTAAGGTATCTTAGGCAGTATTAGCATCAGGGGCCTAAAGAGGAAAACATAGCTTTTAATGCTTAATTACTCACATATTTATTTTATTCCCTTTTTACTTCCTTAAATCAATTCTGAAAAATAATGTACTTACCTGAACTTCAGAAGGCCAGGAAACATAGTGAAAGGCAACATTTCTGAGGAATCAAGCTCGTAAAAACCTGTCAGGTCTGTGCAAATCAGCTTGCACATTAAAATGCTTTTCATACCTCTGAAATAAAGTCATGCTCCCTAAAGCCAGCTTTTCTGATTACTTGTTAGGTCTTAGCAAAGACAAAAGCTTTACAGACCCCATTTTACAATTTCCATGTCTACTTTAGAAACAGCCTTCACGACAACTGAGATCCTAAAGTCATCTGAAAGTACTATTGGCAATAATGATATATGGAGTTGCATGAACTTTCAGCAACTCACCAATGAAGAGCCACAGTAATGTCCAGGTTACAACTCCTAAAATGAATAGAATGAGGGTAAAAAGAATTAATTTGTTTTGAAAATTCCATAGCAACTTATCTTTTTTCTTCAATTTGTCATGCTTTTTCCTTGCCAGAATCCTCTTTGCCAACTTGTCTTCTGCAGATACCATTTGGAGTGAAATGTTGGCTGCCTAAAATAAGGTGAAAGACAACAGAAATTGTGGAATGTTTCTAGCGGGAATTGACTGATCAACAAGTCTCAACAAATTTGTTCCTCAGAGAAAAGTCTCCACTTCCTTCAGGTTGTGGAGCAGTGGCTATGGATAGGCTCTTCCTGAATATCTGGCTCCCTCAGAAGTTACCTCCAGTGAACAGGAGAGCACAGCAGAGGTCTTGCTGAGATGGGACCTGCACAAAATCATCACCTGTATATCCAAATGCTTGACAGTTTATTTTGAACTACAGTCTCAAATTTTCTAAGCTGGATCCAAAATATGACCATCTCATCTAGGTACAAAAGACTACATGACGATTTCTATATTTGCAGGAGTAGTTTCCACTTCCTATAAAGTATCTACAGCTTGTCTGTTCTGGAAAGCCCATTTGTACCAGACACCACCACCACGCCTCAGGCATTTTCCTCTGCAGAAGACAATCAACACATTTAAGCAGACAAAAAATGTTTATCAGTTGCTGCAGGCACAGGCAAGAGCTGCCTGAAGAAGTCTCTTGCCCTTCATAAAAGTCTGTTGTGAGGGTATCTCCTGTCACAGTCAAAAGGTTTGTTGTGAGATTAGCTAGAGGTTCAATCACACTTCTCAAGTCAATTAATTGTCTTGTCTCTTCAGAGTTTAGCTGGCAAGTTCCTGGACCACTCAGAGTATTACTGACCACATGTACTAGATATGAATACTGTTTTAGCTGTTATACCCAGCTGCACCAGAATAAAATTACAAGAAAACATAAAAACCAAAACCCCCACAACAAAACCCCAACAAACCAAAACCCACCACTCATTTCCTCCTTACATAAAAATTATAGCATAAGTTAGATAATATTGCTATATAAACAAGGAGCATTCAGGAAAAATACTCTAAAAACATGTTGATGCCAGTGAGAGGGAAGCTCTCAAGGAGCGGCTTTAGGAAGCTGTGGGCTGTCCATGACTGGAGTTGTTGACAAGTACCAGCCAGCAATCAGCAGAATGGGTTTTAGTGCACAGTTTTTATGAAGCACAAAACAGACAAAATGACGTGGCTCAGGAGCTCATATATATGAGGATTAAACTGAACTTCATCCAGATGAAGGCTAAAACAAATAGGTTTTTTCTCTTGGTTTTGAAACAGCTAGAGTCATTTCAACAGCATCTTCAAAGAAGGTCTCCCTTGCCTGACAGCTGAATTTATGCCACTCAGAGGCCTCTCTAAGTGGTACATCATTTCTAAGCAGTGTAAATCAAAAAGCTCTGACAATGACCAGGGATAACTGGTCTATGATTTGCTCAAGATGCTGACAGCCTCACTCTGAGGGGCAAACCACTGTCCTATCCCCTTCTGTGCCCACAAAAATACACTAAGGAATTCACACTCACAGTAGAAGAGACACACTAAACAAACAGAACCCCTGACTTGGGGAGATCTAGCTGTTCCCTGTGCTCGATAGGCTTTGCAGAGCTACAGCAGGTAGATGTTGAGGAGAAAGTGTGCAACAAGATGCTCACTTATTTACCAGCATTGCATTGTTTGAAGCCTCTCAGAATGTACCCTGCAAAGAGTGTGAGATCTGTTGTAGACTAAAATGTGTGGACACAACAGTAATTTTTCATCCACACTAATTATATTACACTTGATGAGAAAGAAGACCATGAAAGTCAGGAAGCAACCAGCTGAGAATTTCACTCTTGAGTTTTCAGTGTGGGATGCCAAGTTTAATCCAGTGGCTACAAAAGCTCTGTGCTGATGCAGCTTGACACACAGGAAATTACAAGCACAACTGCCAGCCATTTGTTAAAGGGGTGGTGTGAAATCACCTAAAATAAGTGCTTCTTTCCTTTTGCTCAACAGCAGGAGACACCCATCTGTGTTTTGGGCCAATCAGGATAAGAGAGATGTTGATTATCCAGAGTGATTCCAGGGGAAGACCACAGAGGTAGGGAGCTGGAGGATATGATGTACAGCAAAAAGCTGAGAGCCCTAGGGTTGTTCAGCAGGAGACAAGAAGGCAAAAACAGTGTGAGTAAATCTAATTCTAGATTTCCATATCTAAAGTGGGCTATGGAGAAGACAGAGCCACACATTCCTCACAGGTGCACAGTGAAGAGAGAGCCACAACAGCCACCACAGCAGCAGGGGACATTCCAGCTGCACTGTGGGAGGGAGTAGAATGTATTTCACCACAAAGGCCATGCACCTGGGCCATGCCCAGAGAAGTCAGGGAACCTGCACACCTGGAGTTATCCAAACCTCAAGGATCAATGTTCCAAGAAATCTGTTCTTATTTTGATGTTAGCCCTGTTCTTTAAAAAAAAAATTAAAAACCTGTAGAAGTTTTCACCAAGACTGATATGTTTCTCTGATATTATGCACTAGTAATACTATCAAGGAGAGACCTCTGTGTATCCTCAGAGGAAGCATAAGAAACATCCCCACAAATATCCTGCTGGTCCCATAGTCAAATGCAACAGATAGCAATCTTTGTTCTCAGAGTGGAGGATGTTCTAAAAGGAGAAGAAAACATGGAGAAGAAAAAATTAATAACAAGTAGAGTTAAAAGACTAAGTGTCACCCTCTACAATTTCCTCAAACAAAATCTTTAAACACAATTGGAACATTTCAGATTCATGTCTTCTATCTAGGTAATGAACTGCACTTGTTTTGTGTGTTCTCCACTTGATTTACCCATCTTCTGTATTCTTTACAAACTTTATTGAGGATGAAAATGGATGAAAATGAACGTTTGTTTATTTAAAGCTCTGGATTGTCACAAAGTTCCTTTATACTCTTAGGTGTTCAGTAGGCCTGCTTGAGGCAGTTCAATGAATGCTGAGTTCTGACATCTGAAATTTTCGTCACTTTCATCAAGATTCCCACAATAATATTTTATATTAACGTTTTCCCATGTAAATCCTTTTTGTGGTTCCAGACCTAAACAGACAGGTTTATTACTAAAAGATAAACCCTGTCAAGTATTGTTAAAAATTACTCAAAATTGACATCACTGGATATATAAGTGGGCACTTGCAACAACTGATGTCTTCATTGTATCTACTGTAATCCTCATCTTATTTTTTTTAAGCAATTAATGTATCAAGCTTTCCATGACAAAGTTCTCTGTTACATGGGATTCATTGGAATATTGAATGCTGTGTGCTACATTATGAATATTTCTGTAGGTTTTATTAATTTACCATAAACATTTTATAGTAAGAAAAGTGACAGCAAAGTTAAGCTGCTCCCTTCCTCAGTAAGGACCATAATTCTCAATCCAACTTTCCTTACTGCAACTTAGCTCCTGTATTCTAGAACTGTTTCCAGCTAACACTGCAATTTGACTATCACCATACACTAAATTATTTAATTACATCTTTGTCATGAGTTAGCACTCATACAACAATCCCCTTCTCTATCTTCTCTGGGAAAAGCAAAACACTTTGCCTCCTTTAATGTTGCCTTTCTTGCCTAGAAGTCAACGTTTTTGGAAAAACAAGCTGCATGACACCAATAAAAGCTTTTATGTTGTCACACTGACATGTCCATTATTTCAATTGTCTGAAAATATATAATATTAGCAATCCAGGGATAAACACATGTTGACATTTTCAGACTGAGCTATAAACCAGAAAATTATCTAACCATCATATTAAGTTTAATACTTGAGAATTAGATCACAAGACATCTAATAATGTCAAGAAGTACAGAAAATCAAGAATGTTTAAGTCACCTACTTACATTTACTCCATCTTCAGGTTTAGCTGTTGGGGGATCATTTTTTTCATCCATTTGAACAGAATTAATTTTATGACTTGTCCAAGATGAGAAAGAGCTTTGTACCTTTTCTGAGGCACCCCTTCTGCTTGTGAAGCTGAAGACAGCTAATTGCAATGTCCAGGACTAAAAGAGGCATCAATTTACTCCAATGAATATCCAACTGTAATCTCATCTTCCCTACTGCACCTTTGCAAATGTTAGAAGACTGCTATCGTGTAACTTCAGACTTCAAATTCAGACTGGATAAAATAGTCTTTTCATGGTATTTATAAAGCTGAAATATTAAAATACAAAACTGCAGTGCTAAAATCTATACATCACTGATCCTCATGGGTCCTTCCCAATTCAGCATATTCTAAGATTCTGTGAAAATGTCACAACATTACTTACATGAACAAGAAAAGTGGCAAGCAAAATGTAAAAGTGAGGGCAAAACATGCTAAAATAAGGAAAAGAAATGTAAGAACCCTAAGTAAGAGTGTTGAAAATCGCAGATAACAACAGCAAATCAAAATGAACATTTGCACTATCTTCTAAAATTTTGTAATGCTGAACACTCAAATTTGGTTCTTTTACTATAACTGAAAAATAAACTGCTCCGGGCAACTTACTTCATATTATTAAAATAGATCAGGCTTCAAACTGAGAATCCTTTTTGTAATCAGATGCAGGAAGTCACTTGTATTATAACAGTTCCACCCTATTTTCTTTGTTAATTAAATATTTATAGAGGATGTAAACCAGTACTTTCCTCAATGGATGCTAAGTATAGAGCTGTCTTTCCTTTTAAGTGATTAACAATCTCAATGCCTTCCTTGAGTCAGCTGCAGAAATGGTGCTGCAGATATACAAATATTATTCAAAAAATAACTCTTCTATTAATTTATCTTTGAAGATATAAAACCTAGACTAGCAATTAAAAAAAAAAAAAAGAAATAAAAAAGCACTACAATAGAGGTATAGAACAAAAAACCTGTAGTAATTAAGCTCTGGGCTGTATTAAAGCTGAACAGCATAGGAAAGTCTATCCATGTACTCCATAATAGTATGTTTAATTGTGTCAAAGTCCCTATTTTTCTTTTTTTTTTTTTTTTGTTGTTTTTGTTTTTATTGAATTATGCTTAACTTTTAGGGATTACTCTGGTCTCTTAAAGTGTTCATGTAACTCCCTAAAGGCTCCCATTGCCCCATGCACAGGGAGTTACTATGCTGTAAGTGCTATTTCAGAAGCTAGTCCATAGATTGAAAGAGCATTAACAGGTAAGTCCCCATCCCCCTGCACTACATGGGGTTTGGGATGTGAAAGGCTGTGGGTAAACAGAAGAGCAGCAAGCAAAGAAGTGGGCCTGGGAAAGGAGGGAAGAACAATGTTGTTTCAATGTTTGCCTTCAAGTTTCCCACTACCCACATTAATACTTCAATTTCTATTTGAATTTGCAATAAATTAAGTAAATTTTCCCCAAACTGAGTTTATTTTGCCTGTGACAGTATTTGACAAATAATCTCCCTGTCTTCATCAGAAAACATTTTCCCTCCTTCCTGTTCCTCCCATTTTCTCCTCTGATCCTGCTGAGGAGAGGAGGTAGGGGCTGAGCAGCTGGGTGGGAGTTTGGCTGATAGCCATGGCTAAACCATGACATTGTTGCATTACCTAGTACATACTTTCATCTCCTCTCCTTTTAAAAAGCACGGGTTTGAGTTTTATTCATGATATCTTTACTTTGAAACAGAATGCACTCAATATAAAGAGAATGACAAACTGAAATGAAACATGAAACACATTAGAAATAAAACCATCTTACAAAAGTGAGCACGGTTGTTTGCTTCTGTTTAATTAATTGCATATTCCTTATTTTAAAAAAATGTCTGAAGATTTAAAAAATTCAAACTTCTCAGATCATTCACACACTGACCAAAACACTTGGTTTTACTCACATCATTCTCACTCAGGGGAGTAACTTCCTCATGCACATCAGTTTGGCAGCCTGACTTTCTTTTTCCCATTTTGTCAAGACCCTCACACAACCAGGGCATCTTGCCAGTCTAATCTGTGACCTCCCATAATTGGAAAAAAAAAAAAAGGAAAAGAAAAAAAAATAGAAAAAAAAAAGATAGTGAAGAAAAGATAATTGGCTCTTTGGTGCATCCTCCCCTACACACACAGACACCTCTCTCCCTTTCCACTCTGATGGGCAATGTGTTTTGTCCTAGGATGAAAACACCAGACGGTATTTGCAGGAGGAAGTCTGGATGCTCATGTAATGAATGCATTCCCGAGATGGGGGAGCTGTGATGTTTGGATTGACATTGGTGCACGCTGGCTTGCAAAAGGGTATATAAAATGTCACTGGAGACCAGGCAATCTGGGCAAACTGATGTCAGACACAGACACAGAATCACTAGATTGGAAGAGACCTTCAAGATCATTGAGTCCAACACATGCCCAAACACCTCAACCAAACCATGGCACTGGGTGCCACATCCACTCTTTTTTAAACACATCCAGGGAGGGTGACTCCACCACCTCCCTGAGCAGACCATTCCAGTACTTTATCACTCTTTCCATAAAAAACTTTTTCCTAATATCCAACCTGTATTTCCCTTGGCACAGCTTAGGATTGTGTCCTTTCATTCTGTCAGTTGTTGCCTGGAGACTACTAATGAAAGGCTCAACACCCTCATCCATGTCGTCAATAAATATATCGAACAGAACAGTTATAGAATCTGCCGCTTCTCTTTACCCGCTAGCTGATGTGAGAGTGAGGGGCGGCAGTTTTCCCCCTGGAGCTCCTTGAATCCCAGTTGTCAGTTGTTTCGGCGCAGTATAAAACACAGGCACTCAGCAGCTCTCTGACTGTCTCCTCATTGATAATATTCTGCTCCCTGATACCATCTACCAAAAGGATGGTTATCCTGAGGGCAAGCTGTCCTGAAGCTGCCAGTACTTCAGGGTAGATTCCTTTAACAGGGAAGACAGGGAACACTCACTTTTGGATGAGTGACTAAAAGTGCTTATAACCTGAAAAATACAGAGATGCAATCTTGAATTAGCTAAATAGGTGCTTTCTTGCTTTATAATTGAGAATTCTCCATGGCCAAAGACTGTAAACTTACTCATTTCTAGACAAACCTCCTTATTTATAACCCTTTAGACACTATAATCAATTGTAACAGATCATAAAACTTTTATTTATATGCTTCATTGGCAATATTTATATACTGTACTAGCAATGAATCTAATCACGATCATGCACATATTGATTGTGTCCTGCTTCTCACACCTGGCTGAGAACAGTCCCTCAACTTCTCTGCTACCCCCCCCAGCCCACTGAGTCCCCAGTCAAGGGAAAGGTTACAGAGGATCCACACAACAGCCTCAAGCCAAGCAGAGATGTTGTCTGTATTACACAGATGTATCCTGAAGGAAGCTGGGATACCAGCAATTTGGCCTTCTAGTACAAAAAGCTTGTCTTATGCTGCATATTGTGCTGGGGAGAGGTAGGGTTCATCTCACCTTCTTAGACTGTCTACAAGTTAGGCATGTAAATCCAAGTTTGTTTTCTAGACTGAATCTATACATGATGGTAACAAAGATGATGAGTCACACTTTCACTACTGAGTACAGACAGAAAAGAGGCAATTATCTTACCAAACCTATCTCCTACAAAATGATCTCTGTGTAATAGAAATGTTTCCCATCTGACCAAAGCTGCCTTCATGCTCAGCTCAGAGGCCTTCTTGCTCCTTTGACTGATGGGAGCCCAGATCCAGCCTGACAGCATCATCCACTAACACAGCAGGGAGCTCCATAGAGCTTCTAACCTCAGCACGACATTTTTTCCAAACTATACATCTGAAGTGACAGAGTTTGCTTGAATTGCAGGATCGTCCATTGCTTACCAGGAATGTCTAACAAGCTGCATGAAATCATGGAGGAAAGTCACTGCACAAAGTAAAGTTAATTCTACTACAACCTGGCTTTATTACCTATAAGAATTCTCTTGCATACTGCTTGTATCTGTTTTTCTTTAATCAAAACTCAGGTAAAGCACAGATTTTAATATGTCTGTGAAAACTAAACAAGAGTTTAAGAGGCAATTTATAGCAACCTTTCAGGAGGCATTAATGAACATCCTTAAATTAATCAATTTTCATTGGTACACAATCACACTGTCTGATTCCATACTTTGTCACTCCAATAATGTCTTCAAATTACAGCCAAGATTACTTCCAGCAGAGGAAGGAAAAGTTTTGGCTGTCCTTCCTAATAAGCCAGCTGCATTTGTTATTCAGCTTCATTTTAAACGCAGAGAAAGTAAAATACCTACACCTTCAATAAGCATGTACTAATAACTACTGTGGTATCAGTAGTCTGCGAAGATCTGCGTACATACAGGCAAGTCATTAACATTTTGAATACATCCCTTCCACCCCTGAAGACAGAACCAGCACACAATAGATGCTACTTCAATTTTTTGAAAGCCAAAATTGTTAGCAAGATCAACTGATGCTTTTATCAAAGTATGAAAGTGGGTGACAATTGATTACTAAATGCTAAATTATTAATAACTGTCTAGTAATACATATTTCAGTATCAACTTTGAACCTCTATTCCCCTCCACTGAATGAGTACCATGTTGCTCACTCTCCAGGTCTTTGTCATCTAGAAATGCAACTTGGAACCGCAGTGCTTGCATTTATTTTTCTTCCCCTTGACCTCTTACTCAATTTCTGATTGCTGACAATGCTTGACTATGCACTAGAGGTCTCTGATGCATTTTCCAACAGACAAAATCACCTTGGAAATTGCAGGCAATTGAGCTGTCTTCAAGGATCCAGAAACAATCCATAACTGTCACTGGCAGAGCACATCACCTGAAATGAAGCAGCTGACCATCTTGCATAGCAGCGCTAATAGAGCTATTTCATCTCAACAACGGACTGAGAATAGCTTTGTGATTTGCATCACATCAATTTATATTAAATTTAAAACGCTAAGTGAACACATCTTTTGGACACAACATCCATTCATCAGTCTGTGCCATTTTAAGGACAGCAAGCCCTGCTATTTGATCAGTTAATGGTCTTGCACTATTCAATGCTCATTGGTGCCACTAGCTAATTTTGCTCTCCATTTCTGTCTTGCTTATATGAAATTGCTATGTGTAGCAGGGCAAGTAACAAGTCAAGGAATACTAACACAGTATTCATGGAGTAATACTGCTAGATTAAATGTGACTTATTAGGACAATCACAATGGTATGAAACCTGCTGCGTTTCAAATAAAAGAAATACTACAAAAAATAAAGTTTCTGCAATAATGAGGTTGACCCAGCGGAAGTAGCACTGAAACCAATGGTAAAAGCCTCTACAGAGGCCAAGTCAGGGCAGCTCTTCAGCCAAGCAAAAGCCACATTTGTAGCTTTTCAGGTGATTTCTTGATGTGCAAACTCCCATCTTCCAGAATGCTCAGTGATGTGCTTGGATAGGTCAGGCCTGAGCAGGGTCTGACAAGCCAAGTTAAAGCACTTTTACTGGTGAAAGTCTCTGTGCCTGTCCCTGCAAATCCCACTTCAGTTGGTGACCTGGCCCTTAATTGGTTAAAAGTGAACAAAGATAAGATTTACAAGGTCATGGCTTCAGCTTGTAGGCAGTGCTGTACAACAGCACTGGTCCATGAGGCTAAGACCTCCAGAAATTTTTATGGTTAATGGATACCCTGTTCTCTCTCACCAAACCCTCTGTGTCACATGGAAAGCAAAGAGGAAAACATCCCTTCTCTCACCTTCTTAGCAGTCATATCTGTTGACACAACAGATGCCAACTGATGTGAGTCTAATATGTAGTGCAAGCAAACCACAAACATCTTACTCATGCTTATCTCCCCAGGAAACCCAAAGCCCCATACCAGCCTAGCCTCAGTGTTTACCACAAACAATGCCCCTACAATATGCTAATGTAATCTACTTGTTCTGCCTTTCCACAGTTGCATTTTCCTTGCAATTAGGCAGAGAAGATCTGGGATACCCTGATAGAAGACCAGCACTGGAAGTTTAACTCCTTGTCTTCCCTCCTCTTTCTTTCAAAAACCTACCAATGCCATTTCCTTTCACGTTTTGATTATTTCTATTACTCTGATCACTTTCCAAGTAGGAGGATAGACCAAAAAAGCCTGGGGGGAAAAACCGCAACAAATCAAACCAAAACCCAACCCCTAGAGTTTTTTCTGCTTTATTACTTTTACCTAAGGTCTTCAGCAGGGTACAGATGCCACCTGTGATACTTTCATTTCTACACGATCAGTCCTTCCATTTTATGAAACAGGCAGGGAGAATATGGCAAGCACATACAACTTCAAACTGTTAAGGAGCAATACAGATTTTTTCTTTCTTTTCAAAGCAAGTAACTCAAATTAATCTACTAATAAACAGATTATTTGCACTTTCAACTATTAAACAAACTATTTCACTGAGTTTGGTGAGTTTGGGGCTTCAGTTTCTTTGTTCAGGAGTTATGGGGCAGCTTGACATTTCATCCCTAGAAGTGACTGACACTGCTGTTTTCATCCCTCACCCACTAAAGATTTTGATAAGCAGAGTGCCCAGGAGCCCTAAAGAGATTAATTCAAGAACTGAAAATCCTCCTTGACAGGGAGGGGCACCAGGAAGTTAATCCACGTAATTTGACAAAGAAAATTTTACACAAAATTATTTTTAGTATTTGAATAACATAGCTCTGCTATTACCAGATAACTTACAAGAGAAAATCTGGTTTTCAGAATAAAAACCACGTGGAAGCATAGACAAGCCTGTCAAGATGAACTGCTCGTGAGGGCTGTTAACCATGAATATAATTGACCAAGATTTGCACTGGGTCCAATTGACCAAACTGCCCTGTTGAAATTTTATTATTTTTTCCAGAGATGCTCTTGATGTTCTGCCTAGGTCACTGCAGTCTTCCCTGACCTTGACATCTTTGTGTACTAGCAGGCAATTTCTTTATCTTAGCTGCAGGGATGCTAATCTTCATTAGGGGTTGATCACCAGCTGAATACCTGCTCCTGCCCTTGGGCTGAGTGCTGGGAAATAACAGACAGAAGTTAAGAGGATCGAGACTGAGGGAAACAAATGAAAAAAAGATAAATATAAAACTTGTTACTGTGATCTACACAAGCTGCTTTTTTCCCCCTTGCCTGCTTCTACATTCTGCATTTCAGAGATTGCTGTTGGTATGTTGGTTAGAGAAGCAGGACTTCAAGGGTTGGATATGGGCATGTTCTGCATACGGCAATGTCCTTACGCATTCACTGCCCTGTGAAGTAATTGTCAGAACTAAGGAACTATAAATAGGAGGGAGCTACAGCCCTGTCTGCTTCATTTACAGTATAATCCCTTGAAAAAAATGTTAAATATTGGTGTAGTTTGAACTAGAGCTGAAGGGATTTGGTTTTGTTTTTCTGGTTTTTGTCTGCCATATGGAAGGGCAGCAGAGGGAAATACCATTTCCAGCTGCTGTGTCTCCATACAGCCTCAACACAAAGAGCTTGTGAGCCTTTCTTCAGCACCATCATGTTATCCAGCTCCACCAGTCAAAATCTCACAGTAACCCCCTTGAGCCAGCTTTTTGGACAAATGCTTTCCCTGGATTTAAATACTGTATTCTCTCATAAGCAGGTCCTATCCCATATTCTTTCAAGAAGCTTTAACTCTCCCAATGTTAGAGCCAATCACCTTGTGAAAGGTAAAATGAAGCTAATCAAGATCATTGGGGAAATCAGTCTCATCAACAATTCGCCAAATCAGGCAAGCAACCTGAGATTTGTTTAAGGCTCAGGTGGATATCACAGCTGGTCACACATGTACAAGCACAGTGCCTAGTAAGGGCAGCTGCTCACATACACTGCACCAGCCTGCTGTAGTGAAATTTCAGTAGCCTTTGTTATCTGGAAAGCATGGGATAAGATCCCCACACTAAATCCTTTGTGTACGGTAATGTCAGAACCTGCAAAGACTGCACTTCCTGCATGTAACACAGTAATGCCAAATGTCTGTGTCTCTTGACTTTCAGACACAGGAAGCTCTCTATATTCACTTCCATGTTGGCTACCTACCTACGTTTTGCCTGTCCAGACTTGTAGTGGATTTATTTTAACAGACCAGATAGATTCCTTGTGGTGTTTTAATGAGTCAAAAGCAGCAGAGAGCTAACTTAGGATCATCTGAAATGCTGACAGAGGCACTTTTTTTACTGCCATGGCCACAAAACAATATAAATGAGACAAAAACTGCCTACACTTCTATAAGGACAGCCAGGACCCCTCCTCACACAGCTCAGAATTTTGTGCATCCCCATGTTGGCTCCGCTCTTAGTTTTGCAAGTGACATGGAGGGCTGTCAATATTTCTCCTCCAGAGTATTCATTACACCCTGAACCATCACATGGTTGGGATCCTGTTCAAGATGTCAAATCTTGGAGCTTGCCTCAGCCTCATCATTTCTCAAACTTCTTTCTCATAATAGTTTAAAGAATATATTTAATTCCAATTTCCCTTTGGGGGTGGATGTGGGGAGGTGAGGACATGACACATAATTGTATGTACATGATGTCAAATTGGTTATAGATATGGTATTTTTCAATGGGTCTTCATAATACCCTGCATTTTCAGTGCAGCCCAATTCATGATGATTATAAAGAACTCCCAGACACAATAATAAGTCTGAGAAGTGCTTTGCAGTTGTACTGAATCCTAAGGGAGGAAACATGATTCATTCTGTAAAACACTGAGCACATGGCAATAGCCATATCCTCAATCCCAAAGGACAAAGTGTAGTTAGACATCACTCATAAGTGATGTTTTTACAGAATTATTTTTAGAGTTAATTTTCCTCACTCCAAGGAGCAAAACAGTGTTCTTAAAAATAAAATTTTAAATAAATGTTATTTTAGAGGTCCTGGTCACCTTTTGATGGATAGACACTCATCTATATTGGAATAAAAACACTTTGGTCAGAGCACTGTCTTTTATTTTTTTGTTTTTTGAGTAGCTCCTGCTGGACACAGGAACATTTTTTTCCCAGCGCAGCAGCTCTGCCCGCACAGAGGGGAGGATCTGGAGACAGCATGTGCATTTTGCTGTGCATTCAGTCTTATTTTAAGACAGCCAAGTAAACAAGCAAGTACCTGTTCTTTTTAAGCAATGTACATTACAGGTCTCTGCTATGAACAACTTCCCAGTAATGTGAATAAAGATCTGCCTTCCCTTGTTCCCAGCCAAGGTGACAGGACTTGCACTTTCACTTGCTATATATAGATTTAAATTAGAAATATTAACTGAGCCTATACAAACATTGACCAAAGGAAAAACTAAAATTTGAGGCCCCTGGTGACCTTTGATGACAGAAGGGGTGGTATTGATGACATTAAATTAGAGTGTTTTATGTTTCCATTTGTAGAGGTCATTCATCTCCCTCTTTTCCCAAATGAGGGAGATACTCCTTTTTTCTAAAGGAATAGCTGGTTACCCTCCACTGTAGTCTTTTGTTCCCAAGAATTTTATTCTGTCTATATTTTCCTGTGCTTTATGGATTATATTTTCCTGTATTTCATTGGTTATTTCAAGTCTGCTCACAGGATAGACAGCTTTAAAACCATTTATTCTTCCAATTATTTCTTTCTAATTTGCATTTTTTTTTTCCCTAAAGACCTACCACATATATAAAACAGGCAAGTTAGCAGTGGTAGGAAGTGTTTGCATTTAGTTTTTATTTGCTATCAGACTGTATCTGCTCCCCTTTTCAGAGTTAAGCAAGGTGCCCAGAAGTAGGAAGAAAACCAATAGCAACAAAAAACCCCTCTTGTTTGCTCTGCCCGTTAGAGGGTGTTATATTCCCAGCCCCAGCTAGGGCAGCCATGACCACTGCAGTTCAGTTCCCTGCAGGCTTTGCTGACCACACAGCACTCTGTAAGGGCTCACATCTCACCACCATGACACAGCAAGCGAACAAATAAATCCAGCTGTTTCCATCCCACGTCTTCTCATACTCTAAAAATATCACTGAAAGGTTTTGAAGTTTAAAACATGCTAACTGTTCTCTGCTGGCCTTGATCACGTGTTATACCTACAATACAAATAAACTATCATTTTACAGTTGTTCTCCTAAACACAAAGCTAAAATGCCTCTTTCATTTCAACATCACTATAAAGAATGTAACAGTTTCTGAAATTCATTGTGTTCAGAACTAAAGATTCATTCTAGATATAAATTAAGGTTTATGATTCATCCCATTATAGCTAGTACAGAGCCTCTTAAAGGAAGAAGACAATGTTCAGAACTCCTTCCTTTATCCATCCTGCTTTTGTAAGAGCCAGCATTTACACTTAGCTAAAGGGCAAGACCATCACTGCTCCTGCAGTTAAGTGCTCCCTGGGCCCATTTATCTCCACCTAATAATCCAATTTGCCTGGATGTACTTGACTCCAGTAGAAGTGCAATTCACAGAGCAACTACAGAAGGTAGTTCTCAAGGGACTCATCATATTACTCAGAGACAGGCATTTTAAATAAAGAACATATTCTGCTAGAGTGAGGTACACTCATGCAGCCTGCTTCAGTGACATGGCAGTACTATGGCTTGCTTTATTTCACAACTCCCACTTAAAAAACAAGCAGCACAAAAACTGTTTAATAATTCATGGATTCATTTTACAGAATGCAGAAGCTGTAAACAGTAATTTTGGTTTTGATTCTCATCCTACACCAAGTATAAAGAAAGTGAAAAAGACAGAGGTAATAAAAAAATAAGAAAAATAGCCACTTACTGAAAAGCATCACTCTCTTTTTTCTGCTTACTTTGATTCAATCGGCTACAGGTGTCTCACATCCAAAAAACAGAGAAATATACCACAACAATCATTTTCACATAATACTTCTCTTCATATTCTTTCCGGAAAGGTTATGGAAAAGCATGACTTATTAATGCATAACCCTCCCCACCACCACCACAAAAACAAACAAACAAACAAAAAAATCTCTGTTCTAGTCATTTTATTTGGCACTTCATGGTCCAGCTCACATTATGGCAATGCTTCTGGGGGAAGGATTTACATAATTAAACATGTCACAACACAAAAAGATTTATGCTTTTAAGCAAGACCTCAAGAGCCAAGTAAACCTATAAAATACAGTATGATTTTAGTGAATTTATGTGACCCCAGCAGAAATGTTTTTCAATTGCAGTAAGAAGCCCTAAAGAGAAGATCTCCAAGAAAAAAGGTAGAGAATGAACTAAATGCAAAGGAGCCTCAAGAAAAAAGAAATTCCCAGCACTCAGGAGCTGCAGGTCCGTTCCCTAAAGCTCACGGCGCTGACCTTCGCGGCAGCAGGCCAGCGCTGTGAGCAGGCCGGGCTGGAGCAAGGGAGCCGGCTCGGGCCTCGCGACTGATCCCCGGCAGAGCCACCTGCAGGCCTCACCTTCGGCTGTGCCACTGCCCCGGTTAACAACAGCCCCATCAACATCCTGCACAAAACCACACTTGGTAACAAAGAGCCAGGGAGGATGAGCAGCTGCTTTCTACAGTCCCAGCAGCGCCTGCCCCTGCTGAGCCCTTCTAGAGTTGCCTAGAGCAGAATCCCCCACAAAGTTCACTCCAGCTTACACACAAGGCTGGTGTTGTTTACCTCACCCTCTCTCCGCTCAGGAAGGGCTGAACCTTCCACTGCAGGTCCTTCATGCACTCCAACTACCAAATTCACCAGGCTACAGCTCAAGCTCTTGCTTTTCTGTAGCAAAACCTTCTTCAGCTGCTATTTCCGTGGGGACCCAGATGTAGCTTTCTTCACAGAATCATACAATCATTTAGGTTGGAAAATACCCTAATACTGAGAATTGAGTCTGACTGTTATACGTGTTCCAAAATACACTTCTGAGGTAGAAGAATCTAAGAAATACTGCTTTGACTTAACACCACTGTCAGAGCTGTTGTGGCAGATCTGGGGAAAAGGTGGCAGATCTGGGGAAAAGGTCTTTTTAAGAATGCCAGGACATGATGAACATTCCTGGCACATGCACAGAGTCCCTCGATCTCCCACTTGACCTTCCAAACCTGAATTACTGATTTTCCTTCCTTGTATCAAAAGGTTTTCGTATTCTCCTGGAAAACTAATGTTGCCAGACCTGAATTTATGTGACTTTTCCTAAAGATGAGGAAGGGGATTTGCCCCCTTTAACCAAGGACGATGCCAACAAAGAACACGTCCAGTACTCAGCAGCCCTGGGAGTGCTGGGGCATACCCACAGGTGCAAGCACTCCTCCAGCACATTTGAGAACCTGGTCAAAGCAGTGCTTGGGTTGAGTGCTGGAAGGAGCTGGAAGCAGCAGAGTTACCCTTACATTTACATTATGTGTGGGAGGTCATACAAAGAAACTTAGAATGAAGTGTTGACTCATAATTACACTAATGCAAAACCCGCTCCTAAAAACAAACCCTGTTCATTTTTGCTGGCCTTTCTGTGTCTCAACAAGAAATAAGAGAAACAGAGCATTTAGTCGATTCTTGTGCAAACAAAAAAGCTTTCATCCACCTCACATCTTTGCTGACAGGATAACAATGCACGCCCTTTCTTAAAATTCAGTTTGAAAATACCCAGCAGTGATGCCTGAAGACTTTTGCTTTTCATAGATTTTTCACATACTTGTAGTTTTGTAGACCATTAATACATAGTTATATAGCTTCTAGTACTTTTCCTGCCCTTTCTCTCACATTTTAGAAAAATAAGCTAACCCTGTCTAACACATTCCTACAATTCTGTTTAGTCTTATTTTCAATAAGACCAATTCTAACAAGGACACTGTTTTGCACTAGAACTTAGAAGACATAACAAGAAAAAGGGCAAAGGTGTTCCTGGAACAACACCCCAAGGGTGGCTTACTGGGGCAACTGGTCTCTTATTGGATGTATCTGCTAGATATACTAATTATTTAACCTAATAAAATTTGTAGTAAATCAATTGTGCTTGTGCGCAGAGCCATATTTGTGCACCTGACAGCTTTGATTAAAGATCTGCTTTTAATATAAGCACTCTTAATATTGTTTGGAAAGTTTTTGTCCTTGATTCTAGGCAGCAGCAGTCACCAGCCCGTCTCAGACACGTGCCGCTGCCAGCCCCCAAAAGCCTGGGGATGCCTGTTCCTTCCCTCAGGCACTGCCTGGCTCCTCGCCAGCAAGCTGGGCCCTGTAGATCTCAGAAAAGTTAAACTCTCTCCTGAGTTTCTGGACATCACTTCTTCTGAACCTAGACATAAACATTGAAGCTGTCACATGGTCTGCAGAGCACTGGCTCACTGGAGCATAAGATTTACTGCTGCCCAATAACAGAGTAACATTTTGACCTGTGAGCCCTTTAACAGAAAGTTCATTAGGGAGAAAGGTCACCTTTCTAATATCCCTTATAAATCCAACAGTACCGTAGACAAATCTATTTACATCTGAGGAATGGCATTATGACTTCACTTGAATGTCACAGTAACACACACTGCGTGGTAATGCAAACAATGCAGGTGAAAGCAGAAGAATTTCCTTCAATGCAAGGCAGTGATTTTCCCTCTGTGGTAACAGTTAATTTTTTTTTTTTGTCCCCCTCTGCCATTTTATTTCATTGTTTTGTACTGCTCAGCCTTAGTTGTAGAACTGTGGTGGTTTTGTTCTGGAGATTGATGTGGGCAAAGCAACCTCAGCAAAGTTAAAATAGATACATCAATTTTTTAGGGTGTGGAGTAGTGGTTGCTTCTGAATGTTTTCCTGCTAGTGGCTTGTGCTGTCTTCTTGCCTGCCCTTTCTGCAGGATGGCAAGCCCCATAGAAAAGGAAAATAGTTTATTTCCTGTCAAGAGCATACTGTGCACAAAACTCATGTTGATAAAATTGTCTGTTACTCTGTTTGTTTGGTAAGAGCCTTAATTTATGGTGTTACAGATTGTTTCCTTTGGTAGCTCATGCACGCATTAAAATTATCAGCTTTTATGTTTCTCTTAAAGTTTATAGAAGACAAATAGCTATAGGAAGGTCTGTGTACACAGGCTTTTCTGCAGCCTTGGTAACTCCTTGCTGCATTGCTCAGGACCCACCATGGCAATCACAGAAGATTATTAGAGTAAATGACTGAATTTCTTTCCTCTAAAGGTGCTCACTTCTCTTCTCAACATATTTAAAGTTTATTTCTAGTTAGGAGACATTACCATATCAGGAATGCTATTAATATCTGAGCTGCTCAAACCACCATTATTGTTAGTATTTCCCATTAGAAGAATGGAGGTAGCCAATCCCAACAATGCAGCCAGAGCCAAATGCAATCAATTACAGACATAGAAATTAAACTTTTATGTCCTGAGTCCTTATCCTTGCTCCTTAAGGGCTCTGTTTGGACCTAAGAAGTCAGTGAAACAAGAAACCTTGGTCCAAATGTATTGTGGCCTATGAACAGCCCACACAGACAGCTCCCAGGTGAAAGGGACAGGGCTGCTGCTGCCTATTGCTGCAAAGAGCACCTTCCTTCTCCTCTCATCCCTGCTGAGTGTGGGAGATGCTGTTTAGCACAGGCATCTTAGAAAGTGATGCTGGGGGCTGATTTACTGGAGAGCGAAGGCTCTTTATGCTGTTCACCCTCATCAGTTTTTATTTTAAACAGATCTTGTTATGTTAGCCTCACAGCCCTCAAACTCCAGCTTAATTGAACTGGCTGAACATAATACTTACTTTCTGTTCACTGTATTTTCTTTCTGCTCTTCTCCTACGTGGAGATAAACTTGGATCCCATACTCACGTATGCAGTTCTTCCTCCCTCACACAGCTGTTGCGCATCCTTTCAGAAGGCCATTAGATGCCAACTTAATGTTAAAAAGAAGTTATTTAGCAATTGTCTATAATGAGGTCATGGTCTCAAAACATCTATAAAGGTAGATAAATGTAATTTACTTGTCTACGAGTATGGCAAACTGAAGCTCAAGAGTAACAATATTTAATGTGTTTCTGGTCCAGCATGCTCTGATGGGGTTTTCTCTAGCTGTTGAAGGGGATGATATTACAATGGTTTTTATTTGTAATCACAAAAATATTCTATTCTATTCTATTCTATTCTATTCTATTCTATTCTATTCTATTCTATTCTATTCCATTCCATTCCATTCCATTCCATTCCATTCCTGAGGTAGTTACATCAAGTTACAACCAGGCTTCAAACAGGATTATAGGCAGTGTGTGGGGAATCTTATTTTAGCTTGTCCTTGCTGTCAAACTGAGTTGTCACCATGGTATTTTATGAAAAAGCCTTTGCTAGGATTTTTCTCTCCTGGGAAGCTGAGGAGCCTCAGGAGAGAAATGTAAACAATAACTGTCTGCTGCCATGGAATGCAACAGGTGCATCTGAGATTGGTGCAGGTTGGTTGTTTCTAATTAATGGCCAATCACAGTCAGCTGGCTCGGACTCTTGGGGAGTCAGGAGCCTTTGTTATGCATTCCATTCTTGTTCTTTCTAGCCTTCTGATGAATCCTTTTCTCTCTATTCTTTTAGTATAGTTTTTAATGTATCATTTTAATATAATATATATCATAATATAATAAACCAGCCTTCTGAAACATGGAGTCAAGATTCTCGTCTCTCCACTCATCCCGGGAGCACCCCACAAAGCATTCACCACACTGAATTCAAAGCCTTCAGTGAGATGCTGTTCATCCTCTGCAGGGGAAACTCTCCCTTAAGCATTAGAGAGTTAGGAGAGGAAACACCCTAAACCCCTCCTCCCAAACACACACTCTATCCCCTAGTGTTCAAAGCTTCTGTATGTCTTTATTCTAATGTATATCAAGGCTTTTAACTAGCAACAATACACAAGGTTGTCACATAAATTAATTAGCCTTCTGGGAGACCTGCATAGGTGCTTTTGATGCAGTAGAAGCAAATTTACAATAGCTTATTGCTAATATAAGAAAAGTGATGATGTTTTCTGTTAACTTGGTGGCAACTAACATGTACTGTATTAATTTACTTCTTAGCTTAGGATATTTGTAAACTTAGTAGTAAGGATATTTTAATAGAAGAATATTAGTAGGCCAGAGCATATTAGCATTTAATTAACAATAACATTAATATTTCTATATCTGTCATATGAGAATATAAAAGGATAAAGCTAACTCCCAGAATAAAGTGTACTTTGCAGCATTGACTGCCAGATACTAACAGCTAGATTAGTTTGATGGATTAAGGTAATGAAAGAATATGTTATTATCTTGGGGATTAGTTGCCAAAAATAAGATTCTGGGGAATCAGTATTTTTGGCCATTGTTTCCACTCAGCCAGGTCCTCTGTCTGGAGCTACACGGTATAGATTTTCTTTCTTGGAGCACTTAGCTGTTTTTCCCTAATACAGTTGGTTACATTTTTTTTTTTTACTCTTTTTTTTTTTTTTTTTTAATATGCAAGGAGACAATGTTTTCTATAACTTTAATGAGACTGTTAGCATCAGAAAAAGAGAAAGCAATATATCCTGGGAATTTGCCATGTAGCTCTTAAAAATGATCTTTTCAGAGAGGACATATGAATGGAAAATGGAATGAAAATTCTGCAGCCAGAAAGGGGAGGCCAATGTCACCAAATTTGGGATGGATCCTGCAGGCTGTGTCCCCTGTGAGGGTGGTGTGGGGCAGAGGGTCAGGTTTGGACTTCTCAGACCTCTTACCTGCCTGAAGGCAGTTCTTCCAGCTCCTCCCATCCAGCCATTTTGCCCACTGTGGCTATGACTTTGTAGTTTCTGTTAGAGGATGGTGGCTGCTGTTCACATTCACAAGGTGAAATTTCTGGTGGCAGGCATTTGTCTTACCATCAGCCCAGATTTCTTTAATCAGCTTATTTGTTTTTAGTAAGAAAACCTGCTGGTCTCTTCATGCTACAACTAATGTCATATCTAGGGGGAAGTTATGTACTAGACTTTGCACTGAACTACTGCCCTACCACAACTGAAATGTGAGCTCCTCTGTCTGAGATGCACCCTCTGGAGTTGTCATCTGCTCCTCTGCTGAGCTAATTCACCTAAATAACAGAAGAATAGACCTGAACAGGTAGTAAACACAAACCAGTGTGACAGTAGGACAGTGGAGGAGCCAAGATGCCCTGGCAGCTGTAAGAGGAGGTACAAGTGGAGACAGGACCTTTGCAGTGGCGGCTACTGCAGATCCACTCATCCCCAACAATATAACATGACCTTCACATCACTTTCTATGCAGTGCTTGGCTGAAGCGGGGACATGTTATTCTCTTCTCCTGGCAGGGAAGATAGAGCTTCCCATGGGCTG
Organism: Onychostruthus taczanowskii; assembly: GCF_017590055.1. Taxonomy (NCBI): domain Eukaryota; kingdom Metazoa; phylum Chordata; class Aves; order Passeriformes; family Passeridae; genus Onychostruthus; species Onychostruthus taczanowskii. The sequence goes on from NW_024500794.1 coordinate 7,328,675, forward strand.
AAGGAACCATCTTTTCAGTTTAATCAGCGGTAGAAATTTTTGAAGCCACATGAACCTGAGTGTGGCTGGCCCTAGGGCTACTTAGTAAACACTTAGATGTCAGCATGTGTCACTGGATTCAAAGCCAGAGAGAAATCACTCCATCTATACATGTAGGCACTCAGAGAGCTGTCAGAAAAGATTAATCTTCATTTGTTACCTGCCTAGATATTATGTTTGCAGGCCATCTTGAAAGACTGTCATGAATTAAAAAGAAAAACACCAAAAAACCCACAGGGTTAAATTATCATGTTTCCCTTCCCTCTTGCTTGTGGGGAAGAGGTGACTGGGCTTTGTGAGTGATAGCCCAGAGACAGGCAATAGCAAGGAAACCTGCATAGAAGATAGTGTGCACCCCTCAAGTGTGTGTGGGGCACAGCCCCAAGGCAGTGCTGACTGGCAAGTCAAGTACTCAGAGAATGCTCTGGTAGCCTTTGGTGACTGTGTCAGACACTTCTTTTATTGACACTCCAGCAAACTGTCTCCAAACCACTAGCCACATTTACAGCCCTTCATAAATGAACATAACAGATTATTTGAATTTGAACTGTGGGTGTTTTTCAGGTCAGAACCATTCTGGTACTTTTGTTCTATCTCTTGCTTTGCATTTAAAACACAATTGGTGTAGTAGCAACTATCACAAGATGAAGCCTATTCTGACCTCTGTCTGAAAGACTGTTTATTCACAGTGGAAAATTCCCTAAGTTTGGGGACTCACCTGCTGGTGGGTGTACCAAGTCTGGCTGGGTGCTGTGCTTTGGACTGGGGACTAAAGAAGTTGATAACTCACGAGTAGTGGCTACTGCTAAACTCCCTTCATGGTGCAAAGGTCTTTTCTCTTTGTCATTCTGTCCCCACAGCTCTGAGTGGGCAAGAAGCTGGGAGATGCACAGCTGGGACAGCTGACCCCACCTGGCCAAAGGATATCCATACGTATTGTGTCATGGTCAGCAGCAAAAGCTCAGGGAAGAAGAGGAAGGGAATAACTATGGTGACAAGTAACCATCATGCATGCTGAGGCCATGCTTTCCAGGAATTGGATAAATGTCTACCTGCCAATGGGAAATAGTGAATTAATCCTTACTTTGCTTTCTTTTTACGCACAGATTTTGCTTTCCCTATAAAACTGATTTTAGCTTGCTCCACAAATTTGTGGGCTGCAGATGACCCAGCACACTAGGTCAAGAAAATTCCGAGCTAGATTGGCTGGGACTACATGAATCAGACTCAGTGGATAATAAATCTTTTCCTCTTTTTAGGAAAATACCTTGGGTGTGCCTTTAGACAAACACTGAATTGAACATTTAACACAGACTGTAAACACTATAGCAGGGAGTCATTCAGAGAGCGCTCTGGATTAGAGATGAGAGAGATTGACCATTGAAAATATTTAACTCATCTGCACAGTACCATGTGGTTGTTGGTTTCAGTTTTTACCTCCTTTAAGTAATGAGTCTTTGAAGTATCTTTATTTCGTCTTTATTCTTCAGTCAAACAATATCATCACTGATTGAAGAACGAGGTTACTGGTTGAAATACAAGTGCAGTGTGAGACAAATATGGAAGATAACACTTTGCCAATAAATTAATACAGAATAATTGTATTTGCATAGTTCAGAAGTGAAAAGTAGGAGGCAGCAGTGCGCACGTGCTGTGAACTGACACACACCACCACAAAACCCAAGTTCCTAGGCGAACTCTTGCAGCTGCAAAGAAAACAAACCAAACCAAAAATACCCCAAACCTTAGAGAGCACTAACTATTAAAAACCAGGCAGAAAAGGAACTAATAAGCTTTTTTTTCTTTTTCTTTTTTTTTTTTTTTCTTAACAGACCATGCTGCAGAGGAGTGTTTTCTCCACAGACAGAGATGCTTTTAGATAATCTGCCTTGGCATCCCATAGCCTGTCATGCCCGACTGTGATGCTCCTTTGTTGCTCCCCATCTGAAGGCCTATTACGTTCTGTCCCTGCCGAAGCTGCTCTTCTGAAAATCCTCGTCGATTTTGCTGTGCTTTCCTGTCCACAAAAAAGCAACATACATACATATCATCATTCTGTGTAGGATCATGAAATAACACAGGGATTGTGACCATGAAAATCAGTCTGAAATTGGCTCATATCCTTTGTAATACATTAAGTCATTTGCCCCATCCCATGTGCTGGACAATACTGGCTGGGCTAATTGCTTTCCTGCAGATAGAAGTAATGCTCTAGTCAAACCTACAGTACTTTACACTTTTACTGTCCCTGCTATTGCAGAACCCCAAGGGACTTCCCCAGAAGCTGTGACAGGTAAACTATTCAAGAAGTGTTATATATAAAACACAAAATAGTGTTAATTTGTGTTGAGCCCTATAGTTCTTAACAGCTGTAGTCCATGGGATCTGATCCATGAGACACTTACCTGTGCTGCACGACAAGTTGATACCTGTCTAGAGCAACAGTAAAAACTGGAGTAATTTCAGTCAGTGGAGTAAATAAAAGCTGAGTGTACCCAGGGCAGCAGTGGGTCAGAGAAGGGACTTGATCATATTTGCAGAGGGGATACTGGTTGTCAGCAGGACAGAATGTTTGCCTTGTTGCCATTTCCAGATCTCTCGCCTCCTAAGCAATAGGCTTTGCCCTTTGCACCTGTGTCTTAACTGTATGACAGTTCTTTATCTTCTGTCAAAACATACTGACCACTTTTGTCCAGTGTCCCTGGTCTCAAAAGCCCTTTGGATCAATGAACATTTGCTGGAACATAAAAGAAGCCTTTTTCTCTCTGAAAATAGCACTGAAGGCCAAAGTGGCAGCTAAGAAGAAGGAGAAAAGTTTGCACTCTGCTGCCTCGCAAGAAACTGTTCATCTTGGATCATCTTTCATTTCTAATAGATGGGGAAAACAAGCAATTTGCAATGGAGAAGGATCAGCCTGTTGTTATCAAATGAACCATATGAATTGGCAGAGTCCCAGACTGAGGGAGGCTTTCCATCTACCAGACCCTACTCCCACGTGGGTAGAATCTATTTCCCTGATGTGTCTGTCCTGTGATTAGGTTACAGGTTATGCAGCAATATGGCATTGAGTTACAGTTCCCCTCTTCTTCCCCACCCCTTCACTAGATGAGAATACTAGGTTAGGTACCTGTTGTGATTGAAAACCATCAACGTGACCCTCTCTTGTGAGAGTCAGATCCTGCACTGTGCTGACAACCCTGGCTCAAGTCCAAAAAAGCACTTAAACCCTCTGCTAGGCTCAGGGTGCTCAGGAAATTGTGGGAGACGAACTCATGTCCACGTGAAAGCCCAGGAAAGTGGAAGGGGGAGAAAGATCCACAGGACACCAGGACTGACCAGTCATTTTCCAGAATGAGTCCTCAAGTGGTGAAGTATAGACTAGTAAGAGGGCTTATAGAGGCCCATCACAGGCTCTCAGATCCCACAGCTCTTGCCAGAAAAAACTCTGTTTTGGGGGAGGCACACAGAACTGTGATGCCTCAGAAAGCAGACCTCTCTCACTGCTGCTTAATTTCTTTTCCAGAATACTTACACAGGCAGCAAACTACTGCCAGGATCTCCATGAGAGGATGTTTTTAGAACAACTCCTGTTACCTAATTGAATCTCAGGTTCACTGTGTCTGCCTCTATTTTAATTTAAAAAACAGGAAAGTATTGTACTGTTCTTTTCTCTTTCCTCCTAGAATTTTTTGCTATGCTGATGAGTACTTCCACAGAAAGTCAAAAGTAATTAAACACGGAAAAAAATGAGAACTGCAAAGAAGAAATAAAAGGAGATACTAAAGAATAGCCTGGATAGGCTAATAAAAGTTGATTACATATATGGCTTGGATCATATAGTGTTATTTGTACCATCACAAGCCCCACATTTAGTGTATGATGGTCTTACAGATAACATGTATGAGATTTGTTTTTAGATGAGTGGAAATGGCCTTAACTGAGACTAAGAAAAGAGACGAAGGCAAGTCTACTCACCTGCCATGTCTCATACTATGTCAAGTTCTGTTTGGCCTGTCCAGTGTCACTCTTACCTAAAACTGTGCCCACCAGATCTGTCAAATTTTTGTGCCAACTTTACACTACTGCTTGTGTTTGCCAAGCCACAGAATAACAAACATATGGATCCATGAATCTTGCTATGTAAGGACAGGGACATCCGTCTGATGGCACTGGGAATGTGAAACACTGGCAATGGAAAGTTAAATGGCTTAGGGTAAGTGCGGCATTACCCTAATCACTGTTGATCCCTGCACAGATACTCTTATGCCATTTGATACTGGTCTCTCAATTCAACTTAAGGTGATTAAGAATCACCCTGAAAGCCCTGAATTATGAGTAACACTGGGTGGCAGTGAGGGGGTTTGGTCTGCCTGAAGGGATAGGGAAGCTACTCAGGAAACAGCTCCTGACTGGCAACATGCCATAACACTGGCTTTCCTTAAGGCAGCAACTGTAAGATGGTATTTCACAGGGACTGCAATGGATATGGGTTGGCTATCCAAGTAGTATGTGCTGGACAGACAGCTAGAAGAGAAGAGAGGTGATCATATCTTCATCCATGTCAACAAAAACTGTTCCCACCCACAATTAAGAGTCTAGATGAAAATTAATTTTTCCATGTGGGACTTTGTTTTAGTTACATAAAACAAATAAGCCTGTCTGGGTCATAGTGATTTCATGTCTGGTTTATATTAAAGAATGTAATTGGATTTTAAATCAATTTTAAACCTAATTATATTCTGTAAATATAAATCTATTTGTGCAGTGTATTAAGTTAATGTAACTTGATTTCATAAAAACAATGCATAGGAGTCTGCATTTATTCACCTAAAATTCAAATCTCAGATTCAGTTTAACCAGCTCAGGGTTTAAGACAAACAAAGTGAAGTTTGCTTTATTTTTGCTAAGCCTCACCTAGACATCAGAAAATTCAAGCAAAGAAAAGACAAGCAGTCAACTCTTTTAGCTAACCTGCCTTCGACATTTCTGTGTAAGAGATACTCTTGGATGGCAGAAACTTATGTCAATAATATGCCTGTGGGGCAGGAGAGTAACTGCAGGAGGATTTCCTTTTCTTCCTGTCCCTCCCTGGCCAAAATAAATGGAATTTCAGAACAAATAAACAGCTTTGCCAAGACAGAGAATTCTTCACAGATAAGCAGTGCTTCCCAAGAATAATGAAGCCTAAGAAATTAAATAATTTTTGGTTTGATGAAAAAAGTAAAGAGACTTCATGCCTTCTCTTTGCTTAGTGAAGGGGTTGCTACTTGGGGGTTCACAGACATCCTTAACAGCCTTGCCTTCCTTAGTCTTTCTGTCTGCTATCTGATGTGAGGGAGCAAACCTGCTGACAAATATACACTTTTCCTGCTTCCCTTCTCTAGCCTCCAGAGAAAAACCTCCCTATCACAAGGAAACTTGGGAAATATTCTTCCCTTCCTTTCCCAGTAAATTTCCTTAAAGCCTAAAGGCAGATGATATTACCAGCTTCCCAGGGAAGACAGCTCTGAGCAGCTGAGCTCTGGACTTTACCTGTGGAACCAGGACGGATCTCCTTTGTAGCAGCCGTCATCCTTGGTGACCGCCAAACTGCCCAAAGCCATTAAGGTTCTCTGCACTGCTGCCATGTCCTTCCCTAGAAAGCCAGACAGTGACATTAATGTAGGAAATTCTTGCTCAACAAATAGCTTGGCACAGTGAAAACCAGTTTTATGTGATGTATTAACTAACTCCCGAGGTCCCTGAAGATATGTGTTAATAGAATTATAAATGTTATTTTACCATTGCTGAAATGAAAGTACTGACATACAAGAGCTTATTAAAGTCAACAAAGGGATGGAGTTAAAGCAAAACTTAATTTTTCAGGCATTTCCAGGTTTCCAGGCCTTTGATTATTTTCATGCCTTCCTCCATACCATTTTAAGTCTATAGAATCCCTTTGACAAAATTTTCTCCTAAGGAGAGATCATTTTGGTATGCAAATAATGACAATATACTCAGTAAAATGTGGCTGAAGGAAAAGAGTGTGTTAAATAACAGTGCTGAGTCTCAGTTTATTCAGAGTCAGTTTAATCCCTGTGCTAACAGAGCTCACAGCATTCTGGGAGCTCCTGTGCAGATAAATTCTATCAGTCCGTCCCAAATTAACCATCAAAGCACCTTTCTAAACCTTCCTACATACTATGATGCTATTCAGTTTCATACCTTTAATTTCTCCCATTTGGCCCACTATTTTTCCATGTTCTCCCTATGCTATTTTACTTCATTCCTCAGTTCAGAAAGTCAGGGCTTGTCTCAGCTTTAGCCAAATAGAAGTTACATAACTCATGACCCAATCCACACACGCTACCTTTTACCTCTAGCAAAAATAAGTTGCACCAGGTATTTCCAATTGTGTGAGGTAGTAAATTATTTGAAATCTGCCTTTTGCTTCTCCCTTACGAAATCCTTCCATAAGCATTTCTATTACTCCCCTTGCCTCTTTCATTCCAGTTCTTCCTCTTTCCTAAAGTAATGTATCTAGTTAACAGATCTGATTCTGGCCCTTCACATATGAAAACAAACAATTCAGAAAAAAGGAGACACCAGAGACATGATGATAACAGAATTCAGAAATACCTCCAGTGGACCAGTACTAATGAGATGAGCTGGAGTGTAGAGGGAAGGGAGCAGTGCACACTAGAGAAACCCTGTGTTTCTGTAGTGCATCACCCTGATTACAGGCAGATGCAGTCCAGGGCTCTGTAACACAGTGGCTGAAGTGAGGACAGCACACCAAAGCTGAAAACATCTATCAGCTTCCAACTGTGGCTGTCATACAGACTACTAAAGTTCATAAAATTCCTATCTGCAGGGGACCATTTGCTCATAAAATAAATTGTCAGCCCTCCAGAACTGATGCATTTTACTGTATTTAAGGCAAACTGCATCAGAGGGGTCCTTGCTGGAGAGGGCGGCCGCAGAGCCGACATTCCCCATGCGCACGTCCGCAGGCGCACCCAGAGGAGCGTGAGGCAGGAGCCCTGAGAGCTCCCGGAGCAGCAGATGTACCATATGCTGTAACAGATGCCACATACAACGTCCTTGGGATGCCTCCCATATAGCAGGAGAGCAGTGACTGCCTGGGATGAAAAGAGATGCGGAGAAGGATTGAAAAGTGAATCAGCTGAATAATGATGGCAGGCAAAGGAAAAAAGCAAAAGGAACAAAGGACAGGCAGTGAAATATGATGATCAGCCTTGCAGAGCCATCTGGCAGCCCCCCCACGCTCTGTGCTCAGCTCTGCTTTATTTGTCAGTGACAAGTGGGAGATGCTGCAGGGGTAAACCTGAGTGAGTGGGAGCTGAATGGCACGTGACAAAACAAAGCCACAGCTCTGCTCTTCAAGACTCCTTGCTGCATATGAGGAGCGCTGTGGGTGAGGGAAGACCTGAATCCAGGTGGTCTTGTGTCACTGGCCCTCCTCCAGCAAAGAATACAAAGGGCTTGATTGTCAGCATAAAAGAAATAAAGCAGGGGAAAATTTTAAATTTCCATTGCAGTCACCAGACAGAAGGGATCATACACCTTCCCTGAAGCCAGGTTTGACTCTGGAATTGCAGCAAATTGTAGTCAGTGCCTTCCCTCAGCTCCCGTACTTGTTTATTGACAGCCATGTGGGTCACCCACCTGGCCCACAGCTTCAGCCTCATTTCAGGGACCCACCCTGATGACACTCCTGCATCTCAGTGTCTTCTGAAGTGTGCTTTGAATAACACAGCCTTGTAGAGGAACTTGGCACTGTTTTTAAAACAAGGAGGAGGGGGTTTCTGCTCACTTCTTGTGCCAAGCCTTTCTCTTTAGGCGAAACCTATCTGGAAGGACCTCCTCTCCAGGTCCACAAAGGAGAAGGTTCAAACAAAAAGATGGAGAATCACTCTGCAAAGTACTCCTGAAATGCTTTTTAGTAAATGTTGAACAAATACCCAGTGGTTCACCTGCCTCTTGCCTGCCTGGAAATATATCAAGGAGGCATCTGTAAAAGGCAGCGAACACGTCTTGGGTGTGGATCAGGAAAAGCTGCTCAGCACAGTACATTTATGTAAGAAGGGGCCAAAAAGAGGTGGTACTTCCCCTGGATCAAGAAGCCAAAGAGATGAAGAGAAGTGCAACAGATGGACTGAGCGAGTTTGAAACAGACAACAGCAGATCATATCCTAAAATATTTTCATTAATCATTGCTAAGAATTTCAAAGCAAAAGCTCATGGAAAATAATTAGTGCCAGGGGAAAGCTGTTTCTCAGTCACACACTTTTTTCCCTATAAACATACATTGATATCTCTCTTTCTAAAGAGATTATGGTGTGAGGTGTAGGAGTGCTGCAATTATGAAACAGTGAAATAGAGATTGTCCTTTCTGCCCAGCTAAGGCATCCCTGTTCAGACAATTCAGCCCTGAAGCAGCACCGATGCCAGAGGTCAGAGTTACAGTGAGACAAAAAGAGCTCTCACTGCTGGAGAGACATACTATGTCATCCCAGCACTGAAATGAGCAGCAGGAAGGATGAAAAGGGAGTGGGAAAGTGAGGAGTCACAGATTAGCTTTTGGAAGTATTAAAATAACAGTGAAGAAAAGCCTTGTATGTCTTCCTCCTAGTTTGCAAGTTGTGTTTTGTCTTCCTGTCCTCTAGAAGTTACTATCTTTTCACCTTATGTCTGTTGAGAAAAGGTGATGAGTGAAAGGAAATTAGGAGACAGCCACTAGCAGTAAGCATTATGTCTTCAAAGCAAGTCCTTTTCCTCATAAGGATCAATGTACCATATTTTCATATGCCTGGTAGGAAGCCATTATGAGTTGCAAAAGACTGTAAAGAATAACATCGGAAATGAGTGATTATCATCCCTTACAAGTTAGATGGAGCTTCTCTCTCAACAGTCTGCTAGGCTGAGGGGTGGGAAGGTGCTACTTCAGGGAAGTGAACATCCCTTCATTTAAGACATGTAGGGATAGATTTCATAAAACACTAAAGACTGAACTGGAAGAAACAATCCTGCACTTGTGCCAAAGGTATGGATTTGTCAAGCAAATCTGGCACTGAGACATTTACAGATCCCAGTAACACTATCTGTCAGTATGTCCTTTTCCTCTAACCCATTCATGAAGAGCTCCCTAGTCTTTCATTTCTCCAGCTGTCCTTCAGAGGAGTGATCTCTTCCACATATATTCTGACTGCCTGTGAAAACATACCCCACTTTTTCTTTTGATATGTACTCCTACACAAACTAAGCTGGCCAGCTTTCTCAGTGGATTATTTTCCTCTTTCCACTGTTTGATTCTCATTGAAGATTTTTGACCCTTTCATATGTGCCTTTCACTGCTCTGCAGCTGTCTTTGCTCTGAGTGCTCAAGCAAAGCATTGCATCCCTTGTCCAGGGAGATGCAGGGTGTACAGTGTGTTTGGTTAGAGCACCAGGACGGGCTGTACCACCATAGAAGCGGGCAAAACCAGCCCCATGAATGCACAAATGACACAGCTCTTCAGCTACTAGAACAAGCAGTTTCCATTTCAAGCCTGGGATGGTAAGACTTCACCTGCCTTACTGTAAAACCACAGGAGCACGCTGAGTTTCTTTGCTGTTGCCATAGTGACCTCTCCTAAAAGATTGTCTCCTTAGAGAGAGAAGGTCAGCTAATGCAGCATTAAGCAGTGAGTTTTGTTTCTCACTAGTCATAAATGAACCTTCATAAGCTTCACAGAGGCACATATGCTCCTGAGAATGCATTTCTCAGCTCCAAATTAAGCTTTGCTTATAATTTGAAGACTGCAATAAAATTTTGTCATCAGAAAATCAGGGTTTTCCGTGTTCTTATTAGGAGCTATTTACCTTGAAATAATTAACAGAGAGAGCAGTTGTTTTATTAGGTCTGTGAATTTCTATCAGAATTATGGGGTTTTGGATAACACACGAGCTTGGAAACGTTCTGTTATGCCCTCAGGGCAATATAAATCCCTCAGAGGAAATAATGCAGCACTGGAAGAACATGGTAATGAGGTAAGGCAAACAGAAACAAAAGATAATTTCATTAGAGAATATGCCTAGACAAAATGCACATCAAAGCAAAGTAAAATGAAGACTATAAACTGACTTTCAGTTTATTATTTTTACCTTCCCATAAATCCACTGTCTGGAAAATATCTGTTGTTCTTACTCCGTATATTTCAGCAGCTTTTAAGAACTGAGATATTTGTTCCATCTGCTTGAAAGCCATTTTTGATTCAGAGATCTTTGCAATAGGCTCGTTTCCCTTTGGATGCAAACTGTTTATTAACTTGCATAACAGCTGAGAGATAAAGACAGAAACAAAATTAGAAAGCAGGCACTGAACTAGAAGGCAATTTCTGCACATGAAATGATGTTGCAAAATGCTTTTGATCTGGCCAGTTTCTGTTAGGGACATAATTTCTTCAGTTAAAAACAAAAAAGGAAATTGATAATAATCAAAGTATATTAGAAAAGCATTAAAGCTTTCATTAACTGAGGCAAAAGCATAACCATATAAATCCTAATCTGCTAGAAACAACAAAGCAATCATTGGTGGAGGTTATATAACAACTGACAGAGAAGAAGCCTAATGCCCAAGCCAAAAAATAAGCAATATCAATTGAAATGTTATTAAAGTCACTTTGGCAGAGATTCAATGACTAGCATGGTCTTACAGCCACTGCAAACAGCAGCATCTACCTGTTGTTCAATAAAGCAATGGAAAAAAATATTTTAGCTACAGAATTATTCCCAAGAAGACAGTTATGACACAATCCTATCCTTCAAATGTGCTATATCTCTTTGCCTTTCCTTGTCAACACTGATTATTTCTTTAAGATAAAAGTATACATCTTTCTTTAAAAAGAAAAATCTCATTTAACTGCATGAGAGAAAAAGCTGAAGGAATGAGTCATACTTATATATAAAACATGCATGACTCATAAGAATCATAAATATTGTACTGATCTCAGTGCACTAGCAGGATAATTTACATTCTGAGATTAAGACTCTTGGTCAAAAGGAAATAAATCGGATACTAAGACATCTATTTCTGCACTGACCATGAGCTCTGATCAATTTATCTAAATGAAGACAGAACACAGGAGCACTGTGCAAATAAAAACATGAAAGTGGGCAATTGGACAAAACTCACTGTTCCATCCATCAACCAGGTCTGAAAATGTTGCCTTCCAGGAGGAGGGTGCTCTATCTGTTCTCCACACTGCACAATAATCCAGTTCACCAGCTTAGACTCTAATTCTGCGTCGTATTTCTGTTCAATCTTTTCCTGAACTTCTCGGCTTAAGCCATAGCTTGGTCCTCTGTTAGCCATCTCTGGAAACAAGGGAGGACTTACTCAGTGGGCACAGTCCCAGTCCACACCTTTGAAGTATGCACAGGAAAATTAAAGGATAAAAGACTGAGCAGCCTGCCCTAAATGTTAGACAGTTGAACAGATGTTCATCAACACTGCAAGTAACTGTATGGCACTGGGTTATAGCTCCACAGAACAGGGGAGGGATCAACGAGGGAATATCCTTTTCCAAAAGCACAAATCAGCTACATCTTTTTTTAAAAGGAAGGAAAAAAACAGCAGTCCCCCCTGCCCAACCACAAAAACAGAAAAAAGCAAGATTTAAAACACAGTAGGTTTTCACAAAAACAGAAAAAAGCAAGATTTAAAACACAGTAGGTTTTAAAGAGAAGATTCTGCTATGTTTACAGAGAATACAATAGGGTTGTCAGATCAATGTTACAGCAGCCTGCAAATCCAAAAGCACTTTAAAATTGCCTACCTAATACTTGCTAATAAGAAGAAGGTTGTGCATGGGAGCTCAAGCAATCCAATTAAAGATGCAGTCAGTCTTCCTTAGCAGAGATGCAAGGATGGATATCCAGAAAGCAGCACACTGAAAAGCGAAGATGAATTTAAGAGACGAAGGCTGCCACAATGCCCTGCTGCTGCTGCAGCATCGTGGTTTGAAGAACAGTGTATTGATTTGATTTTCCTCACATATGAGAAGGGTCAGGGCAGGGGCGTTGCTAAGAGCCATTAAAGAGACCTGCCTCCTCAGTCACAGCCCGGGGATCCTGTTTATCTCTCCCATCTGTGGTCTGTTTTCATGCATCTTTCCTCAGCCTTGCGCTGCTCACCCCACCAGCTCAGATTTACTCCACCTAGTCTGCATCAACCCAAATTGCAGCAAGCATCACTCTAACAGATAGGCAGAAACACAAATAGAGGCACTATGTTAAATGCATGTGACAGAAATTACCACACATCTAGTTTATTTTTTGTCATAAGCCAGAAACAAACCTTTTTTTCTCCCTGTTCTGCACATCAATAACAGGATGAAAGTGTGACAAATAATTTTTCCTCTTCCCTGTTCAAATGCTGATAAAAAGTTTGAACAAGGGGACAAGAGGATGAAAAGTAAGGAAGAGAAAGCAGATAGTATAATTTATTATTATTTTTATTATTTTATAATAATTTTATATTATTATTATTTTAATTGATTTATTATAGATAGTAGATACTATTATCGCCCTCTCATCAATATATATTAGGCTATCAAATAGTGGAATGGTGTCCTGAGAAACAACTCAAACCACTGAAACCACTGAAAAGCAGCAAACCTACTATAAAGCACAAGGATTTTATTTTCTGCTGCTATGAGTCAGCTCACCTCCAGCAATATAAAGAGAGCTATGCCCATATACAGTCGTTTAAATTTTGATTATACCACTCATACAATGTGGAAGGGGAGAGAAGAGTTAAGACGAGACTTTTCTTGCAGTCTGATTTAATCCTATATTAAATAAAATCACTTTGCTTCTTTCCGAGCTACGCAAGACTGTAAAATATCTTTCATTCATGCTGTATTATCCACCCTAATAGGAAATAGTTTCCTTTTAGCAAATGATTAATGTTCAGCTTGATATGCAAGAAGGTTGATAAACCCAAGATGGACTCATAATCAGTTTGGTGGACAAAAGTCCTGCTGCTGTATTCAGAAAGGAAAAAAAAGGGGGAAAAGCAATACAGCTCCACATATTTTTGTTTCATAATGAGCTCTTCATCCATTACTTTCTCATTTTAAGATTCTGAATTCTCAGACTTATACTGCTTCTGATGCTGTTGGGCTTGAAGAGACCCAAGAGATGAAAAATTTAATAGATTACCTAATTCACTGTTGTCCTCCACAGGCATTTCATTTAGTGCTTTCTCTTCTCTGCACTGGTAGTTCTAAACTCCTATGAAGCACTTGATTACATAACTCAGAGCATGCTACGTGACAGGGCCACCACTTGAGCACTTTCTGTCTCAGTGAGCACGGGGCTGAAGGCACAGCGGATGCGCAGGAACCGAGGCTGCAAGCCCAGCCTGGAGATCAGAGAAGTAACAGGCTGCAGCTGCAACAGGAAAGAGGCAGAATTTGACATCCTTTCCCTTCAAGCAGATGTTAAGGGCTGGGCTTCACACTCTGTGGCCAGTGGCACAACCAATAAGCTTTATTTTGCACTTTCAGATCTTTTTGTGTTCTTCTGTTTAGAAGGGAGCTACCCAGGGTGCCTGGCTGTTTCTGGTCACACGAGGGGGCTCAGTGCTCCTTGGCAACAAGATTTTGTGAAAGTCACCTACCTTTGCCTGTTTCCTAACTTGGAGGCAGGGATGAGTAATTTAACTCTCCGAAGCTGCAGAGCAGAGGTCTCCCACTTCACAGATGTTGGCTGTGCAACCTGTTCTCGAGGGACCATTCCACACTGGGAAAGCTGAAAAGCTTGCCCATCAATATAAATTTTTAATAAGGCTTTGAAAAACTGGGAAACTGCAGGTACCACTAAACAAATCATAAGCCTGGTTTCTGTGTCATCAATCCTGAGGAAAACAATAGAATAATTTTTTTTTAAGTGATAACGTTGATGCAATTTACTAAAGGCTCTGTAATATATTAGAGTTGGCTACTCCATGACATGTTGATTCTAATATAAAGCTGGTTAACTAGTCAATCCTGTAATATGATTGTAACTGAAAAATCATTAATGATGGTGTATATTTTATTCAGTTTGTACAAAAATATGTTCTCAGGCCTGAACTAGTTAATGTTATTAAAAGTCAACAAAAAACCCCTGGGCTCCTAAGAAGATCCCAGCTCTTGTGAGTGTGGGGGTACCAGTTGTTGGTTTCTCTGGGCCTGGACTGAAGGCACTTGAGACAGTAGTTCATGTTCGGACTTAGGTGTTTATTATTTCTTATCAGTAAATCAGTGAAAACTGTGAGTTCAGCAGCTTTTCATTAGAAGGCACAAAATGGCTAACTATCTCTTGTTAAAAGGTCTTTTAAGACTAAACTATCCAATTAAGAAATGACATCTAGGTTATTTTCCCTTTTAACCCAATAACTGATCCCAAAGAGCCCGCAATGTGGACTTTTCTGCCTAATTACAAAATGCCACTCAAACCCATGAAGAAGAAGGAAGAAAAAGCATGAAGAAGAAACCCAGGATGACACCCTGTGCCCTCCATCTTGCTTCCATTCACAACGTACTAAAAATCCCAAAATCTAAATTTCTCACCAAGTGATACACCTACACTACTCTATATAATCTATTTCACGCTTTTGTGGATTCTAGTCTATCTTGAAGTCTAGGAAACTTTCTCCATGAATGAGGGTCAAAGTCAGTGCTCTCCTGGGGGTCAGGACACCCCAGAGCAGACAGAGAAATATTCCTGGTGCTCTGGGTTTCCACATGTGAGTAAGCAAAAAAGATAAACTTTGAAAGCAGTCTATGTGAAAGCAGACAAAAAGCGTCTTATTGCAGCCAAAGTCCAGCAATCATTGAAAAAAATACTTTTAAGAATGCACCACTCGGTCCTATGACAAAACAGATGTAAAAAAATGCAGAGGACGATGAAGATGTTGGGTAAGACACTATGATTGAAGAGCTTGGCTGAATAAAACATGGGAGGTACACCAACAGCAATGGGAATATCTTATCCAGTTCTGACAACTACTCTTCATAAAAAGGAGTGGAAGAGTAAAGTAAATTTAAATAAGTGGAGGACTGAAAATTAGAGCTTTTACAGTAATCACATCTACCTGTTTATCTCACCAAAACCAGAAGTTAAGAAATGGCAAGAACATGTGCCTACAAGTTAAAGAAAAACTGAAGCAGCTCAAGTTCCTTATGTCAGACAGAGGCAGATTAAAGCCTGATGGTTAGAAATGTGGTGTGGAAGAAAGGGGAGGTTTACAACACAAAGGAACTACCATTAGAACGTTTCACCTACTGCTTCTAACGGATTTTGTCCTCTTATTTTTCTTGGCAACACAAGACTAGAATTTATGACTAAAAACTAGGACTGAAGCTTGAATAATTGAACAAGTATTTCATGCCTGTAAGCACCATGACTCCCCTTATGCTCCCAGATAATCACAATATTATCCTATAAATTGAAAAATATCTTTGTAAGCCTATAAATAAATGCTGCCAAAACCAACAACTGACATTAACTAGCTCACTACCCACGTGTAGATCCAGAGTAACTCAATAGCTTTCAATGTATTGCAACTAGAATACATTAAAAAATGTAAAACCTATCCTGCCACAGTGTCAGATTCATGGTTTGTCAGATTCATTCCTTAGAAAGAGCCTGGTATTTCAGCTATCCCAAGCACAATCTTACAAAGTATGGTGGGTTCAATCCCCATCACACAAAGCTGTCCAGCAATAGGAATAACTGTGAAGCCCAGGCTCCATTTCCCTGGTATGCCACTGTACAATAATGGACCTTTCACTACTAAGTTAAAAAAAAAAAAAAAAACCAACAAAACAACCAAAACAAAAATAGGGAGTTTTCCAACACTTGAAGTTTACAGCACCTCCCTTCAAAAGGAAACCTCAGAAGAGCTCTCAAAGATCCTTCCTGTACGAATGTCCATGCGTGATGTCAAGTTTTCTAGAGTTGCAGAGGGGATGCTCAGGTCCAGTACAAGCTCAGTTCAAATATAGGGCCTTTTACTGGGAGCTTCAAGGCAGGAAAGTGCTCTGCAGAGCCTTGGTTTTATGCATGGCCTTGCTTTGTCATAAGATAGCTGTAGATGAGACACAAGAGAACTAGTCAGACTAGGGGGAAAAGGTAATATTGGAATATTGCCCTCCTTTTAACTGTGCAAAAACAGGTGGCAGAGTTACCAGAACCAGGGGACAACATTAATTTTAGAAATTCTAACTTCCTCATTACTTTGAAATCTACAATCTAGATGTCCTCAAAGACAAAACATGCTAACTGAAGCAAGTATCTTCCCTTCTACCCACAAAAAGGTTTCTTTGCCAGCTCTGAAGATGTTATGCCCCAAGCAAGAGCGTACTTGGAACACCTCAAATTTGGGTTTAAAAGAAAAGAGATTCAGTAAAGAAGGACATTCCTATTTATGTGACAAAAGAGAATGCACCAATACTCCAGCCTGCAGAACAAGGCAGTTCCTACAGCTGCCATGAACAAGAGTGTTTCTGGAATTTGTGTCAGTGTGTCGTCACAGGCCTCCAACTGGATAATAATTAGCATTGACTCCATGATTGCAGAAGGCTGATCAATTGCTTTATTCTACTATATTATACTATACTTCTTATAAAGAAACTCATCACCCTTACAGACAGTCCGATACAGACTGATCCAATTGGTCAATCAATCCAAGCACCATCACCAGTGTCCAATTAATAAATCACCCTTTGGTAAACCAATCTCCATAACACATTCCATGTGTGCACAACAACAGGTGCAGCAAGTGGAGATAAGAATTGTTTCTCATTCTTTTCTCTGATCTTCTCACAGCCTTCCCCAGGAAAATGCCTGGGAAAGTCATGCCTGCTGCTCTCTATGGAGAGAGCTGTGGCTACAACTGACCACCTTCCAAG
Source organism: Onychostruthus taczanowskii (assembly GCF_017590055.1). Classification (NCBI taxonomy): domain Eukaryota; kingdom Metazoa; phylum Chordata; class Aves; order Passeriformes; family Passeridae; genus Onychostruthus; species Onychostruthus taczanowskii. The sequence continues at coordinate 7,345,657 of NW_024500794.1, forward strand.
CAGCTTGCCAGCAAAAACAGTTACCACTTAGCACTGGAAACCAATTCCTGTGGGTATAATTGGCAGCATTCCCAGTACTCAAGATGACCTTGGAGGTAAATTGTGCATTTGAATTCTCAGGATCTCTTAAGTTTTGTGCTGCATTCTCCTTTGAAAGAAGCCCAGAAAGTTTCATGTCAATTGCTTATCTCTCCCCAACTAAAACAGTACCTCATGAGAACTACTTTGGTTTGAAAATTATACATTGCAATGCACATTCACAGCAGAACAGAAAGGAAGTAGCATCTTTATTTCAGTGAAATATAGGTCAAAACAGACAGCAGAATTTACAAACAAAAACCCCCTAAAAGATCAAATCCTCTAACTACATAAAATGCTGCTTCTTATGGTTAGGGATTTAGCTTTGCTCTAAGGAACTTTTTCAAGAGGCACTGTCCCAAGAACTAGCACATTCTGGCACACTTTCTGCCAGCAAGCCATAACCAATTAAACCCCAAACCGAGGATTCTTGTATGGTTGAGATCTGATCCTAGGCAGGATTCAGGGAATGCTTTTCCCAGGCTACAGTCTGGGCAGCCCACTTGCATCACTCCAACCCCTAAGCATGCTGCTGTTCAGCAGACCTTTGCCACTGACACAAACACCTGCTTCCACCCCAGCAGGCAGCAGTGACCTTCTCATGTTGCCAAGTGGGAGGCAAGTAGACAGCATGGTGCGGATCAGAAGGCCCAAAAAGAACACAACCTTTCACGTGCTAGCCTAGAAAGATTTCAAACATGTATTTCAATTTCAGAACCAAATGACTGGAAGTTTTAGGAATTGTCATTTGCTTTTCCTTCCAAATATAAACGCAGAGCTAGCTGAAGCTCTTTGCCAGACACAAATCAAGAGACTGTAGCAGGTTGAAAATGTGTCTTACCTGTGAGCTGCAATTACTGCATCATAAGGAGGATGCCCATTTCTTAATGGAAAAGAAGCACTGGACCACATAACATACATATGGCAGGACTTGAAAGAGAAATACAAGGTCAAGCCTACAACCATACTGCAGTAAGTCCTGTAATTTAGATTTACATATTACATGACCAAGGCTGTAATGTTTTTATGCCCAATGCAAATACATATTGAAGAGAGATGAGGTGCTACAGTCACAAAGCAAATGTGAGCTATAAAAACTGACCAACAAGCAGTAAATCTATGAGCAGTGCATTTCTGAAAACTCTTCACCTCTTTCTCTCTTTCCCAACAGTAAAATCTTCCCTTAGAAAATACCTGCCAGAAGCAAAGTGCCATTGACAGGGGCATTAAAAAAACCTCATGCTCAGCAAGCTGGCTGCTATTTAATGCAATGGCTGAGTTCCCTCTCCCCTTCTTGTCCCTGCTGGGCTTAAGAACAGACTTAGAATGGTGAGAGTGCACACTGAAGTTTGATATTTCTGTCTGCATTCCTTACATAGCTGATGAATTTTCACCAAGCCTTGGTGAAATTTTACATTCATACACATCTTAATGAATATGGCCATCAACACAAAGCAGAGAGATTGCTCATCTCAAAGACAGGTCAAACACAGAGCCCTCTTCTATTTCCCCGAAAGCTTTTAGTGTAACGTAACTTTTCAGCATTTAAGAAAACTAAAAAAATGTGAAAGGGTAAGGTAGATCTCTCTAACAGCACAACTGAGCTTAGAAATAAAGTTCAAATCTCATTATTCCCCAGGACACAATTTTCCCTCCAACTTTTTTGGGTTTTTTTTCCTGCCAGAGGAGAAAGAAATTAAAAGCACAAACCTAATATAGAAACTCTGACCACAGCACCAGTTCAGAAAATGTTACAATTCTGTATTGTATCATGACTGGAGCACTGAAGATAGCTGAGCAGCTGCAGACAAGTCACTGGTTGAATGTTCCCCTCTAAGCACGTTTTAATTTGATATGAAAAGTATGTACCATAAATCTTTTAGCCCCATTGAATAACAACATGTCCAAGAGAGCATGTAACCAAAATTAACATAAAAATGAAAGAGCAGGAGGTGGTGCTTCTAAGGCCTATCCAGCCAGGCTTTTTTTGTGAACGCTGCCTTTTTTGCATTTAGTGTTGATGCAAGAGAAAACAGCTTAGCTAAACTGAAACTACATGAGACACTTAACACCAATTAGTTAAACCCCCCACCCAAAACCAAAAAACCCAAACCAGATGGTGTGTAATACAAAGCCAAACAAGAGGAAAGACAAAACAAGTAGAATATTTAACAAGACAAAAATACATGTATCTAAAATCGTGGAAGCACAGCTCAATATAAGCAGAATAAGAGCACTTGTTTGTTAGGAAACAAGTTGAGTAAGCCTTAGAAACTGATTATTTCATGCGAATCAAGCTTATTGTTGAGGAAATGTACATTATATGTTCACAAAATTGCTTTGCATTTGTCAACAAATCAGCAGTCTTTAAAAAAAAAACCCAAAACAGAACACAATTAATTACAAAGGATTTAAAAAATCTGCATAATGCAGAGCTTTCCAAGTGTGTAATATCCTATTTTAATACAGTATCTCTACAGAGGAATGAAATACTAGTTTTTAAACATGACTAATACTGAAAATAATTACTATGTAGGCATCTACTGGCAAAGAAAAAAGCAATGCCCCAGGCATTAATGCAGAGGACAAAACGCTACCAATTTGGAATGACACCATAATATGTGAATACCACATTATCTGAGATTGTCAAAACTTCCTGGTAGGTCAACAGCTGCTCAGAGGTAGGATGTAAATCTCCCTAGTTATCACTACCCCTTCTTTCAGGCATCTGAACGTGAAAAGCTGCCAACAGTCAAAACTCTGATAATTTCCAGCATTAACACAGGGAAAATGCTTATGTTTGCAAAGATAAATATCAGTGGGATTACTACAGCAAAGTCAGAGAAAAAGGTCTGTCTGCACAAGGTCTACCTCTTCATATTTAAGCAAACCAGATTTACAAAAACAAAAAGTGAGCACAGAGAGAAGGGCACTAGCATTCCCTGAATTTCAAAACACTACTCTGCCTTTGCGTTTAGGCCGTATGTAACAAACTTTGGGTGTACCTGTACTGTAAATGATCTCCATTTAGCCAGCAGAGAAGGAAAACAGGATTTTTCAGTAATGGTGTGGTTTCAGCAACCAATGCTGCAGTTTTGTATTCCCAACAATTGTGCCAACCCTGTTACACTGAATTCTCCCACCTCATGTTATTACAGCAGAATAATGGAGGGGGCAACAACACAAAACACCAACAGCAAACAAGGAAAAAAACCCTCCTGAAAACTCTTTACACAACTGTTCCACTTCCCATTTGCTGTTACCTGTCTTGCTGTAAGGCATTGCAACAGACACCTTACCTGTAAAGTATCAATTATTTAATAAAGGCTAACATGAAGCACAAATACAATGCAACTCTTTCAAGACAAATACACAGCTACAGTTCATGCAGGCACACAAAGCCTTTACCTTATCTGAAGTATTAAATTGAATATTTACAGGTATAACTCCCTTTTAAAAAAAGGCTCAAAACTTTTCAGTCACTGAAGTAACTTTAATATATGTGAAGAAAAAGTATATCTATTACAACTGGTAGCTCTTGGCATTCATTAAAATTAATTACTTTGGAATTATTGCAGTCCACTTGTTTCAGCCTCTTCTTCCATTACGAGCCAAACCAATCTAAGGTGTGACAAAACTGGATTTAAAAAACCTATCATGGCTTAGGGCACAAAGTTTTGAAATAATTTTGATTTAACTGCATCTTTAAAATCCACAAAATCTGTTTTTTAGGTATTATCAGATGCAAGTCATACAAACACATATAATGATGACAACTGCTTAACAGTACATGAACATGAACACAGCTCCAACTCCAAGAATGCCATTTGCATTAACTTTCTCAAGAGTTAGAAACATTATTTCAGAGGTTTTAAAACTAAAGTGAATTGCATAGTGATACAAACAGAAGAACAGTCTATGCCAGAAAACTTGGGAACAAGATTTCATGAAATGTTATAATTTCCTCAAGCAATTATCCCAATCTAGATCATCCTGAGCTGGATGGACACTATTTATAAGAGCATGTTGTGACAGAACAGGGGAAGAATGGGTTCAAACTTTGCGAGTAGGTTTAAATCAGATAATTAGGGAAAAATTCTTTACTGTGAGGCACTAGAACAAGTTGCCTGTAGGAGTTGTGGATGCCCATCTCTGTAAGTGTTCAAGGACAGGTTGGATGGGGCTCTGAGCAACCTGGTCTAGTGGAACACCAGATGATCTTTAAGGTCCCTTCCAATCCAAACCATTCTATGACTGAGTTAGGGAATTGGTACACTTGAAGTAGAAAATTTGCATCTAAACAAGAGCCATCTTTTTTTACTCTTATATCAAAATTCAGATTTTTCACATCACAGCTTGTTTTTTGCAAGCCTAAAAAGAACTGTACTTCACAGGAACTTATCCAAAATTTTGGTTTTGTTGTTGCTGTGGTGGTTTTTTTGGGGTTTTTTCTAACTTTAGTTGTTTGTGTTTGGTTTTTTGGTTTTGTTTTTTTTCAATTAAAACCCACTCCCTCAGCAAAGCCCTGTTCAGCATACTTCTACTGACATAGCTAAAACTGAAAATGACAAACTCTCTAGAAATACCTTACCCCCAGCAGCTCTAGTCTTTTAAGGTACTAATAGTGATGCCATTTACTACTTCAAATAATAAACCCAGGAACAATTATATGCTTTTCACTGATGTTACACATAAAGGCCAGCCTGAACTAATTCCAGCCTCTCTCTCAAGTGTACAAAGGGTACTGTATTTCTGTACAAAACCCAGGTAACATTCGTATTTGCAATTAAATCCATTTCCTACTAAATTCCATGGATTTACATTTTAAGACTTATTCAACTACCAAGTTCCATTTACAGCTTCTCAGGGTTGGACTCACGCAGCTGAACAGACACTGTGCCCAGCAATGCACAGCTCTCAAGTCATGGGAAAGAGGCAACGGTGCTCTGTGGCACTATACTCACCACTTTGAAGAAGGTACTATTAAAATCATCTTATTGATCCAGTTTCAGTTTACAGCAAGATTATTTATCATTTCCTGAACAGTAGGCCCACAAATGAACGACAGATGGCAGCCTGGAGAAGATCACATACACCCTCCTGATAAGCACAGATAAAGAGCTCTTAAGGCTTTGAGCCCTGCTTTCTTAGAATTCGAATTCTTCCCTATGTAGTACCCCAAGCACACCATCAAAGTGTGCCTTTCACTTTTTAACAGCAATTCAGAACAAAATAACCATTTATCTGAAATCTGTTTATTGTGTTTTATGGTACTCACTATTCTAATAACTAACTTCAGTAAACACTCAAGTTGTATTTTGCCTTGCACAGATGGTTTCAGACATAAGATACAATGATGTTACAGCAGAAGGACAGTAACAGATGCCAAAGATGTGAAAATAAAGTTTTACTGTACAGGCCAATAGCAACAAAAAGTAACCAACATGTCAGTACAAAATTGTAGGAATTTGTGAAAAAAATGGGTAAAGTGGTGAAGGAGAGGTTCTGAACACAATAGCAGCACTCCTTCACACTCTGGATTGTGTGCAAATGCAGCAATAATACAATTCCTGTATTTAAGAAATAGAGGTAAGGAAACAGCAGATAAAGCTCAGTTCCTACTGTGGCAGTCACAGGCCTGCCACCATCTGGGTAAGAACAAGGCTTCCATTACTCAAGGAAAAGAGTCAGGTGTAGAGTTCATGCACTAATGCTACACTGTTGACAGCTTGTCAATTAGATCATCAACAGTATTGACAAGGAGCTTTGTATCCTCCTTGTCACTCATCCGATGCTGGCCGATTTTGCGGAGGATAACATCCACGTCCTTGCTCAAAACACGGTCAGCAACTTGCATAGAGATCTCCCAAGGGACATCCCCATCCTTCATGCCGTGGATAAGGCGTATGGGACATGTCACAGGAATAGGACTATTCAGCACACAGTGATTTTCTGCTTCTCTGATAAAGTCATAGGTCAAGGAGTAATATCCTTCCTCATTTTGCTTTGTTTGATACTTCCATTCACCCTTTTCTTCTATTTCTTTTTGTGCCTATATAAAAAGAGAGCAAAGAATAGACAAAAGACATGTCAGGAGTACTTAAGAGTACCTCATCTTATTTCTGTTCTAAAAGGAGTAAGACTCCCCCAAGCATAAAATTTCACTTTGTTGATATTTATTATCACAGGTGTATTCCCTTTCACCTCACAGCATCTGAGAGGACAAATCCCCTACCATGTCACAAAAGCTGCTCTCCAAACCTCTCCTGCAAATTAATCTAGTTAAAATTCACCAAGGAAATTAAGCCAATGAAAAATTCACCAATGAAATGAATTTCCTAGCCAGAATCTATCAGAAAAAGATGTATAGCCACCATGAACAGTAAATCTCCTTGGCTTCAGTCAGTTCACTGATCCTCAAACAAGGGGAAATCCTAGGGAAAAGACACTGTCCAGTGATCAGTCTTTGCCACAGGAGGTGTCTCTAAATAATATATTTCCAGATTCTTAAGTATTTTCAGATTCTGAGTCCTAAATAGTAATACTGACACTACAAAGTACCTTAGGAAAAACTCAGACAAATGGGAGAATATTTTCATTATTCTAAGGCACACATTATTTATTGCCATGTAACACCTCATTTACTTTTCTAAAGACTAGACATTATTACCATCAAGACAAAATCTCAAAAGGGCAGTTTCCACTACCTAAATCTTACAGTCTTTACAAACACACTGATCCGAAGTATTTCCTTTCTATGCACACAACCTGCGTCATATGCATCTCATCCAGTGACACCTCAAGCACTTTAGTGGCTACTTCTCCATCCTTCCAAGCACAAGGATCCAATTCCAATGCAAATATAAGATATTCAACACTGAAATCTAATGGACTGAAAACAGCAGGGATCTGACTTCACATCCTCTAAAACCACAATAATATAAGCACACTCTGGCTAGTGCTCACACTAGTCTCATACTGTAAGCTTACCTTAACCAAACACAGAAAACTTATGCTAAAATTTGTAGGAAAAGTACGGTTTAAATGACATCATTTCTTAAATTCTTGGTAAGATTTTTAGACTGCACAAAAGCCAACCATCAACATTTACCTCAATAGGAAGGCTCTTAAAAGTTGTTACAACGTGATCTGCTGCTACAGCTACCCCAACCAGAGCAGCTACTTTATGTGGACGTGCTATCGCAGCATGAAGCATCAGCCATCCACCCATGCTGGAGCCCACCAGAATCTGGAAAACAAAATAAGAAAGAGAAGAAAATATAGTGTTTTACAGGAAATGGCTAATCGATTTTTTTCTTCTTGCACAAAACATTAGTTTTCACTTGGTTTAACTATTTAAACCTTGGGCATAATCCTGCTGTCCTTACCCAGGCAGAACTGCTGTCACCTCCAGTGGAAATTTTGCCTGAGTAAGCACCACAAGATCTGGTATTTATTATTCTGTTTGGCATGGCTGGTTATTGCTGTCTGAGACTGAAACACTGTAAACAAAATGAGAGTTGAAACAATTCAGTATCATATGCATACTTATATGTTTCCTTCTCAAGATACATGCACATGGTAAAGACTCAGTGCATTGAAAGCAGTAAACAAAAGCAATTCATAACACAAAATTGTTTTAAACACAATACTAGGTATTTCTAAGTTGTAGGAGATTCCAGGTTTCTCACAGTAATTTCTAAAGTAAGTGAAGAAATAAAATGTTGCTTCTCCTGCCTGTTTTTTAAGGCTATTTGTCATATGCAGTATCTTGTAATCTTCCTGCAAATCCTTTAATTAATGCATCAGCATGGGACAGTGACACACTTTTCCATTAGCAGTGCCACACTGCACAGGAACAATTCCCTGTCCCCTGTCAGGTGGCACGTCCACCATGAGGCTTTCTCAGACTCTCTGGGACAACAGCCCTGCTCCGAGCAGGAGATTCTAATAAACAACCTCCAGGAGGTCCTGCCAACCCATGCTTCCATGGTTTTGTGACCTACCTGCCTGCAAAAGAGCTCCTATATGACCTCTCAAATGATTCAGCTTGGAAGAGAGCAGGTGTCAGCTGTTCAGCAAAAAGCTACTGCTGACCAGACCAAAGCTATTATGGCATATTTTTGATCAAGGTTCTACCCTGAGGGAAAAACAGCATTCTATATTTAAAAATAAAATATAACCTGTGGTCCATCTGTAAGTTCATCCAGTATAGATAGAACATCTTTTCTCCACTTCCCAATTGTACACTCTTCAAATTTACCATCTGAACTTCCACATCCTGTATAGTCAAATCTGCAAAAATAACCATCAACACAAAAGTCATAGTACTGTCTACAGCAACACAGACACTAACTAAATACTACTGTATAATCAAATCAGCAGGGAACAAGACACCACAGTGAGTATTTTCTTACTTGGTCCTGTTTATCACTAGGACCAGAAATCACACAAAGACAGTTTAAATACAACAAACACAACTAAGTTATGCAGCATTCTCTATCATCTGATAGAGAATAGGCAAAAAATTTCCCTTACCGACAAAAAAACCAAAAAAACCTCAGGCACTTGAATTTTAAAGGTATTTTTAAAATGTACAAACTCTTTCAAACACTGAACCCAAACATGAAGACTTATGACACATTCATACAGACAGCATTCAATCTCTTCTATCAAAGGACAGCATCACCAAGCAGGGGCATGTTCTTCCAAACCTACAGAAGACACAGGGTAACTTAATCGGACTTGGCATGTAAGGACAGTGCTTATAGTGGTAACTTAAAAAACAGAACTCCAGACCCTTAATTTTTAATTTCAAAGAATTTTCTGAATTACTTTCAGAATACAGTCTCCTGATTTATCTCAGTCTCTCTACTGACAGAAATCCTACATTTGGAAACAGAAGAAAGACTTCTTGTCTTGCAGAAGAAAGTCTTCTTGTCCCTTAGCACAGGGAGCATCCCAATCCAAATGCCAAAATTTATTTATTTATGTTAAAACCCCTTCCCACAACCCATGAGACTAGTTTCATTTTCTCAAGAACAATACTCCCCTATGTACCTGATGAAGGCATGACCTAATGATTTGCAGAAGTCTTCAAGGGCAGTTGCTTTCTGACCATTCATATTTGAATTGAAACCTGGAAGGAAAATAACCCCTGGATTCCTCCCTTTTAGTTTCTGATAAGCAATATTTGGTCGATCTGGTCGAGTGAGAAAGCTGACCGATGACTTCAGCCTGCAAACTAGTAAGAGGAGCTATTTAGTACAATCATCATGATAACACTGGCAGAAACACAAGTCCTTATAAACCCAGGGTTTGCCAAATAGGGACACATTATGTGAAATAAGGTATTCTGGCTCAAGAGAGAAGAAAAAAGCATCTCCTATATTCTTTAAAGACTGACAAGTAGTGATCAACCTGAAAGACAAAGTTTATTTTGTTTGATTCATTCTCAAATCATTAAACGCCAGTCATGTAGAGAGTTCACTCAGCAATTAGCAAAGTGGTTGACTGAAAACAAACTCTCAGGCTTCCTAGACTTCATCAGTCCTCATGTTTTGCATCATCTTGAATACATTTACTCATTTCACCAAAAATCTTCCCATTTAACATCTGCTTAGTTTAAACTTTTATTTTCAAAAAGCATAATTTTGAGACTAGTGTAGTCTGTGCAGTGGAAGTTTACAAGTACATGAGGAGACAAAGTTTTCATTAGAATTAAAACTGAAGGATAAAACTGCACCTTTATCAAAGCCCTGGATCCACACAATATGTGGAGGATAGGGGCAAGTTCATAATCAAGAACTGGGAAAGAATCTTGTGCCTAAATTTTTCATCATGATGAGCATAGCATTGTTTAAACCAAATGAAATAAGTAACATCAATCAAGGAAATTAACAGAGGAAATGCTAACTAATTACTGATTCTGCTGAATCTCAACAGCTGCTACAGGATTTAATCTAACTTTAGCTGTCAGTTGTACCCCTACTGCGGGTGAGGACAAGTAATTCCTAGAGAGCTATTAAGGAGACTTAATCCACTCTATTATCCAACTCAGCAAGGTAATTTGTTAACCTGAAAGCTTGGTCAAGTCTTCTAAGACTTTGACACTCTTAATTCTTAGATTAGAACACCACTGGCTCTTCAACAGAGGGCACAGAAACAATGCAACCCAAAATAAAGTGTCAGGGGTGGAAAAATAGTGCAAAACCCAAGCCCCAACAGTATCACACCACTTAACTGTCCTGCAGCCTTGAGTTCTGTTTTGTCACTACCAAAGAGATTACATTCAAGGAGTTTTGGGGGGTTGGCTTGTTGTTAAACTTGGATATGCATGAGTAAGTGTGGATACATAACAGACACAGGGTGCAGCTAGCATCCAGAACTTTCCTACAGAAAGTTCAACAGAAATGGCCTCATTTGAACTACAGATTAAAAGCATTACATTGCTCCTCAAACAATGAGGTAGTTCTTTATCCTACTGAGGCATGAGTTGTTTATAAAGGTGAATGACTTTCACAGTAAAGGTATTCAGATGCAACCACACTGTGGCTTTTGATTTGTGTCTCTCACTAAGCAGTCGCTTCTTCAGGACCAGTAGAGTGCAAGTGACAGTAAGAGGAGATGAACCAAGAAGTACTAAATTTAATAGAAAAATAAATGGGAGTATTTTTCTCCCCCTTAAGCCCTGATAGCCATTTCTGATGCCACATGTCTTCCATGCTGTAGCACCTTGGAGGCATCCTCAAATTACTTTGACACTGGGCAGGGTTCCAACTGCAGCTACAAGACCACTGTCTAAGCTATTTCACAAACCAGTCTTCCATTTAACAAGTTAATGGAAGCACCAGCAGCAATCCCAACCTGAATAATGCAAACCCCTAAAGCAACCACTGCAGCCAACCCAAAAGCAAAGCTCAACACAGTCACCCTCTCAGATTTCTCTTCAGACAGACAAAACCATCGGCAGCTACCCAGTAATTTCTCCTCCTGATTTTAGGAAAGACCTTAGTAAAAGCAGGGAAGCATTTCTGAAGGGTGCAAGACAGGTATTAGTGTTTATAAAAGCAAGTTACAGACAGAAGGTGATAGCTACAGGAAGACCACAGGACCCTTGCCTGATGATATCTATGGAATTCTCTTAATATCGGAGTCACTGTGAACTTTTATGAAAATTGCGACTGAAGCCAGTGTTACATTACACATCAAAGCCAAAGAAGTTCCCTGAACTACTCTGGGAATATTCCCGCACTGAGATCTCCCCACTCTCAGCAGCAGCAGATTAATGCTGCTGTGACAGGTAATGGACTCAACTCTGTCCACACTTGGTTTCATGCAACCACCCACACTCCAGCAGGAACTGCAGCGTGGCCTGATCCCAGAGCACCTAAAGACACACTCAAATAAACACATACTCTGATAATATTGCCGTTATAAACACACAGAAACGGTGAAGAACACAGCAGCAAAATCTCATTGTATTCAAGCTTTTAATCAGCTACAAAATGTGCATCCGTAGTGGCAATTAAGTTTTACTCACTGAGCAACCTTAGAGGAGATTCACCTGTCCAATTAAAGGCAACGAATAAACTCAACATCTCAGACAAGCTCGGGGTCTGACACACCAAGCAGGGACACTGCGTGTTTGGGCAGAGGCCGAGCTCACTCAGAAGTGGGCGCCAGCGAAGCTTTTCGTGTGACTGGCGGAGTTTTACAGGCAGGCACGTTTCACACCCCATCAAGCGAACTGGCGCACTATTCCCAGCTCCTCAAAACCCACCGGGGCAAGAGCTCAGAGCCAACCAAACACACGTAGGAAAGCAGCTGCCCTGCCCTGTGCACAGCCACCGAGCGCCCCCGCGGGCCAGGCGGGGAGGAGACGCCTGTCAGGAACCCCGTGCGAAGGGAATCGAGTGTAACATGCCCATTCCCACCAGAGAGCCGCGCCCCGGCCCTTCCCGATGGCGACGGCGCTGAAGGGGAGGAAAGGGTGCGGCTGCCCGAGAGCCGCACGGCGGCCCTCACAGTCGGCAGCGACGCACACGCTCTCCCCTCCGACTGGCAACGCTTATGCTCCGAGCTCCCCGCGTCCTTTCCCTTACCCAGGAGCGCCCGGGCCGCCCTCAGCGGCGACAGCGATCCCCGCAGGGCCGAGGCACCGCCGGCCCGCACCAGCGCTCCCGCCATGGCTGCCGCCCGCGCACGCGCCGCCCGCCTCCCCCGTCAGTGAAGGGACGGCCGGGGGCGGGGCGGGCTCCGGTCTGCGGTCAGGGCCCAACCTCGCAGGGAGCCTGCAAAGTTTTGTCAATAAAAATAAGCCAAAACATCGATCGTGCATTTCCTAGCGTGCGTGTTTCCCCCGAGCTAGCTGTGCCTTGTAGCCAAGAAGGCCAAAGTTGTGCATTGGGACTGAGCGCTGCCAGCAGGTCGCGGGAGGTGACTCGGCCCCTGTGCTCGGCCCTGGTGAGGCAGCTCTGGAGTCCCGGGTCCAGGTCTGGGCTCCTCAGTACAGGAGGGACACGGAGCTCTCGGAGCGGGTCCAGTGGCAGGCTATGAGAGTGATTGAAGCACCTCTCTTAGGAGGAGAAGCCGAGGGAAAGGCCTGGTCCTGTTCAGCCTCGAGAAGAGACGACTAGAGAAGGGACGTCATTAACGGGTTCACGCCCCTGGTCTTCTCTCAGCCTTAGGTATATGAGCACAGGAGCCAAAACGACATCCTTATGCACATACATCTTTTATACACAGGCCATGGCAGCCACAAAGAAAATAATCATAGAATCTCCAAATCATTTAGATTGGAAAAGATCTCAAATATCATTGAGTCCAACCTTTGACAAATACCACCACATCAAGTAGACCACAGCATCACCTGTGGTCACGTCCAGGCATTACTTGAATACCTCCAGGGATGTCCCTCCACCACCTCCCTGGGCAGCCCATTCCAATGCTTGACAATCCATCCTGATGTCCAACCTCCCCTGGCACATGAAAATGAATGCTAGGAAAGGCCAGTGCCTGCCAAGGGAAGGGTGTTTTCCCATCCAAGCACCAGGCCAGCACCTGTAGGTCATGGGACACAGCTGAGAAGGTTTTAAGACTCAGACTCCATGGTTTGCAATGGCCCAAGAACCTTCAGGGTAAGCAGGTATTTGACTCCCAGGCAGGTAAGCTTGAAGGGTTTTTATGATGAGTGCAGACTGAACATGGAAGGGGGTGCCTACCGCCATTCAACTCATGTTGTCTTGATACACACCACTACAGAAGCCACCCCACTTCATGATGATGATGCCAAACTTAGTGAAAACAAATCAATCATAAAACCACACTTGTCTTACATTTCCACAGTGAATTAATACTCCCATTCAGGTCATGTCTAAATCAAATATTGGGAAAACTTTGAAATCCTTAAACTCAAACAGTTTCTGGTTTGCAGTTAAACAAAAAAAGTTGTCAATATCCAAAGCTGGTAATAAATTTTTCAAACAGGTTCATAAAAAATGAAAAACATATTATATTATGTACATGCAGAAAAGAGACTACGCTCCTAATTTCACTGCCCTGTGAGAGATTATTTTCCATAGCTCTTTTATGGGAAAACACATGGAATAGTTCAATGAAGTGTTACTGAGAAATATGGTGTTGTTTGCATGACTGTATACAACTATTTAAAAGACAAGCACAAATGTCTCATGATAATGCAACAAGAAAATATTTGAAACAAGCGTATTTTTAAAAGTGTTTATTGAAATGCCTTCATTGAGTCATGCAGGATACAAAAATCAGTATTAGAAAACCTTTATAACTATACTTGGGAATAAAATCAAAATACATCAGGAAAAAATAATAACTGTATAAACAAAAGCAATTTATTTGATAGTGTTTTAAATTATAAATTACAGGCTGTGCTCTGCCCAGATGATAACACTTATCTTGCAACAACAGTCTCTTCTATGATTCAAGTAGAAACTGATGTCTGTCATGCTAGAACCACATCACCTGTACATACCACAAACCAGTAAAAGTATAACAAAAATATTCTGCCAGCATACTTCTATTCTGGTTTCAGTTTATTTGTTCAATTAAAAGCCATTAACTTTTCATCAAAACGAAAAAAGGCTAATGTGCTCTCTTCTAGTACACAAACCACAGACCGTGTAAGTTTCAATTATAATCAAATAGAACCTCTTTAAAGTCATAATATGACACTTTCTTGAAGTTCATTTCAATTAAATAATTTATATTTTTGCAATATTACTCAAGGACTTGGAGGTGATTTTAAAATGGGACACCGCTGCACCCTCAGTATTTTTGCTGTTTTAGGAATCTCAATCCCTACTACTTCAAACTTTCAGACTTTTTTATTCATACACTGCTTAGTGTAAACTCTTAGAACTCACCTCCCTTTTTATTCTATTTGACAGAATTATTCTTTGCAGATATACATTAAACAACAATTCTCTGGGACTGAAAGCTTGGGTCCAAAGAATTCAGACAGGTAGAGATTTTGGTGCTGGCTTCATGGCAGGCAATATTTGAGAGATTTCAATAGAGCACTCACTTGGCACAAAGTAAGATTTGAACCACACTGGGACCTTATGATATAAAAGAAAATTGCTGTAGAGTCCAGAATCGGCTTATTCTGTTTAATAGGGAGGATTAAAAAAATCCCTCTTTATTAGGAAGTTAATACATGTGTTTCCATTTCTCATCCTTGTGGGGGAAAAAAAAAAAAAAAAAAAAATAGCATCTTTTTAAAGCTATCCTTCTCAGGGTTTTTTTTGTTTTTTTTCTTGTTGAGCTCCATAGATGTGAACTTTAAACATAGAGTTGTTGCCACAAAGTGTTTGAACACACAGAATATAACAATTTAATTACATTAAAATTCATTAAGAGTTTTGGCACTGTCCCCTTACATAAAGTTAGGTACAAGTAACAATATGAAAACATAAGGGAATAATGTAACTCTTTGGTTCTGTTGTAACACTTAACTACTAAGGCAAGAACTGTGTGTAACTTAGGGCTTCTTTTTGTTTGTATTTCTATAAAATACTTGACTAAAGGTTTTAAAAAGTCACTTAATAATCTATAAATGTCAAATGTTGCATATTAAAATATATGCTTATTACACCATTTTGTTTCACTACTAGAATTTTTGCATACCAATGAGAACACACACACTTGTAAACTGTTCAGTATAAATTTATGAAGACATTCTCTGTATAAGAGAATTTGTAGAAACTTATTTGTACAAACCAAGATGCTGTAATTAAAATTGCCTGATTATCCATTTTGGAGCACTATGATTCTCTCAACAGCTTTAGCTTGTGCATTCCTATAAAGATGAACTACAACAGGCAAAAAACTCCCCCTTTTCAATGCATTTGTAGCCCCCTCTCAATCTGAGGTTTTGGGTGCACATCATAAGGAGGACATTTCAGGGTATTCACTGGCTTTTCAGCTGTCACTAGCTATGGCTAACTTCATTAGTTATGTTATTGCAGGATGCCCTATTGCTCCCTTTTATTATAACATGAAGTGGGTGTAGCCTTCTGCGCCTGTAACAATGACATCCATCCATATCCTCATGGCTTCTGGAGAAGGAGCAACCATGTAGTAGATGCGGTCGTGGGTCTTAACACTGAAGGTCAGCAGCGGGTTGGGACTCTTCAATAAAATACAAAGAAGATATCAGAAGAGTGAAACCAAAGCCATTTATTGGCATCAGAAGTGGATTTGCTTACAGGGATATTTATGAATAGGGTTAAGAAAAAAGATAAAATGCTGTGCCACTGCATCTTATATTGCAGCCGAGATGCATTTAAAGTGTTTGTAGCCACCATAAGCACTTTTTACAGCATTTTTCCAGCAGACTACTATACACTACTACAGGGTTCCAAGCTGTTGTTTCATGTCCAAATAAGTAACTCCCCCCTGTTGCGGTTCGTTTCTTGGGGGGGGGGGGCACCCCGGGCGCAATACTGCATCCCCCAGTCTGTCCAGTGACTTTCACAAATTGTTCACAGCTCATTTAAATTACAAATGAGGCAGGGTGTGCCATGAGCTGCTGGCACAGTTAACTCCCTCCCTGGGACTGAGGTGTGCAGCCAGCCCTTGACTCGCGCAGCCACTGATTTCAGTGGTCTTGCCACTAAGGAACTCCTTGCAGCAAAACTACTTTGCTGGTAGACACTTATGTCTGCTTCCATCAGTATAAAAAATGCTGTCAAAACAGTGCTAATCACTGATTAGCTTCCTCTTCCTTTTCCTCCACTCCAGGGTTTGTTTTTAAGTATTTGTTTGGGTTCTTTTCCCCTCCAATAATATTAATTCTCCCTTTAATTTTGCAGCAGCTACCATACTTTGGGTACTCTATGTGATACATGGTTAAAACAGCAATAACAAAGTTTACCTTATATGCATTCTTTAGATGATCATAATAGACTTCTTCAATAGCTTGAAAATATATTACACCTTTTAATTTAGTTTCGTGTTTGTCTAAAACAGAAAAGAGAGAAAAGAGAGAATGACTTCAGAACAGTAAGAAGCAAAAGCTTAATTTACATTTCCACATATATTCAGCTGATAAGTAATTGACTTAACAGTTCTGCTTCTGAAATCCCATGGATACCTTCAAATTTTCTTACTAGTTGGTTGGTTTTATTGAGAGATGCATTTTTGACTTTAATATGTCTTCTTCTTCACCTAGTTTCCAAGGATAAAAGCTTTTGTAATTTCCTCATCTATTTGCAAGTCACTCCCTTCACTGAGTTGTCTAAATGTTATGGAGGGTATTAGCCCACAGAAGGACAGATGTCTCTCAGATATATCCACTCTTGCAATTCCATGAAAACCAGCCAGACTTCACACAGTTCACAGGCTAAGACCTCCAGTTTGCCTTCAAGAGAAAACTGCAATGATAATGAGATTTTTAATACAATCTGACAGCAAAATCTTTATATTGGAACATAGTTTGTGCATGTACTTTTTTAAAAAAAATGCTTCTTTGCATGTGAACTTAAGAGTCACCACTGTAACTTTTCACAAGGAAAAGGAGCAGGGCAGGGCAGAATCCACCCTCCATTTTCCTGTAGTGGAGAAATTGTTAAGAAGCATCCCAATTGCATGTGGACACTGAAAGGCAAACTTCCTTTCACTCCCAGCACTTTTGTATTAGGGGAATATAATGTTTTCTGCCCCCAAGTCATAGTGTCATCTCAACATTGAACAGTCATGCATAGTCCCATGAGGGATTCTGCTGTAATTTAAACACTTGGGGAACTCAGCTTGCATCCTATGTGTAGCTCTGAACAGTCATGCATAACATCTTTATCAGTCCCATGAGGGATTCTGCTGTAATTTAAACACTTGGGGAACTCAGCTTACATCCTATGTGTAGCTGCAAGCAATTCTTAAAACTTCATATGATGGCAAAATGAAATTCCAGAGAAAACAATGCAGCTTTGGGAATCCTCCTGCCAGCCCCCAGAGCAGCAGTGCTGAAGCACTGAGATACAGGATTATGAGATCACAGCACACGTTATACTGAGACAAACATAGCACTACACAAAGTGTGCTGTCTGTGCACTACTAGTAGGCAGGGGATCCACTCTCTTTTCAAGCCCCACCTGGGGCCTTGGTTACCAGACTATTTCAGGTACCCACAAGTTCCCATCAAAAGTGTGTTGGTAGAGTTCCCTGAATGCTTCAATTCAGAAAGTGCAGATGCTTCAGTCACCACACTAAGCTGTCAGACTTCAGGATAAGTTCTTGGTTCAGTGCACTGACAGAACTAAAGCATTATCTCAGGACATTCACTTAGAGTTCAATTACTCTGAATTTGCAGCACCAGTATTTATTTTGGAAATCTACGATGTCTTTAAAGATCTAAAGATCCTCACTCATACAAGCAGCAGCATTTTAGTGTGGCTAAGACTCCTCATAAAACTATGCTTGTTGGCTGGAGTCCTTGAGATATTAGCAAAAGTTTTCTTTGGTAATTGAGATTCCATTATTGCAACTACACCGCACTCAAAAGTGAAACCATTGATTGTTAACATAGCTACTAAAAAAAGACAAAAGAAGATCAGTACCAGATGGGAACACTACTGTGTGTTACAAGCCTTCCTAACCAATAAACCAGATGTTTAGAACAAAATAAAAAGTGTTTGTCACATTCCTCATTGTATTACTGCAAACTAGTAAGAAATATTCAGTGGGTATGTAATGAATGAATGTAATGAATTCAATTTTAAGTTCCTCAGAAGTTGCTGGAAAGGAGTTATGTCAGTAAAGTAAATGAAACTGTTTGTACTCTGTGTTTTCTTCTGCGTCTTAGCAATGGCTATCCTGCATATGCCTCTTTCTGGCCTCTCTGAACAATAAATACTCAGAGCACAATGTTATTCCTCAGAATGGAGACTTCAATGTCAAACCACATGTATATTTGCACAGCTTTTGGAGAAATAAGTATGTTCTTAAATTCCCCATTTCTGGGTTTAACCTAAGACAACAAAGTAATGTCATGCTTATAATGGCTTCAGATATTGTGTAACACAACTTCATGAAGAGAAACACTTTTGGACTATAGCATATTCTTAATCTGAAATTCCTTACACTTTCAAAATAAGGCAAACTCAAAAAGTCTATCCTTGTATGTTTAATTTCCTGAAAACCTTTTCTTCACATTAAGCACAGGACTGTGGAAGCATTCACTTCAATTTCCACGGTAAGTACAATAAATTATATTATTGTATGAAGGGTACAAGAAATCACTCAGTCATTGAGGGAAGTATATAATATTTAAAAATAAAATATGTGGAACCATTATTCTGTGTACTTGTAACCTGATCATCTTCCATTTTTTCTCTTGGCCATCTGCATCTTCTTTGTTTTGTTTTGTATGCTCAATTCTGCCTTACCTGGCATGAGGATTGAAGGCTATAGGGAAGGGTTCACATGCCATCTAAGGGAGTGGATGAAATGGAAATCTAAGTTTTATCTGGATTCCCTACTTGTTCATAACTCAGCTGAGTTTGATAACAAAATAGAAGAATAGAGGTACCCTAGTAGCAAGCCTGCAACTTACCTGCATAATAAGTAAAAGTTCTCTTGTTTCTGTCAAAAACAAACCACCGTTTTTTCCACGTTTTAATTTTCCCTCCCATTTTAATCAGAAAGCCTCGGCAGGTCTTCTCAGTGAGAGAAATGTGGTAACAGGTCTCTATGTTGTGCCCAGCTGTTTCAATGTGACTTCGTAGGTCAAAGTCTTCCTTTCTAACGGGCAAATAGCGAGTCAAGGGACGGGCCTACAGGAAAGAAAAGAAAATAATATTATTTTTAAGAGAAGCCTTATCATCTCCTACTCTTTCTGCTGTGAGGACATAACTGAAAACTGCTCACAGAGTCTAAGAATAAATTTAAGAAAAATAAAGAGCTTTTACTGCAGCTCTATTTTTCTTGAAAAGAAAAATCCTTTCAACTTCTAACTTTACAGTGTTGGACAACTTTGTAAAAGCATAGATAGAGCATAGAAGTTTCTTGAAATCAACAGCTGATAAGCTGGTAAAACAGAAGCCACAGCACAGAAAAGCTGTCATAGAATTAAGACATGCATTAAATGTAAGGGTGTGTTGCTGCCTTAGATGAAGTCCAAGAACTTCATATGTAGGATATTAAGCAATCCCTTTATTTCTCTAAATACTCACTGCACACATGTCACTCTTTAATTTGAATTTACTGCTACAGGCATTTTTATGCAGAGTATAATATATACATAATAAGAACGTGCTGTTGCAGGAAACATTAATAATGGGAATGAACTGTAATCGCCAGTTAATTTCACACAGATTACAGTAAACAAAACAGAATTATTTTCTGCTGAACAAATTAACTGTGATAACTACTTCACATCCCTCTGCAAAAGACAGCAAAGCAGTGCAGGAGATGTTGCCTTCTTCTTGACTGCAGTTCAAGACCCTGCAGCAAGCCTGATTAGTGTCAGTTGGGAGAACAAGCAGGAGGACACAATGGTTTGGAACCTCTGCCAACTGAGGGAACATTCTTGTTTTCTGTGCCTGAAGGGTCTATGCACAATCATCACCCCGTCATTTTAAGCACAGAAGACAGGTCTCCCAGAGAAGGCCCTTGCTGCAGTTCAGGCAGAGGCTACTTTGAAACAGAAGCTAATTTTAGATGCTTTCAAGGATCTGTGAAAGGACCATCTCCCTATCTCTCTGCCCCTGTACTCCAGAGAAATCAGTGACCTGGAAAAACTAATCTGCCCTTGCTGCAATCCTCAAGTTAGCCTGTTAAATCCCACTGTGAGTCTCAAATCAAAGGGACTTTCCTTCATTGCATTCTTACGAGCCTCTTGGTGCAACAGGAGCTGTGTTGCTCACAAGAACTCTTAGCACCCTTCTAAAATTATGCAGTCCGCTATGATACAAGCTGGCACCAGCTCTGGCAAGTGCAAAGATGGGGTTCCTTCTTCTCGTTTACATTTCTAAGTGTCAAAAGTTCCTGGGGAAATAATTGGTCTCACTGTACAAAGGAAATTAAAAAGAAAAAAAAAAAATCAGTCATTTTTGACAGTTAAGTTTTTGTCTTCCTGCCAATTCAGTCTTCTTCTCTCTGCCAAGTCTGACAATTAGCAGTAACTGACAGGATGTTCTATTACAACACATGCATGCTCTGGTTTGGGATAAAACTATCAGCATTGCATTGTTTTTATGTCATACTTGACTTGTCAACAAATTTCTTAGAAGAAAAGGAGGCAAGCAAGTAAAATTTAGCATTCCTGATTACATTTTTTATAAAAACAAATGAATGAATATATTTAACTAGAAACAGCTGATAAAACATCAGCAAAGGTAGCACAGATAAAACCAGAAAGATATTCCAATATGAAATGGAATCATCTGCACTCAAAACCATCTATTAAGATGGAGACATTGTCTGCTCTGGTTTACTAGCAATGACTGTCTAGTTACTTGCTGTACCTTATAGATATTATTGGTTTTGGAAGAATGAACAAATAGGTAAGACACTAAGCCTAAAGAAAACTCAAGGTACCTCTAAGCCCAAAGAAGAAGCAAAAATATGTAGGAGGTAACACTTTTTAAATTAAGTAATGTTTCTCATGTTGTACAGTCCCATTAGCTTTAGAAGAAGTAATATTTACTCTGTATTGTAGATGTGGAGCTGAGAAAACTTCCTTATTTGTCTTTTTCTTTTCTGTCAAATATTTGGAAGCAATAATTCACATTTCAAGGCATTTTATGTATTAAAAAAAAAGCAAAACAAAACAAAAACCCCACCAACTCCACACCAACGGTTTATAAAATTAACACACTCAGAAATTTCTGTTGTTCTGGCCAAAAAATTCTGCTGTGCCTATATTCAATAACAAACTTTATAGGATTAATATTTATACTTTATATATAAAATGCTAACTAGATACCTATGCCATTATCTAACTTTAAATGAATATTTGGCTCTAAGAGCTCAAACATACTTTTAGAAAAAAAATTGCACCTCAGAAATACTAAATCTATCTGTTCAGCTGAAAGCAGTTCTGTGTACCATTGGCAAAAATTCACTTAGTCCTCTTCTGTATATGAAGGGGAAGTCTTGCACTTCAAAACCATTTCACATCCCCATGTCTGACCTGTGCTCTTTGTTTCTCACGTATTTTGACTTCTTTTTCAATTAATTTTTGCCTCTGGGTCGTTTCTTCCTCCAGTCTTTTCTCCAGTTGCTCCCTGCGGCGTTTTTCTTCTTCCAGAGCTCGTTTCTTAGCTTCCATCTCCCGTTCCTAAATACCACAGCACACAGAGAACTTCAATTATATGCAAAAAGATAGTTGGCAATGTCATTTCTAAGCTAGGGCTAAATACCTTTTAGTCCCTTAAGTAGGAATAAATATACATCCAGCACACTGGACTGAAATTTGGAGTAAGAATTGCAAATATAAATTAAGGTTCTTCTTAAGCAGCTCCCCCAGCAGGTGTCAAACCAATGCTGAACAAGTTTCTGGGGATTTTGCCATCAGCTTGTCCTTTGAGATAGCAGATATTGCATATGGGCTCAAGGCTATAGTGAGAGGTGAAGCCAAGGGGGAAGAGGTGTTTTTTAAGTGTCTATTAGGAGTAAGGTGGGTAGGTTTCTATGTTGCATTAGGAGAATATTATCCAAACTTACATGCCTAGTCTTAGTTACTCAAAATTACACTTACCCTGGTCTCAAGCAGCCGAGTCTTTTCAGCGTGTGCTTGTTTGAGAAGTCTCTCCATCTCCTCTATTCTTGCAACATTTGAAGTGCTAGCACTGCAAAAAACCCCATTATTTCTTATTTAAAATAACAGCTGGTATTTAAAGAAATATTTTGCAGTCAAACATAATTTAAGAATGGAGTTGACAGTGTTCAGATCCAATTCAGTGCAGTAGCCACTAACAAAAAAAGATGTATGTTTGGTGAGTTGATGAATGACTACAGTTCTGTTTCTTCTGTACTTTTAGCACCCAGAAATTTTATGCTTTTGTACAAAAAAAAAGTGTTTCTCTCACCTTAAACATTATACATTTTAAATTGGTCAGAACAAAGCATCATAAATAGTTTTCCTTTAAAGTCTGATAAGGCTTGAAAATATGGTCAAACACCATCTAAAACAGTCTGAATTAATTTTACTTAAGGGAAATTTTGTCAAGGAAACTTAACTGCCTATCTTCCAGATTTTGTCAACAAAATCAGCTCACGCTCTTTCCTTCTTTTGCCAAAGTTTGCCTTGTGAGAAACAGAAAGATTTGTTGTAAAGGGTCCTTCTATAGTTTTTGTATTGATTTGGGCTATTTCTTTCTTTGTGTTGTTTTCTTTTGTTCTCCTTCTGGCATTGACTGCAAGAGTCAGAGGGAAGCAGAAGAGAAAGCAGTACCAGTGAAATTCAACAGCTGTTGGGGCTTCCCAGTCCTGGGCTGGAGACTGGACTTACAGGATGGTAAGACCAGGCACACACCATCCTCCTTCCATATGGTCAGAGCAGGAAGTCAGAGAGAGAAAGGTTTCATATCACTGGCACATTAGCTCAATGCACAGAGTTAGTTCCCAGCCTGTCTCCAGCTATCAGTGACTTGCTGACTATCCATTTAAAATAGAAATCCTCAAAACCCAAGTCCTAATGCTTTTCCTCTAAGAAAACCAAAACCAACATCAACCAACGCAAAAAAGCCCAAGCAAACCAACCAGCAGAATGACTGCCAGTGGTCTTTTCTAAAACTTTTAACACTGCAGTGATAATGACAATAAAGGGGAAATCAGGGGCTTCTCTACCACAGCAAACAGATGCTAAGTAAAACACTACATGCTAGCCAAAAAAGCTGTCCTTGTGTTCACAAGATGTTCATAGTGCTGTGACAAGGCTGCACTTAATCATGAGCCTCTAGCTAGTTATGCTTGTGAAACTGATGGGGCAGGACTGTGAGCAGGAATGAAAGCACTACCATATTGTCAGAAATAAAAAATAGACTGTCAAGAGAAAATTGTTTTCACACAATTTTGAGACTCATCTGGAATTTTAACACAGATCATGGAAATTCCCTTCATCTGAGAAATGGTGTCTGAGCTGACAGCCTCTGAAGATGAGTAAAGCAAGCCTTTCAGTGTCATCTCTTCATTTTTACTGACCCAGAAAAGGGAGAGGAAAGGGCAATAAGACTTTCGGGGGAAGCCTGAATGTTTCAGCTTAACCACCTAGTTGGTTAACAAGCTGGACTTGTAGAACAAGTATATGTCATCAATGGCACATGTCCTTGAAAAATTTCCTATCAGAGGAAATTCCTTCCCTACAGTCATCTGGTGAGGAAGCACTGATTGCTCTGTAAACTTCAGCATTATCACTTAAGTTTTCCAAGTTTTATTTTCATCTTTCAATAAACAGGTGAGATGTAGATTAACCCGATTATGAGGAGCTAGACAAATATGATGCCTGTCTAATGATTTTACACTTCCTTAACCAATCAGCAGCACTCACGTTATCACAGTGCACATGTACATACTCTCTTTTTTCATTATGACCCTATGACCATTGCAGGATCAGGAGGAAAGAGGATTTACCTGGAAATGTTATCTGGTGAGCATGCTGATATGCTCGTCTCCATACTGTCAGAGCTGTCTAAGCTTAAAGTGTCAAAGGCATGGTCCTTGTAACTAGAATCTGGGTAATGGAAACTGTTCAAATATACATTGGATTCTGATGCTGTTCTGCTGTAGAATTCTGGAGACTTCTGCCTTTGGTTTTCACAGATGCGCTGATGGTTATACCCTATAAAATATAGAGGAAACACTGATTTCACACAAAAGTTATGTCACAGAAGCATAACTTGTTAGCAGCACAAGCATTTTGAACATCACCTCAGAATTTACTGCACTGTGACCAAGGTACTACAATATTACAGTTAATTTTACAAGTTAAACACATTGAAATAGAAGCTTTAAATACCTGTTTAATCTATGATGGATTCAAATCAATACACATTAGTACAACTGACTTTTCAATATATGTTCTTCTATGTGTATTCTGAAACTAATTTGAAAAAATAAAATTTATATTTTAAAATTACTATTAGGCCTAATCTGGAAAGTAATGTAGTTAAATTCAGGAATTTAGAAGAAATGACACTGACTAAATTAGTGAAAAAAGAATAAAGTCCTGATATTCAATATTCTGAAGCACTTGTCTGGTTGACTTTATTGAATATGGATTTTTTTTATTTTTTTTTTTGGTATGTGTTTGGGAAAGTTTGCTTTCTGGTAACTGCAATTGGACACTTAGTTTCAGCTGAAATATTACAGGCTGCTTGTTATAGAATCATAGTTACTAGTGTAGAGGTACTTGACTGGAGTTTTGAAATTGCAGTTCACCCTACGGGATTGAAGCAGATCCTTATAGCTCAATGATTCTGAAGAAAAATAAGGTTCATGCAAAGGTTCTTTTGTTATTTTTCCCCAAAAACATTTTTTCTGAAAAGCCATTCTCCTTGAACACATGGAATTTTGTTTGGCTATGTGTCCTTTAAAAATGCCTCTTCACAATTATTTTTATCTCACGTCTCTGTTGCTCTTTGAAAGCAATGCAGACTTTGAGAGAGGTTGTTGAGCTTGCCTGATGAGGAAGAGTTGTCATTTTAACTGCTGAAGTATTTTACAGTGCCCTTTTTTTCCATCTATGTGATTACAAATGCAACCGCACTGCCAATCTTCTCCTTCAATGAATTCAAGAAGTGAGACTTTCTTATAGTTCTGATTTAGGTTTGTAATATTCTCTGCACATTTCTGACCCAAATTCTGAGCTGCTGGCAGAGCTGGAGATTAGGAAGGATTGACAGACTACATGAAAACCTCACATTTTTACAGGAAGGCAGCCACTGACATTCCTCATATTTAAGATAAACAGACATGGGAAAAATGCAGACAAATGTACAAATGCAGCAAGGTCCAAACAGAAATTTTTACTAGACACCATTAAGACATTGATGTTAAGAAAGCATGCTTGAAGTGCAGTATTTTTCTGTTTTATTCTCATTCCTTATCTGGATATACCAGGGATATTACTCTCTGGTATTTTTTGCCATGCCAGAGCTGGGAGAGTCCCAGTTCAGAGAGCCAACAACTGCAGTTATCTGAAAAGTGTGTCTTCAGCTGAATAATTAAAGCATGTCATTAAAGAAACTGTGCCCTACAAGCATTTCCCAGGTAGTTTTCTCCTCACTTCCCTCTGTACCATAGAAAGCTTTCTTGGAGATAGTTAAAGCTGGTTTCTAAGGAACTAATAGGACTCACTTGCCATTTAAAAGAATGCTGAATTTCAATCAAAAATTCAGTTGCATCAATTAGTAAAAGAGACAAAAGGGACAGAAATACACCTCAGCAGTCATAAATAATAGCATCACACAACACAGGTGTTACTGATTCACGTATGTGGTTTGCTTTTTCCCCCTTATTTTGGCAAATGCTTCTGTTATTGCAGATAAGCAATTACCTTTCATACTCGAACCTTTGGAGTGACTAATTGCCCCTGTGAAATGGTTATCAATGATTCATTAGAGAAAGAGAGAAAAAAAGAAATTACTGAAAAAACTTTATTCAAATGCATGTTTTTCTGTTGAGCCCTCTACAAATCCTTGCCTACTCAGAAACTTTAATTCCATATTTTATATTTCAATGAAAAATAAACCCATCTAAAAGACATAGAGCAGCACAGCAGTGCTACAAACGCTCTATGCCTTAAGATAAAGAACCCATTTTTGAAGAAAACATTTATCGGTCAAATTTATACAATCATGCAAATATAACTAAACACTGGAAGAAATCAACATTTCTTAGGCTGCAAAATGAGATACATTCACAGAAACAAAGCATAATTCAGTGTTCTCCTTTTATCTTCATGCTGTAAACAGCTCGCAGCTCAAAGCTGAGGATCAGCTGTGTACCAACACCGCAAGGCTTCACAGCCAACCTGCCTCCATTACAGCCACACCTACATATTGGGCAGGCACAACCTGTTGTCATTTAGCTGCTCAGGTGCCTATTCACACAACATGCACTTAAAAATATTAGACTCCTTATAAGATCCTGCACTTAACTAAAATTTCCCACAAGCCAAGATTTTATCAGTTAAGTCTAACCTGATACAAGAGCTAAAATATTTGTTGTTGCATTGGTTTTACTACAGAGTTCGACTGCTCTGCAGCAAACCTGTAAACTCAACAATGTTAACAGCCATACTGTTGAGAAAAATATTGCAAAAACCCATAAAGCCATTTCATCAAAGAAAAATATTCCAAAGGAGTTACTGCAGAATCACAAAATCCAGGCATACCACCACAGAATTATAGTGAGGGTAGAACTAAAGGTGAAAGCTGTTATTAAAAGTGGCACTGTCAAGTATGTAAAAAACCCACTAGTATTTTATGAAAATGATCCCATTACATTTGTCTTTTATTTGTATTTTTTCTTCTTTATATTTTTTTTCCCCTTTGTAAAGATTGACATTAACATGTCAAGATACATTTGTTGTGTGGAAACATGCCTAAATAGGAAGGCCAAGTCTGTCTACCTTGTCATTGTCACTCACAGTGCTGCAATGACTTCAAAATTTTCTGCTCTATTTGAGTGACTGTGAGCAAAGAAGCAAAAAATTAGGCCTGTGCAAAGCCATAGCTCTGCAGATATTAGCATGAGTCAGAAGTTTTGTTGTGACAGGTTATTTGACAGCAGGAAAAAAAGAATTTTTGAAATTCTGTCATTATTTAACAATTATTTAAAAGATTTTCAGGAGTCTAGGACAGTGCTGATGCAACTGGTACTTTTGCAAAAACATCACGTGAGAAATACAGCCAGGGAAGGGGATATTTTCATACCTTTTCTGGTTTTTCCTGAGTTTAACAAGAAAAAGAGTGAAAAACAAACAAAAAAGGCTGACTCCTTTGAAAAGTTTCTAGATTGTTTGTACAAATATCCCTTGCTTGCAGTATATTGGTTTTTTTGTACAGAGCCTAGAAAGGACACAAATAATCTTTTATTGGTACCTAATTCTCTGTCCCAATAGCTTTGTTCCCAGCACTGTTTCTGGTCTTGCACCTTAATTCCAAGCTAACCATTCCTTCTTCCCTTCCCGAGTCCATCCTACAGTCAGTGGGACTGCACTGGCTAACCCTTCCTCCTTGTGCAAGCTTCTGGCACCCAGCGCTCCCTGGGAGCTCCAGGCATCCACCTGTGCAGGGTGAGGTCTCGAGATGGTACCAAACAGTGGCTTCTTCACTCTGTTGTTTTTGCAAATGGTTTGGTTACAAAGGCATGTACATAGGAGGTCAGTTTATAAATACAGTCTGTCAAAAATACCTCATGAATGGCTGCTAAGAAATACCTTTTTCCACTAATGATTTACAGCAAAGATGTGTCCTCTAAAACATTTAAGTTGCCCTTAATTCAGGCGAAGATTACTGATTGTGACTGTTTCTTTCAGTAACAATTCTTGAGCTCCTATGACTGACTGAACACGGCTTGGTAATCCTAGAATAAGGACTATTTATTACTTAAAAATCCATGAAAATATTTATTACTGCATCCAGCCTAAAATTTATTCATAGATATTGCTTGTTCCTGCATAAAGACAATGAGAATGAACTCCATATTAAAAGCCAAGAGGCTGTTCTTAATTTCCTGATTTCACTTTTAACTTTCCTTTTTTTTCAGCTCAGACTTTTACAGTTATCTTCTTGGACTGAAATAAGAAAAATGGGAGAAAGCACATTAGAGAAAACTCACTTCAGACCATGACTAGTTTAGTGATAACACTCAGATAATATCTTTAAACCAGCCGAGCTGCTACTGCCTCCAGCCAGCCTTGAATATACTTGTTTTCAGATCCACATGCATACACCAGAACATCTGGTCTAGAACTTTGCTCAGTGCTGTCAAGCTCTAAGGAGCACAGGAAGGTACTAACACCACATCTGGAGCACATTATCCTCTTTGGATAGCAGTGTGTGGGTCACTGCTTGATAGCCAGGGCTCCAGACTGAGTGGATGAAGTGGCATTTATCAGGTGAGACCCTGTCTCCCCACTGAACCCAGTTCCAGTGCGCTGGGTGCAGCTCTATGCCCAAGGTATCAGGAAGCAAAGACGCCCACGTCATTTGCAATAGATCACCTTGGAAAACTGACAGAGTAAAAACTGACATGGTGAAAAACCTGTCAAGTGGGGAAAGAAATGCAAGGAAAGCAAGTGCTGACTCACTACGCATGACAGGTAGTGAACACTTTTTATCTATTCATCACCATTTTTTAGGTGAACAACTAACTTTTGGAGCAGGAAGATTAGAGAGCTCGTATTTATCAGTATAATTAGTCTCTATACACTTACAAAGTCTCACTGATTTCTCAGTAGATCTTCTGAAAAGTATTCACTTATTCTGAAAAGGCAAACCTGATCCACAGGACCACTGACATACCATCTGACTTGGTTTTCAAATATGTATTTAAAGATGCCTGATAAAATTAATCATAGTTACTCAGACTCTAGTCCTGTTGACTTTAGTGGAAGACAAGTAAGATTTCATAATTTTAATGGACAATGATATTCCATTTCAGTAGTCCTGAAATGGAATATCATTGTCCATTAAAATTATGAAATCTTACCTTCAACGCACCTGTGTGGTGCGTTGAAGCAGTACAACATGTTCAGAACATTACCCAAATCTCATTGTTCCACAGAAATGCACTTTCTTTCCCTTTGACTTTGAAGAAAGTTTGTTTTCCTTCCATGTGCTTAGTATTGGTGTGAAGTATGAGGGGAACCCAGAAATCCCACCAAGATAAACCCAGTCCCTTCCCTCCTCAAACCACAAAGAAACTTCTATTAAGGCTTTACCTGTAAGGCTGAATGAAAGGTGCTTAAAGATTGTTTCTCTGGCCCTTCTGTATAGCTGGATAGAAATACTCTGGGATCTGACCCCATCCTCCTGACTTGGATATTCCTGTCCTCGCTGAGTTCTGCACTGCAGTGCACAAAGAGCCCTGCAAATACCTTTGTGATGTGTTACCCAGACAAAGGAGCTTTCTCCAACCTAGAAATGTGGCACTGCAGTACCAAAGCAGTTACACTCTTCAAGTTCCTCCAATACCAATAAATTCAAGGGGCTTGAGGTTGAACAAAAAGGGAATGAACACTTTAGTAACTACTAAGAGAGGCCACAAATGATCCTTGTGTTCCTATATCTTTCCTGTTAACAATCCTTTGAAAATCCTGTGACAGCTCAAATAAAGCACCTGTCAGCAGCACTGTTTCCTTTTTGCAAAGCTGATGTTTCAGAAAAGGACATCTAGAACTGTTCTCTTTCCCAGTACTCTTAAGGCTCTCTTCATAATTTTCTATTTCTATTCGAACTGCTGGATCTTTCAAAAAATAGCAGCCAACTAGTATGACAAGCAGTATAGCACCTGATTCCTCAACAGCATATGAAAAGTGCTACGCCACCTGCCTCAATGAATATATGTCTCTCCTTCTCCCCTGCCTCTCATTTTTGTCAGGCCATAATTAGATTTTGATTTGTGAGGTTTCTCTCTTTCCCACTCTTAAGACATCTGACCCTACTCCTAGATTGTCTTAATTGCACAGTGACAAAAAATTAAACATTAGAAGTGATTTCTTTTTAAAACCCTTGCCTGTGTTAGGTTTGATAACACTTTAAAAATGTGCTTTAGGGCACACACTAACACTCTTTGCAATGATTTTACAGAAATATTTCAGATTTTAAATACTTGATCTCTTGTTAGAGTTTAGCCAAAACATCCCTCATGATTTTCAGACTGAAATAACATCACAATGATGAACATAATTTCCAGCTATTCCACCTTTACACACACTTTACATCGAAGGCACTTTCCAAGCTGAGCATGAAGCTCCTTCTGTATTGTACCTGAAATATGTAAAGATAAGTTAACCACAACACTGCAGGTTTGTGTAAGGCCTGCTGCATAGCTAAAGCTCAAAACCAACAAATCACAACAGGGTCAGCTCTGGAAGGGAGCACGTCATGATCCTTTTCCAGCTTGCTTGTTCCATCCCTGTGTTGAGTCATCTGGTGCATATGACTGACCTCAGTCACTGCTGTGACCTTTAAGAGCTGCAAGCTGTGACAAGTCCTGTAACAATGGGATGGACCTAGCTCAGCTCAGGCTCACTTAGTGCAGTTCTACACGAGGACCTCTTGCACTGGTATCCATAATGGTGATGCTGTAGCCGTGATATTTTATGAAAAATCCTTTGCTAGGATTTTTCTCTCCTGGGAAGCTGAGGAGCCTCAGGAAAGAAATGTAAACAATTAACTATCTGATGGCTGTGGAATGCAACATTGGTGCATGCTGGTTGTTTCTAATTAATGGTCAATCACAGTCAGCTGGCTTGGACTCTCTGAGAGCCACGAGCCTTTGTTATTCATTCCATTCCTGTTCTTTCTAGCCTTCTGATGAATCCTTTTCTCTCTATTCTTTTAGTATAGTTTTAATATAGCATTTTATGTAATATATATCATAATATAATCAATCAGCCTTCTGAAACATGGAGTCAAGATTCGCGTCTCCTCACACAAAGCATCAACCATAGTGATGCAGATGTTGGAAAGAAATTAAACTGACAGATGGCACTGAGGAGTGTCTCTTTTTGAAGATGGGTTACTTATGAATAATACGTTTCACTAAAGCAAAAAAATATATGTATCAACTCAAGTAAACATACAGCAGACATAGAATCCCATAGCCTAGAAAATTATGTTTCAGAGGTATAGTTTTTTTGGATCCAGAATTGCTGTGTCCGTATTAACAAACCTAGCCACCAATCAACAATAGAACAGCTCTCTCCCTTCCTGTTTTGTAGCCCAAATATTTAAGACCACTTATAATACCAAGTCACAGCTTCTCAAAGTTATCTCTCTCTGGGGATTTTATCCAGGCAAAAATATGTGCCTGTGAAATACAATTTTTAAGATACCAACATTAAAAAAAGGGAAGAAAAAGAAAGAACATGTAATATATTGCTTCAAAATCACTCACAGAAATTACCCAGTTAACATAATGTGTATTTTCAATATACTTTTCTTGTTTACGGGATTATATTTGGTGACCATGTACTTAAAAACTACACATGTACCTACATCATAATATTAACCTCTTACTTTGCCAATATCCAAAAAATCAGTTACATTTAGAACTTGCTTTTGTCACCAAGAAGTAAACTTTTATTTTGCAGACCTGTTGATCATAGCAACACCAGTTTCATGCTTATTTTTGAAAAACTGAACACTGATTTTAAAAAGAAATGCAACAATTAAAAAGTCTTACCTTTGTGCATCCTTCTCGACTCTGACTCTTTGGTCATGGTTGCCAGGCAGTGAGGAAGTACGCTGCCACAGCTGTTGCTCTGTCCTAATGGTAAATGTCCCTGCAGGAAATTTTGTAAATATGTGCTTAAAACTGTATTTCAAGACTTTTTTTTATCAGCAATGGCAAAATAATGTGCTTTGTCATGGATATTAGTTTCACGTCATATCAATCAGCCAGCTGTGTACAGTGTCTATTAGGCCAAAATGTTTTCAAAGCAGTACCTTCACCTTCCTGCTGTTTGGTGATTGACCACATCACAAATAAAGAGTATTTCCACTTTATATATAAACTTTATCTTTACCATTTAGAGGCCTTCAGTAGGAAAGAAAACAACAAGTTGTGTCTCTAGAATCAATTTAAACCAGCCCAAAAATACAATCCTTGATACAGAAATTGTGTATTTGCGATTAATATTCTACAGCACAGCGTTTCCAGAGGTCAGAAGAATGGCTGAAGTACAGAAGGTTCCACATACATTCCCGTTTGTTAATAACCCTCAAGTCATTTCATAGTCAACTTCATGTGTGAATTTGGGGGGTTACATAATGCTTACGGTGCTACCCAGCCTTCCCTGCAACCCAGTGCAGGATTTCCTGCAGAGGCCAGAAGGCTGTAAATAGCAGCAGGCACGTACTTTGTTTGCAATGTTGCGTCCCAGCGTGGCACTGTTGAAGTGGGGAGACACAGACAGGGTTGTTTTCTTGCGGGGCAGGGTATCGCTGAGGTACGTGCCCTCCCTGTGCTGCTTCTTGCGCTCCTCCAGGCTTCTGAAATGCTTCACAGGGAATTTGTTACAGTTTTGACACAATGAATTGATGCACTTGCTCAGTTATACTCTATATGGAAAATACCAATAGTCTGGAAAAAACAAAATCTAACATACAGAGCACCTCCTGGCTTCACAGTGCTTTCCATCACATTAAAACCATACTGAATTAAAAATGCATTAAATTCATGCGCACATTTTATTATAATATCCCTGTACCTTTTCTTTTGTGTTAAATATTTAAGTCTAGCATAGAAGTAGAACCCAGTTATAAAGGAAAACTTTTCCTTGGAAGTTATTTTAATGAATTGGTGGCTTAAAACCAATACAGCTTTTGAAAGGCATTGTTCATATGTATATGAAAAATTAATTTAGGATTTCACAAATACATTAACTGCAAGTCCTCTGAAAGTTACAATGGGTCCTGAATATTAGTATTTGCCTCTGCATTTTAAGGTGAATTTTTGTTCAGAAACATTCTATAATACGTCATGTTGATTTTTAAATGAGCAGTGCCTTTAAGTACAGCACCCTGCAAGCAGAATCAACTTACAGTGTATCACACTAAAGTCCTCATGTATAAATCAACTTTGTGGCCATCATATCAAAAGCAAACAAAACAAAATAATCCCAATTTATCAGCTTTGAATCTGTTACCTGTTGTTGTCTGCGGTGTTTCTTAGCTGGCAGAGGTGGAGGTGTATCAGATAAAGGAATAGGATCTACATGAGTAGCCATGACCTCAGGCCAATGGACTGATGGAAGTTGAGCAATAGAGCGAGGAGAAAGAGAGTGAGGAAACACAAATCCAGAACAGAGAGGTGATCTTAGCTTTATAGAAAAAAGAGAAATTACACACAGAGTTTTCTTTTTGGAATTCCTCAAAAGATACGGCACATAAAAGCTGCAGTTTTAGCACTGTTTGTTGGAGTGTTTAGCAGGAAAGGAGGTGTACTCTATTGCAACTCTCAAGGCATATTGAGCTACCAGAAGCAGCACACAAATGACAAATTCTAAACCAGTTTCTGAGTTATTGCACTGCAAAAGTATGTCGATTTACAATTATAAGGTTATTCCATTCCTTTAAAAGGGGATTTATTCAAAATTTCACAAAGAATGAGGAAGAGAAAGTAAGCTAGAAAACAGACTGGACAGACTCCATGGAATAGCTAAGATGGGTAGAAGCTATTAATATCCCACAACTATTCAAGATATACTTCTACCACCTTACAGGGGGAGAAGAAAAAGAAGCTACAAAACAAAATGAACACTTGAACACCACTAATCAAGTTGTCATAAGCTTGTCCACAGACGGTTTCTCAAAGGTGCATTACATTATAGTGTTGGGCAGGCAAAGCTTGTCACTTCGTGCTGCTTGGGTCATAAGAATTCACATTTTTTGGCCTTCAGAGTCCCATCTACTTCATCAAAGACACTTCAAAGTTGGAGCAGTCCTTCAACTTTACTATTAACCTGTCATCTGACTTGGTAACTGGCAGAGGCAGTTTGCTTTAGGGTCAGTTTGTTACATGTTGAATTACCAAAAAAACAAAAAAAAATAAAGAAAATAAAAAAGACAGCCATGAAAGAACAATGCAAACAAAGGGAAATGTCTCTCAAACAAACCTCTTTATTTTGTGGCTGGCTCGTCAGCACAGCCGTGGAAGGCTCAGTGGCAACTGCTTCAACATCTGAGGGGGTCTGAGTGGAAGGGGATATACTCGTGGAATTGCCATACAGCTCACTAATTTCACTTACACTGATATAGCCCTAAAAGGAGGAATTCAGAAGTTAAAAGGAGCAAAAGCCAAAAAAGACATGCAAGAGTATTAATGTATCCAGTACAATGAAAGTTAGTTTAGAGTGATTCAGCCAAATATTTGTTATAAATGAAATACTTAATAATAAATAAAATAAAATAAAATTAGCATCAAGATTTTCAAATGTTAAATACTTGGATTCTGAAAATTGTTCTTAATTTAATTCCAGAAACGTTTGTGTAATCAAAATGCAAATGTACATTAAGCGTCCAAAAGATTTTACTAAAATGCAAATACCCTTTGGAAATTATGTAGCTCTTTCTCAGGAAAGCAGACTGGGTGAAATGGAAGAATAAATCTTATTCTGAGATCTTTTTTTTTTTTTTTTTGGTCCCTGATTAAATAACCTGATTTGTTTCTTGCCTAAATATGAGGCTAATTTGAGTAAAGCAAATTACTAACAGAACTGGAAAGAACTTCTATAAGGACAAGCTGCTCTCATAAATTACACTAACATATCTTCCATTTGCATCGCCTGGAAGACACTTCCAAGTTTTATTTGTTACCAGAAGAACCAGGTAAGATGCTGCTAGTATTAGCCTGCAGCCATTACAATTTGCTTTTTTTTTTTTTTTTAAAATTAAGAAGTCATACAGAAAGTGATGGACTGAGGGATGGCAGGAACATCAGTGTGCTGCTGCCTGCTGAGATTTATGCAAGCAGATTTGAGGGCAAAACGTGATTATTTCATGTATTTCAGTGTTAACTGCACAAATGTTTTTAAAAAGTAAAATATGGATTCTAATCCATTGTGCATAGGATACCAGGCTGTAAAAAGTGAAAAGTCCCAATTTCTTATCCATAGAAAACAAGGCTATACAAAAGTAAGAGTAAATCACTGTTGAAGCAATGCCATAAAGAAGAGCTAGAAATATGATTATTTTAAAATCAAGATGTAAAGCTGCTTTCACACTGACAGTGTGTGGCAAGGGCTGTGTTTCTATTACTGCACCAACATATGCTTCAGCAACTCTGTAAGAGAAGCCACAGACTGCTATACTATTTCTTCTTTTTAGAAATGCCTAAATTTACCAATGATCATAGAAGACAACTTGAAAAGAAACACTAACATTACAATCTATTAGCATAATTTTCAATGTATGATATCAGTTGGTTCAAGCATAGAAGACAATCCTGTAAAATTATGTATCATACAGTGAACAAAGCACTCTACAAATAGGAGGCAAATCTTAATTCTCATATTATTTGATGAGCTATTAATTGAGGAAACTGGCTAAGATACTAAAGTTTATCTCTCAAAGCATATGACTACAGTGCAGTAAAACAGAATCCAGAATGAATTAACATGAAACTTGCTTAACTGTCTTGTAGTGGCAGTTTATCAGTAACCAAAACTCAGCAATTCTGCAATGCAATATTATGTTAATCTTAAAGACATAAACACTTTCACCTTTATATGAAGAATATTCAGTTCTGACTCACAATGCCAGTGAGGATTTAGAAGGAGAATAAAAAACTAAGGAACAAATGACTGTGCTGTGCACTAGCTCAGACCCCTGTTACATTTAATTAAATAAATGGTTTCAAGTCAGATTAGTCATCCAAGTTAATTTTTTCAGCACTGAACTTTTAAACAGCATTGATTTTCCTTGCTTATTTAAGTACTGGGATAAGCATCCAGCTTCTTTACGTGAGGCAGTGTTACTCTCTCTCTTGCTGTGCAGGCTGTGAGTCAGCTCACAATGGATGCAGAGGGTTACAAATGTGTGCTTTGATGAAGAGGACTGGCAAACATTAGACCACAGACTCGGCTGATGCATAGCAACCCTATGGTGAAATGAACTGCTGTGCCAGCAGTCTCTGTCAGCCTGTCTTTGGTGCCTGATTTTCAAAAGTACCAGGACAGTCAGAGAAGAACTAAACTGGACCAAGGCAAACATGACATCTGGCAAAGGTATTTCTTTTGTAGGATAGAGCCTATGGAAACACTGAGGATGAAACAATAACCTGTGCTGTTCCTTCTCTTATTTGCCCTGGAGTAAGTCCTGACTGCACTGCGGTGATCACACTGACGCCACTGAATAATCCATTTCATTAAAAAGAGTGTAGCCTCACATAATGCAGTTGCATTTTGAAGTACGTGAATAAACAAGCCATGAAGTGTATGTGAAAAAAACCAACCAGATAGCACCCTCTCTCTAGGGAGAGAATGGGCAGATCCATCTCAAAAGGAGAAAAATGAAGCTTAGACTTGCCAGATGTCCTGGTGGGAGGTCAGATGTCCAGATAAGAACACAACCTAGGACACTAAAAGTCTAAGCAAGCAAGGGTGGGTGCTCAATCCCACAGACAAGTGTGAAACTGTACACTTGGAACTCAGAGATCAGATAAGTAAGACACCAGTTCCCAGGTGCTGAAAGGTTGTGGTTGCTTTAGACTTCGAGAGCCCAACTTGCCAGAGTAGCACCTACATCATTATATGTGGCAGACCTTGGTCAGCCCTGCAATACAAGCACATCCAGCAAGTTCAGTCAAAACTCTTAAGCAGAAGTTAATGAAGCAGCCATAGATGCCTGTCAGTGTATTTTAAATGTTAAATTTTCTGCTTATTCTAACTGTTAAAAAAGTGAAATAAATAGTTCAATATGTATCTTAGAAACCACAATAGCTTGAAGTCTTCAAATCAATGCTTTTTAAAAAGAACAAAATGTACACTTGTCATGCTTTGGTAAAAAGCCTTAGAATGAGGGAGGGGAGGCAATAATAAAATCTACAGGGCAAAAATAAGACCAACTGTATTTTTACTTGAACAGTTATTCCCAGATCTCATTCTTCTTCAATGAGGTTTAATTGTCTACTTTGAGAAAATTAGACATACACGCACACTCCACACACATAAAACCAATAATTTCTCCACAGCAAGAGATTAAAGTGATACCAGTTACATTTGGAAGAATGTTAAGAGAAGCTCATTTTTGCTCATTAATGAATCTAGCCTTCTGTGAATAAGTTAAAAAAATTGTATGAAATTACTTTGTAAAGATTTGATGACTAGGACTTCACTCAATACTACATACAGAAGTGCTTTTGTATGAAGCATTATTAAAAGTTAGTTATGGTAACGTCAAAAGCAGAGAAACTCTTTACCTCTTTCAGACTATTGAGACTGACAGGAAATCCCTTTCCTCCAGAAAGTGTGGAATATTTCTTTTCCAGATTACAGAGATTTTCTTTTTCCTGTTAAAACCAGACATTTTATATTAAATACCAACAGTCACGTAATGAAAATAAATGTTAGCCATTTCCTTAACTATGTGAAGAAACACTATGGGATACAATACTGAAACTACACAGCAGAGCTTCAGCTTCATCCTTTTAGAACAGAAGTGAACAAAATTGGATGTACAGAACAAAAAACAAATGAAATGCTTTATTTAACAACCATAGCCAAACCAAGTAAGTGCTCCTTCAGCGTTTTGAAAATGATGGTTCTCCTTGGTGAGCTAAACATGGTTTCTCTCATGATTAAAAGCAGAACATAAAATGGACATGAAGGGTTCATGCCAGCTTCTTATTAACCAGATGTTAGCTGATGGGAAGTAGCTCATCTCATGGCCTCGCAGGAGCTGTTACAAGCCAAAAATCTGAGCACTCTGTACAGAGTCCCACTAGCCACACGAGGAACACAGGCTTCCAGCTTTAGTACATGGGTGGGTGCCTCTGCTTGAATCCTTGGGAAAGAGGGCACCTCTAAAACGCTCTTGATTATCAAATGCCAGTAGTGTTTTCTCTTAAGAATATCTGCTGACTGAATGCAAAAGATTTCCTTTTTTTCTGAAAGTGAATGTCTGTCACATTATTACCAACTTGCTATCTTCTGCACAACTGATACTCTTCTTCTGCTCTACATTTTTTTATTCTATGAAATGCTCTTTTATTGCTAAAAATGTTTGAAAGACAAAAAATACTTACCCTTTGCAGCATCATTATTAAGTTGTTTTTCTCTTTTACAAAATGATCTTGTTCTCTTTGTGCTTGTTGGACAATATGATTGGCTTGTTTTTTGAGAGCAGAAATCTTTTCCTAATATAAGAAAACAACAATTTATGTGATTTATTTTCAAATCTCAAGACAACCTGCAGCAAAGATCCTGTTCATGAAAGTTCACTTATTCATATGCATGACTAAGCAGCAGGAAAATAAGTTTATACAAGACAGCTCATTCCTCTGAAGGAAATAATTAAGTAAGAATTAGACAGTAAAGTGAAAACTTATTCAAGAGACAAAAGAATAATTGCACGTATTCTTTGATAATATAGTGACAAGCATCTATATACTGAACAGAACTGGCTTAGAGATCCAACCTCTGATTTCTCAAAAAAGTGGTATTAATGGATTAAGACCTTTCAAACAATTTTTTTAATTACTGTATTTTCTTAATTTGGTGTTCTACTATTATTTTAACAAAACCATTTAACAGCAAAATCAGTATCAAGCCTAAAATAACTGCAGTTTTGTCCTGAGAGTACAAATCTCCTTTCTTAAAGAGGAAAAAAAATCCAACTTTGGTACTTTTTTTTGAGCAAATTAAAGGGTTTGATTTTCACATGAAATATGCAAACAGGGCATGAAATGTTATTAATTTCTTTCTTGTTGGATAAGTGCATTATTTGATCTGTGTGGGATGTCACTGGGCCATTGTCTTTGCTCTGCTTCAAAAACTCTTTCAAGGATGAACGTTTTACATTATTTCCTGCAGATGGGCAGGTTGTACATCCATTTCCTTGCCCTTATGCTCAACAACAAAGAACAAATTAATTGAGTGTCGGTGCTGTTACCTTTCTACTGACAATGCTGCGCTGATATTCAGCTACTTCATGCAGGAGCTGTTTTGTCAGATTTTCCTTCTCTTCATCTAACCTGCTTTCATGTTCAAGCTGCTGAAATTCTAAATCTTCAAAGTGTTTGCTTTCTATGTCCAGAATATCAGCATCCTTAAGGAAAAAAAGAAAAAAGTAATATAAAAAAGCACAGTAATGCTTTTGCTGACACCACAGTAGAGGTACTTACAAACAAACACAAAAATTGACCTACATTTATATATTTCCTACAACATGTCTCACTAGGATCTCAATACTTTTAATGACCTTCTTGCACAATAAGAGAGTAAACAGGGCTAATTATTATTTTGATGTTGCTTTCTCCATCACCCCTACTGTGCCTCTTGCTAAGAAGCACCTGTACTGTGAGGGAGCTGTTTTGCAGGGCTCAGAGCAAGTGCAGCCTCCCAAGCTGGCTGGGCTCTGCTGTAGCCTGGCTGGGACACCACCAAAGCCTGAACCCACCTGGTGAGGTTGTCACATGCCAAACTCAGAGGACATCTGCTTTCCAACCAAAAAGGACGAAGTATTGCACCAGTACCCCGGAAAACTGCACATGGAAATAACTGCTGAAAATTGCTCGCTGTGCAATTAAGGACTCTAGTCATCCACCCTAGCCAATAGGTACAGACAGTAATTCAGAAAAAGTATCAGCCCATTTTTTATGCATTCCCCTGAACTGATACCATGTTTTGTCAGAAAAAGAAGAAGTCAAATGCTGCAGAAATGAACCAAGAAAAAGAACACATCTGCCTTCCGCTTAGGGATGATGAGATAAAACTCATGGCGCTTTTCAGCACAAGAAAGGAATGCTAATCTTCCCTCCTGCAACATCTGTGCATTTATAATATGAATTCCTGTTTACATGTTTCAGAGTGCTGAAGAAAATGGTGTATTCAATAATTGCAGCATTAGTAAATGTTAAAGCTCTTTAAAACAAGCACATGACTTGCTACACAAGAAAACCTACATCCTGGAAGAATGCAAACTTGTTCCTTTTCTTATTTCAACCTAAGGCAAAGGTTAGTGGCCCAGATAAGCTACTACTAAGATAGGTCTCTACAAAAGGAATTCAAAAGCAGGTTCCAGTGTACCAGAGAAAGACACAGGATGCAGAAACTGAAGAATCCAAGTTCCTACATGGAATACAAACATCTTCCCCTAACTCTCTAAAGATGTGCTCTTCACTTGCAGGAGATAGTGAAGAGATCAAAAGCAAAGATGCAGGCTAAAATTTACAGGAAAGCAGTTACCTACAATACAGAACTAGCCAGACATCTTCAGCATCCCTAAAAAAACCAAAAGGGCTTTGCCTGGGCCATGAAAGTCAGTGAATGCAGCCTATTGTACACAACAGTAATTGCTACTGAGGCAGTAGAACAGACTTCCGAGAAGGCAACTGATGATGAAAAAGCCAACTGGGGGCATTTAAAATACACTTCCTGCCCAACAGGGAGGGTATATATGTGTTTCAGGCACAGGAAAGAAAGAATTTGTCATCTGCCCACTCCAACCCAAACTCCAGACCCACCCTGCAGCCAGCTGCTACAATGAAATTGGCAGCTCACTCCCCTGGGCAAAAATTACTGAAGCCCCAGGAAACTACTGGGAATTTGTCTCCTTCATGCCCTCCTCATTGTCAGTAAAGTAGCACAACAGAACATGTTGCAGACTCAGGTATTTCACAGGATGGTTTGGGTTGGAAGGGACCTTAAGGATGACCTCATTCCAAATCCCTGCCACGGGCAGGGTACCTTACATTAGACCAAGTTGCTCAAAGTTCCATCCAACCTGGCTTTTAACACTTTCATGGATGAGGAATCTACAAGTTTTCTGGGCCACCTGTTTTAGAGCCTTACCAACATCCGAGTAAAAAATTTCTGCCTAACATCTGATATGAGCCTCCCCTCTTTCAATTTAAAGTAATTGGGTTATCACTACCTGCTCTTTTAAAATGTGCCTCTCCAATTTTGCAGAAGACCCCTCTAGATACTGGAAGGAGCTGTAAGGGCTCCCTGGAGCCTTCTCTTTTCCAGGCTGAACGCAGCTCTGTCAGCCATTCTTCACAAGAGCAGTGCTCCAGCCCTCTGGTCATCTTTCTGGCCTCCTCTGAACTCACACAGGTCCATGTCCTTCTGTTGTTGGGAATCCCAGTTATTTTTGGGGAAGATATTTTCTCTATTTTGGGTACAATACTTAAAATCATTTCATGACTGCTCTCACCTTTTGAGATCACTTTGAGAGCTACCAGGCACTAGTTCAGTGATAATTTCTACTGCATGGACCACAGCAGCCACAGCAAACTCCCATTACAACTGGCCTGGAACAATGTGCAATAGAACTGGACACTTAACCATACCCCCACATTTCAAGTTTTGTCCCACTTTCAAATCCAAATTAATTGTTAAGACAACTTGCAAGGAACAAAAATAATTCAAAAAATACAAATTTAAAAAATTAACCAAACAGATTTTTAGAAGAATCTTGGTGGTCAATAGTGAAAAGAGATTTACTACCATCCCACAGCAACAAGACTGCAGCATCTCATGAATTAATACATTCAAGCATGTGACTGCAGAGGAAAAGCTTCCTTTCCTTTTAATATGTATGAGACATTACATAATACTCCCCCCTTTTTTTTTAAGGTAACACACAAAAGTTTTAAGTGTCTCAAAACAAGCAAACTTTCTGTAGCAACTGAGAATTTAACATTGTTGTTTCCAAAGCTGGGCTATTTATTTTTGCTCTTTGAAAACACAAAATAGATTTCCACAAATCAAACAACATCTAAAGAGTATTTCCTATAAAGCAAACGAGCCTTTTTTTATTCCTGACACAAATACCCAAGACAGAAAAAAAGATTTAAATTTTAGATGGCCTCTTGGGCTTCCCATACTGATGCTTTTAAAATTATTTCCCCCATCAACTAAAGCTAACTATATGTGCTGTATAATGTACTGAAGGTTAATGAATACTAAGATTTTTTCACAGAAACTAAGGGTCCTTTCACTGACAATATTCTAATTTTTTTGCTTACAAACAATACAAACTAAAATCGAGTTGCAATCAGACTTTATGAAAAGATTATTTATACCAGTGTGACACTGTTGAAAATATAGAACAAAATAAAGC
Source organism: Onychostruthus taczanowskii (assembly GCF_017590055.1). NCBI lineage: Eukaryota > Metazoa > Chordata > Aves > Passeriformes > Passeridae > Onychostruthus > Onychostruthus taczanowskii. The sequence continues at coordinate 7,388,229 of NW_024500794.1, forward strand.
TATTTTAGAAAGTGGTAAAATCTTCAAAATTAATTTTCCAAACTACAGTTCAGGCTAACAGCTAAGTTATATATTGAAAAAAAGAAGTAATCCATAGCTTCACTGAGAGGGTAATTTACAGACCAATTCCTGTCTTTGCTCACACAGGTAAAGAATTATGTTCTACCATCCATCTAAACATCACAACAGCTCCCACATCACCCAGCAGGCCTAAAGGGCTAATTACAGGCAAGTGATGGACAGCTTTAGAAATATTCAACACCAAATGATTTCTAATCCACACATTTGCAGGTTACTTGTTTGCAATCATGAACATAATCTCTTACAAGCATTCCACAAAAAAAACCCCAAGCCATAACTCCCATGACTATTACGAGTCTAAGTTGCAAATATGTTCACACACTGGATACTTGAAAGAGAAAATGTTACACTTAGCTACAAGAAAAAAAAAAAAAAAAAAGGAAATTAAAAATTAACAAAATAAAAAAAATTAGTGCAATCTTGAAACTTGCTACTGACCCTCTTCAGCTGCTGCTGTAACTGTTCCCTCATGGACTCAGGGCAATTATCAAGCTGCGTCTTCTGCTCCGAGTAAAGCTCCTGAAGCCTCTCTAGTTTTTCCCTCTCAGCATCAAGTTTTAATTTTTCCTGAAGCATGAACCAGAAAAATAAAGACAATTACCTTCAAACCCAAGCAGTTGTTAGTGATTATGACAGTGTGTGGCAAAACCTTACTAAACAGTTGAAGCACGCAGGTCAGAGACAGAAAACTCGTTAGTTGAAACGCAGTGGTGGGATGCAAAAGAAACAAAACAAAACAAAACATTCATCATTTTAGTGGGGTGATTAATTCTCTCCCTCATCACTGTGCTTTGGACCTGTGCCTGGACAATGCTGTTAAAGACCCACACCCAAACACTTCTCTCACCTAATGTAAAAAAATAAATAAATAATGGAACTGTAGCCATGTCAGTGAGGTAACTGATGAAGCTGAGAGAGAAAAAGTAGCTTTTAGGAAGCAAAGTAGATGGAAAATTACTGCAGTTTTGCAGTGAGAGAGAAATGGACCTTCCTAGGAGAATCAATTTCATGCCTGCGTGGCTCTGCACAGATAAGTACATTTAGGAAGCAGTGAAAAGCCAGAATGAGACAGAGCATTATAAAGAAATAACTCTTGACCAGGAAATCCTGTTGCAGCAGAAACACCAAGTGATCCAGCAAATTTGCTTCAGGATATAGGAACTGCAACATGTCCATGGGGATCACAGGGGACAGCTTTCCTGACCTCCTTCAACTAGTTCAGCTTTCCTTTTGCTCCACTCAAGCAGCAGTACTCAGAACACTGCTTCTCACCCTCCCAAGCCTTTGGCCTTTTAATCTTTGTAATCAAATACTACATGATTTACTCTGCAATACTATTCCAAAGACTGGCTGCACATCACTTAAAGCTTGGCTGTACTGTTATTTATCTATAGACCGAAGTTTGGGAACCAATAAATCAGAGCACAGACCATTTTTTCAATGTCTTTCACTAGCCGACATGGCAAATGCATTTTCTCCAATTCAGCAATTAATAACTGGAAAAAACAATTTATGCCTGATATGCCAGGCATAAATAATCAAGTAGGTCCCTGAAGCCAGGCTCTCTGCTATCTTCTAGCATTACACCTGTAGAGCTCTCTTCTCCTACTTGTTGTTCTGTGGTAATGCATTTCCTTCCGGATGGTCTCTAGCTCTCCTTAATACTCAAGAATTAGCAGTATTCTGATACTCCAAAAACAGTTGAGTTCTGTCACAGCATCTACTCATTTCCATTTTTTGCAGTCCCAACTACTATTTAATTTTGAAATCAAATGTGTGGTACACAGGCACTGTATGATCGGACATTGGATCACCCTTTGCCATAAAGAAGGAATGTCTTTCACTACACAGTACTTGCCATTTCAAACTGTGGGAGAACTTAATCTTTGCTATGCCTGACATGTTTCTCAAACCGTAATGCATGGCAGAGGCATAGTAATAAACATGTGCTAGCTGCCTGCTTTCTTTATGGTTTTATCTCTGAGTGGGACCAGGAGCTGGGATTCAGTTTTCCCAGTATTTAAAAACAACAGGAAGAATTTTTATTGAAGTTCAACATCAACCAGAGTCCCAGCTCCATTATGTTCATTTACACGTGCAGCTCCTCAGTTCATACAATCAGATGAACATTATGCTGAACACAAATACATTTTATTAAACTTGTGAAAATGAGCAACTGAGCCAGCATATTCTATGACCTGAACTTCCTGTACTGTGCTGTTGTAAGACTAGCCTGTCTTACAACAGCAGCAGCAGGCATCAGAAATAGAGAGACTGTAGCACAAGGGAGCTGCACAGTGAGGGAGAAGCATGCAACTCCTGCGATGTCACCTCCAGACCACTGTTCCCAAGAAGCCCAATTTGCTGAATCCCAAATTGCTTACTTCCAATACAGAAAGAAAGCTATGAATAAACTGGTAGCTCCCCTCCTCACAAACTCTGTTGTCCATTTAACATTCAGCTCACAGTCTACCACCTTGTTTCACACTTGCCTTTTCTGTCCACCTAGCCATTCAAAGCAGCATGGACTTCTCTCACCTTAGCTGCAGTGCCTCTGAAGCTATAAATAGCTCTCTAAATGTCTACGCACTGCTATTAGCATGCTCATTCATCAACAAGCAAGTCGAACCTTGAGTGTGAGGAGACATCACCAACAAGGATAAAACTCCCTGAGAATCCTGCCAGAGATACTGTTACATGCCTCAAGAAATTAGAAATGTGTTCCTTTGAGATTGAAAGCGATACTCATCTGGTCTATTTATAGCATAGGAAGTGCTAATATCCCGCCAAATTGGCTCCCTTCAAAATGTGCAGTCTTAACAGGAAATATCGCTTTCAGCAATGAGAGACAGTACATGTTTTGCAGCTGTGGAGTTAAGTTCACTGATGTCTCAGGCTGTGCACTGGTGAAGTCCATTTAATTCAAAAAAAGTATTTGAATGAGAAATTTTTCATACAGTGTTTTCTATAAATGAATCAAGACAAGTTCTTCTAGAAGGGGAAAGATTTGTGACCTTGCAAGCCTGTGCAAGATGCAGCTGTGGCAGGCCTGTGGATGACTCCATATCTGTTTGCTCCAGAGCAACAGGCGGCAACGGCTGAGAACAGAACCCATGCTCCCGCTGCTCATCCTCATTTAACTGCAGGAGCTGGGATGTGGTTAATACGTCTCTGCAGAAAGCCAGAGGCACATCAGCTGCAGTCTGGCTGAATTTTTAACGTCCTATTTCCAGAGAAAACTAGTGCAACATCTGGTCTTAGCCTACTGCCCAACTTGGCCTATGGTCTGCCTCTACGTGAATGTTATGAACAAATGTGGGGGTCAGCCCGAATACAAAGCAGGACTGACTTGGGGTTTGATCATGCTTGGGGCAATGCTTGGATCAGTTTTGGAGGACTTCTGGGAATTGTGGAGGACAGCAGTAAAAATAATTGACATGTGACACTGTCCCCAAAGGCAGAGACGGGATGTCAGCAGAGAATACACAGTATGAATACCAACCCTAAGATACCAACATGAGTCAGAAAAGGAAACCAACCTTTAGATCTGGTAAAATTGATTTGAGGGCAAAGAAAGAGAAAAAAAAAAAAAAGACTGTATATACACAACACATCTCATAGATGATCATGACAGAGAGGAGAGAAAAGGATGGTGTTAAAGGCAAATCATAGCCCCTACAGGAATGGAAACAGGAAGAAGGAGAAACAAAATTGCTTCAGTGCTGTCTCCAGTCAGTGGTTGAAATGCCCTATGCCTGATCAATACTGCCACTTTAAGCCTTAGTGGTTTTCCACACCCTTTCTGCAGAGAGCTGCTGCTTTTCAATTTGTCTTTCATCCCAGTCTTCTATTGCATGCAGGCTGGCTGGCTAAAATTGTAGACCAACATGTGGCTGCATGGACATATGCTCTGTGAACCAACATTTCTTCATAAACTCATCGAAACTCTGAAGAAATTAAGAGTAAATTGGATGGAATAGAGAAAACTTCTTGAAAATCCAGCTAAAAACTGGACAAAAACTCCCTAAACAAGTAAGAACACTATCATTTTTTTCAGCTCACTGTGAAATGCATTGTATGGCTAGGTGATTTGGGCTTACTCACCAATGTTCCAAATCTCCCTGTCCTCCAAAACAACATAAAAACCCACAAGACCCCCCCAAACAAATAAAAAAACCCTCTCCAAATGCCAAGGTATGTGTTAGTTTCAGAGAGAAATTGTAAATAAGCCTTCAAGGCAAATGAAAGAAAAATCCCAACAAGTTGAATGATTCACTTCTAATACTTTTCATGACCTAGTCTGAAATACTCCAGGATCTTCCTCAGTCCAACTGACTTATAAATCATCATGTTTTAAGGTGGCAACATCTCATAAACCACATTAGACTTCAGACATGCACAGTCAGTCCTTCTCTGTATGGAATCAGCTAGTCTCACAAGTCTCACAGGTTTCTGAGAAATGTAATTGCATATAACTGACCAGAAAACCCCACTGAAATAAAACAGTCTCCTGTGGAAACTGTACATGCTCCTTTTCTGTATTTTCTAACTACTCTTTCTTGCATTCTTTTATCTCTTTAAGGACAGATGCATGAAACTTGTCACAATTTTATTCTTTGTCACTAAATCCCAGTCAGTTCCATGACAAAAGCTATTAAGAAAATAACAGGCATATGAAAAGGAACATAGTAAGACAGAAGAAGGTTGTTCATAGTAGTTTTTTTTTCCTGTGTAAGTGGTAACTAATTTATTACATAACAGTTTGTATTCAGTGATGGCATCTATACAACAGATCTCAATAGTTTTGTTTCAGATGCATCTATTAATCTACTAATAGGCATTTTAAATCAGAGTAAGCAATCCCTCTGCTTCAAGTAAATAAATCCCAATAGGTGCACACATTAACCTGCTCCTAAGACTACTCCAGTATTTTGGAATTTCTAAGCTCATTCTCTGACCATTACAATGTGTTGTCCCAGTGAACACATGGAGGGACAAAAGAAAGCCTGTGATTCTATAGCACTGTTCCTTCATGAGTATAAAAGAGGAAACAATCATCCAAACCACAAGAAAAAACCATTCAAGTTAGAAAATTCAAATTCTTATAGTCTTCAATATCTAGATGACAGTAAGAGGAATTCCCATTAGGGACATAACTCATTCTGATACTTCTGTCATGAATGTTTTAAAAGAAAGCTCGTGAATTCAGGTTTTTCTCCTTGAGTCTTTGTAATCCTCTTCGTGGTCATTAGTGTTCTCTCTACAGGATATCCTTATGTGGATATATCCAGCAGATACAAGTATTCCTCTAAACATCTAATCTTGTTCATTGTGTCTTAAGGAGACAGGTAATGTTATGGACATGGTAGCTCATCCTTTTAAAATACTTGCTTACATCTTGCTGAACTGGAATCTGACCAGTAAATATTTAAGAGGCTATGCTGTAAGACATAAATTTGTCACATTCTTCAGGATAAAATCCAGCAGTGGGAATTTTGCGTCCAGAAGAGGAAGGATTGAGGAGAGGGGCAACCAGTATATCTAACTTTGATTGCTGATGGCTCATCAGACAGCTGCTATTTCCTTTACTCTATTCTTGCAAGTCTTTGCAGTACAAATTCAGCAGAAGCTGAGCTTCAAATGTTTTAGCATGTCTGATATATTCTGTTAATGACTGAAAAAAATATTCACAATATCTACAAAATATCCACAAAATATCCAAAAATATCCACAAAGGCATGTGGACAAAATTAAATGTATTCCAAAAAAAGATGAGTTATCCCCTGCCAGCTGCTCCTGAAAAGGGACAGGAAACCCAGGCTGATAAAGGAGTTCCATAGTACATATTTCTCCATGACATAAGGCAAAGGTCCTCTAGAAGAAACGGAACAATCTCCCTCTCTTTTTTAAGACTCTCAACTTTTGCATAAATACTTGTTTTGAAGAGGTCTCCCAAAACTCCCATTTAGCTGTGATTACTTCCCACAGCACATCTGCTGAATTCACTACTAATTTTCAGTTTTTCTTGTTTATTCATGCTTACTGATCGAGTTTTTCTTTCCCTGGTTATGCTGTTACTTTCAGCCTCATGCTTTACTTGGAGACACAAGGTGTAGGGAATCATTAACCATCCTTCTCCACATATGCTGGGCTGCATGTTTTAAGATGGCACAGATTATTGAACCACTGTGTGAAAACAAAGTACATTGCAGTGCTGGATGACATCCATGCAAATACCATTTTCTCCAATTTCCTTATGGACAAATATCAATCCTGGTCTCACGAGCAAAGGTTCATCAGAGAGACGTCGCAAACACAAATGGCACCCTGGGACTGAGGTGCTGTTCCACAGGAAACAACCACATCATTATTGTAGGCTAACAGAATTGCCATGGTAACTACAGGGAGCTACGCCCTGGTGGCAGGGAAAAGGGAAAAACTCCACCTGCTTGCTCGTTTCGGCTACTGCCCAGCTCAGCTCCCTCTAGAGCAAGCTGCACTCAAGTAATTTTGTCAAGATCCATAAATAAGCTCTTTCCCAGAGAGCTTCAAGCTGTATCTGTCAAATTGTGTTACAAAGGACTTATCAGGGCTCTCTCTGCATAAATGGAACTTGTGATTAATAGCTTAATAACTGATATTCACATATGTAGGTCATCATCTTTTTCTGTAGAGAAGAATGGAAGAAGAAAGGAAGAAGAAAGGAAGCTGTTCTCAAGAAGGCCAGACAAGGAGGCAAAAGCTGGACTTTTCTCCATATCCTAGCATGGTTTCCAGCATAGCTGAAAGTACAGACCATGTAAACAGCTATGGAAGTAGCTACTCCACACAGGACAACTGAGTCCCGACAGCACTTGTAGCTCGTAGACAGGCCAGGTACCACACTAAAACTATGCCAAGTCCAGCAGGGTTGCTGAAAGTTTCTGTCATCTTTCTGAAATGGCAATCACCCATAGCTCTGATTTTCAAAACCCAAGTAAACCAATACAAGTTGCTTCCAATGTGTGTGGTGGCAGAATCACAAAGGCAAGGAAAATGCTTTCAACACCGCTGAGGGTGTGCACTACATCGTCTTCCCCACTGGTTCACTTGTCCTCTTCCCCCATTAGTCCTGCCTCATGATCTGAGAGGGTTGAGCACTGGACTCAGACGAGACCAGCATGCAGCTTAAAATATAGTGTACAAACCCACTCACAAAATACATCCCTGATTTACAAGCAAGGAACTGGGACACAGAGATATTGCACCACAGCAAAAAGCACACCGACAGCCCAAACCTGAACTTACTCCTGCCTTCTGACTTCCAGTATGTTTTCCAGTCAATTCTTTTGCCTTGCAAGGACTAAAAATTGTGGCTTTAATACTCTGAAAAAGTTGGCAAAACTTTGTGTCATCACCTAAATGAAATGTGCACAGGGCATTTAAAAAATAATTTAAAAACCCCCAAATAGTTAGGTAGAAGGTGGTGCAAGAGCTTCGACAAACAGTTCATTTCAAGTACATATCATGCCCAAAAATTAGATTGTAGTTTATTATCTCTCTTTTTAAGAATGTCACAGGATTTTCAAACAGGCATACAGTTAAGGATGAGACTAAAGCAGGCTGGAGTTTCCTGTCAAACAGGTGCCAAGTTCAGTGGCAAATTCCATGAGATGCTCAAGCTGCTCCAGAGACATGTGCCATCATATACAGCAGTAATGCCCCCACCATCGAATGAACTCTCCCTCTCACCCCCAGACCACGAACACTGTGTGGTATACTCAGATATCACTCCCTTACCCTGGCAGAAATGTAACCACTGTTCAAGATATGGGACTCCAACAGCTTCTTGCCTTGAAGCCCCACCAAAACCAAGACCCCAGCTATCAGTAGGGGAATATTCAGGTAACTAATAGAAACTGTGGCCAACTTATGGACACTGGGACACTTGTTTTAGCAAGACGTAACACAAAAAGTACCATCAGTAGAGTAGAAACTCCTGGTGAAAACCCAAGCCTTAATTCTGTCCTAAGTTTCAAATTATTTCACTAAAAGGGACCACCTATTACCTCCACCTGAGCCTCCTTTTTGTGGGTGGGGGTTGATCCTGTATTACTCCAGAGCCAAGATGTATCTTGAAGCAGATCTGCATGGCTTGAACTTCAACACAGATACAATAAGCAAGCTTTAAAAAATGCTACCGTTTCAAGCCAGCCGGAACTGTTATTTGTTGGCAGGATCAGTGCCATCTGTTTTGTTGGCTGACACAACTTTCCCTAGAACACTTCAGCTGTCACTTTAAATTTTACTCCCTTTGTAGAAGCCCATCTCCCATTTCTATTTTCAACTTTCACTTTTATGCAATGCTTTCAGACATATTCCCAAAAAAAACCCCAACTGTGAGTGTATTCCTGCAAAGACAATTTCAGTATTAACTGAGTCATGGCTCAGCTACTAGAGCACACACTCACAGCTGGCTTTCTTTGTTTAAAACAAAGAGGAACACAAAAGAAAACACAACTAAAATTTTGTAGCTGATCTGACTAGTGCCATGCCACATACTGAAAAAAATGTTTTTAGTGAACTTGCCTTTTAAACAAAAAGTGTTTTTTATAGGCTGCTTTCCATGTTTCATTTCACCTGAAAATTTAAACTAGACCTGTCATTTGCTACCTATATACTAACAGGTGGCTGCAAGGAAATTTAAATTTCATGCAGATTTTACAATAACTCCCACTACTTTAACTGAACTTTCAGGCTACTGGAAAGGCAATACAAAAGATCTCTTGAATTTCTGAACATGTTATTTATTACCACTTACCAACCAAAACTTCCAGCAGCATTCTTTTGAACAGCATGTGGTTGCACACCCTATCTGCTGATACCCAGTTTAAACTCATCTTTCTGCCAAAAAGCAAGTATGAAACATGTCCCATAGGCAACTTAAAATGTGACCACAGGCAACACTGAAAGCTGAAGGATCAGTGAAGAGTACAGAAGCACAAGGAAAAATGCAGACAGAGAAGTTCAGGGAGGTTCAAACTCAAACTGGATGTGCACTCTCTGCCCACAAAGCGGAGATGTGGGAGCACCATTCTCCTTTTCAGACACAAGCTTGATAAGCAGAGCCACAAAACAGCAACCAGGCTCCTGACAGGGCAGGCAGAAATCAAGGACAGAAAGCTCAGAAATAAAACAATGCAAGCTGTAAAATGTGAATTGAATTGGAACTGTGAACGTGCTAAAAACGTGCAGCTTTTCTAAGCAAAAAATGCAGAAGACATCCAGATATTTCTGGAAAGCTTAAGAAAAGAAGAGAGACTAGCTAGAGCAATTCCACAAGTGACAGGTCTAAATTATGAGGTAGAGAATGAAATTTTAAAAGGAAATAACACTGGCTGAAATCCCTGGAAAAACTTCCTGACCTTGAGGTATTATTGGCCATGGCAGATCCCCTGTGGAGAGGGGAACAGCATGCCTGAAGAGGCTAGCAAAGAGCCCATTGGAGGGAACCAGCATTCCCTGACTTGTGTGATGCAACTTCATCTTGCAGGCCCTTTCCATTTCTGCACTTAAAATCTTCTTATACTGCTATCTTATTTTAGAAGTATATGCCTATCTATTTCTTGTGTAGTTGAGAACAATTAAGTAGGTGACTGTATATCAAAACTAATTAATTTCTGAGACTTAATTACAGAGGGAATATTCTTCAGTACTTAAATTGTCAGTCAGCAAACAAAACAATATAATGACTTTAAAATCACATACTTGATGGATGTCTTATATTATATATTCTATATGACATTAGATAAAAACTGCACCCTTTTTCATTTTGCTCCTTTGCTGAGAAAATAATTTCTTTTTTTTTCTTCCAAATTATATAAAGGAGGGTACTGGAACAGATCAATTCATATTGTTCTTTTAAACAACAGATAACCCAAGAACAAGCCCTATATGAGGTGCTTTTATTATTAAAAGTATCTTCACAGTAGGTCAGGTCTTTCTATTTTAGCTTACTATATTTTGCTTGTCAATCATACCTTGGAAAACAATACTGTGAAACGGAAATGATAGTGAAACAATAATTTTTTCTTCCATATTTATCAAGCAAATTTACTTACAGGCAGTATTTCATCAAATAAGCTCCATTAATATTAATAATAAAAAATACTTTGAAAATCAAGGGGAACAGAGAACACATCAGGCAACAACAACTGAATTACCTTTGTCTTTTCACCAATAATATTTCTCTCCAGTTCAGCTATTTTTCTGTTTAGATGATCCAATATTTCCTTTTCTTTCAGCAGCTCTGTTGTTTCAGATTTCTGCTCCCCATCCAAAAGGGCACATTCCATATCCAACTAGGAACACAAAACATCTTTCAGAAGCAGTCCAGATTCAGAAGAAATCTTGATACACATTATTTTCAGGGGGAAAGGGAATGAGTTGGTTCACAAGAGAAAAATATTTTTTAAAAAGGGGAGGGGAAAAAATCATCCCATAAGTTTTTCTGCCACAAAAGTTAAAAAGAGGTCACAAATTTGAGAAAAAGTGAAATTGCAGCATAAAATAGTGCAAAATAAAGCCCAAACCAACTTTAGCTTGAAGATTCTTTTTTCCAAAACTTTTTGTTTTCTAACTCTTCTCTGTGCTTCCTCCTGTCTCTGTGCCCAGGCTCCATAGGAAACCTTTCTGGAACAGCTGTTTCTTTCCTGTTGCTGATAATTGGAGCACGCACAACCCAAATGCCTGGCCAGCTTAGTTTGCAACTGTGAGATTCCAGAAGTCAACAGGGTGCCAACCTACCCTTGCCACTGTAAAGCCAAGGAGGACTGAAAGGAAGTTGTCTCACTTCCTTTCTCTTTATACAGTATGTCACAGGAGATACCACCATAAAACTCCCAAGTGACACAAGGTATTTGGATTAACTGAGTGACCATTAAACAAGCAAGATTGTTCCAATTCCACTTCAGAGTGTAATGGTTACAGCTGGGAAAGACTAATCCAAGCATCATAAGCATCCCCCAGCTGGAGAAAAATACCCTTCATAGCAGGAGCCTGCCAGGTTTGTGATTCTGGTGAAAAAGCACAGAATATGAAGACTACACACATCCACAAGTTCCTGCATGTTGTACTTGCTGAACCCACCAGACTTCTGCTATGTAGGCACACGCAACAGCCAAGACATGGAAAACCAAAAACATGTTTTCATACCTCTCTTGAGGATTCATCCATCTGGTCATTTAAATCTTTGATCTTCTGCTCAAGTTCTTCCAAGTTATTCAGTATTACTATGCGTTCCTCCTCCAGTCGACCAAGCTCCTGCCTTCTCTGCTCTTCACTGGTGCATTCTGGTATCTGCAGTTGCACATCACAAGAGGTTCATTAGAAAAAGAGGCAAATGCTGCCTTTTCTGCCCCCCTTTCATATGGTTTTGATTTTAGACAAGTATGACACTGTTGGTTTTGAACCCATTACATATTTCCTATCTACTATATTGCTATTTCTATATTTAGGAGGTGTACAAGAGAAACAAACACGATACTTTACTTCCAGGCATTGGAAGTAAATACTATACTTAAAAGTAAATACCATTCATTCTAAAGGAATTACTAAAACTTAACCTTTGAGAATACTTTACATGCTGTGCTATTTAGGTTGCGAAAATCCAATTTTTCCCTTATAAAAATAACACAGACAGATGAAGACACTTTTTATGCAAATTTCAGCTGTTCATTTAATACAGGCCAGGAGGTAGGATAGGACATTTTTGTAACCAGCGTTTAAGATGGGTGGCTTCTGTAAAATAAGGACAAAAGTTGGTCCTATCTCCCCAGGTAGCACTGAGGAAGAAGCACCTTTAAGATCCTTTTTTTCATTGCTATTTCCTTACTAGATACCTGTGTCAAGAATTAAACGAGATTAGGAAGAAAATACCTGGGATCCAACACTAGATCAAACACTGAGTGTTTGATCCAAGTACTGAGTTTGAAATGCATTCTTCATGTTCACCTGAGCCCAGGGGTTTGCAATCCACTTCCTCTGGGAAGGCTGTTGGCTCATTATCCCCAGCCAGGATTAGAGGTGGGCTGTGTGCAGGGCTTCGCAGTCACCTCTGGGCCACACAGCCTTGCTCAAGAGAGGCTCAGTCCAGCTACTGAATTGCTACTCTGAGAGCAGGCATTTTATTCTGAACAAACGTGAGCTCAGTATTTCAAAACGCGCTGCACTTCATTAACGCAGTTGCTTGCTGGTGCTTTTCTCAGGGCTTAACAGAACTCCCTTTACAATGAATGAATGAATGAATGAATGGTATTCCTTGATTTAGCAATAGTAGTCCTAGCAGCAAAGCCTCTTTTTGTCCTGTCTCCTGTTTGGATAATGCTGACATAACATCTTTGATTTCAACTTCCTAATAAGGACTTTAAATAGGATCTCTGACTTGCATGAAGAAAGCAACAAACGGGAAAGAAATGCAAGACCACAACAACTTGTAAGTGAAATGTGTTACCATGTTTTCAACGTGGAAAGAGCAAGTCAAGCCATAACAGCATGTCCCTGCTCAACACAATTTCACACCAGAAGACTCGGCAGACAGATTTCCAGAGAGATCACCCTTTGGAAATGAAAATGTGTTACTATCACACCTCTCTCTTCTTCTACACACACACACTACTCTCAAGTTGTGAGTGTAGCTGAGGTTAAATACAATTCACCTGAGGCATATAACCATGCTTAAGATCATACAGTGTGTAAATAACAGTAAATAGAAGAGACAAAGTATTTTGAAGGTGTGAACTTGTTAAACAGAAACCTGCTTTTATGGCTTTGCTTGGTCTCATTTCAATCCTGACTCCAGCTCTTTAGACCAGTTATTTAACACAGTGCCTGCCACTGGGATTTGCTATACTGCTGCTCTGGCACATCTGGGAGGAGCTGCTGCTGCACAGGCATGGAAAGGGTTAGGAATGCTGTTAGCTCCTTTATTAAAGGAAAGCTTCCTTTAGGTAATGAAACAGCAATGAGAAGCACACAGGAAAGGAGGTGCAGCTTATTAAAGGGAGCAGTTGGGTTGGAGGGGCAGAAGGTTTGCTGCTACTGCATCATCCACAAGAGATAACAGCTGATCTGGCAAGCGGCTCAGGTCCAACCCCACAAAAGAGACAGGACAGTAAATTCAGCTCAGGCAACTCCTCTTCATCTCCCAGGTGAGTGTGATAAAACATATTCTTCTTACAAGAGCATCAGGTTGGGAAAAACCAGCAGAGCATCTCTTCCCTCCTACCTCTCAGCAGGATGAAAAGCAGTGTTCTGGAAACCTTTATTTAAGTAGCTAAAATGGTTCAAGCAAATCTTTCTCCCTTGGAAGATCTTAAAACTCTTCCTGAACAGTACATCCCACTAAAAAAACCAAACCAACTTCCAGTACCATGAGCTTCCACAAGATATGGAATAATTATTTGCTGGCTGCTACGTTTTGCTGGCTATTATCTTCTACATTTGATGGCTTATAAAGCTGTATGAGTTCTGAGATTAATTCTCATACCTAAGCTAGCCTAATTGTGGCCCTTGCTAGGACAGGCAACTCCTAGAGGAGGATTTCAAGCCTGGATTACACTGTCCCCTCCTACAGAGCATTACCTTTGGTGTGATGCTTAGATAGGATGACTCAGTGGCATCCTTCAGGAAGCTGTGAGCAGCAAAAGGTGGAGGCTTGGTGCTCTCACTGAAGTGCTCCTCAGCCCTCAGCCCCCGCGAGGGCAGGTAAGCAGCAGTGCCATGGCTCTGGCTGCTCAGCTCCGAGAAATCCGAGTCGCTCACAGATGATTTCAAGTGGGGTCTGAACCTCGTTTCCAGATTCACCTGGGAGTCTTCAAACACGGAATCCTCATCAGAGAGTTGAAGCTTTTCGAGTTCTTTGTTAATTTTCTGAACATCAGCAACTGTAGTAGCTGCAGTAGGATCGCTGTCAGATTTGGAGTATTCTGCACACAGATTGAGGATTGTCTCGAGCCGCTGTCGTTCCTGGTTTAGAAAAAGATAATAGCACTGAGTGTCACAGGTGAGCTAAAATAAAGATGAAGTTAAAAAAAGTTTTCCGGGCTTTTTTGTTTTGTTTGGGATAGGATTTTGTTTGTTTGGTGCTTTGGGTTTGGTTTTTTTGTTTTAGAGTGAAGGATTGAAGTCCATCTACCACTTAGAGATAATAAACTGCAATAAATAAATTACAGGCAAGATACAGAATCAAAATTAATGTGAAAGAAGATTTTAAGAATATTCAAACTTTCTACATTGGAAAAATAAATAAGTGTTAGGACATCTTATTTAACTAGCTATTAATTTCTGTGAAATGTACTTTGAAATTTTTTATTGAGGTTTCTGTGTCTACACCCCATTTGTATGTACACATGTCCAGTGATCTCACTACATAAATCACTAACTGTTCCACTTCACACTTATGCTATATTCCTACCAAGCTGCAAAATATTGCACAGATTTTCCATGAACTCATGCATTCCTGACTTTTCTAGCTTTTCCATTTTGTTAACTGTGATTCCACCTTTTGAGAGAATTAGTACACATTTTGAAAAACACAGTTTTAGGAGCATTAACAGAAAAAAGAGGCACCACATCTAAAATACAGAATCTGTCAAATGCACAGAAGTGGAAGAAATCTTTATTTACCAGTTTACTCAAATTCTCTATGGATTCACACCAACATTTCAAACTTGAGATTCAAAGCAGCTGTGCCATTTTGACTTGACATGCTTCAGGTTTTGATAAACATTTAATTTCTGAAGGATTTCTAGATCTCTATGACACCTTTTATCAACTGTTAGCAAGTTATATTGGTTTTATCTTACTGTATGCATAGCTTCTGGTAACTTCTATTTCTGGTGGATTTTTTTTATACCTTTTCATTTTTAAGAGGTAAAGCATTTATGTTATTTCATGTCGTTAAAGAAAAAAAGAAAAATTGCTTACCATAAGTCTATTGAAAATTTTGCTGGAAAAAAGACCACTGTGAGAGCTCCATGCTTGGCATTAGTATCTGCACTAATGATCTAATTTCTGATTTCTAGGAATTCCTTCTACAGTAGCATTTTAAAAGAAAGCCAAAAAACCAACGTCCTCAGCCTCCCTCCCCAGGAACCACCACAGACAGACTTCTTTCCCAGCTCTACCTGGCATTATATTTGCAAGGAAGATTTGCACAGCAGCTACTTCTGCCAGCCCCAACACTTCCTATGCCCAGCAGCAAGTGATAACGAGGATCAAGCAAAGCAGGGCAGGCAATGCACTGCCTCAGCTCTCCCTGCAGCAAGCCATTGCATTGTATGAAAACTCAACACTGGTTACATGCACCCAGAGTTTTACAGGGCTACTGAGAGATTACCTGGCTGTGTACACCGCACGTGCACATCACCTGCAATTCAGACCTCTGAGCTGGAGAACCCGTCTGAACCCACCCCTTTCCAAGCACTACCCAAACAAGAGAGCGCTTTTGCCTTTGGGTGGCTTATTCCCAGGTTCCCACTGTAGCTTTCTTCGGAATCCTCCTGTATCAAGATGAGCCGCTGAAATAACGGAGCCCAGGGCAGCAACTGAAAACTTCTATTTTCCACGGAATACATCCAGCAGTTTCTCATACATCCTTCAACCCCAAATGGTCAACATAATTACAACTCTCCAAAGTCTTCTTCCCTCCAGGCAACTACTGCCAGACCTTATAAGCCTCTTCCCTTACCCTTCCAACACCACTGTCCTCCCTCTTACTAAAAGTTTTGGCCAGGCAACCTAATTCCTAAAGCCCTGTGCAAGTGCTGGCTGGGACAGCCGGTAATTATGCAGCTCTCCCTGTTCTGACGGCATCGGGCCTGTCGTAATGATTATAGATGGGAAACGCGGACATCAGGACACGAGGGAGGTCTCACCCCTCCTGCAATAACAGGCTGTATCAGGTTACCCCACGCCAAGCTTCCATCCCTTGGGCAATAATAGGAAACAGCAAATTTCAAAGCAGGCCACTGCTCATTCCAGCCTAAGTGCTCAGGTGAGGGGCTCTGGCAGAAAACCGGCCCTTTGCCAAGCAGTCAGGAAAAAAAGGGATTTTTTTTTTTCCCCCATCAAGTCTCAGTTGCTCAGAAGAAGCTTAAAAATTGCATGAAAACCAGTCTTCAAAAAATTCCTGATGAGCTTTCAGACACATTACAGAAATACTGATATTTCTCACTTCTATTTTGACATGTGCTGAGAGGCTTATGGACAGGAAGCTCTGTGGTTATTTTATACACTCTATTCTCATCATTTCATCTCATCCAGCTTGTTCCAGTTCCTGCACACCTTCATGTAACTGTTTCCAGAATGAATTTCTCAGTGAAGAAGCAAGATAGGAAAGCACCCTTGCAATGAAGAACACAGAATGAGTAGCACATGGAAAATCCAGTCAATAATTTTGCAAGAGATACCACACAAGTTATTTGTGACACTGAACACAGCAGAGGGGAAAAAAAAAGTACATCAAAAGCAGGAAATGGATTTAAAATTGGCTCTGGTGGGATGGGGGGATGTTGAATCAAGCCTTGTAAGCTGGTCAGTGTGTTTCCCCATAAACTGTCCTTTCTAACTGATTTAAACATCTCTGTGTATTTCCTGTAATTCTCTTCCTGCTACAAAAAGGGGTAACAAGTCTTGTGCAGTTTCTGCCTGAGCAGTTTCACTACTCTTGGCTTTGAGAAAGCTACATATCACCTATAGTTGGCTGCAAATTTAAGTGCTGAAGGACAAGGATGGGATAAGGAGATAATAACCTTCTTCTGTTATTGATTATCAATGACATTAAGAGACATCCCTGGTACCTCGTAAAAAAATTTCTAAAATAGCAGAGATAAATATCCCACTTTTTTAACAGCAAACCATGTGGCGATTCCTAGATTTGTTCATCTGCTACATATCACATTTATGAATTTTACAAATGTATAGAAGCGACTGATATCTGGATATCAAGGCAAGCCTTGGTTAATCAGCTGTGGCAAACAGGAAGCTTTTCAGGTAAGTGCCACTAGGAATGGATAACCTCAAATTCTGTTAAAAATACATATGCAGTCTACCCCTTGTGACAAAGACTAACAAGAAGTATGGCTAGTCCATGCAGCCAGGTTCCCTTTGCCTGAAGAAGCTGTTGCATTCTTCAGCTGCCAAAGAACAATGTTTCCTACTGCTGCTCAGACAGACAGCACCTTCTCAGCAAAAGCCGGGAACAGCAGCTAGTCAAAAAGGATGGTGGGGAGAGAGGCAGAGAGACTGGAGAAGAGAGCTGCAGAAAACCCCTAAAACATTTCTTACATGTAGATTCACTACCTCATGAAGAAGAGGCTGGAGAAAGCTTTCTCTTTCTGTGCTACATTTCTGAGGAGCTTATTTCAATGATAAACTTGAACTGGGACCAAGAACAGCTCGCCAAGTGTTCTTTCCCTTCCTTCCAGTTTGCACCAGTTTCTCACTCCATACTAGTTTGTTTTCTCACTGTCAGTCCTTGTTTTGCTATAGCTAGTGCTTCAGCTCCAAAGTTACCAGCAGCAGCACAGCTTTCAGAAGCAGCACCTGTATTTCATGTCCCACTCTCAGAGGCAGCTGTGACAGCAGAGACACTGCACAGAGAAGCAGTGTGGAGAGACCCAGGTCACAGCAGAGGAGCCGGTGTGCCACACCCTCTCCTTCCCAGAGCAGGCACAGGAGAAACGGACTGGTAAAAGCAGGAGAGAACAGTGGCACAGAGCAGCGACAGCCTGCAGGGACGAGCTGAGCAGATGACTTTCCGAGAATTAGCTCCTGTACCCGAGCGAGGCATGTGTTCTGCTCGGGAGGGAATGCCACTGGCTGCCAAAATAACAGCACTGTTCAGCCCTTTTGTCACTATGGAACCTATGCAGATGCTCCTTTTCGAACCACACTCAGGGCAGGAGCCTGAAGACCAGAGTTGCAGAGCAGTACTTAAGTTCTGTAAATGAGAACAGGTCTCCTGTAATTGATTTCTTCCTGGACCATGATGTTAATTTGCATAATACATATAGCTGCAAAAATTAAGCTTATGTAATCCAGATTTTGGCTTATTAAAGACCCCACAGAAATGTTTTACAAGACAATGGAAACTGAATGTTCCTGGAAAGTTATGGAGTCATCAATATTAGTTATATTCCGCAGGGGGTTTTATCCTATTATACAGCACTTGTTCAATTACAAAACTAAATTATATTAAATAGCTATTCTGTAAAACTACAGAGACTGTCAAATACTAGTGGTGGGAAAAATTACATTGAAGCTACCCTTGGTCTACTTGGTTGGGGCTCCTTTAAGAGCTAATCACTTGCAGTTTTGCATACAGCTTGGGTACTTTATGCTTAAAGGGTCTACAGAAAGACACAGTGCCAATATAGATTTATAAAACATGTATATGAGGTTTTCCACAAACCATATGAAGATTTACATAAGCTCCATTAACCATGACTTTAAAGCAGTACCATCTTAAAAACTCCCAAATAGCTTTATTTCATTTTCCCTTTGCATAAGCACATCTTACTAAATTGCAAGGCATCATTGCAAACCAGGCACAGTGATATTCCATATTACTCCCTACTTCTGAATAAACTAATGAAATTCAGTGCTCTTCTGACTGTCACGAAGTGGACTATGGAACAAGCCCCTTGAATTTTATTACTGCTCATTCAGGCACTTGAAATGTCTTCCAGTACAAATCCTGGTCTACTAAAACTTTATTAACAATGTTTATGTATGTTCACAGATCCCAGACAAGTGGGCAATGAAGGCATCATGAACCTACTGCACATCTACTTTTTAGGTAACTACCACCATCTAGAGGAAATACACTGTACTGCCTAAAAACCAGCACTGAAAACTTTAGTGCTATTTAAACAAGTAGCTATCAAAGAAAACAGATCTCCCTTAACATCTACTAAACTAAGTTGCCTGTGCAGTTCCACTCCCAACCACCCTATCAGCTGAAGAAAAAGAGCCTCTTTTAATTCCAGCAGCTACAATTGGGCTTTCATCTCAGGGGGAAAAAAAGAGTGAGACTTCCTCTTTAAATAATAATTTTTAAAAAAGAAAAAAAAAAAAGCTAACTGAATCACATGGAACATTATTAGATAGAGCAGTAACTTTCTCCCTTGTTTATAAGGCTCCTGGGCTAGTGTCAGCAATAGCTACTCCAACTTCTACTTTTGTACGGCTCATATAAACATCCCATGCCAGGATGTGATGTCCGGTCAGCTGGGCTGGAGAGGAAGCAGAAGCAGGTCGTGACCCTGCTGCCTGCGCCAGGAGCAGCCGTGGCTGCCCCACCTGCTCCCACAGCCCATCAGCCCCCAACACCAGGGAGACTCAATGAGGAGGAATCAGAATGCCAGCTCCCTCTGCTCTTCAAGTCACAAAGGATCAGGCTGGCAAAGCAGAAGTGGCACAAGTCTTCAGCTAATTTATGTGAATCCAGCCACAGACAGCAGATCTAAAGAAATAGATATGGAAAAACACCAAATCCTACACAAGTACTTATGTGTCTTTTGTATTTGGTACACAGGAACAAATGAAAACTTGGACTTTTAAATGATTAAAGAAAAAAACAACCTGCATATTTTTACCGTTTGTACTTTTTTTTTTTTTTAATCTCAGGTTATTTCTTTGGGCAATGATGGCAGATCATTTGTTTTCATATGCAGGCTGCAGCAGCGGCTCTAAACGCAAACTTCCAGAGAAGCCTCTGACACTTGAAAGCAAACTAAACACAAGTAAAACTCATAATTTATATGGAAAAGAAAAAGTAAACAAGTGAAAGTAAACAGAAGAGTTCAAGGGCAGATACTAGGTCAAATTGCAACAAGTGCAGGGATTTTACTACCAAAAAAAATCCAGAAATGAATATCAGCTATCTATTAGAACATTTTTGAGCCACTCTGTGCCGGCAGAATAGCTACAGGGCCAGTTCTGGTGCAAAGAAAGACACTCTCCACTTCTTATCTGGGCCACAGAGCAGTCTAGTCCTCTAAAAAAGGGTGTTATTTTTTCTGATGAACTTATTTGAGTATTCCTACACTGTTTTTCTCCCTTCTGTGCTTCAAAAACACAGTAGGAAAAATCCTAACACTTGTGCACAGAGACCACCTTTCCCCTGCCATTTACCTAGCAGCTGCTCAGCCTGGAATTTTACACAGTACTGAAAGCTCAGAGCACAGAGTTTTGATACCCATGAATGCTTCTTTAGTTGGGGTTTTTTATTCACACCTTCTTCAACCCCATAAAAAAAGAGAGACCTGAGCAGACATAGATCCTGTGCCCATGTCAGTATACAAGGGCAAACAAAATTGTTCTTTGGAAGCTCTGGCTGGATATATCAAGACCCTATTTGAACAGATCTTTGACTATCCTTGGGACAGGGATCCATACAGAAAGAAGGACAAAGTAAAATAACACCAGAACAGGACAGACCCTAATACACAAAGAACTGATGTGTGGATTTTTAAATACATATCTTTCAGCTTCTCAGAGATTTAGATACCTGCTTAGGACATTTTTCAGACTCTCAAACCATTGGAAGGAGCCACTGTCCTGATATTTCTCTCTTCCATCAGATACCTCTGATAAATGGAGAATGGAGCAGATATGGAGCAGTATCTTGAGTATAAGATGAACTCAAGCAGGAGGAAAATCCTTCATGTTCAAATACGTAACACACAAAACATCATCTTGTTTTCAAAAGCTTTGGAAAAACAGGAAGCAAATTCTCTTTTTGAAGAATTTGGACTTGATGGAAGTATTGTTGAGCGAGAGGAAATACTGAGGGGTGGGAATGTAGCCATTTCATCCAAGTATAAAACCAGAACGATTATCAGCATCACTGAATACTGAAACAACCCAGTATATTTCATCCCTCACTACAAATAATAATTTTAAAAAAATAAAAAGAAAAAAGGATAAAAAAAAGGGCTTGCTCTCTTTGAAATACAAGTATGTTTTTTTTAAGACTGATTATCTCAGGTTTTACAGCATGACTACCTGCAAAACCTTCTGATAAGAAGCAAAGAAGCAATCACCACTGCACACACAACACACCAGGATGGGAGAAGATTACTGAAAGGAGCAGAGGAATAGCAGGACAAAGGCAGTAAGAAGAGGGAGAAATATGTTTCCCAAAACCTTTGCCCTAAGCCACCCAGCCATTTCACTCACAGCTAGTCATTCTTGCCCTGGGGAGCTCTGCTCCCGAGAAGCTGCGCTTCAAGGGGAGCCAGCAGAGGTTTTAGGGAGCAAAGCAGGGCAGGGGTGGACTTGCCCTGACACTCATGGAGTGCGGAGGGGGCAGTGCCTGCCTGCCTCTCACACCTGCAGCTCAGCGCTACAGCCTTTGAGCAGGCAAAGAGCTTTTCACATATTGCAAACAACACTGTGTGTCTTATAAACTGCAATGATCAGTGGAACGGGGTGGGGGGGAAAGGCAGACTCCTGTCTGCGTAACAGGCTCCCCACCAGCTTGCATCAAGGACATAGGTGAGATGGGGAAGGGAGAGACATCTCACTGGGTTACAGTTCTTTAGCTGAACCTGACCTGCTCACTCGTGTGGCTCAAGATGGGAACTGTGGCCCTGCACAGGCACCAGGTTGTTGCTAGTGGTCATTGACAGGCCTCCCCTTCTCCCACATTCCCACTACCCTGCATCCATCTTCCCCATGGCTTTTCACCTCCAGCCTGCACAGAAAGTGAATTTTCCTGCAGGCTTGCTGTCCATATGCAAACTAGACAGGTTCAAGAGTATCCTGTTGCCACTTTGCTCAAATTCATAAGATGCAAACTAAGGCACACAAATGTAAAATTAGTGTCTCAAATTTAAGACTCGGGAATACCAACTGGCCCATCTAATGACCTCTGTTTCTATGCGGATGATAAAACATGAATGCATGTTAATAGGGTCAGAGAGTCCCAAAGCCACTTTGAAAACCCTTTGGAAGAACTGTTATGTGTTCTTCCAGAGATAGTTTGAATACAAAACTGTTTCGAACTCCTCTGTGGGTTCTGAAGACCTTTTTACTTCTCCTACACACAAGTTGTTTCAGTATACATAAATTACATTTTACTATCCAGATAATCCCAAGCTGAGGCAGTATGCACCACTTTACACTGACTGAGACAAAGAGAGAAACTGCCCCCCTCTGCTACTCTCCATCTTGGGAGAGGGAGAAGCAAGGAGGCCCCTATTTTAATGAACATGTTCAGAAAAAATGAAAACTAAGCAGAAAAAACTCTGCTAATGGCTGTTTAGCCCACACCAATGTATACTTGACTCTGCAGAACACAAGGCTGAGCAGAATCTCTTTTTCTTTGCCCACTTATCACAAAACAGTGCCATCATCTAAAACAAAAAGTCCTGCAGGATCCCTGCAGTATAATTTATGGGGTTTATGTACGCAGACATTTTAACACAGCCTGCAGGATAATTGAACACAATTTACATGGGTTCCAACATTTTTCCAGGGTGGCTGAATGGTACTGTCTATCCAAGCAAGCAGCATGCTCTGTAAGCGTCAGCTTCATGGACTGTGATAATAAACAAGGTCTCTGGAGCAGGCAGCATTTGAATTTCAAAACAGAGCAGCTTAATTTTTGCTGTACCTTCCCGATGGCTAGACTAGGGATGGGTGTTTTGCAAATGCTAAATATCACAGATAACGAAGAGGAAGAGAAAAAATTACCAGCCGTTCCATCTCCTGCTCCCGAAGTCGCTCTTCCCTCTGCCTCCTGTGATAGTCCATGAGGTCTTCCCTTCCTGAAATCGAGCTAATGCTGTTCTTCCGCTCCCGCATGGACGTTTGCAGAGAATTTGGCGTCTGTCTGTAACTTTCCAGATCTGGGTCATCAAGTTCCATGGAACTGGTGGAAAGGTTTCTTCGGATAGAGAACGACCTGTCAAAATCCACTGGGGAGAAAGAACTACTGGGACTTGTTCCTGAGAGTCCAAGTCTGTCAAAATCATCAGGGAGATATGGGGAAGAAGGTGCTAAAAGCATTTTTTTAGCAATACGAGGGCTTGCAGGAACACTAAGAGTTGAACTGACATAGGGATTACTCCTGGAGACAGAGTTTGCATGTGGTGAAAGCCCTGAGCTACAAGAAGAAAAATTCAGGTAATTATCCGCATCGCAAGCATTCTGAGGTAGATCTTTTTCTCCAAGTTTTTTCCTTTTACTATTACCCAGAGAGCTTCTGGGGGGCAAACTTAATGGCACCAACTGGTTTTCTGTTGATTTATAAAGTCTGGGTAGGGAACGACTGTACATTCCCATATGACTTAGAGATCCACCAGAGTATTTCCTAGGCCGTAGACCCAAAGTTTCCATCATCCCATCCTTGTACTTCATGGGCTTTATGTGAAGGGCCAGACTGTTTTCAGTATTCATCCTCCTGCCTTGCTTTGGGCTGGAAGGCATGCTGGCTGCCCCAGAATTGCTACCAGGTGAAAGCATCAGCTCGTTCCCTGAGCTTCCATTCCACATAGTCAGAAGAGAGCCTGAGATTTTCTTTGATTCCAGCATTCCTGGGAAGTAGATGTTGTCATAGGATTTATTTCTCTGACTGTACTTTGAGTAGTGAAACTTTTCCATGTGTCCAAGGGATTTTTCATTTTCTCTGCTGGCATAAATGTCAAAATCTGTCCTTCCAGAACTATACCCGCTGAGGGATGGAGACATGCCTGATATGGAACCCAAATGCTTTACAGAGATGCTTTTATCTGGAAGATATGGGCTTTCACAGGGGAACTGCTTCCCTCCTTGAATTTTGTTAATAGAGTGTGTATTTTTAAAATTGGTGGAAGGATTAGGTTTAATTGGCATAGGTTGTGAAAGGGTTAAATAAGAGCCAGCATAGTCCCCATTTGTTTTAAATTTAAGAGTTGATGAATATTTCTTCGTGTTGAGGTTTTCCATAATATCCTGGAGACCATTTTCAAGGGAATTCACCACAGAACCCTTTCCCAAACTAGCATTTTGTAATTCCATCTGGTTTTGTGAGTGGCTATAGTCTGCCATAATCTTGCTGGAATCTGTAAAGAAGACCAAACAAGAAAAAAAGTTTAGCAAGTAAATAGCCTCTTGCATGTGCATGCTTGCAAAATAATGTGAACACTTTTTGCAATAATTACTGTGCTTGTAGTAAATGCATCTCAGATCACTAAGCAAAGGAGGAGATGCACAGTTTTCCCATCTGTTTCTGCAGAAGATGGGAGACTGAAAAAGAAGTGGTAGAGACACAAAACCATACCAAAATCAGCAACACAACTGGAGAGAAACTAGACTTTTTCTTTTCTGTCCTATCCTTTGCAGGAGCCTGTGGCTTAGCTTTATATAACTGAGCCTCTTGAGATATCCATGAAGTAAGGAAGAATTATTGCCCTGATGTTTTACAGCTGAGGAACTGAGGCACAGGGAGAATATGCAATGCAGACAGCAGAGGAAAGAACCCAACTCAGGTCTCCCAAAGACATAAGGCAATGCTGTGGATCACCTCTCCCTTTAATCTGTACAGCTAGTGCATCTGAGCCCCGACACACTAGTGAGCTCAGTTTAAAGCTCAGTAGAAGTTCGTCACCTTTTTGCTTAGTGGATGGTCCTGCAAAGCTCAATGGGAAAGTACAAAACCAAGGCACATTTTTCAAGGCGTTTCAGCTTATTGCTTTAAAAATACAAGGCTGCAACTACATCTGCAAAGAGCACTTTGGTTAAAAGATAACCTTAAGGAAGCAGAATGCTAGGTTGCATGACTTCATTCAAAAAACCAAAACAACATAACTATTAAAAATGCTGCTGGGGGAAAGGTTACAGATCCTAATGATTTTGCAAAAATCTAATTTATACTCAGGAAGAGAGCACAGACCAAAAAAGCCTTTGCTCTGATGGATGTTATTGTTCAACAATGTATCAAGCTCTAGCATACAGTTCTGAGCTCCACTTTGCCAAAAGCAAGAAAGGAATTCAGCTCCTGACAGTGCCAGTTACTGCAGGAGATAAACAGGACCCCCAGCAGGTTTACACTTAGCCCTCAGCTGATGTAAAAATGACACCATTAATATTTACAGCAGCTCCTGGTTTGTGCTAGTCTACACTTTGAACTCATAAAGCACTCCTGAGTGTCAGTTACTGCAGTGCCAGCAAGCGTTTCTGAAAACAAGGGTCAGTTCTGGGATTTACTCTTGGCTCAGTCACACTTGACCTGTGACTTCAGCTTCTTCATGAGAAACTGAATTTCAGCTTTCCTCGGTGGGAAAATCTAATGTGTAAAATGCCCCTAACGTCCTCAGAGGTAATACTTTAGCCCAAGTACTGCTTCAGGCAATTAGATGAACTGAGAGACAGAATTTGGTACTCCTGTCTGCCACCAGAACTCACATGACCTGGTTTCATTGAGAATCACTAGGTTCAGATCTTGGGAAGGTGACAATGCATTCTTCAGAGGGGTTTCTGGGACCTTCCTTGCTGATAAGGCACAACGCCACGAAATTCACCACTGTCCAGGGCATCAGCAGTGCTCTGCCACCCAGGCTTCCCCTGCACCACCCAGGCACGAAACAACAGCTT
Organism: Onychostruthus taczanowskii; assembly: GCF_017590055.1. Classification (NCBI taxonomy): domain Eukaryota; kingdom Metazoa; phylum Chordata; class Aves; order Passeriformes; family Passeridae; genus Onychostruthus; species Onychostruthus taczanowskii. Next base: position 7,413,930 of record NW_024500794.1, read on the forward strand.
CTCCTCGGTTATTAAGGAAAAAAGCCATAAGTTTGAGAACAAAGGTAATTATCACTACTAATGGAATTGGATAGGCAGAAGATAAAAGGAGCCAGCATTAGGGAACACAAACACAAAAATCAAAGTAAAATACAACACCTTCTTGACCACAGTGGACCTGGTGAAACTGTTGTTAATTACAAGCTCTGGTAGTGGCCAAAAGCATTAACTTGCACCTTCAAACTAAATCTCAGGTCTATCACTACACAGAATGTAATATTTTTATGCTGGCTGTAATTATGGGATTTATATTACATTCATAATTTTAACACACTCATTATGATGATACAACTATCTAAGCCGCCTTTGAACCAGTGAGCTCACAGAGTTCTCCATGACACCATCACCACTTTGAGCAGTGAAACTGCAGTTTCTTATATTGTGATATTTTACTTGACATTTTTTAGCTATTTTCATAAATTTTGGTAACAGCAATGATGAAGTTCAAAAGAACAAAAGGATAAATGTGACCCAAATTCAAAAGAACTCTTGTCAGGACAAGAAAACATGGTCTCGATAAATCAAGTATTCATGATATTAGTGGTGTTTTATGGAAAAAGAATAAGATGCAAATTTATTTAAGAGCCCAGATGTAAAGCACAATGTATATGCCTTTTATACTTAACCTTTCATTGTGGAACTGACCCTAATTTCCATCTCAGTCCCTCTTTTTCCTCACCTCTTCTAAATCTCTCTTAAAACTGAAATCTAATTTTGTATGAAAATTGTACTGTCCAAACCTTAACTAACACAGCTAAGTTCAAATATTTTTGCATAAATTTCACTGGCTCCTCTATAAATAGTTTGGCAGACATATTAATGAGACTTTAATAATTGTTCATTACTCCCTTGCAACAGCAGTAGGACACATTTAATCCTTCAAAGACTGGATGCTTAAGCCAAAAAACAAGTTAGCTCATGGAAACTTTCATGCCTGTTCACCACAGCAGTGAAGGGTTCATTGTACTTAAAATCCAAGCAAGTACAGTAAGAAAAGGTCACGACACCTTCATGTAGCCACTCCAGTTCAGCTTTTCTCTACTATCCCTTATGCCAGTCCTTCTGTGTCTTTGCTTCCAGTGCCACAGTGCCCACAGTCATACAGTTAAATCCCAAATAGAGGACAGCACACGTTTAAGTAAACACAGCTGTTTCCCACCAACCAGATCTTGTTTATTTTGTTCATTTTTAGGGTAATGTTTGAGTAGAAACTTGATGAATATGCCAGGATGTGTTAAACATCCTGGCTGATACTGTTTTTGCATGCATCTAGAGACTGAGGATAGGAGCTTCAGCTCGTGACGTGCCCTGAACCCATCCTGCATCTAGGTCAGACCCAGCTTTCATGCTCAGCACAAGGGTCCTCTGTTTAGCAAAGTATTTGCTGCCTGGAGCTACAGAAGGAAATTCTTCCTTTTTTAAAAATTTTTTTATTTTCTCTCCCTCATTCCTTTTCTTCCTTTCCTGAGTTGTTTAGCTGGGGGTCACTGATGTCTATTCCAGACAGACATTAAAGTGATGGGGGAGGGTTGGCTGTCTGCAGCATATCCAGCTGTGCCTTGTTCTGCCTGGTAAATGGAGTTAGACATGGAATAAGAACAAAGCACTGATCTTATCCATGTGTCAGGAGAATTAAAGGGCCAAAGTCAATAAGAAATTCTGAAAGATCTCAGTGCATTACAAATAAACTTCATTTTAATTGATTACCTGATCCAACATTCTGGGAGGAGGAGAGGTTACCTCTGTTTGGCATCATATTTCTCTTCTATTGGATGATTAAAATGCCACTAACTTGAGTGAACCAGATAAATGTTGACCTGCAAGTAAAGTAAAAAAAGGAAAAAAAAAAAAAAAAAATAGCATCGTGTTAAGAAATGAATCCTGGGAACATTTTTCAAGTGCATTATATACAACACAACTAGCTTTTCTTATGTAAAATTTCTAGAGACAACTCAAAGAGAAATATGTTAAAAAATATTTGTAAAGGACACTCCATGTTTAATATGGTGACTGTGGAAAAAAAAAAGTGCCAAACCTTTTTGCAGCTGGTTTATCCTTTTAAAAGTATATATAATTCGTTTTCATAACAAGCCATTATCTATGATTCTGACTCTGTACAGGATCATAGATAGTCACAGCTCCAGAGTTTTGTCTGTAATCCTGCAGCTTCCTCAAGAAATCACTAACAAGGTTGCACTTTGCTGCTGAAGACTTTATTTGGAAAGCTCATAGCCCATGTTCAGCCCATGCAACACCAGCATCCTGCAATCACAAATAAACCTATGCAAAACCAGGTATGTGATCCAAAACAAAGAAAATGTTTTGGCATGCAATGATTTCTGAGTTTCCAAAGAAGCCAGACTAGGAATGCAAAGGGAAACTTGAAAGTTTATTTAAGATCAAATTTAAAAATTGATATGGCTACAAGAGAGATTTGGTTTAAAAGAAAAGCCACTAAAAAATGAAAATTAAATCTAAATCCAAATAGAAGACCTCTAATGAGTTGCTTTATTAACAAATTTATTTATTTTTATACACATCTGTTTTTAAAAGGTTGAGAAAAAAAATTTAATTGCATCAAGTGACAGAATTAATGATGACCATCTGTAGGTCCTCTGGGCTTAGCTCTGGACAAGCAAATAGAAACGTGTCAAAAAAACAAGTAAAGAATGGAGACAGATGTCTGGACTGTCTAGAGACAAGCCACCTATTTAATTAACTGCAGTCATCACAGCCCCAAGGTTGCAGGTCTGTGCTGCACAGACTTTCTGGGCCACGTTTTTTCATGTCATTCTCGTGGGAGGACAGGCCTGGGAGAAGGGAGCTAGCTGTTGATCCTTGCGGACAGAGGCTCCTTCTCTCTGACCTCTGGCTTTTGCCTCTCCTGCTCCCCGCAAGCTGCTCTCCCAAGGGAGGCCAGACCTTTCTCTCTGCTCACCCAGGAATCCCCCTGTGCTGACCTCACTTTGCAATGCTTTTTCTTTCTCTGTAGAGGTCATTTCTCAGTCCTAAGGAAAGTTTTAACCCCACTGTGCATATTCTGCCCCTCACAGCAAAATGCAGGTTCCTTTAAGATCACACAATCCGCTGTTCCCCGAAAATGGCACTACTTTCCAAGGAGGCAGAGAACAGGAGCCCCCCCCAGAGGGCTGCAGCTCCTGAAGGGAGTCACCCACATGTCCAGGCTCTCCAGCACAACAGGACTGAAACCCTTGAGAGCAGCTGACAGGGAAGAACCTGGGCAGCAGAGAGCTTTTCAACCCAGTTTTCATCCTCAAAAGGTTATTTTATTAACATGAGACATTTACTATCCCGGTAGGTTCCAGCCGGGCTGCGCCCGGTGGACTGCTGAGGCCAGGATAGTCTCAGTGGAGGCTCAGACTTGGTCCGATCTCCCAAGCCATTCCTAGCTGCAGGCAGCCAAGCAAGCTCAAGTGATTTCAGCTCTTAGTGATTATCAGCTCTGTGTGATTATCAGCTCTTTTGGCTTGCTAGTGCCTGGCAGCAGACGCAGGGAGAGAGAGGAGAAGCGCTGTATAAGGTTCCGCAGGATTCTTTATTGGAGTGTCCCACGAAGGGTCTCAGTGACAGCTCTTCTGCCGAACCAGGCAGAATTAGGGGTTTTTATACCCTACAGGGGTTTTGGAAACTGCCCAATAGCAAGGATCAGGGAAAAGAGACATACAGGCTTACAGAGAGATAAGCAGGGTCCAAAGGCGGAAGAGAGGGGCTTCTAAGGCCCAGTCATCATGACTTGGCATTTCCTAGCTCAGGCTTCTGACCGCCAAGGAGGCCTTGCAGGCCCTGGGCCTGCTACAGTTTACCATCCTTTTTACCTCATTTGTCTTCCAACCTATTGACAGACCCCTTCCCTAGCTCCTTCCAGCTTGCTTCAGATCCTCCAAACTCAAAGGCTGCACAGCATCCCAGGCACCCAGCTTTGCTGGAGCGGGGCTGGGGACTGCCCCTGGACCCCCAGCACAGCTGCAGCCACAGGCAGCTGACCCCAGCAAGAGGTGACAGCGGCTCTCCCACTTGTCTGCAGACCAAACACTGAAGGATCAGGACATAAATCCACTTAATACTGCCACTATGTTGACACCTTGGCATATTGCTTGTGTTACCTCTATTTAAAATACTGCATTTTGTGCCCAGAGGTCCCCAGAAAAGAACCAGAAATTTAATTTTTCAGGCCGTGTTCAACTTAACACAGAAAACTAGTGACACTCAACATTTCACAGATGTCTGCAACAAAGATGTCACTGTATCACTGAACAGAAAAAAAAAAAACAGGGACAACTTTAAATTAGAAGACAGAACAAAGGGTTGGTTAAAAAAACTAGGAAGATTCATTGCATTTCCCATGTCTCTAATATTACTGATTTATGGTAAAGATCACCAAAAACCTCATCCTTCCTATCTCGTGAGGTGACAGCTACCACTTAATCAATGTGACAAACATTAAGGAGAGCACAGCTGAAAGGGAAGGGTTTCTATGCAATTAAAAATTCAATCTTTTATTCCGTTTGGTGAATACTTGGGTTTTCTAATAACCTTTTTTAAGGTTAAATATTTATATGGTTTCATTTCAGGTTTGAGAACTCATTACACATCTCCTTTCCTAGAGGATGAGAGATCAGAGAAGTCATCACTTAGTAATAATTGGATTTGAAGGGAAAAAGAACTTTTTAAAAAACTTTCCACTGTGAACAAAACCAAGAAACAATCAATGAATTAATGAACTAATGTAACAAAGAGCTCAAAATCCACAGTATATCTGCTCTCACGAAATCATATTCTTTCAGATGAGGTTATGCAGAGCCTCCAGCAAGGCTGACTCTCGTTACAGAGCACATGCCACACTGTGCTGTGTCTGGAATGAAGCAAAATTATTTCATCTGGGATTTATAAAGTCATCTGAAGTGAATGTATACAGCATTACCAATCATGTTTCATCTCTACAGTGCCCAGGCCAAATTAAGTTTTGTTTCACTAACAACCAGAAGAAACAGTGATTCACAACTCAAGCAGAGAGTCAAACAAAGGATTCCAATCATAAGATATTATGACACTGGCTGGCTTTACAGTAAGAACTCCTTTCCCTTGTGCAGTATTTAACCCCAGCTGGCAACTCAGGCCCCGCAGTCGCTTGCTAATCCCCACCCAGGATGGGGAAGAGAATCATAAAAGAGGGAAAACATGTATTAAATTAATGAGTTTGATAGATAAAGCAAAAGTCATGTACAAAGCAAAGCAAAATAAATAACTAAACCCTAGGAAACCCTTCTTCTCCCAGCTTTATATGCAGGATGTGGGATATCCCTTGGGCCAGCTGTCCCAGCTACGTCCCCTTCGAACTTCTGGTGCCCCCTCAGCCTCCTCACTGGTGTGGCACAAGAAGGTGAACAGTCCTTGACTCAACAGAAACACTACATAGCAACAACTGAAAACAGTGCGTTATCAACATTATTCTCCTACTAAATCCAAAACACAATGCTGTAGCAGCTAGCAGGAAGAAATTAACTGTACCCCAGCCAAAACCAGGACACTTTAGTGTAGGAGCCAAAAGATGCAGCTCAGCCAAGCCACAAGTACACTACGTGTGTACACAGCACTTCCCAGCATTTCATCCATAGATTTAGGGAGAAGTTTTCCCAGCACATAAGCTTCTCTCATATTCTTTACTTCTGCCTGGGTCTGATACACACTTTAGCAGAGTCTGCTCTGGCACCCACTTCGCTCTTATGTTACCAATCAATAGGGTTGCAGTGCCTCAGGCATCACCAAAGCCCTTCTCTGACTGATAATAAACAGTTTTAAACAAAGCTCTCATACTTGGCCATCTATCTTTTAAGGCTTTTTTGCTCTTCATTGTTTTTTAATTTTCAGTTTCTCGCTGAACATTAACAGTGGCTCCCTACAGCTCTTGGCACCTCTACTGTCTCTGACATTTCTGTTCAGAAACTCCTACAGCACTGTATTGCCACTCTTGGAAAACAGATAAAACCCCAGCTGATGGAGGGTGAGGACAAAAGCCCATCACTGGCACCGCCTGCACATCATTAGAGTTTCATTTGTTCTGCCACAAGATCTTCAAATTATTAGGGTCTGTTTCAACTATTCCAATAAAAGACACACTGTTTTGGAAACAAGAAAGCCTCTTGGATTTTCACACTCTGAACAAAATTTGGTGAATGAGCACTGATGGCTTCAGCATCTGGAGATTTCATTTCCCACAGTATAGCACACCTATGTGCATAAACAGACTGTTCTATCACCAAGCTCATTTACCTTTCCCCTGCATAATCCAAGGACTTACTCCTGATTAAATCAAACCTGTTCTTATTCCTGATTTACTCTGCTTATTTACAAACAAAAGTCTTGATAGGCTCAATCTGATGGCAAAGTAAAACTCACTGGAATCTACTGTTTACCTCCGAAACACTTAGGTGGAAATCCACCTTTCCCCAAGCCCACTGTCATATGAAAACAATTTATTCACAGAAAGGCACCTGCATAATTTGGTGGAGATTCTGTACCCATGAACGGACACATCTTTATGAGACAGCAGTCATCTCTGCCAAAAACTGGACAACTCAGCAAGGCTGTGATCTAAAGGTTGCCTTAAACATCCTTCTTCATTTCCTCCTCCTCCTACCCCACAACTAGACCCCAAACTACACCTACTTTCTTGCCAGCATAGTTCTGACATCTGTTCAGTCTCTGTCTTTTCAAGATATAAATCCTGCAACACATAGGTCTTTGCATGCAAGTGAGCATAAGGTCTGCTTACAGGCAGATTGTTTTAGTTCCTAAAACTGAGCTTGGCACCTTCAGCAACACTAAATAAATTAAAAATCAAATATCTGTGAATCATATTTGACTAAGTCACTCCCTTGCAACCCTGCAGGTTTCCGATGTGGAAGAGGGAGTGGCAGAGGAAGTCGCTCTTATGGCTTATCTCTTTCTCTGAGAAATTATCACACTGGATACTGGAGAAGAAGAAGAAATAAAACAGTGCAACAGAAAACACCCTGAGTAACATTATGCCACTCATAAACCACATATATTTTACTGTAACAACCCACCTGACTACTCCAAAAATTGCACTTAAATATGACATTTTTAATTACTCTGTCTTACTGTTATAACATGATTCTCTACTATTTGATAAGGATTGATGTTGCAGGCATTACCACATCAATTGCTCTTTCCAACAAATGGACATAATCATTTTAATCAGGTCACAACAACTGACAATTTTAAATGTGCATCAAAAATGAAAACATTAATTACCATGTAAACACTATGGTTGGGTGACTACAAACGGAGGGTCAAGCCATTGACATATGAGACACATAAAAATGCTGGGGAAAATGCTGAAGCTTTCTAACTTTTGTGCCATAACATAGCTACTCCTACCTGAAACTGAAACTGTTAAAGCACCGATTTCAGCGAATCTAAACTAATTCCTATGCATTTGGTAAAACAAGATATTAGACCACCTACTCAAACAGCATCACTTTAGTAGACATCACTGTCCCTCCTTACCTTAGAGTCACACTAACCACTTTTTCATCTGAAGTAGCTCACTGAGATAAATTGAAGGAAGAAGGAGGGTTAATTCTTTTCTGCTCAAACAAAAGCCCCAGACAGGTAGAAAGATACTAGAGGAGATTTCTGTTAAAACAAAGAACTCCTTTCATCATGCAGAAAGACAGGGTTGACAGAGGACAAGCCAAACTCCAGACATACTCATCTTTTCTATTTTGGTACCTTTCTGGTAGTTAAGTTCCAGAGTCAGTTATCTGACCCAATGACTGCATCATCTCATCACAGTAGTGACAAGCTCCCTCGTATCATTCTGATGCTATTTCATTAACTCCTTTTCTATTGGAAAGTTGAGTATGCTCAAAAGATTTGCAAACTGAAACTTTAAAGTTTCACAGAGATGGCAAATAGAAAGCTCTGCTGGTGGGCTGTGACTGCTTACTGTGCAGATTAAGGAAACCCAAACCAAACAACATAGCTTGTGTACAAATAAATACACTTAAATACTCCAGACCAATATAATTCTCACTCCTGAAGCCAAATAAATACAGACTTTCTTCATCTAAAATTTCAGGCAGGGTATTGAGTGCAAAACAATTATGTATCCAAATTCATATCATACAGGAGCAAAAATTCTGTCTGTACAAGAGCAGAAAGACCTTAAAGAGAAGTTTCCCTGTTCCCACCCTACTTGGCATGACAAACTTGCCCCTAGGGCACTCCTGACACATCCAATGAGAACAGGTAGGTAAGGCCCAGAAAATCTAAGCAGATAGAAAAACTAATAAAAAACCAGCTTCATCCACTCTTATTATTTTTTTTTCTTGCATGTCCTTACCATTTTTCTCCCATCTATTGCATTTTCCCACTCTCAGGCAAGCTTTGCCCATGATCTGCTTTCCTCTGCGCTGATTTCCTTCACTGCTACTTTGTGCCTGTCACTTCCTTCCATTAATCACTTCTCTCTAGTGCCCACTTACTCTGACAGCTTCTGTCTCTCCTGTTTCGCTCATCCATTTCTCCTCAATTTGTCTCCTTCCTGGGATGCTTGCCGCATATTTCCAAATGTTCCCTCTAGCTCTTCAACACTTCTTCATTTCCCAGCTCTCTCAGGGCAGCAAGCAGGCCTCCAGACTAAATGCTTCTCCTCACACATGCTTGGCAAACACCACCACAGCAGTGACAGCTCGAGTGGCACCCGCTGTGACTGCTGTGCTGCCAAGCCACAGGTCTGCCTGCACCAACACGGGGCAGCATTTCTCAGCAGGTCCCAGGACTGTGTTCCCTCAGGTAAGGAACAGAGTTACACTATTTACTATAATAAAGGAAGTTAAATGAAGTGGTTCACTTAAAAACTGACTCCACCTGCATGAGACCCAAGCAAGAAAAAAAACCAATCTTGGTCATATTTACACAGTTCACTCTAGTCTCTGGAGGACCTTCTTTCTATGGAGGAAAAAATCCCCTTGGATTTCTATGGCATCTTGGATGTGCTCCACCAGTCTAAAACAAACCCTAAATGAACAGCACCTGCTCAAAACACCCAGAACATCATTTTATAGCTACTTGTTTAATTCAGTGGGAAACACTGTTTGTCTTGCTGGCAGTTACTACACACCAGATTTAACCATTCATTTTAACAAATTATAATGTAAATAATACACTACATCTGCAGAGAACACAGCATTAATCTCTTCATTAACAATCACCAGCACTTGCCTACAACTACTTTGATTATTTCAGCTTTTCTCTGGATCTTCAAGTAGAAAAGACAAAAAAGATCTTCCCATTTAAACATCTTCAGTCCTTCTCATCCAACTCCAGCCTCAAGATGGATCTGCTACCTTTAGCTCACCCAATCTCCACTTCCTATCTAAACCCAAAATACTTTAAATTTTTCATGATGGGTTTTGTTGCTTCTCAACAATAGTCAACTAATGCCTTTGACTACTTCCAAGGACATGATTGATAATTGTATCTGATAAGCATAGACAGTAACTGATATGGAAAAAAATGACCACTCTTCCTGCCCTGGCTGATGGCAAAGATTTCAATTTCCTCAGTAAAAAGAGACACACTAACAAGTCAATTTAGAATTTGTCAAAATGGAAGCAGAATAAATTACTGGTGTGTTAAAGGAACTGTGTAAATTGAACTATATAGAAAGGGTAGTATGTTACTACTTGACAGCCTTAAATATATCTTTTTCCGTAACCCGCTTAGTTCAGATCACCCCTCCCCATGACAACAAAGGTAGGCACTCTCCCATCTTCTCATCACTTAATCTCCTTTCTTTCCTACACTGCTTCCTTCTGCTGCAGGAAAGCAAGCCCATCCTCACACTTAGCAATTCCATTCTATCATGCCTTACTTTTTCCCATCTCTGATCCTTTCCCATCTTAATAACTTACTTTTGAGGACTTTATTCCCAAGACTATGGAGCACGCAAAAACCAGAAAGTTCAGTAAACATGAAAATCTGCAAAAAAAGGTTGCTCTTGTGTCCCTCTTCCTCCAAAAGAGAGTGAAGGTGTGGCACAAAAATGAAATATTCACCATGTTTTGACTGACAACATGTTCACCCAGATACCCTGAAGATGCAGACACAGAGGATTCGGGCATGTGCAGAGTCAAGGCACAGAGACACGATGACAGGTTGACAAGATGAGCATTTGGGGGAAAAAGGAAATGGTGACAAAAGCCATGTGTGTGAGATCAAGCAAGCACTGCACGGCAGGAGCAGAAAACCCATCTCTTAAGTCTTTATGTAAGCACAGACAGTCTACACTTCTGCACATGGGTAAATTCCTCAGGCATCCTTGGGGCAGGAAAAGGAGCGGGGACCATAGTTTTCCAGTCCGCTGCTCCCACTGCTCGTGGTATCTTCCCAATAAAAGCTCTGATCTCCAAGCTGAACTCACCTGACAGGGCTATACGGGGGGAACTTAGGAGCTCTGAATCTGTCAGGAGAGATGGAGCCCAAACCCCCGATTTCCGTCCGCAAGCCGATCCGCCGTAACGCGGTGTTCCTGCCGCTAAACTCCAGCGATGCCGAGACGGCATCCATCTCCGGCTCAGCGCCGGGAACCCACCCCCGCCGGGCACGGCAGCCCTCGCACAGCCGCAGGAGCCTTTATAAGCCACCAGCCGAACAAAGGATCGCGGACAAAGAGCCTTGTCCCACGTCTTCCCCTCCACCAGGTAGATTATTTACGATGGAAAACCAAACCAAGCAAAGCCAAGCCCCGCCGTTCCTCCCTTGCTTCCTCGGACCTCGGACGGATGTCCCCGGCGCCCCCGGGGCAGAGGTTTTGTTCGCCAGCGGGGACGCGGCAGAAGCGGGGGGAACACCCGGACAAAGAGGGAGAAGCGTCTGGCGACGAAAGGGATAGGGAAGAAGGGAGCCCCGTCTCTATCAACTGCGGGGACCCTGCCGAGCCGGGCGGCAAGGGGGGACTCCACCGCCCCCACCCGTCAGACGTGCGAAGGGACCAGAGGCGGGGGAGCGAATGGGGGTGATGGTGGCACAAACTCCCTTAAAAGTAGCCCAAAAAACGGGGACGGCTTCAAGCAGCTGAGCCGGCGTGAGCCCAGGCTCTGCGTGCCCGAGAGGGACCCTCTCCCCATCCCCGCGGGGCCCCGCCGCCTCTTTTCCTCCTGGCGGCCCGCGAGGGCTTCGCCCACCCCGCGGGACGGCGCTTCCCCCGCACTCACCGCCGCCTCCCGCCGCCGCTCCCGCGCATCCCGGTCCCCGCCACCCGCCCGGCCGCAGGAGCGCCGCCGCCCGCGGGAGCCGCCTCCCACCGCAGCGCCCGCCCCCCGGCGGGGCCGGGGCACCCTCGCGGGCTCAATGGTTCGCTCCCCTCAGGCCGGGGTCGCGGGAACGGGGCGGGCAAAGAGCAGCCGGGATGGGGGGGAGGAGGCGGAGCAGGGGGTGGACCGGCGAGAACGAGAAACGGGCACAGGGGTGTCCCCGAAGGGGCCGCCGTGGAGCTCTTCACGATCCGTAAATATGAGTCGCCAGGCAATTTCCTGCCCGCGAGATTAGCTGAGCAAACAGGGCGGCGCTGGCAGGGCGCGGGCCCCGTTTTCCGTGCCTGGGGCGCGCTTTACCTGCGCCCGCCCTGCTCCTCATCTTCCTCATCGTCCCCGGGGAAGCCACGTCTCAGAGGGGGCTGCCCTCCGCCCTCCCGATCGCAGAGCGGAGCGGGGTTGCCTCCCTGGTTGGGGCGCCCCTGCCACTCACCCAGCCCGGGGGTCACACCCTGCTGTTGCCTCTGCCTGAGGTGTCCTGAAATTCAAGATTTTCTCTTACCTGAGAAAAATACACCCATGAAAGTATGTGTGTAATACATAGACACCCTCGTGTGTATACACACACGGGGCTCCCAAAAGACCCCCGTCCAGTCCCCATGCACCACCGAAGAATGTAGCTGCCACCACCAGCTCTTTGCTGTTCCCAAAGCAGGGAACGGGCTGGTGAGACCGGCCGGCCCTTGCTGGAGGGATTTTCACACCAGAGCAATCCTACAAACCAGCACCAGCTCGGCAAAGCGTGTTTGCCAGAGCAGCGCGTCTGGCCCGTCCCGTGTTTGGCAAGCGGCTGGAGGTGCCAGCCCTGACCTCCAGGGGTCCAGGAGGCTGCTCAGTGACAGAGGCAGCGAGGCCACCGGCGGCCTTGGAGCTGTTACAAGGGGGAAAGAAAAGGGGATAAAGCTTCCGGGGAGGGGTCGTCCCTCGCCCGGGATCACTGGGCGCTGGCAGCCCAGGGCGTATAACCAAGCTTTGCTTTCCGAGCACCTGTGCAGTGTCAGGCTTGGTAAGGAAACCCTGGCGGTGAGAGATGCGAGCCAGCCTGGGGGACTCAGGGCAGCGAGCCAGAGTATCCTGCATAGAGATCTTGTTTCGTGCTGTGTGGCCTCGTCACTTTACCTTTCCCCATTTGTTTCCCAAAGAGGGAATTCGGAAATAGATGCCCTTACCTGCTGTGCAGGGGTTCTGTGGGATGGGTCGAAGCTCATGCAGCACTCTGCCAGGTAAGCCACTGCCGTGGCTGCTGCCGGTTCCCGTGTGCCACGAGCAAATGGAGTTTGCTATGATACACTTCCTGCCTTACATATTCCAGGGGATATTTTACTTGGCTAGAACCATAACTTTCCTACAATATAAACTTTGCTATAACTCATTAGTACCTGTAATGTGTACAGTGATACCCACAATACTAGAGAATATTTTTAAAAAGATGCCCTTGACTGTCTTAGTGTCTACTCTGGTTTACTATAAAAAGACAAGCGTTGAGACTAATTACTCTAAAAGGCCAGAACCTAGATGGTCTCGTCTTTGATGCCTCCACAAACATACCAGTGTTTCATTTTCCACTAGCATTGAACCTGGCTCTTCTGTTTTGTTCACTGAGCAAGCAAGGCGCTTAAAAAATAAAGGCATACGTGTGTAATAAATGCAGAGTTAAGGGCATGCTCACAGTTGGTAGAACTGAGAATTACTTCTAATCCTGCCACAGCAGAACCAAAAGCAGCCAGCCTTCCCATCATTTCACATGATTTTCCTTTTCCTTTTAAGTGGGAAAAACGGTAAGTAATAGTCTGCAAAAATCTCCCTAGGGAATGTGAAGCCCAGGAATATGGAAAGCTGCAACTTTGCTCTTGTGGTCAAACTGTTGCTCTGAAGGACTTGTGATATGTCAGCTGAAATGTTCCTTCACTTAGTTCCTACCCAGTAGGTGAGGAGGCAGCAAAGCTGGGTAAGGCAGACCATATGTTTCCCCTGCTACCTGTATGCTGTGAAAACTTTGTCTGAATCAGTGTCATCTGTTTATTTTTAGCAAAAGAAATAAAAATACAGAATAGGATTTAATTCTAAAATAATAATAAGTATTCAAAATAGTAATAAGTACTCAGCCATAGCTGAAGTTCTAAAATAACTTGGTAAGCTGTAGTGTTTAACAGGCAAGAGTCTGGCAATATAAAACAAAAACCCCATCTTACATTTTATGAATAGGAAATACTTAAAAATTAGGAAACAAGAGAACCTCCATAAACTAAAGAGCTGAAAACTCTTGTTGGAGCAAAAGAAGCAATGCTACTATTTTAAAAAATGTCAGGAAAAAGTGTATGGAAACTTGCACGAGAGCTACGAGTCATAGATGGGTTCAACAATCCGTCTAGCTAGCATTAGCAGTTTTCATAGCAATTGTACTTCACCGTCAACAGTACTGCATATCGCAGAGGCTTTTAAAATTCTCCACCCTTCAGTATGCAAGCATGCCCAATAAAAGTTTGGTTTCCATGGTAATTCATATAAGTGGAAATCAAATGTGGGAATGTTTACAAAAAGCATACTTTATTCAGGAGCATTGCAAATGGTAACAAAATGCCATTTTGTTACCATACTTCAATGCTATGCTTCTGTAAGATAGGTGAGATCACTTCAGCTTCTTCAGAACTGAAGTAATCTCCGAGCAGGCACTCACAGTCACAACCTCTGCATTAGCTGGTCCCTTACCTTCACAGATTTTACCCACATTAGGTGTGGACAAGACTGCATTTCTGTCAAATGAGCCAGAGCCCACAGCTGGGAGTTGGTTCAGCCTTTTGTTACCTGCAGGAGAAGAGGCCATTCCCAGCCTGACAAAGTCGGTTGAAATAAAGCTTTCCATTGATGGCTGGGTGCTGTTACACCCAGCCTTTTCTTTGGTGGCAAAACTGGTCTGGTGTCTTCCATTTTGTGCCTTAACTACTCATTTGGATTCATAGTCTATGATTTGTTACATTCTTTGGTGGGGTGATGCAATTATTTATGAAAACCAGATCAAGAAAATGATCCAGGTGAAAGCTCCTCCTTCCCAACACCTCTAAGTCATCTGAAAACAGTCCAAAAATTACTTGCATTGGAGTGACTAATTAGAAGAGAAACAGCTAGATCTGAGCAGCTGTGCTTGAGACTGAACCTTTGTTTCTTGAACCAGCATCACCAACACACCAATAGATTATTAAGTTGCACGCTTTTTGAACCAACCTGTTGCAACAATTGAAGTCATAAGGATTCAGTGCTTTCCAGGATGTAACCAGCATTTTGAACCACCTGTCTATAGCTTGAAAACCATAACTTTGAGTGAAACTTCAAAGTAAGCAGTGATTCCTATGCTGTAACTTCCTCAAAGACATTTTGAGGCAGTGTAGTAGGCTGGATTCTAGGTTATGACAGAATCTTGATTTTTAAGGCTCATTGGGAATCTGCAAAATCAAAAGGCAATGTGGAGGATGACTGCATCCATCAGTACCATTCTGGTGAAAAAAAAAATCACACTCTGTAGTTACACTGGTCATCCTAATTAAAAATCTAGAAAGCTCTTTATGTAGCACTCAATAGAAATGTATATCAGTAATAAAAGAAGTTGGGGTGCAACCAGTGGAGTATTCTTGTGACTCATCCTGAAACTTTCTTGAACTGTCACACAAGAGCTATCCAGAAGAAACTGCCTGGGGAAAATAAGTTACGTGAGTAATCAAATCTCATGCTTCAGGGCACAAGTCAATTGGTGGAAGGCTCAAGAAAGGAATTTCCTTACTCTCTTCCTTTGCACAGTTGAACACAATTAACTAGGCTGTAATTGCAAGGCAAAAAAAGCTATTATATTTTGCATGGTTTCTGAATCATCAGGCACTAACTGCTTTTGCAGTTGAATTCAGAGCTTAAGGTAGGTAGGTGGATTTTGTTGCACTTCTGTGAGTTTTGCCTAGATTTACAGTACATTTGGGAGGTTTGCTCTTCTTTTATGCTGACTGCCCAGTCCACAGTATAACTCTGTTGCAAAACTACCATGAAAGGAAGGCATTTAGACAGTTACTTTTCTCTTAATAATCAGTACTTACCTTAAAAAGATCCCTCTGTCTATAATTGCACAACTCATAATGACTCTAAGTTGCAGCAGTGTTGTATCCCTAATGGCCTAAAGATATAAACAAGATTTGTCGGAGAGGTAACCAGTTTTATTAAGCAACTGGACCATTTAATACAACAGAAGAGCACGCTATTACTTCATTAAATAGGGTATTTTAGTAATCAAAAGAATTTTTGCTACCACAGTATGGACATTGCTTCAAATCACAAGAGCACTCCCCTATTAGCTTGTGTATGGTTCTCTGTCTTCGCAGCTGATTAATTGCTTCCCTTTCCTAGAATCAGTGTGTGCACTGGTCAGTGGGGGTGGCTTCGGGCTTCATCAGCCAGCTCTGCTACTGCTGCTAAGCTCTCTACAGTGCTAGTAAAGTGTTTTTTTCCTGTACACAAGTACATTTTTGATATACGATCTGTGAGAAAACGCGTTGAAAACGACAAGCAAAACTGCTTGCAAAACCTTGGTCAGTGCTCATAGATGCCAAAGCAGTAGGAAAGCAGTTGGCACAAGACATGGTGCAAATTCTGTAGCTGCACTGGTTTACAATTATAGTCACAGATTAGGACAGCTAATAGTTTTGTACTATTAGTAGTAGTGGTTGGATACATGGGTACCTTCATTCCATAGTTGCCTTCATTCCTCTTCTAGTCTTATATTTTACCCACCAAGCAATAAGCTGATTCATAAGTCCTAACATGCACCGAAGTGTGGGACCTTATGATTTCCTTCTGACTCCGAGCCAGGAAAGTTTTCTATTCTCCTTTGGTCTCTGTTTATCAAATCTGGATGCATATATAACAGTACTGTGGGTCGTGTCAGTAAGACAGCATTTCATTTAGTAGGAAGTGAGACAAAATCTAAAGAAATTTAAGCTATTTGCCCAAGGTTACACAAGAAATCTCAGTGGGGGCATGGTATGGAACCGAAGAACCAAAGTTACTACTTTAATTTCACAGTTAATCTGTGTAAAGTTGGATCTCTCTGTGCTGAAATAAATTCTCATTTGTTTTCTTCCTCCTGCAAAAAAGTATTCTTTCCCTTCAAGTGAAATTAAATTAATTAATATGGAATCATAAGAGGTAAAACAATGTATTTGTACCAAAAAGAAATATGGTTGCCAAAACTTCTTTCATTCTATTTGGAGTCATTTGGGCTTTTGTAAAGGAAAAAGCTTTGTTTAATGAAGTTTAGATAAAATATATTCTCACAATTTATTCATTAAGCTGTTTTTGCTGACAAATGTACATTCAGAAGGGTTGTAAAGGTCTTCTTTTCAGCAGATGGCTCCCAAATGTGGAATTGTGTCCCATTAGCAGCACAAAGGATGATACAATATTGCTACTACTTTCTCATAGTAGTAGGGGCATAGAATAAGATGCAGAGATGGATTTTTAGCCTCAGATTTCTGGACTTTTTTCTCCTAACAGAGGCAGGATTAAAAGCATCTGAAAAATGTAAATTATAACAATTCTCTCCCTGCACAGCCCTTACTTCAGATTGCCTTAAATTTTTTTGCTTAGACAAAATATACTAAACCCAAAGACATACATCCTGAAGATGCGCTAATACCCAAGGTAAAATCAGCCTAAACCAAAATAGAAGTCAAACGACAACCCACCACCATATGGCTTTCCCACTGCACTTGCACCCCCCTTCAACCCTAAGAGTATATCAGGATAGTGGAGAATGTCATAGAATGCAATACGTTCATCTCCAAACAGAATGTGCAAGGGAAAGGGGAAGATGGTCCAGCACTTCCCCACAGGTTTTTAACAGATGGGTGCTGTACAAGCCTGGCTCCTGAGACCTGGATATATTTGCCCTGTGCCAGATTAATCTGTATTCTGTTCTTCCCTTTCCTCCTTGCATCATCCCCAGTTTGGGTTACCCTGGGGAATAGTGGGGGACCATGCCCAGCCATCCTACAGGTAACACTGTTCCCTGTGCTTGCTGTTGGACGTGCAGCCTGCTTCACAGGGTCTGTCACAGGCCAGTAACAGGACTGGGCTCTGGCAGGCTGGGCAGGGGATGAAACTGTGGGAGGGCTCTGGATCACCTTGCTCTTTGTGCTGGCTGAAAACTGCTGGAACAGCTTTTGGTACCTGAGCTTAGTGTAAAGAAAGTAAAGCACTTGGGTACTTCAGATTCAGAGCTCTGCATCTTTCCATCTGCCCAGCCGGTGGTCAGGGGGAACTCTGCTCTTGAACCAGAAGCCAAAGATTTACACGGCAGCACACCAGCTAATGGTACAAGGTAAACTGAAAAGCAAATAAACACAGATATTTTGGGAGTATGAGTAGTTTGAAAATGCTGTTTTACAGGAGCTGAGCCATGAAAAGTCTGCTGTCTTATGCACATGTCCTTGTCTACGCTGGTCCCCACAGAGCACCTGTCTTGTCACGCTGCTCCTGGAGCTTGGGCACCCCTTTTGCACAGAGCCTCATATATGCTCTTTGCTCTAGGTTGCATTATTGTGGCCGTGACACCACATGTTTCCCATGAAATTCCCACTGACTGATGTAGGATTAGACCCACAGGAAGCAATAAAATATGCTTGCTGATCCCACAATATCACAGGAAATTAATATATGACAATATTTAGCACATTGTTTTAATAAATTCTAATTTTGTACTGTAGTTTAAAGACCACTGTAAAATCTGAGATAGGAAGCTGGGGGTAGTCTGACTTCTTTGTCACAATGCCTTGTTTACATGTTCCTTTTTTTTTTCTTATTTGTACTACTGAAACCTTAAAGCACTCAAGGGGAGGCATCTCAGTGTTGGTGAGCAACAACCTTCTTTTTAGTTGCAAGCTCCTCAGACCATCCTGTAAACTAGAAACCCATTCTAAACAAAAAGAGAAATGCACTATTTCAGTGATACACTTTGCTAACAGGACATAAATTACTAAGCAATATGAAATGGTGACACAAAAGTAGCCCATAGGAGCCGGGCAATTAATGCACAAAGAGAGAGGAGGAATGACAGCAGATCCTCATTAGACTTAGAAACAGTTTGTCATTAGTGTATTTTTTTAAACTTCAGAATTTTAATGGGAGAAAAATGTTTATTCATGGCTCCAATCTCCTCTTTAGTTAATGGAGGCTCCAGGTTCTCCCTCCCCCTTCATTTTTTGGAGAGGCTGCCAAGTTTTCCCAGAGCTAAAAGCAACAACTTTCTGTTAAACATTACTTCATGCTTCTGGTATTAATCTAATAGGAGGCTGGATGGGGAGGAGGGGGAAGCTGCAATGAAAGCTGATTTCCTGCCATGCAGTGGGAAATCCATAGAAATTTCAGATCTAACACTAATTTTAACAGCTGGATGACTGCTTTGGCTTTTACTTGCCATAGGAACATACAACTGCACAGGGGTTTTTTGGTTATAAAAACAAAACAGATGTCAAGCAAAAGGCAAAATAAAAAGGAGGCTTGCATCTGTAAATGCCCCAATTAAAGCATCTTTTTCCACTACTCTAGAAATATCAACAAATTTTGAAATTGTCTCTTATTTCTGTTAACATTTCTAATATGAGTATTCATGGAAAGAGAAAATATCCAAGAAAATTGTCTTGCTAATGAGCCTTTCAACAAATATTTACTTGGGAAGTGCTCCAACAACCACTTTTAAAAGGACATTAGTGAATTTGAGAATCACACAATAGAGACATTTAAATAAATCTCCTTGATGGAGGTGAAAACAGTAGATTGTGAACACTCAAAATATGAGAGAAAACTGTCCTGTAGCAGTCCTGGCCATAGACAACATACAGCACAGAACTGTTAGCAGCACACCTCTCAGGCTTGACTGTTCTGTTAATAATTGTTTGGAGAGTGATGGCCACGAACATAATCCTTTATCTTGACTATTTAAAAGAATGTCTGTTTTCTTCTTTCAATGCTTGTTGCTCCACCTGTTTCTTACACACCATATGGCTCCAATCATGACATATTGCAGAAGATTTTTTTTTACATTGATGCAAAGAAAGCCTAACACAGTACACATGCTGAAACTAAATTCTGTTTTGCAGATGAAGCAGGGCTACAGCTTGTGTGTGTATACAAGGAAGGACCTTTACCACAGATTATATTGATTATAAAGCTTTACCTGCACGCTGGTGCGTGCAATGAGCAGAACATGGCAGCTGGTTTTTATGTCCCTAGCTGCAGCCAGCTGTTAGGCTGCAAGTGTTAAGTCATCCTTTTCATCAGTCCCAGGCTTGCATTAGGCAAACTGGAGGACTCTCAGGAGCAGCAATGCCTGAGAAATCCCAGAAGCTAATACCCAAAACATGAAGTTATGCTGTGTGAGCAGTGAGGCTTCTCGAGGGGCAGATAAGCACAGGGCTGGAACATTTGATAGTCTGAAGTACTGATGGGCAGGAGAGACGAGGAATGAAAGCCTGGAAAATGAGAGAATGAGAAAAGTTCCTGTGGATATCACATTAGAAAGAAGTTTTAACAGATGAAGATGCTTAGGGTGTTGAAAAAGCAGAGACCTCTAAAAAGAAAATTGTTTCTAGTTTCTTTATTTTGTGTTCCTAAGCCCCAGGACGTTATGCATAAGTTTTTAAGTCAACAGGACTATTGCCATTGCTCTCTCTGTACTCCAAAAATTCCAGCTGGTATCAGGTTTTCCTTGTAATGGAAACAAGCTGGCAGAACTTCAAAGTCTTGATAACAGTTTATACAGAGAAAGGACAGGAACAGTTAGTTATACTTCCCTGTTAAAAATGTTGTTTTCACCTCTCCATTTTTTTTGTAAAAGCTGGATAGAATTTGGCAGTGAAATGGTGCCACTTGTATCTGGTCAAAGCTCAGGAAGAGAATGTCAAAATGTAGCTGTACTGGAATTTGTTTGGGAAAAGTTATCTTAGAGCTCAACTTTTGTTAAATATGCTGTGACCAGGGGCTATGAACACCATGAAATCCTTGATCTCAGTTGGACAGCTTTTAAATGGCCAAGAAACTGAAATGGAAGTTTGAAAAATAGGGATGTATGAGTATCCTCCTTCTTTATTGGAAGGCACAGAAATCATGCAATTCTGATAAACATGAAGACAGTATGAACCCTCCAAAGAACATAGGAAACTGAATGAAAAAATGTTGAGTAAGTGAAAATAACGCTTCAAAATAAATTTTCCTTTGATTAACAAATCCAGTTCAAACAATTCCATCTGAGTCTTAATCTTTTCCAAGTTTTTACCACAGTAGGATTGTAGCTTCAGTTTCAAAGCTGTCCTAACTTTCCATTTTTTACATCTCTGAAAAAAAATGTTTCTCTTTTAGAAGTACTACAGTCCCTCATTTATTTTCTTCCTTTTTTTCTTCTTCCCTGATCATATGCAACAGCAGAAATGGCCTTTGCTAGCTTTTTCTGGGCTGGCAAGAAGCCCAAAGATCCAGCTGACAAAAACCTCAAGTCAGCAATTCCAGTGTGAAGAATGTAATTTTCAGAGCCCTCGTTTCACAGGATCCCTGTCACGGAGCATCTCAGCAGCTCCACACAGAAAAGCCTTGCATTGCCCTTCCTTCCTTAGTGAATTATCCTTGCTCTGTTCCTTGTGTTTCAGTGCTGAGCTCTTGTTCCCCACCTGTTGCTGCCTGGCATTCGTGCGCTGAGCTCTGGGGGAGGCTGATGTGACAGCATCAGTCCAAAACAAAGCTCCCATCACTGGGTTCAAGGAGCGACTGGAAGGCTCAGTGGGCCAGCTCCTGTGCCTCCCAGCACTCATTACATCTGAAACAGAGCATCCTGTAGTCAGAGGGAAGCAGCTTGAGAGGCTGTGTGAGCCTAGACGCAGTAGGGTCAGCAAAAGGTCCCCGAGTTAAATACACATGTGCTGCTATAATCCTCACCCACTACTGGATCACTAAGTTTGCACCAAAATTTCTATCACAAAAAGGTCAAGAGCTTCACCAAAGTTGCTGGTTCACAGTGGGCAGCACTCAGAAAAACAAATGCTGTGAACAAACTTAAGGGTCTGTCTCCTGTTGATTAAGGGTCTCATCTCTTTAGTTGAATAAGGTGAATTTTGATTTATTTTTTTCCCCCAAGGGAATTCAATGATTTTTGGGGAAACAACACAGTAAATAAAGACTTCACTGGGCTGTGCAGTGATCTGAACTACAGCTTTGCAGTACGGAAGTGGTTCATCCTGCAATCACAGCACTTCATTCAATAAATAAGCACTTATTTCTCATGCAGTTTTCTTTCCTGAGCCTTTCTTTAGTGGACACAAGTGAACACTGTGCTTTTTGTTCTTTCTCCTCCCCTTTCCTCAGTGATCCTTTGGTATTTACCTCCTCTCATTTTGGATTTCCTGTCTGTACCCTAGGGAAAGGATTTTCCTGTGAGAAACAAATGTCATGTTGCTGATCTGTTTGGATGCCTATAGTTCAAGCGTATCCTCCATGTGAAGCAAAGCTCTCATCTACCTGCTACCAGAAGAGTACTACTCTCACATTATTTTTTTTCCTGAACCATTTTATTTGGAATGAGCTTTATATAATCAATTTTTTGGTCACTAGCAGAGCTGCTATTTCTATTTTTTAAATTAAGGTGGATGCATCTGTTTTGGGTATGTGAAGACCTAAATTGGATTAAATCTCAAAATTCAAACCAAACATCAGTTTGAAAACATATGTACATATGTACTTTCTGTAGGGTCCTGCGTATCACATATGTTTTGGTTACTGTATTTGATGTTTTGCTCTGAGAGGGGGAGAAAAGCAAGTGGGGGTCTCTGCATTTCTTCTGCACATATACAGAGAGCAGGACACAGTGACTCTAGTAGTAGAAGCATCCAGGTATTAAACACACACAGCTGTTACTGAAAGATGTGTCTGCTCAGATGGTTGAGACCCAAAACTTTCTTCCCCTCAAACATAGCTTTTCATTTTTTTCCAGTGATCAGAGAGACCAAAAAGCCTTTAGCCTCTGGGCTGGACTGTGTCCAAGGCTGCTGAGCCTTGGGTGACTGGCTGACAGGCTTTGGAAGTGCTTGGGAAGAGAGGTGCCACCTCTCTTCTCTGGCTCTGGAGAGGCAAGAAGACATACCACAATAGCACTGTGAAGACAGAAAAGTAGTTTTTGGAAGCTTCCTGGGGATTACATTTCTGTGCATGCTCAAGTGCAGGGTACAAGTCCTATACTGAGCATGTGTCATACCAAGAGAGTGCAAAAGTAGGGCTAAGGAGTGGAGTAGGATGTATTGCTTAGTGCATTTTCAAGTATTGGTCTTCAGGGTGTTTGGTGCTTAGGTTGTTGAAAATGCCTTAGATTTCTTTGCTATCCTCTTGTGGTATGTGATAAGAGCTGCTGGATTGCCGTGATTGCAACTGTGGCAAACAGCAATCTGTGTCTTTGAATGGCTGTGCTGTACAACTTCAAGCAGTTCCAGAGCATTGGGAAGGGTTTTGTGGCTTGTGATGTATGCAGAATGGGTGATTTATACACCTTCTGGGTCTGACCCCTGTGCTTGTGAGGCATTGGTTGGATGACCATGGTGGCTTAATCCATGTACAGTGTACATGTCACACTGCTCTTTTAACAGAAAAAAATAATTGCCTTTGTTGTATTCTCACTTTGAAAATTGACTAAAAGCTTCTTTAATGCACATGAAAAAACGTCTAGATGTTGAACTGTGGGTAATGCATTCTGGAAAGCTCAGAAAAGCCGGTACTCCTGCCGGTGCACCAGCAGAGAGCTAGCTGGGGTTCAGAAGAATGCAGCAGAATCACGTGCAGCCTTGCGTCAGTCTTACCTTGAACCCATTTGCTTTTCATTTTCTTCAATGTCAGTGTAAGAAGAATCTAAATCTACACTGAGTGATCATTCTTGGGACTAATGAAAGGCAGATGCAGACAGTGCTTTAATAAAAGTCAGACTGAGTTGCAGGGGAAATTTTGTGGAGCTTGCAGACTTTCAGACTAGAGGAACTATCTGTGAAAGGCACAGTTCAGAGAGTCTTGAACTTTGTCACACAAACTTAATGTTAGAAATCTCTTAAGGTCAGGCATATAAATAGACTGTCAAAAGCCTTGTTTTTTCAAATAAAGACACACGGGACAACCTTTCTGTCACAGCAGACAACCCATTCACATGCTAAATATAGTCAACAAAACAAACATTGTGCAAAAAACCTTCTAGGCAGTGAGGTGGGTGAATAACCAAGGAAAGCTCGTTCAAGGGAGAGACCGTGCTGGACACTCTAGTAATCAAAGAGTAAAACTGAACTGTGATCATGCTGACTGTACAGTAAAGGAAAAAAACCCAAAACCTCCAAGTGCAGCTCTCACTTTGCCATTTCAACTCTAACAAGTAAATATTGCTATACAGAAAGCTCCAGTAGAATTGATTTAGGCTAGGTGGGTCTGGTTTGTGTTCTATTCTTACCTGTCCTTTTCTTTCTAATTAATGCTAATTTATATTTTCCACACTGGAATCTGAAGTTACATTCTAAATAAAAGGTTCACTTGCTTAACTACAGTTAAAAGCTGAGACACCTGCTTCTTTGCCACAGCAGTAATGAGATCTATCAGAGCATTGCCATGTTGTAACTGGTCAATACTTTTGCATAACTTTTTTTTTAATACTTTGCATAACTTTTGCATAACCTCTTTTCACGTGGACAAGAGTTGGAATCTGGTACTGCATTTTTTTTATAGAAAGCCTTGTGATTTTGGAGTAACTCATTAAACACAAGTTCTCACATATCAGTGAGAACTTCAGAGCAGATAACACCTTGCTTTCCTGAAGCTCCAGGTGCCTGACTTCTGAAATCAGCTTTTATTCAGTCAGAGAGAAAGTATTTATTTGGCTGTCACTTTATGCCTTCTCTGCATGCTGCCCTGTTGTCTTTCTGGTTTCTCTTCCACATGAACAGTATTCAGCCACCTGCATGTTAGTTCAGCCTGTTGTCAAACCCTCCACCTACACAACACTTTCTTAAACAGCTTTGTACAGAGCCTCATTTTTGGGGTGGTGGCTCCTATTGTTTCAGCTATCTATTCCTTAAAGCCTAATCGCATTCTGCAGTTGATTCAAATGAACGGTGGTTGTTACACCCACTGTCTTCAGCAAGTGCCAGCATCACAAGATATGCATTTTTAGTATCCAGGCAAACCACTGTGTTTATGTCCCTCAGAACTACTCAGCAGGACACTAACCATGGTTTACAAGTTTGCTCATACACACAGATATCTTCCCAGGGAACTTCTAGAGCTGCAGACAATCTTCCTCTACATTCCTACAGTAATGAAACCTTGTATTTAAATGCAGTGTCTCCCTTTTTTTTTTTTTTTTTTTTTTTTTGACAAAACTAGACTCTGAGTGCTTTGGGAAAATGGCTTGTTCCACTCTACCTCTTGCTCTATAAATAATTTTCCTATCCCCGGCTAAATCTATTTTCCAGTTAAGTATGCCAACAGGCTGTTCTCTTTGCTGAAAGATCTGGATTTTCCCTTAACTGTAGATTCATAACTTTGTGAAACACAACTCTACACATTTCAAAATTAACCTGTATTGTCAGCTAGCCTTAATGTGGTAAGATACCGCATAGCCAGAGTAAAGAGATTTTTACCTTTCAGTCAAAACTGTCTTTTATGGCAATGAGTAGAAGCTGGCTTCATTCTCTGGAAAGCTCTTGACATTGGGACACCCACATTCAAGTTCCTGCTTTGTTTATCTTAGTGGGTCTGCAGTAAAAACCTCTGGTCCAACTTGGGGAGAACTTTTAAGTGGGATACTGTATCAGGTCAGTACCTGATACCGCAAAACAAATATTCAGGAATTAAAACATCCCATCAGCATCCAAAAGCAAACATTAGTGCAACTGAGTTAACAAGAAAAACATATGTAAAAAAGAACAAACATTTCAAACAGTTCTCTTTTCTGCCCATTGAATGAGTTTTTGGCATTGAATAAACAAATTTCAAACAAACAAATGAGGCACTGAGTAAACAATTTCAAACTTCCAGTACTGCTGAGGAGAAAGCACTGTACTTCAGCAGCAACAGAACTGCAGCACTGGTAGCAATGGGGCTTGGGCAGAAACCTTTAAGATTCCACTGTTCACAGGGTGTTTCAGACTTTTGCATGGTTATTCAGATATGAGTCTCTTAGAAGCCAAATTGTGCCAACTTGTCTCTTCCCAGCTTGTCCAGGTTTCTTTACTGCCTTCGCTTCCTGGGCAAAAGCTGGCACCTAATGGAACAGACTGCTGCCCCTTGCAGGGCTTCACAAAGCACAGGATGGTGCCCTGAGTGCAGCAGCAAGCTCTCCTCACTGCGCTGCTGCAGATCCTCCGCCCTGACCCTGCCCTCTGCAATCATCCGCATTAGCACAGCTTCCAGATACTCAGCTCTGTGTTGGACCACTTCCAAGGCTGAGGAACAGCCCTCCTTTACCTAATGACACCAGCCTGGCCTAGAGCAGGGATGTCCTTTCTCTGACCCATTCGACAGAGGAAATTTATCAGCTTTGGAGCTTTTCCACTTTAAACAGAGACTTACTTCAATGCCGCTTGCCAGGACCTGCTCCATAGACCACACTAAGGAGCACAGTGTCATGGAAATAAATGAGCCACCTCCTTGGAATTCTTCAGCTTGGCGGTCATGCCCTGGCAGGAGCCTCACCTAGCACCTATTGTTGTCAACCAACAGGTCATAACCTAGAGGCAACATGCTGCTGGAATAAGCTGTTCATATGAACAAAGAAAAGTGAATGCATGGGCAGGCTTTGGAAATCCCATGGAAGTTTTACCTGATGAATTACAAGGAGATTGCAAAACCACTTAGATACTTCTGGGAAGTACCCAGTTCCATAACTGCTCCCTCCCAGGAAATTGCCTCATCACTAGGCAGAGCAGTCATGCTACCTCTAGCTTTTTGCTCTGTGTTTTGATGAATCTCCTTTTTCTGGAGAAATCATGACTTCACATCCACAGGTGAGGTGAAGAGCATCTCTGTGTCAATTCTTTAACTGGAAAAGCCAATTATCCTGCACAGGAAGTTTCCTCAGGAAGGGGAGGAACCTCATGCTGAGCTAATTCTCCTGCTTAGTGGATGAGAGATGGGCACACAACTCCAAAGAGAACAGCAAATCCCCTAAGTGACAATGCAAATGCCTGAGCCCAGGCTATGAATCTTGATTTCAGATAATCCCTCATTTCAAAGTTGTGAGCAGGCAATCAACTTGGGAGAGCACAGGAATTTTTTGCACATTTTTGTTCTTGTCAACAGCCCCATTCCTGGGCTGTTTGCTCTCTTTATTAGGCTATGGCTAGTAGCCCCATTTTGAACACTTGGACCAGGACTTGGAAATGCAGCCCAAGCCCTCAGCTTTTAAAAGTTAGACATGTTGCAACTCCATGTTCCCATTCTGCTGTTCTCCAAAATGGCATGTGCTGCAGAGTAGACCCACAGAGGAATCACACAGGTGACTGAAAGCTGGGAATTTTCTAACTTTCAAGCACTCAGTTCTCTTTTAATGAAGTTCTAAAAACACACCTCGATATGTTTCTAAAAGAAAGTTTAAAAAAGTGTGGAAATTATATCACATACAAATTTCAGAACTTAGTGTGAATCCCTGATCTCTGGGGTTAATGGCAAAGTACGTGCCACATCTCTGCCTTGAAGCATGAGGTACTAATATTACACTCTGAAAAGGTATGTACATTTCCTAACCTAAGCTGAGAGACCCTCAGTGATATTCATTCTATCATATTCAGCATGAGCCATGTGTCCACTTACTGAATGGTCCATGCTTGACATTTGGAATTCATAACATCTAAAGCAGTCAAATGGAGCCCTTAATGTATATATTTTTAAAGTATCCTTGAATGCACGTATTTGTATCTGCTCTTTCTGTAACAATACTGTGCTCCTCAAGGGATGGCTGACAGCTCATGGATGCTTACTTCTATAATGGGCAGTGTGGGAGAGAGTGAGCTTTTGCAATGCTCAAGAGGAGACAACAAAACCAGCTGTTCAACTTAGCTGGCTTGTCAACACGTTGTCCCCATAATTAGCTGTGCCCTCTGCAACCTCTTATTACACCAGCTGACCTAAGAAACATCAACATCTCCTCGGACCTGAAAAGCGTAGAGTCCCGGCCAAGAAGTGGTACGAGCTCACCTTCACAGAGGCGTGGTAATCCTCAGTGTGAATGACTCCTCAAGTTAAGCTGTCACTCTCCAAAAGCTGGGGTTAGGACCCAGGACTTCATTGATGAAGACATATTAAACCCTGTCCAGCTCAGAGCACACACACTGAGGCTGCCGTAGGCAGAATAACCGTACAGTCAGAGCCAAGTCACACTGATATTGTATGGAGCCTATGTGGAGGCTTGGCCTCAATTACCATATAAATGAAGTGGTACACGCAGCTGCAGCTTGCCAGAAAATGAGACAAAATAATCTCCCCAGTTTGGCAGCTCTCTAGAGCATTTAGTTTGTGAATGAAGAACCAGGCACACTTTGAAGCCAAGCTGGGTCCACAGCTTACAGCTTTATGTGGCAAAAACATGTCTTGAGAAGTCATGAAGGAGACCAGTGCTTTTCCTGCTCTTAAACTAAGTTTCTATTATAGGAAAATGACTTTACAGATATTCATCACCATTCCAGGAGACTGATAGCATTTCACCTATTGCATCCACAGGCCCAGATGAGCTGTAGTATGGCCCTCCTGGTGCAGGCTTCTGGCCATTAACAGAATGCTTGATTTTATTCCAAGTAAAGGAGAAGGAAGGGAAAGTGCACAGGAAAAATGATACAGAGAGACATGACCACATAGCTGGTGAGCTTAGACACAGACAGAAATTTTACTTAAGGAGCTTTATTAGGTAAAGAATAAGAACACAAAAACGGTTTCAAAGACCTTCAAAACTGGTGCAAAACAGCATAGAGGGAATGAGTAGCCATGTTTACTTTTATAGCCTATACAATTGAGACAGAAGAAAGAAGGCTTGTGTTTTTGTGCAGATGCCTTTCACATTCATTAGGGTTTAGTTTTTCTTCTTTAAATATTTTCAGTTGTCAGGGGCTCAGCTCAAATGCAAAAGCAGGGGAATGTAAGCACAAAGGTATGCAGAATTTTCCACAAGTAGTGCAAGTCTTATAAATACATAGTCTGCTTTGGGGAGACTTGGATTTCTAGGAGAGAAAGCAAAATAGATTTAAACATAGGTAAAATACAAAGGGAAGATCAGCACTGGGCAAGAATGGTATTTTTCTTCATACTTTAAACTCTGTTTTAAATATAGCACCTTTAAAAAAATGCATTCTCCATTTGCATTAGCAACCACAGTCAAGCCTACTTTGACTATACACATAGCTGCATCTTGTTCCCTATCCTGGGAAAAATGCTTCTCTTCATTAAAGGGTAGAAGTCACAAGAAAATCTTAGAAATCTCTATTAAAATCCTCTTGGCACCCCTTCAAGTAACTTACAGTTTATTTCTACACTGAGTTTGTCCCTTCCCCTAGTTTTCAAGCTTCAGTATAGTGCTTTCCTATGGTGCTGCAGCAGCTGCACTCTGGAATTGCATAGGTGACTCACACTTTGACAGTGCCCTGAGCCTCCTCCTCAGTGGGGTGAAGTGGGTGCTGTGCTTCTGCTCTTCTACCCGTTTGGCCTTGTAGGCACCTGAACATGTGGGGTCCTGGAGCTGCTCTAGCCATCAGGTAGACACTGCCAGAGGTCCCATCTGCTCCTCACAACCAGGAAAGCTGTGATGTGAATAACCTCTTTTTCCGTGGCATGAAATAGTCAAATGAAAAGCAGAAATGACAGCATGCTTGAGGAAGAGCTGGGAATTATAACAACTTGGATTAAAGAAATATGTGACGTCCAACTTGCTCCAGTGCAAAAAAAATTAGATTAATATCACAAGACATGAAACATCAAAATATAGGTACTCCTTGAAAAGCCCCCCCTTGCCCCTCTCATTCACATTACCCACCCCTTGGCAATCTGCTTTCCTGGTGAGCCATTTCTGGCACAGCTATTGTGTGAAGGGTGGTTTCTGATCTTGCACTCTGTAATATCCCATTCAAGTTCCAACAGGGGAGAAATATTTCACTGAGAAATTAGTATTTGTTTAACCCACCCTCACAAAACAAAACAAAACAAAAAAATAGGGAGCAAAGTGGTTCATCAAAAATGAGTATAGCAGAATGAAATAATCCTATGACTCAGGGTTGAACCAGAGTGATGATGCAGATCTACTAATAACTTCAACTTGCATCTGTTCAAATTAAAGGGCAAAACTACTGTAATCTTGTTAGGTCTTGTATATTCTGACAACACCACCTGAACTGGAACAGCAACATAATTTTCCAGTTGTTTGCACTCTTTGCTTTCTTGTGGTCAGGAACCTAAAAGCAGCTCTGGCAAAAAGAGAGGGCTGCTTCCAAAAAATTTTGCTCTGTAAATACATTTCTTATTCATGCTTCTAGGCACATAACATCACCTCCAGGATCATGAAACTTTTATGACCATGACCTCCAGCTTAGAAACTACAGTCTGTTACAAAACGAAGCTCTGTCCTGAACTCACCCACAAAAGGTCATGCACAGATTAATTTGTAAATCTTGTCTCTGTCTCTCTTCCCCCACCTCAAAAATGCAAAAAAGCAAAGGAGCATATCTTAGTAGAGCAGGAATAATGATAATTATGTAGAGCTTTTTCTTTGTCTGTATTATTTTCGCACAGAGTCACACTGGCCACCTTCCTCTGCATCATTACCTTGGTGGCTGCCAGAGCTGTGTCCAGCCCTGACACCAGCGCCTGCCTCTGGTGCAACTTCCAATTAGGAAAGTGTACATATACATTTGCAAGTATTCACAGAGTACTGAGCCTCCCTGTACCTAGTGCTTGTAGAACTTAGGTCAGGAGGAAGGTTGATTTCTCACTTTAAAGGAACTGACATGTAATACAAAGATCTCAGAGAAGACAACTTTTTGTGCGCTTCAACATAAACTACAGAGACCAGCTGCAAAATAACAGTTGAGTTTCAGCTATAAACAGACTGAGTTCCACAGAGGGTTTTTATATCTATTTTTGTTAAGTTATTTATTCTACAGGAAAAATGCCCTTTTTAAGGCCTCAGGAAGGCAGGGGGATGAGACAAGAAAAGGAAGTCCTGCTTATGTTGTTAGAAGCTTCACTTCTAGACTCAGAAAGGGACTCTAAAATAAATGTTTCACAAAGGCACAGATTTGGAAAGTCTTCAAGAAAATGATACCTTTTAATAAATAAATAAATAAATAAACCTCACAGCTCTTCCATCAGGATATTTAAAGCTACTTTCTTGCCTTTAAAAGTCTTTTGTTTCCTGGCTGGGTGGCGGAAGAAACCCCACAGAGGTACAGAAATTACAGCCCAAGGTAAACAAGAATAGTGTGTGTTTCAGTATCTGAATGGGGCAGTGAGGCAAATGGAATGGACACTGGATTGAATATAAGGAGAAGAAAGAGATAGATTGCTCAGGTCAAAGACTCTTTGAAGATCCAGATGAAAAACTGTCCTCTGTGGCCTTAATACAAATAATACCTTTAAAATTAATTAATTTACTCAGTTAATTACTGCCTAAGGGTAAAGCCCATGCTGAAAGAAGGGCAGCTCTAACTAAAAGAAGCTTCTAAATGAAAACAGGTGATATCTGTCATCTTCATCTAGTGTAAAACACACTAATACTAAAACATGCCATTTCTCATGCTATCCTGTTTTTTCCCTCAGAGAAGTCCAGTTTCTTCCATAGCTAAAACTGAAAAGCAGGCTCTTTTGGTTTCTATTAAAAATAATCAAGTGGAGAAAAACCAAAATATGAGGTATTTGGTTTTTATTCTCAAATTTCTGCAAAACACCAAAGTGGTGTGAAAACCCAATTAAGAGTAACAGACACCCAAATGACACCAAAGCAGGAAACATTTCCAGAAAGCCCCATGCCAGTAGGACCCTGTGAAACCAGCACAGCTTCACTGAAGGGCCAAACTTGTTCCTTCCAAAGATGGGTTTTGGGAGCCAGGAGCCATAGATTCTGAGTCTTAAGACTATATCAGCCACTGATTTGTCATCACTTGGTTTCTTCTCCCACCATAACCTATCCTACAGATGTTTGAGTGTTTAATCATTAACTTAAACTAATATTTAAAAGCCTAGCCTTATGTCCCTCTTTCTCTACTTTCTGATTTTATTCTCTCTATTAACAGTGGCTGAAGGGTTTTTTTCCTTGTTTAGTATACAATAAATACTATATTTAAATATATATATATATATATACACTTTGCTAGTTTTGTCACTTATATTATACATTATATTTAATAATTTAATCCAAGAGCATGCTCTACACTCCTGTTTAATGAAATTTGATGTATAAATAAAATTATTTTCTTATTCAGTATTAGCAAGAGAAGAAATATTAGCACAATATAGTGGGAAATTTACTCAAACCCAAAGTACAAATGCAGATCAAATTTAACCATTTTAGGCCAAATAGACAAGAGCACAAGGGCTAACAAGTTATCTTTGTGTGCTCCTCTTGGTGGACAGCAAATGCATTCTTGTTGGAAAAAAAAATCAAACCATTGAGATTTTTTAGAAGACAAATTAATGACATTTTTACTGCCTGTCTCATTCAGAGCCTGTTACTGTCGCATTTCAGAAGGATGGAGTTCTCAATCAGTATCTCCAGCAGCCAACCCCTGTGATTTTTGTTATCTCTGAGCAGGAGCCCTTGGGACGGGAGCACTGTCACATTGTCACGTGGCACCCAGGCAGCTGTGCCAAAAGCCAAGGCATCTGCAGGGATTCTGCCAGGAAGGACGGCCCCAGGGAAACACTGACATGGCCCAGAACCAACAGTTTGGCCGAGTGACATGGTGTAGGGGAATTTCAAATGTTATCTTTTATCTCAGAAGGTGAGCTCAAGGTGTATCCTGCTGGGCCTGGGAAGCTTGATAAAGTATTAATATGGGTATTTAAAGCAAATAACTCACATTTTCTAGGAACCACTGTAAGGATTCTATGGGGACAGACATCCATTATTCTGTTTTTAACTAGCAGGTTGCCCTTTCAGAGATTAATGCAAAATGAAATTTCATTATTGCCATTTTAAGGTCTGCCTACTTGTTGGTTACAACTCTTAATGCTCAATTCCTGCAACCAGGCTGTTAAAATTTAACTCACAGTATATTATACATCCATGTAACTCTAAATAAGCAGCTTTTCCTTAAGTATATAGTTCCACTTAATGTTATGTTTCAGAAAATATTTTAACAGGATGTAACCAGTATCAATTAAACCATGGCTTTATTTTCCACAATCAGAATGCTCTGTACTTTCAGTATGAAATAATGACAACGTAAATATACATTTTAAGACTTATTTAAACATTTTAAAAGTTTAATCTGAGGTGATTCATTTGAGAAAACTGGAATCTTTATCAAAGTTGCAGAAGTTACCTGGGCAATATTTCATTCGCTTGCCTGTAAATATGTAAATTTGAGCTATGTATTGATTTTAGAAGAATTATTA
Source organism: Onychostruthus taczanowskii (assembly GCF_017590055.1). NCBI lineage: Eukaryota > Metazoa > Chordata > Aves > Passeriformes > Passeridae > Onychostruthus > Onychostruthus taczanowskii. The sequence continues at coordinate 7,446,974 of NW_024500794.1, forward strand.
TAGGTCTGCATCAGTCAGAGTAGGCATTTTAGACCTTATCATCCAGTGTGAAGGAAAGGAGTCAGAATAATTTTCTATAGCTGCAAATGCTTGCTTTTTCCCATTTAATTTTTGTCAGCTAACAAAATTTATTTTAATTCATCACAAATGTATTGACATTTTGGTAGAAAGCCAAAGGTTTTTTCTTTGAACATCTTTTGCTCATGTGTCACATATGGAAAAATTAATATTTTTGAAGTCTTGCTACACTTCACTTAGGTTTTGGTTTGTGATATACAAGAAAATCTAGATTTGAAAAAAAGAAAAAAAAAAGAAAAAAAAGAAAAATCTGCAAAAATTTAGTGCCATGATCTAGTTCACATGGTGGTGCTTAGCCAAAGGTTGGACTCTTTCTCAGAGGTGTTTTCCCACCTAAATGGTTCTGTGACTGATTCTAGTGAAAAAGACTGCCAAAAGTCACCATGTAACCAAACTTTTAAACCAAAGACTATGATTTTTCTCTGCATTCAGTCAGAACAAAGAAATCTTATTAAAAAGGCTGAGATTTTCTTTGCACTACAAGAATTTGAAGTCTTACAACACTCCCATTGCTTAGGTACCCACAGCAACAAGAATGAAATTGAAAGACTGACAGCATCCATGTCAGTGGTGATCTCAGGAGAATTAACCCTGGAAATAAATCGATGAAGAATAAATTTTCTTATATTTTAGTCCATATTTTCTAAAGTACCTCTGAGTTTAGATCTCTGATTTGCCAAATGCAACACACAGAACTGTTCAGATGATTTTGTTTTTCAGATAGCATTGAAGACTTTCTCTCTGAAAACCCAGATCCTACAGTGTATTTTAAGTAGACACCACTGTCACTTCAGAAAATTACACTATGCAATTTTAGCCTGTGACTTCATTGCAGAAGTGACTTCATTGTGGATTACACATAATCCACGTGCAGTTTTCAGTCACAATACTCAAAATAAATTGTAAACAGCTATTTTCATTGGCAAGGGAAGGATAGGGTAACTTCACTGTCTAGGTTGCATTACAGGACCAGTCTCCTCATGCAACCCCCTTTCACCTTTGATCTTTCTATCCAGGATATATTAGGAAACAGTGTCACTAATACATCTTTGAAGAAGAGACAATACAGTATGCAGGAGCTGTGTCAGGAGAATCCCTTTTTGTTTCCTTTGTGAACTGCCAGATACCCCTCCCATACCATGGAATAAGTTTGGTCCAAGGGGGATTTTCATTCCCTGGGGGAAGTGACAGCATGAAATAATTGCTTCTGTAGATCCTTCCTGGCACAGGTTGGTTGGGAGAGCAATGGCCTGAGCCCTATATGTGAGCACCATGGGGCTGCCATGGCAAACAAAGCCCTGCTGTACTGTACAGCACCCACTGATGGCTCCTGACATCTCGGATGTGAGGAATGGCCGAGTGCTTCTCTGTGGCAATGCTCCTGCTCCAAGCTGCCTGCCTGAGTGAGGCTTTCTCAGCCTTGTCCCACTATTTAAGTGGACCAAGTGCCCTTGGCACTTACTGGGGAGATACAAAACATCTGCAGACATCCAGCCTGAGCCCTGGATTTTTTTGGCAGCTGACATTCACCTTCAGGAGGGTAGTCACTGACCTTGACAGCATTCAAACTGCACTGGGGGCTAGAACATGCCTCAGCTTCTCCCACCACCCCTCATGTCTGTTCTGCCTTTCTGTCCTCACATCCAACTCTTGCATGCTCATGTCCCTAAAAGTGACAGAGGTACTGTAGAGAGCCCAGGAAAAGCGATGGGTGTGCACATACATGTGCTGCCTTCTCCCAACTTCTGGCCATCCCTCTCCTCTAAACTCCTGTGAAAGGGGTGTTCAGCCACCTCCTTTTCTACTTCCCCCATAAACCAGAGCTGCCCATGTTCACTGACATCATTAATGATTCCAAATAATATAGTCAGACCTGTTAGAATATCTTCTAGTCAGACCTGTTGGAATATCTTCTAGAAGTGCAGAGAAAAGGAGGTGCAGTGAGAAATTAAGAAGATAAATGTGTCAGAAGTGTCAGTGTTTAAAGCTGGGTCCAAATAATATAGTCAGACCTGTTGGAATATCTTCTGGAAGTGCAGAGAAAAGGAGGTGGAGTGAGAAGACTCATATTAAGAAGATAAATGTGTCAGAAGTGTCAGTGTTTAAAGCTGGCTAAAAAAAAAAATATATATATTCAAAACTGAAAACCTAAGAAAGAAAACCAACTGAAAAACTGAAATCTTCTACAAGTTAAGAAGTTCCTATACAAAAATCATTTATCAACAGAAATAGCCTAAGGAATGTTCCTACAGATTCAAACCCTAAGTTGCCTGCTGGTTTTATGCAGATGTATCTCCATTTTAAAATTGAAAAGACTGGTTTTCTGGCTGACTGTTCAATAATGACTAAAACATATTTTTTAATTGATCAGAAGCAGCCATCCCTAGAGGCTGGGAGGCACTAGGCAGGGGTTCTGCTTGCTAGAGAAACCCAAGCTATATAGCCTAAGCAGGAAATACATCACAGGACCAAAACAAATGCAGCCATACTAAGGTCCATCCTCACTCTTTTCTTTAGATTTTGCTCTGTTAATGAAGAATGATGACAGATTAAATATCCTCCTCCAGATTATTTATTCCCTTCACCAGTGAAAGAAATGTTTAAACTTACAAGCCAAATAGTCTCAAAAAACCATCTGTAAATACTACCTAACAAGGTAAAATAATCAAGTACCTATGCCAAATAAGTCAGCAAATACACATCATCCTTTCTAAGGAGAAGAAATGGCATGCCAAAAGCTGAGTCTGTTTAGGCAAGTTCCACTGCTTCTTACAGACAGGCCCATATTATCAGAAGTGATGACACTAGAAAGACTGGGACAGGGAATTATTTACTTCAGGATATCAGTGACTCAGTGAGGAATGGAAGACTGGTTTTTTTTCTTTAGTGCTAATATTTTCTCCCTCAGCAACAACATATGCCCTTATGGAAAGACTGCTAGTGCCCATATATCCCTTTGCCCTATATATCATCTATGGCTGTGGCAGTATTAGCATGAGACTGCACCATGTGAACCTCTGTGTTCCATGGGTCATCAGAATTTGTTTGAAAAATGGCCCACTAAGACAAAGCATCACTTTACAAGATGAAGAATCACATGCTTAATTGCCTTCTCTGAACAAGAAGAAGTAATTTCAATACTTGGCATTGATGGCTCCTCTACAGGTAGGTTCAAAAGGAGAAACAAATGTGACATGTTTTGGAGACATGTTTTATGGGACTACAGAAAGGGGGGACTCTGCAATCAGAGCTGTTTTTCTCATATGAAAAAATTATTATTCAAACAGTGCTGACTGTTTAAGAAGGAAAAATAACAACAAGGAACAAATGAGCAATACATTCAGCTGAATATTGCTGCACTCCATTGGAGAAGAGCAAAAGTTTTACTATTAATTGCCCAATCATAAAATTTACCCTTCAATATAGAAAGCCACTTGCATGGACCATTCAGAGATGGAGCAATTTTCCTACAGCTGAGACACTGTAGGAGGTTTATTGCGCTTGCATACATCAGACATTTCTAAGACATCATGCAATGCTGTAGAAATAACCAAGGAGATCTCTTACAGGGTAAAGTTTAATTTTATTGCCCAATATTATAAAGCTGTATTTTTCTCTTGAAGTTTATGGGATCTAGCAGCAAAATGGTTTTTATTTCCAAAGGATGCTAAGGGACTTACATAATTATGTGTGTTGCTTAGTTTGTATTTAAAATAATTAACCCTAAAATTTAGGAGCCACAAGTTTGTATTTAAAATAATTGACCCTAAAATTTAGGAGCCACACAAATAAATCTGACATCCCAAGGAGCTAGACAGTTAAAATCTTTCCAAAGTTTTGAGCCTGTGCCTCTCTATTGCCTGTTCCACTCAAGGTCTCCTTTGGTAGTCATTAGATCCACTACTCACATGTGATGTGCAAATATGATGACACATATTTCTTAACTTTCTTTCATGAATTCAAGAAAAGCAGAAAATGGAAGTCTGGTATCAAAAATAAGAGGGTCACAGTTGAGGCTCTAGGTGAGTCCATGACATCTCCTCATTTCTACATCCAGCTGTAGATGAACAATGGTCTTCATTAGGGTTTTCTAGATAAGCTGCATGTCAGATGTTACAGAAGCTCTGTCTGAACAACAACTATCTCTTACTGTTCATGCACAAAGCATAGAGTCCAAAGCTGCTGCTGTTACCAGCCTCAATAGTGGTGTAAATTAATTTTCAGAACCATACTTCTAAATGAAGATGTATCAGCAAACATTTAGGAGATGCTGGAGGGAAGAAGGAGATATGGATTTATGTGGGAAGGTGGTACTTGCTGGTAGCAATCATGAGAGCTGCCTGGAGGCACAGGTCAGGAGCTTTCTGTGCTTTGTGCACCAGCCAGTTGGCACAAGGACCATAAGAGCGACTGTCAGTGCCAAAAAATGTATTTCTTGAACTAAGTTGATGTGGTGGGTTGAATCTTGCATGGACACAAGGTGCCCATTAAAGCTGCTCTATCACTCCCCTCCTCAGCTGGGCAGGAGAGACAAAATACAGCAAAAGGTACAGGCTTGCCACAGTGTTTGCCTGCTTTGTGCATCCACCCTTTCTGGCATGGCTGCTCCATGGGCTGCAGGTGAATAGCTGCTCCATCACGGACCTCCTTGGGCTGCAGGTGAATAGCTGCTCCATCACGGCCCTCCATGGGCTGCAGGGGCACAACCTGCCTCGCCATGGTGTGCAGGGAAACCTCTGCTCTGATGCCTGGAGCACCTCCTGCCCTTCCTTCTGCACTGACCTTGGTGTCTGCAGAGATGTTTCTCTCACATGTTCTCACTCTGTTTTTCTCTGGTTGCAATTTGCTTCTGCACAATAATTTTTCCCTTTCTTACACACGTTGTAACTGAGATAATACTATTACCACTGATGGTGATGCCTCAGGTTTTAGTTTTTATATTTTTCAGATTCTGTACTGCTTTAGTGTATAGTTCCGAGCTTCGTCTTAAGGGATGGTAAGCTCTCTTCACAGAGTAAGTAGACAAAACAATTCCTTCTCTAGCCGGGGACCCAAGGACAACTGATCCAAATTTCAAGCCCAAGAGCACAAACAACAGTGGACTGAAGAGAGAAAAACAAGAAAGATGGGACTTCATGGGCTTGAGCTGTAACTGGACAATTAGCTCCAATATGCTAATAGATCAGAACTTATAAAATGTGAGACCCCATGACTGGTCGTCCATTTTGTGACCATTTTGGGCTCACCTGGGCTGTAGCCCTGGCTAGGCTCTTCTGTTGCCCAAGGTGGATCTGTTGAGGTCTCCTAATAAATACCTACTTTATTCTTTAGCTCCATCTAGTCTCTGTTCTAGGTCAGCCTTCAGTGTTCTAGGTCAAGGCATCAGTGGGCTCAGCCTTGATCAACGGCAGATCCATCCTGTGGCCGTGTGGCTTTGGGTCCATCAGGCGTGGGGGAGGCTTCTGGCAGCTTCTCAGAGAAGCCCCACCTGTAGAGCCCCTGCTACCAAACCCTTGCTATGCAAACCCAACACAGTCGAGTTGCTGCTGCAAGAAAGAAAGAGAAAAGCAGCCAGGGCAGCAGTGGTGAGTGCGGCCATGTGGACGGCAGAGACCCTGGGAACAAAGCACAGCAAAGCAGCAAGAGATCTCCCAGCCGCAGGAACCCAAAGGCCCTGGGGTTCAGGGCATGGGTAGCATGGGGAAAGAAAGCTTAAAATAAAATATAGCTTTAAAAAGAAATTAAACCTGTAGCTTAATTTGTGTTCATTTACCAGACCAGAATATTAAAGGCTTGAAAATGTTTGGAGATTACCAAGTATTTGTAAAACTATTAATGGCTCCTAAAACAGTGATCAATATTAACGAGATTATGAATTTTAGGATGTCTAAATGCCTTTCTTTTCTTTAATGCTCTTCTGCCAGTGCGTTTTGGTCATATAGTAAGGAAATAGAAATAGCCTAATCAGGATTACTAAACCAAACCCAGAGTACAAATAGCAAATTATCTGAAAAAAAAATTAAGCAAACCATATATACACACCATACAAAAATGACTAATGCCACATACATCTGGAAGAAATTAGAGCTAATTGGAAATAATGAACAAACCAAGCAGGGCCAGCTTTATAGTCACTATTATTTGTGGTGGCTAGAATAGCAACAGTCAAAAGATACATCCATATTTGTATGCTCCATTTTTTAGCTGTCACTGCAGCTCTACGTAATTAATTCTCTCACATCCCCCATCATCCAGATATATTGCCTAATATGTAAAAATAAATTGCTATATTTCTTCTCATCTCTATTCTATCCAAACCACAGATATCTCCCTTATGAAGCATATTATTAAAACTTTGAGAAAGGCAAAAGTTAATAACTGGTTTCTCCATAGGAAAATATTTTATGCTATGAAGGTATTTATTATCTGAAGTCAGGCAGGCTGCAAAGTCTGCTGATGAGAAATAACCCCTCTGCCATATTCAACTATTTTGACAGCTGTTAAATACAAGTGATGACACAGTGGAAATACCTAGTCTGAAACAAGATAAGATGAATACCTCACATTAAATACTTTCTTGTACTAACGCCTGTTTTTGCACGTATTAGCACCAATAGCAGAACAGCACTTGATACAGATGAAAGGATAACTGGACTTGTAACCTTTAGGTGAGTCAGATGTGATTCATAGCTCAAGCTGTAACATCCCTATCTGTACTTGCTTATTTTGCAATAAACAATGGACCTTTTATATTCTAATTAGCACGGGATCCATAGCCTGGGCCACATGCTGGCCATTCAAGCCTAGGACAGAGAATGAATGAAGGAAACACTGATATTGCTGAATAGGGAGGCTCACTAAAAGACATCCCAAAACCCCAGCCAAATCCCCAGCAGGCCAAACACAGGGATCTTCCCACCTTTCCTGGATCCCAGCCCAAAGCCACTCTGTTTCTCCCAACATCTTTTCTTATTGAGCAGCAAAGTCACGGAACTGGATCAAGGAGGCAGGTCTGAGGCTCCATCTTATGTGCTCAGCAATGAGACTCACCCAGCATGACAACAGTTCTCCAGCAACCCTCCAGAATTTCCTCAAGGACACAGCAGTCTTGGGAAAAAATGCCCTGAATGAAAAAAATCTCAGTGCACAGACTTATGCTTGGAAAGATATTAATACATCAACAATATGACAGAAAAGGCAACAGGCAAACAGACTGGAATTTCTTTGTGAGTAGCCTGCCAGTAGTCTACACAATAGCTTGCATGGAGTGAATACTGAAATGTTGAAAAGAAGTTTGTTGTCAAAGGCCAGTAGAAAGCCTCTAAGAGAGAATAAGCATAAAGACTACTTTACTGCTCTAATGTATTTACTGTGTGGCATTTTATAGGCAGGTGAAGAATTCTGTTCTCAGATAAACCAATCATGTATTCACAGCCCACCAAACTAAAGCTGAGATTTTTGTACAGTGTGGATTTCCTTAAGTCTAGCTTCCAGACTTGGCTAGCAGAATGAATTCTTTTCCTTTGATACATACCATCAATATCTCATTAATATTATAACATGTCCAAGTCCAAGCAACTGCAGAGTCAAGCATTTGCAAGCAGGAAATTACAGTGCAGAGCTGTGATGGGATTTGTCTCTCTAAATGCAATCATGGGATGCCAGTGCACTAAGATGAAACCACACTTAAAACCAAAGCATTTCACACAGCTGCTTCCAGAGCAGGGCAGTGACTCTTCTGATTCTAGAAGGTTACCATAACTGGTTAAAGGAACACGGAAATTCAGTCTACAAGAACGAAGCAAGTAAAGAAGCAACAGAAAATTACGCTACGTGTTTCAATAAAAACACCACTGGTTTTCAGCTGTTCTCATTTACACGTTCTAGATTTACATACAGTATAGTGGGATTTCTCTATGGAGCTGACAGCTCCAATGGCAGCACAGATTCAAAAGAAAGCTTATGCAACCCTAAAGTGAATTTCTCAGGCTTGTAGTGTGAAAAGTACCAATGTTAGATCAACAGCAAAGCCCACTAGCTTTTCTATTAAAAAAACTTCCAGGAGAGGGTAGGAGAAAGGGCTCTAAGTCAGTGCATTGCATCTGCATGGCAGATCTGTATTAAAGCCCTGCTGAGGGAATGTTATCTATTTCACCATCCTTGGATCTCAAAAAATAAATGGAAGATGAATATTTCTGCCCTGCCTCACAGAAACATGTAGAAGCAGCTCCATCTCTGTGCCTGTTCTCTCCTTCTTCATGCAATCTGAAGCAATGAGTCTTTCCTTGCAGCCCCCTAATTCAAGCTCTGGACAAGGGTAATCACATTTCACACTGCATGGTTTAAACTGATCATCATATGGATTAGGAAAGAAACTGTGTCTCGCTGCATATGAAATGATCACACATGTTCACAGCTCTGAAAGTGGTTTGTTTGCTGCAGGCTCACAAATTGGGTATTTGCCCCAGAGGGAGATGTGGATGCTGGACATGCATATCTTCTTGCTGCTTTACTTTTCTAGCTCTGTGTCTCTGTGTTTCTGAAACTTGTCCAGAGCAGAAATTAAGACAAGTTTCCTTGCTCCGAGCTGAGCATACCTTTTAGATATTCAACACATTGCACTTTCACATAGCAGTAATGACTTGCTAGGAAATTCCCTTGCTCTGCCAGTTAGAATGCACTGGAAGAATGGCTTTGATCATCCTCAGATGAATTCAGTCCATGGATTTATCATTTCAGATTAAGATTTAGTTTAGTATCCATAAAGACCTTTAGTCATTTTGGGGTGTTTTGATTTTGGAGGGTTTTGGTTGGCACAAAAAGGCACAGATTTTGCACTTGAAAGCTATTTTAGGGAAATCAAAACTTTATAAAGATTTTTTTTTTTTTTTTGGTGTAGTGCACCTACAGTCTGCCTGTTGCCTGTCCAGGTGACTGTCCTTTACAGCTCTGAGAAACCCACAGGACAAAACAGCTGAGGACCTTAGCAATTTCCACAATTTTAGTGGGGAACATAACAGCAGTTTCAAGGGCCTGAATCTCCATATAAGACATGTTGTACCTCCAGCAGCAAAGCTCTCTGAAACAGGGCAGGTGATAGGAGTAACTTTTTCCAGTTTTTCCCCGCCAACCAAAAACCAAGCAGCATATGGCAGGAGCGTTCATCAGAGGTAGAAAGCAGGAGGGCAGAGAAATGGAAAAAGAGAAAGGGCTTTTGGCCCATTTCAAATAGCTCTGGATTCTTCAGTGCTTTTTGTAATCAGCTCTCAAGCAACAGAGCTGCCATTCCTTCAGAGACCATGTCCAACGGGAGTCACTTGGTTTCATACCCTGCATCTGCAGCCCCTATATCTCACTCCCTCCCCAGCAACTATTGTTCATATCATCTCACTTTGGAGAATCCTAAGACTTTCTTTTCATCACCCCCTTTCCAAACAAATGGGCTCTTTCAGCCGTCTTTCCCATGGCTGGAGTTTGTTCCCTTTAGGAAGGCTGCACACACATTTCACACAATAGGTGCCATCTCCATGACACCATGTGCTTTCTGCACTAGGAAGAGCCACAAGTTTGCCACATAAATCCTACCATGTAATCAAATTTTGTGCCAATATTTCTGGGTCACAGCAAGCAGTAGTGCTCTGGGGAGCTTTTCATAACCAAATGACTTCAGATTGCTCTGCTCTGAATAATCTACTCTGACAGTGGTTATTGTTTGTGCTTGGAGCACCAATCAACACTGCAGCCCCGCTAATGCCAGATAAACAGGCAGGTAAACACAGCTCCTGCCTGAAAGGACTGGCTGCATAGTTTATGTCAACAAGCAGGCAGAGCAGAGTCCGAGTTCAGGAATTAGAAGCATGAGCTTGAAGACAGGCAGAAGCAAACACTGGCCAAAAAGTTAGACCACCACAGGTTAAGGGTTCCTCCCTCCCCCACCGCCTCCCAGCACGATCAGAAGCACAAGACCAAGCAGGACCTTGAATTCACACCACACAGTCATGTTCCCAGGCAGAACCAGCTGACTGTACACCACCCCCGATGGATGTCACCTACATGGTTTGAACAAAGAATCTGCAACTTGCCTATTCCAGACACTGTTACTTTCAGCAAAGCCATCTTAATGCCTATTTTGGCCACCATGGACCAGAGAACAGAGCATTGCTTTTGTCTTTGCAAACAACTCATTTGGTTTCTTTCGGCCTTGCTTTCCTTAAATTCCACAACCCATGTCTTTCTCTTCCCTGTGTAGGGCCCCAGTCTTTCTTCTTATTCCTTTCAAGCCTCTTCAGCTGGGTTTTAGAGGGAGCAGGATCCCTTTGCATGTATTATCACCTCTGTCAGTTTAACCTTGTGGAATAACTGACAATATATATTACTGATAAATATAAATATATTACTGAGAAAAAAATACTGTATATATATATATATATATATATATAATCTCACTGACATTTTAAGATATTTTTCTGCAGAACTGAAATCTATTAATTTGTTTCCCACCTTGTGACCAACTGACCAATTATTGCTTGTTACAGTGAATAAATTCACATTTGTCTTCTCTGGCCTACATAATCTGTTTTCAAATAATTTTTAAAATTTCTTTCAGTTATTTTGAACCAGAAACTCATTGCCTAGAAATCCTGAGCCCCACTTCCGGCCCAAATATTACTTTATCAAACATATTTAATCATGAATCACTGTTCTATCATCCAAATCTTTAGGGAAAATACTGACTTCAGATCTCTCTGATGAATGTTTTCATTTGGATGATGATCCCAGCTAGTACTTGAAGAGCACTTCTCTGATCTGTTGTTTCATTAGATCAAGCAAGACAACACCAACATTTAGATAGAACGTTTGATTAACAAAGGACACATCCACATTCGACTGTATCATCTTTTAAAGGCTGATGCAAACTACTGTGATGTTGAAAAGGGACAATCAAAGCCCTTTTTCCTGCAGAATTCTGACAGAAAACTTGCAGATTAAAAGAACTTCAGCAAGCATGAATTTACCAAGCAGAAGAGGAAGTGAAAAGTATCCCATGCTCCCTCCCAGAGGACACAGCCACCTTTTGGCCTCTCTTCCAAAAGCTTATCTCCTAACATCTCTTCCTGAGGCTTCTCTGCAGCAAATGGGGTTAGCTGCTGCTCATCTACTTCCACCAATGCCTTGAAAGACAGGTCCCAAGATGCTCTTCATAGGATTATAGAATGGTTTCAATTGAAAATAATTTTTAAAGATAATCTAGTTCCAGCTCCTCTGCCATCAGCAGGGACACCTTTCACTAGGCAAGGTTGCTCAAACCCCCATCCAATCTGGCCTTGAACCCTGTCAATGATCCACAACCTTGAGGGAACCTCACCACCCTCATCATAATGTCATTCTTCAAGAGGACCACAGAGGTTTGATTTGCTGCTTGTAGTGAATCATACAAAACTTCTTTTATCTCTCCAGTTTAAGGAATTTTGGCTCACAGCCCAGCCCACAGTAACTTCAGAGCAAGAAGTGCTCACAAGGACCAAGCCCTCCTTGCAGGCAGTCACTGCTCCTTGGCACAAAAGATCCTGCTCCCCTTCCCACGTGCACAGCCAGGCCATGTCTGGTTTTTGTGCTGGGTGGAACAAAAACATTTTTGCTTGCTGCACCCTGCAAAAGGCAGAGTGTAAGAATTGCATTCACAAGTGTAAAGGCTTAAGGTCTGACCAGTTTCAACAAAGCCAGGATCCAAAAAGAACATAAAAAGAATAAGAAAGGAACTGTACCAAAAATACAGTGCAGCTCAAACTGAAAAACATCAGCTGATAGTGTCCATGATCAACATGGTCTGCACATGCTTGGTTTTATTTCCCATTTAATTCCAAGGGAAATATAATAGCACCATAAAAACAGAGTTCTAAGAGGTCTGGATCTGAAAGTATTGTTTGATGCACCCAAAACATTCCATCACCTGAGTCCCACAGAAACTCAAAATCTCCAGATTTCCAGAACTGCTAAGTTAAACTCTTTTGCAGCAATTTTCTGTTTTAATGTTCACAGTTGTACTATTCTCTTCCACAGTCAAGCACGGCATTACAGAAACTGTTCCTTGTTGACTCTAATAGCATCTTCTTCATAAACACTAGTCGGTAGATCTTTCACTTTGAGGACCAAAGTAAGCATGGTCCTCATTGATTTGCATGAGAAAACGATTATCTTTGACTGCAAAAGGCATTTAAAGTTGGAAATCTTGAGACACTTAGTCATAACAAAAACTTTTAGAACCTTACAGGTCCAGAGAGATTTAAAAACTGCCTACTGCCTACTACCCTGAGATTTTTCCTTTCACTTGTAAATTTCAGTGTTTCATAAATCTTACAATTCTGCTAAAGCCGATTTAAATTCTGTTACATATTACTTCATAAAATAATATGGCGAGCACATCACTTCCACAGTGTAGGAAATAGACAATAAAGTAGTAACTTGGTCTGTTTGAGAATCTTTAAAAGAGAGCACAGCTTTTCCACAATGAGAAGTGTCAGCAGCAAAACTGCCATTTACATTGTACCATTGCTTCAGCAGGATTTCCTGCCATTGCTCAATATTCCGATTCTGGCCACCAACAGGAACAGGCGAGCTCTGTTTGCTAAAGAACAGGCTTTATGCCATTTCAATATTGGCCAGCACAGTGTGGAATACCTGAAGTTCTGTCTTGTTGAGCATTGTCCCAGCACTGTCACATCCTGCCCTCACACAGTCTATAGAATACTTTGGAGCAGGTTTCTTCCCTGTAGGCACAAAGATGAGACTGAGAACAGCTGCAAGGAAGGCTCAGTATCAACACCGTGCTCACCACCCAGCACTCCACACTGCTGTCACACGTGTCACCTGAAAGCAGCCATGGCCAATCCCCATGGCAAGAAGAATTCAGTGCTCTGAAACTGAGCCCTGCAATGTGATGCTTGAGAATCAGCTTGGGCAGGACATTTAAACTGCACCTCTCTTTAGCAGGTCCAGTAAACAGCTCCACCACAGAACAGAAAGCAGTACTAGGAAAAACCTGAAAAAAAAATGTGTTACATTTTGCGTCTGTGAAATGGAGCCTTATAAACATCACACACTCTTTTGCATCATCTTTTTCATTTTTTTTTACATATTTACACAACTTTTAAACACAGAGGTAGCCTTTAATCTCTGCAATTTAATAGTCATTCCATACTCTAAAACAATTCCCAGGTTGGGAATTTGCACATCTTGACTTCACATTTGTTGCTAGAGGCGCAATTCTTCCCCCCATGCCATGCTGCTCATTGCTCAGACAACTGACCAACCTCAGCTCTGTGTTTATAGTACTTTGGGTTTGTAACACCTTTGGGCTTGCATGCAAATGTCAGTGCCCATCACCACTGCTACACTCTGCCACCTCCATTCTCCAACAAACAGGACTTTGCTGAGCACATCACGGTGTGACTATCCTACTAAAACTATTTCCATAAAAATGCTAAAAGATTAGAGCCTAACCCACTACAAAGGTGGAACCTCTGCAACCTCCCAAGATGGCTTTCCCTGCCACAAGGGCTCCTCTGCATGGAATCTCTGGGGTCTATGCAAGATTGTAATCACCTCTAAGCTCTCTCTGGGGAACAGCAGTATCTTCACCCTTTTACTGCATTTCATTGACAAAAATTAATCACTTTGAATACCTTCCTCCCTACTATCACACCTAAAGTTGGACAATAGATAAAAAGAGTTTTCAGGCAGAAAAAGACATGCAGATACAGTACCAGGTCTGATTAAACAGCTCTACATCCTTAGAAATCATGCTATTTTTTTACTTGCATTAACCCCCTTTTTGCTCCTAGTTTAACCTTTTAAATTTCAGTGTTATATGACTCTTCAATACATACTTTCCTATTTCTAGGCACAACATGACAATCAGCACTTGATTCACACTACTTTGCAATGCCATAACAAGTTTAAAAATAAGTGTCCTAAAACATTTCCTTTTACACAAAGCCTTATAAGCCATTCCTCTCAGTTTTAAAATTAAACTTACATTTCAGATCAAGGCGGTTCTGAGTCACATTTTCAAAATGTGGTACATGAGAAACATGCAACATTGACTGCAACTGGCTACAGGCTGGTGCCAGTTTAAAGTATTTTTGCAAGACAGGAATAGACAGAGGGAAATAACTGTCCCAAGCCCTACTGAAGAATATGTCCTTTCCCAGGCCCTATGTTTTGCTCAGCCCATAATCATTTTCCAATCTGCTGGAAGCCAGTGGTTCTGCTGCCAGGGAGTCTCTACTGACTTCTTCTAAAGCTGGTCAGGGACTTCTTTCCTGTCCTGCTTTGTCTCTTACACTTCATTTCCCCATCACAAACATAACTTTTAATCTTTTCTTCTCATGGCTTTTCCATCTGACTGTTGCATCCTCTAGGACCAGTGCAGCACAACAGAAGACCTGCATCCATGTTGTCTTCCCTGTGTGTCTGAGGACAATGAGCATGTCAAGTATACAAAGAGGTGCCCACAAATGTGATGATTTTTAAGTTCCCTTGTGTTTCAGGATGCTACTAAAAGGGAGTTCTATTCACACTAACACAGGTGGGGGGTTTGATCTTGCCAGGGCAGCACCATTTGGGCTTTTTCTTCCAAGAATCTAAAGCAAGTCAAGCTCAGGTGTGATGTTGGGCTGCCTTTGTCTTCTCTACCTGTTCCATGTGGTACAAAAAGCTCCTGGCAAAACACTTGACTGGAGAGGGGGTGTTATTTCAAGTGAAGAGGTTAGCAGCCTAAATGAAATAATTAAAACACAAATGTCCTGAAGGCTGTTTAGCAGTTAGATAGCTACTTGAATTAAATGCTTTATGGTGGATAAGTCAGTCAAGAATCAGGTTTTGTTCTTGAAAATCATTGTGACGTTCAAGAGTAATTCAGTCTAAATAAGCAAAAAAGACTGAAAAATTCCCAATTCTAAGACTAATAAAAGCCTTTGAGTTTCACATTTCTGATTTCAGTCAAGCAAACCTTGTGGCAAACATTCTTTCTTCACTTTCAAATCCACCTGAAGATACCCAATGCAGTTGGGGTTGAGTATACTCTTCAACAAACAAAATGAAACATACTGCTTTCTCAAAAGACAATTGATTAGGTATAGACATTTCACTTTCACCAAACAGAGAAAACAAATCACTCTTCTTTTTTTTTTTTTTTTTAAATAATTTTTTTCCAGGATCCACAGTTTCATATAAGGTATTTTAGTTTTGATGAAACTGCATTCTCTATTCTACAGAAAATCTTTTAATCAAAAATTTTTCCAGCATGTTAAGGTATAATGCTGGAAAAACCTACTAAGGAAGTGCCTCATCCATGGCATCATCAGTTTTTTCCACAATGGATACCAGTGTTTGCTGGAAGCTGGAAGCACAGCAGTTTCATCTGTAAGCTGTCTGCATGCTCTTGACAGACAGCTATTGTGTCTGCATCACACAGCTGCTATTTGATTATCCAAATCCCTCATTATTGTTTCCAAAGGAAAAGCATGCTTCCCTTCTTTCTTCTCATTTCCTCAAAAACAATTTTATTTTTTTTAGAAAAACTAAAATCAAAACCATTCCGTGATTCAAGAATGCAAGTCAATTATCCACAGAGTTATCTCAAATTAACTGTTCTGATGGCATTCATATTCTACTTTACTGCAGAATAAGGGGGGTTTTGTACATTGCACAAGATCTCATTCCCTAAGCTCACCCTGGAAGCCTCCACTTCCACACGAGGGGCTATTCTTCTGTGTCCTGCTCTGGGTTAGGATGATCTGGAGGCAACTGCTGGGTCCCAACTCAGACATTCCTCTCACAAGTGTCATGCTTTGGCTGGTGCCACCAACCACCATCAGCCTCCAGTTGCCTCAGGGAGATTGGAACTGTGCCTGTTCTTCCAACAGGAAGCCAGAAGGGTAGATGAGGATATAAACAATGGCTACCTTGTAATTAGCAACCACACAAAAAATTCTGGGTTTGAAGGGGCTGCACAACTGCTTCAGAGAAACCCTTGTGCCAGATGAGCTTACATCCCCAGCTCCAATGTATTTGGCTTATTCATATTTTAAATCAGAAAGCAAAGAAGCTTTGGTGTTATAAAGGAGCACTGATAACACATCATTCAAACAACTTTCAACTTTGCACAGACACTTTAAACCATTCACCCATGAAACAACACGTCAAAGGCAGCTTCTCAGCACAGGTCAGATGCTGAATGGGAGGCACATTCCACCCCATAAACATTTAAGTCACCAGTAATTAGCTTACGAGAGCCCTTTGGTCTGCCAGTGCCTCCTCCAAACAGACAGGCAGTGGGAGTGCGTTTATTGGTATGCACCAGGCATTTCAGGCACGAATCCCATCCTTGTCCCAAGGTACCCCAGAATGTGGGCGCCGGCAGCTGGTGGTGAAAGCCTCACAAACCATGTCTGAGAACGTGGGTGGCGCTAGGAATCAAAACAGAGGCAGCCGAACAGCGATAACATCAGTATTACAGAAATCTGATAACTGCCTGGCTGAATCTTATTAAAAAGCCCACAGGGGCTGCAGGAGTGGTTTCATTCCTGTAGCACATTTTGCCTGAGCTAGAGGAATAAACTGGCTCTTGTGAAAAGCCACAAGCCTGCTGCATCCCTACTTTTGCACAGGTACTTGGCTCCTTGACAGTCTCCAAGGGCATGAGAAGATTAAGCTTATCAAAATCCTATACCTTCTGCATAGAAAGGATGCAGAAGAAATAGTCAAATTTGTTAGCCTTGGGTACAGGCCACAGGGACTAAAACAAGCCACTGTTTAAGGGGACTTCGACTGTCTTCAGCTCAGTCCTTCATTCACCCTTTCTCCAGCTACCTCAGGACCTAAACCAGAGCAGACTCCTGAACTGGTCACACATTTCCAAATTATAACAGTCATACAGCCAAGTGAAACCAGTCCTCAGCAGACACAGTCATCTTCTCCAAATATCAGCTCACTATCATGCAACAGTGATGTAAAAACCCAGCAGCAGCTATGAGGAAAAATTGCAGCAAAATTTCCAGGGCAATATCCCTAATGCAGGTGTGGAGCCTGAGATGCCTCAGCATAACTTGAGATAATCCTGAACCACCTTCAATTCCAACCAAAATCATTCACTCTTACAAATATTCAGGTACAAACCTGAGCACCAAAAAACAAACAAACAAACAAACAAATCAGTGGTCAGCAGTTATGTTTCCCTTGGATATGCAAATACATTTGATTTTTTTTGAGCTCTTTGCTTTCTGCCTTTCAAAACCATTTGCATGATAACTGAGAATGTCATTCACACCAAAGATAAAAGAAGTTTTGTAATGCTTCACTTGTTCATAGTTCTGCCAAGTCTTTAATCCACACAACACTTATGGGAACCAATATTCCTCTCCATCCCACCACAATGTACAAATATTCACAGAAAGTCTGAAAGCAAGGTTCCTTAACTTAAAAATCCTCTTTTCACAGAAAACATTTTGAACAGAGATAGCAAGAACAGTCCAAAGCAAATTGTTCCATCAGCAGTGTCCAAGTAAGCAATAGGAGCTGTTTAACTATTTACACCTTTTTCCTAACATCTTGGTCCTGATAGCTCCCTGACTGCCTGTGACTTTCCCTGTTGTTCTTGCAAGAGTTCTTCAACCTTTTGTTAGATTTTGAAAACGTGGCTATGTAGTTACTGCTTTATGCAACACATACTTTAATCAATACTTCTCCTCTTCACCTCAGCCCAGGCATCAACAGGTTTCATGCCTAACAAATTCTCCCTTGTGAATAGGTAAATAAACCCTGCAGTCAGCAGAGCTCTTGATCGGATACCACTCCTGTCCCAAGAGCTACATTTTATAGGGCACACCTCAAACATATCACTTGACCAATATCAGATACTAAGTCAATATTTATTCCCTAAAGCTATGCATATTATTTGGCCAGCTTGTTTAATCTACTTGTATTTTTCTGATGAATTGTTCACAGGAAAGAGAAAAATTTTGCAAAAAAGAAGAAAAGAAGACATATAGTCTCAGCTCACAAAAATCACTCAACTCTGATTCTCTGTTTGGTTTCATTTCAAGTTGTTTTAGACAACTATAGCTGTCTTGTTCCCAAACTATTTCCCAAGATCCATGGCAGTTGATGTTGGCACATCCCTCCACTCCCCCTACCTTTCAATTCAGTAGCAGTCAAAGTCAAAAAGCTTGATGCTAGAGGACTCCCATGTGCCTGCCTTTTTAACTTGGAGGACACTGGTAATCTGTCACTCTGCCAGCAAACAGACTCATTTGTTATTAACACAGCCCATATTTAGCCATGCGTCTCCCAAGGAAAAAACACATACTTTCTTCTTAACAAAGACCAATCTCAGCACAGCCAAATCCCTGGGGACCGCTGGATCCCATTCTGCATGGCCAAATAAGGTAAAGCAAGAATTTGAAAAATGCAAACCTGGCCTGAGATTGCCTGAAGCTTTCAGGAGCCATTTTTGCATGTGTTAACTTTTTGTTAAACATCAGAAGGTGCTTCAAGGCCTTAATTTCATCACTTTTTCATGAATATTTAATTTCCAATTAAGTATTTTGGAACACAAGTGAGCTTTAAGGCGATGTAGTAGGAGACCATGGCTGAGAGCAGGAAACAATACTGGAGAAAACAGTGTTAAAGCTTTACTCAAAATAAAATGGTGCAATTCACTGAGAGATACTGATTGGACATTCTCTGGATTACAGGCAAAGACTCTTCTGAAATGCACATGAGAGGGAATGCAGTATGTTATATAACACACTGTACTTCTCAAGAGGATTTTAATTCTGGCTTCCCACTGAACTTCAATACCTTCCTTCTGAAGGAGTAGCCAGAGATGTCTGTTTCTCTAATGGAAAAAAATATTATACATCTAAGGCAGAAGAGATAGGGTGAATAATTTGTGTCTATGTGTAAACACCATGTAAAGACTTCCTTAAGGAGGGAACTTTGACTTCATTTTCCTCTGTCCATCTTCCACCACATATGTATCCTTCCCTCCAGCTTCATGACCTACCACATCTGAGCAGCAGGCAGCTGTTCCACAGGAACCCAGAGATTCAATATCCCCATTATCATTGTGCATTGAAACTAAAAACACATGGAGAAAAGAGAGCAGTTTTCTACCATCCCAGCTGAAAAATGTGTATGCAGAAGTTATGTAGCTTTACACAGAGCAAATGCAAAGTAAAACCATGTAGTTCATGCATGCATGGACCAAATTCAAGGGGCTGTGGCAAGCACAGACTTTTCAACCAGCTGGAAGTGAAAGCAGCAACTCAGAAGAAATTGATTTTTGCTATTTGTTCTAACTTGGTCATGAGAAGTGATTAGGCATAATGGGCCTTGTGTGACTGAGAAGCTGCTCTTGGCTTCCCTGAGAAGTGAAGACATTGTCATGCCCCAAAGCATTTTATATTTTCGACCATGACCAGTGGTCTTCCATAGGATGATTTTAACACTAACTCAGGACCTCAGCCAACTACCAATTTTTGTGGAAGCATCACACCATTTGTTACCTCAGCACACTGCTTGCTAGCCTTCTGCAGAGACTGAGGAAATACCTGTATCCGTGCAGAACAAGCAATTGAAAGTCACTAGGGAGAAGGAGTTATTCCCTTCCAAACCTCTGTGTTCTACAGGAGATTAGCAACTGAAACTGTTAATGTGTGAACTAATCCCTTTAAGCATTGCATATCAGCAGCACTCAGCCTACTTTACCAATTTAAAGGTGAAAGAGCAGCTCATTCCTAGGACACAATTCAAACAGAAACATACCAAAGTGGAAAACCAACAAATTTAAATATGAGAAAGATTTACCTTTGCATTCAAGGCACAAGGAACACAGGCCAGGTTTAGCCCAGGTGACCACATTGAGACTTCCAAAGCTGCAGATCTCACCACACACTTTTGTACCTCAGGTCTGTGGCCCACAGGAAAGAACAAAACAGCAACACTGATCCACCAGGACCATCCAGGTTTCAAGTGACGGAGTATTGGGCAATCCCGGACAAAAGCATAGACTGGAAGAAGCAATCATTGAGAGCAGCCCTGTGGAGAAGGACCTGGGAGTTCTCATGGACAAAAAACTGGACATGACCTGGCAATGTGCTCTTGCAGCCCAGAAAGCCAAACACATCCTGGGCTGCATCCAAAGCAGCCTAGCCAGCAGGTCAAGGAAGAGGATTCTCCCCTTTTGAGAACCCACCTGGGGTGGGAGCATCAGAGGGATGGAGCACCTCCTCTACAAAGACAGGCTGAGAGAGCTAGGGCTGTTTAGCCTGGAGAAGAGAAGGCCTCAAATGACACCTCATTGCAGCCTCCTTATGGGGGCTCATAAAAAGGAGGGAGAAGGAGTTTTTATATGGGCAGACAGTGACAGGACAAGGGGCAATGGTTTAAAGTGAAACAGGGAAGATTTAGATTAGACATTAAGAAGGAATTGTTTCCTGTGAGAGTGATGAGGTTCTGGAACAGGCTCTCTAGGGAAGTTGTTCCATCTACTGAAGTGTTCAAGGCCACCTTGGATGGGGTCATGAGCAAAAAGTTTAGTGGGTGGTATCCCTGCCCGTAGCACAGGTGTTGAAACTAAATTATCTTTAAGGTCCCTTCTAGATGAACCATTCTGTGATTCTGTTTCTGTAACAGAGGAGGACTTTGGAGGTTCCTCCTCTGCAGACGAATCACATTGCTCATCACATAGGACCACATATAGGACTTCTGCTGGTCATGCCAACAGAAGAGCTTTGAAGTAGGTAAGAACACATGGATTTTAAGACCCATGACAGGACTTTAAAAAAAATTTTTAACAGTCTGAATATCACTCAGGGTTGTAGGACTCAGAGCTAATTTTGCTGCAGATTTCAACCCTGTTCCACCCAGTGTGGGATTAAGAAACAGAGACATAAAAATCCTCCCATCCAGTCCTGAATGATGTAAGACACCTCCTTCCTGCCACACCAGTGCTGGTGTGAAGCAGCAGCACCCTCCCAAGGGAAGCAGGGGTGGGCTCCTTACAGGTCCTTTTCCTGATTCCTAGAGGCTCAGTTCTTGGCCAGCTGCATCCTTACCCAGCAGGGCTGTAGCATTCCAAGTTGGCCAGGACCCAACTCTCCTGCCTGTGGCCAGACTCTGTGGCTCAGCTGCTGACCTGCAGAGAGCAGGGCTCCGTGGGGAGGGCTGAAAGCTACCCCGTGCCAGCTGGCTGATAGCAAAAGCAGCTCCCTTTCCAAACCAAAACCAGAAAATACCATGAAGGCTCTGACTCCAGAGTAAACGTAAAATTATAGAAACTTTCTTTTACTTTTTCCACAAGGTTTCCATACTGAGGAAGGTCCTTTAAAGCTCTTCCAGGTAAATAATCCAGGTAAAATTTGTACTCTAATGTACTTTGTCTCCAAAGTAGTGGAGATCAGTGGTGGAAGTAAGGTTGACCTAAAGATTTTGTTTAGGTTTTAACTAACAGCAAACCAGAATCAGGACACTTCTTGTGAACTGAAGGTCCCAGAGGTGTTGGAAAGTTTTAGTTGCCTCATTCTGGAAATACTTGGTTTGTTGTTTTTTATTTTAAAAAAGCTGAGTCTAGCTGAGGAAGACAATCATGCCATAAATACAACTTCACAGCATAATCAACAGGATTCTCTATTTAGTTTAGCTTGGGATTGTAAAAGAAACACCACATGGAAACACAGATTTTTATATTTAGACTTGGGAGGCAGGAAGATGAAAAGTGGATTTGACTTACGTGGATATCACATCAGGTACTCTA
Source organism: Onychostruthus taczanowskii (assembly GCF_017590055.1). Taxonomy (NCBI): domain Eukaryota; kingdom Metazoa; phylum Chordata; class Aves; order Passeriformes; family Passeridae; genus Onychostruthus; species Onychostruthus taczanowskii. The sequence continues at coordinate 7,468,869 of NW_024500794.1, forward strand.
CAGAGCTGGCTAAGTTTTCCAGCAGAAATGGGATTTACCAAGTATAAATATGAGGTGGTGTTCTGGAAGAAAGCTTGAGGGGGGTAGCAAGGGGAGGAATATCTTCTGATAGTTGATCGCAGCTGGAACCTTGCCAGATACATGCCATTAACAACTTCCTGGATATCCACAGAAAATTGCCAAGCCAGTTCTTTGACTGACAATTCTCGTGCTACCACATCACATACAACCAACCCCAGGAAAACCACATCAAAACAGAACAAGACTAACACAAAAACACACACACACACACGAGAAAAAAACAAACAAACAAAAAAAAACAAAAAAAAAAAACCAAAAAAAACCCAAACCAACAAAAAACCCCAAAACCAAACAACCAAAAAAAGAACCCAAGTCAATGCTAGCTCTGCTTCTGCTAACTGGATTAAATGAAATTAAACAGACCTTTGTGTGTGATTACTATCTGTGTGCTCCAGTACAATACAGAACAAAAGGCAACTTTATGTTTAAAAACTTCTTTATAAATTCTGTTTTCTTCATCAGGGTGAAGCATTGGAGCAAAGACACATTTTCAAATGCTGTACTGGAAAAAGGGCTACACATAGGTTTAAAGTTCAGGGTGTGCTTATATGACAGGCTTGGGACTTGGACTGCTAAAGCTGATTATTTCTTCCTCATACTCACTGTGAGAAACAACTGCTCACTTTAAAAACTTAAAAAGGTTTATTAAACCTTAACAAAATACAACAAAAGGACTACATAAGGAAAAATTCGCTCTTGTGGATACCACGTGGCCAGTTCAAGATGGATGCTCAGTCTTTTATACCCCTGGGGTTGCATCAGCCAGCCCTGGCCCCTCCCAAAGTCTGTTAGTCAGCTCTTCTTTGCCATTTATCAGTGGAGACTGCTTTCTTGTAACTTGATTGGAGATCAGATGTTGCCATGTCTCATCCCCCAAGCAACAAACTTTTCCATTCCCAACTGCCTCAGGTAAGGGACACACGTGCATGCCTTCTCTGTACCTGTCCTAGAAAACTCAGGCTGTCTGATGGTCACAATACAGAGAGGGGGGAAAGGGAACTATGGGGAGAACAGAGGACATCTAAACTACAATAACATAACTATACATCACTAAAGCTTTTCTTAATATTCACACAATTGTTATCCCTTATTTGAGAAAGCCAATCGTTTCATTATGCATCTATAACACTCACAGAGGGTAATGCTCCATATGCTTGGCCAGGGCCTGGACCACAGTGTTCAAGTGCAGGTCTTAAGTTACCCAGTTGAAGCAAACAGATTTAGGGTTTGGCTCATGCACTGTCCAGGCTGAAGTCCAACTGTCCCTGCTTGAGTTCCACCTCCACTCTCTACAGCCCCTTAGGCTCAGCACTCAGCCCTATGCACTCTTCACCTGTTCGGTCTCCTTCATTCTTGCAGGTGGAGTTTGCAGTGAGTGTCCTGCCTTCCCCCCTGCCTGCCTTCTTGTGCAGAGAAGCCATGAAGATGATCAAAAGGCTGGCGCCCCTCTCCTGTGAGGATAAGCAAAAAGAGTCGTGGTTGTTCTTCCTGGGAGAACAAGGCTCTGGGGAAGCCTTGGAGCAGCCTCTTGGTACTTAAAAGGGTCTTAGCAGTACTGGGTTAATGGTTGGACTTGATAATTTTAGAGGTCTCTTCCAGCCTTGATGATTCTATGATTATAAGAAAGATAAGGCAAACATTTTAGCAGGGACTGTTGTGATAGGATGAGGTGTGATGGTTTTAAACAAGAAGAAGGCTGATTTAGATCAGCTATAAAGAGCAAGTTTTTTATAATGACTGTGATTAAACACTGGAGTGGTTTGCCCAGAAAGGTGGTGGATACCTCATTGTTGGAAACATTCAAGGTTAGGCTAGACAGGTCTCTGAGCAACCTGGTCTGGCTAAGAATGGCCCTGCTTATTCCAGGAGTTTTTTGACTAGATGACTTTTAAAGGTCCATTTATTTTATGATTCAACAAAAGGAAACAATCCCCAGAAAGTAACACTAGCCAAGAGGTATAAAAGATAGTAAAGAATGAAAATCAGGAAAACGGGGGTAATGAAAGAGAACAGCAAACTTACATCTAAAATACTGTTTTGTTTAGTTTCTGAAAGAATGCTTCTGGAAAAAGATCTTTAGCTTTGGTCTTGGCGTACATAATGGCCAACATCCTATGCATTTACCCAAAGAGTGCCCGAGGGCAGGCGTTCTCACAGCTGGAAATACAGATAGCTGTGAGGTGGGCCTGCAAAGGGGCCTGGAGACCACACCCCTGTTCTGAGGTTGGTAATTCAAAGCTCTATGACAAGGGATAATATGAGTAAAAGCTGGTCCAAGAAGTTTGGAAATCAGTGCTGCAGCTTGAAGCCATAGTCATTCTAAGCAGAAAACACGTATGCTTCAGTTTGCAGAGGTTCCCAGATGAATTGCAATTTTGAACACCAGTTTATAGGCAGAGGAAATTCTTTTTTTTTGTTTCCACCCTCCCACTTGTTCTTCCTCCTCCCTAGAAGATTTTTATACTCACAGTAAACCAAGCATGAAATTATTTCAATGTGTGGTTACGCTCAGAGAGGGTAGAGACCCTGACAAAGCACATAGGGTGGGGAATCCATGATTGTCACCATTTCTTTTCCCTGTGACTCACTTGCAGGCTATTTCAATAAGACAAATTAACTACTTTAAATTCACAGCAATTTTTAAAAGAAAAAGCTGTTAAGAATCAAAATAAGTATTTTTCTCATTTGACTGCAAAGATTAAAGAAAGTAGTTCTTTACTGGTCACCTGAATCTATTTTAGGAAGACTTCTGAAAGGCATTTTATCAGCTACTGAGCAGTATTTACTTGTGAAACTGCTCTAATTGCTTTGGAATGTGCACCCTTACTGCAGGAACAGCTCAGCCCTGCTAACACTGAGCAAAGCTGGCTCATAGGACATGCGACTTTTATACAGCATTTTTTCATACAGCCTTCATTCTTCATTCTCAAGGTAAACAGCATGAAATTTGAAAAGGAAAAGCAGCAAATACCTCATAAACAATGACTTCTGCAGAGATGCTCTACATGTTTACAAAACCATCAACTCATCAGCAAAATTAATCGTTGCCATGACTGAAATCATCACAGATCAGTAATTTAGAACTAAGCCCATTTTGCAGCTGGAAATTGCATGGGTGAAAACGTACTCCTGGTGCCCCGTAAATAAGTACTGGAGCCACTATCCAGCTTGGAAGTAGTGGTGTGTCCTGGCCACAAGTAAGCCCTATTATAGCTTGCAATCTTGCCCTCTCTTAGTAGATCAGCATGGAGGTCTTGGTAGATCAAAGAAAACCTACTCAGTCTTGCCTTAATCTTCTAAAACTGAAGCAGAACTCTGGTCTGCATTGCACATGTCCAGGCTCAGTAACAGCCTAACAAAAAAAAAAAAAAAAAAAAAAAAAAAGAAAAGAAAATTTATTTTAGCTTTATAGCTCTATCTGTCTTTGAGACAAAGCAATCCTGAAGACTGAGTCACAACCTGGAAAGTGCAGTGGTTTGAACAGCACTTAACTCTTTGTCTGCCTATATCACAAAATCTCCATGTACTTTACCCAGCAGAGTTGGAAAAGCACAAAATAATTGCTATTATGCATGTTGAGGTATAAAACATAGAAAATAAAGAACATTAAAGGACAAATCATCCCAATCCTCCTAGCACTGATACAGACATTAACTGCTATTTGTAAGAAAGGACTAAGTCAGTCCCGCTGGCCTGGGCCAAACTTTATAAAGACTTGTAAACTTCACATGCTTTGAGTTAGTTTCAGAGGAGGCAGGAATGTCACATGCCTATCCCCCCCTGCCACCCCCTTCAAACTTGAGTTAACCGAATCCTTGGATAAAGCAGCTTCAGACAAAACCAGGCCAGGCTTGGAGATAAACAGCCCTGGTGGCTGCTCAGAGCCCAGGGTCCAGGCCTTGACAATCAAGTCTTGGAGAAGGCTGAAGGTGACACAGGGTTAGATGCTCTCAGCTGAGAGGGCTCTTCTCATTTCTGACTCATTCCACAAGAAAGTTTCTTGACTTTTCTGCCTGACGTCCCAACTAGGTCTTCTCCTGCTCCATGAAAGCATTGTTTGCAGTCCTCTCATCTCTTCTCCATTCTATTTAAGCAGCCCTCAACCTCCTCAACAGCTGCTGCCAATTTCTCCTCCTGCTGCCAGTCACAGACTGCCTCTGCTGACCAGCTACATGCCCCACTCCTGCTCTCCCACCACCAGGGAAAGAGTAAATGCCTCTTCATTTCCTGCTTTCCCCTGCCTTCCTTCAGCTATCCACAGTTCACATTTCCCTTTGTTTTGTTTCCTACAGCCAATTATTTTTTTTAAAAATAGCTAGTTTATTTTCTTATTGGAAAACCTTTTCTGGCCTTAAGGCAGCATGAACTTCTCCTTGTTTTCTCCTGCTGAGAAGGGACCTGACCTAGAGGTGAGAGCTTTGAGGCTGCCAAAGTGATCTCCCTGCATGACCTTTTTAATCCTTGGCCTCCATTGCTTCAGTCAACACCACAAGTGCCTTCTAGTATGACAATCACCATTTGTTGCTTAGGAATTAAACATTGACTAAACACATCATTCTGCATAGGCCATTGAACTGGAAGAATGTTTAGTGAGGTCAGCAGCTAAAGCTTTATTAACCATCTCTGGTGACCTTCTCTTTCTCCAAGGCAAAGGCATAGCCGGGGCTCAAAGACTTTCCAAAGTGCTTCTTCTATAGCCCACAATGCTTTTAAGGCTCCAACACCTCCACACAACAAAGTCTGCCAGCTCACAGATGCTAACTTATCCATCCCATCACAGCATAAAGTTTTTTGTTCCACTCTCCATGCTGTTCCCAGCTCTCTTCAAACCAGTTTAGCACCACCCACAGCACATCTACTGCTCCTTCTGCCACACCAGTGAATCTAAGTGCTGCACTCCAAGCTGAAAGAAAGATTAGTTTCCTTCCTCAAGCATGCCTGCAATGTTTAACAGTTCTCTGGAGCACAGGTCAGCTAAAGGTGTGTTGAAACAGAACAACGAACAGACAGGACAGCAAATGGAGTTTTACAAACATCAGCAAATACAATAACAGGAGTCCAAAATACCCCTGGGGGAGGATGTTCCCACTCCAGGTATCAAAATCACAAAGAAGTGTGTCTAGGGTAATAACTAGAAGACATGTTAAGGTACCAGCTTCTCACTCTGGCACTTTAAAACAAGCAAGGAGAAAAGTGAAAAGAGAATTCTTTGCATTTTCTGAATTCTCCTCTTCCTTAGCTTGGCACACACAAAGGAGAAATGCATGGGAGAGAAGAGCCCACATTTCCCTTAGACTCAATGCTATTTATACATCCTGTTCCCATCAGATCAGAAGGAAAAAATTGGATGGTGGTCTTTTGTGGTTGTTCAATAAAAAACACCCAAGTAAGAGAGCAGTTCTACCACCTTGCTGGAACTGGACTCTGTCCCACATGGTGGCATCTTACCAATGCTAATAATTTAGTAGCATAGTTAAGTGTTTTGAAACTAAAAAGCAGCTTTCAACTCTATTCCTAGACCGATCAGATCTGGAAAAAACCCAATCAGCCAGAACACTGACTCAGCTTGGAGCCAGAAACCCATATCTCATTAAACTCTTGCGGGACACAGTTACACATGCCAGCTACCTTTGAGTTAGGAAAGGAACTGCACCAGCATTAATGAGAGACTTGCTGGAGAGAGCAGATTGACTCTGATAGACAGAAATGAGACAGAGGTCTAAGCATGAGCTTGAGATAGGCCAGCAGGTAGTGCCTGCTCATTCTTCTCCTGTTCTACTACATCCAGGACTCTTAAAGAAGAGAAGAATAAGGTGTGGTGCCCTTAAGTGTTAGAGATGGTATCTCAAAACATGTGCTTGAGCCTAAGTTTGACCCTGGAGGTCTGGATTCCCTAGGGAGGTGTGTCACAGGAGAGCCAGGTGAGAGAGCACCCCAGCATTTCACAGAGGATGTTCTGGGAGTTTGGTTTCGTCTGCTCAGACTAGTGCCTGTGTCAGGCTATGGATTGCAGTCCTCAGCACTGGAGCAAGAGTGTTCCTCAGGCTTTAATGAAGGTAGTGCGACACCTCTGTCATTGCACAGGTACAATGATCACCACTGCTATTTGCAGCATATGAGAAGGCAGTGTTTTCTTCTAAACAAACATAATAACACAGGTTTTTCAGTTTGCCACTTCCAAAACTTCTTGTAGTTTTGGCAAGGTTTGAGACCCATGAAAGGGGGAGTGCCTATCCATTTCACAGGCACAAAGGGTGTGTGACAACAACTAAAGCCATACCGGCCTCCAAAGCGAGGTCCCAGGAACAGGATGGGGCAACTGCATATCAACAACAACAGAACACATGGCAGGCACCTGGGACACACTGAGCCTGGGCATCTGCCAGCCCATGTCCCCCAAGAAACAGAGGGGACATCAGCACAGACCTGTCTACCAAATATTGCATTTCAGTAGGTATAAGGACAACAAGAAGGATTTTTCTTCTCATCTTTTCTAAAGTGCTCTAACCAAGCAGTCACAGAGAGTGGGGCACAAAAAGAAGGATTTCAAGCTGATTACTTGTTAGCCATCTACAAAAGCACACAGATTTAGTGGGTACTCCAATGTTCTCCGGAAGCCTGTTTTCCTCAGTCTCTGCTAAAAACCTTGCTCTAACAGCCTCTTCTGCTCCAAGAGTCACAGGATCATAAAAGAGCAGTGACAAAAATCACTGGCCAAGTCTCTCATTTTAGTTTTGGGTAAACAGAATTGCACTATAATCCTGATGTTGAGAAGCCAGTTCCTGGTACATTTATTAATGCTGCCTACATTATCCTTCAGCCTTGGAATGGGGACAAACTTAACCTCAAGACAGGAGGAAGGAACACGTGGAAGGGAAATTAAACTACTTAAGAGTTCTTGTTCTTGGCAATAAGTGCAAAAATACAAGATTGCAATTATCTAGTTTATTGCCCTAAACAAACAATTTTTTTGTAGCTTAGTTTTTAGTAAATCTTTCCAGGACATGACAGTCAAATAACTATCTGAGAAAGCAATCTCTTTTGTGCACAAAATCCAGGTGATATGAAGATCATAGAATGATGTAGTTCATTTGCTGGGGGGGCACCCTGGGGTGTCCCTGGAGACTCCCTAGGCTGTGAGCTGGCTGGCAGCTGTGGGCAGGCAAGGAGACTCCACACGGCTTCTGAGGGTGCTGATTGATGAGGGTTTATTGGGGGTCCCACCCCCGGGAACAGCATGGTTACTGAGGGAGAAGGGGGGAAGGGATGGGAGGGGGAGAGGGAGAGCCTAGGGGACGGAAGGGCCAAGAGAGGGTCTGGTTTCCCTCACACAGTTTAAGAGGGAAATTCAAAGTGGGTGCAGAATAACACTCGGGCCAATGGGATTACAGACACATGAGACTTCAGGGGAGGAACACAGGCTCGGAATATAGCATACATTTTGGAGGGGTGAGACAGAGCATACCATTTAAATAAAATGCAACTCAACAATAGAATGGCTTGGGGTAGAAGTGACCTTAAAGCACATTTAGTTCCAAGTCCTTCTGCCACAGGCAGGGACACCTTCCACTAGACCAGGTTGCTCAAAGCCTCATTGAACCTAGCCTTGAACACTTCCAGGGATGGGGCAGCCACAGCTTCTCTGGGGGGCCAGAGCCTCACCACCCTCACAGTAAAGAATTTCTCCCTAGCATCTAATGTAAACCTACTGGCAGTTGCAAGTCATTCCCCCCTTGTCCTGTCACCACATGTTCTTGTAGAAAGTCCCTCTCCATCTTTCTCATAGATTCCCTTCAAGTACTGGAAGGTCACAATTAGGTCAGCCCAAGCCTTCTGGTTTCCAGGCCGAACAACCCCCAATTCTGTCTGCCAATCTGGCACCACCATAACTTTTTCCTGAACTAGTACTGTGTAAACAAGCAATTACTTGATAGGAATTTCTAGGATCCTCCAAATTACATAAACTCTGCTAGTGTAAAATCTTCTTGCAGCAGACTTGCTCTTCCTTTGTGGACATATTTCAGGAAACCTACACTGAGTTTCAGATTCATTCTGGATCTTAATGCCTGGAAGGATATGTTTGTCTTCAAGTGTTTTTGCCAGCATTGTGCATGCCTGCACAGTGACCATACCCAGCAGACGGGGGAAAACCAGCCTTGACAAACACCAGTTCATCACTGCCTGCACGTGGTTGCGGTGCGCAGCAAAGGAGTCAGCCCGGTGAGAGAGCCTGCGTCAGTGATCCTCAGACAACCCTGTTACTAAGGGCAATTTTCAAGACATTGATGGAAGGCCAGAAGGTGATTATCTTTGCAACATACACTTTGTTTTTTGTTTTGGCAATGACCAAAAGCACATTTTCCAGCACTATCCACTGTCACACAGGATAAGCTGGCTGCTTCTATTGCTTCAGAGTTCAAGTTATGATTCTTCAAGAAAAGCAGAAATAAAGAAAAAGAACAAAAACTATTGGCATTTGAGATACTTAGGCTGAAATACTAGCAATTGTTATTTTTCTCAGGAGAAATGCCTGGCATATATTTTATTTGCTGCCAGTATAGCCTTCCAAAAGATGCAATCAAATCAAATTCAGCATATTTGCAAATGTGGGACTGCATTTAATGTATCAAATGAACTTTGCACTGGATGTGGTTCAAAGATTGAACTTGGTGTAATAATTTGTTCTGTCTCAAAAAAAGCATTCCAAACCAAGAGCTTTATTTTCTGTTCCAAAGGGCAAGTTACAGCACTATCACTGCTGCATACCTTTCCTCCTCCCTTTCCACTGCTCCAGCCTCTCTGGATGATTTTTGTTTCTTTCTTGCATTCATGATTTTAGGTTTTGTGATTTCAAGCTGGAAGAAAACCCAAGAATACCAAAACCCAACCCTTTGCTCAGTTGCTATGAACAAAATGAAAAGTGAATACTCAGTAAAAATATTAAAGAAAAATATTTTTGCCACCTTTAATTCTCATTTACATGGACCTCACCAAATAAACAACGTGTTCTTCTCCACCTGATCTGCCAAAGGATGACTTTTAGGCAGGGAGAAACACCTCCTTGGCAGTGTTTTGTTTTCCCTTTCTTAGAGAGCATTTGCAAGAAGCAACATGATAGAAACAACTCGGCTCTCAATTTCTTCTGTATTTGGCATTCACAAATGTCCAGTCCAAGAGGAATTTGGTGTTACAGTTGCAAACATACCTGAAGTGGCAAGGTGCTGTCCCACAGTATAAAGTGAGGGACTGGGGGGACATGGCTGGGCCAGCCATTTGTCTGTCTCTCTGCTGAGCCACCCAGACAGCATCTCCACAAACTGTATCAAAACTTCCTCATGATTGTATCAGAGATGAAACAACAATGGCACCTGCACCTCTGGTGAAAGGAAATACCCTTTCAAACCCAAGCATGAGATACCATCTGGGCTTTGCACACACCAGTCAAGCTTTTACGCCATTTCACTGAAACCTGCAAGTCTTTGCATGAAGACCAACACATTGTCCAGCATCTCCTGAGCCACCAGAACCCTTTTAAAGGTTCATCCATCTGCCTCATACAGGGACAGTCTGTGCTGGCATTATACCATACATTTCCCACTTTATGCATCTAGCAGCTAAGCTCTCTTGATGCTCTAGTGCCTAAGGTACTGCCAGTTGCTTCCTTTCTTCCACCAAGAAACTGCCCACTACAGATAAGGCAGCAGCAAATTATCCTTGCACCAATTTTAGATTAGAAGCCAGGCTAAGAAAACGTATCTTGCAACAAATGGTGTTGTTTTAAACTACAGAGAACAAAAAATAATCTCAAAGCAGACATGAGAAGAATTCATCTCTCTGAAGTACTACCCAATTTACAGCCATGTGCAATTTCAGCCCATAGATTATTCTGGAAACTTGAATCCACAAATTTGGCCATGTAAGCAGTTCTCCCATGGGCACGTATTCTCACCGGTTGCTGAAAGGAACAGCAGTGACTCTGAGGCCAAATTTTTGTGGAACTTGCAGATATAAACCTGTACACAGTTATGAGTACAAGAGTAGCTTCTCCCCTGAGCAGACTCTGCACCATCCCAGACTACTTCCCCCAAGGTGTTTTTATTTCTACTCCAGGTAAGGAATATACAAGAAAGAACAAAAATAACAAGCCATTTTCTACTCTAAGCAAATTTTGCTTTTAATTTAAACAAATCCCTAAACAGAGAGAAAGTTGATTTACAGTGTGATTGTATTAACAGCTTATCCATACAGCAAGTTACCTGTTAATGATCCTGGTCACACTCACCATCTTTTCCAGAAGAATCTGCTTTGTCTTGACTTCAGGTGGTGGCACAATCAGCTGAGTGGATCAAACCCTGATCCCCAAGAAGAGCAGCTGGGCTCACTAACAAGCAGTAGTTCAAAATTCACTTGGTTTCTTTTTCCAGCATCTGCTCACCCAAGAGCATGACCAACTGACCCCACCTAGTACATTTAAATTGGAGAGAGGCTTTTGGTCAAATGCTCTTCTAGTCTAATGCACGTGCCTGGTGTGTCACCTAACTGATGAGAAGAATCAGTGACATTACCATTACTCAGCTCCAGAGCCTACCAGCATTTTGCTCACCTTCCAGCTAGATGTGGAACGAGAGCTGTGCTGGAAGCATACACCAGGTTCCAAGCTGGCTGTCCTTCAGACAGCATCTCCTAAGAGGTAAATAGTAAGACAAAAGCAATTCAGGAATGATTTTGTTTGAACAGCTAATAACAGGTTTGTGGCAACAGTGAAACTCAGTATAAAGGGTGTGCATAAATTTGTCACAGAACATGCTTCTAGTTTTTGCTGTCTCATTGCAAGCTTCAAAATAACAATTTATTCCTTGCATGCATGCATATACATGTGTGACCTTGTCCAGCACTGAACATTGTTAAAGACACACAGACTTAAAAAAAAAAATCCATTGAATCCCCTGGGGAAGTAATATGATGAAATCATGCTCACCCTTGCACCTGAAGTCCCCTCTAAGGTGCATAATTTTCATGGCCTGGGGAAACAGTACATTGGGGGGGGGTGGGGGGGGTTGAAGCCACAGTGCCACTCCAAGCAACCTTTTTACACACTGGCAACATATACCAGTCACTTTAGATTCATGTTCATAGGTATATTCTGAAAAAACTAGTGGCACACTCTCTGCCTACAGCACATTGCAGACATTACTGACACCAATGGTTAGCTTTGTGTGAGTCACTGCTAATGAAGGCTGGTTGGGTCACCTCCTTTGAGGTCTGAGACAACAGGTTGTGATTAAGCTCAGAATTTCCAGCTCTAACTTTGGGATTAAAAAAAAAAAAAATCTACAGATAGCTCCCCTTCAGTCACAACTGTCTGAAAACATGAGGGAATCAGGACCATCCCTCCCCAGTATTCCCACGTCTTCAAGACAGGCGTGCTGAAAGCAACCCAAAAGAAGGGTGTGTCCGATCTCACAGGATCGGACATTAGCCCAGGATCCAGGAATCATTATCAATGCTTTGTTTCCTGATCAAATATTACAATGGAGCTTCAGCACTTGTGCTACAGCAGTAGAGGCTGCACAGAAGTTGTACTTGCCTTCCAGGACAGAACTGGAACCATGATTAGCATGCTTTTGTCCCAGTGCAATCAGGCAAAGATGTTAGCTGCAAGCACACACTGATTTCGAATCACTTTCCACTACTGCTTCCACTGAGAAGTTGTCAGCACATCGTAGAAGTAAGGATGTTGTCTGGATCTGCCTACTCAGGGGACACAAGTACAGCAAGATGTAGCACCTCAAAAAAAATCCCAAACCAACCTTCCATGACACCATTCTGCATCAGCGAAGTTACTCAGCCCAAGTGATGTTAGTTGACTCACAAGGTAATCATCATGGATCAAAACGGTCAGCAGTACAGAACACACAGCAAACATGATTAGCTCAAGTTGCACTTTTTATTTTCAGCATTAAAACTCCCAATGATATAAAGCAGAAGAAACAGATGTAAACCCCAAAATTATCTACAGTTCAGATGAGGTATCCTGGTTTCACAAAACTGAATCAGAAAGGTGGGTAAAGCACAAATTGCATAAGAAGACAAACTGCACAAAATACTGATAATTGGTAACTCCTTTTCACTTGGTCCCTTCTGCACCCTTTCACAGTATTAATAAATAAATAAAAAAAATCCATCTGGAAAATATATTTGACATTGAGAAAAATCAAAGAACCATCTAAATTATTTTTATATAGGATATGCTGATCAACATTTCTTTCAAAATTAAGAATACACTGCAGTTCAATTAGATGGTATGACAGGTCTAACAAAGGATAAGAGAAGTACTGGACAACACACAACACATAAATATTCATGGATATAAAATATAAGCTGATTCAGCATACAGTTCTAAAGTTGACATTCCTATTGCAGTCCCTACAATTAACAGTTTACTTGGTAAGCCTTTTAGAGAAATAAATATGCATATAGAAGTAAGCACACTTCAACAAGAATAGATGTATTGAATTAGTGGGACTGATTCTTTTTAATGCAAAAGAGACTGATTTAACAGCCTAAACCAAAGAGCTAAAAGGATTACCATTAAAGGTATCATTAAGTAAATCACCATACTCTTACCACAGTTAGTCCTACATACATGTCCTTAGTGTAAAATTTATTTGCTTCTCACCATATGCTCTGGCTCTTCTACCCACCTGTTGAGCTAAAAAAAACCAAAGCTGGAATAAGAATTAGTCAAAGAAGTAGAAAAAAAAAATCTTATTTTTCACTGCCAAAAGAATTTCATTTAGACCTAATCTATACTTCAAATAATTTTTTGAGTCAGTTCTGTTCCCCACATTAGACAATTTCTCTGTGCTTTAACAAGCATTGAAAAGTTGCCTGAAGTTTTGTCCCAAACAGTGGTCCTCTGACCAAAAAATTTGCTTATTAGGGTTTGGTAACTACATGTTCAAGTCAAGATGAAAGTCTTACGAAAACAGCATACGGATGTCATATTAAATAGTGCACATTCAAGTAAACCTCAAGTCATACATGCTCAGTAAGACTTCCATAGGCAACCCAATTCTAAATCAAAATATCCATTCTCTCTATCTCTTTATCCTTCTAAGTCCTAAATCTTGGTCCGCGCTAAATGACGCATCAATGAACTCTGACACCTGAGACAGGTACACAAATAAATTATTTCCAAAGGCTTAGCCAGATGACACTAGATGAGCATGTTGGCAGAAGCCCTACTCCTCTTTGAGCCAAAATCCCTGCTCAAAAGTGTTTTTCAACCTTACAGTCAAGGTGCTTTTAAACTCCAACATTCAGTTAAGTCAGTACTAACAATAGCAAAGCCCAACATACGTTAGGAGCAAAGAAACCATTTCCCTATTATTCTTTCCTCCAAAGAGGCTGTTTAATAGAATACAAGCACTTCTGCAGTCAGCATATCTACTCTGAATCACAGAATTTTTAAGGTTGGACAAGACCTCCAAGACCATCATGTCCATCACTGCTGTCTTCATTACTACAGTGTATCCTCAAGTGCCACAGCCACACATTTTGAACACTTCCAGACACAGTGACTCCACCACTTCGCTATGCAGTTCAATATATTATGACAGGTGTCCCCAAGTAAAAGCCAACAGATTGTCAGTCTGCAAAATCTAGCACTAACTCCTTTTTTTGTCACCTATGAGACACAGTAAGAGGGTAAAAACTCAAACTCATAGATGCTCCATATCAGGCATTGACTACTTCCTATCAGGGATACACACAGAGGTCTACTGTACCTGAAAGATCACTAAATTGCACATGACAGCAATCAGTGTGAGAAGAGGAATGCCACCAGTGTGCTTGGCATTCAGAGACTGCACACCCGAAAGAGAAACACCAGTCGTAAAACAGTATATAACTAACCTGAACCTTTAATAACAAACCATATGTGTGTAATTATTCAAGAATACACAGTTTAAGTACTTTGCCTCAAGCAGCTTCTTGTTTTCTGGGTTCTCCTCTCCCAGCACCTACCAAATTGTCAAGGGGTCAGAACAATTCTTCTGGGGAGGTTTTCTTCCCAACCTGTTTAAAAGTAAACTGTACTGCTTTAGGGATATACAAGGAAGACTAAAACTACTCTGTTCACCAGATGTGCATCTACACCAACAGTAAGAACCTCCCACCTCCTCCTGTGCTCATACCCATCTTTATTCTCCTCAAGCTCACACATCCTGACCTTGCAGGCTGTTATTTGCTGACCTCAGGGGCAGACTGCTCAGGTGTCAGACTATCACTCAGTGTGAGCTGCAGTGCTGTTGCTCACCTGCCAGACCTGCTCCTCTCTGCTGCCCAGAACTGGGCTAAGCAGTGCCACACCTTCCATGAGGGCACTGGATGCAAACTACTGCCCTACTTCCTTGATCCACCCTTCCTGCCCAGCACACCTTTTAATTTTGTAATGCTGGAAAATAGAGTCCACAGGCCAAAGTCCAAACCTAGATGAGCTCAATTTTGCAAAGCATGAGGAAGTCTGGGTATGTTTTGGTGTTGAGTAAGCAAGATAAGCCCATTATATGGATAGCTTTTCCCTGTGTAACAGAATAGATGAAAGGTAGTTCCTGTTGCTTGGGATGGTTTCGGACAACCCTAGGACCAATTCTAAACACCAGCATGAATGCCGCCCAGAGTAGCCAAGGGAGATGTCATGTCACGTCAGAACCCAGGACATCCCTCTGGCTATCCTGGATGGCTCGAGCCCCTGGCAGGGGGCTCAGAGACCCTGGCATGAAGCCGAAGACACCTGTGACTTCGATTTTGACCCATGGAGCAAATTACCAGCTGTGTATGAAGAATTACAAGTCACGAGAGTTTAAGTAGAATAATAATTTGTTGTCACAGGGTGAAAAGGTAGAATTTTAAGGTTTTTAGAATAGGGGCTCAGGAGGCAAGATGGAGGGATTTGGTTCGCTGTCCTCCTTTCTTCTTCCTAGCCTCCATCTTCTGTGTGATGCTGGCACTTTTAGATTGGTTTAGAGTAGAGACAGACTGTCTAACATAGGTGATAGGTATTGGAAAATAGTTGTAAATGAAGTACACGTACTTCTTAGTATAAAATGTTGACACCAGCCAAGGGCGGGCAGTGTGCCACAAACCAACCTGCTAGGCAGACCTCTGTGGGTCAGGAAAAGAATGTAAGAGATAAGAGAAAATAAACAATCTTGAAAACCAGAGCCAAGGAATTCCAACTCCTTCAAGCGCCAAGCTGGGAAATGGGAAAAAGACACTTTCTAACACTCTCGGGGTCATCTCGACCACAGAGATCCCGACAATGCCATAGGCAAGGAATTCCAACTCCTTCTTCAAGCGCCAAGCTGGGAAAAAGAGACTTTCTGACACTCTCGGGGTCATCTCGACCACAGAGATCCCGACAATGCCATAGACAAATGTTACCTGCCAACTGCCCAACTCACCATTTAAGACTGTCAGGCTCCTCACTCTGGAAGCACACCACCAAACTCTGAAATGACACACAAGTCTCTTCTGACAGGCCAAACTTACAGAAATGTTTTCCCCCCCACATACTTAAACCATTAACACTAAATCTATTTTCCATTTCTTTCCCCTCTGCTAACACTCTTAAAACCCAGCGTGTTTCAAGAGGCAAGAACTAACAGCCAATACATTAGAGAAACTTCTGTGTTTGCACTTAAAAATGTCTAACCAAAGCTCTGAGCCCATCCCATCTCTACTCAAATAAATACAGCAGAAGGACTAATAACAGTTATTACTTGTGCACACACAAAAAAATATTGGTTAAGCCAAATAAATGTCTTTTGAGGCAGATATATATATACAGTACAAAATATATTAAGGGTCAAACACAAACATCTTACTTCACTTTGCTTTGTCTTCTGGTTCTGCAGCGGAACCCTGCAAAGGTATTATTTCTGCCTCACTGGCATTCAAGCCAAGTTAGAGAATCATAGAATATTCTGGGTTGGAAGAAATCTGTAAGGGTCATGAATCCAGCTCTTAAATGAATGGCCCATACAGGGACCAAGCCGCAGCCTCGGTGTTAACATCCAGCTGAGCTCTGAGCACCAAGACAATTTGCAGAAGAAAACCAACAAAACCAAATCCACATGGAGTTTCAGCTGGGGCCATGCGTAAAGCAGTAGTAAACATAAAATTCAGATAAGAAAAATACAGGTATTTTAAATAAACTTTCAGACTGAACAGAACTGTTCAAAACAGGTTTCATCAACAAGAAAAAAATTACCAAACCCAATAAAAACCTATCCACAGGGAGTTTCAGCTGGGGCCATGCATAAAGCAGTAGTAAAGTAAACATAAAATCCAGATATGGAAAATCCAGGTATTTTAAATAAACTTTCAGACTGAACGGAACTGTTCAAAACAGGTTCTGATGGTTTCATCAACAAGAAAAAAATTACCAAACCCAATAAAAACCTTCTGCTATGGTTTTAAAAGGAAGCATTAAACTGGAAATTTGAACACAGTTCCCAAACCCTGATTTTTATGACTTGTCCCCTATCACTGAGACACAAGTGGAAAGGAGAAAGACAGTGAGTGAGCACTTCCCCCAACCCCAACTCCCTCTGAAAAACAATTCAGTTAAAAAATTCAAGGAACTCTAATGAAAGCCATGCAAACAACAGATAAATCAAATTACAGTCTGCTCTGAACTCGGCCAAGGTTCACATGGAAGGTTTGCAAACCTTTACATTTCTCCTGAGTTATGACAAGCAAAGAAAGCTGGGATTTTTCATAGCCGTCAGACTACGACGGCAGATACAGGATAAAACAATGAAAGAAATAATACATCTGGAGATGAATTTTTCCTTTGAATTAAATATGTATATAGACAATCCATTCTATAATAAATAAGCTTAGAGATAAATGCAAATTCATTATCAGTGAATAATCAGTGCACAATAGTTTCTTCAGGAAGATGACTGAGCAGAGAAGTATCTGCTATCAGTCCCTTTTGTGCTTTTTAAAAAAACAATGATGATAAATCAGACCATAGGATACTACCAGCTAGTAAATTAGCTGCTGATAAGTACCAACATATGATTGCATTGGCCCAAACGTACATGGTCACATTTCATTGTGAACCAGCACAAAAGTGTGACTAAAGAAAGAAGCAGTACTAACACCTGCCTGTGCTTGTGTGACTATTGCTTTTCCACAAGCAGGTGAAGACTGGAGAAATTTCTCCCTGAATAGGCGTGGCTCTCTATCTAAAAGCACAGTTTTCAGGTCTGACTGCAGAATTCACTGTCCTATCACAAATCACAGCAATCCAATATTTGGGCTTTGAGCAGTCCAAGTCAGCTCCAATTCTCTGAATATCAAGCAAGCCCCTACCTGGCCCACCTCTTTCCAGAGAAGGGCTGCCTGGGTGACAGACTTCTCCCAAAGGAAATTTGATGGATTAAAAAACCCCAAGTGACCAACAGGTAAAAGAGAAAGGTTATGCTGTAGTTTCCTAAATGTCCCAGGAATTCAGCAAAATGAAGGTTCCCTATATGTCACAGGAAACAGGAATTCAGACTTGAGTCATAATCCTCAAAATTTGAAGACTGAAATATTCTTCAAATTAATGCCAAAAGAAATACACTTAAGCACAGTTGCAACTAATTTATTGAAGTAATAAAGTAAAATAAAGAGGTCAAGAAGAAAGACTGTGCCAAGCCTTCACCTCTCAGGCCCAAAGGACAGTTTGGATATTTTAACACAGTGTTAACACCTTCCTCCTGAACAACAGCAGTATTGTCTCTTCAAGTAAGTCAGAGGTAGTGTCTAAAACAGCATAATGAACAGAGCAGCAGCCTCCAGCTGACCCCGGTTATGCCAGAGGTGGCCCAAGAACAATGTCACCTGGCCAGCCTGGTCACATTGTCATGGGATCAGCAGTGATGCCTGGAGTGAGCCCTGGCCATGGGAAGCAGGCAGGATGCACACACAGGGGCGCTGGGAGTACAGTCACCAAGGAGATGCATGCCACAATGGGGTACATCTGCTCCAGAGGCCAGCCCCTGCCAGCAGCAGATGTGTGCACAGCTCAGCCAAACGGAGCATGCACGCACAGACACACGGACACAGCACTCGGCTCACTCAGGTCCACACAACTCAAGGACCTGGCTGTATGTGACGTTTAACCACGTTTCCTCTAGGAAACTTTTTTTCATAGAGCACGCACACACAGACACACGGACACAGCAGCACGCACACAGCACTCGGCTCACTCAGGTCCACACAACTCAAGGACCTGGCTGTATGTGACGTTTAACCACGTTTCCTCTAGGAAACTTTTTTTCATAAAGAGAGATTACAATAGGTTTCACTTGACAAGTAAAACATTAAGCATAGTTCAAAGATGTCCACTGAGGAGCACATGTGGAACACAGCAATCAGGATTTAAGTTGCAGATTCATCCTCTTCCAAAAGAAGGTCATTCAATGCAATAACTGTAGCAGCAAAATCAACCAGCTCCACAAAGTCTGATGTAATTATGTTAACACCCATAACACCAGGCTTCTGTGCTTTCACCCAATTCAAAATCATGGGCAGGTTCCTAAAGAAATTGAAATAAAGAAAATTAAACATTTTAAAAGAGGCACTTTTCTATACATGCTCCACTCATTTCAAACACAACATGCTGTTTACAAAATATATTATCTCATATTTGTGACAGGGCTGTCACCCTAAATGCAATTGGCTGATGAGTGCTTAACACAGCACATGGTCATTAGCTATCAAACAGACATATTGGTCAGTCATGAATCCCAACTAGCAGGCATACAAAACCCCTCTATATTCACTAGGTAGGCTGTGGTTCAGGATTTAACACTACACTACAATTTTCTCCACCGTGGATTGTTTACACCCAAGTACACATTAAGTCAAATGCTCAGTTTCACAGCAGCCCAGTGTAACACAAAGCAAGGCCATACCTGGCCCAAGATGCTCCCTTCCCCGCTCTGCCTCAGAGCAGGCAGGAAAAAAGTTGTTGGAGGCAGCAGAACTGCATTTCTCCCAAACTCTCTCCAGCCTCCAGACGCACACAGAGCAATGGGGTCAAGGAAACCAAACCTAGAATGAAGCTGCCAGCTGCATTGGGGCTGAACATACTGCTATACCTCACTATAACTGCATAAAGGAGAGGAATGTCAGGAACTGAGTCAAACAGAGTTAGAAATTCTACCATGGGGAGAAATTTCAAGTATTTCTTGGACAACAGTGCAAGTCAGGAGTCTGCACCAGCTTTCTTGCACTCTAACATGAAACACCATGCTTTTCAGCAGTTAGACACAAATGGCTAAATATGTTAGCATTTTTAGGTTAGTGCTGTAACATATATACACTATTTGAGAAGATGGTAGGCCAGCAAATTAGCTAACAGGATGATGAAGAGAAAAAAGCAAACCCAAAAAACTTAAAGCCACCTCACTCCTGATGAATCAGGACAATAAAAAAACTTATCAAGAACTATGAGTGAAGGCATAACTACTGCCAAGGGAGACACCAGACTTCAGGCAGCTAAGTGTGACTTGTTGCAAGTCTCCTTTAGCAAGAGATGAGAACATTTAAATATTCAATTCCAGGGCAAAATTTCCATACAATAAGACAGTCATCTACATAAAACTGCAAGGACAGATTTGCGTATCAGCTGGGTTGTGCAAATGCACACAAGCAATCACACCTATGCAAACAGTAGCACCTTTCTGCAACTTTGTTTAGTTGTAAACAAGTGGTAAGGATGAGGCAAAGGGCTGGACTGAAGGCACGCTTCCCGCTAACAGTGGCTTAGAGCACAGATGTGTGCCAGGAGTCCCTCGAAACAGAGTTGCTCGCCCATTCCAGGAAATGCAACGCTCCCCTCACAGCTTTGGCGCAGGAATTCCGCCCGGCCCCGGCGCTCGCAGGCCCTCAGCGCCACCTGCTGCCGAGCGGGCCCGCACAGCCGCGGCCCCGACACCGAGCCCACCGGGCTCGGGCCGGACTCACGCCTCTGAACACGAACGGCACTGAAAATGCCGAGATTTATACCTAACCTGCCATTTTCTTATTCACAGAATCACTGAGTGGCCTGGGTTGTAAAGGACCTTAAATATCGTCGCATTCCAACAGCCCTTGCAAACCGTTTGCAGGGACGCCTTCCACGAGACCAGGCTGCTCAGAGCCTGACCCAACGCGGCCTTGAACACTTCCAGGGAATGGGGCATCCACAAATTCTCTAGGCAACCTGTACCAGGGCCCCATCACCCTCACAGTAAAGATTTCTTCCTAATATCCAAGAGGACTTTTACAGTTCTGGTAATTTTTAGCAAACAGGCTACAAGGTGGTAATTCCATAAAAACTATCCTGGTCATGCTGTTAATGCTATTAACAATCACTGGCACTCTGTGCTAATCAAAGCAAAACCTTCTTACAGTGACCTTACTCATAGGAAAACTAATTGTACAATGGTCAGTGGTATTTAAAAAAGTCAAATGGTCAATCTAATTTTTGAAAAACCTCCCCCCAGCCCCCTTAAAAAACAAGGTGAAATACTGCCCTAGGTCATACATCTCTGGCCGTTAGTGAAATTACTGAGACATTTGTATGGACAAATGCAAAACTAAGTCCAGAAGCAAGCCATTTTCCTCTGTGGCACAAGCTTTTTCCACCCCCCCTTAAATAAAACTTCAGCCAGTTTGAAATGAATTACTGGTTTGAAGCCACACATCCATCCTACATTTTACAAAATCGTATCACATTCCAAAAGTTCAAATTACCAGGAAACACATATATCCTGTTCTTTATTACCTGCACTAAGTATTTTCAATAACTGTAAATATCTCTCATGAACAACAGTACTAAGCAAAATGGAATGCTTTCAGCAAGCCTAAGCTAACACTTCCTAGTTTCTTTCTTGCTCGGTGCCTCTTTCAACACAAGACATGTTAGGTAAAGAACTGAGACAATCAAGACAAGTCCTTACCTATGAACAAGTGTGTTCTTCAGACCACGAATCAGATGCCGTGCAATAGTTTTCACCTGAGGTGTGAGAATTGCTTGAGATACGTGGAAAGTCCCATAACGACTTCGTTCCCCAAGAGTGGTCTCCAGGAACTGAAGCAGTTTGTGCACATTAGTTGTATTAGCCCATGGTGCTGGCATTTTATTACCTGGCCACAGGAAGGGATATTCCTGATACAAAGGGTGGTGGTAAAATATGAGAACCTAAGAGAACAAAAAAAAAGAAAAAAGAACCAAACCAAAACAAGTCACAAGTATTATGTTTTTATTTACACAGGCTGCTGCATTGGTTTCTGTTCATACAGTACTGTTGCACCTAGCATAGCAGCAAAGAGGACCAAGCAAAAAGGTTGCTCTTGAGTCATGAGTGTCAGTATATTTGTTGCACTATAGCCAAAGGAGACTGATATCATTTTGTTCAGCTTTGAGGACAGAATTGCTTCAGGCTTTATGGGTCATCAGCTTAAAATGACAAAGTTGCCTCTGTCATTTAAAGAGCTCACCTTAAAAGCATTGCAACTCCTTAATGCCAGAAAATACTATATCTGTACTTGAAGGTACATTTTAGCAGCCTTGCCATCTTCTGAATACCTCCTTCTAAGAGGGCAAAGCTTGCTGGGCTGATTGACACATGACAAACATACTGGCATCATGCTCACACTTGCTGCATGAGAAACCAAAGCCAGTCCTGCTGTCAGCAAAACCGTGAAATCCAAAGTTAGTATTTTTTACCTTGTAAGGTGCTTCTCTACAGCACAAAGAGACAACGTTTTCTACAAGCACCCACACTCACAGAAGATTATTCTTGAAGCCCAACATTGATAGCACCAGTTCAGAACAATTCCTCAAGGCCTCATTTCCAGTTCAAGAATTATGTGCTGCTGCTGAAACCCTTTTCTGTTCTCAGATTTTGTAAACCTATGGGAGCAGCTACCACAGAGAAGAGGCATTAACCTCACTTCTGCAGATCTGGATGGCTGCAAAGGAGGTAAGAAATTCAGTCCATACCTTAGTCATGCTAAAGCTTGTATGCTTCACACTGGCTAGAAAGACAACAGTTAAAATCCTCACCAACAAGTCTGCATTACGTGCCCTCCAGAAAACCCTCTGTAAGGAGCACAAGGCTCCAAGGACACTTTAGTTTAATTATTTAACAAATGTGCTTGGGAGCAGGACAGACTGGCCACACCATAGATGAGGGGATACACAGCGGCATGCAAACGAAGGAAAACATGCACACTACATAGAGGAGGCCCTAGTGGGCTTTAACTTGACCATCAGCAGCATCCTTGGTCCAATATCTGTGAGTGGGAGCTATACCTGGCTTGTCTCTTTAAAATCTTAACATTTTGGGTCTGAAAAAACATCAAACATCCATTCCCTACCTGGTGTTTCTTCTCCCACATGTACAGTAGCGTCACATATTCTACACATTCAACAGAACAAAGTTTGGATTCAAATGCTGAGTGGATCCTGTTGATCAAGAAGTGGTGATGGCTGTCATCCATGGCATAGAAATGATTGAAATCCAAGAAGATTACTTCCTTGGGGTGCTGCTCAAGAAAACTATTCATCTCCTTCAGCCCATCCCATACTTTGATGCCAAACAAGCCATGTATGAAGTAAATCTCTTGTCCTATTTCCCCAGGTTTGGAAGATACACGAAGATCAAAGTAGCGGATCCCGCCTTCCAACTGCTCTTTGAAAGTCAAATTTTGAGTCACTGACCATTTCTTCATGATCTTTCTAACCAAGGAAATTCTGGCCAAACGTTTGATGGCTGTTGCTTGGTCTGGTCCCACTGGAGATTTGTCATCAACCCAGTAGCTGAAAGAATCATGTGATCCTAGAAAAAAGCCAAGAAAAATTGATTTCAGAAAAAGTGACTATCCTGTAACACATGTACCTATGTGCCCCAAAAACTGAACAAAGTCCTACATGTGTGACAGGGGTGCAGAAGCATTATGCTCATGTCTGAGTCTTTCAGACTATCCTTTACACCTTACTTTTCCCGGACAGTATAACAAGACTTAAGCATGAGGTCTTCAATTTGAACTGCTTTCTTTCATACACTCCCAATTTCAATGCTCTCTGAACACCAGAAAACAAACATTTGTGGTAAAGGGAAACCTCCTACTAACCTTCCTTCACAAACTACAAATCAACCCCCAAAGCTTTCCCAGAGCCTGGTACATGACTGATCTAGGATGAGACTCCAGAATAATTTTAAAAATCGGAGTCTTTATTTCCACCTGGTATATCCAACCGTAACCTTACACACCAAACATCTTGGAACAGGTGTCTTCAGTCACATAATGGACTGAGGCATCTGCACCTGCACATGCCTTACCAGCACATCTCACTTCAGCCCCGAGATGGCAGATAAATGAGTAGTAGTTTGAACAGTGGGCAATGACTGGCTGGACTTAGAGGTGGAACAATTGAACACACCATCAGTTACAGTGTGGATGGATACCAAGCTCATGTCAAACAAATTCATGAACATGTCTTTTACCTGGCATGCTTCTGAGTGACCAAAGGCATGGTGAACAGAAAATTAATCAAAAAAGTATAACCAACAATCAAAACCACCAGTCCCAACGAAAATAATGCACATCCAAAAAAGCTCCTGTAACACAACCTTGGCAGAGAAATTGTATCTCCAATATAAAATTTTTGCTTATTAGAAAAATTTCCCATTGAAAAGTCAGTAGTAAATAGGAAAAAAAAAACTGAGAAGTAACAAAGCTCCAAAATAAAAGTTTCAGAGTGAATGAAATACCCCTACCATAGCCAAGTCAGCAACAGAACAAAGAGTAAAAAGGCAGTGTATTTTGGTCTGCACCATACCAGAACAACAAACAGCAAAGACTGGCAGAAGCTGATCCACCACAGACCGGGGTTTACCAAGGATTTGTCATCATTTGCACCAGGTACCAGCAATCTAGCCAAGAAGCTGTAGCTGCTCCAGGCTCACCTTCCTTGTGAAAAACACTATTAGGAGCTCTAACAGCCCCTGCTACCCTTTGTCTTCAGGACAGGAGAGAGAGTTTGTCCATTAAGCCAAACCCCACCTGCTATCTGTGCTGAAATACAGAGAAAGCGTCTTCACCCAAGGAGCGCATTTTCCAGCTGCCCCAGGGTACAGTGACCCAGCACCTGTGTTTTACATTCCTGCATGCTTGTCCCTGCTTCTAGGACTATGCTTTTCTCAGGTTTCCTCCTCTACCTCAGTCTGCAACTCTTTGAAATCCCAATCTGTCATGTCCAATCTCAAAATAACATTTGAGGCATTCACAGACTCCTTTATCCAAAGCTTTTATTCCTGTACCAGTGCTCACTTGAACACTGATGCAATTTTTGTGATACAAAATCAGAGCTACAACAAGATTATGATCTTAATTGGATTATCTTGTTGGCATTTTTAATCCAGATGAAAGAACAGCCTGTGCATAAACTAAACATCTCTTCTCAATAACCTTGAATGCACTCTGTTTCCATGGATTTCAACTAGTTCAAAACCAGTGAACAGGTAGTGTGAAGGTTAGTTTTCAAGCTTTACAAATGAACACTAAAACTAAATCTGATCAATTCTCCATGAATTGTTCACAGCATTTGTATAAGTGGGTCTCTGTTAGGGCATGCCATTCAGTCTTCCAGACAGAAGCGAGAAGTGCCAAAGATGCCATCTTAAGCAACTTTTTAGTACCTGTCCCAGTAAACTACATCACAAAGTGGCTGTCAGTTGTGGAGAAACACCTAGATTTTTTTCCCCCCATCTCCAAATATGCAACCCCAAACAAAATCCAGGAGCAAACATCTAGTGAAGACATTTCAGAAGCCAAATGATGCTACAAACATATACAGATATTTGAGTTTTATCTACCTCCCTGTACAGCAGAATGAGTCATTCAAGCTTCTACAATATTTGGAAAGTAGACTTTAATCACAAGGGGCTTGCCTTCCGCCTCGCAATTAGTAGCTCTGCACAAAGAAACCTTTCGCTTGGTTGTGGTTTTTGTTAGTTTTTTTCCCTAGTTCTTAATTCTATAAATTTTTATTGTTTTCTTCTGTTTAGGTCACTGTAGAAGACGGTTTAACATTGTAGCATAATGACGTAAGAAATATTTTCATATTAACTACGACAGTGCAGCATCCTTGAGACCTACGGGAGTCACTCGAACCATTGTGCTCCCTCACACTGATAAATCTGACTTACAAAGGAATAAGAATTTTATCTTGCCACTAATATACTGTTGTCACCTCAGAGTTGTCTAAGTAAATCTGAACCAAAAAACAACTAATTTTCCTAATTCTAATCATTCACTTTGCAGCTACGAAAGTCTTTATAGTTTGACAATTACAAGGCACTTTTAAGGATACAAAGAGCAGATTTTCTCCCTGCACTATCACAAACCAAATTCTATTTATAGCCTAGCACCAGAAAGCAGTATCAAAAAAGAAAAAAAATCCACAAAAAACCCAAACAAGTCACCACATTGCAACTTTTTCAACACATACTTTAAAAACCGCACTCCTTAACAGGAAACTGAACTATGTGTGACATGCTTCTATAGTTAGAGAAGATCCTATGAACTCCTGCCCCATTGCTCTGCTAACAGCCTAGGAAATGGAGCTTTCCTCCTACACTGAAGTCAAACCGTATACCTAGATATAACCAAGAGGAACACTAGTTGCATTTGCAAAATATATCCTCCTTTTCACTGTTGGTATCACATCACCTTCTAAGGAGGACAGAGGAGCATCACCAATTTTGTCAATCATTCTATGATCAATACTGAGGCTGGAAAGACAGCCCAAGTTCAGCTGGGTCTTCAGTGGTCATTTAAAAAGACCAGTCACCAATATCTAGGCCAAACCTGGACCCACAATGTTTTGACGCTGTCAAAAAACTGAAACCCTGCAGCAACAGCACTGGATACTTGTGGGGCTGTGGAGAAAAAGCACGGCGAAGACCACACCATCCACCAGACCATTCTTTAATTTAAGATCACTGTGATATACTACCAGCTCAGGCACTGCCTTTTAACATAGCTTAGCTGTGATGTTAAGTACGTGCTAAGCTGATTGCATCAAGATGTCAGAATAATCCCTGGTCTCCTTTGCTCTATCCCTAAACTCATAAAGAGTCTTGCCATTCTGTTGCTATGGCAGGAGCAAAGCTGCTTGCTGATACATGTGATACAGCATGGCTTCTTTTCAAAAAAGCATAACCTAAACCAACCCAAATCTGTAAAACTGCAAAGGCAAAAGGCAGAGCCCTGCATGGCAAGAATGGAGCAGACCAGCCCCATTTTGTCAGGAGCTCAGTGTAAGAGCTGCCTAAGCAGATTCTCAATTCATGTCTGACACAAGGATGTGTGAAGGTGCTGGGACACTGCCCAGCGACAGCAGCAAGGCTGGCAGTTCCTGGACAGAGCAAGAACCACAAAACTCTCACAGCAACACACACTGTAAAGTCTTTTCCATGTGTAAAAAATCCCTCACCATCTGTTGTTCCCCACCACACAAATGATGTGCATTGCCGCAAATTATGCTGAGTACTTTTCTTGGGGAAAAAAGCATCCTCAAGAATTATTGAAGCAAGACATTTCACACGATGATTAACAACTGAAATGTAAATAGCACACTCTTCAGTAAAGCTATTCCTTAAACCTATTGATTATGGGCAAAGCAACTAACAAAACTAGGTATTTATAACCTCCACCTCACCCACTAAGAAGTCAAAAGGCAGAGATAAGCCAAGAAAATTTATCTTAATTGTCCTTTAGGTAATGAGAGGCCAGAAATCCAGCCTGAACTGCCTCAAAAGCATATTCCTACATGTTCAGGACATGGAATCGCTGTACACAAGACCGGATTAGCATTCAGACAGCAAACCTTACTGAGCTGCTCCAGTGACATGGATGCTCAGCCCATCCCAAAACCGAGTCAGGCAGAGGCAATACAATGAAGAGCTCACGATTTGCCAACTCCTTCTAACTGGGTGAAGATGTGCAGCACCAAGCAGCAAGCATTAAATTTAACCATGAAAGAGATTGCACATTCAAAGACAAATTATGGGACTGCTAATCAGCTGTCAGCTTTATTTCTGTTTCATTGATTTCATCTGACAAAGACTGGCAGCTTCAAGGAAAGAAGTCACACGCCATCAAATGCTCAGATATTTAACTAGCAAAAGCTGTGTTATAGTTAGAATAATATTATATAGGTATCTTCCAGATGCCAGACTTAAAATTATGGACAGACCTCTTAATTTTATCCCAGTAATTGCAACTGTGGATTAAATTTCATTCATATCTTTAAACTTCTTTTTTTTTCTGCTTATACTAATTCCTCAAGTTAATTTTATGTTAAACAGCTCACTTTTCAGTTCAATTTATATGTTAAATAGATTGTATTTCACTGTTCAGGATGACTTCTTGTTGAAGCCCTTGTGCTGACTGTTAGACAGCAGACTTTTATCATCCCGTTTGCAGTAAAATCTAACTTCCCAGTATGTTTATTGTCATGCTACTTACTCACAGATAGTCAAAGTAACCCATGGTGGAGCTGAAACAAATGACACTGATCAACAGAATGTTATCAAGCCTCCAATGTCAACAAATACCAGCTATAGCTGTTCACTCTCAAGACCAGTGACAGAACTCAGGAAACAGCACAAAGCTGAGTCGGGAGGCTTACACTGGATCTTGGGAAAAGGTTCTTCACCCACATGGTGGCTGAACAGTGGAACAGAGAAGCGGTCACAGCACCAAGCCTGTCCAAGTTCAAGCAGTGTTCGGACAATGCTCTCAGTCACAGGGTGTGACTCTTGGGGCTGTCCTGTGCAGGGCCAGCAGTTGGACTTGATGATCCGGTGGGTCCCTTCCAGCCCAGCATATTCTATGATTCTGTACCATTTGGTAACATCTTTTGAATCCACGTAATACTTCCTGCAAATACTGCAGAGGCATAGGGATTAGCATCATGTCACCAACCCCTTGTAAATTTACCTTCATGGAATATTATAAATATGATTATACAGCATGTAAAGTGCAGAGATCTTCCAACATAGAAGATTAACTGTTCATTGTCTATCACTCAAAAACAAGACAAAACTCATGGGGTATTTTGGATACAAACATCTCAGGATACTGCAAGCCTCCCTGG
This sequence comes from Onychostruthus taczanowskii, assembly GCF_017590055.1. NCBI lineage: Eukaryota > Metazoa > Chordata > Aves > Passeriformes > Passeridae > Onychostruthus > Onychostruthus taczanowskii. The sequence goes on from NW_024500794.1 coordinate 7,497,169, forward strand.
TTCCAAGGCTGTGGACTAGTCAGAAGCAGCAGCTCAAGACACTTTCTGCAAACATCTGGCCAACCAAGAAGCAATAAATGAAAGCACAAGGGCAGACAAGGGTGCTGTGAATAAGCTTAAATAGATCTGAATAAGCTGGATTGATCTTTACATTAATAGAATACTAACAGGTTGAAAATTGCAAGACACAAATGTTTAACATAGCATGAAGTTAAGAAGCAAGGTCAAAAGAACAAACCCATTTCTTTAAAAGCATTACAGGGTCACTTATGACCAAAGAATCACCTGAGCTGTAGTGACGCTTAACTTCTTAGCACAAGCTTTGCTAACTAGACAAAGTACATTCCCCACACATTACAAACCACTGCACATGACACAGCACAGCAGGCATTACACAGCCAAGATGGGCAGAAGAACAGCAACCAAGTTCCAAAAACACAAGATGTAAGTGCTAGAGACTCAAGGCTATCCCACTGATGTTCTTTTAAACCAGATGTCCTGTGTGTGCCAAAACTGAGGGAAAAACAGGACAAGCAAAAGTGCCTCTCAAAGTCTAGAAGTCCTCAGAATTCAGGTCATTAACAATCCAGATTTTCTTATTAGAAGATTAACATCTTAAAAGTTCATCACTAATGAAAAGCACATAGTTCATACTAACTTGTCCAGCAAAAGGAGATGAGGCAGAAATAAGAAACATCCTATTGATAATCAATTATCTACAACTATAGAGATGAGTATATTTTAAGAAGCCTACAAGAATCCTTTAGATATTCTTAATGCAGTCCCATTAAGAAAGACAAATCCTAGTACAGACCAAATCCTCTTAGGAAAACTCCCTCTCTCTGTACAAGAGCTACCCTGATTTCCCCCACTGCCCCTTTCAGGCAGTGCAATGGGATGCAAGAGCTTACAGACAACCTAAAAATGTCAGACACAATGTCATAGAGTAGTTTGCATTTCTTTCCAGACAGAAGAAATCCTTTGGGCACTGGCTGGACTTATTGCCATTGAAGGTTAAGGTCACTTAGCAATGATTTCTCATTTATCAACATTCTCAGCTGTCTGGAATGGGAATGCAAGAAAGACACAGCATGTCTCTACCATCTCAGAGCCTGACTGGATCCACATGCTCAAAAAGGAAAAAACCCTTCAGCTTAGAGTCCTAAACTCCTCTTTTTTGACCACTCAGAACTGAGTGGACCAAGGGTTCATTCTCTTCTGAGAAAGCTATAGAGAAATTTTTATTACATTCTTTATTACATTCTAGTACTTTTCCCTCTTTTAGCATCTTTGCTGGAAAAGCAGGCAAACAAACTTTCACAACATGGAAAGAGAGCAACAGCCATTTATATCAACATTATGACTAGTTTTCTCCATTGGAAGTAAAACTTTGGCATGTTCTGCACTCATTTATCATTCACATCTCTCCTTGGAGATCAGTGAAAAGTCAAGTTGAAGACATTTTACCAGACACACTTAAGTCCCTCTCAAGGGTACAGATTTTAATAAGTCACAGGAAGAAATTTTTTCCAGAAAAAAAAACCCCAAATTAATTAAGACCTTCACATACTGTCTGAAGAAAATTTTGTATTATTTCAAGAGTAATTTGGTTTTGGCTAAACAGATGACAGAAGTTCTTTAAAAAGAGAACCCTTAACACTGGCTTTTCAGGGGAACTCCTGTACAGACCCAGTGTCTGACAGACCAGTTCCTCACAGAGGGACATACAAAAATAGTTGGTTACTTAAGAATAGTGGAACAACTTCCATCAAATGTTCTCACCAGTCTAACAGTCCAGATAGTTTAACAGCCTCTCTAAAAATATTTGAGAGTTGCTGTTACGATCAAATAGCCTAACAAGGTAATAAAATAACTTGTCTTTTCAGAAAATTCAGTATTTACAAATCATACTCAACATCATTATACTTATGCAGATACTTTCTTCTAGTGATTACCACCTGATTCATTGGTAGATGTGAACTAAATTGAGAGGGAAAATAAAGCTTGGTGAAACAGAACATACATGTTATATTTTTTCCTTTGAGCTTCAGCCCAACACATGGCCAGTTCAGATGTTTCAATGATCCTTTTAATGAGAACTCCAAAGGAATACCATTTGGGAGGAGGATGCAGCCTCAAGGTCTCCACCACTCCTCAGCATGCACGTCCACAGCCCACACCAGCCCATAAACAAATAAACAAGAAAATCATAGCATTAGCAAGTTCAGCAGCTCACCTCAGGGTCAGGCAGACAAAGAAAAAACACCCAATCCAGTCAGAGCCTAGTGGCCAGCTCTCAACTGGACAGCACTTGCTGGCTCTTCTTTTCAGAACCATTTTGGCTCTGCTTAGCCAACTCCAAGTCAAGGGCTCTTACGGAGCAGCTACGCTGTCAGGAGAGCAGAGCTGGCCAGTTGGTGGATGGGAAGATGGCATCCTATACAGAAGATGCTCAGGGCCTCATCACCTCCAAGTGCTGGAACCTGGCACATGAGGACAGTCACACTACTGCACCAACTCAGTCACTTACAGCAGGTTATCAACACAGGAAAAACTCTCCATGCCTTCTGTCTCCCCTTTAAGCTGAACCATGGGCTTGGCCAGCAGGGCTGCTCCTTGTTAAGACTGCCTACCAGCTTATTTCTAAAGCTTTGTTTTCCAGGGATGATGATTTCATAGTACTTTGATCATTTAATCAAAATCAGGAAGCTTCTTACTGAGACTCTTGGGATGAACTTCTCAGAGAAGGGCAGAAACAGTGGCACACTGTGATGTGGCAAGTTTTGGGCTAGTCATACTGACACTGCCATGAACAAACTATGGAAAGTTATTATATTACAAGAGAGTGTGTGTGTCATAGGGGGAATTAGGCAGCTTGACTATGCTATAGTTTGGAGCAGCAAAGATTTACTATTTCAGAAGAGCAAGGATACATCTCTCCTTGGGGATCAGTGAAGAGTCAAGTTGAAGACACTTAACCAACTGTTTTGAGTCTCCAATATGCTCTTGTTCTGGCCATATTCAGGTCAATATGATTTTCTCCATTAAAAAAATGTTTCTGGAACTGTAAACCCCATTTTTTATATGTCAGCTCTTGCTACCTACAACCCAGCATCCCACAGGAAACTCCTCAGCCATTGTCCAACCTGATGCTGACAGAAATGGCTCCACATTCCAAATGCTCTGCACGACTTAGAAATAAGCCATCCACATGCTTTCTGAGGAAGCAAGAACACACCAGCTGGGATCATTAGAAGATGACACAAGAGGCCCTGTACACCACCAGAAGCCACAGGTGGAGAGCTGTCCCACCTCTCCATGGAAAGGCAGCCTGCACATTGCGAGCAGCAGAACGCTCTGCTGAGTGTGACATTTGGCTCTAGGTGTATCAGTGGTTGAAAAACTGCCTTCTGGTGGCAAAAGCTACCTTACCTTTCAAATCAGCCTTAGATACATCAAGTTTGACCTACAATACAAGCATATTTACTTCAAAAATTTTGAAAAAGAAATCTTACACCCTTAAAGATGCCATATAATAGTCTGGGTTGGGAGGGAGCCTGAAGATGACATAGTTCCAAGCCCTCTGACACAAGCAGGAACACTCCTCACGAGAGCAGGTTGCTCAGAGCCCCACCTCAGCACACAAACCTCCAGATTTGATTTGACGAACCTCCAGATGCTGGGTGAACGCAGCCAAGCCGTTCTCCCCATCCAACTTCAGTCCTACTTAAAGCATCTGCCAACGCTCAGGCCACAGCTGCCTTTTCTACAGGCAGTGAAAGCAGCGGGTCAGTGGTCAGTGTCTCACAGCAGTATTTACGGGAGATAAGCCCGCCATTCTCTGCTGCGATGGGCAGGGCTCCTTTCAGCCCCAGCCCCTGCCTCAGCACCTTATTACGGGGGACGCGACGCCGCGGCCGAGGCGACTCCCCCACCACCGCCCGGGCAGCCCCGGCCCCGCACACCCCGTCCCGCCCTACCCGGGATGGCGAGGTTGGAGAGCGGCAGGGAGCGCAGTGAGGGCGGCAGCGAGCCCATCCAGTCGGCGTTGCCATCGGCCATGGCCCCCACGGCGCCGCCCCGCCGGCGCTCCTTCCCGGCTGGCAGGCGGCGGGGCCAGGCCCGCAGGGCCGGGGCAGCGCCGGCACGGCCGCCCTTATGTAACCGGGGTGACCTCACGGGGCACGGCGGCTCACCATTGGCCGCTGCCCCGCGCCCCGCCCCCGGCGGGGTTGGTGGGCAGGGATTGCGGCGTCCATGGAATCTCGGCGGGGCTCTGCTCCCACCGCCCTGCTCCAGCAGGGACAGCTCGGGGCACACGGCACAGAATGGCGTCCTGACGGGGCTGGTATGCCGCCTGTATGCCACCCCGTGTGTGCAGTCTGCTCTAGTGCCCTGTTACTGCACGGGAAGAAAGCTCTTTCTCGTGTTCAGATGGAGCTTCCTGGGAATCAGTTTCTGCCCATGGCCTCTGGTCCTGTTGCTGGGCTCCTCCGAGCAGCGCCTGGCTCCATCCTGTTGCCTCCCTCCCTTCAGATACTGATGGACATTGACAGGTCCCCTCTCAGGCTGCTCCAGACCAAGCACGCCCAGCTCCCTCAGCTGATGCACATCAGAGTCCCCTAAAATTCATCCATTCCCTCTACCATAGCACCTGAAAACTACCCCTGACACAGAGGGCCAGCGCCTTGGTTTTATGATGCTGGCAGGTGAGTTAAGTGTGTTATCTGGAGAGATTTACACACTGTCTGGCAAGAGCCAACACAGCAGCAGAAGATTTAAGGAGCAAGATAGCACAGGATCAATCCCCCACCACCTGCTCTTCCACAATTCCCTTTCCCTGACAGTCTCACACTTGACCTTCACTGCATTTGGTTGTTGGAGAAAGAATTTTCTCCAAAATAATTTCTGGATTTGCCATGATACACAAAATCGATCTTCTAAAATACACTTCTCCTCCCTTGCATTCTTACGTGACTTTGAAGGATAATGCTTTGTGAGCAAGTTTTCTTAACTGCTCCTTAAAAATATGTATAAACATACTATTTCCCTACTCTTCCCATAGGATATAGAGATGACCAGGTATAGAACACTGAGACCTACTCTATCACATTAGTGAAAAAAATAAACCAAAACAAAACAAAAACCACAAAACCACAAATGTAATTCCGAAAGATAATTTTTCACTGTCAAGTTACTAAAGGCTGAATACAAAACACCAAAGATAAGTATTTTGGAAGTCCTCTGTTTTTTCTGTAAGGAAGTATTTTTTATTTAAGCAGATATTTTTCATTTGATATATTACAGTTTGCAAATTATTCACAGAATACTTTAATTGATATACAGTGAAACTGCTGATTGAACTGTGTATTTAAAGTATACATAAACTTAATGTATTTGTACATACACATTAACTATATATTTTCATAGAATTGTTACAGGCAACAACCAGATCAGGCCAAATCAATAATTTGAGAAAGCCAGCTTAAAATAAAAAGGAAATAGATTTTATTTTGCGAATCAAAATACAATCTCTGCGAGCCACAGTCAAAGGGACAGCGTTGAGCCGGGACTCGGCACTGGGTGAACACAGTTCTGACCCCCCCCTCACATCAGACCTGTGGAGTTCACAAAGTCCGTCTGGTGAGCCGCGGTTATATACTGTTTTTCTTGCCTGGAGCAAAGTTTCCTTTGTTCCTTTCTCTTTCCCTGAATATTCATGCGGTCCCCATCCCCTGTTAGAAAAATTCTATCTTTGAGTAGACAGAACAGTGTCCGGGGAGGGATTAGATTATTCATGTAGTCCTCTGTCCTCCGTCAGGTGTTGGAGGAATGTCTCCTGCTCGGACAAAGCTGCCTTGGGACAAACAATGCCGCGTCTGGGAACCAATACATATAAAGTTTGAGTTATGGGAAACGAGCATTCACATGCTAGTCCAGAGCTGTCCTCCTCCTTACTGGCAGATGATGGCTTGAGCGCTCTGAGACTCGCTCAGAATTTCCATAGGAGATACTCCCTTCACTTGCTAATTTGGACTCTTATTCAGTGAACAGCTGTGTGTGCTGCAATCTAGTGAGGTAACCAATTTCCCAACCCTCGTGTAAGATTTCTAAAAACCTGGGTGCTTTCTGTAACATATTCTAAAGCGTGATTCGATATATATTTCCCTAAGTACGAATATATTTATCATATTTATGTGAGCACGAATTTAATACATTTATTATATTACAGAGTACAACAAGATTTCGATCTCCTTCCATGAGTCAGTATTTTTCTTCTCAAGGAAGCCAACGAAGACATTTTGCTTTTAGATCTTTGATACTGAAGAGGCTTAAACTCAGTGTAATTTGTATTACAAAATTTTCACAAGGCACTCCTGACCCTCACACTCGAGGAAGAACATGGAAGGTACGTTCTGCATGCATTCCATTGTCCTGCAGCCCTGCTCCCCCTTCCCATTAAGACCACACTTGCCCCGATGAAGGAGACAGCAGGGTACGCTCTTCAAAGCCATGTGTATGAGACCATGAACATTTTCTCTTCTAAATAAATTTTTACCTTCAACTAAGAGAGTGGTTATGTTATGCAGGAGCTCCAAACAGTCCCTACCCCTGCAAGTGTATCTCCTTTAAATATCTCTTCTCTACGTTATTCACTCTTGTGAGAAACAACTGCTCACTTTAAAAACTTAAAAAAGTTTATTAAACCTTAACAAAATACAACAAAAGGACTACATAAGGAAAAATTCGCTCTTGTGGATACCACGTGGCCAGTTCAAGATGGATGCTCAGTCTTTTATACCCCTGGGGTTGCATCAGCCAGCCCTGGCCCCTCCCAAAGTCTGTTAGTCAGCTCTTCTTTGCCATTTATCAGTGGAGACTGCTTTCTTGTAACTCGATTGCAGATCAGATGTTCCCATGTCTCACCCCCCAAGCAACAAACTTTTCCATTCCCAGCTGCCCCAGGTAAGGGACACATGTGCATGCCTTCTCTGTACCTGTCCTAGACAACCCAGGCTGTCTGATGGCAACAATACAGAGAGGGGGGAAAGGGAACTATGGGGAGAACAGAGGACATCTAAACTACAGTAACATAACTATACATCACTAAAGCTTTTCTTAATATTCACACAATTGTTATCCCTTATTTGAGAAAGCCAATCGTTTCATTATCCATCTATAACACTCTCTCATGCTTCCACTTTTGCAGCTTGTGGCTGTCCAGGGAAAGAGCACTTGTGAATACCTTGCGCGCAGATGGCAACCACAGCTGTGCCAAGTGTAGCTTTCCAGGATGAGACAGCCTTGCAGGTCAGAGGTAACCACTTCACAGAGGTTGGTATGTACCCAGGGACATCTTTGTGCCTTTGGGCAGGGAAACTGTAAACACTTAAGTCTAGAACCAAAACTGTTAAAGCTGACTACTGACACAGTACTGCTGGGTGTCCTTGCCAGGCCCTATCCTGCATTTCTGACAATTTCTCATCTCTCAAAGGACGTAAAGATGGGGTGTGTTTGACAGGCAACAGAGTCTGAAGAGGAACAGGAGGATGTGTTCTGATATGGGAGAAAGAATCTAATCACATCTGCCACAAGAGCAGGTCTTAGCAGTCCTTTGCCATCAGATCAGCTAGAAAAGAGGGGTCTACAGCTGAAGCAGGAAGAATCTCAAACCTTCTCTCCTCACAGCCTCCTCAAAACCTCTGAGCATTTGCCATCACTCTTTATGGTACTGAAGAATGTGACAGCATCGGGGTACTTCCATGCTACCACAGTGCAGTGACTTTCTCCCTTGTGCACAGGTAGTTTTAGCATCCCCAGGCTATGATGTGCAGGATGAGCACGCCCTGGCTCTTGTGGTTAAGACAGTGTCTAGATCTCCAACGTGCAAAGGACATTTAGACTGTGTGGGACACCACCAGCTCGCAACCAGAGTGGTAAGGGAAGAAGGACATACATCCATTCAGCATTGTGGGGTGAGACCTCAGCTGTGAGCATCAGATGTGGTGCACAGACACTTGCCAGCAGTAATGTTATATGTGACTTAGAACAATTCATGCTTATGTGAAATATACGGGGAATATGTTATGTTTGTAAGAAATATTCTTAAAGGTTTCAAACACACAGGCTGAGGAGATTGCTTCACAAAAACCAGCTGCAAAACCGCAGCTAGCAGCAGGGAGAAGGATCTAATTAGCAAATGAACGGAAGTAGCTCCTCGAAGATGGGCCCTTCTCCAGGACGGTCCAGGAAACACCCAAGCGATGAATATTCGATAAGCATCTCTGATCAAGAGAGCCAGAGCCATCATCGATAAGCATCTCCGATCAAGAGAGCCAGAGCCATCAGGAGCACACATCTCAATGCAGGTTAGGTACTCGATGATTGGCATACTTTGCTTCCCAGACACGGTTTTGTTCAGCTCAACACAGAGAAAATAAACTACATGAATATGTGAAGCCATGATAAGAAGAGGCTCTGCCTCAGGCGGAATAAACTGTATAAAAACTACCCAGACAAGGACAGCCTTTGTGAACAGAGGGGATCCGGTGCGGTAGAGGTCGGATCAGTGTTCACCTAGTGCTGATCCTGGGCTTGATTGTGGTTATTGCTATTGAGACTTATATCGGTCGCAAAATAAAATCTGTCTTTATTGATTATTAATTTGGCTTTATCAATTTTTACCTATAACAGTAACCACTAGCAAAACTTTCTTGTGGTCCAAAAAACCCTTCCTTTTCTAAGGAAGAAGAGTATTAAATTACCTGTTGCTTCCACAAAACCTCAATCTCTTTCCATCTACACAAAACTTTGTAATTTTCTTCTGTAATCAGTACCAAACATTGCAATCATGACCATTAAATGAGACAGCCAGAGGGAACAAATGGCATTAATAATACAATTTTATTTTCCAGAGACTAAACTCACAAATTATGTAGGGTCTTGTCACTTGATACCATTCAAATTCTCCACTTCAAGCAAGTGTTTAAGTGGCTGCAAATAAAAATGCCTAAGCAGAGAGGGAAAACACCACATTATTGACATTTTTTTTGTTCTGTATCAAGACTAGTAGGTTGTTGTATTTTTCCATGTTGCTGGAGCATTTCCATACGAATCACATTCAGCAATGAGGATAGCCTGACTAAAACTTTACTATCAATTTTTCCCCACAGATTATACAGTCACATTTGTGCCTTATGTGGATTTACAGAGAACTCAGCTATTCCCTTTTGCCTGGGTGCAGAGCACAAGCCAATGTCACAGGCAGCCCAAACAACCTAGCACTCAAATTCCACTCCCATCCTCCTAACCCTCCTGTTTCAAATGCACAGTAAAAAGATTAGTTGTGCAGATCAGGCTGATGCTATTTATATGTTTTTCACTGTTAGCCAATTCCAAACACACAAATGTGGTTTATTTCAATTTTAACATTTGCTCTGTCATATACAGAGCATAAATCCAGAACAATGAACTTTTAAAAGAGCTTTAAAGGAACTGAAAATAAGCTGATAATGTCAGGTGCTACAGGGAGCTTAGCCTCTTTCTCCTTACCACACTGAGTACCCTGATAACACGTCCCATTCTTAAACAGGCCACATTTACGCTGTTAGAAAACTTTCTGTTAATGTTTTAAAAATCATCCTTTTCAGCCCAAAGTCTACAGTGCCATGTAAATTCCAAATCCTTACAATGCAATTTATCAGCAGGCAAGAGATCAGTATGTTATTGGAACAGCTTCTGTGTCTTCTGTGTGTTTGAAAGGTCACTTTGCTGCTGATGAGAAGAAAACCGCAGGATTCATTTGCAGAGAGAGAGAAGCTAATTGCTAAACATTTCATGTAAATATACTCAGACTCTTCCAAGCTGTTCATTACCATTTTTACTGTCATTGCAATGGAATAATTTAACATCTCAAACCATCAGACACACTCAATCACAAAGCTCTGCAGACATCACTGCATTTAAAACATCACTTCTTTCAAGTGCACCACAAGCAGTGGTGTACATTTGCCATTTTACATCAAGTCAGAAAACCACTGTTACTGTCACAGTTTTTGCACTTCCTAAGCCCACTGCAAATACTTAGATTTTTATAATACAAAATATACCCTATCTAATATTGACTTCCCCTTCTTTTTCTGCCCACCACTCATAGCCTCACTGTCAGTTCTATCAATATATTGCCTGCTTCTCTCTCTCCCTTTGTTTGCTGTGAGCCAAGCCCTGGCATCTGCAAGCCTTATGTTTGACAATAGTGAGTTATTCAATTCTTTGTTTACACCACACGAGGATGTTTCAGGCTGTGCAGCATGCCAGAATCAATCTGGAAGTCACCCCGTTTGGAAAGGAACCAAGGGGCAAACAGATACATTACTTTTCCACTGATTAAAAGTTTTATCAGGGCAAACTGGTACAGGAGAAAGGAAAGGAAAAAGATGAAGCATCATAAACTAGAAAACAGATCGAAGAGGAATTTTAAAGATGTAATCAGATGTTCCCTGAAATCAAATACCCTTTACTGTGGACTTCCCTATCCTTCCCTGAGCTTTGTCTTGTCCTTAAAGAATAATTTCAAATATAATATGATTTCATATTATTTCTATTAAAATCTCCTTAGACAGGATTAAGCCATCATTATCCTCCTACACAGCTTTTCAGGAGCTTTCCTTTGGTTTATTGGTCAAAAGTAAATTGCAGAGTCAGGAAGAATTGCTTACTAACATAATAAATAAAACCAAATTTCTCCTTTGTATCCTGCTTCTTCTGGAGTCAAAGCATACACAGATCCTTCTAATGTTTGCCACTTCTAACACGTGGTGGCTCTAAATCCAGCAAAGACCATGCAAACAATACCCTGTGCTGGTTAGCAGGTATAATTTCTGTGCACAGCTTTATCAAGAAAACACAGACACAGAAACAAAGCTGGAGCAATTCTCAAGGCTTTCAACACAGCTGCAAGGAGAACATTCCTGAAAAGAGAAAACGCCATGCGTCTGTATTAAGATGGGCGAAACAGCCTATCCCAGGAAATCCCAAGTGACAAAGCCTATTATCAGCCACTGTTATCTAAAGAATCTGGCACTGGGATGGCTGGGAAGTCCGTGCTCTCCCACAGCCTGCTCCCTGGCACTGCCACACCTCTGCCTGCATTCCAATTACTGGAGCACACCGTGCAAACTAGTTTATAGGAGTGCTTCTTAAATAAACAAGCCAAGCTTAATTAATTTACAGGACCAAAAGGTGCTTTGTAAGTGAAGCTGCTGCACTACTGTTTAAAAAGGATGTGTGATTCAGAGTGAGGCAAAAGGTAATTCAGGGGGATTAAGGCTTGGGATGGCTGTCAGGTGTGCCAGGAGCAGGGTATCCTCTAAGCTCAGAGCTGTCCTCTCTCTTGTCAGAGAGGTGGAAGCCAGGCTGAGGACACCTGTCTGCTCCACACATCCTATGGGCTTAGGGGTGGCAGCCTTTCCTGGACCTCCATCAGCAGGACCCAGCACCACCTGGGCACAACAGGCAGGAATACACACCACAGAGTGCTGGGAAGGGTCACTCACTCCACTGACTTCACAAAGCGCATTAGCAACTGCTAACAAATACTGAGAACAAATTCCTTCCTTTCGTGACTTTTCCCCCTCACCCTGTAGCATTCACTATCTTCTGCTACCTCAGTAGCAGAAGAAAACCACTTGTGCATAAAACCAGCTAGCTGCTTAGCTTTCCAGTGCGTTGCTTTTATGGCTGTATAACGCAGGTATTAGAGACCATACACAGCAGGCCCAGCTAGTTTCATTACATGTTATTACGTGACCTCTGATTCTGACTTGGGTCTGCTTTACAGGTTTTATTATGTCATGGATTTGCATTTAGCAATGTGGTTTTGGTTGAGGTAGAGTTTATTCTTTGCGTAGCATCTGGTATGGAGATTTATAAGCTAGTGTTTTGGATTTATGGTAAAAACAGTGTGGATAATGCAGAGATATTTCCATTACTGCTGAGCAGTGCTTACACAATGTCAAAGCTTTTCTGCCTCCCACCCTGAAATAAATGGGGAGGAGATCTTTCTCCTTTTTGATGCCTTTATTAAAAAGAACCAGCTCAGGTGACCACTGAGTGGGCTGGGGCTGCTCAAGGAGTTGTGAGGTGACACTGGGACAGCTGGCCCCAATTGATGTCCCACACCATACGGTGTCATGTTTGGAATATAAAGCTAGGGAAGAAGAAGGAAGAGGGAGACATTGAGAGTGATTGTGTTTTGCCTTCCAATTCATCGTTACACTTGATGGAGTCTGGCTTTCCTGTAATTGACTGAACACATGCCTGCCCATATGAAGCAGTGAATATTTTCCTTGTTTCTCTTTGATAGTGTGCAGCTTTTGCTTTCCCTATTAAACTGTCTTTATCTCAGCCCATGATTTTTCTCACTTTATTCTTCCAGTTTTCTCTGCATGCTCCTGGTGGAAGTGATCTGCCAGCTGAGGTTAAACCATAACAAACGATTAAGACTCTCTTAAAAAATCTTTATGCACACAGCAAGCTTTGAATGTTTTCCACTTAGAGAAAAGTTTTTATCTAATACTCCCATAGCCACCTTCAAGCATCTGGTAACCTGATCTGGCCAAATAATTCCAGAGTTGACAGAACCCAAGTCCAAGCCAATGATTCCAGCTTTCACAGCGGGGCAGCAGCTGCCAAAAATAATCACTGAATCGTAGAATGGTCTGGGTTTAAAGAAATCCCAAAGTTATCATCAAGTTCCAACCCCTCTGCCATAGGCAGGAACATTTTCCACTAGACAAGGTTGCTCAATGCCCCATCCAGCCTGGCCTTGAACACTTCCAGGGATGGGACAGCTGAAATTGCTGCAGTTGAGTAGGTTTTTTTGGTTTGGGTTGTTTTTTGTTTGTTTGTTCTTTGTTTTGTTGTTGTGGGTTTTTTTTTTTTTGTTAAGGGAGGTGTCAACTTAGAAGTAATTTACAATTCTCGAGTAAACTATATGTTCCATTCTTACCGTGGCGAGGAGCAGACACAGGCAAACAGAAACATAAACCATCCTACACCAAATTTACCTGCAGAAAACCAGGACAACGGGGCTGGCACGGGGGGAATTTCCTCCCTCGGGTCCCAATCCGTTGGCTGCCCCGTTCCCTGTTCCTTCTCTGAAGCAGGCAGAGGAGCGCAGGCACCCTCGCCGCGCCCGTCCCTCCGCGCCGCGGTGGGGAGGGACACTGCCGGGCCGCTGCCGGCGGGACGGGAACGGGGAGGGACGAGCGGGGCGGGCCGGGCAGGAGCGGGCAGGGACCGGGCGGGACGAGAGGCGGAGCGGGCCCGCTGGCCGGGCTGCGGCACCACCTGCTGGGGAGAGGCGGGAGCACGGCCGCCGTGCCCGCCCGGGCGTCCCGGGAGAGGCTGGAAGCGCCGCAGGCAGAGCGGCTCTCCCGGGTACCCTGCGGGGATGGGCGCTCGGGGAGCGGCGACATCCGTGAGTGCTGCTCGGGGTCAAAGGGAACCTCTCCAGACGTGGGGATCAGAATACCCGAGATAATAAAATAGCCCCCTTTGGTGTGCATGCTATGGACAGTCATCGTCGTCTAATGATAAGGAGGAACGTCCTCACTCTCCACATCCCTTCGAATATTGTTATCCATCTGTTTGGGTGGGGGGGGTTTTTTGGGTTTTTTTTTTTTTTTTTTTTGTTTTGGTTTTTTTTTGTTTTTTTTGGGTTTTTTTTTTGGTTTTTTTTGTTTTTTTTTTTTTTTTTTTTGGTGGTTTTTTTTGTTTTTTTGGGTTTTTAAATTTTTTTTTTTTTTGTGGTTTTTTTGGGGTTTTTTGGGTGTTTTTTTGGCTGTTTTTTTCAGTTTCCTTTTGTGGGTTTTTCTTTTTTTTTTTTTTTTTTTTTGTTTTGGTTTTTTTTTGTTTTTTTTTTTGTTTGTTTTTTTGTGGGTTTTTGTGGGTTTTTTTGTTGTTTTTTTTGTTTTTCTTTTTTTTGGTGTGTTTTTTGTTTGTTTTTTGGTTTTTTTTTGTTTGTTTTGTTTTTGGGTTTTATTTTGTTTTTTGTGGGTTTTTTGTGGTTTTTTTTGTTGTTGTTGGTGTTTTTTTTTTTTTGTGGTTTTTTTTTTTTTGTTACTGGTTTTTTGTTTGTTTGTGGGTTTTTTCCAATTTGTTTTTTTTAAGGCAAACAACCGGCCTTCTTTTGCAGTGATGGATCATGTGACAAAAGTTAAATCACTGTGCTTCTACAACACAGACAAGAAATGCTCAAATTAACATTGACCCTTCCAGGCATATAAGTTCTGTATGGTTTTGTAGGAAACAAAGTGTTTTCTATTCAGCACAGATGATGGATTTAGAACTGCTTGTACTACAACATAAATAATACAATGAACTACTCTAAAAAAGGTCTGTTAGATCATTCTTTCCAGTAAGCCATTCATTTAATATAAAGTTATAGGAAATACAGTGTTCTGAAACCTGACACTCATTGACCAGTGTTTAGCAGTAAATAAAGCAAATCCCATTCCTAAATCAGAATATCAGTTTTAAGCCTGACATGATTGAAATGAGCTCATTTTCATTAATTACAGAAATACCACTGTGGTAACAATACATTTCCAAACAAGCTTAGAGGGATGGTTTCTTGGCTGCCTGAAGGTACCACAATTGCTGCCAAAAGCAGGGCTCCTCCTGCAGCTCTGGTGCCTTGCACTGGTGATCACACAGCTGCTGACCTGGCTGAGAGCTGTGCAGAGGGCCAAGCCCAGCCCACCCTCTGCACCATCATTTATTCCTCAGTGTCAATATGAGGAAATCTGTAGCTTGGGCAGGACAGGGGGAAGACTGGATCATCTCTTTCACAGGCTTAAGCCATCTGGGAAACTACCGCTGAGGTCTTGGAAAATGTGAAGATAGCAAGTGATGGAAGCTCATTAAGACCAAAGAAAAATAAAATTATTACATTATTTTTTTTTCCTTCACATATACTGTAAATATAATTAGTGAAAAGCAGACTTAAAAGTATTATTTCAAAGGCATAGCACTTCCAAAAGGACTAGAATTTTCCATTGTCTTTAGGTTTGCTTCAGTCCTTAAGTCTCTGGACCAAAACTGACTTTCGTGTGACTTCACCGATGACAGCTGGGACTTCTTTGCATACACTTGCACCAGGGCTGGTGATCTTTCATCTCACTGAGCACCCTCCATGATCAAGTGCTGCAATCCTGTGCCAAGAGTTGCAGGTTATTTTCTGTCTGTGTATGGTGCTGATTCTTTCTTTTGGTTTCACAGTGATAGAAAATTATATGTTGGGTTACGTTAGTCCACAGTAAAAATAAATAACTGCAGGAACAGCTCGTGTAGGTCTCAAAATCTTGTGTTCAGCCACTGTTTGCTGTGTAACTGTGACGTCCATATGGCAGAGTTGTCATCTCTATACATTGAATAGATGGACAAGCTTCAACACTGTTCAGTCAGGCTGGCAGACTCATATGTTAATCTGCTACCACAGATGAGACAGCAAATTCCCAGTTCATCAACCAATTCAAATTAAGCATGTGTAATCTCACAGTGACACTCACTACAAACGCAGTGCATACATAGAGATACACAGGATGAAAGGAGTGTCCCGAGGAGTGCTCAACTTCCAAAAATTAATGTCATGTAGGAGCTCTGAATTTTAACATGGGTCATTACCACCAAGCTCCTGTGGTTACTGTTCCAAAGGCAGAGGCTTTTAACTGTGCCAGTCTTCTGTGTGCTACACAAGGGCTGCAGGTGGTGTTACAGGCTTTCCAGTTTGTGGCAGGATAGGGGAGTCCCATCACACTCTGCCATGGAGGTGTACTTTATTGGAGGTGGCAGTGGCTTGAAAGATGGAGGTCTGTTCATCATACTGAAACAGAAGAGCAAAAATGCACTATCACACAAAAGTAGCATAAAAGGCAGTTGTAAAAGGTTCACAGGAGGAGGTGGATTGGCACTAAGTCATTATAAGAGGCACCTGACATTAGCTCTTACATACTGCAACTTCCCTGAGTCTGTTTTATAACCCCAGCACACCTCCTGCTATTCATTTGGCTTTCTTAGCTCCCACCTCACAGTTTTATTTCATTCATGTTTTAAAAGAGCCAAACATGGGCTTTTTGCTCTCACTGCTCTCTGAAAGTATATTTAAAGACTCGTAACTTTTTTTGGGATCAATTTATAAATAAAGATCCCACCTCAAATTAGTTTAAAAAATTTCCTGGTTTTATCTTTGATATACAGGATTTGCAGTTGAGTTTTAAGAGGTTTTTCTAGAATCATAGGTGATTAATTATAACTATGATTTTTTGAGTATTTTAATAATTAGTAAGATTTAAAATAATTGTCTCTTAGATATTGCTTTTACCAGTAGATCTTGGAGTGTTTTAGTAGGGAATCAAACTTTGGTAATAATTGCATACTCAATGCTTCTTTGACTGGGATTGAGTTTCAGGTAGCCTACTTTCACATATATTATTCAAAACTCAAATAGAGCTGCCCTAGAAGTACAATTTCATTAAAACATGTCCTCAAGTAACCATAGAAAATGAGAGAGCAAAAGCAGCTGGCAGGGAGGCTAATAGAAATGGGGGACTCTGGGGACAAAAACTGACTGTTATTTTTCCCTTACACCCTGAAGCTGCACTGCAGCTCTTTTCTTAAAAGTTTATTTTAAAGATAACCCACAGAACACATGAAAGGACTGAGAACATTCTACTTTACATACTGCTGTAAGAGAAAAATGGCATTAGTGATCTGTGTACTTAAAGGCTTTGTGTGCAATGCGTCGTCTCAAATGAAAAGGTGTAAATCCAAACAGCTGGGTTAGAGTTGGTGCGGCTCTCTGTGCCACCCCTGTGGCTCCATCACTGGTACTCACATCTCTGCCTGGTACTGACACCATTTCCTGACGCCTAAAGGTACCAGAGCGCTGCAGAAGAGGAGCAGGACAGCCACGACTGTTGGCCAGAGGAAGTGACTGGCTTTGGTGTTCCTCCTGTCACCTGTAAAGGACACATAGAGCTCATCTGAAGGTCCTCACAGAGGAGGGAAATCGGGGCTTGATGCCTGGGGCTCGCTGCTCCCTGCCCTGCACAGCACTGCTGTCAGTGCAGCCCCTCATCACCAGGCTGAGGATCCCAAACTCCGAGAATCGCAGCTTTGATGTATGGACTTAGCTCACTTTTGTTCTGACTGGGTGTGTGAGCTGATTTCAGCCACCCACTGGCTCACTGGACAAGATTATTTAGGCACAGGCCAGAGAGCATTTCATCCAAAACCCATTGGCTTTCTCTGTTCCCCTGTGAGCTGCTCTGCAAGAAGCTGCATGTCACAGTGCAGACAGGCACACCTGCCCACCCCAGCCCTCCTCCCAGTGGTTTATTTTTCACTGACACCAGACACCAGACCCGGCCAAAGCGTCTGGCCAAGGGCTCAGCTGCCTTTTGAGGTGAGCTCTTGTCAGCAGCACAGCATCCCAGTCCCACTCAAGCTGCCTTTCCCCACTGCAGTGCTAGGATATCCCTCCCCTTCCCCCTTCTGCACAGCCACCCTTGGGGATGCTGACAGAGGTGACCTCAGGTCCTGGGTATGGAGAAGAAGGAGAGAAGGAGCACAGTCCTCCTCCAGCTGCCAGAGGGTGCAGCAGTGGCCTGGGTGCCAGAGAGATCCATGGGTGCTACACCTCAGTGTCACCACCCTGTGCAAGGCTGGCCACACTGGTGTGTTGCCCAGGCTGGGTCTTACCCACCATGGCAACCAGTGCTGTGGCCAGTCCACCATGCTGCATGAGCCAGGAGCTTGCCTTGGGGCACAAGAGTATCACTGGCCAAATTCTGTTGCTGGAAGAAAGCGTGCACTAGAATTTTGCTTGCAGATAGGGGGAGAAGGCTGGAATGCCAAATGCCTGTGACAACCTGTAATATGAGGATACAGCAGCTGTGACTCCTCTTTTCATCTGTTTTCCCTTATTTTGGAATCCCCTGATCAAATGTACATGATCCTCCAGGTTTCGTGCTTCTGTAGTGGCATGCTGAAAGAAGAGGATTTGTAGGATAGTGTCTTACCAGTACTGTTCAGCAGGCTGCTGGTAGGAAAGAAAACTTTTCCTCTGGTAACTGAAATTGTCTGGTCTGTGATGTTGTAGGATAGGTTACCTATAAAGATATGGGCACAGAACATTTTTAGTAACTTAACTTCATTTTTTAAAAATGAAAGTTTGTTTTGAACCTTCTGTTATTCACCCAGCTGAAAATTCCAAAGCCAGAAATTTCCAGGATCAGGGTGTAAAAATTTTCTGGGCAAGATGCCTACATTTTTGGCCTATGACCTGGTGTTGGATTAAAAAAAAAAAAAGTGCTTTTATCAAATGAAATATTATAAGAAGGGAAGGGAAGGGGAGGGGAAAGAGGGAGAAGAAAAAGAAAGAAAGAAAAGAAAAGAAAGAAAGAAAGAAAGAAAGAAAGAAAGAAAGAAAGAAAGAAAGAAAGAAAGAAAGAAAGGAGAAAGAAAGAGAGAGTTAGTTAAGATGTTCCAGCAAGCCAGCATTGAGGCAGCTTGGCACCTTTGAGCAGTAGAGCTGTCTGGGAGAATTATAAGCTTTTTATTTCTTTGATGGTAATAAGAAACATAAAGACATTAAGTGGCTTAGCAGCAACTTAAAAGAGTCTGCCTTTGTCATGACTGAGCAAAACCTCAGTCTCCTCTGTCAAGTACTGTTTGAACCACAAAAATCATCTCTCATCTGTTTATAGACAGTTTTTTCCCACTGATGCTTAAGATCAGTGATCCATAAGGACACATTTCTGTTTTTTCTAGCCATCTCTGCATTTGCAGCTTCTGAAATAATAGTCAAATACACAACTAGACAATGGCACAGCATTTCCAGAGCTCCCATGGCACTTCTGATGTGGGGATTCAGTGGTGGAATCATTCAAATTTATACAAAAAGAAATAATGACCTTCAGTTATCTTGCAAGCCTGTACATGACTACTTCATTAGGCTCTACTGTGGTTGTTTTGGACTCTTTGACTTTCTCTGATGCACACAACAAATTAAACAACAGAAGAACCTGATATAACTGCTGATTTATAAATCCAAGAGAAAAACCCAGATTTAAATGAAGTACATAACTAACCAGACCAAGAACCAAGAAAATCTCTTTAGTGTGAGATGCTTGCTGGCTTTGACTGAAAATGAGAGTTCAAGAGTATGTGTGCATGTGTATCTGTGTGTGTGTGTGTGTGTGTGTGTATGTGTGTGTATATATATGTCAAAAAAAAAAAGATGTATGAAAATCAGTCCAGTTTTAGGGCACTCTAAAAATTCACTGAGATTTTTGGATATTAATTCGGTTTTTTCCTACTTGCTTATTAGGTGTTTGATTTTATGTGAATAGGTATGACACATCTCACATTTGTAAAATGCATGGCATTTTACAAAGTTATATGCAAAAAAAAAAAAAAGGATATACACTTAGAGATCCTATAGCAGTTGCTTTATACAGCACATTGATGAGCACTATTTATTCTTATTTACATAATGCCTTATGTTAGAGCATCCCAAGACCACAATGATAATGGTAATCACTGTTGTAGGAGCCCAGTGGCCCTGGGAGGGCACAGGGATACATGTGTGTGCCTCAGCAGACTCACTGGTGCCTGTGTGCTCCGAAACTGCCCTCAACTACAGCTGCTGGACCAAGGACCCTTCAAGGCTGTTATATCTTAGCTGGTGTTCAGGCAGGCACAGGTGTAGGGAAGCAGTGGCAGGGATATGGGGATGTGTGGAGCAACACAGACTATCCCCTGCAAATAGTAGAGTAATTCAGCATGCTTTTAGAAAAAAATGCAACCAGCAAGCTGTGCAAGAGCAGAATAATGAAGCATTAGAAGCTGTCAGAAGGTTCTGGTATAAATGCATCGTTGTGGGTGCTACCAAAAATACGTTCACAAAATGGAAAGCAGCTGCTACATTTGTGCTTCAGCCAAAAGACAACTCCCATGGAAATACAAAAGGACAGGTTCTGGCTGTTCCAAAATCACAAAGGCAAACCAAGATGTTAAAAAAGCAAGTCACTTTGGGCTTTATACTGCTGAGCAGAGATTTTCTAAAGGGAAAGACTAGTGAAAAAATGTTCACCCTAGGGGTTTTTTATTGATTTATTGATCTTTAATGAGGCTGTCTTTCAATGTTCTATTTGCCAGCCATTATTACTCCACATTATCTCATTATTTCACTGCTGCTCTGCAATTTTATTTAGCTTCTCTGGCAATTTATTTCATCCATAAACTACCTTCAGCATTCACTACATTTGCCTAGCAACTATCTCAATTGTAATATTATGAAAAGAAATATGTCTAACGAAACGGGGATACTGAAATGTTTTTTCATTCCTCTTTTGCTGCTGCAAGTCCTTGGCAGCTTGGAAACCCAAGTCTTTATCTTCTAACTCGGTGGAACTCAACAGGGAAATTGCTTCTGTGAAGTATTGAAAATCTGGTACACGTTACTCCACATGACTTTGGCCTCTGCTCAGAGACAACTTTTCCATGCTTAGTAATAATTTTTGCAAGGTAATGTGGTGACTCTCAACTAGCAGCTGAAAATAAGCACCACAGAACTAATGCTCTGAGAGAAGGCATCACAAATTGAGGACCTGCTGCTGTGGGTTTTGCAAGATGCTCCAGATTAATGTAGGTTTGCAACCCAACATTCACTAGACTGGTGCCACATTTGCAGTTTGGCTACATAACTCCTGTGAAGCAAAGAAGATGAGTTGTGTACTCACGTGCTGCTGTCAAAGTCTCGCTGGATGCTGTGGCACTGGTGTAGCCTTTTGCCTCTGCAGTAGAAATTAGCACTCCTGCTGAAAAGCACAAAGGCTTGTAAAAATTGCTGTAGAGAACCATATAATTTGTTTTTCATTTCCCCCCTCTTTCTTCCCTGTTTTCTGACTAATGAGGTCAAACAGGTGTAGCCCACCACTCAAGATGCTGGCTTCCCTCAGACAGGCATTACCCAATGCTGTGTCTGCTTTGAAAGCTAGAAACTGAAGAGGAGTTTTACTGAGATAGGAAAATAAACTTAGACAAAACATTTGAAGCATTTTTATATTTCAGCTTAGTTTCAGGCAAACCTCAGGAGCTTGAGTGCACTGGCTGGTTTTGACCTGAAACCAGTAGAGCAATGAACAAACATACATAAATCAGAATTTAGACAGGATGTCAGCACTCCAGTGAAATAGAACTGTTTTCCCAACTACCAAAAGGAAGTTTTGAAAAAGTTAGAGTACAAGAGTCACACCTGTAATGTCTGATGCCAAATACCAACTTATTTGACATCTTCCTTTAAGCATTTTTTTAAGTGCAAAGATTTCTAGGGCTCAGCTAAGTATTTATCTGATATTCAAACACAGACAGATGGTGGCTAGCATGTAGGCCTTCATTTTCCCAAGAGAACTATTTCACATTTACTAAAAAGAAACCATATTTCTTAACAACTGTCTCATTTTGGAAAAATATCAAGCCATGTGAACAAACCTGCGGAGGTGAGCTGCAGCTGTAACTGATCACTCAAAGCATCTCTGGCTCAGTGATGGAGCAGTTGTAGAAACTAAGCACAACCAGGCTACAGTTTTAGCAGCCTTGGTTTTGCTTCCCCTCTTCCTCCTCTTGCCTATATATGCGCGCTCTTCTCTCATATCCATTCTCAGCTGTCTCTTAGATTTTCACTTGCAAAATAACAGGAACTGAACCAAACCTGGACTTCTGTAGACTAAAGCAGAAGGCTTGGGCTTGGTGTCTTGTCCTGACTGCAACCCAGAGGATTTGCTCAAGAAGCTGATCTTGAGCACACTGGTGGTACCAGTGTGAGGACCAGCAGTGAGCCAGAGAGAAGTGCTAACCCAGGGCTGTCATACCATAACAGGCACTTCTTGGGACCACTGGTTAAAAGGCAATTGCTTCCCGGGCTACTTGCAGAAGAAAAATGGCTCAGATCCACCTTACATTACAAGTGTGACCTCGTACCACCTCAACCAAGGAAAATGTATAATTCAGTGAGGATAAACCCTCTCTCTTCACATTGTTTATTTATAGCCTTTGTTGTGAGTTTTTTTTGTTGAGATGCCAGAGCTTTCAGTCCACTTGGCAAGCAACTTTGCTGTTCTGCTTTCAGCCAGGCAAGTGTCTCTGTTTTGGGGATGGGGAAGGCAGTTTGAGAAGAAGCAACCTTTCATTTCAGCACTGCTGCAATCTGTGTTCCTGCCTTGGCATATCTCAGTCAAGCCTTTGCAAGCTCCTGGGCTTTACGTTGAGTGATTCAGCTCCCAAAGAGCACTCTTTAGGGAAGGCCAAAGCCTTGTGTTTAGTGTCTTCCTCCAGTGTTCTATTTAGGCATGATATTTAACTAAATAATTTAACTAATAATTAACTTTTTGTAAACGTTAATAATACTCAATGTCTGTTCAGTTGCCAAAATTAATGAATGTATCCTAAACAGAGCATTAAAAAAGATAAAACCAAGACAGTATTTTCTCATATATTTATTCCTGAACGGTGGTTACACTGACAGTGGTTAGTGTGTAAAGCACTAGGAAAAGAACTTCAATGACATTAAATTTCTTGCTTCAAAAAAAAAAAAAGATAGTTATTGTGTTTATATGTTTTTCTATTACAATGTTGAAGCAATAGAGAAAACAGTTTGATTCAATTGATTACCTTGTGTTGTGGAAGCAGGAGTCAAATTTTCTGAACTTGTGAAATCCAGAGAGGCCACAGATGTCGACTGGTGCTCTAAAGACAATTAACATGGTATCACACTTAGTCAATAGGTTCTTCAGAAAATAATGTTAATAAATCACAAAACAACCTAGATCAAAGAGCTTGCAGTAGCTGCTGGGTAAATGCAGACTGAGCAGCAGAAATCCTGCTGTGGGAGCTAAGGCTAAATGCTCAAAGCACAACTCCAGTGGGCACTTGCAAGGCAGCTGATGTTATCGATGCTGACCCTTTCCTGCTGGCTGGCTGCAGGCATTGCTTATTTGTGCTTCTGTACACAAGGTTTGGTTTGACTGCTCTGGGGTGGATCGTGGGCTTGAATGTGGTGCTCCCCAGCTAAGCCAGGGCCTTGCCAGAAATCATCCGTGACAACAGGCCACAGCCACATCAGCCCAGGAGATCACCTGCTCTTGTGAGTTTTCCTCTCAATTGCTGAAGGTAATTCTACATAATTATCCATATCCATGTTCTGGTAATACAGAGTTAATTATATAATTAATGAATGGGAATGATGCCCTGCTGTTGGGTCAAGGAAAAGTGATGGCTTTAACTTTTCTATCATATGCACCTCTCTGTCACAATAGGACAAATTTATTTACCGTTTTATTGGCAAATAATTCAATTTTACAAAAATACGTAAGAATGATATATAATATTCAGCATGCCATTTAACATGCTGTCCTAACATGGCAGTTTTAGCAAGATTTCTGTCAGATGTCTGCTTGGGTAACCTCACAGCTCACAAGTTCCCAAGCAGCAGCACATTGGTGCTGTCAGCACCAGCGCATATTGACCTTTGCCTCTCACACCTCTGACTCTGGTGCATGACATTTAGGCAGTGGTAAAGTAGAGATCCTACATATATTGAATAAGTAATATTTGCCCCCTTACCTGAGGCTGTCATGACAGCTGATGTAAGTGTTGAATTACCGAAGTCTATAACAAATCAAAGTAAACATTCAGCATGAGAAAGGTGTTTATTCTGCTTTAGGAAAGTGGATGATTGAAAGGTTCAGGAGCAAGAAAGTGTATTGCACCTAAATTCCAAATAATCTTTCCATGTGCAACTCAGACAAGTAGTCCAGAAGGAAACATGAAATATCTGACGTAAATGTGCTGAGAAATCCCTAGAGAAACAAAGGTTTTGGGGAAAAAACTTTGGAGCCCTTGGTACCTCAACTTCAAAACCAGAAATGAATCACATGGGTTTATTCCATACAAAGAGGTGCACCATATTAGCACAGATGCTGAAACAACATTTATGACTTGGTGGTGGCACCTACACAGTTTCATGTACATGAGGCACTTCAGACGCTGCAACTCTGAGGAGAAATTTCAGAGACACTCTGCACTGAAACATGCTCACTGAGTCCTCAGAGAAGAGGAGGATGCATTATTCCTTCTAATTAAAAACTGTTAACCACACAGGCAAGCTCAGCAGAAACAGCATCCTGCCCAAGCAGACCTAGATGTCTGTTTTCTTTCCTATTTTTTCCCAGCAGGAGAGGCAAAGTACTTCCTGAGTGGGCCAGGAGGATGGATAATGTCCCCCTCAAAGAGGTCCATGAAGGAACTGATCTATTAAAGCTCACACATTTCATTAGAAAACTATATCTGAGAAGGCAGCCAGAAAGTACCTCTGTCTCGTCAGGCACGTGTGGAGGGCACTGAGTGGCACTGCAGACTGGATCTTAGCACAGGCAGGTGACCATCCACCCTGCAGCTGCTCTTCTGTGCTAACACTTGTACCTCCTGTGACTGCTGCTCTTTCATTTGCATTTCAGCTTAGGCCTGCCTGCACTAACAGGGATTTCACAGTAGCTGGCTGACATAAAGGACTCCTTACCAAAAATGCAACAGGTCTAAAAACCAGAGCAGTGAGGCTCTTTGAGATGTGCCTGGCTCCCAGAGGGTTCTGCAGAGCCTGCAAGAGAGAGCAGGGTGGTGGCCTGATGTGAGCTGCTAGGCTTCCTTTGACTTCATCCTGCAGAGGCCAGCAGAGGAAAAATAATCCCTCTCTCAGGGCCCCCCAATATCTGGGATGGTTTTCTGTGGGGTATTGGCTGATACCCAGTGGGGTATTGGCTGAGTCCCCAGGGCCTGCTGCAACCTGCACGTGCTGAAGTTTCTCACAAAACCCGTACTTTTTTCCATGCCATCTACTTACAGCATTTCTCTGACAAACTCATGTAACCCCCTGCTACATGCTGCCTCCCATGCAGAGCAGAGGAAAGCAAACTGCTCCAGGAGAGATGTTTCCAAAGGGATTCAGCTGAGGTGCGGAGGGAACATTTATCTGTCTGCAATAAGCTGATAATAAGACAAACTTGCAGGGGAAGAGCAGGGATTTACCAAATTTACACAAATTAAGAAACATTATATCAGTTCTTTAACATGGCAAAAATGTTGAGGATCTTGGCTCTGTGCTTAAACAGAAGGTAGAGCCATTAGCAGGGCTGTTATTTTTACTTACTAGTTCAGTACTGAAAGAGCTATATTCAGATGCCAGCTGAAGCATCAGAAATAACATTAAATGCCTCTCAAGGATGGAGTTTAATTATGCTTGGTCTTAATTATAATAGATTACATCACCAAAATATTGGTTTATAGTATTTTCTGTGAAGTCAAAGCTGCAGAAAGGGGTTCCTTACTACCCATTTAGAGTAGTAAATGCTACAACAGCTTTAGGACTTTATAAACACACCTCAAACACAACCGAAGTTATTTTATTCTCTAATTTATCCTACCATCTGAAACCGTGGTAGTAAAAACTTCAGCTGAGGCTTCATTAGACTTATTGTCTGTCATGGGAGAAAAAAGAGAAAGATTAATGCAGTTCTTAAAAGTAGTTATAAAGGCTGAAAATTTAGTTTGGGCTTGTGTCATATTGTGCACCTTTGCAGAAGGGATGGCTGAGAATTAATGTAATTCTTTCCTTTCTGTCACATCTAAATACTTTAACATTTTTATACACAGTGGATCTATCTTAGCATTAGCATAGCCTGCAGGCAAGAACACAGACTGCTTTGACTGACAGCTCTTTGATATGAATAAATTTTCTAGAAAACAGCAAATTGGGGGAAATAAGTAATTTTTGAGAAAAAGTTACAATTTATCTCCCTCCCTTCTGAAGCTATGTTTCCAGAGGAGTAAGCTGTGCCTTTTGCTGCAGTCTTACTTTGTGGAAAAACATATCAATAGGAGTATACACAGCCACAAGAGAACTCAGCCGAGCTGCAAATAGTTGCCATGGTAGGTGATGTATCCCTAGATGCTGCTAAGGGGTCAGCAGCTCAGTTGTTTTCTGTGTGCACTAGGGAGCACGCATAATTTAAAAAAAAAAGAAAAGGTATAAATATGCATTTGCACCTAAGAGGAGACATGCACAAGGGGGTGCTAAAGGAAATCTGTCTGCCCTTCTCACCAGTCACCCTGCATCATCAGAAGTGCTGAAAACTGTACTGCCGAGTCTCCTGCTTTTACCAAAAAAGCAGGACAATATTTCTCCCCACTTCCCTAATCATGTAGCTAAATCTTACAATAGAGATTATAAAGGAGTTTCTTCACTATCCTTAGAGGTGCAGCCTTTTGCATGTTTTACTGAAGGTGTATAACATAGCCCTGAGTCTGAGGATTTGATTTCTCAGCCACGAGTGCTCCATGAGAAACACATAATTATAACAGCTCAATGGTGCCATGTGGCTGTGTTAAGAGTATCTTTGGGTATGGGAAGTACAGCAAGATTCTGGTTAAAAAAATAAGTGTCTTCTGCTTGTGCAGAAGTTTCTTAGCTCATTCAGAGGTTTGAGCAAAGATTTCAGCCAAAAAACCTGCCAGAGAGTTCAAACTGCTTGATGAACTTGTACAATAAAGCTTTTATACTATTGGCATTTCTTCAGTATTTTAAATAACAAGAGAATACATGTGTTTGGTGTTCTTAACATTTTAGAAGTGTCTTATCTAAGAAAAACCTACCGAAGGAAACAAATATTTCTTCAGATGAAATATTCTGTGTTTCATTTTCCGGGAAGGGAAACAGACACACACATAAGAATTTTTTATGTGTCTTATGGGTCCCTTGCAGCATCAGTGTTAATCTCAATGCATAGAAACCTTCACTGTCTTGCAAGTCTTCTTGTACCACAGAAATTTCTTTGGGACAGAAAAAAAAAAAAAGAAAAGACCCTCTTGTTACACTCCAAACTCTAAGTCAGAGCTGTGCAAAATATTAGTACTGGAAAGCAGGCTGATATAGCCACAGGTTTCTTTGCTGAGACACTGTCAAAGATTTGGCAAGAATGGTGTGGTCATGCCAAACCATAGTTCCCATCCCTGGCATGGGACTCTGGTCACAGCGTTTTGCCAGCTGTTTCCTTTGAGGAGGCCTGTGCTCTCCCCTTCAGCCACATAGACACCTACAGTTTCCCTGGGGCAGAAGTGGATAAGAGTCATGGCTTTCCCTGGGCAGCACTCCTGCAGCTGTGCTGTTTCTCTGTGGACAGGTTGCTTTACCTGCAGGCTGCTCTGTCAGGCTCACTCTGTCCATGTACCACAGGGGGCTTGGCTTAGGAGATGCCTTCCTCACGACAGCTCACATGAGGCTGTGGGGCAGCACAAGGCAGTTGTTAGGTTACATACACACACACACAGAGATATATATGTATGTATGTTAGGTGAGCCTCTGACATTTCCCTTCTGGCTGCCAGCTTCCAAACTCCTGCACAAACAGTGCTTGCTTACTCCCAGTCCTGCTCTGGAAGGAAGCACTTGCTTTCTCCTTATTGTGTTTCTTGCCCCCTCCTCTCATTTTTCTGATTGCAGACACTGTTGAATGAGAGCCCAGGGTCAGCCCTGTTGCCCTGGGTGTCAGGACTCCAACTCCCTCCAGTCCTGTGCTGTGGCTGGAGAGATGTAGAGTGACCCCCACTCTCCTGTGCCCACTCTCCTGCTCCCAGTGACAAACACTTACATGGAAAAACACTGGAACTGGTAATGGGCACAGTGTGTGTGATGAGAATAAGACACTTTCTGATTGTCATGTAAATCCTTTCTTCATTAGGCAGATAAAGAGACAATTCCTATGAAAAAGACTGCCTAGCCCAATGATATGTTGAATATGATACCTTTGTAGCAGACAGAATATGTATGCCATTTCCAGAAATCAAAGTAGATGCTTTAGATGCAGTAGTCCTGGTTCTATGCCAATTGTTCCAAAGATCTGTGTTTGTGCTCTGTTTAATTTCTCAGCAAACAATAGATGGGCAGGACCTCAAAGTCAAGGCTAGGTGAAGGGTTGGGCTCTAGAAGGGTGAGAGGTCTCATCCTCATGCTGCCCGGACATTCCCAAGTATGTTTATTTAGCAGGTTATGACGCTATTAAGTACTAAACACTTTTATGAGAGAAATGGCCTTGTTCATTTCAAGAGAAGAAAAAAGCATGTGCTACTCATGCAGCACAAACCTCTCTTGCTCCCTCATTCAAAGAAAGTGGTTCCCACATTAAGTTGGAAGCAAGCTTGATGTATTGAAGCCAGCAGAAGTCAATCATTCAGTACGAAGACTGAAACTATCCAGCTGAAACTCTTTCCCTGCCATGGTAAACAGCACCTGAGCTTGTAGTGTAATTGCTTTCTCCTATTTTCCTCTTCATTATTCCCTTATTTTTCAGGCACTTTTATATCATAATACTTTATCAATCCTTCCTATGAAGAAACAGAAATCTGATATCCTCACTAGATTTAAGCCCTGCAAAAAAGGCAAAAAAGAGAAGTAAAGAAGTCGGCATTTGTTTGGAAGTGAAGAACAGACAGAGGCT
This sequence comes from Onychostruthus taczanowskii, assembly GCF_017590055.1. Classification (NCBI taxonomy): domain Eukaryota; kingdom Metazoa; phylum Chordata; class Aves; order Passeriformes; family Passeridae; genus Onychostruthus; species Onychostruthus taczanowskii. The sequence continues at coordinate 7,525,781 of NW_024500794.1, forward strand.
CTCGGGGGAGTTTCCATTTCACAGTCCTGTGAGAGCAGGAACCCCTTGCTCTGTTCAACAGGACAGTGCAGACAAAAGCCTGCAATGTCCAACACCACACCCAGAAATAGGTCACCAGGAAAATTATACCAGTTTTCAGAACCAACTGACTCATGGATTGTGTGAAGTGGGTGGTTATGGATAGTACAAGGTTCTGCCTGCCCACAAGCTCTGTTTCCAAGGAAAACCTTCTTGATTTGAAATTTACTTGCAGCTCAAAAGGTTTAACTTGGAGAGATGGAACAGGAAGCAAAGCACCATACCTAATAGCCAGAGAGGCTTACTAATCAGTCATATGGGCCATAAATATGTTTTATACAAAGCCAGTGCAATTCAGCAGGCTTTTAGGTTTTGCTATTACCAAAACTGAAACAGAGGCCCACACAGCAGAGGAGTCCTTAGAAGTCCCTGGTTTGTGCTCACTGCTGTGGAGGTGGCAGTGGCTCAGAGGAAAGGGCGCGAGCACCTCGTGGTAACTCAATGCCTTGCCTGCTGCCCTGTGAGCTCTGTCAGTTTGGAGGATGCCTCCTGTGCCTGATTCAGCTCAGCTTGCCTGGCCTTGCTGGGGTGGCATGGTGGCAGTCACAGGCAACGCTCTTTGCTCCAAAATTGCACACCTTCTGTGAGGTGATGGCTGATGAAGATCTCAGGGTAAGCTGGAAAGCAAACATAAATGCATTAGTGAAATGGACACTGCAGATCACAGTAACAGCTTCTAATAATACTTAACACCCTTCTATTGTAAGAAGAGTGGAAATTAAATCCTACCTCCAGCCACACATCAAGCAAGATAAAAGTGTTTACAGCTGCAATTTGAGGTCAAGGAAGTGGTTTACAAGACTGTATCACCAGCTATTGCCACAGGATCCAGGATGCATTTCACCGCCTACCTCAACTAGGCTTGGGTGGCTTTGCTGGGGAAACAAACTGAAACCATCCTGCACTCACAGCTCCAGCAGCAGAGCCACCTTTCCCAAGCCCCATGAAATCCCAGTTCCTGGTTCCTCTGTGTGCTTGACAAAGGTATCTCCAAAGGCTTTAGTCAGCCCCCAAATGCTGATTGATTTTGGATGTCAGCTACCCAGATGCTGTTGCCTGGACAGACGTGTGACAGTGTCCCCACAGATGCCTCTTGCCTTGCCAGGAAGCCCAGAGCTCGCCCTCACAGCAGAGCAGCAGGGCACTGATGACCACACCCACATGAAACAAAAAACTGTTTTCTTCTGGTTTTTGCAGCATTTTGGTTCTGAGCACAGCTGATTGTATAAAGTAAAGCTATCAGGTACCCTAAGCCTCTCTAAACTACATTTCCAAATTAGCCATTGGGATGCCTGGTTTGGAGCAACATTGGCTGACTTGTTAAGTAAGGACTATTGAAACTGTGTTAATGTATAACAAACCTCAAGAGCCTCAGATAAATTTGGCTTCTGGCCCTTTCTGAGCCCTGAAACTGGATTGGAAACAAGTTCTCTCCCTGAATTACTTAGGAGGTCCAAAATTCTTTATCTTTCCAATCTAAACCCCACTTTAATCTCCACCATTAAAATAATTTTCTATTTTTCTTTCCCTGTTAATTGGTATAGGACTACCTCAGTTAATTACAATCCCCCCTGAGGTGAACTATCTAAGTTTCCCTCTTTTAAACAGCCAATCCACCAAGGACTCTCCTGACTTAATTTTAAATTTCCGTTTTTCTGCCTGATGTTACTGATGGATTCTGCCTGGGCATGACTTACATTGAGTTATCACGGCCTTCTGGTTTTCTGGACTTATGGTACTTTTTTTTTAGTGGAATTTCCTGTTTTTTTAATCTCTTCTGGGTTTTGAATTTTTCTGCTTTTTTGGAGGGTGGGGTGGGGCAGGGGTTATAGTTCTTCCTATCAGGAAATGAGTGTCCTAAGATTTCATTCTTTCTTCTTTGCCAAAACTGTACAGGTGGTAGTGGAGCTGGCAGAAGACAGACAGACTTTTTCGGATGCAGGGAAAAGTCTGGTAAACTGGATCCTCTAATTGCTGCAGAAGTTGGCTGGGAGGCTAAATGATGTCTGGTCTAGTGCATGCTCTTCCTTTTGTCTTTTTCATGAGAATGGGTATGCTTTGCCACACCTGTATTGAGGGCCGTCCTCTGCTTTCTCAGATGTGTTTGCTGGGTAGCTGTTCTGGCAGGCAGCTTTCATGCATAGCTCTGAAAGGTCTAATAGATCTTTTCCAATTAACATCTCAGCCCCTGTTAACACTTTGACATTAATTTGTCTTGCTAGGATATTTACCAATGTTTGGATCTAGCAGAAATTCAATATTTAGTTCAGCAGTTTCTGCTGTTGAGCTTTTACTCTTACAAAATATTACATTTTCTTCCTCAAGCCGGGTCTTATAAGCTCTCGGAGGAATATAATGCACCCAAGATAGCTCAGCTACCGTTGGAGGCATAAAATAAGCAGGATGTCTTCTGTTGCAGTGTTGGAAACAAAAAGGTTTAATAAAAGGCAAAATAACAACCAGAAAAAACTGAGACAGATGCAAGAGATCTGCTCCTGGTAAAAACACTTCACAAAAGCCCCTGGTTCCTTTGTTCTCTTATTTTTCTACCCAATTGGTCAGGCGGGACTTTTTGGCTTCTATCCAGTTAGCTGCCCTTCAGTTTGAGGTGAAGTCCCTGGGGTCCAATGAGGTGGCTTTTTACCTAATCGATGAGAGAAACTTCTGGGCTTCTTTCCTTTTTAGGGGGACAAAGCATAATTTTGTCACTCTGTCAACAGGGGGCACACTCCTACACCAAAAAGGAGAAATCAATATTTGGCAAAGTTGGATGTGAAAAGGCCATACCTTTTCACAGCAACTTGTATCTAAAAGAACTCTATTCTAGAAGAGAAATATTTTAAAGTATTTAAATCCAAAAGCACCCTCTTAAAAAAAGCTATCTTGATTGAATGTCTGTTTTTACCCAACATGCCAAGACTCTCAATTTCCTTGAGCGATCTTTTCATGCCTTCTCCATCCTCTCCAGTCCAATTCTCAGCCCCATTGGGCCACCTCAAGCAGCTGTGAGGGAAAACTATTTGGCACTCCTCAGACTTGGCCTGCCTCTGCTGTGTTTAGCCCTGCCTGAAGTATTTTCCAGAGGGATCCTGCATGAGGAGTTTCCCACAGGCGCCTTCTCCTCCTCCTCCTGTCCCTTCCAGCTCTGTGCTGCGATAGCTGCCTGCCCTCCCTGCCCTACTTTTAAGCCACCCAGCCTGAGGGGTTCAATTGCATGAGTGTTTGGGTGACAGGGGTGATGCTGGCTTGCCAAGATGGGAAAACCTCCCCAGGTTTCCACTGGGCTTCTTCCCTAGCTGTGCCCTTGCTAATGGCCAGAAAGACAGATACAACCAACATAAGGTGCTGTTGACTTTGTATGCATATACTGTCTTCAGGTTCTGTCCCACCCATGTGAGGCTGCATCTAACTGCCAGAACACAAATATTCATTTCTTTATTCTCTGGTCAGCACAAGGAACAAGAGAGGGGCTGCCATCTGAAAGAGATCTTTGTCCCCACATGTCAACTAGAGAATGCTGGATTATCCTGGGCAGTGTCTCTGCCAGTGCTGTGCAGGGATGTGGCTGGCTCGGGGCACAAGGGAGTACATGGAGAAAGGCTGGGATGGTGCAATCAAAAGTGGCATGACTTCAGCAAATGGTAACAGGAAAGTGTGAGACAAGATGCAAAATAGTTATTTCACCTGCAAAATTCAGACATGAAAGGGCTAGGAGCACATTTCCTCTGAGTGGTGGACTTTACTTAGCTGAGGTCTAAGAGACTTTCCTCAGTACCCACTGCAAATCTCAAGGCTGTCAGGGAGTGGAGCCAGCTCTGCCCTTGGGACCCCTGCGAGAGAGGCTGGTGGCACAGCACCCTGGTCCAAAGCCAGCCAGCACTTACTGGGAAATGCAGACTGTTCACCACCAAGGGCCACAGCTGCTTTCTCTAGTTTGCCTCTCTACCCTCCTGTACTGATACTTTGATGTAGGTTCATGCATAGCTAAGCACGTATCTCTCAGTAATTCAGAGAAAAAGCTAAATAAAACAACCTCTTAGTAAGAGATACACAAATCCAGGCAAGAGCATCAGCAGTGATGGAAGAGAGAGTTCAAGTATATTAGTGTCCTTTAACGATTACCCAGGTGACACTGTTGGTATTTGAGACGTGTTGATTTCAAAAAGTGTCTGAATCATGCGAACACAAGAGGAGGTTTCAGATCATTAACGTCTATTTTTATTTCTTTTACCTCAGTGACCAACAGCCTCAGACACATTTTGCTTTTTTTCAGCTGCTCCCTGTTGAACTTGTCTTTGAATTCAGAGCATCAGCCTTGAATGGCCATGCCATCCACAAGCTGTGGGCTTCCTTGGACAATCAGCTACAGTCAAGGGCCTAAACACAGGCCCAGTGTATAACACTCATTTACTTTCAAAGCTTTGGAAATATGTTTTCCTGACCAACTGATCTCTAAAGAGAAAAGAAAGCCTGGTTTTCAAGTGGATAGCAATTTTCTGATTTTTAGTGATAAGCCACTTGAAATGGAGCAAGGCAAGCAACTAAAGATGGGGAAGGCTTACAAAATGAAATGCCAGCCCACATGTTTGCAGTACACAGGCTCTGCCACTCTTGGCCAATTTGAGACCCCCACCAGGACCCTCATTTCCTCATTTTGTCAGCAGTTGAATGTCACACGCCTTTGAGGATGTGATTTTGCTACAACTGTAGTCCCAAACTGTTTACTAAATTATGGCCATGATTTCCTGACCACAGACAGCATGGTCATTGGGACATGAAGATCTTGATGACCACTGTGCTTCCCTGTAGCCCACAGAATCCCAATATAAGCCTACACATCAGGGTAGATTATTGCCATGTGCATCACAGCGTGCATATATGAATCTACTATTTTTTCTTGCCAGAAACTGAAGGAAGGGACTCAAATTCTTCTAAGAACTCCAGGGTTTACTACCATTTACAATGACATTTTATGTCATTGCAGCTGAAAAAAATGACAAGGTGAATATGTTTACATTTAAAGAAAACTCAGTATCTGTGAAAAGTTATTGACTTCAGAACTAGGCAGGAGTGTCACCTTTCCAAGGGAAAGGCGGTTGGCATAAACCCCTTACCAAATACTCTCACAGTGATGCTGCTTTTCTGGACTCTCTCTGGGTGGTACAGCACGTAGCAGGAAAAGACTCTGCCATCATCAGTGATTTTGGTGGGGAAAACCTTTAGGTCATTGCTCAAACCCAGGAGGACTGCCTGCCCATACAGCATCCTGCTGTTCCTGTACACAGCAGGACAAGAGGGCTCCTTGGTCACAATTTCCTCTTTCCTCCCATTTTCATCCTGTGTACAGAAAAACCAACAAAATTGTGAAGTTCAGACACACACACAGAGAAATATTTTTGTAAACCAGCTCTATTCCCACTATGAAAAGCTTCCCTTGCATATTGTGTAGCAGTAAGTGGACATTTGAAACATCTGGGGTTTTTTTTCCAAATATATTCTCTCAGAAATTCAACACCAAGAGCAGTTGTCATCTTGACAATAAAATATGGAATAAATAGCTGTGTCTTGTGAGTTCTGATCTCTGTATCCTGCAGAGAGAGCAACAGAGTTGCTTTCTCACTGCACCAGTCTTTAAATTATGCTGAACATCCCATACATATTAAATGTAACTGAAATTTCAAGGAAAACTTTGCTCTTTTAGAATTTTAAGTAGAAAACCCTGATAATAATAACTAAAATTTATCTCTCCTATTGTCTGTGTGGCAGCCACCCTTGGTTACAAGTACAGCCAGAGTGTCCTGGACATCTGTTCCTCAGTACATATTTGCAAGTTTTACTCTGTACGATGCGTGGCAACCCACATACATAAGTGTGCTGATCTTTGGGGTTTTTTTTAACCCTTTCCTCTGCTACCTTGTAGAGTGAACCAGCAAAACTGATGTAGTAAAGGTAAGGGTGTTCCCTACAAAAAGATTTAAAATTTTAATATTAAGAATGACCTGTAGAAGGGAGATCTGAATAGACAATGAACCACGACAGAAAGTTTAAAAACCTAAACTATTTGAAAATCACCTTTAAGGAAATCCTCAACAGTTACAGCTTCTCAGTGACGACATATATAAATGTACAGGGAAAACTCAAGGACACTGCTCACTGATACTTGTCTCTACACACTGAAATGAATACTAAAAGGTTGCATTAAAACATGCATATAAATATTTATCCAGAAAGTGAGACAAAGTACAAAAATACAGCAAGCTTCGTATCTGACAGAAAATTGCTTAAAAACAGTTTTTCATGTGGTTAGCTTGATAACTGGGTTTGCATGTCTTCAGCAGTGTCTGTGACACAGCGGTTCACAAAACCAAATACATTTGCCAGTACCTTTCTTTTCTGTGTCAAAGCAGCCTGATATCTCACTGTCCTACACAGTAACCAGGTATTTTTCAGATACTAAAGCTTCACTACAGAAAAACTCGCTGGAAATCCAATACAAGAAATATTTTAGTTTTGTCATATTAGCCATTTTCCCTAGACCTGCTCAGTATGTGCTCCTGAAAAATTCAAAGCAATTAAGATGGAAATTTTCCTCTTTGCTTCTTTAACAGCTATTATTTGCAATGTATCTATGGTTATACTTTCCCCCTTTATTATCATAGTCCAATATGACTGATAAGTTTTTTAGCAGATTCTGCAGGCAGGACACATTGAAGTAGAACATTTTCATTTCAATCTACAAAAATACCCTGTAGTTCTTTCTGAACTTTATATCTGAGATGAAAAATACTTACCACTAACCATTTCAAAGGATAAGTGGACAAATTTTCTGAGGTCTTGTCCTCAAGGCATGGAATTTGTAAACTCTGCTTTAACCACACTTTCTTCAGGTAGTGCCTTTCCTCTTTTATCATTGGAACAACAACAACAAAACAGAAGAAGGAAAATTAGAAACATGATGTTCATTGTGCTTTGACAACCAATGCTGACTAGTCTTCTATTCAAGGAACAGGCACTTTTTGGTTTAGAAGGGAACTGTAATTTTCAACCATTACACCTAGACACATTTTTAAAGTGAAAGCCCTGCATCTGATTCTAGTTACAGTTTCATGACTCAATTCACAGCATTACCAGAACTTTTTGGCAATTCTTAAAAAAGCTTTTTTTAACTCCAGGATCACGATGTCTCCTTTAGGAGCTGAGAATAATTGGAAGCTACAATTTTTATCTACAATTCTTTTTTTCTGTGGCAATAAACCTTCACATCAATTTTGTGCACCTCTATTTCCTTTTCTCTGAAGATATCTTCAGAGACCTTCTTTTCACTAAGCAAGCTATTCAGCATGTCAGTTAGGTTAAGACTAACCCTGTTTTTCAGTGTAAGTGCTCCTTTTGTTATTCTCCAGCCTGCCCACTACCACAAAACCTGTCACTCTTGCCTTTCTTATCCATTTCAAAAGCCATTTCACCACCTCCTACCCTACCCATTCTCAATCCAGGGCTCCATCCAGCTGTGGAGGCTGGCCAGAGTGGTGCAGTGAAGAGTGCACTGCTGTGATCCAGATGTTGGGTCTGTGACTGTGCATGTGTGTATTTATGCAGGAAGAGCAGTGGTGATGGGTGGGAGATGCTCTGAGTGCCATGGTCAGCACAGACCTCTCTGGCCCTTGGCCACAGGGCAGCAGGGATGTGGCACATCCTGCCATCCTTCTTTGCCCTCAGACCTGCCTTCCTTGGAGGCAAGGCATCAGCACTCAGCACAAGGAATCTCCTCAGCTCTTCTCCCCTGGTAGCTCGGGCTTGCATGTTGAGATAGAACAGGTATGTATTCAATTTATTTCTTATCTTGAGGGGAGTGAAAATATCCAGCTGTCCCAGACTGCCATGTTACTTGTCAGAGGGGACTTTCTGGTGACTGAAACTTCCTTTGTACCTGGCACCCAAGCACAGAGCAATGGTGCCAGCATCAGCCTGTGCCACAAAGATGTGAAGAAAGGCAGTGCCCTGAGCTGTGCCCGGGAGAGCCAGCAGCAGAAGCAGCTTCCCTCCACTGTCCCCGAGAGTGAGGGACCTGGGGAGCCAGCTCTAGCAGCAGGACAGAGAGCACAGAAGCCCTAACAGAGCTGGGTAGTGCGGAGAGGATAATGAAAGGACAAAGCAAGTAAATCTATAGTTTCTCCAGGAACAAAACTGTACAGAAGATTTTGCTGTGACAAACCACCATGCAAAAGTGCTGTGCACAGTACAACAGATGAGCAGTCATCCCAGAGTTCAGTCTGGGAACAGCTTCTGCCTACTCTCACAGTCACATATCCCAGCTGCTGGCTTCCCCCTCCCATCTCTGACTCCAATATCCATCAAGAGCCTGTTGGCTAGAGTCCTCTGTGACTGTCTGTCTGTCCTATGAAGACCTGCTGCTCTGTGAACTTTTTACAGGTTGACTGCATCTGGATTCACTTCCCTTTGATGTAAATAAAAACTGTACTTCATCATAGACTGTCACCTTTATCCATCCCACTCACTCATAGGCTGGATTAAGGTTTTTTGGCTTCTTTTGAGTCAGAGTGGCTCATTGCAAAAGATCTGGTTACCTTAAAACACAAACCTGCAAAAGGAGGCAAACTCAATTTTTTAGTTCTCTCTAGCAAGCAGTCATCAGTAGCACAGCTTGCTACCTCTTGTAGTTACTGAAAAAAGGCAGAATGATGCCGATATGAACAAGGGCTGCCCAAGCTGCAGACAGCAATAACAGCATTGAACATGTCTGTATCATTGAAGAGCAAAAGAAGAGAAGCAATGGCTGATTAGCTCAGTTACTGTACTAAGAAAGAGACAGAGAAACTTTGCATGAAGAACAGAAGCATGGGAGGGTTTCACAGGGCTACCAGCATGGTTTGTACCTCACGGCGCTCCCTTTGATCCCTCTGCCCTGTGGAGCACAAGGAAGTTCCAAAAGGGCAGCCTACGACAACACACACTCATACAGCGGGCAGAGTGGCAGCATCAGCTTTGGCACAATTATTCGGCGTGTACTGTTTAAACACACCCCTCCTCTGTGAGCTGGGCAGAGGTGCTGGCTCTCACTTTGCCTCTGCAAGTTCATCAGGGCAGGCAGCTACCGCAGGGTTGCCCCAGATATGTCTCCAGGATAAGAGCACCAAAATTATTGGAGTCACTGCCATGCAGGGGCCATCAGTGTTAAACATCCCTGAGTATGAGTCTTGCGTAGGACCTCCTCTTGCTACAGGAGCAACATGGTCCAGCATGAGGGCTACCAGTCTGGCCTTGTGATGTAGGGAAAAGGGCAGTGGGAGCACATCAAAATACCCCTAAAATAACCTGCACCCACCCTACTCCTAACTCTTGAATGTCCGCGGTGTCTACAAGCAGAGTGAGCACATTGGCCTTGCTGTTCTGAACTGAAACAGTGCCAGGTTTGCTGTTTATTTTAATCCTTCTTGAGTTGTTAGCAGAAACCTGGGTCAGAAAGAGGTTTATGAGGTCATCAAATCCAGTTCCCCATGTGCACAACAACAGGCTTGCTCAACATCCATGCCAAGTTCCATCTTCACAGCAGTTTGGGCTTTTGCCCTCACTGCTGACACTAAATAGCTGTTCCCAAAGTTGCTACACTGACAGCTGCCACTGTTTTTTAATTTGTTGTCAAATCCATTCTCATCTGATTTAAATAAATTTGTTCCTTTAACAGAATAATTTAAATATCCTCCCTGGAGTTTACACTCTCCCCTGAGGCTTACTTACCGAGAGCAGTCATGCTGCTTTCCAGCTTCCTTTTGCCTGACAGAAGCAGCCAAATCTCCATTCCTATGATTCTCCTACACAATTCCCCACTTTGCTCCAGTGTATTTTTGGGGGTGGTGGTGATGCCTTAAGTTTTAACTTTTAGATTTTACAGATTCTGTGCTGCTTTATTGTATAGTTCTGAACTTCATATTAAGGCTTGGTAAACTCTCTTCACAGAGTAGGTAGACAAAATAATTCCTTTTCTAGCTTGGGACTAAGGACAACCAATACTAGTTTCAGGCCCAAAAGCATAAACAATATGGACTGAAGAGAGAAAAACAAGAAGGATGGGACTTCATAACCTAAAGTTATAATTGGACAATTAACTTGAATATGCAAATGGACCAAAACTTACAAAAATGTGAGACCTCGTGACTGGTCGTCCACTTTGTGACCATTTTGGGCTCATCTTTGCTGTAGCCCTGTCTGGGCTCTTGTACTTCCCAAAGTGTTTCTTGGCACCTTGTTGAGGCCTTTTAATAAATACCTACTTTATTCTTTAACTCTGTCTAGCCTCTGTCCTAGGTCAGCCTTCACAAGGTATCAGTGGGGACACTCATCCTTCCATGGAGCTAACACCGAGCAGGCTCTGCAGATGCCAGCCCTCAGTCTCAATCAGCCAAGGGTGTTTTCTCTTCCTGGTGCCCAGTGCTGCACGCCCACAGCAGCAGCAGCCCATGATTTGAAGATCCAACATCCTTAGTCCCACCATATCCTAAGCTGCTCATCCAGTCTCCTCCACAATGTTTATCCAAAATGAAAATGCAGAAACTGCCCACCTCACCACCTTTTTTTACTTTACTATTGAACTTTTTATTCCACCAAACAATTAAGGTTTCCTAATCATGAGTTGGATAAAAGAGCTAAAGGGTGCCTGGTAAATAGGAAACTGTAAAAGCAACATTCAGTGCCACTACTGTGAATCCCAAAAAAGTCACCATCACTACCATTTATCCTGACATCTTCCCCCACCTCATTAGGAAACAGCAAAATCTCTTACCTTGCAATCACTTACCTTCTGCCTTGACAGCAAGTTGAATTTTTGTGGCCTTTGTCCCATATGGATAAGTAGCAAAAGTGCATTTGTATTGCCCAGTAAGTGACACAGTAATATTTTCCAGATGCAGCATCCACCAATTGCATTCAGATGTGACATTTGGATTGGTGGAACACAAGGACCCTGTGTTGTCCCCACTGCAGCACATCCTTGTGCTGAAGGACACTGAAAAGTTGTAAGGAGCCTCAGAAAACCCAAAGTAATGGGTGCCATAGATGGGGTGATATACAGCTTTTTGGTAGAGGGGCTGCTGTCAGTCTCGGACCACTGTGTCTGTATGATGTGGGTGCTGTGCGGTTTTGGGAACAAGAACATAACACCAGGGTCATGTCAGTACCTGGCAGACCATGGACCACTTCTATCTGGGTAATGACATCTGCAGTCTGGCCTTAAAAACAAACAGGATCATCTTCAGTGCAAGTAATGTTTAAACAAAGCTTTTCCTAATCCATCTTTGACGTGATTTGGTGCCTTAGCCACAGACAACTGCAAAGGCCCTACAACTCTAACCACAGGCTTCCCAGCAAATCTCTACCAGTGCAGACTGCAGAGAGAAAAATGGGAGAGCAAATGCATGTGTGTCTGGAAGAGGCAAGGGAGATCCTGTCACACTTCTTGGAGAGAAATGAGAGCTCTGAGGGCCTCTGTGAAAATGAAAATCTTTCAAGTAATATAAATAATGCAGAAGCTGGACACAGTTATTCCCCAGTTCTTTTTGCAAGAACAAACGTGCTATCCCTGCTGGCTAATTCCCTGCACCACCCTCCTGCCCACTGCCTTTGTGGGTTCAGCAGAGAAAGCTGTTCTCCGTGTTATTAAAGAGCTCCTGCATGTCCTAAACCAGTGTCTGTCTCAGTGTCAAAGTGCGCTGCTCTGGTGTGTGTGTTTTCTTCCTCTATTAATTTCATAAAGCAGGTGGCAGTCCTTAGTGTGCCATATAAAGGAGTAATGGGTCGATGAAATGAAGGGGCATTCAGCAGGAGCCTGTATCACTTGGTTTAGCTGATGTTGTAGTAGAATTGATTTATATCCCTTTCTCCCTCCTCTAAGTAAGAGTCCGGCAGTCCCCAAACCCCTGAATGCAGGGCACTGACAAACTCAAGGAGATGAAGAATTTATGGAGGGGGTTGTTGCAGTGAGATGAATAATCAATCATTTTCATAGAGCCATACATAAAAAGTCCCTTTTCCAAAAGAACGTCCAGGTCCACAAAAACAATCAGTCGTGCAGTTGTCCTTAGGTACAGACTTGTTGCCCCCCTTTTACATTCCATTTTATCATCCTTCCTGTGTATTATAACATCCCCATATATTTGCTTTGGGAATTTGCCCTGCAGTCCTGCCAGCTGCAAGTGCCCACTGCTCACTTTCTTTCCTTGAAAAAGCCAGGTACCAATTCCCTTGCTTTGACACTGGCTCTGCTGTGTGGTACACGGCTCTGGGGCACCTGAACCAGGGTGCCCCTGCCAGGGCTCAAGCATCCTCAGTGGGGCTGCAGTGTGCCCCACACTCCCCCAGCTCAGCCAGGAAGGAGCCAGGCAGGGACTCTGTGTACCCTCAGCTCTGGCTTGATGGAGAGAAGGCACAAAGGCAGTGTGACACATCCTCACAGAGCTGGCTCTGATTTGGTATCTGTGCACTGAAGGGTGACCTGGACACTTGGAGACTAGATGTGTGGAGAACAAAGCTACTCAATTGCCACGGCCAACATTAATCTCTGCTGTTTTATTGCTGCACGTCTTCTGCTCATCTTTTATTCTAAAAGATGTGATGATGTAAGAGGGCAAATAAAAATAAGCCTGAATGACAAGTCTCACAGCCTTTTTCTGTGAGAAAAATTACTAAAACTATTTTTGTCAGTCCAAGGAGCTTATTATAGGAAATGTTCTCTGATTTCACCACAAGTTTTGCATCAGTAAAAGTTAAGGGAAAAGCAATTAGGAATCTTGCAATCAGACTATCAAGCAAAAGATACACAGCATTTTTTCTCTCAAATTCATGCTGCCTTAGGTCTAAGGATCATATAAAGAATGCCTATGAAGAACCACTTGAGTAACTTATATTAAGTTGAAAAAGTTATATATGTAGAAACAACATTTTGATTTGCATTATTTCTTAGTAGCCTAGCACAGTAGATTATTTTAACTGAAAACATTTTGTGCAAAATTGTTCTTAACTTTTTGCTAGCATCTCAATATAAGTAATCTCATTTTATGTCAACTTTATTTTTCAAAATCAAATAGTGTCCATTAATGCATACCTGTGCTCCAGCTGAAATTTCTTAGAGTAGCTCCCAGACATTTAAGTGTCTGATCTCCACAAAGGGCATAGAGGCCTCGACTTTCACCTTTGAGTGACTTCAGTGAGGATTTAATCTCAGAGGAAAAAAACCCTCCAATTCCTATCTTTCTGTATTTGCTATTTCTTTCTTACATGTGCATGCTGTGAGGTTTCTATTCCTTTCTTTGCACTTGAGATTTTCTATTTTCTATGAATATATGTATGAATTATTTTTATTTTAAGAAAGTTTGCCTCAGTGATGTAGCAAAAAAAACTAGCCTATGCCAGGTTGTGAGATGCATCCTTCCATGCTAGTGAAATACATCCAGTTTTTCCCTTCTTAACTGGAAAATTGTGTATCCTACAAAATTGTTGTTCCTAGCTGGCAACAAGTATTCCTGCATTTATCATGGTCAGAATTTTAGGGAGCGGGAGTGGGGATTTGTGAACATATTTTTTCTTGGTTTTCCTCAGATTGCTTTTGGTTTAAATGCCCTTAAATTTAAGGGAAAAAAAGTGCAGCCCTCCTTAGTCAGCTTTTGTGAGTGTTTTGCTTGAATGACAAACTTGTTTCTCTAGATGTTAGCACATGGGGCTAGGTGGAGAAGAGGAAGGGAAGAATCTGTTTAAGGGGTTATACCTGTACCATTTACTCCTGCCTTGAAGTGTTTCAATTCTTCCTCTCTGCATACATGGGTATGTAAGACAGAGACAGAGAGGTGCTTTTTTATTTTTCCCTTGAAAGCTGTTTTCCTTTTGGCCCATTTGAGAGGAGCACACAGTGTTGTAAGGAGCTCATCCCAGTGATTATTCCAGCAGGTTAGGCATATTGAATTAAGTAATCTGCTCAGCACAAGGCATTTATTCCTTACTAGCTGCACATTATAACTAGGGTTATCAGAAAGTTGTCAGGAAATAGAAAATCATCACCAGTAGCTACAGCTCACCCTAGTGAGACCCACTAATCCCAGCCTGCCCCTCACCACCCACCATCATAAACTGAGTCAAAGTGTACCCTGACACTCTTACCTGTGACACTGGGCACTGAGAGCAAACAAAAGAGAGAGAAAAGCCACCTTGCTTTCATCTTCACTTGATGAAGTTCTGGTGAATATGTAGCTGTCTTGGTGCTCTCTCAGAAAAGCAAGTTGAAGTGACCTGCCGCATGCAGACAGGCAGACGTGCAGCACAGTCACTCAGCATGACTTCAAAGAAATGCTTCATTAAACCAAAAGCCTCTGTTTCCTGCCAGACTGAAAAAATAGGTAAATCTTGTGAAACCTTTAAGACAAAAACATTACCTACATTTTAGCCCATGTTGAAAACAATTATTTTTTCCTTTGTCTTTTCAGATTAACTCAGAGTAAGTAGTTTACCAGTTTACACTCTCAAAAATATGCCAGGTACCTAAGTTTGAATATTTAATTTCTGGGGATATGGTTTAGGGGTGATTATGGTGATGCCAGGTTAGTTGTTGGAATTGTTCTTGAAGGTCTCTTCCAACACTGATGATTCCGTATGCTCTGTGTACTATAAGGTAGATTATTGGATTTTACCAATATTACCGAAGGGGACTGCCTTGGTCTGTCTGGCCTCAGCTGCTGAGCCAATCGCGGCACCTGCATTGTTTTGCACCCCATGGGGACAAGTCCAGGCACGTCCCGAGCTCCAGTGCTTACGGACTGAGGCTTGCTGTTGATGAGGGTCACTCCTCAGGCCTTCCTGAGCTGGAGAAACCTTTAAGGGGATGGTGAAGAAAAGCGTGGGTCCTGATGGAGAGTTCTTAATCCAGATTTTTTATTCTGGGCCGCATGGCCTCTGAATCCTGCAACAACTCCAACAGAACTCCCACCTCATGGTGTGCTTGTCCTTTTACCTGGGGAGAGGGCAAGGGGAGGGAACACAGGGAGCACCAACCAGGTACGGGGGGAGAGGGTCTCAGGTGAGAGGGACACCTGGGTAGGCCAATGTCCCCCCAGGGGGTGGAGAGCATCCTCTGAACCTTTGGAGAGCATCCTTTGAACCTGCCAATCACTTGACGCTCCCCTTGGGATTTCTGGTTTGATGGATAGCGCCCAGCAGGGGTCAAGGGTGCGGAAAGGAGAGGTGATTGACAACCCACCTGGGGAAGGAAACTTCAGGGGAGGGACTAGGGAAACTGAGGCACCCCATGACAACACACCGCAACAGTAGATAGCATACAAAAAAGCTGATTTTCTTTCTTCCTTCATTTCCTTCATGCACTAGTCTCACATATGCTATTTCTATACTCTCTACACTATCTTTTAAAAACACAGCAAAACATCATAAACAATCTCCAGAAACTAATATGGATTGAAATAAGGATTTCTCCATTTTCTTCCTGAGAAGAACACCAATTATTTTCCGCATTTTGATGAATTCCAATATCCTGTGTGACAATGTCCCTTGGTGTGGTTAAAGTCCTTCAGCAGTCAGTTTTGGTAATGGCAGCACCCTCAGGTGGAGGGGTGTGATTCCTGGCAGTCCTGTCACCTGTCTTTATTGCAAGTCACTTGTACATCCTTCTGAGCTGTCCTGGAAGCACACTGCATTTCCATGAGCTAGGCACAGACCTGTCAACAAAGCATCTCATTGCAGGCAAATCATGAAAATTTGCTGCTGTTGGCAGCTTGACAGAAAGAAACAGGTTTGAGTTCTTGCTTATCAGGCTTCTTTCTACCGAGCCAAAGAGCAGGGCAGGACACCTCACATACACAGCGTGGATATATGTTATGTGCTGGCTCTTCACAGTGTGGATGTTTGGCAGTATGGACAGCAGGATGCTTGTTGCCCCTGATAGCTCCATCCTCGGGAGCCCAAGGACAACCCACCATTTGGACTTTGTGACAGAGCCTATTACAACCCATTCCTCAGGGAAGAGAAAACAAGTGTCACAGTCCCTTAAACAGGCACCTGTCTCTACCAGCAGTGCCCTCCCTCAGGAGGGAGTCCTTGACTGAGCTGAGTCCTGACATGTCTTTTCCTGACTGTCAACTTCTGCTAACCGTGGAGCTCCCCATACCTCCGGAATGCAAGCTAAAAAGTAAAAGCTGAAAAAGGACTCTAGTCATTTTCCTATTTGGTGACCTGCCAGGTGTTAACAATATCTATACCACATCACTAATTTGTCCATATGCAAACTTTTGATGTCACGTTTAAATAGGCTCCAGCTGGAGCTGGTAGTGCTGGCCAGGCTACATCAGGGCTCCACATCTTTTGGAGAATAAATGCTGCTGCACAGTCTTCTTTTTGTTTGCATTGCTCTTCTACCTGAGGAAATGTACTAAGAGCACTTGTAGGAAATGCACTGGATGCCCAGGTTACTGCTAAAGGAATTTTCCCTGGGGATGAAATCTCTGCTTGTCATTCAGAAATCTGACAGAGAAAGATCTGTCCCAGATGATCAAGAAGTCCTGAAGCTGAGGACGAACAGAATATTCAAGCCATCGTTATTGACAGCCGCAGAAGGGAGTAAAAATACTAAAGGAATATATTCTGGTTTCCACTTCAGAGCAAGGACCACAAAGAACACAGAGATTACCTGCAGATACTAGAATCCAAGAAAACCTGACTTCAGTCTAAAATTTGGATTTTCATTTATAATTGCAGTTACCTTTGCTTCTCATGCTGATCAGGTCATGTAAGCTTTGTACCATGAAAGAATGTATTTTGTGTTAAATGAGATTTTTTTATTGATCTGAAACACACATCACAAATTGACAAGATAGCCTAAGCGCTGTGTGGCATATTCAAGAGACAAAGAAATCCCGGAGCAGCTTGTTTGAGTTTCTAGATCCCTGTATCTTGCCCTTAGAATCCGTTTCTTCCCCACTAAAATAGCATCCTAAAAATACACTGCTGCCATGTTTCATTGTGTTGACTGAATGCAGCCACCCAGCTCTGTTGCTGTGCTTCGTGATTAAAGACAGACAAGAAAGAAACCTCCCAGCGTGATGGAATTTTGTTCCATTCAGAGCTGCGTTTTGCCCCAATTTCTACCTTAAGCCCAGGCCCTGAAACAGTCATCCTGCTGCTGACATTCATGTGTGTGAGCAGCATAGCCCTGCCTCTGCAAATGATGGCAAACCCCATCCTGAGACACACCACTCATCTCACCTACTGGCAGGGAGACATCTCTTCCCTGGAGCCAGACTTGAGGTCCTGCTCACAGCAAATTATTATGAGAGTTTCTTCCCCCTCTAACCCTTTCCTGTAAAGTTACTTACAGCTTTGCAAAGGCCACATTTGGATGTTACACACCAGGTTATGGACACCGAGGATGCGAGGAGGTACTGAAACATATCCAGGGATAGTGGACTGTAGCTATGATATTTTATTAAAAATCCTTTCCTAGGATTTCTTCCCTCCTGAGAGCTGAGAGTCTCAGGAAAGAAATGTAAACAATAACTATCTTCTGCTGTGGAATGCAACAGGTGCATCTTCCATTGGAACATGTGGATTGTTTTCAATTGATGACCAATCACAGCCACCTGTGCCGAGGCTGTGAGCAGTCACAAGATTTTTGTTATGCATTCTATTCTATTCTTGTTCTTTGTAGCCTTCTGATCATTCTTTTCTCTCTGTTCTTTTAGTATAGTTTTAATGTGATATTTTAGTATAATATATAAGATAATAAATCAACCTTCTGAGAAAAATAGAATCAAACCTCGTGTCTCCACACATGGGGTGTTCACCTCAACAGTGGACCTCGTTGGCAGCTGGAAGGAGGATGCATCTGTATTTGGCTTTTCCTTGGTGAAGAAGCTACAGGGATGATTGTCTCAGATCTGGGATGTGCAGGTTTTTTCCTGCCATTCCAGAAACACCCAGAAATTGCTGCAAGGATGGAAGGTTTCAGAGGAAAAGAAGCTGTGCTCAAGCAAGTGACACACCTTGTCAGTGGATGTGTGAACCACAGTGTTTTCTTTTAGGCTGGACAAGCATTTGACCTGGTTGATAGTTCCCTGTGTCCCAGGTGGTGTCAGGAACAGATGGGCTCTGAATATCATCGAGGATGGGTCCTTGGCAGTGCATGGCAGTGAGGGGCTGTGCCCACTGCACAGGAACACCTCATGCAGCATTAGTTTTTTTTCCATTCCGGTGGGAGTAGAGGATGGCAGTGGGAGATCCGTTACTTATTTTCTGCAGATCTGTTCACAACTGAAGGAAGTATTTTAAATGCTACAAATGACTCTTTCCATTGCAATCACCTTATTATGCATCATGCTCACAAAACCCTCCAGTGCAATACATTTCTTCTGCCTCAATCACAGTAAGCTGTACCTAAGGAGGAAGCACAGCTACAGTCAGTCCTACAGAAAAAGAAATCTTGAACTCGAGAGACAAATTCAATTATTCACAAAGAGAGACTTTTTAGAAATGCTAGTGCACGAGCTGTTTCTGCCAGAGGCGAGGATGATTACCCTTGCAGACTGGTGTCCTCTAAACATTGCTTAAAGAAAGCACAGGTCTCCAGTGGAAAAGAAAGAAAGATTTTGAAGCAGGAATTTCATTAAAGACTAAAGTAACCTTTCAGGTTCACTTGGCACTTGGTACAGAAACTCCCACTTCATCGCTGTGTTTTGGTTTTGAACTTTGAAACCTGCACTAATGACTCCACAGCCAGCAGGCCCCTTTGACCACAGCACCTCATGCAGGGTTGGATGAGTGGGTGGCATGGGCTGGGGGGGCGCCGCTTTGCAGGGGACAGGGCACTGAATTGGCAGTGGGACACCCACTAGGCTTTTTCAGTGACCCCCTGCTTCCTCTGTCACCCCTTCCCACTCCTAGCTCTGGTGCCTTTCTCCTGCTGACAGCACTGCCTCTTCTGCATGTGGGGGACAAGAGGGAAGAGGGTTTCTTCCTCTGCTTCCTCCTTGTGCTCCTCCTTCCTCACAGCTGCACGTGCACACCTACCTCCTGTGTATGACACAATCCAGCCCCAGCTCCAGCCAGGGTCTGGAGGCAGCATGGCAAGGCATACACACTTCCTTCTCACCAGCAGTTTCTCCATCTGAAAGATGTTAATGCTCTGAGTGAATTTTTGTTCACTGACAGGTCAGAGTATGGGAGAAAACCAAGAACAGCTCAGGCCTAGGTGCCTTTCTGCTTCAACTTTCTAATCACTTTTTGTAATTAGAAGGCCTAACTTACAGGTCATGTTTCAGAGAAAGAGAGCATATGTTTGGGGATAAACAGAGGACAATGAGCTCCCTCATTCTCTCTGCCTCACTCTCTCATTCCAGCCACAGGTTCCTGTGGTACTTTGCTCCCATTTAATGCAATTTCTGACCAATGATGTTCTGTTGGGGTAAGCTGTTGAGCATTTTGTTGTGCAAAGTGCAAGTTGCTGAAAAAGCAGAGTATAAAAAGCGCAACCAATGAGCAAAACAAAACAAATAACAGACACATTGACCCAACAATTACCCACTAATGAAATACCAGTGTGTGAAATCCAGCTGGATATTTCCATCAAAATTAAGGACTCTACACAGCCATTACTTCTAAAATGAAAAGGAAGGCACACACATGAGACCAGCCCTGCTTTCTTTGGTACTTTCTTTTTTCTAGAGACAGCACAAGCTGTGATTCCCCACTGTTTCCAACAGCATCAGCTAAGGGCTTTTTTCTTGTACATCTCATCTTCCAGGTTTTGTAAGAAAATGTTTCAAAGTAGATTAAGAACTGTGTAACAAAATGTAATGGCACCCATAGCCTTGAAAAAGACATTTGTTTGGAAAGGATAACCCACTGCCAGTGTTGGGATACACCTGCTCATGTGAGACTACACAGATAAGATTCCACTGAAGCCTCCCAGAAGGGCCTTGTCATCCCTTGGTCACTTTGGCAGCAGCTTGAGAAACTTGGAGCAGCTTTTGTGAATCACTCCAGCAAGAGGAGTCTGCTTGTGAAAGAATTTTTCCCAGACACAGCTTGTGGGGCTTTATTTTGAGTGATGCATGACAGAGGGAGTTAATAAGACAAGCAACAGACCACCTGGTCAGAACTGGAAAGTTTATGTTCACTTCTGAAGTGATGTAAACCTAGATGGTCTGCACAGCTCATTTTGCTACGCAGACTATCTCCAATGGGTTGTGCTCCCCAACTAATTTAAATTCATCCATACTACTGTATGAAAATACCTTCTTGAAGGCACACAGCCACCTGGCGAGGGCACAACATGGCACCCTGGTTAGAATTCACCACTGAGGAAACACATAAAATAGAAAGGATTAAAGGCGTGAACAAATAGAAATATTGAAGGTGTGAAAGTTAACTTCAAATGCAGTAGCAGCGACAATTTGAGGGCAGCAGAGCTGTCTTTATTAGAAAATAAGTAAAATAATTTACAATAAAAGGCCATGTTTACAGTGACACTGAGAACCATAACTCAGATTTTTTTTTTTTTTGACAAAATATTTTGGAAGCATCAGATGTTAATGAATTTGTTTGCATGCCATATCTTTTTACCCTATAAATACCTTTCACATTATCAGCGTGTCAGAAGCAACCACAGGAAAATGAAGTATCACTTCCAGCACATCCATTATCTATTAAATTGTCCACTAAACTGTAATTTCCTATCTCTTTAGAAGTTGGTGAACTACAAATCAAAAAAGCAAAGCAGAGGTTGTCTCTTATGTTGAGCCTGACTGCAGAGAAGAAAGTGTATCACAGTGGAACCTATGTTAGGACTCTTGAGGTGCTTTAGCCCAGAGCCTTACCTAGCAGAACGCCTCACCCTTTCCTGGGAAGAGCAGTGTCATCTCCAGGACGCTCTGCAGAGCTGAGTGTTCCTTATATGAGCACAGCGGGGGATATGAAGTGTGGTAATCACATAGTCTCTGAAGAGAGAGAGAGACATAGTTCTCCCAGCATTTTCCTGGGAAACTAAGAAGCTGTGGGAAACTCAGAGAGAAGAATTCAAACAATTATCATCTCTCTTTCTGTAATCATTGTTTATAGATATGGTTCTCCAGAGTGTGCTATTCATAGTTCACCAATGGTGTGAGAGGTTTTCACTTTGAGACCAATCAGGTCTCAACTTAGCAAGTCAGACTATAAAAGTCGCACCTTCTTCCTAACAAAGGTTCTATTTCGCCTTCTGATGACTGGAGTCATTTATTTCATCCCTTCTTCAACAGTGTCAGTGAAGCATTCCGGAATCAGGGCATCTCAATAGACTTAGCAGCCTGCAGTCAGATGGGATAAACACAACCCAGCAGCCGCAAGAAGGCAAAATGGAGAGTAGGAAACTTCTTGGCTATTTCTGCATAATATTATTTTCCACACCATAAGCAAAGTAACAGGTAGCTACTGCAAATGTGAATCCTTTTGGTTCACTCTGTGCTCAAAGGCATAATGTGAACGTGCCCTGAGGAGCCTACAAGGAGTTTTCAGAGCGGCAACACGCACTGAGTCCTTCCAGAGCACTCCTGGCCAAGTAGCTGAAAAAAAGGATGGAGAATTAAGACGGGTTTAACATAAACTCCTTCTTTCAGCATTCAATATGACGTACTAAAGTTTCAACCACCACTAAAATTAACAAAGACTTATGCTTTTAGGTTGATTTGTAAGGGTCACTGTCCATGTAAAATATGCGTTCAGTTTCTAGCTGAATCTGTCACCTCCCAAAATAATACTAGCCACTGCTGCTGCTTCTTTCAGTGAACTTTCATATCTCAGCTAATGGGGATTTAAAAAGACACTGCTCACACATTTTTTTGCATAAAACAGAGAAAGGACGACCAAGTAATGAAAACCATCCTTAAGTGCCACCTGAACTGGAGTTTTGGTTGTGAACAAAGAGTAGGTTAGTAGTCATCACCTCTAGCCCTCTTCCCAGTCTGACCCCTTGTTCTCAACACTATTTCCATCCCAGTCACTGATGTGTTATCTAACCATTCTCAGGAGCCTGCTTGTGACCCACTGACACACAGGCACCACTCGACTGAACACTGCTCTTCATCTGCCTGAAATGAGATTATGCTTTAACTTCTCCACAGCTGATTAACCTTAGCAATGCTGCTAATGGCAATGAAATCATTTGAGATCTCTAGCAGAGCAGTTAACTTCTATTTTGCATGATTGCCTCCATTTTCAAAATGAGTATGTAGTGGCTCAGTGGGTTTAACTGCCCAAGTTGATGGGTAGCTCCTGGGTGCTTCCAGACTGTGTCCCAAAAAGAGCACGACAAGGAAAGCCACTCATGTTACCCAAGCCTTCTTTACCAAAAGGCTGAACCCACCTTCTGCTCCTTGGAAAATCAATGATTTCAGTAAATGAATTTCAGTCTGTTACTGTAATTGGATTTGAAAAAAGGGCAGCATCTTGCAAGACTTATGAAAGTCTGTAAGCTAGAGAATTGCACTGTGACTGAGCACAAATCAAATAGTCTATTTGACATTTTAATTACAAATAAGAAAAACAATATCACTCATTACAGAACTGAACAAAGTTGACTTCTATGAATCAGACTCTCCAGAGAACTCTTTCCTCCCCTGTCCTCTGCTCAGCTGGATGGCAGCTGCAGCACCAAACATCATGCAAACTATGGCAGCTGTGGCCATTAGTGGTCATCCCTTTTCCCTATAAAATTGCACTGACTCACGTGGTAAAGTAAAGAGCATGTCAAGGAGGAATGAAAGAAGCCCACTGTGGCAGTGGGGTTTTGAAGATTATATGTTTAGTCTCTCCCTGAATTTGCTTACTACCTGTGTTCCCACCTTTTCCCTGTGGCAGTTATGATAATTCCAGATTCTTCCCTGTCTATCCTCCAAAATCCTGCCCCTGCAGCCTGTCACAATTTGCTACACCCATTTATCCAGCAGCTTCGGTGTCAGTTATATTTCTCTTCTCTCACTGGTATGCACCTTTCCCGTCCCCTTTTCTATCGGTATTATGTTTACATGTGTATCCCCCAGACCCCTCCTATCTAGTCCTTGATTCGTTAGCTGGTCTCCTCCCGGGAATCCACCCCCCCCCCCATAAAAGCTGCTGTTTTCCTTTGTTTCCCGCTCTTTTGCCGCAGCACCCCTTCGAGTCACGCCTCTCTTGTGCGGCGCTGCTGCTCCCACGTGGCGTCGTAGTCCCATCCTAATCCTAACCCTAACCTCAAACCCCTCCTATCTAGTCCTTGATTCATTAGATGGTCTCCTCCCGGGAATCTGCCCCCCCCATAAAAGCTGCTAGTTTTGTTTTTTCCTGCTCTTTTGCCGTAGCACCCCTTCGAGCCACGCCTCTCTCGTGTGGTGCTGCCGCTCCCACGTGGCATCGTAGTCCCATCCTAACCCTAACGCGCTGCCACTCCCACGTGGCGTCGTAGTCCCATCCTAATCCTAACCCTAACGCGCTGCCGCTCCCACATGGCATTGTAGTCCCATCCTAATCCTAACCCTAACCCTAATGCGTTGCCGCTCCCACGTGGCGTTGTAGTCCCATCCTAATCCTAACCCTAACGCGCTGCCGCTCCCA
Organism: Onychostruthus taczanowskii; assembly: GCF_017590055.1. Taxonomy (NCBI): domain Eukaryota; kingdom Metazoa; phylum Chordata; class Aves; order Passeriformes; family Passeridae; genus Onychostruthus; species Onychostruthus taczanowskii. The sequence goes on from NW_024500794.1 coordinate 7,549,490, forward strand.
CATGGCATTGTAGTCCCATCCTAACCCTAACGCGCTGCCACTCCCACGTGGCGTCGTAGTCCCATCCTAATCCTAACCCTAACACACTGCCGATCCCACGTGGCGTCATAGTCCCATCGCCGCTCCTGTGCGGAAAGAATAAAGATGGCTGGGAGAAGCAAACAGAGTCCTTCCTTTGCCTCGATCTTTAGACATGGGTCCACATTTATCGGCTGCTCCCAGTGATCCGGGACCCCAGAGTGGCCGAACCACGATCCTGCCTTCCGGTGGCTCCTGCAGGACACGGCCACTCCTGGCGCGTGTGCCGAAAGCCAAAGGGGATCGGGGCACACGGGTGACTGGCGCCGCCACCCCTCCCACGATCGGGACGCAACGGCCCACCACTGAACTGCATGAAAAGCACAAATTTAGAAGGCACGGATCTGTTTGCAGGAGGCTGGATCAAAGTCGCTTCAGGCTCATTTCAGCGATGTACCTGAATACACCAGAGACATGTTTAGCTCGCAGTGCTTCTGCTGCGTCTTGGCTGTGGTCTTTCAAGATGCAAGAGCAAGTACTGAGCCTGGAGATCAATGTAGCTGACCAGCTGCTCTGAGTACAGGTACAATTTTAGAAGTCTGATTTAATATCTGGTTCAAACAGAAATGCTCATGGCTAAATTGGAAATAAAACTAATCTATCCTTATTAGATTGGGGCTGTAATCTCATAACACCCTCAGATATTGGACTTCCCTGACAGACTTCCTGCTTTGTACTGGCTCTCATTCCCAAGAAGCTGAAGAGAGTGAAGTGAATAATGAAAGAAATGTAAGTTCAAAGAAAATTCATATATGGTTCAGTGGCTTGTACAATAGAAGCCTTTAACAACCTATATAAGAAACAAAAAGGGAAAGAAGCTGTCTATGAATGTGGTCCATTCACCCAGAAGGTAAGTTTTATTATACCAGTGTCAATGCTGCCCAGATCTGAAAACACCGGGTGCAACAACTGTATGCCTTGGGATCCTAGGGAGGATTGCTTAACTTTTCCCTGAACAGAAAAAGTACATGCTTAGCATTATGGCATTGGTACACTGGCTGGCCACAGGAAAGAGCTAGGATTTTTTTTCAGGGAAGTAACCAGCTGCTTCAAAAAGGACAAAATATTGAACAGAGCAAGTATATTATCTTATTATTAGAATTATTACCTCAAAAAAATAGCTTAGGTGCTGTTAGTCAGACTTTGGCAAAACATGAAGAATTAGATCTCTTGATAGGCTCTCCAGCATGTTTTCCTGCAGTGTTCCATTTTCAGTTGCCATTTTCAGCAGTATTTCTTGATGACTGACTTTGCCTTCTCTCACCAGAATCATGTTTTGCCAGCCCCTGACTTGCTCTGTGTGCAATAGCTCCAGTAGCCACCTCTGGAGAGGAGGTTCCCAGACTTTGGAGTTACCTCTGCAATACCTCACCCACCACCCCCCATCAGGCAGGGATAACCTTCTGTTTTGTCTTATTTAATCCCTCACACCAATTCTCAGAAAAAAACTTCACCATCCATTCATCATCTGTACAAAACAACACAAGTTCCTTGCCAACAGCAACAACTTTTCCATAGGACCTGAAGCGCACCCAAAAGCTTGACATTTACTGCTTTGCAGTTTTGAGGAAGCAGGATTTAGCAACCCACATTTAAACACCACAGAGAAGCCTGTATGTTTTTTCCTGGTTCTCCATGCCGTGTACTTTCTTTTTGGGAAACTGCCAAAGTATGTCTCAGGAGGTTGCTATTTTGCTCCAAGAGACCAAAATCAACCAATCTGGGACTTGGTGGAGTCAGAAGATGTGGAAAGGTATGGGCCAGACACCGAAGCAGGGATGCTTTGGGAAGACTCTCCCATGTAGTTTAGAGCGAGGGACTTGAAATTTTCCCAGAGCCCTCTGTTTCTACTATGTAAAACAACCTGCCACTCAAATGATGTGTAACTCCCCTGTTCCAGAAAGTTCACTACCCCTTGTCTGCTCATTGGCCTCTGCCTCAACGCCTCAAACCCCCCACCACTCCTTTCCCCACTGGTTGCCGTTGTCTCATCCCATCCTAGCTCCTCCCTTCTCCCCCAACCTATTGGCTTGTTTGTACCCTAACCCCTCCTACCCTTCCCCAGTTATATTCCAATCCCCTCGCCTGCCTGGGGGTGTGGGTGTTGGGTCTTGGGTCTGTAGCTCTGGAGAGAGGTCAGCACCCTCTCTCTCTTTGGCTTCTTGACCCTGAAACCCTTCAGCTGTGGCTGTGAACCTTCCTGCCTGCCCTACCTTTCACCTTACCTGCAGCCTACGTTCCCTGGACCCTTTGCTGTTCCTTTAATAAAGCCCAGTTGGATCCTCCGTGTCAAGAGCCCTCCTTTGCCTTCTGGTGCATGTGTGTTTGCTACGTCTGCGCCTGAGTGTAAGGTGGGCTGGGGGAGCTGGTCCTTTGGACCGGGAGGGGATTGCTCTCAGGAAGGCGGTCACCCTGACAGCACCTGCCCAGGGGTTCCTGCAGGAAGAGAAGATTAGGACTCTCAAGGCAGATTATAAACTCAATCACCTCAATTAACTTCTCTAGGATGGGCTACAGGTGGTTAGATCCTCATTAAGTTAACGATTAACATGGATGGCGAGTATGCATAGTTTTTATGACAGCTTGTATTAATTTCAGGCCCAAAGCAGAAACCCAGAGAGAAGCTAAGAAGCAGGGCTACTGCCCTGCCGGCCAGGCCATGGGAACAAGCTTCGTGGAGTGCATTTGGCCCCTGCAGTGTGTAAACAGCCACCTTCCCTGGTCAGCAATGCCAGGGCTTTTCCCAGTCTCCTTGGTTTCCAGGCATTTTGGACTCTGTGCCCTACCTATCTCTCCTGAGTGCATTGAAGAGATGTCATTATTAGAGAGACCTCTGAGTTATGCAGCTGGTGTTGGGGGTGCTTTTTAAAGCCACTGATTTGCAGGCCAAGGCTGTGTTCCTGCTGTGGTTTGGGGAGAAGGGCTGGTTATGGCACCTCTGTCATCACCCTTCACCACCTCCCACAGCTCTCACGTGAGAGAGCTCCCCAATCCCTGCCCTCTGCATGGAGCATTAGTTGAAGGAATCGTGTTGTGCCTGTGTAGTTTAATCCATAACTACACACCTCTCAGGGAATATTAAGCACCCAGTTTTCTGGGCCTGAAGGAGCTTGCCAGAACATAGGATTTTTTTTTCTACTGGAAAACAAGAACAAAACTTGCCCTGAAATTGCTGTGTAGTCCTGATGCAGTTTTGCTGCCATTAGGATCGTCATTCTCAAAATGCTCTTCTATAATAGCCCGTTGCATTTTTAACAATAGAACTTCACCTGCCTTGTTCAAGAATTCTTCAGGATTTAACCTTAAAATTATGTCACCTACAGTTAATCTTACTACAGAACCTTGTCAAGAGGATGGAAGCTATATATGGAAGTCACACTTTTTGGGTCTCAGACCCTGCACATAAAGGCCAGTTTCCCCTGCTGATTCATGCCATGCCTAAGAGGTAGCTTCTTCATTTGATCCTTGTGGGGTCAGGCTCTCGGTATGAAAAATTAAAGCATTCATGACTCTGTCAGAAGGACGCCAAAACAAAGCACTTAACACTGAGCGTAGATTGGATTCCCCTTCAAGAGTTCAAAGGGAAGAATCTGAACTGTGGCCCAGAAGGACTGAAATTGGTTAAAAAATGTCCTGTTTGATGACACAGCACTAGATCCATGCTTCTTGCTCAGCAATAATTTATTAAAACTCTTTACTACCTGAACAACATTTAAGGACAGCTACATGAGCAGCAGCACTGGCAGGCAGTACTCTGGACTGTCCTGTTGGGTGATTAAAACTGTGCCCAGCAAGTGTCTGGTTTAACCTTTTGGTCAGGGCCCTGTAGCCTCCTGAAAACCATACCAGATCCTGGCAATACTGCTGACCTCCAGTAATAGAGCCCCAAATAGTTCCCCTGTGAGAGGCTGGCAGATGGACCTTCTCCAGTGGCTGATGTACTTGGCACAGCCTGAAGAGTGACTGGGAGCAGCCCAGTGAGGGGAGGGAAGGGCTGGCAAGCAGCTGAAGACACCCAGATGCTCTCAGCAAGGCAGATGACATGTCAGCAAGACCCACCACTGACATGTGTGACTGGCTAGGAGCAGTGACAGCTTGAAGCCAAAACTGATTCTTGCATTCTTCCATCTGGATAAATATTTGCTGCTGCTAAGTGTGCTCACCAATGGGAATACGTGATTAAAACGTTATTGATAATTCTGGTTGCTGGTCTTGTGTTAGCACATTTTTGTTCTGCTCAATACCCCAGCTGATAGGATTCAGAGTAGGATATGTATGAGCAGGGTTCTTACCTAATGATGACTGCTCCCAGTGGTGATGCTTTCTTACACCTCCTTTTTCTAGTCTTTACACAGGGTAAGGTAGCGCCAGCCAGACCAGAAAAGCAGGAAGCCTAATTGCTGGAGCTGTGCAACTGAAATGATGGAGTTTCCTAAGTCTGCAACTGAGATAAGAAGCTGCCTAATATGCAAACAAACAGGATGTCTGTAGTCCGTCAGAGAAGTAATCAAAGCCTGGATAAGACATTTGGCGTACTTTAAGACAAGGCTGTGCAGACTTGGAAAAGTCCAATTACAGCATCTCAACTTATATAGAATAAATTGAAGACAGGGCTGATGGTGAACAGACCTGGAATGAAAGTTCAGCATTTGGCAGAAGTCAGCGATTGACAAGGAAACAGAATTCTCTGTGTATTCCTGTAAGAAGAGATTCCCTGTAAACTTACTCCGTTTACAAAGAAGGAAAGCCCAGCTCCAGTCTTTAGACAGGCCTTTCTCCAGTGTTGGACCCCGCCAGGTGCAGTGTTGTGTTTGCTGCTTTTCAGACAGTGAATCAAGAAAGCTGGGGATGACAAATTCAATACTGAATCAGACCTGTGCTAAAAGACAGCTGAGTACATTAGGAATCCTGGCTGGGGAACTGGAGGGGCAGAAGGGGCAAGGACAGCCTGCTGAGCACTCGTTATGACCAGCCTATGATTTCACGCAGGCAGCTCATCAAATCACCTCCGTGCTGGTAGTGACTGGGGGAAGGCAGCTCCTGGGGAGAAAGCAGCAGCCGAGGCTACATAGCAGCACTTGCTAAGTCCAGCACAGCTTCCCGACAAGCAAGGTTTGAAGCATTCATAATTAGAGAGGCTGCACAGTCATAAAGCTTTTATCCATTTTAATTTCTGTTGGTGATTTAAAAAAAAATGTAAACAGGCTACCCAATCTTTTTTTTTCTTAGTTTAGAAAACTGTCTAGGAAAATGGAATTTAAAATAATAATTTCCAGGAATATACCTTTAATCATAAGAGCTCTGGTGGTACAGAAAAAGGGTACAGGTCTTGAGCTGCTCTGGCTGAAGCCAAGTGGGGACAGCCCACTCCCCGTGGGCTCTGACGTACTTGTCTGAGGCACCAGATGCATCCAGCTCCTGCATGCCCAAGGTGAAGGTGGAGGAAACAACATTGATACAGTCATTGTGCCCTAAAAAGGGACGTGACCAGACACCATCCCAGACCTCAAAATCCCCACAGGTGCTCCCCAGCCTTTATGATGCTTGTGGCTTTTCCCCCCTCTCAGCTAAAGGTACAGGTATATGCTGCCTGTAACATTATGCCTGTAACCATGCTCAGACCTTTAGCTACTCAAAGAAATAGACTCTTTTTGAGATGTCCTGAGGCCAGACTCAGCTGAACCGCATGGCTCTGCCTGGCCCCAGCCAAGCCAGCAATCCTACAGGTCTCTCTCCCAGCCCTCATATTTGTAATCAGTGCCTCAACGAGATGCTAATGGGTAAGACAAGCAATTCTGAAGGTTAAACATTTTTGCAGCTGGCGATGCTGTTCCTCTACAATTAAAGGCAAATGTCTCAAAGGTACTTAAATCCTTGTTTGCTGCCAAGACAACTACAGTTCTTAGAATGACAGGCTTAAATTTTTCAAGAGAACTCACATTGCTGTGCCTCTCTCATTTATGGGCTTTTCAGAGATAAAATAATTGTTATGCTTCAGGCAAAACCATGTAAAACAAAAACAACAACAAAAACCTAGCCTATTCAGGCTAAACCATGTAAAACAACAACAACAAAAGCCTAACTTATTAATGAATCAGAAGTATTTTCCTTCAAGAAGAGTAGAGTCATTAATAGCAGCAACAGTGTAATATGTGCTAATGACATGTTTAGTAAATGTTTTCCTGGAAAGAGACACAAGGCAGTGCCACAGCCCAAGCCACTAACATTCAAGGCTTTACCTTTAAAATAGAGACTTGGTTTACAGCTATTTTGCCTGGTGGTAATTTCTCCCACCACCTCAGCAGGGCCATCAGCTGGACACTCTTGGATTTTTGTTCATACTTAGTGCCATTCTCTAAGCTCAGCTCTCCATGAGTCTGGGCTGAGACCAGCTGCTGCTTCTTACTTTAATTTCTCCATTTAAGTTGTTTGGGCTCTCCTTGGGCCCATACTACTTTGAAACCTCAACTTTCTCACTGCTGCTTACCTCATAGCAACCTTCTACCATTTTCAAAACTCCATCTTCAATTCTTAATGTTTGCTATTGAGTTCTGGGGAGTAACCCACAGAAATTAGATTTTTTATTATTTTACAAAGATGGATTTGCTCTGTTTTTCTAATATAGGACTTTTTAGTATGGAAAACTTGTCTGCAGGTTCAGTCTTTGCAGAGGACTTATACAAAAAACAGTTTAGCTGAACTTGAGCTCAGCAGTGTTTGTGCCCATTTAGGGAGAGCAGGTGCTCCTGAACGACATGTACTGACCTAGGATATTTTATTCCTGTTTGTTCTGTATCCAAGCACTATTCTCATCCCAAAATCTACAGAAGACAAATCTAGCAAATGCTGCATCCCCTCAGTGCTTTGTAGAGAATTATCTTTAGAATCCCAACTCATCAAGGATTAGGAATTCTGTCAGGTAACCCCATCCATATCCATTGCTCTATCCAGAGTACATGCAAACACATTGTGCTTGTTCTCTACACACTAAAAAAATTTAAAAAAAAAAAATTCCCAGACTTCCTTTAATGCTGGGGCATTTCCCTGGTCCGGCGAGCAGTATTTTGCACAACTGGTTATCTGGGAGCAGTAGCGTGGGCAGAGCAGAAGTAGGGACAGCTGGAACTCCCGTGGTCATCGGAGGAGACATAGCTCCTGAAACAGTCTGTTGGCACCACGAGGTGGGGACATGGAGCAAAAGAAACCCAAACATAACTCACACATAAATTACCTCTGGAAATGTGCCAGCAATTTCTTCAAAATAAGTCTTACGGGAAAGCCTTCCCTGTCTCTCCCTCAAGGCTGGTCTGACTGCTGAGTGCAGTCTGTCTCAAAGCTAAAGTTTGCTGGTGCCTGTGGTTTTCCAGCCACAAGGTTAGCTCATTCAGTCTTTGTCTGGGGCTTTGTCCAGAGAAAGTATCTGTGACCTGCAGCAGAAGTTGGTTTCCCCTTTGCTATTTATCTGGCTATTGGGAGGCTCCCTCTGAGCCCACCAGTGAATTATTTTCTTCCTGCCTGGCATTTCGCAGTCACGTCTGCTGCTTCAGTAGTGACAGCACATTTTCAAACAAGCTTAACATTCAAATTGACTCAAATTGTCTCAAGGTAATTTACCCATAAACTGCCAAGGTAAGAGCATCAGACTGTCCAAGTATCACTGAAGGTAAAGGAACAAAACTATTTTGAGTACACAGGAACAAGCTGCTCGTAGGTCGTGTCTTCAATTGCTTTTAGTCCAACAATTCACCTTAAAGCAGGCACAGAGCAGAATATCACCCTCACTGCCTCCCAAAGTACTTTGCAATGAATTAGGTTTTAATATCAGAATATTACAGTTTCCAGTACCAAGAGATAATGGGTGAAACACAGGGTTTCCATGAGACATTGGTGTGTATTGTCCTTATGTTTGCTCTGAGCTTTGCGTTGGAGACACAATCCGCTGATTACCATTACCATAAATTCAATTGTTCACGCATTCTGTCTCAATTTTCCATCCTCTGGCAATAAAGCTACATTTAGAAAGGGCTGTCTTTAGCAATTGCTTACTATCCTTTTATTGATTGATTCTCAGAGCATCTCATTGCACTGTTTTTCTATTATCCATTTAATGGTTTTTCATTTACTCCAACATAGATGGACCAAGGAATCTTTTATCACAATTGCTGCCACTTCCACTTGGGCATACACTGGGGGGTGGAGGGAGAACAGTGGGGATTTTGTCCATGATTTAATTTTTAAATTAACTCTACTTTTATATACTACATCCTTACTGCCCTGAAGAGTTTTTTTATTCCCTGTCCCTCAAATATAGGAATAATGAATTTTAAACTGACATTTAGAATTCTGCTAAAATAAGTGTTGGCTGTTTAAATATCTGCTTTGTATCACAAAGAACTCAAACAAAAAAAAATTAAAAATTATTTTGACCAGATTTAACTTACTAAACTTACCCTAAGACATTGATGCTACTGGTAAAATCAGGTGAATTACCATTGTTTACTGTTTCTTCCCATGAGTCTTGTTGCATCTGGTTGCCCAAATAGGATGTATCTGAATTAGGGAGGCACTACTGTTTCTTAGAAATACAGTGGTCCAGAGATGTAAGAGATCTGACAGGAAAAGGACGATCTTTCACAAAACCAGATGACAAAATAATTAAAAAATCCACAAGAAGAAGGCACACAGCTCAGCAACTGAGACTTCTGGTATGGAGTATAAAAAGCTATGAACAGTTTTAATTATGATATACAAAACATGTAAGAATGAAATGACAGTGGACAAACCACTGTTTCATTATTCTTAGCTTATTTTATTCAGCCAAATTGCTCTGTTGTTTAATAAACACAGTCTAGTCTAACAAAGCAGTGTCTATTCCCTCTATGGCTTCAGCAAAATCCCACAATCTGAAGGAATCATTTTTCTTTTTTTAAGCCATTTAACATCCATCTCCCTGCATATCAAGAGGCTTGGCCCTTTCATGGCTCAGAATCCTTCTTACCACTGCTTTGCTGCTCTTGCACAGAGATGAATTGCATCATCTTGAGAAAATGCCTGTCTTTTTTGTCATGTTTATAGTAGGGTGTGCATTTCTTCAGGAGGCTCACCCAAAGTACTCATTACCTGAACTCCTGCACAATGAACAGTAACACAGGAATTACTCAATGCACTTTCAGGCTGAATCTGTCTTATTAAGTGCATTTTCAAGAGGCTATTTTCTGTCCTCATGGTGGGGTGTGAGCAGGAATTAGCTCCCAGGTTCTCTCAGCTGAGATATTCATTCAGGTCTGGGGAAGCCAGGCACATGGGAGCTGTGCCATCAGCCTCTGAGGGACTTAATGCAGACTGATGCTGGGATGAGAGAACTCAGTTCTGGCCACAGAAGGGCAAATTGGCCAAAGCAGACAGAGGATTGTCTTCTCAGCAATTGAGTAGAAATGGGTACAAATTAAATCTGGCCTACTGAAGTGGTGAGGTGAAATACTTAACACCAAAACCCAGAAATTACATTTAAAAAAGTTTTAAAAAAGCAATTAAATCTCAGCTTAGGGTTAAACAATTACGAGTTCAATAACATTTGAATATTGGATTAAATAATAGTTATATGGCTGAAACAAGAAGTAGCCATCAAAACAGAAGATACAGGCAGATATTTACCTGTTGTGTTTGAAGGTGCTTTTGTCATTGAAACAGGAATCTAAGACCTGTACTAGATGTGTTCTTCAAAAGTCTATTAAAAATAGTTGAAGGCTGAATAATTCTCCACAGCACTGTCTCTGGGAAAAAAAAAAAAACAACAAAATAACCCACCCAAAAACCCCCGTGACCAACCTCAGCAAACACTTAGATGGCAAAGAGAAGTAAAACAGCAGAATAAAGGGACCCCCCCCTCCCCCCCCACCCCACCAAAATACCACCCTCCTGCTACTCTTTTTTCTAATGTGCAACACCATAGTCTTCCATTTCAGGAATATGTGGGGTTGTGTGCAAGGGCAGCCTCGGGCCCCCAGGGGTTGCCAGATGTGTTTAGCAGAGGGACAAACCTGGCACCCTGAGCCAGTGGGCCTGATGACACTTGCCCAGACTGGTTACAGGTGAATTGTTTAGAAGATGAGCTCATTTACAGAAAAATCCTGCAGGACACAGATCACCTTATCCCACCTTAGCTAAAAAATGCACAGGCTGACTGGCTGAAACCCTGAATTCCTGAATAAGAATTCCTGAACTAACTGAATAATCATCCAAAGGATGAGACTGGATTGCAGCAGGTTCAGAAGTTTCTATGTTTGACCACACAGAAATAATTTTATTGTCACTGTCCTGCAACTGAGAAAACCATAATCTTGTAATGAATTTACAGATCATTTCATTCCTGCAACAAAAGAAAAAACACCTGAGTAGCATGATCTCTTTGTTTGAACTCAATCATTCATTCTGCTCAATATTATTCCGGGCTGAAATTAAGTATTTTCCTCTTCTCCACCTAAATAAAATGTGATCCAACATATTATGCAGTTCTAATCTATTTTAGCCAGCTACATTTTAATGCTGATAATGGAAAATTAATTTAACCATATATGCCTAGGAATATCATCACATTTTGCATGGAAGATAAAATCTCATGAGGCACTTGATTCGTGAATGTAGCTTCCAGGAAGATGTTCATTTCCAATTGCATTTTCCCCCCAGCAGATTCTTAATTTGCCTTGTTCTATATGGTTTCCAGTTATCATTTTGTATGGCAATAAAAATCAGTGAAGCAGCAAAAGCTTATAGGCCCCTGCCTAGGTTTGATTTGTATAATGAATGGCACAATATCCTTGGTCTGCATAATTGAAATTCATTCATCTCCCACTGTCTGTAATGCAGTCATAAAGTGCTTTATGTATTTGTTGATAAACAATCATTTTATTTGCATTTCTTGGGGAAAATAAACATGCTATCTTCATTTTCTTGTTCCATGTATGATTTACATGTGTGAAATTTGTAGATCTATGTAAAACCTGTTTATTCCCACCACCTTCTGCTTTAAAGGCCAAAAGGTCCTTATAAAGCACCATTAATCTTAAAAAAAAAAAAAAAAAAAGGCAAAAGTATAATTTTTCTGAGACATTTCCTGTAAGAATTTTTTTTAAAAATAACATTTGTTTAAATAAAAATTCGAAGTCACTCGAGAAACCTCAGCTGCCTCTTGCACAAATGAAATCAGGTGTTTTAATCCTACTGTCAGGGAAAATTACACGTGCTTCCCCCACCACCTATTTTCTTTTGGAAACGCTATGCTCTATATTTATATCTCTGAAGGCATCATTTTACCATTCTGCTTTCCTCTGTTGTCCCCTTTTCCTCATGGTGCAATTAAACAAAATAATATTTTCCATAAAAGAGTTATTAATTCTGGCAGGGGTCATTAGACTGACAGCTTTGAAGTGTGAAGTATTTGAAGTGAAGAAACCTTCATTTACCCTACAAGAAACCAGGAGAAAAGCAATAACATGCCTTTATCCTAACCCTGAATGAACTGCTTCTGAAGACTGTTCAGAGTACACACAGTCTCGAGGGCCTGCTCCAGTTCATGACACCTCTCTGGGAGTGCTTGAAAGGATCAATAGAATTTCCTGTACAATGAGAATTCAATAACATGTCCCTTTCTATGAGGGATGTGCCCATCTCCAAAAAAACTTATTTCATAACAGCCAAATCTAAGTCGCTGAAAGGTCATCACTTTACTTTAGGTCTGGATTATACTGGGTACTTTCAAAGTCCTGTTTTTTGAAAATGTGGCATTTTACTGCACCAGATCCTCGATTTACCACATGAAGGTTTCAGTAGGTTTTACTCTGTGGTAGAAAATACCGTTATTGCATTTTATTCCTTGGCTTCAAGTGGAACTCTTTTGGAGATGTCTCAGGCCAGCATTTAGACTTGGCAATCTCCTGCACTGTGTCCTTACATTGGAATCTGCGTCCACACCTTTCAATGTACTCTGCTTCTTAACAAATGACACTAATGGGAACTGATACCTTTGGTGCCTAAAGCCAGTGCTGAAATGTGCTGCAGGGCAGGGTAAAGAAAGTGTTGTTGATTACTGTCTATCCACACTGCCTGCAGGAAAAGGACCTGGTAGTAAAGGGAGAGGAGACTTCCTTTTTCATGGCAACTAAACTTGCTATCCAAAAGCGTTGTCTGAAGCAGGGCACACCAACATTTGCCTTTACAGCAGGCTGCAGCACTAAGGCAGCATCTCTCTTTACTGCTCCTTGCAGACAAAACACAATAGAGCATTGCCCCCGAAACAAACAAGCAAAACCCAAAACCTAAATCTAGACACAGCCTGGTATCTCTTGACATCTTCTGACCAAACTGCCTGTCCTTCTAGCAATCTAGAGGATTGATTTATGGTGTTCAAATGTCATTCCTGACACACACAGAGCCATTGGTATTGGCACGCAGTGTTATTTCAAATGGTCGTTACTACTTTTGCTCTTTTAAATGTTGGTGGCAATTAGATTTAGGCAGTTTCAGCTGCTACACTCAAAAGTGTATATGGACTGTGCTATTTGCTTATTTATCTTTGATTTCTTGCCATTGAACAAAAGATTTAGGAGGTTCATGGGGGTCTGGTTGATACAGCAGGGTACCAAACCACTGATTTTGGATACCAGAGCTCTCACATGGGGTTTCCTATGGTGGTGTTTGACTTCAGAAAGCTGGTCTCACGGCCTCCCTCCCTGACAGCAGTGATGCTCTGAGGACAGGGAAAGTTCCCAGACATTTGAGAGCTGGATGCCAAGACGAAAAGTCCAGAGAAAAGAGACCATCAGGGATAAGCTGCTTTTACAAGCAGCCCTAGCAAGGAGTCACCCCACACTCCTTGGTTACAGTGTTCATGACAGAGGGAACTTGCAGGGATGGCAAGATGAAGAAATCAAAAATATGCTAGAGAACAGTTTTTCAGGGGCAGAGCTCTGTTCTGGTGGTTCCTTTCACAGTGACAAAGGAACACGAGCACCAGTGAGCACATATAGGTTTGCTCCACCATGACTAGAGTTGTGTTCAGTTGGATTTGGTCCAAGAGATATCAGAACTGAGGCTGGGTCAGACCATTTTTTTGCTAGCTAGTGAAGTCTGGAAAACAATGGTTCCCCTGTTCATCCATCTCACCCACAAATATGTGGTAAAAAAGGAACTAATTTTCCTTCATGTAAAGAAAACTCTGTATTTAGGATGGTTTTAAATATTAAAAGAAGCTTGAGCTTGAACTAGTATATGGTTTTTTGGTTTTTTTAATATATTGAAAAGTAACATTCGGTTGTACAAATATTTGTCTTCCTCAGATTAAACTAAAAGCTGGATTTCTCAATTACTTTGGTCATCTTTAAATTACTTGGTCCATTCAAACATTTATTTGAAACTCCTCATGAATCTTTTGCTAACATTTAATGACATTTAAAAAAAAATGTTATTTTACATCCCAAGTGCCATAAATCTCCTTCCTTTTCCTATACTTTGTCTGATATTCTCATTTGAATCCTTACATCTTGTGCCTGCCAACTTCACTGACCAATGTGTACATGAGCAGCTATCTGTGATTTTTGGTGCAAGGAAAATAATAGCACACAATATAGGGCACTGGGAAACTGAGCACAGAAAATTTTAGCACATCAATTGAAGAATGTATTTGAATGTTTGGGGTTTAAAAAGATATACCTTGGACTGGGAATTTTTTTTCTAGGATGTGGTTTCCTTCCCCCCACTAGAGAATATAAATAATTTTTTACAGTTGTCATTCAAAATTACAGCATGTGGATTTGTTAGTGTTGACCTTCCTTTCCCCTACTTAACTACCAAACTCTGTTGCTTGTAGCATGGAACAAGCCTCAAACAGCTTACCAAATTCTAAATAAAAGAACTGGGAGAAATGGTGAGTTCTTCCTCCCCACATCCAAAAAAGTAAAACCAATCATTCACACTGAGTGAGAACAACAGAGAAACCCTTCCGAAAATTCAGGTACCTTGCAGACTGCTGTAGTTTAGCATGCAGTTCTCAAGACACTCTAGCATGTACTAAAATCCTGCTTTCAATAATGTGTCAAAATAAAAAAGAATTCTCAATTTAAAAAAGACGAGTTGCAGAGAGGGATTGGTGAAGTTTAATGATAGAAGAGTTTATGCCCTTTCTAGAAATGTTTCTCTAGGAAAAGGTAAGTAATTATACATGAGAATTATTAAAATGCAATGGGTAAGCTTGTCTCTCTCAAGTTTGCTTGTGATTTATAAGACTCTACTCAAAACAAGAATTTGACTTTTGTAGGCCATTTGTTTACAAATTAAAATGGAAAAGATGGACATATTTAAGCTCTTTGCTGGCATCATAACCAAAAATATGCACCTTCCTCCACATTCCTGTAACAATGAATGTGCTGTTCAGATATGAGATGGTTCCAAAATAGTCATACTTCATCAAAGATGATGACAGCCACAAGGAACTAGGTTTTTGGATGATTCACTGCTTTGGAAACTGAGTGCGCAGTAGTTGACAGGGATAGCTGCCTGATGACCAGCAGAACACTGCCAGTACTTTTTAAAGGAGTTTCTACAACTTTTCCCTTGACACGAGGAACTTGTGCTCCAAAGCAGAGAGCTGGGCATGCTGGTTGACATCCAGCTGAATGTGAGCCAGCATCTGCCCAGGTTTCCAAGAAGGCCAATGGGACCTGGCCTGTGTGGCCAGCAGGACCAGTGCAGTGATTGTCCCCCTCTATTTGGCACTGGTGAGGCCACACCTTGTGTGCTGCGCCTAGTTCTGGGTCCATCACTACAAGAAGGACATGGAAGTGCTGGAGTGAGTCCAGAGAAGGTCAGTGGACCTGGGAGAGGGTCTGGAGCGCAGGTTCTGTAAGGAGCATCTGAGAGAACTGGGGTTGTTCAGCTTAGAGAAAAGGAGGTTCAGGGGTGACTTTATCCCTCTCTACAACTACCTGGAAGGAGGGTGTTGGTTTTTTCTCCTAGGAGAAGTGACAGAAGAGTAGTAAAAGGCCTCAAGTTGTGGTAGGAAAGGTTTGGATTGGATAGTAGGGAAAATTTCTTCACTGAAAATATGGAGAACATTGGAATAGGCTGTCCAGAGATATGGTGGAATCTCCATCCCTGCAAGCATTCAGAAAAAATGTCTGGATGTGGCACACAGGGATAAAGTACATATGCTTTAGAAATGAACAGAACAGCACTGGGTTACTGGTTAGACTGGAGGAATGTAGAGGCCTTTTCCATCCTCAGTGATGCTATGGTTCTAAAGCTGGTGACCAGAGGAAAACTATCTGATAGAACAAAACTCCTCAATGACTGGTTGGAACAGGCATGGTAGAGACTGGTCGTGTGAGACCAGGTTTCATGTACACTTGAAAGAGATAATTGTCTGTCTTTCAGGTTGTCAAAGAAAGCCTTGAATTGGTCAGGAGCATATTTGGGAAAGCATGATGATGATGAAGCTTCACACCTTGGGTTCAGTCCTTTTTGTGTTTTCACATGGTTAAATGTGTACATGAAGATCCCTGAATGTGTGTCCAGATACAGAACATGTCCAGGGAGCAACAAACCCATGTAGGAAGCTGTGCAGCACACAGGATGAAAAGAATGGCACCCAATTGTGTGATAAACTACTGACTAAACACAAACAGGGAGAAGACAGAATTTTGAAAAGCTCCAGTTGTGATTCTACAAAAGGAGGTTTTGATTCTCGCATCCCGACTTTATGTATCTGAGCACTGGAGATGACCCAGCGAGTATCATATCACATCTTCTTCTAACTGAACCGTAGCATCCCCGACTTCTGAATGCAAAAAGAAGCCATATCCACAGTAACTGTTTACAATGAATAATTCAGCAAGCTCCAGCCATGAAACCCACAGCAAGCACTGCAAGGAAGATGAAGCATTTTTGTTGCCCATCATTATGTATGTTCATGCCATAGGGATTTTTCAATTATTGAACAGTGTAGAGTTGCCTTTGTTTGCAGAAAATGTCAATTTGAATTGTGTGGCTTCTACACATTTGTTTATGTTCGCCAAAGGCTGCTTAACCTTAGCTTGGCTTTTTACTCCTTTGCCACATGAAGGTACAAATCAAAAGTACGGAGCGATTACTAACATTTTACAAAGCATCTTAAGTTGGATGCTTTAACTGTCAAGACATTTCCAATAATTTCTTATGATGTTTTCTTATCAGAAAAAGCCTTGTTAACTTTATTTTTGTCCACCGACCTATTATAAATGGCTACTAATGTTACAAAACTTCAAGTGTCACAAGTAACAAGACATGAAAGGTGAAGCAGCTACAATTAAGTTTATAAGCTTAAAACTGGAATATGTTGTTGCTATTGCTTAATTAATCTTGAAATTCAACCCACAGCTTAAGAAGGAACTGTCTTTTCAATTTACAGTGGGTATGAGAACAGTGCTTTGTGCAACAATATTGTCCATGCAGATATACTGAACTTTTGGTGGTGCAAATGACTTATTTTAGCTAGCGATGATCGCTTTGTGCAACAATATTGTGCATGCAGATATACTGAACTTCAGTTTGGTGGTGCAAATGACTTATTTTAGCTAGCGATGATAGAAATAAAGGAGTTCCTGATATGTGAGCTTGGAGGCATCTCCATTGGTTGGAGGCAAGCAATCTTCCATTCCTGGGGCACCAGCAAGAATGGAAATACACCTTGGAAATTACTGTTATGTGCAAGAGCCATAGTTGTGAGTGATGAGAAAAAAACCTCAAGTTTGTTCTATAATTATAACTGTGGTGTAATCAAATATGTTACTGCTTGTATGTCCTGTGTCTTTTATGTCCTTAATTCCTTGGGTTCCAGGATTTTAACAGATTCATGTTAACAGAACAGGCTAATTTCTGCACAGAAAAATCAGTGAACTGGTAAGAGAAAAGTGGATCTGAGGTATGGTGTTGACCCAACTCCTTGTCTGTATCACAGCAACACAACTAACTGTCTCAGGAGCTATTCAGGAAAATATTGGAAAATGTTATATTCCCCCAGGTAGATCCCTGCTATGGGTAGAGCAATGTCTGTGCTTCGGTGTGCTGATGATCACCCGAGGTGGGAATCTGGCTGTCCCAGGGACTCCCCGGGCAGCTCCCACTGCATAATTGAACAATTCCTTCATAGTGAGAGTCTTGGAATAGTAGAAATGTTTTCTGCTCCTGCAGAAATGGTCACCATTGCTTGAGCAGTTCAGTGCTCAGAGTGTAGTTTAGCCACTCAATAACAATGGATAGAATGCTGATACAAAGGCCGTCCAGTGGAGAGCCCTGTTGCCATCCTGACTACAAACAACCATCCTGTTCAAGACATTTGAGCCCGCCACAGCCATTACCTTTACTCAAAGGATACTCACATCTATCAATGCCATAAGTTTTCAAAATTGGTTTTGCTTTGGTCTGGTTTTCTAAGCTCTCCATCCACATCTGCATCACCTGAGTGAAACAGAACTGAACTTACTGCTCTCCTCTGGATGGTTCCTCCACTGGATCAGAAAGTCTGAGCATATGCCACAAGTCTCATGTTAAGGAGAGTTTTCTATTAGTCAGATAAGTCCAACAGATCGTGAAAATCACAGTTTTTTAATGAAACAAAACTGAAAAATTTGAAGTGACAGTTTGTTGAACCAGGACATCCCAGAAGGGTCCTTTATTTCACAACCTCTGTATCATCAACATCTACATATCATAAATCATACTCCAGAGCAAGCTGTGGCCAACAAAGCAATGACAAAAATCACAAATAGAAATTTTCCTATTAATTTAAACTTAAAAATAATCTCCATAGCCTGAAATGGATCACTCTTGACATTGAATCAGCTGGTAAACATTAAGCACCAGATCTTCATGTTCAGCTTCACGAGTAGAAGCCTAGAGAACAGCTCCTTTCAAAGACAATCCACACTTTCCTAATTGTTTAATAACTGACGTGGAACAAAATCATCCCTGTAGAGCTGAACACTGTTACCTTTCTTCACATAAGTCGGCAGACAAGGAGACTCCCCACGGCTTCTGAGGGTGCTGATTGATGAGGGATTATTGGGGGTCCCACCCCCGGGAACAGCATGAGGGAGAAGCGAGGAAGGGGTGGGAGGAGGAGGAAGGGAGAGCCTGGGGGAGAGAAGGGCCAAGAGAGGGTCTGGTTTCCCTTGCATGGTTTAAGAGGGAGATTCAAAGTGGGTGCAGAATCAGACTTGGGCCAATGGGATTACAGATACATGAGACTTCAGGGCAGGACCACAGGCCTGGAATATAGCATACATTTTGGAGGGGTGAGACAGAGCATACCATTTAAATAAAGTGTAACACCACAGTTCCTGAAGTGATTTCATCCTCATTGAGACAAAGTTAATAATTAATGTTGTGACCGTCAGTGAGATCTGAGGCACAACTTTCGATTATGAAAGATTTTAACTGAGCAAAATAAACTCTAAAACAAAATACAACAAAGTTATTCAGAAATTAAACAGTTCAACAGTTTTGTCTGAAAAATGCATTCTCAAATACCAAACTATCTGTATATATGCCCATCCACACACTGTTTTAATTTTTTAAATTTACTTGATGATCTCTGAGTACTTTCTGCTGTAAAATAATTGGGAAAAGCCAATAAAGGATAATTCAGAAGAAATGAGCAGGTATTGTTGCATATAAGGATTTCCAATTAAACATTCTACTAATTAACACACTGCAGCAAAAACTGACAATGCAATTGGCCTTTAAACATCATATGCTGTTTCTATTTCTAAATATGTGCAATAATTGTGGGTTTTGCCCCCAGTTCTGCAGTCTGTGTTATAAATATTAGAAATGCATACTCATCCCAAGACACTTGCCAGATATCACTGGATATCTGTATAGGCATTATGAGCATCAAATCTATTGCACTTACACACCAGATGCATTCTCAGTACAGGAATGTGTGTAAGCACATGTTCTCATGGGCTCTGCTGACCCAGCTTCCCTTTGGTGAAATGCAGCCAGAATCTCTGCCCTTACCTTCCTCATCTGAACTCCTTCCCTGCAGGGACACCTTAAGTGAGAGTCACTCCTTTAATAACTGGTTCCTTACAGCCATCACCTTAATCGGAACACAGTGAAGGGAGCACAGCCATCACCACAGCCTTTCCTGACAGAGGCAGAGCATGATCTCAGACCAACATCTCAGGAAGACTAACCCGAAAATCCATTAAAGGAAGCTACAACGTTAAGTTATTGCTGGGGCTGGTTACAGAGCCCCTCCTCCTTATACCTACCCTGGGATAAGATCTCAGGTTTGCTGTGGTGGTTTTCATGCACACACTCCTGCTTCCCCTGCCCAAGTGCCCCCTGGCAACCAATCTACAGGCTGCTGAAAAATAGTTATTTGATTATATGATACAAAAATTGTTCATTGGCCTCATTTCTCCTTGGAGGAATGCAGTTGAATGTACACTGTATCTGACATCGTAACACCAACTCACAGGGAAGAATTACCACTGGAGTTATCCACCTCTGGTAGAGTTAATTTAACTCGCGCTGTGATCCTCTTGAGACACCATTTCCTGCTATCTGCTTTGCAGGGTATTTTTCAAAGGCACAAAAGGAACAGTGCAAAGGTATTATTGAAGAGACTTATGATGAATATGAGGTCGAGCGCAATCACTGTGTCCTGCTTCTGACCTTTTTGATAATTTACCACTTCATAACTCAGAGATATTTATGACATCCCCATTACCTAAGCCCATTTTCCCACTTCTAATTTGCATAAATCAGAGTGACTGTTATGCATCTGTCCTTCCATAGACACATTATGACAGTACTTCTAAAATATGTTAAATAAGGTAACTACCAAATAACAAGCTCAGTCTTTAACAAGTTCAGCTGGGAATCATTGTTGTATCTTCCATGCTTCAGAAAACAGTTTATCCTGCCAAAAGCAAGACAGGGAGCTTGTGTTCCTGAAAGAAATCTATTTTTCTGTGTATATAAGAGGAAACACAGATACTTTTCAGATTCCAAATACCCCAACTCTGTTCTCAGCTCCTGCAGGCTTGGTAAGCCTGATGAACCAGCTTCACCTCTCCATCCTTCAGCTTTCCACATAGTTGCTATTTCTCCTCCATTTTCCTTCAGCACAGGATCCCTTCATCTTACCCACCAAATCTGACAGAACTGGTTATTCTAGCTATTGATATCCCACACAAGCTTCATCTTGAAGCTACACCAAGTAAAAGTGCCAGTTTCAAAGCCAGCTTGGCTTCAAGCCAGCATTTTTCCTGTGGGGTTTGACAAAGAGCCACAGGATAATTCAGTCTAGAGGGGAGCCCAGGGGTTTCCAGTCCAGTCTCCTGGCTGAAGTGGGGATTGTCATGGAAGGTTCAAATCCTGAACAAAAGTGGGATGCTGCAGCACTGCTGTGTGCTGGGAGAAAAAATACATGGTCCTACTGCATAGGCAACAACTTTTAACAAAGACGGGTATTTTGGTCAACTTCACTCTTGACCCAACTCCTTCTGTGGCTCTGAAACAGACTTTGCAAGTAGGTGCAGCTCTGGCTGAAAAGGTACATTGCTGATAGGAAATACTGTGGACTTCAGGCTGCTGAACTCAGAAGATTTTCAGAAATTGGCCTCACACAGCTTTGGGTGGTTTCCACCACAGTTATTCATTTGGAAATTTGTGCAACAACAGCAACACTGTGTGGTGTTGTGTGTTTTTTCTTAATGACATTATTGTTTTCTATTGGTAGAATGGTTTAATCCCCTGTTCCCCCATCTGAGTCCCTCAGAATGGTTGCTTCCCAAGTTCTTTACTCCCTGTTTTTCCCACCACTGGGTTGCCCCTCAAGGTGATTGATCCCCTGCTCCTCCCCTAAAGCCCTTATATGTGTGTGTCAGTCCTTATGGTGCTGCCCACCACCCCGCCCTGTCATTGTGACCACCCCCCTTTCTTTCGAGAAGATTCTGCATCACTTATCCCCAGTCTTGTCTATGATTTGTCCCCAAGGCTTCCTCCCTCCCCTGTGCAATCCTCATTGGTTCCATACCTCTCCCCGTACCTTTACCCATTGGACACCTTATGTTTCCACCCCTTACACCTCTTTATAAGGGCTAGCCAGAACCCTTCCCCTGACACTTGACCCTGATCCCGTCTGGGAGTAAAGCTTCCTTGGCATTCACACAAGTGTCCGCTCACTCTTTCCTTCGCCCTGGGACTTTGTGGCTTACACCAGTCTGTGTCAGCCATGCCGCAGACTGCACCACTACCTGGGTATTGTCAGGAGGAGAGCCTGGGAGTGGCCGCTCTTGTGGCCCCTCCGGTCACACGAGGAGCAGCTAGCTGGCGCCTCTCTGCTCCAGTGACCGCAGTGTGAGTTGCAGTTGGCGCGCCACCGTGGGGCTTTCTCTGCCATCTTCTTCATTTTTGGCACCGTGTCCAATGCCGCCTCTGAGGGACGTTGTAGCACGTGAGGAAGCCTCCCAGAGTGAACTGTTCCTGTGGGCATCGACCCTTCAGATCTATCGTTCCTGGCAGCACCAGCGCCCCTGAATGAGCACACCAACTTTTGTCCAGTGGTGCTCCCAGGGGAGGAAGACACAACCCTTCCCTCAGTGCCTGGAAGGATGTCTTCAGGACCAAGGACCCTCACTGTCATTTCTTTTCCCAAGGTCGACGGGCTGGTGAGTTCCTCTCGTGGCAAAGGGACGGACCCAGCTAGGGGGCTCCCGGGTAGGCAGCCACACTCCCAACAAACAGTGCGCAGTGTGTGTGTTTGCTGCTGTTGGCTTTTGGGGCCCTTTCTTTGATTTATTCCCTCTTTCTTTCCAGCAGTGAGTGGGTGGAATTATGTTGAGTAGGCAGCATGAGTATTCGCCCGTCTACTCAACAGAGAGAGATATATATACCCAAGTTGTGGGGGTCTTGAGAGAGGGGGGTGAGACTTTTTCTAAACATTTAGTTAAGAAGTTTTGTTCTTTGGATATTTCTTAAGTTTCTGCAAATGTCCGTTAGTAATGTGAGGGACAAAGATTTTTGGAAAACCGTGGGGTGTTTGTTGCCTGAGGGCACCAGAAGGGGTGACCCCACAGTTCAGGAAGGTTTTATGAGGATATTTCTTCTGATTGTAGAAGTTGTAAATGATATCAACCTGAGTAGTGGGCAGGAAAATAAAAAATGTCCACCAGTGCAGTCCGCAGTTCTCCCTCGGTCCCCTTCCCCACTCTCTTCTCCTACCCCCACTTCCCCTACACTGGGTAGACAGGGGGAGCAATCCATCCGCAGCAGGCGCAGGGTTGCCACCATCTCCCTGGCTCCCCAGGTCTCCTCGGTACCCTCGCCCTGACAATGGTGGCCACACTGTCAGGGATCCTATCCGTAACCCTTTTCCCAACCCCTGTATTCCCGTAGATAGTCCCAAAAGTACCCAAGGTTGCTTCATTCCCCAAAACCCATTCCTTGTTCCCCCTGGAGAAGTGCCACAAAATGGCCGTCACTTCGTGACAGCTGCTTCAACACCCCAAGACGGCTGTCACCTCGTGGCAAAATCTTCTCCCCAGAATCCCTTCCTTCCCACACTTTCCCCAGACCATGCCTTTCCCTCTATAGACCCCTCCTCTTCCCCTGCAGCGTTCAATCTCACTCCTCCCATATGTCATTTTGTAGCCCCACCCATTGCTCCTCCTTCTCATCTCCACCTACATCAGTTAGCTCCTCCCCTTCTCCCACGGTTTCACCATCAGCTCCACCCATCATGCACACTGTCTCCACCCAATGTTCCTCCCCTCAACCTCAGAGCTCTGCCCCCACACTTCCTGTTTCCCACGCCCCGCCTTCCGGTTCCCACGGTGACGTGGCGGCCGAGGGGAAGGAGCCTAGGAAGCGGGACACCATAATAATAGTCATCCTTCGTTCCTAGCTCCTGTCATTTACAATAAGAATGGGCAACATCCAAGGTGGGAGCCTCTTTCTTATGACAGTATACGAGATCTCTGCAAGTCCAAGCGCAAATTCAGCCCTAAAAGTGAATTTTTTAGGAGCCTTTTAGGGGCAACATTCTCCAAAACATTAGTCCCTGATGATCTTAAACACCTTTTTAGTTGCCTGCTCCCACCATCTGAATACAAACTATGGGAGAGAACTTGGAGGAGGTTGACAGGGGGACCTCCTCCCAGAGATCTTGAAAAATGAAGAGTATGCTACTGGTGCCGAAGAAAATCCTATCACAATAGAGCATCTATTAGGTGAAGGTGATTGGACTTAGCACAAAAACAAGCAAGGGGAATTCCTAAAGAAGTGTTAGATATGGTCAGGGGAGCAGCAGAGCACACATTCCTTGGCATGCCCTCCAAGGAACCAGTTATACCTTATATTGCCACAAGACAGTCTGTTGCAGAACTGTTTGTAGACTTTGTTGACAGAGTTACAGCTGCTGTGGAAAAGAAGGTGGAGAATCCACAGTTACAAGAACAATTGACACTCGACATTGTAACCACCAATGCCAGTGAGCCATGTACAAGAGTCATTTTAGCCTTCCTGCATCTCCACCACTGACGCTTGACCAAGTTATCAAGGAGTGCACACGAAAAGCTATGATCATTGTAGAAGATATAACCAGAGCCAACCCACCCCTGGAGAAATCAGCGGCAGCAGCCTCCCTAGCTCCAAGAGGACCTACCTTCCCTCCAAGGAACCCAGTACCACCACCAGGGCACCATTGTTTTCACTGTGGACAGGAGGACCATTTCATTAACCGTTGCCCCTTCTTGGGGAAAGCTCTTCCAAGTGGGAGAGGAGAAAGGGGGGAGAAAGCCTCAAGCCATCAGGCACAAAAAAACCTGAACACTGAGCGCGAGTCTACCCTGCGCTGTGACAAAAGTAGGGTGAATAGCAGAGCCCAATGGACTGTAAAAACAATACTCAACTACAAATGACAAACATGAACCATACCAATTGCAAACTAACACGACCCATTCTTTTTCGAAACCAGGACTGGCATGAGATTGGCACGGAGCCTGGACTTCTCCCTCACATCCAACAGGCGGAGACCCACATGCGCATCTTGTCTTTAGACTGCAAGTACCTCTTCGTTGGGGACACTAAATATACTCCCCTTGAGACTGAAGTTGTTCCTGCGGTATTGACACTCAACCCAGAACACTTCACTCTCATGGTGCACTGTGTCCAACCCCCCCACTTCCTGCCGGAGGGCCAGATTGTCGCACAGGCCATTCCAGTGCCTCGCTTCATGTGCGATGATCTGGATCTCTCTGTTCTTTACACCAAAGTGTTGGGAGAGGAAAAGCCCCTCGTGTGGTGTGGCCTTAAGAGCGAGGGGCATTCTATACAACTTCAGGGGATGGTGGACACAGGGGCAGATGTGACGGTCATTCCCCCACACAAATGGCCACCACAATGGAAGTTGCAGAACGTGCACAGCTCAGTTTTAGGTGTTGGAGGTTCCCAATTGGCTAGACAATCCAAGAGCATTTGTCCCTGTGTAATCCTAATTGGTTCCATTGTAATTCATACCTCTCCCTGTACCTTTACCCATTGGACACCTTATGTTTCCACCTCTTACGCCCACTCTCTTTATAAGGGCTAGCCAGACCCCTTCCCCCGACACTTGTCCCGGATCCCATCTGGGAATAAAGCTTCCTTGGCATTCACACAAGTGTCCGCTCACTCTTTCCTTCGCCCTGGGACTTTGTGGCTTTTACAAGTCTGCATCACCCTCGCCGCAGACTGCACTGTGGCATTGCTGTTTTAAAGGTGTATGTTTATATTGTTATGAAAATTAGTTATTCTTTGTTAGTTTAAGAAATGGTTTGTTCCTTTTCCCCCCCCTCCCCGTGTAAACCCCTCATGATGGTTTGTTCCAAAGTTGTTTTTCCCCTGTTTTTCCCACCACTGGCCTGCTCATCAAAGTGAGTGATCCCTTGTTCCTCCCCTCATGCCCTTATACGGTCGTGTCAATCCCCATGGCGCTGCCTCCTGCCCCTGTCTGTCATTGTGACCCCCCCCTCCTTTTTTCGAGAGACTTCCATGTCACTCATCCCCAGTCTAGCTCCTGATTTGTCCCCTGGAACCTATACAAGTGTTCCTTCTTTCGTTCCTTTATCTCGGGACCTCGTACCTCACACCAGCCTGCGACACCCACGCCGCAGCTGTCACCGCTCCCTGGGCAGTCTCAGTGAGAGCCCTGGAGTGGCCAGTCTTGTAGCGCCCCTCTGCGGCCATACAGGGAGCAGCTAGCCAGCATCCCTTCGCCCTAAGTGACCGCAGCGTGCGAGAGCTACACTGCACCTCTACCTGTATTGTCAGGTATTGTCAGGCAGAGAGCCTGGGAGTGGCCGCTCTTGTGGCCCCTCTGGTCACACGAGGAGCAGCTAGCCTGCGCCACTCTGCTCCAGTGACCGCAGTGTGAGTTGCAACACTGTGTTCTCATTGTAGGTTGTCTTCTGTCACTCTTTTATCATAAAAACTCTTGGCTCTACCATCTGACCTTACTTACCTTTCTCCGGCTGCTGCTTTAACCTTCCCTGGTACAGAGCATTAAGGACATAATGGCTTGCCTAAGACAGCTTTTTTCCTACAGAGGCCCATTAAAAAGCTCATGCATCTTACTGGGTACTTATCATATCCTCATGATATATTTCTCATTATGGTAACCTGAAATTTCATTTCCATGTCCATGGCTTTCAGATGTGTCTTAGTGATGGAAAAGCCATAAATGCCGTGTTTCCAAGTTGCCTTTAGGAAACATAAAGACCGAATCAGTCCAGGCTTTCATTCTCAATGTGTCCTGCTAAGGCTTCAAATGGGTGCTGTGTGTTCTCAGACTTGGTCCCTGACCACTACATATACTGATGCTTCAAAAGCATCACTTGATGTCTGAGCAAAGACCATGTCTGCAGGGAGAAAGCTCATACTGAGCTGATACTCAGTTAGCTTTTTAATTAGGCAGACCGTGAGAAAGACAAGGCTATCTTTCAGATCACTATGTTTTTTCAAGCTGTCTGTTGGCAGCTTCCATAAAATCCAGCCTTTGGACATGGTAAGAGTAAGAGTCATGTGGAACAACAGCTCCACGTGAAATGAACTCTCTTCCATCAGTATCTTTGCAGCATGGCTGCCACAGAGCACTGGTATGAAAGATGGTTCAGCAAACACAGCAACTTTATTTGCAATAGAGAATGCTAAAGGAAGAAAGATTAGTTTCAAGGTTATGGTGCTAATGTGCAAAACATTTTTAAGGGATAAATGCTGACTGTATTTGCAGTTTCATATCTGAGTGCAATTTACTTCTTTTATTTGCAGTCTAGGTAGTCACTCCTCCTGAGCCTTGACATCCATGTGTCTTAGCAACTACGACTTGCTGGATTTGTGTTCTGTACATAAAAAAAATCTCCCTTGGGACTTCAAGCCTCTGAATATACTCTTTTACTTTTGACTCCTGAACTTTCTCTTTCTATTTATCTTATTTCCCCTTTTGGAATGCTTGCATTTGGGACATGCAAGTGCAAATCAGGCTTGCACCAAGCAGGTGTCAGGCATTGAAGTAAGCAGTTTGGTAAGACTGAACAGTGAGGTTAATCAAATAAAGTAATAGCACTGAAGCAAAGGAAAATCTAAAACAAATAACCCCCCACAAACCCACATGGCCATTATGTCTATGACTCCCATTTTAGACTTATTTCTTGCCTTTGCTCTTAGTTCTGGATTTGCATGCCTTGGTCAGATATGGTTGTGGAGAAAGAAAGAATTGAAGTCTGCATGGCAATAAGGACAGGGTAAACACAGAATTCTGAATAGAGTTGGAAACACATGCCAAACTCTTGGCACAGTGCCTCTTTCTACTAGGAAATTTAGGTCCAGCATGCAGTACAATGTCTCCATTGGAAAAATATGTTTAGTCCTAACCAAAAAAAAAACCCCAAAAACCAATGAACCAACCAAATTTGATTAAATGTTATTAAATTTAGGTTCCCACTTACCTCCAAGGCCAGAACTGAAGTTCTGTGTAATTTACATGATTTACATTAGAGAGAGAACTTGGTGAAGTGCTGGCCAATAGGACCAACAAAGTTTGCAGTCATGTAAAGAAAGGCTTTTTTTTTTCAAACCTCTATGTTTTTAATTGAATTATTATTAGGTGTTGCAAAGAAAGGGGTTTTCCTTCTTTATCAAACACATTAAATGAGACTGGGAGAATCCTTTCCTTGTTCTTGTTTTGTTTCACACATACACTGTAAGTCAGATGAGGAGTGTAAACAGCCCGCATTGTTTCTAATGAAGCCATGTCAATTTTATAATGAAACAGAAAAAAAGCTTGATTTATTAATCAGGATAAAATCCTCACTTACTAAAATTAGCAACTCTGTTTTTAATCTACAGAGTAGAAACTGAAGCAGGATAAAATCCTCACTTTTTTAATCTACAGAGTAGAAACTGAAGTAATATATTTTTACAAAGACAAGGATAATTACAGTATAAAACTAAACAAGCAGGTCAGCAGCTTCTCACTCAAGAAAGTGAAAGCTGTTTTAGGCCTAAGCAGGTTAGATTTTAGAGGATTTTTCATTCCAATATTGTACTAAGACCAGTGATTTATTTCATCCAGGTCAACAATCCTTGCTTGAAGAGCAGGGATCACATGGAAGGCTGCTTTCTTGCAGGTAGACACTGCAGAGATGGATTTTTAAAATGTGTCAGAGATTGATTCCTAAAACCTACATCCTTGCTTTCTTTGCAATCAAAACTCATCACACACTTCTAAGCTGGTATTCTATTTAAAATCTTGAAATTGCAAAGTCCTCATATGATTTTGTCCTGTTTTCCTTTCTATTACTTTTTACCAAATTGCCACACTTAAGTTGTTTTGACATGCTTTTAGGAAGGTCTGCATCTGCCACAAGGATGGGTTTATAACAAGTGTGATATTAATTTTCCTCAGTCTCAGCATGCCTGAAGAAGGAAAAACCAAAAAGAAGTGACGCGAGTTATCAGCATCACCACTCTGCACATGGGCTTTTGTAAGAGAATGGTGAAACAGTTTCACAGCCATACTGCCCTGCCCACATGATGCACCTCAGTGCTGGGGTGGGGGGAGAATGGGAGAGCAACCTAATCTCAGGAGACAGAGATACTCAGCCATTTCAGGAAAAGGATGCTGGTTTTGGCTCTCCAAAGGACTAGTGCGTGAAAGCTTGGTTACAAGGAAAAGTGCAGACCTTTGGTGACAGTCGAGGGACCTATAGCACCTCCAACAAACACATGGGTAAAATGCATCCAGATATGAGAAAATAATCCTGCTCTGTTAGTACATTTTAAGTACGTCTAGTCCGTATACCTCAGTGACAAGCTGTGCCAGAGATTTTGTGCCCCTGCAGAGAAGGAACAAAAAGGTCTAATATCTCGCTTCCTTTCAGAATCAGGAAAAATCATCAGCCCCTGAAAAGACCTTAACAGACCAGCTCGTACATAGGTGTCTGGTTTACACTCAGAACAGTAGCTGAAGAAAGGAACACATAGGGGAAACAAAAAGAGAAAGAAAAGAAATTAATAATCTTGTCAAGATCTAACACCAAGTTCATTGAGTCAGGCCAGAATTTATAACTTTTGTGCAGAATACTTAAATACC
The DNA here is from genome assembly GCF_017590055.1 of Onychostruthus taczanowskii. NCBI lineage: Eukaryota > Metazoa > Chordata > Aves > Passeriformes > Passeridae > Onychostruthus > Onychostruthus taczanowskii. Next base: position 7,578,240 of record NW_024500794.1, read on the forward strand.
AGCTGTGTCATGAACATACTACAGTAATTTTGTCACTATTTTTTCAGGCTAAGAAGAGTCAGCAACGTCACCTGTTACCATCCAGAGGTGCGATACATCCCAAGAATATGATTCCAGGCCCAGATGGGTAATTTTGTGTTCTCCATGCCTTCAATTATAAAAAACCCCAAGAACTTAATATTTTTGAAAAAAATTGAATTTTCCTGTTCATCATGCATGGTGGTTACATTGCTAGGCAAAAGCTACTGCAGGCAGGTAAAAGAAAGATCTTCGGCTTACAGTGTCACACCTCTCTGAGCTAAATTATTTCACTGCTATGATCTTCACAGGGCAAGGAGATACAGCAGCAGAAAGATGTAGTTGTTTATGGGACTAATGATGACCAGTTCAGGTTAAATCAAAAGCAGAGAGTACAGTGTATTACTGCTAGTTCTTTGACAACATTTCCCAAGCTGCTTGCTAGCTTTGAGCAACATAGCTTCTGTGTCTGATTAGGAGCAGAAGGAAAAGCCTTACATATTTCTGTCCTAGTGGTAAGCAAGATTAGATCCAGCGGTTGTGTTTGTGTTTCTAAAGGGTTATACTCCTCCTTCAACTCAGCTTTCCTTGTAGAAGCAATGATGCTTGCCTGTACCACAAACCAGACCTCTACAGCTCCACTCAAGCCCCAACTGTTTAAACTTTTTATAGGAAAAAAACACCTCAAACAAACAACTAAACCACGAAATATCCCATAATAATAACAACAACAACAAAAGAGGAGCACCATCTAAACTGTTTGGAAGCCCTTTTGGTAGCATTTGTTGCAACTTGAGGTCAATTTAAATATGAGCAGAAGGAGCCAGAAAGATAATGGGTCCCAAGGGTAGTGAATATGCATGGCATATGTTAATCCTCCAACTTTCTTAAGGACTAAAATCCACCAGGGAGCACAAATTCCACCTTTGGCTTTGGCTCTTCAGTGAATTTGGGGTGAACAGCCCCAGCTGTGTGTAGCAAGAGGGGCATGGAGATGAACCAGCAGCCTTGCCTTCATCTTGTTCCAGCAGAACAGAAATGGGAAACACTGAGACTGACCAAGGCACTGGGATGAGTGTAGTTTCTGCTCCAAACAGCCTTGGTATGCTCAACAGGCCACAGCAGCCTCATGGAAGTGCCTGCACAGACAGCAAAAACCAGACCTGTGTCTTCTGTCTTGAGAATATTCATTATTTTGTTTGGTTGGCTTGAGGCTTCTTAGAGTTTTTTGTTTTGCTTTGTTTTTTCCTAATTCAAAATCTCTTACATGTCTCACGCTATAAAGGTGGCTATATGAGCATGAATTTAATGAAAAGAAGACTACGGCAATTTAGCCAAGTCTCTTGCTGCGAACAGCAGCAAAATGTGGAATGAGGATGCTAAATTTGAGTCCATGAGGCCTTCAGTACACAAGTTAACAGCTCATCAGTAAACCACTGTTGGCAGATCATGAGTAAGTTTACCTGTGCTGAGATTTGGTGCCAGAAGTTAAGAACAGTAGCTTTAAAATGATTGCTTTTATCTGGGAAGAGCTGCTGTCAAAAGCTGTTTCTGACAAAAGCTATTTCTGTCAAATCAGAGTCTACACAGTTACATAGGCATTTGGACAAGGTTTTATTATTATTTCTCTTTGATGAAGCTTTATTTCATGTTCTTGTTCTTGGAACTGAAATCTTTCCAGTTTTCTTAGAAAATAAATAAAAATTAATTGTAGTTAAGCAAATTAGGGATTTAAATTTGAAAAAGCAGGGCGTAGTATCAGGAAGTCTCCAGTGAGCTCCCCCACCTTCTGTTTTCCTGAGGCTCTCAGGACCCTGCCGGATAGATGTGGCATGAATATACAAAGTGGGTCTTACCCGCTGTGTATAGAAAACAATCCAGTGCGTGGCCAGCACAGCAAGTGGTGCTGCTCTGTCACCGTACTCATAGCATGAAAAGCAAGACACTGAATAAAGCTATCAGCTGTGCCACTTACACAGCATGGACCTCTCTGTATGACGCCATTTCTATCTCTAGAACAGAAAAAAACCAGACTACAAAACATCAATTTCAATCTGTTCATATTTCTGAAAATTTCTTATTTTCAGTTACCAGAAGAAAGCTCCTAAGTGAGAGCAAATTTCTCTTTCATTAGATTGCATTACTGGCAACAGCAGTTCTCCCGGACACCAGTCTTTCATTGGCTTTGGTTCATCCAGGAGGATAAACTTGCAGCCACCCACCTGTCCCTTCCCTGGTTCCTAATGGAACAACAAGGCTGGCATCCTGACTCCCATCACCAGCTCCTCTCCCTCTCCCTGTGGCCCATTCTCATGCCCACCACTTGCCATCACTGTCAGGTGTCACAGCAAGGATCTGCCCGTGAAAAGGATCCATTGCTGACAGAAAACAGGGAACAGATCCAGACCTCAAAGAAATTAAGGCAGAAGGGAAAAAGGACTTAATTCAACAACAGCTCATATGATAAGGGTCTGAAGGATTGAAGAAAATCACCCCTGAATGCTGCCGTCTGCCTAGGGCCTACACAGGACCATGGATTTCACCTAAACCAAGGCATTTCCAGTCACAGTAGTGCAGGTTGAGAGGGTCATAAGATACAGCAAAATGTGAGCAAAGACAACTCCTCACACACTCAGATTGTCCCAATTCCCTCGCATGTTTAACTTGAGACAGGAGACAGCCTCTGCTGAGCACAGGCTGCTTGGTGGGGCACAACTGCTTCGGGTGAGGCAGACAAAGAGGGGAAAGCAAGAGTTGCCACAGCAGCAAAGACTGAACTTCTGTGTGAAACATGACACAGGAATAGCGTGCCTTTCCCAATGACAGGTCAGTGCTTCCCACCGTGTGTCCAAACACCCTTGGCTGTCAGTCTGTTGACAGTAGTAGCTTGCACCTGTATTGGGCTGTATAAGCTGAAGGCTCCCCCATCCCACCAAAGGAAAGCACATCTGTCTTCCTGGTCCTACTCCTGAGGTTTACTTGCCTGGTTCAAAGAGCTTTCCAGGTTACACTGTACGTAATTAAGATTTTCTTCACTGCTTTGTGCTGTGGATGATGATTAAAAGAGCAAGCTTTCCTCTTCTTTTGTCAGCATGTAGTATATTTCATCTCCCATTATCTCATAAAGTGACAGTTTGATTATAATGTAATTACTTTTTTTAGTGAACCTAGAGCGTAATTTTATTTCTGGATGGGTTTATGCTCCTTATATTTAAGCTCATTAGAAACAAGCAGGCTGCACAGGAAAAATACAAAGTAACCTGACTCTTTTCTTTAAAAGGTGAACATTTTGAAAGGCCTACATTGTGAGGCTAAAGATGCCAATGTCACATGGTAGAAAAGATTAATTTCAAACATGAGAGCACAAATGAGCTTGAGAGTCCTTTAAGGCATTTACATGAAAATTGAAAGAACAAATGTTTAATTTTCATTGCTTGGAATGGAATCTGGTAAAACCTAACAGTCTGAATAGCTTCAATATCCAAGAATCAAGAGCAGAGATCAGCAAGTGGCTGCAGACAACCATGGCAGGGACAGTGCCAGTTCAGAAACTGGTGAAATGAAAGTCTTTTTTATATAGTCAAGTCTGCAAGCCTTCTGTGGCTGCGTACTTGCCAAGGAGCTCGTTTGCAAGTCAAGTATTATTTGCTGATGCTAAGTAAGAAGCACAAGCTGATACATTTTGCCAAAACATGTGACAAGAAAATCCATGTAAATCAGCGGTGCTTTGCTGAAGAAACTGTGGTTCCTCTCTGAAAACTGTCTTAGTAAAATGGCACCCTGGGGCTTCCTGTTTATTGCATCCCAGTAACATCCAAATCAAACATGATTAGCTCAGATGCATGCAATAATGATTTTTTTAATTGCTGCTTCTATGAAAATAGAAATAAGATTGTACAGTCAAGATATGCTGTCTGGCTTACACATTGGCAGCACAGATCCTACAACTGCTATTTAGTCAATAATCTTATTTATGACTCACAATGCAGTTTCTTTTCTGTCATCCTGTTTGCAGTTTATTGGCAGTTATGGGAAAAAGTACATCCAGAAGAAAAAAAAAAGTAATGCCAAAGCAAGCACATTTACTTATTCCAAAATTGAAATCGGATCCTCGTAAGTTTCCATTGTTTTAGCAATGCTTTTACATCTCCTTGGGCATCTGCTGATGCATGTCTTCTGTCCCAGCTAAAGGTGCAAGGCAGTTGCACTTTGTTGATAACACATTTTCCTTTTCTGAAGTGGGAAATTACTTAAATAAGAACCAATAGAATCTAACGTTGTACAGTATGGACGTAAGACAAAAGCAAGTGATACCTTGAATATAAACACTTCTCATTGTCACTCTGTGACATGTAGCACTGCAGATGTGTCTGAACAATAGTGACATTTGAAATCTGTGACTTGTGTAATTGTTGGCACCACCGACCAGACTGCAACCGGGGAGCAAGGGACCTGCTGCTGAAAACTCCATTTCGCTCCTTGCAACACCTCAGGCATCTCACACTTTGACCAGAGGTTGCTTCAAAACATATTTGCTGAAAATAAGCAGATTATTGCTTTAGAAATATATAAACATAGGTTCCTTTTTCCAAAGTGTTCTGACCTCATTTCCCCATATTTCCAAGTTTTAGGCTGCTGATAAGCCACCTAATCTGCTGAAACAAGAATATCATCTGCTTTTCATGCAATATCTGTCCAGTAGTTCTCCTGGGACACTTTAAACTAGCGTGTAAGATTTTGATATTCCAGGCACGTATTCTACCTTATTCCACTGCCTTGCCACAGACCTCAGTATACCAACTTAATTGTTCATTTGTCTGGGCCTGTCAGTTCCTCCATTTCTGCACTCCCACTTTGGTATGAGCCTTCTGTCAGGTGGTGGGAAAACTCAGAGATTATCACGTAGCACAACATCATTTATTTAGTCTATCAAATAGGAGCTATTGATTGAATGAGCTCACTAGCTCATTGAATGTTCACTAGCAAACCTGCAACATTATATTTTAGGAAGAAATAGCTTAGCTCTGCATAAGAACTGGACCCTAGGAATTTAGATAAAAGGTTTGAACGCTGCTTTGCTGTTACCTTTTCAACTGAAAAAATTAACACTACAATAACAAAATGTAGACAAGTTGAAAAAACAAAAGGGGAAATCATCTGAGAGAAAAATTAGATATAAAACCAGATTATATTAAAGCCTAACAGTCCCTGAGGGTGTCATGAAAGCTTTTGAATAGATGAAGCATTTCTGAAGCATTTCTAGTAATTACAGTGAATTGAACAAATACTGTCAACTTCAGGTTTCACACACGATAGCTTTTTCTAAACAAAGGACAACTGAATTTCTTTTTTTTTTTTTTTTTTTTTTTTTTTTTTTTTTTTTTAAGAAACCAAATCATTGTTTAAAAGACCAGTATCTGCATAACAGAAAAGCTTTTTTGTGTGGTATTTTCAGCACTTAAGATATAAACCAAAATAAATCTTTAATGTTTTTAATAGCTCTGCCCTCCCTCCACCCCCCACCAAACAACCTATTCCCTTCATCCTCAATCACTGAGATTAGCAGTTTTTGTAGATGAGCCAAAGACCATCAGAAAGCCACTATTGAAATTACCTTCTTTAAAAGCAAAGCAACTGGAGGATGTCAAAGTTCAGATACTCACCATGCTTGTGGACACTAAAATTTCATTTTAAGGTCCACAGGAAGAGTTAAAACCCTGTCCCTATAGGGACACCCAGACTCCACTTTCCTTTTGGTTCTCTTTTGCCACGTATTTTGGCATCAAACCTTTTCCTGAGGTCACTGAACAGACCAGGGACAGGAGGCTACAGCTGTGGAGTTCCCAAATCCACAAAACAAAGTTTTTATAGAGGAAAGCTATAGGTGGGAATGGCTAAGAAGTGATGAAGTTGGGATCCTCCTCTTTATCCAACGCCACAGAGCAGCTCTTGAATTCCACTTGTCTGACTTTTGCCCACCTTCCAGAAATATGAGTCATAGCTGAAGTTGTCTCCTCATGTATTTAACTATTTATTTCTTTGGTTTTGTTCCAGGCTAAAAAAGAACTGAGCTAAGAATTGTAATTATCAGGGCAAAAAGAACATTTTAAAGTAGAACTTACGAAAATTTCTGTTTTGAAAGTGCGAAGGATGCATTTTAATTAAGGCCACAACATCAGTCCTTCAGAAGATAATCTAAAGCAGCCTTCAGCTTCTTCATGTCAATGTAATATGAGAAACTTATTCACAAGTGGCAAAGGAGTGGATAATTTTGCAGTTGTGTTTTCTCCAAATGCAGGATTGGTCCAGAGGTCAAAGTCCTTTACAACTGAGAAGCCATCAAGATAGTGACAGTTTTACAAAACAAAATGCTGAAGTTTCTGTAAAAAACAGCTCTGTCAAAGCAGAAAAAAAAAATTATGTCAAGAGTTTTATAATATGACTATATTAAGAAGATTTTTTAAATCAATACATGGTATACACCCTACTTAATTTAATTTGAGAAAATTTTAACTGGATTATACCTTGGCAGGATGACCTGTTAGGTCATTTTAAACTCAATTTTTATCTGTCCAAATAATGAACTCTAGAAGGTTAAGAAATTAACACTTCAGAGTATGTTTTAGTACAATCAAAGACTTCCTGAGAGGAGACTATTGTACTGAAATTGTCAAAATCCTGTCTGGATAATCATATAGACAAGAAAAACCCTAAGAATTGCTATCTGTCTGCTGGATTTCTCTGACAAGATAAAGGAAGGCATAGACAAGGTGCTAAAAGAAATGCAGACAGTCATAGCCATTAATGAAAAAGTTTATCCCAAAATGGTTGAAGGAATGCTAGGAAAAAAGTGAAGTAATGATTTCCCCAACAAACAACTATAAAGCAAAGAACATAGAAATCTGTAAGATGTCATTTAAAATGTAAGTAAATATCTTTATTTTCCACAAGCAATTATTGACTGTTCCTGATTTTCAGTCACAAATAATTTATGTCTTTGAATTGGACTCTTTTCTCTGTGTGTCAAAACCTTTACTCTGTGGTTTTGTTCTGATCTTTAGGGGAGATATTTGTGCAAATCCCAGCATTTCTGTTCCCTCTGGCTTGCACTTCCACAGACAGAGAGCAGAGGGGAAGGAGAATTAAGATCCAGCATGACCCATCCTGCTGGGAGGGAGGAACCCATCATACAGGTGTCAGATTCCACAGGCTCATGTTTCAGGTACTCCTTTGAGACCACCAGCAGCTGAAATGCCACCAGGTCTCCAGGTGCTCTGCTCCCAAGCTTCAGCCTCTTTCCTCAGCAGGAATTTAATTCTTCCAGCCCAGAGGAACCCACTTCATTTTGTCCTGTCCATGAGGACAGGGAGAATGGAACACATTCCCCACCACAGCAGTCCTTTACTTAACAACAGGCCACCGTGTCCCCACTTTCAGTGACCTGCACTGAGCTGCTCACTTCTTCCAGCCCTTCCTGCTGCTGTCCCATCTCTGAGCACCTCCTGGACAAAGGAGAAGCTGCCTTGGAGACTGCTGCCCTACCTCTGAGGTTCCATGACAGCGGTGGGGCCCAGGGGCATGTGCGGGGGCCAGGCTGCCAGCTCCAGTGGATATTTTGGGTAAAGAGCAGCTGCTGCAGCAGAACCAATGGTGCCTTGTTCCAGTGGGACACAGGGTGTCCTGGCTGTGCACTGCATGTGAACTGGGTAATGCTGCAGCTCACGGCTGTGACCCCAGAGGACGATGCTGCCATTGCTGCAAAATGCCGTCACTCAGCAGTGCTGCCCCTCAGTGACACTGAAGGCTGATGGACACACAGCTGCAATGGAACAGGGCTGCTCAGGCTCCTCAGGGAGCCACAGCCTAGCTTGGCCAGAATTGCAGTCCAAGGGCCTCTCACAGACATAAAATACCACCCATTAACTGTTAGGCACTTCCTGGCTTTTGAGAAAGGCAAGCTACTCCAGAGCTAGTATACATCATATAGGAAAAGCCCCTGGGAGCTCAGGGAGAAGGATGGCTGTATTCCTGCAGAGACCCTCAATGGAAATCCCAAAAAACATTAAAAAGAAGACATTGGGGCATAATCCTTCCATAGTATGGAAATCACTACAACCTGCATTTAGTATGAATGCTGTCTGTATCAGGCTCCAATAATGATCTTTTGCTGGTGCCAAGAGACAGCCTATGCATCACCTCTGGCCATCAGCCTCATTACTGTTTCTGGACAGTCTATTTTCCTACTGCCTGATGCAGTTCCATGTGACTTATTTACATTCTCTCTATGATGAATGGGTAACTTTGGTTATCCAGAAGAAGGGCAATTCAAAATAACATGAGAACAACCAGACAAAAATAAATGAACATTAAAGCATCTGGGCAGGGCAGGTGCTTGAAGATATCACTGAAAATGTCTTCAGTTAAAAAAAAGAAAAAAAAAAGACAACAAATTACCACCTTGACAGATTATTAAGTGTTTAAAGCTTCTGGCAATAAAAGTTGCTAATAAAGAAGCAGTGTAAACCAGAAGACAGTGGCAGCAACAGTAATTATACAGCAGAATGATTAAAAAGCACACAGCTGTAATGACTTTAATCTACTTTATGAGAGAAACTCAAACACTCAGCATTTGAAAAAAATAATCAATTAGGGAGCAAGGGAGATGGAAAAAAAAATCTATTTAAACTGAATTCCTACAATCAAGTGATAAATCAGTCATGAGTAATTGTAGGAATTACTGCAATTCATGATGTTTCAATAATACTGGCTACTCCACTACAGACTGAAGAACAACTGCTCAGTTTCTCAGCATCCAAAGGGACTCCACAGAGCAATTTCTGAAAAAATTGTTGTGCTCAACAAGCTCTGCTGCTTAGCTGGAAGAATATCCAGCATGACCAAAGTTAAGATCTCAGTTTGGAGAACTTTACTTATTTTCACAGCACCAGAGTAATTTCAGCTCAGTGGCACCTGACAGGCACACCCTTGACTCTTGTCCACTTGGAGATGTGTTCCAGGCTCTCCCTGCCCTCAGCCACCCCAGTCCCCTGCAGCCTCCCTGTGGTGACAGCTCCATGCCCTCAGAACTGCCCTGGGAAAGGAATTCTGTTCTCTGCACTCTCACTCGGACCTAGACCTGCCAGCAGGGAAGGGGCAGGAAAGAGAGACAGAGACTGGTGTGGGCAGAAGCCTGGACTTGTGTCATATTCAGCGTGCAAAGAAAAAAACCTTGTATTGAAATGTTTCTATACCTGAGTAAAGATCTGTATTATTCTGAAGGTAAAAATATGTTACTCTGTTCCCCCATGTATCCCCTCCTTCTCATTCTAGTGAAATTACTTTGTATATTAAAAATCAGGGCCTTTATAAAGCCTCTGATTTTATTCCTGTAGCTCTTTCCCTCCCATTTGGCAAAAAAAGTTTTGCAACATAGAAAATCGACACTATCAGATATCTGCTTCAGAAATATCACGGAAGAAAATCTAACAGCTCCCACCCCACAAATCAATACAGACATCAATATGTCTGTATGGGAAAGATCTTTACATGGACTCTTTTTAACATGGTGGTGGTGTTGGTCTGACCTGTCTTGTTTGCTATTACCCTCTTCAAGGTCTGTATGTGCCAGGATGAGATCCCTGTTCCTCCACCTTCATCAAATGCTTCCAAGAGCAGGGAATTGGACTGGGCTAAATGCACCAGATGCAAGGACTAAATATGAAATATAAATAGCAAGAACATGGATCAAATCACACGAAAAAGCAGTATGTGTGTCAAGACAAAAACTTAATTTCTCATTTGCTGCTTTCCTGTGTAATTCTTCTTTTTGTATTTTAAATAAATATATTATATGATTTTTTAATACTACAACTGTGCACCTCGACTTTCTGTAAAGTAAGCATTACACCATTAACTACCAAATATTTAAAAATTCAATTTCAGAAGAAGGGAGAGATAAATCAACTTGGTTAGGACTTAACTGTGTCAAAGCTGCTCTGCTTCTCAATCTCCCAGGAAAAAGCAAGCATTGGTCATTATCACCACGCCATCCCTCCTAGTTTGCTTATGTTCAAATTTCAGAATGGGATACAATTAATTAATATGGGCTTAACATGTGCTACGTTTTCAAACCTAGTATCTATTGACAGCCACTTCACATTAATTATTTGTGTCATTGACCTCTTTGCATCACAGAGAGCTCTCCGGAGAGGAGCTTGGGAACATGCCAGAGGTGGAGAAGCACAGCTGCCAAAGGCTGGCAGGGAGATGCTGCAGTTGCTGCAGACTGGGAATGCAGGTGTTGCAACAATGAGCTCAGGGTGCTTACAAGTGGGTGCTGTTGTTTTCATCAGTTGTTTTCATCAGTGTCTTCATTCTCAAACCAGGAAAAAGGCAGCCTCCTTGTGTTCAAACCCTTGCACAGTGTGACCCTACCTGGCTTGGGCATGTGCCTGTGGCACTAAAGACATTGAGACCCTTCCCTTGCCATGTACACATGAAAAAGCATCCTAGCCTTCCCCAGCTAGGCGCTCTCAGGCAGGTGAACTCCAAGTTAGGCAAGTCCCCGAGGTTTCCAACAGAGATGCATACACACAAAGTTAGCAAATAAATGAGTCAAGCAATGAGCAGAACATTGAACTTCAGAAACAGCACCAGTGAGAAGAAGTTCTAATTGTAGGGACACAACAACAATATGGAAATCAGAAGAATCCAAGCATCAGGGCTACAGGCAGAGCAGCACAGCTCCAATGACACAAACAGGGCAGGGACCAGTCTGAGGGTAGGTGTGGGGGATCCACACAGATCCACAGTGATTCCTGGACAGCAGCAGCCAGGAGAAGAGCAACATTGACATAACTTGGGGCAGTGTAAGACCTGCAGCTGTCTGAGAAAGCATCACCCAAAAGTTCACAGTGCTGGGAAGAAATTATCAATGATTAATCTGCCTTAAGCTGATTGCCAGCCTGGTTGCACAGCATTCAAGCGACTGCTAAGAGACCTTGAGGGCAGGAACAACTTGAAAAAATAAGAAGGTGCAAAAACTTGTGACTGTGGAGAGAAACATTGGAATGGGAGAGTGGTGGTCAAAACCCAGTTAGAAATCCAGCAAGTCATAGGCATTTGATAATGTTTGCATGTCTAGTACTGTATTTCGTAGTTGGTATTGATCCAGAATGTTTCATTAATTGTTCTTCAATTACTTTTCATTAAAAAAAAGCAGATCAAAATGCTTAGATCCTGATTGGATTTAACCACCTGAACTGTACAGTGCTTTTCCTGAGAAAATAGGCAAACACAGGACACACATTACACAGTGAGGAATGTAGGTGTCAAAGAAACTGTGCAGAGGAACTATTTCCTGTTCACCTGTAGGTGTTGAAGTTGGTTTGAGCACTCACCCAATGCCCACATGCTGCTGACAGGCAGTGAGCTGAAGGGAGGCAGGATGCCCTCAGGTTTTTCCCTTTGCCTTGTTTAGGCAATAGGCCAAAGACAGGAATCAAGTAAGAGAAGATTAAGACTTTCTCACTCAGAGAAAAGTTTTCCCCTTAATGAGCAGTAGTAAGAAATTCAGCTTCTCCCTCTCCCCGGGTGTTAAATTTTTGGGAAGCTGCAAACAGAGGACATTGAATACCAATACAGGATGCTGCTTCCCAGCCAGCAACTCCTAGAGAGAGCTCACAAGCCACCACTGCAGGTACCATTGTTCTTCAGGTCAAGGATGAACACACCCATGCTTTTCGTACTCAGGGCTTCTTCTGTGAGCCTACAGAAAGAAACAGGAAGCAAAAGCAGGCCACAGAACTGTTTAATGGTGAAATACCTTGCTAATGACCACCAGAACAGATTTAAAAGCCTCAACAGCTGTCCTTATAATTTATCAGTAACACCCAAAGAAACCCAGAAGAAGAGCCTTTGTTTCCTTCCTACCAGGTAAGTTTCGTTATCAGAGTCAGATCCTACACCCCCCCTCCTCTCTTTGCTTTAAGCACATGATAGAGCTCCCAGAGGTCTGCTGTTATCCTCCACACCCCAAGGCCAAGCCTGAATGCTCTCTTTAAGAATGAAATGCATCTTTGTCTCTGGTGGCCTTGCTCCATTTTGCAGCGTGCTTCGATTGCCAGAGCAACCAGCTGGGCCAGTAAGTTAGAGAAAGACGTTCCCATAGTAACTCATTTTCTCTACCCACTCATTAGATTAACACATTTCAGATCAAAGATAGACATGAAAATGTCTTAGAAATGATAGTCCAAGGCACTGCTTAAATATGAACAAAATCCACCTCACTATCTCAAAAAGCACTCACTGCTTGATATCAGAGCATACATCTATAGCTCCTATCCTCATTGTGCTGTCCTGCCTGGAAGTTATCAAAAGCATCTTGGATAGTTCCTTTTGTTGCTGGTTTGCAGACAATCTCTTAAGTACAGAAACAAACAGGTACTCCCCACTATCAGATCAGAGCTAAAACCAAGAAAAGTTCACTGTCTCTGTGTACTCACGTTCAGATAATGTTTGCAACTTTGCTACAGAAAAGGTTTGATTCACACTCCCAGTAGCAGCAAATCTCTTATCAGTTTTGCCTTCCTCAAATTCAATTTTGTTACATTTTCAGTACTAAAGCATGAGTTGACTTAATGGAAGTTCAAGCCCAAGAAACAAATTAATGTGCTGACACCATGTGTCCACAAAATACAAAAAGCCTTTGGGCTGCTCCTGCTCCATCATCATGCAGCAACTGTGCCATGCACCAGAAAGAACAAAAAAATCTTGATACTGCACAGACCCTTTGCCACTTCAATACAAAAGCCTTTGGGCTGCTCCTGCTCATCATGCAGCAATTGTGCCATGCATCAGAAAGAACAAAAAAATCTTGATACTGCACAGACCCTTTGCCACTTAAGATTTCCAATAACATCTTCTGGTAAAATACGAAGGACATGGAAGTAAGGAATGAGAAATCTAGAGCTGGCTTTAGATAGTGTTTTTGTTTCTTTTTATTTCCTCCCCACATGCAACTCTTCAGGTGGAATATGAACAAGTTCTTTTGATTGCCATTCATCTCTCCAAACGAATTTAATGGTTCTCAGGGTCTTCAGCATATATATGTGTATTTATGTGTACTTATACAACAGCTTCAATGCATACTGCTTGTGAAAACTGCAGCTGGAATTATGGGTCTTGAATGTGCCTTGTAATGCAAGCAGTAACCAAAAGCTTGCTAAAACCCTGTCTTAACACTTTGCCAAGACCCAGCTAAAGACTACTTACATCTAAAGACATAATTCAGAGACTGACTCACACTGGCATTTTCATGTCTACGTCCACTGTCCATTTGTGTTTGAAAAACAGGATTTCCCAATGAGAGCCTGCAATTTCAGCAGTCTGTTCAAATCACCAGGAATTGAACTTGGTTCCTTTCTTTTTGTTTTCCCCTACAGCTCTCATTGTCAGAAATCTCATTTGTCAGCTGTGCAGCCTCAGTGCAACAGCTCACACCACCGACATCTTACCTTTCTTTTCCTCAGTATGGCTCCTCACAAAAGTGCAATTTACAGGTGACAAAAAATAATTCTCATCTCAGAAAATTGCTCATAGTTCTGGCACAAATTTATACAAAAGGCGTGATGTATATTAAGAACTTAGATGAGCTGATGCTGTTCATCATTTCTGAGGCAAAGTCAGTGCAACCCTTTGCCTGGTAAGGTGGGGGACAATGTTATGTATGTCCTGATTTAGGTCTCTCACAGCAGGTCCTGAACACCCTCATCTAATGTCTTCACAGCATGGACTGATTTTAATTTTTTCTCCATTTTCTTTTGTCTAATTAGCTCTCTGACTGTCCTGCCCTCATGTGCTTTACTTCTACAAAGAAAGGCATCACAGGCTTCTTGTAAAATAGACTGCAGGGCTGGATGGTGTATGGGTCTCTGCTTTTGTACTGGGGACTCTGCTGTTTTCTGTCACTGAAATTTGGTCCTAGTTTTCAAGTAAACTGCAGAAGAAAGAGACTGCCTGCTTTGTTGTACTGTAACCTTAGGCTAAAGCTTTAAAATATATATGATTTTGGTCATTTAAAAATCTGCAGCCTATTTCCTGTCATTTATGTTCTCTATACTTTGTGCCTCATTAGAAACATGAGGGGCATACAGGCACACAAACATGATGGAAATGTCAGCCAGAGCCAGTACATTTTGAGTGTTAAAATGCGCACAGTAAAGTGGTAACTGAATGTAAAGAACAAAACCATTTTCCCCTGTAAAGAAAAAAGTTTTTGTAAAGAACAAAAATATTTTCTGTGTTTAAAGTGTAGTAGTCAGAACAAAATCACAGACTTTTCAAATGATGAAAGGAAGCTGGCCACAAATTTCACAAATTCCTGCTACTTAATAGCTGTAGCTCACCGGATCTTCACAAGAAAATGCATGTCAGCCGTGTCACTACCCAGGGAATAATCATTCCCTGACACTTATCTTCCTGCTTGTTTTCATTGGCAGAGGATTACAGGTTAAGCTGCTCTGTTTCTATTGGGAAAAGCTAACTACCCTGCTCCCCCAAGGCAGGCAGGCAGCTCCTGATCTGTGTGGCAGTACAGGGACCAAAGGGACATTGCCTGTTCTGAGCGAAGAGCAGGTCCTCAGGAACAAGTGCTGCCATTCTCAGGACACTGCAGAGGGGAGTCATACCTTTGATCATCAGATACCAAGGTAACATTGACTGTTTTCCCTCTCTCTCTAGTGTGATATGTTGCTTTCCTCATTTAAAACATCCAAAATCAAGAGAAGAAAGAGCAGTTTTCCCCAGAAGTCGGCAGTCGCTTTCTCCTGCGTGAACTCTTTCTCTTGCTGCTTTTTACAAAAGGAGATGGCCAGCAATTAGCAAGCAGGCAGCGCTTTGGGAATAATTTTGCTATTCTCTCTGTTTTGGTATTTCAGAAGCTTCCTATCAGTTAAATTCCGACAAACATCAGATGAATGTCCTTTCATGTCTGCCTGTGGACTATATTTGGTGTCATTCATGCCTGTGAATAAGTGGTGCTTTCTGCTTTGCAGGTAGAAAGTAACTTACTACACAGATTTCAAGGGTAACAGAGGTCTTCAGGGACCCTGAGACTTTGCTACAGAAGGGTAAACTCTACTATACAGCTTGTTATGGGCTGAGGAGGAGGATAATGTTCCCTGTGTTTCTGAGGTGGTCTTTTTCAACCCTTATTAAAAATATTGGTGCAACTACCTAGCACACCAACCCGAAAAGAGCTCAGTATTTCTCACAACTCTTTATCATTGCAAATACACACGAAACTCCATCTACCTTTTTTTTAAATCTCTCTTGCTCCTTGCCAGCTTCATCTCCTGCAGAACACCTTTTTATCCTCTGAGCCAAGGGATTTTACAGCTGGTAGACAGGAATGGCACTGTGCTGAGCTGGAGGCTTTGCTGCTTAGCCATGGTCTGTGCAAATGCACGTGCAAAAGCCCTATTTCAGTGTCTTCACTTGTATCACTGATTTGCACTTACTACAGCTTTACTTCAAAGTGCGCTTGGCCCTGACACAACCTACTTATTTGTATTCTACATGTAACTGCACATAATTCTTAACCAGCATATGGTTTGTTTATTTCCTTTGGTGCATTTTTTTTTTTTTTAAAGTAGACATTACCCAAGCTGCTCCCAGTGGTTAAACATGTCTCTGATTAAAATGTCATGGTCTGGTACGTGATGTTCATGTCCAGCCCCTGGGATCCCTCCACAATCAATGCATAGTGCGGCACACATTACAAGAGGTGCCACCCAGACACCTCCGTGCATGCAGTTGTTCTCTCTCCCTGGCAGCATTCCAGCAGTCATGCAGACGGCAGACACAGCACAAGGGAGGGCAAAAGTAGTTTACTGGCAGAGATGTGCACCGTCACACAGATTGCAGGCAGCTGCCCTAACACATCCTGACAAGGAAGCTCTGATTGGGCTTGAACCCTACATGACATACAACTCAGCAACTATACAGGTCCTAAGGGAGACCTTTTCCCTAGGAGGGAACATGCTTCACAGGTTAACATGCCAAGAGTTATTCAGCAGAGCTGGTCTTGGTAATATAAACAGCAACTTGCCTTGAAGAGGAAAGCATAAAGTGACTTTCACCGCTTGACAGCAGCCTTAAATCCAGCAACAAGCACAACACAATGCCTTACAAGTCCCAGAATGGTTTTTACAGAGAGCTGCAACATAATAGTCATCTTCCCCACCGATATGTCAATTCAGCCCTCGACTTTGATTGTGGTGTGTTCTGCTATACCTTCAGTGACGATTGCTCCAGCTGCCTGCTGCCTGAGCGCGGTGTCAGCCGCACAGCGAGAGCCCCGCAGGCACACACAGGCTGCGGGGAGACCCGGCATGGGGCACACAGCAGCGCCCTGGATGGGCAGAATGCATTCCAGAGCTTGCCAAGTGCTCCTGAGCCGAAGGGCTCGGCAAACTCTTCCTGCCGTGGGAGAGCAGCCAAGCCCGAGGTGAGGACCGCCCTGCAGCGCAGGCACAAAGATGCTGGCGACGTGAGCGCGGCACGGCTTCCAGCAGAGCAGGTGGCACTGGTGGGAGGAAACGCCCGGCTGGGGCAGCCTGCCAGCGTGCGAGCTGCTCTCCAGGCAGCTTCCCGAAGGAGGGAAGCAATCCTGGGAGAACAAACTCCCAGTGAACTGTCAGACAGCCACTTCTCTGAAACCAAGAGGCTTTATAAAGACAGCGCTTGAATTTTAGTTATCTGTTCACTAAAAACAGTTTGAGTGTGGCTGAGCGATTTCAGGAGCAGCATCCAAAGATGTTTTACACCCTGGTGCTGCTTCCTTCCCCTTTCACACAGCATTTCCTCTGTAATTGTTGCCTGTATCCTCATAAGCTGGTTTTCATCTTTGTCTCCTAGCACTCATGATGTAAGAAAACATATTCATAGGTTGTGACACTTTTTCTCTGACCTACCAACTGCTGACCCATCCCTGTTCCTCCACAAGTTTTTAGGATGAGATTGGGCTTCTCAGAATGACACAGATCAGCTTTATCAGCTGATATCAGCCTTTTCAAGCAATAAAGGATTTTTTTAAAGCTGTAAATCAGCAGTGCACAATGTCTGACAGCAACACACATTGCAATATTATGCTAATATTGCAGTAAATGTCTAAACTGCTCTTCCATCTTAGACAATGTTTCTGAGTTAGCCAATAACAAATATCACTTTAGGAACCTTGCCCATTGTAGTAGACTGCAAAGCTCAGTTCTGATCACAACTCCTCAGAGGAGCCTGATCTGCATCCACCACAGAAAATCACAGCAACCCCATACTGTGACCCAGCTTCCTGCAGTGAAATGCCTTAGTCATACTTCTTGAGCTCAGCCTGACAGCTGGTAACTCACTCAGGCACACTTGGCACTACCTTCCCCTTAGCACCATGAAAAGCTTGAGGTTTGATAAGATTACAGGTGCTGCCAGCACGAGCCATCAGCTGGACAGCATTTTTATTCCAATTTACCCAACACACACCACCGTAAAAAAAGTCTCTGGCTGAAGTCTACAGAAAAGCATTTCAAGCAAGCATCTCATTGGAGTTTGCTTTAGTTTAATTTTGGTTTTGGATGAATGGAGGGTAAGGGGACAGACAAGCACATGCAAAAAGAGCATTACGAAGCTGTCAGCTTCCCTTCCCTATGATTCACGTGGTCCTGAGACACACGGTAAAATCTTACACTGTAGAGTAATACAGCATGCCAAGGTGTGCTGTGCAAAGTCATCTATTTTTGCTCTTCTGCTGCTTCTCAAGTGACAGTCACTTAATAAAGAAAATCTACAGGAACTCTGTGAACAAGTAAACTAAATGCACAATTACAGGCATTTTTATTTCCAGTCCCATCACATCTATGCCACTGCTCTTGAGACATCCCATCACACTGAGACCAAACACATTCTGGTATGTTCTAATATGTTATCACTGGCTCCTTGGTAAATAAATCATGCATAGGACAGCAGGTTTTTAGTCAGACTCTGTGATAATGGTCATTCAAATTCAGAACAGAAAATTCCATTAACTAAAACATGGCTCAAGGTAAAGATCAAATTGATAAAATATATCTTCATTTGTTGATCACTATACCATATCTGAAGTACATTTTTAATTAAAATGCACAATACCTCTCAATTTTCATGATCTTATTTATCAGTCACCAGAAAGAATAAATACTTGATCCAAAAGGCACTTGTTTGTTCTTAACCCTGTAGTATGACACAATAAATCTTTGTAATGCATTCTAAATAATCTACCCAGGATATCTGGGATACCAACTGCCTGTAACCTTACTAAATATTTTAAATCCCAGTTTTTAACTGATTACATCTAAATGGTGTTTTACCTGACTGAAAGAACAAATTGAGTTCTAATACTGAAGACTTACATCTTCAGACTTTTGAAGTTCTCCATTACACAACAAACAATCCAGACAAATGATAAGAACCATAGTAGTTTTGTTTTTGTGTTTTCCTCCCACAAAACATGCAAACGCAAACATGCAAACGCAAACACCAAGCATGCCCTTGCTCCCTAACAAAAGACAGACAAGAACAAAAATCCTGTCTTTGCTCCTGTGGGAGTGGGGAAGAGCTGCGTATCTGTCACAGCATGGAGGCTACGTGCCCCTGGCCTGGTGACGGCAACAACAGGGGTGCGACAGATCTCCCTGCAGACCCCGCAGAAATTCCAGCCACGAACTGAGGATGGATTCGGTGCAGGGAGAAAAAGAGAGCAGCACAGGTCCCAGAGTGAAACTGGGGAAACTTTATTACACAGCAAAAACCCTGAACCCAAGATCCCCAAAGCCTGAAATAGCCACAGGCACTAGCTTATAAACAGGGATGATCTTGGGGGAGGATACAATTTTTAACCAATCGGGAGAACTGAGGTGGAACACAAGGTGGGGAAATACAATCTGTAAACCAATGGAGAATCTTAAGGGAGGGGAAAGGCTTAAGTAAACCAATGGGGTTTCAAAGGATACAAAACTGACACAGAAGGTTCTGGAGGAAAAGGCAGGCTTGGGGAAGGATTGACATCTGAGGAGGGGAGGAGCAGGGGAGGTTTTTGGGGAAAAAGGGGTAGGGACAGGAGGGATTGACAACTTGGCAGGGAGTGGCCAGGCAACAAACAGAAGGACTGATAGTTAACCGAGCTGAGTAACAATGAGGGAGTGAGTCTGAATTTAGCACCATAAGATACAAAATGGGGAACCTGTGCCACTCCAAAGGCAGGGGGAGAAAAACACAGAAGGATTTCAAAACCACAACTTAAACAGTCAAAAAATGCCAAATAAAGAAAACACACCACAACATCTATCGTGATGTGGTTTTGGGTTTTCAACTGTTTCATCTGTAATAGGTTAGATTTTCCTATGTTATGTAACGGTTGGTTCCATACCCCCCTGTTCAGTTTCAAAATGGTTCTTCCCAGAGTTGTTTACCCCATATTTTGCCGCCCTTCCTTACGCCAATCCTCATGTCAATCCCCTTTACCCCTCCCATGCTTGTAAATCCTCCCTTGTCAGTCCTCTAAACCCAGCCCCTGCCGCTTGCCAATTATGGTTTGCTACACCCCTTTTACCAGAAAGTTCTGTGTCAGTTATGCTGTTTCCTTTCACCCATTTGTCAATTATGTATTCACGCCACCTTCCCTCCTCTTCATTGGTGTTAATGTAGACCCACCCTGTGCTCCTCCCTGTTAACCCTTGATTGGTTGGAAGGCAGTCTCCTCCCCAGAGACTGCCCCCCTTTATAAACTGTTGTCATCCCAATCTCTGTGCTTTCTCCTGTGTGTGCTCTTTCTGAGTTGTTTCATCCTGCCACTTCTCCCTCCAGGGAAGAATAAACACCTTGGAACTTTACCACCAGAGAGTTCTTTTCTCCATTTGTGTCACTCAGCGTTGATGAGGAACCTTTCCAGGTGCCCACCTTCGGCCAGGCCAGGAAGAAGGGGAGGTTCCAGCCGGAAGGCCGAATCGCTACCCTCAGCCCCGGCTAAAGGAGCTCGAGGTGGGGAGCGGCCACTCGGTGGGACCGCTTGGAGGAAAAGGGCTGGGCAGCCAACCAGTTATGATCCCTTTGTCCTGGGATCCAGGCCGCGGTGTCATGTATCTACACATCTCACCTTGCTCTGCCCCAGACCCTCTGGGTGGCCTGGGACACACATTTCTCAGCCAAGCTGACAAATGGGTGCAGGAGTTGATGTCCCTTACTAGAGATGCAACTTTCCAGAGTTCACAGTCTCTGTTTCAGCAGGGGTGAAACAAGAGCTCACAGCAGTGCTGAGCTGACAAGCCCTGTGAGACCAAACTTCTGAAAAAAACTGAGGTACTGCCTGCAGTACAGGCTGGAACCTAATGCATAAAAAGCGTCACTCGAGCATGAACTGCCTTTTCAGGGCCACCACGCTGTGCTTGAGAAGCCCAGCTGCCATCTACCATTGCTTAAGCACAGTGCTAAGCCTGGACTTGCCTTCTGCTATGGAATACAGGGAAGTTGCAATCGCAGGCAGACACCAAAAAGTTACGGAGTTGTCATTGCTCCAAATCAACTCATGCCCCATCTGCTTCCCTAGCATCTGTTCCCATAGCAGTTCCTGACTCCCCCCGGTGAAGGAAATTGATCTGCTGCACACTGTTGGTATGGAAAGGATAGGAAAGGAGGAAGCAGAACTGGTGCTGTACCAAGCTTGTAAGTATTTTGCAGGCCATGTTGACAAATCTGCTCTGCACAGGAAACAAATCACTAGCAGTGATGAAATTTTTACCTACCCCTGAGATTCCTGTGGAAGTGCCAAGACTGATTTTCACTTTTCTGGTTCGTGGACAGGAGAGCAGAGATAAGTGACTGCACTGGGAGAATAATCATCTAAAGTAATTTGTGAGTACAGTCATATGTGACTTACTAAAGAGTTTGAGACATTTTGGTTAGATCTAATATCCTCACAACTTAACAGATGCCACAAGTATGTCAGTAGGGAAAAAAACCTGAAAGGTAGGGATGTACCTGAACTATGATAAAGGGCAGGGTGGAAAATGTAGGAAAAACCGACTAATTTATTTGGAATGTATATTAGGGTAATAGGGAATAATTTGAAACCTAGAATTACATAACTTGATTGCAGTCACAAGCCCTAGATCATGTTTTATGAAGGCAAACTTATAAATGCAGACATGGATTAATAGTGTCAAGACTGCACAATGAAAGTTACTAGAAAGACCAAAACCAAGGCCCCACACTTCAGTTTTGCTCACCAGAGTAAATATGATATCCTGGCACTTGATAGAAAACTGCGGTGAGTGGGATCCTAGTGATGCCTTTGTGAAGCCAGGGGATCAACTGGGATATTTGGAGCAGTAGGCGGCAGCAGCAGCAGCAGTAGTGTTCAAACATCTGAATAAACCCTCTTTCTTAGAAGTCTGCTGAAGATCTGTACCTGTAACTCCCCAAATTGCCATTAAAAAATTTAGTCTTTCCTTTAAATCCTGAACCAGGAGTACAGGCACAGCATTTTAATTAGTGTCTCAATTATCGTTTAAATGTTTGCCTATCAAGTTCAATAAAGATCAAGCAGCTGAATTTTGAGACAAGTGTCTGTGTCATCAGTGATCTCCCAAGTGGTGACTTACTTGAAGGTTAGAAATTCATGCAGGTGGTTCTCAAAAAGCAGTTAATCAGTATAAATTCTCTGGCCTGCAGACCCTGCCTCTGTGAAAATTCTTTTCACCTTTATGGACTAGAATGTGTTTTACACATCACAAGAACAGCTATCCTAAGCTGCCATCATGAGCTTCAGAGAGGTCATATCTCTAAAAATATGTTCTATTGAACAATTGTATTGCAGAAAATTAACAAGTGATTCAGCAAAATAACTACATCAGCTACTGAAATAAAGATGTAGAAGGGTGTGCAGCTACCACCAGCTGCCATGTCAAAAAAGTGCTCTAGTGGCTAGAAATCTGCTTCTCAAAAGAAACAGTCTTAGATTTGCCTGGTCTCCTTCCAATCATCAGTCATCAGCCTGTTTCATGAATTGTTTATTTCTAATCCCTGGAAGGGAAGAAAGACAGCAATGATCACACCTTTTGAGCAAATATGCGTCGTCTTTGCTTCTGTCTCTGGGCTGCCTACGAAGTCTGCTACTTGCAGAAATGCATGAGTTTTCTTTCAGCTTAGGAAGTTGCAGGAATTTTGGAGATTAAGAGAGTGGAGTTCAGGTCTTGGGTGTTACAAGCAAGATGCATAAGGAATTCTTCCCACAAAGCAGGCACGTTATTTGGAAACCAAGTTAGTACTGGAAGACCAATGCCAAGATACTCCTAAAGATTGCCCGGAACTGAAAACTATAACTGTCATCTGTTGTCTTCATGCCCCAACAAATACCCCTGCAATAGTGACAGTTCAGTGAGCAAACATAATTAAATTCCCCAGAACAATTTTCAATGTGAAGAGGGAAAGGGAGAACTAAAATCTTCATTCAGTCCCTAAGACTGAATTGCTGGAGGTGGAAGGGCCAACAAGGACAAAAGAGCCGGGAAGACTAGCTGATCCCAGTGCAGTACACACACCACAGCTGGCTGCCAGGGTAGCCTGGCAAGATACTCCCACAGTCCCACCCTCTCAGTCTGATGTGATCCCTGAGCAGACACAAAGCTGCAGAACTGAAGGGAGGGGCTTCTCTGCCATTTGAAACCACACAAGTAGACAGACAATCTTGATTAGTGCCTCTGTAACCTCGTATTTAATGTTTGCTACGCTGTCTCTTGCAAGTTGTACATTGCTTCAGATTTCCAATCATTTTCAAAAGGGCAGAAGCATCCAGCAATGCTAAATAAGGAAAAAACCATCACTATGAGCTCACAAACGACCTCCCATTGACAGGCTGAGGGATGCCAGTAACCAAAACAGTCCTGAATTTATCCATTTTTTGGTAACACCTTGTATGATCTAACTAGAGTATTTTTGTATTGGAGTTTTTATCCAAAGACAAAAATTAGATGTCATGTGGCATCTGTAGCCAAATGTCTCAGAGAAATGCAAGTGAACTGTATCAATTCAGTTTGTCTTGTTCATCAGATATACAATCCCAGAAAGCAAGGAAACTAATTTTACCAAGGCCATCAATGCATGGTGCAGATTTACCATGATAGTTTTAGTCAAGGCTTTGTGGACAGAATTCTAAATTAACTATTTAGAATTCTAAATTAACTATTAAACTGTTCAGCTGATGAACTAGCTAATCTACAGTTCCTATTCACCATTTTACATTTATTGACTGTCACAAGATTTATGTGTTTCAGGCAGAGATTTGTTTATTCTTGGAAGCTTCTGTCATAGGCTTTTTCACCAGAATTTTGCAGATTACAAAAGAGGCTTAAAGACAGCAGTCAAATTCCAGACTAACATGGCTAAGATTATACTTTGTGCTAATGAAATTGGACTAAAACAGCTTGGCACCACCTGCAACAAGGATGTGAAATTGGGCCACACAAATGGTTGATTTCTCAGATTGGTTGCTAACTCAACTTTTTTTTTTTTTTTTCCCTAATTAGAAGGATTATATCTTTGTCTTTAAAAAAGTCCAAATAAATTGAGAAAAGTAGGTTAGTTTTGTTGGTGCTGAAACAAGCTGCTATGTTTCCATGCTTATGGTTTTAACCCACACAATGCAATTGAGATTCCATAAGCATTAGTCACCAAAGAAAGAACAGGAAAGACACTGATGCCCTTTCTCCCTGATGCCCTTTCTCACCTATCCAGTCAGGTTTCAGAGGACTCAGTGGGAAACAAGGGAGCCCTTTTGCTGCATGCTGAGGGCATGCATTGAGGTCTCCCCATCGCAAGGGAACTGTCAGTCAATCCCCGCAGGTGTTCACAGCACCCTCATTCATTGGCTCTGCCTCCTCCTTCACAACACTCTGAGCTGGGAAGGGACTGTTTTGTTACCACAGTGCTCTGTTGCACTGTCTGCTGTAATTTCTAGGACACTCAGTTAGGGATGAATGACCTCTGAACTAGATGAAGGACCACGAGGTGCCAGCTTGTGGCACATCTCCAGCTCAGGCAATTACCAGCTGGCATAGGTGTGTACAGGGGAGGAGAAGAAGCCTTCCCAAGGTGAAAAGCAGCGTATCAATGCTTTCAAGAACTCCTCATAGAGAAGTCTTTATCTTTTTGTTTGTTTGTTTGTTCAGTCATATGAGTGGTAAATCCATGAGTCAGTTCCCAAGTATTTCATGTCAAGGTTATCATTGAATCACAGCCACTGTGAAATGCCCTGTCTTACTTTTCATGCAGCATTTTTCTTCCCTACTGTTGTTTCTGTTGTTGCCTGAGCACTGCAAGCCAGACTTACAATACAGGAATGGTGCAACTTCCCCACCTCTCATGCACAGAAATAATTTTGCCTGCCTGTTAAAAATAGGTTAGAAACTGTTGTAAAACAGTTGATAATTGTTAAGCATGTACTGTTAGTTTGGTTGTTATATTGTAAAAGGGGTTAAAAGGGTTGTTATAAGAAATAGGGTACTAAGCGTACCATAACACACCTAAGTGCGCTGCTCCCCAAGTAAAATGAGCCAGCCTGGACAGAACTGTAATGGGCCAATCAAGCGCCTAAAACCTTCATGCAAATGAAGGATCCAAAAAGAAACTGATCCAAAGGGACAAAAAACAGGATAAAAAGGGGGCATCTGACCCAGGGAAGAGGTGCCGCTCCGCCTGGAACATCGAGGACATCGCTGCTGAAGAAGACCCAGCACCGGCGCTGCAGCATCCTCGATGGGAACGCTCCTGCTCAGCCTGCAAGCCCCCATGCTTTTATTATTTTATTATAATAAATTCTGAATTCACTTTAGTACCGGGACTCTGGTCCCATTTTTAACACTCCCCTGATCTGCATGCTTGATGCTCATTCAAGATGTCCCATTTTCAGGCAGGGAGTACTGCAGAGGTCTTGGAAATGTACAGTGCTGTCGTTAGGAGGGAAGGAATATAGGCAGGATGAGCTAGCCGCTACTAGACAAATACCTGGCCATTGCAACCTCTAATGTCGTCTTAGATGGCACTTGAAAATTAAAGACAAAATTGTGGGAAGAAAACAGAGTAACACATTCTTTCCATCTTCCCTGTGCTACTTTTTACCCCTCAGCCTACCCCTCAAAAACGCTCTTACTTGGACAGAAATGACACAAACTTCTGAAGCCCAAATCAATCTGCATTCTGAGGCAGGGCACCTGTTTGGGTGCAGCCTGGCTCCTGTGGTTTATGAGAAGGTCTCTGCCTAGCATCCTCTTACCACTTTTGTTTTGCCTCTGGGTAACTAAGCCTGTTACTTCCTTGTAATAATGCAAGGAAGATATGCAAACTATCTAACACTTCTTTGGCAAGAGAACAGGCTTATTTGCTGTATTTGCCCTAAGGACAGGCAACACAATTTCAGTGCTAGCCAGGAGCAGGTATTTCCCTATCATCCTAGTATCATCATGTTATAGGTAGAAATTGATCCAGCCAATTAAATAAAAAATAAAAATAGAATTTATTTGTGACCGATGTACAGTCCCAACTGCCAACAATCAAAAAGCAGCACTGACCCCAGGATGGGAGCGGGTGAGCTATGATCCGGCCTCTATCGCACTGAATCCCCCTGTTCACCAATGCCGCCTGGCAGAGTTCGATTTTTATACTCCTTTTCTTGCCTGTGGCGGAGTCCCTTTGTCCCCTCCTGGAGTTCTTCATATTCATATTGTGTCTATTCTCTGTCCTGAGCTGGACAAAGCCTTGTCTGGGAATTGATGTGTATCTGACCTCCAGTTCCCAGAATCCTGCATTCAGATGTATGTCCTTGATGGTCCTGTCTATCTGAGGTGAGCGTCTTCATGGGCCATCATCGCTGGGCATTCTCTCGTTCCTGCCAGTGAGAACACCCATCTCCTGTGCACGCTAGGTTTACTTCGTATGTTAATGAAACACCTCCTCCTCGTGGCTTTCCTCATCCTGTGTGGCAATCTCCCTCTCTCTTTTGCTGGCATGATTTTAAGGCTTTATTTTATATTACATTAATAATCTTACTTTTCCAGCACGAATTACCACCTTATTCATAACAATCCCTCCTCTCTTTTTATTAATCCATTAATTCATGCTGTTCTTCTAAAAATATTTATGCATACTTATTTTTAGCCCTTTTCCCCTTTATTTTCCATGTGCATGATTGTACCTATTTTGTGCTCAAAAAAAAATAAATAAGCATAAACATTATTCAGTCCCACTTTCTTTTTCCCACTCCTCCCTGGTTATCTCCTGATACATTTTATACTCAATCTCGTTTCCTTTTACCTGTCTTTCAAATTTGGCCACGGTGTATGCTGCCCATTTGTGTGGATCTCCTTCCTCTAGTTTCATTATTTTAGAGACTGGGTTAGTTCTCCCTGTGGCACATTCGAGGTCCATGGGCATGGCTGCTATTTGCATGCCCTGTACAACTGAATGTATTAATCTAATGAAACATGGTATCAGGCAGGGTAAGAATGTGATTCCTGTTACTGAACAGAGGATGAAGAATATTAGTTTCTTCCACCATGCTCCATCGAACAGATTATCCCACCAAGAGACATTTAAGATAGAATTCCAATTTTGGACTGGGACATGAGCCGCCCTCTTTATTTCTGCTGCTAAACCCCTGATGGTCTCTCCGTAGTCATCTATTTCAATACAACATTCCAATTCTCTATATTTCCCACAGACTCCCCCTTCCTCTGCTAATAAGTAGTCTAGGGCTGTCCTGTTTTGGTATACAAATGCCCTCATTTGAGAATGCTGTTTAGATAGTAATTCCAGAGCATGTGAAGTATGATTTGCGACTATTTCCACTACTGCTTGGAGTCTTATTAACTGGTTTAGTAGGTATATTGGGGTTCTATAACCCCAGCTCCCATCCTGGGCCTGGGTTGCTGGTCCATAATATTCTGTAATTCGTTCCATGGGCCACTCTTCCCCCCCAAATTTTGGCTTTCTCCAAAAATATGAAATTTCTTCTTTTCCTCTCTCTTTTGTCTGTATAGTGTTTCATACAAAGGAGCTCCTAGTTAGCTGGTTTCTGACCAAGGTAAAGTAAAGAACACAGGTCATCTTATTCCTAAGGTACAGGAGCCTTTCCATTTCTGGGGCAATTCGCTATAAGCCTTTTCCCCACAGATCCAATACAAACCGTTAGGAGCCTTCCATTTACTGGTAGTGCTCCCTGGTTTGTTCCAATAACCTTTCAATCATTCCAGAGATTGTTAAGGGTTAGCTCCAGAGGCTTTATTCCAACATAGCCCAATTTTATCGCTCCATTCGCAATTGTTTCCCTTTTCCTGGCCCCAGTACCCTGCCATGGGCTCTGATTGCCAGGTTTTACTTTTAGTATTTGAATTTGCCACTAGAGTGGAGATACACGGGGTATATCCAACTACTTTGGTATACTCCCTTTCTTCCTGGCTAATACAGATTGTTTCAGTTACTTGTTGGTCCAAAACTCAACCCTCTGGTCATTGTATTAGTCCAGATATTTTAGTGTTATCCCATTTGAGAAACTGCTCTGGAGCTAAACTTTCACCTTTCCAGGGCCATTTCTCTTCTGATTTCAGTCCTTCACAAATCCAGCAATTAGACAACCTTAATTCTGTTGGAATCTCCTGCATCATGTCTATGAAAAGACTTTTGTTTGAAACAGGCAACCCCAGATCATTATACTGTTTCTCTAACTGATCATATTGCTCCCTTAAGGTCCTCAACCTTTCTTGTTCCACCCTCTTTTTCCTCATTTCTGCCTCTTGTCTTTTTAGTTTTTGGGCTACTTGTATTTTATTCTCTGGGTCCATTCCCTCATTGTTCCGAGAGAAACAAAAAGTCATGTCATACTGTAAACATGTTCGGTCATCGTGATCTTCGAGAAGGTCAGTGATAACCAGCTCCTTTTTGAGTGGCCACATATTTTCGTATTTTAAGTTCTTTCCCACTCAGTATGTTTTTCCCCCATTATACACATTTCCAGTAGGTTATTATCGTAACACAGTTTGTTCACCTGGAAGTATCCAACAAACACCAATTCCATCCTACCCCCAGTCCATACAGTACGATTACATCTGTTACAAATTGGGATGGCTGCTTGTTTCACCTCTCTTTTGCGTCGAACGTATTCTGACTCTCTGTGGTTAGAAGAACAAGAAATGGCCCTTCCCAGTGTGGGGAGAGGGGAACGTCTTGCCAGGTCTTTATGAGTACCTTATCCCTGTATTGAATTTGGTGTACTGTGAATCCTAGAGGAATGTTTTGCTTTCAAATTCCCTGCTTCCTCAGTTCCTGTAGGTTTTTACCTGTGGTTATCAGGTAAGGTCGCATTTGAACATCTTCTGTTCTCAGGTGCCCTACAGGCATCCTGTGTTCATAGGGCATCCTGTAGAGCATCTTGAAAGGTGATAACCCTGTTTCAGAATGAGGCAGTGTCGTGATAATTAATAGAGCCAAGGGAAGGCACTTTATCCAGGACATCTTGGTTTCCAAAATTAATTTGGATAGTTGAGATTTCAATGTCTGGTTCATTCTTTCAACCTGTCCTGAACTCTGGGGATGCCATGAGGTGTGGTATTCCCATCAGATTCCTAACGCCTCGGCTAATTGTTTGATGATTCTTGAAGTAAAGTATGTGCCCTGGTCCGAATCTATATACTTTACCAAGCAATACCAGGGTGTGATTTCTTCTAGTAGGAGCCTTGACACTACTTGTGCTGTGGCCCTGGAGCTTGGGAAAGCTTCCACCCAGTGTGTCAGTTTGTCTACCACTACTAGAAGGCATCTATATCTCCCTACCTTTGGCATATCTGTATAATCCACCGGGATTCTTTCAAATGGTCGGTATGCCACCAGGCAGCTACCTTGCCCAATTGACCATTTGACTTATCGTGCATCCTTGTACTTCTTGTTTAGCCAGCTCGTAAATTCCTTTGCATCCAAAAATTTTTAAAAACTGTTCAGCTAGGGCTTGTGCTCCCCAGTGGGTTTGTGGGTGAAACCTCTTTAAAATTTTTCTAGTATACTCTTTAGATAGCAATTCCCTCCCCTCTGGTAATTTCCACTTACCTTCCTCTAGTTTCCCCCGATCTTCTCGTACCCCTCGATTTCTTTCTGAGAGGGCTGTGGGGGAAATTCTTGTACTTCCCCTCTTTTGACTTCTGGGGTGCTTACCTGTAGCAGTGCCACATTTCTAGCCTCCTTATCAGCTAAGTTGTTTCCTCGGGTCCAAAACTGTACTCCCGCCTGATATCCTTTGCTTCGAGTTCCCTTATAGACTCCAAAATTTGTTTTATTATCCCTTCATGCATCAACCCTCGCCCTCTGGTGTTAATCAGGCCCCTTTCCCATATCTTCCCAAAAGTGTGAACTACCCCGAAGGCATATTCTGAGTCTGTGAAATCATCCCCTTTTTTCTCTTTAGCATCTGCAAAGCCCTCAGTACCGCATAAAGTTCACAGGCCTGGGCTGACCAAATGGTGTTCAAGGGTCCCGATTCCACAGTTTCCCCCGTCTTTCCATCTATCACTGCATACCCCAATTTCCTTTTCCCCTCTATGATTCTGGCTGAGCCGTCTACAAACTATTTTTCCCCTTCTTCCAGTTCCTCCTCTTCTAGGTCTGGTGTTATTTTGGTTTGTAATTCCACTATCTCAGTGCAGTCATGGGAAGGTACCCCTGGAATTTCCCCATACAGGAACTGTGCTGGATTTTGTGCTGTGGTTGTTTTTAATTCTAAATCGTGTGAGTAGATCAAGATAGCTTCATATTTTAGAAGCCGGGCATCTGTGAGCCACTTTTCAGCCTTTTGTTGCAAAATGCTCCTCACGTTATGAGGAGAAAAAACAACTAAGGTGCTCCAAAGGTTATTTTCTTAGCCTCTTCTACCAAAACAGCCACCCCCATGATAGCCTGCAGACATGTAGGCCACCCTTGGCTAACAGGATCTAATAGTTTTGATACATACCCCACAGGTTTCTTTGACCCAGCCCACTCCTGAGTCAGTACTCCATGGGCTGTAGGGTTACTCATGTCCATGAATAGCTGAAATGGTCTTTTCACGTCTGGGAGACTGAACACCGGAGCTGTCATAAGCATTTCTTTCAGCTCTTTGAATCTCTCCTCATCTTGCCTGGTCCATTTTGGCTTATCCATGGTGAGCTTTTCATAAAGAAATTTTACCTTTTCACTATATCTCTCAATCCATTGTCTACAAAACCCCAAAAGCCCCAGTACCTGCCTTGCTTTCCTCTTTGATTGGGGAGGGGGTAAGGCAATTACTACAGCTACTCTGTCTGGGTCTAATTTCTTCTTACCTTTCGTGAGCCAGTGCCCCAGGTACTTGACTTCAGGTTCAATGAATTGTAATTTATATTTCAAGACTTTCAAACCTTTGTCTCCCAAAAAGTTGAGGAGGGTTATAGTGCTTATATCCTTACCAGTTCTTCTCGGGGACCTGCCACTAGCAAATCATCGACATATTGTAGTAGTTTGGTCCCTTTAACAGGGACAAACTCACTCAATACCTGTTCGAGAGCCTGGCCGAAGAGGTTTGGTGAATCTACAAACCCCTGAGGCAGGGAAGTCCACCTTAGTTGCCGTTTACGATTTGTGTTGGGGTCCTCCCATTGAAATGCAAAATAATCCTGACTTTCCCTTACCAGTGGGCAAGTCCAAAAGGCATCTTTTAGGTCTATTATGCTATACCAAGTATCCTCTGGGGCGGCATTATTTAACAGTGTATAAGGGTTTGAAACTGTGGGAAATAGAGTTTTAGTTCTTTGATTAACCACCCTTAAATCTTGTACCAACCTGTAACTGCCATCTGGTTTTCATACATCTAGGATAGGAGTGTTGTGCCTGGACATACAAGGTTCCAGTGTGCCCTTTTTAATCAAATCCTCGTTTATTGGTTTCAGCCCTTTCCTCCCTTCCATTGGTATGGGGTATTGTTTGATCTGGATGGGATCCTCGGGTCTCTCAATTTCAATATGGATTGGTTCCATTTCTAATTTCCCTGCTTCTCCCTTCAAATGCCAGACCTTGGGATTGATTTTTCCCTCATGCTCAGTGGTTAATTGGTACAAATTTACCATAAGCTGTGAATCCTGAGTGATCAGGCTAATCCCTAGATCCACCATCAAATCCTGTCCCAGCAAATTATAATCTGCTTCTTCTACTAATAGGATATTTCCCAAACACATCTTGGTTTCTAATTCTATTTCTACACCTTTTATAACCGGTACCTTAAAGGAATCTTTGCTTTTAAAATATCCACTAGGTAATTGTTGCGCCGTGCTCTGCTCAGCTCCCGAGTCCACCAAGAATACCAATTCTTGCTTATGGGGTCCTATTTTTAATATTATCAAGGGCTCTCTGTGTTATGGACCCCAAATTAAAAAACCCCTGACACTTCTAGTCTTCCTGAAAGATCCTTTCATCCCTCAGCCTTTTCTTACATTCCCTCTTAAAATGACCTCTTTGCTTGCAATAATAGCACTCAAGTCCACCCCCCTGCCTATTCGTGGGTTTCTTTTGGAGGTGCTTAGGTTTCCCTTGAGGTTTGTGTGTGTGACTAGTTTTACCTGCGTTTGCATCCTTCTCTTGCTTCTGGGCTTCCCTTACTGCTGCCACCAAGACTTTTGCCTTGTGCCTTTTTCTTTTCATCCTCGCTTCTCATATAAACCCTCTGGACTTCTCTTAAGTAATTCCTGCAGCGTTCTCTCTTGCCAATTTTTCATCTTTTCTAGTTTCTGCCGTATATCCTCCCATGATTTGGCTACAAACTGGGTTTTTAGCAAGATTGCTTCTACTGGGGAGTCCAGATCTGTCCCCTAGTAAATCTGGAGGCTTTTCCTTAACCTCTCCAGCCACTCAGTGAGACTTTCATACCTTCCTTGGCATTTTCCTAATGCCTTGCTCAGATTTTGTCCCTTTGGAACTACCCCCCTGATACCTTGTATGACCATATTTCTTAACTTTATCATTTTATGTCTGTCTTCCTCCATCTGAGTATTCCATGAAGGTCTTTGGTTAGGCAATTTATCTTCCCCACTTCCCCCTTGAGAATTTCTATGCTCCCAGTCCTTTATTGCAGCTGACCTTATCATTTCCCTTTCTTCTGCGTTGAACAATGACCTTAGGATGGCACTGATATCATCACAGGAATATATGCTGTTTCCCAGAAATTCATCCAGCCTCATCCATTATCTTCCCCATTTTCTTTTTGAATGCCCATACGTCCCCGGAGTTTATTGGCATGTTTACGTATCCAATGACTCCCAGAGCTGTTGGAACCTCCCTCAGGGGAAAAAGATTTTGTTGACCATCCTCGTCCTCACTATCATCTAAGTTTACCTTCTGAGTCTGCTGTCTTGTCCTGCTAGCAGGTGGGGATCCGTTCCTGCCCGTGGGAACAGTGTGCCTTGTGTTCTCTACTTGTAAGGGAGGAGGGGGCAGGGATGGTTCTTGCCAATGTTGCACCGCCGAAGCCGATCCTTGTACAGGTAAGGCTTCCATTGGTGGTACTTGGGGTAACACAGGTTGGTGTGCAGGATTTACTGGCACGGGGAGAGGGAGAAGGTCCTGTGGCGTCGGGTAAGGTGGTGGGAGATTGTCTAAGGGTTCCCATGTCTCACCAGCGTTTGTCTGATTTCTGTAGGTTTTAACCAGGAGAAGTCCCGTACTGGCATATTCCCATAGTCGGGCATATTCTCTTTCCTCACTTGTTGGTCCAGCATCCTCAGAAACGAACTCATCCAAGGCTCGGCATGTTTCCTTTTCAAAGGTGCCAAACATAGGCCAGGATAGATATTTCTTTACCTCCAAATTCGCCCATTTCTCCATGCAATAGTAAATCATTCTTTCCCTTGACCTCCTTTGCCTTGTCGGGCACTCGTCTCAGTGTTCTAACATCCATCCTAATGGACTGTACCCAGGTATGTTCACTAAACAGTACTTTTCTCCTTTTTCTGTCTTACGTTGAGTTTTCCCTAAGATCTTACTCTTTCTTTGTGCCATCCCACTTGGTTAAACAAATACCCTTTACGTACCTTTCGCTGTGCTGGAGGGACCTCCAAAAATTACCCTTATTCCCCTGGTCTTCTAAGGGAATGTTTCAATCACACAGTGAACCAGTCTATGGATTTTTGCCTGAAAATGAGCTCTCATTCTTACCTGGATCCAAGGGGGTTGCCAGTCCCCGAGTGTCAGAGGTCTTTCCTACCCCTTTTTGATGCTGCCTGTGATCGACACCCTCCCTTTCTCGATTTTCCCGGGTTTTTAGGGTTTTGGTGTGTGTACAAAATGAGTTTCTCATCCACTTCCCCCTTGACTGACCACTTTCCTTATGGAAGAGTGGAGCTGTGATCTTGGGGTCCACACTTGCTTTGTGACGGGGTCACATCTCACACACACACTTGATCACACCCCACTCAACCACACGATACTTACGGTCCCTTTTCCCACGTGGATTCTTCGTGCACGTCATTTTTATGAATGAAAAGAATTTCCGCGGTCTCGGAGGTTCCACTCCGATTTAGACAGCTCTGGGCCCATTTTTATCCTTTTGATTGTGGCTTTGGCTTTCTAGTTCTTGGTTCTGATTGGTTCTGTTGGGTTTCCCAATCCCGCTCAGCCGCTGAAATCAGCGAGGCGCTGCCTGGGCTGAGAGAGGGGTCCCTGGAATTTGGGATCAGATCACGTTGGGAAAGGTCACCAAGATTGTTATAGGTAAAAATTGATCCAGCCAATTAAATAAAAAATAAAAATAAAATTTATTCGCAACTGATGTACAGTTCCGACTACCAACAATCAAAAAGCAGCACTGACCCCGGGATCGGAGCGGGTGAGCTATGATCTGGCCTCTCTCGCACTGAATCTCCCTGTTCACCAATGCCGCCCGTCAGAGTTCGAGTTTTATACTCTTTTTTTTGCCTGCGGCGGAGTGCCTTTGTCCCCTCCTGGAGTTCTTTGTGTTCTTGTTGTGTCTATTCTCTGTCCTGCGCTGGACAAAGCCTTGTCTGGGAATTGATGTGTATCTGACCTCCAGTTCCCAGAATCCTGCATTCAGATGTATGTCCTTGATGGTCCTGTCTATCTGAGATGAACATCTTCATGGGCCATCATTGCTGGCAGTTTTCTCGTTCATGCCATCAGCAGTGCCCATCTCCTGTGCACGCTAGGTTTACTTTGGATGTTAATGAAACGCCTCCTCCTCGGCTGCGAGTTGTGGCTTTCCTCATTCTGTGTGGCAATCTCCCTCTCTCTTTTGCTGGCGTGCTTTTAAGGCTTTATTTTATATTACATTAATAATCTTACTTTTCCAGCACAAATTCATAACAATCAACTGTGAGATATTTTTGTTGTTGCAGTTCTGGGTTCAGGTCTAACATACTTTAAAGAAGGAAGACAAGAAACAGTGCAGCATCCGCATCTGAAATCTGTGTAATTCAGCTGCTGTATGAATATGTGTGTTTGGGAATTGAATCCAGCACCAGGAAGACTGAGCTCCAATGGGACTTTTAACACAGGGAGCTGGTATTTTGGGAAAACAGGTACTAAGCTCCCAAAGGACAAGATAAAGTGCAGCCATGCCAGCCCACCTGTTCATTTCAAACTGTTTTTTTACAGAAAGCTGACTGCCATGAAAATCTCACCCTAAATCAGAAGGAAAACAACTGACTTGATTAGGCACTTACACATACTAAGGGTGAATACTAATCTCTGTTTAATGCATCCTCCCTGCTCTACTGAAACTTCCTTGGTCCTCTGCCTTTTATAGGTGAATGTTGTACTGATGAAAAGCTCTGCCACCAGCACTTTTCCTTCAGCAGAGCTCAAAATATTTGATCAAAATAGGTAGGTTCCAGTATTCTGGTTTCAAGTGTAAGGAATGAGGCAGAAGGAAGGGATTACATCCCAATCTCTGCAAATCAGCCGCAAGCTGGGAAGAGGGCTCTGGGTCACTCAGCTCTGGTCCAACACTACAAGGAGGCCAACCCAGCAGTGCCTCAGCCCCTGGGCTGGAAAAAGACCCCTCTGTCTGTCCATTTATCTCCCTGTCTGTCTTGGGGCATCTGCTGGGCAGGGGCTGCCCCATGGGCTGCAGTGAAGTCCTTCCCAAGACTCCCATGAACCTCCCCTATCAGCAGCAGCCCACAGCTGAAAAAGCCGAATATCAATCCTCAGAAACAATATCTTCTAAAGGGTAGAGAGAACAGATGTCCATGTGTTACAGTGCTAATATAAATATCAAGTCCATTGCTTCTGTTGCCAGACATTCTGGTTGTGACTTCAGTTTCCCCACAAAAAGAGTGCAGAAGCCAAGCACAGATGGGAAAATATTAGTTAAACCATAAAAAAAAAAAAAAAAAAAAAAAAAAAAAAGTTATTGCTTTTTTTTTTTTCTGCAAAAGAAAACAGCTTTTCTAGGAAATGAAAATATAGTTCCAAGCTAAGGGGTTAATATTTTTTTCCAAATTCAAATGGAGTGGTGGATCACATTGGTGATTAGGATTTTAATGGGTGCAAAGTCAAGGCAGCAATCCTTCTGGCTTCTGCAAGGGTAATTACCTTTTTAAAAAAATCAATATATAGCTCTACATTTACATTTAAGTATGAGGTAAATTCTACAATAAGGGTTAAAATCTGTTCCTGCTTTTCTAGAAGTATATATAACATTGCAGAATCACTCTGATGAAATCTAAAAAAAGACTGGTTTTTTTTTATTCCATTCCAAGTGAGGCAAGCTATTTTCCAAGAGTGCTTAAGAGTAAAAATAGGATTTTATCTGGTATTTTTTTTTAAACTGATTTTCTTTTTAACCTGAGAATAAGTTCCCCAGAATATAGTCTTCAAGGTAATCTATGCTTTGTTAATCTTCTGATAATATGTACAGTCACATAAAAAAAGTTTAAAGGTACACCCCACAGTGCTAGTAATAGTAAAACCAAAAACTTTCTCTAGTCTGAAGAAAAGAATTGGATGGTCATATGCAAAGATCAAACTATAGGAGGGACTGAGAGACAAATTCTAAAGGAAAAGAAAACAAAATGGGGAAGGCAGCAATACAGTGGCAAAAAAGCAGCTTTGGTAAGAATGACCAAGGCCGCTATTTTTTACATGCTACCAACTCATTGCAGGACTCAGACCTTTAGTTCTGCTGCTTGTACATGGCAAAAGTATGTTTTACAGTTTCTGTTATCCTTTACCTCACAGGAGAAGAAATTCTCAGCAAAACAAAGGAATTTTAAAGTTACATGACTGCAGCCTCAAAGAACAAGTTGAATCAATAAATCCAACAGTCAAATAAAAGGATAGGAGTGTAAATAGAAAAGAAAATATTTGGGACCTAAAAAGAAAATAAAATTAATGTCAGCAGATGTACCCAAACATGGAAGAAGTTTGTCATTATTTGTCAACAAGAGGCAGTGAGTGCAAACTGAAATGCAGGAGATTATACTTGAACAGGAAAAATAAAATGTCTTTACAGTGTGGGTGATCAAGCACTGGAACATGATGCCCAGAGAAGCTGTGGAGTCACAGTACTGGACAGCTTGCTCTGGCTGACCCCCATTGAGCAGGGGAACAAAGCAAAATGGTCTCTAGAGGAGCCTTCCAACCTCAACCTTGTGCTGTGTGATTTCATCTAATGGGCAAAACCCTGTCCCAGGAGGCAGCACTTCCTGCAGGCTGCCTGCCTTAGTCCAGTCTGGTCCAAACAAGAGACATCTCTTACTTCCTAGGCTCATTTGAACTGCACTCCCTCCACCCCATCCCTTGAGAAGGCAGCAAAGAAAAGTAATCTTTTTCCTCTCAGATTCTTTAGTAAGGTCCTAGGCTAACTGCCAAAACCCTCAGTTTTTTTCTGAGGGTGAACCAAACAGATTTGTAACACTAACCCTTCCCTGTTTATTGTCTGGGGCAATAAGCTTTAAAGTCATCAATGTGAAGTTAAGTTTATGCATTAAGTCTTTGTGTCTCCTCTGTGAGGTTGCTCAGGAGATGATTTATTACCAAAAAACGTGACAATGTTAAAGGCTTTTTACATCACTCCTTAAAAACTAAGCTGGGGATAAAACAGACCACAGGAGTCAAGTAGCAATTAGTCTTTTTCTGCTGAGTTGAGCTAATTCTGGAACATTGTCTAACTTCTCATGTTTTCCTTTCACAAGAAATAAAAATAAAAAGGAAGTGAAAGGAATCTAAAGGTGAAGATAGATCCTGTACACCAAGTTTATTTGACTGTTAAAGATCAGACAGTAGCAGAACATTCAGTATGTAGATTTGCTTCAAAAACTGCTCTTTATCTAAACATGTCCCTGATAACCTAGAGAAATCAACTGATAAGATTGACTGTCTCAGTGGAAAAAAATAATGAAAAGAAAACAAAATGTACCTCTTCTAATAATTAAATATCAAAGCCTACAAAGTCACACAAGGTGTCTCTTGCCAGATGTCTGGGAAAGAAAATTTTGCTCTTTTAAATCTTGCTTCTTTTTCTGAAAAATAATTTAATGGGTGTGATTTCAAAACATACATTAATGCTCTTATTGCAAATCTATTTCTCCGGGTGTGAATCAGCAGCAGAAAGGCAGCTCAAGAGATTTTAAGGGTAGGAGCTGAAGGCAGTGACAGCCCAGCATGTACTTGTGAATGGGAACAGTAGAAATCAAAGCCTTTGCCTTCTGCTTCATGGGTTGATTGACTTGGCAATTACACAGGCCATTGCTCTGATCTGCTACAAACTTTCTCTCACCGTATCAAGTCTCATTTTTTAAGGGCTTACCTTCCTCATCAGATTTCTTTTTCAATAAGTACCCCTTTTCATCAAGGAATGCTTGACATATAGTAGAGTGAGGTGGAAGCAAAGAAAGAAATATTATGTAAGAGCAAATTATAAGTGTCCAAGAACAAATGGGCAATATTTGTTCAGGTGGAAGAAAATCATATTAAACACTCGCTGTATTCCAGAACACCACAGAAGTGCACATTGCTGTGTTTTATCGAGGAAATGCATCCTTTTTAAAATCAAAGCCATTGACTTTCCATTATTCATGACCTCAGCAGCCATACAAAGACCACCGCTTTGGATTTACAAGACTGTGAATCATTTTCACTTGCTTTATCCATAGCCTGGTCTTGCCATCCCTTGGATTGCTATGGCTCTTTTCAATCTACAACTTCTGTACAGAACTTGAAAGTCACATATTCAAATGACTGTACTGCAAGTGAGAAAAGATATATAAAAGGTTTTAGCAGCCAAGGTTTAAACAAAACAACAATAACAACAACAAAACCAAACCAAAACAAAACAAAACAATCCAGTTTTAAAAACTGGGGAATGTAGAAATAGTTTTTTATTCCCCTTGTATCAATAAGGAAAAAATTGTTTCTGAGATTCTCCATTAAGAATTTGCTACAGAAATACTCCAACATTCTGTGATTGCCTACAAAGGAAGACACATTTATTAATCAATCATACTCCTTCACAGAGAAAATGAGTGCCAAAGGGTGACGTGCCTATTGACAAATGCAACAACTGCAGCCCCAGGAATAGATAACTTTCATCTTCCCTTGTGGTCCATGTTGAAGCAATTAGACACTAATGCTTTCTAATGGTACCCACAATCTATATGCTGCTCTTGCATGCTTTGACAGCTTTGGATAGGCAGAGCGTAATTTTTTTCCTCATTGAGTGAATAAGAAAAGTTTTAACTTCTATGAATGAGATGCATACCCTTGTTTTAAAGAATAGAATAGGATTTAAATTCTGCTCTCAGGGAGAAGAAAAATTAGATACTACACTTTAACAATTCCACCAAGAAGTGAGGAAAGATGTTACTCCTTTCAAATGAAGTGAAAGAAATTAGTTTGAGCAGTTCATAAGCTAGACCAGGGATCTCTGTGCCCTGATTAGCCATTGGCTGCACCAGTCTGGACATAATTTTTGAGGCCAGAGCCAGAGTGTCCTGCTGCCAGGTGCTGAAGATACAGGGTGACCTCTGCAGCCTGTGATGGCCACAGCACTCACACAGCACCAGTGAGGGCAGGGAAGGGCTGAACTACAACAAAGCCTAGTTTGCAGTCCCTTATGTCCCTCTTCACTGTATTCTGTCAGCTTTGTTAACCACCACACAAGACAAGCAAGATGGTCAAGAAGGGGGAACGACCTTGATCCTTGGTTAGAACAAAACCACAGCACACATATGTCCCAAGCCAAAAACAAAGGTTATGACAGTCAGCTCTTGCCTGAGAAGGCTGGAGACGGGCAGGACCACAGGGCTGAGCACACAGTTCCCAAAAACCCCAGTGAACCCTGGCCTACATCTGCTGTTCCTCTGGCTCAGGTGTCCTCACAGCCAGGTGTGCCTAGCCACGGCTGCCGCAGCAGCAGCTGCGGGGCACAGCAGCATCAGCCTCTGGCACACACCTCTCCCTGTACTGTTTTATCCATAACCATGTCCTGGAGTTGGCTCCTCAACATTACTGGTGTTTTAGGCAGCATCAGGGGAGAAGCAGGGGAAGAGCTAGTCTCAGGAGAAAAAGAAGACAAAATACAAGGCCGCTGTGGGATAACAGTTACCACTAAAAATCTCAATGTCTTGTAATTCTTTCTGTTTGACTGCTTTGGGAAGCCTACCCATTCCATTCCACTGTAGGATTATTACACCTTAGTGGAGATGACTTATTCCAGCTGAGATGGGTTGCCTAGCCATGGAAAAACAATTTCTGCTCTGCTGTCACATGAGCTACCACTGGTATCACTCTCAGCATATGGTTTTGTTCTGCTTGCAAAATATTCCCAATTGTCTGCTATTCACACTCTCCTGCCTTCATCTTCCTCATCCTCCCTATTATTTCTTTTCCATCTGACACCTTGTCTTCTTCTTCTTCTATAAAGAAGTACACCCAAATTGCATAAGCCTGTTGCATAAATCCCAGCTGCAAACACCCCAAGATTCCTGTCATGATGCCTTGTTTCTGGTATTCTGTTCCTCACTACCCCCCCCATCTGCCCCCAATCCCTAATGTTCTCCAGCTTTCTAAGTCTTCAGGCAAGAGCTATCTTACTATCATTTTTTTCCCCCTGGTGTAATGTCAAAGGCCAACTACCTTGCCAGGTTATTAACGGCAATTATTGCAATTACTAATTCACGAAGAATTATTTTGCAACTAAATTAAATATCTAAAGTAAGGGCAAGTACATGTGATGAATACCCAAGAGCTGTCAAATCTCTGCAATTAGTACCCTGTTCAGAGCTGAAGGAAAAGCCTCTGAAGCAGCACTGAATTACAGATTTTTAATTTTTTTTTTTACTGTATTTCATTGTGGAGTTGGAGAGAGGATAAATCACACAAACATTACAAACTCCACGACTTCTAGGTGCATTCATTACCCAAAATCTTAAGCTTCAAAAAACTTATTGCCTATTTACTGACCCCCGTTAGAAAAGAGCAGTCAATTTTCATTTCCCTTTTGGTCAATTTGTGAAAAAAAATCAAAGCAATAAAACCAGACAACTCTGTTGCAATCAAAACTACTTAATTTTTTTGATCTTCTGTTTCCTTCACCGTGTTTAAAGCAAAAAGAAAAGGCTTCCAGGCAAGGCTTCAGTATCATGCCCGATCATGAGAGATTTTATCAGCAATGTATTGACAAGTAGTATTATTCTATTTCCCTTGCTAAGATAGAGTGAAAGCAGTGTACTCTGGTGTACTGCATACATCCTCTAAACTGGCCAGGCAGTGGGATCAAAACAAGAAGACATGACTCTCCATCTTATGGCATTTGTTCAAAACCATACTTTTTCTTTCCTTCACGGAGGACCTTGTGAAAACCTGTTCCAGAGTTTGGTCTTTGTTGAAAGTGCAGCATGACAAGTAAACTGTGCAACAAAAAAGCTCCATAGGCAAAGTCATTTGTGCTAAGCAACCTCTGCTGCCCTGTTTGACAGCTACGGCTGTGGAGCTGCCCAGATGGGATGGAAATTTCCCCCCTGGGATCAGAGACATTTGTTCATCAGACACCTGTGCCAGCACAGAGGAAGCTGTGCCAAGCTAAGACACCACAGGCATTTGATTCTAGCTGCAGTGTTTGTCTCCAGTGCAGGCTGCATTTCTTTATTCTCCTGTAAGGACTGTTTCAGCACCACTGCAAAGGTTTGCAAATTAGGCAACTACCTCTTGTTAAATGTTTCACCCCCATCTTTCTGACCTTGAATCTCAAGCAGTGAAAGAGCATTTAAGAGTAGGAGCTGTGAGCCCAGCTTTTAAGTGGTCATTCTTGTTAAGCAATCTTTCTACCTGGGAGATGAAATCATAAAATATTTAGTTAGAAGGGACCCATAAGGATCACCAAGTGCATTTGATATCTCCATTTGATGGATTCAAATCAAACAGTTGATACATACATTGGTGTACAAAATGTAAAACATCTAATAAAAAAACCTAAATGATTTTCAGCCTGCAGGGAACACCTCTTGGCTGGAGTTGGGAAACCCACACCAGGAATACATTAAACAAGTGTATTCAATTAAGAGCAATCCTAAAAGCAAAGTTTTTATAATTAAGATACTATAAAAGAGACCCAAATCCTTCAGAGATATCAGAAATGCTTAGAACTGCAGTGCTGTTTGTCTGCAGTCTGTTTGCTGTATAGGATTTTCCTTTGAGCATTGTCTGCTCATAAAAGGAATATCCGTTCCATCAGAACTTCTCACCGTTTGCTGAGCTTTGACAGGCTGTAGAATGATGTCCCCCACAGAGTCAAACCATGTGTAAGAACAAAGCCCATATGGCTGTGCTGCATTGATCTCCTTTCTCTCATCTTTCTCAACAGATAATTTCTGAACACAGATTTGCTAAGATTTTTAAGCTATAATCCATTGCTAACCAGAAAGAAACCTGGTAAAACTTGCCATCTCCAGCCTTATTTAAAGTTCCTCAAAGAGCACATTGATACCTGGATTCAAAAGACATCTTTCGGGTGACAGCTCTTTAAGGAAAACTTGGCCTTTTGCAAAAATTACTATGTTCCATCTCATGCTTTGCACCTGATTATTATTCAAGCTGTAGCTTGTTAGCATGAGGACTTCCTACAGGCTTTTGTGGCCTGATAAAGCTCCCAGTATGCATTATGGCTTTCACATTAGAGCTGCATAATACCATTAATAACAGAACATGGAAGGGCAATTTACTGATGAATGAGTGTAATTTCATACTAAAAACATTTTAAAAGAAAAATGCATTATATATAACAGAGAAATATCATATCATGTTTTAAGAAGGGATTGAAGGAAGCATGGCAGAGGTAACAACACCTATTAATTATAGCTATTCCAGACAGTCTCTTTGCTGGCTTGTTTTTAACATTCATTAATGTAGACTCCACAGCCATGCCAGTGCATGCCACTTTTGAAGAGGCTTTGCTGTCTTTATCATTAGCAAACTTTACCAAAGTCCATCCTGAACCTCCTGTGCTGCAGAATATCCTGTCCATCAAGGAAATAAATTTCCTATATATCGCAATATCTTTTTAAGCATTTGAAGACTGCTATTGTGGATTCTCTCACAAGACAACAGGACTAGCGGAGGCACAGGAATTGGACTGCAGATACTAACCAAACTACCAGAAGAAATAAATCACAAAAAATGGACTCAGAGCAAACCAGCTACCTCAACGATCTAGCACCTCAGCAAAAAGCCAGGAGGTATAAATACATCAGAGCTACTTCCATAAAGAACAATCAAAGCACTTCTGTTTATCTATTCCCACCCACCCCTAGTTTCTTTGGGTTTCTTGGAGAGTCTGCTACTAGAATCAAACAGGTGACACAGTTTCACAGTGATTACAGTGGCACAGGGTGCCAGTTTCCCCTCTGTCCCCTCATTGATGTGCCCAGTAGCTGTCATCTTGGAATTCAGAGCCAAGGGTCATCCACAAAGTGGAACACACTTCATTTCATGGCTTTCAAAACATCATTAGGACATGATCACTCA
The DNA here is from genome assembly GCF_017590055.1 of Onychostruthus taczanowskii. Taxonomy (NCBI): domain Eukaryota; kingdom Metazoa; phylum Chordata; class Aves; order Passeriformes; family Passeridae; genus Onychostruthus; species Onychostruthus taczanowskii. The sequence goes on from NW_024500794.1 coordinate 7,621,362, forward strand.
TCATTTCCAAATAAATCAATCATACCTCCAAGGCTGGAGACTTAATGCCACACTTCATGCTTAACCACCTCCCTCTAAAATAGACTCTCACCAACAAACTGTCTGCAGGAGCAATGTATATCTATGTCAGACCAGCTTCTAAGTAGTACTAAATTAATTAATTCCCGTTAATTTTTCCTTTATTTTGTTATAAGTGTTTCTCCATCATGTTAAACACCTTCCCTTTCCTCAAATTCATTAGACAGATCACCATGACCCAAAGCTCTAAGGTATAAACCCCCAAATAATTTTGAGAATATATATTGGCTTTGCATTTTGGAGCATGGTTTTTTGTTTCATGTTTTTTTATTGTCATGGTTTGACAAGGAAGTGAGTTTCTGGGAAAGTTATGGTCAAACCAATCAGTGGCCAGATTTTAAATTGGCACCTGGTGTGGCCACTGGAGACCTGGATACACCTCTGAGAGCACACAGGGGTTAAAAGCAGAGGATTCCCAGAGGGACTTTCTCTTTTGAGTCCTGTGGTGAGTTGATCTGACCTCTTCCTGCCCAGCTGTCTGGCTGGGGGAGGGGGAGGCCATGCAGCCTGAGGGAAGGGAGGCCGGAGCCCTGCAAGAGGCAGGGCTGGAGGAGATCTGGAATGGTTTGGGCAGCCCCCCGGGAGAGAATGATAGAGAGACTGTGCAAGCTTGAAATTTGATATCTCGTGCTGGCACCATGGCCAGGAGGAGAAGGGGGGCAAGGTGCCCAGCTGCCGGCAGACCGCGGCTGAGGTTTTAACCCCTTTGGTGCTGAGACAATGGAAGCTGGGAAAACACTGATCCTCCCCAGCTGAGAACTGAGAGGGGATGGAGGATGAGCAAGTGAGAAGAAGGCTTGAGTAGGTAAAGAAATGTCAGCAGATGAGAAGCGCCCTACATGGAGGAGATGATGGAGTGGCTTTGGCTGGACTTTTCTCTTAGATGGCCATGGGACGGAACCAATTTCTTCCTGTAATTTAGACATTGCACCTTGGGGGAGGCGGCTGGCCGGAAGCCAGGAGTGACAAAGCCGTGAGGAGAAGTAGAGGGAACAGAGGCTGATGGGGAGGGTGTGATGGAGCCCTCTGCCTTCAGAGAAGGATCTCTGTTCCTGAGAGCCCCAAGGGGAGTGAATATGGGAGGGACAGGTGTCCCAATGGTGAGAGGTGGCCTCTTCTTGGAACTGGGTGATGCATTCTTAAAAGGACCTAAGGAGCAGTTTGGATCCATGGACAGTGGTGAGACCACTGGACATGGAAGGAAGATGGTCACCATGGCAGATTCTCTCTGGGTGGCTGCCAGGTGTGACACGGAAGCACAGGAGGTTCCACTGTGTTTCCTGGGGAGGCCCATGGTGCAAGAGGGAGACTCCTCTCTCCTGATGAGCTGGGGGGAGCTTGTGTGAAAGGAGGGTATTGGACTGAGAATTGAGTGTTAGAGGGGTGGGGGAGGAGGAGTGTTTTGGAGGTGTTCCATTGTGGATTGTTGTGTGTTTATTTTCTTTTTTTTTTTTTCTTTTTTATGTCTATGTTGTAGATTAATAAAGTGTTGTTTTCTCCCTCCATTCCCAAGTTGGAGCCTGCTTTGTTCTGTTTCCGGGTCACATCTCACAGTAACCATTTTGGAAATACACCTTTCATGGGGGCTCTGGCACTGTGCCAGGGTCAATCCATGACATTTATGTTTGTTCCAGTCATTCATTTCACCTGGTTATAGAAGAATCATTTAATGTCTGCATACAAATTCGAACAAATCTGTGAATAATTCATGCAGTGAAGGAGACCAAATTACTACCATCTGCACCTGTGGATGTTGAGGGATTAATAATAATTTATAAACTCACTTTTCTCTTAAACTGCTTTCCTGTGGCACCAAACAACACACTTGATCAGCAGCGCTGTCAAGTTGGGAAAGCGAAACAGGTGCATCACTGGAAGGCAAGAGTTCTTTTATAGATTAAAGATAATTCATGAGGAAGAGACACTGTAAATCACCTCACCCCTTTGAGGTTAACATCTCATTTCATAGGGGAAGAGCAGCATGTACGTATGCCACAGCTTCAACCTGGGAGTCCATCTCTGCATGAGGGGGAAGAACAAACAGATAAAACCCACAATCCCTGTGTTGTGGAGCTCAGTATAAGGTAAAAGGAAATCAACCTTTTCCTTTTTTCTTACCAGTCAGTGAAGCAGGTCTGTCTGACCCTCTTCCACATACACTGAACAAAGACTTTTGCTGTTCTGCACAAGAAAGTACCAGCTCCCACTGCTAGATCAGGTCAATTCCCTTGTGCCTGCTTTGCAGGCAAAGAGGAAAATCTTGTATTCTAGGAGCCCTCCTGCTTCAAGAATAGAGCCTAAAGTGCTGTCTCGGTTGTGATGGTGGACCTCAGGTCTCTCCAGCAAGCAGGGTGCTGTACTATGCTCTTTCACAACTCGGGGGTCTTTGCCAGGTTTTGTACCAATCACTGTTGATTGCCCCAGCCATACCAATGGAGTATTTGATCCAGAGTTGCTTCCTTTTGCACATTCTGTGCACCGGGTTGCCCCCATCCTTCTGGGGGACGCTGGCATCTCCCACCCTGGGAGAAGTGATGCTCCTGGTGTCTCCCTGCCCTGCCCTGAGCTTAGGGGATGTCACTGCAGCCAGGAGGGGCTCTCAGCCCTGCACCTTGTCCTGCATTGGCTATGTGATACTTTTATCCCCAGTTGTCTCTTCTGTTTATGCTGGATAATAAGTTTTGCACCTTTAAGGCCTGTTCTGAGAGCAAAGTGGGGAGAGAAGTGCAGAGTTTGTTATCAGAATCTGCACTTGCTCCCTCGCATCCTGCTCCTGGACTGTGTTGTCTGTGGATAGACAGACAGCGGGACAGAGCTCTCCTTTGCTTTTAGTTAGTTTTTTAACTAGCTGAGGCAGAGAAGTTCCCTGGACTGTGTTTTTTCTTTTTTCTTCAGACCTGTTCAAACCTGCTCTGCACTGAACGCCCAGAAGAGCACCAGCAGCTCCACCTGTGGCCCCCTGGGCCAGGCCTGGGCTGTGGCATTTCCAGTGCTGGAGGGACTGATCAGAAACTGAGTGAGCTGAGCTACAGGCCATGAAGGGGACTTGCTGAATTTGTCATCTCTTAATATTGTTCTTTTTTTTTTTTTTTTTTTTTTAGAGGAAACCCCTTTAGTGGTTTTTCTCCCAAAATTGCCCTAAACCAGGACAATCCACCAGCCACCCACAGAGACACACCCAGCTGAGAACTTGGAGCTGCTGCACCATCCCACCTCCTCCACCTCCTCTCCTTGTGTGCTAAGGGCCCCTGGCTGCAGAGGATGCCATGGGACAAGCCCAGGGACACTGTCTGAAGCCCCTCCTGCCCTCATCCTGTCCCATGTCATGAAGACAAGACACCAGGGGTCACCAGGGTCTGGTGCAAATTCAAGGGCAGAGCTCAGGCATGTGATGTCCTGCCCATTGCCCACTCAAGAGTGACCACTGACACCCCTGGCTGAGCCTGCCAGGCCAGCACAGCTCAGGAACCATGCCAGCTTCTCCTCCTCCCATGCTGTGGAAGCACCATGCGAGGTTTCTGCACTATTTCCTGGGCTCTTTTGTCTCTCCAGCTGGCAGCGGGCTCCCAGCTCGTTGCTGTGCCCCCAGTGCTGCCACCCTTCAGTGAATGCTTGGAGCTGGGAATGCCACTGCACTGCTGGCATAGCTCCTCTTGTTGGAAAATTGGACAATATTTTCCTGGAGGTTAATGCAGAAAATGCAAATTAGGACAAATCAAATAATTTGGCATTTTTCCCCTTAAATTTGTTTCAAAAGAAGCTTAAATTAGAAGCTTAAACACGTGGAAAAAAGCTTTCTTCCTCCTTGTTGCCAAGAGGGGGCAAAAGATCTTAATTTCAGTTTAATATTTTTTTTTAAATCCTAAGATTTTTAGAGAGATAATATGAAATATATTTTTTCACTACAAGCAGTAAGAAAGTATCCAAGCATGCAAGTTACCCTCCCAGATTTACCTTTTCCACTTGCCTCAAACATTTTGTCATTAGTCTGCAGTTGTTTACTTTTGCCATGGTTATGGATTGGATGTTGTTGTTTTTGGGGTTTTTGTTTGGGGCAGTGTGTTTTATTTTTAAGGTTTCTACCCTATGGATAAAACACTCCCCATAGTCATGATAATATATTGAGAATAAAAGGAATAATTAGTTTCCAAATTAAGGGTAAACAAGCAACATTTCACCATTTGTAGCCTTAAGTACTCAGTTTCTCTTAGGTGTCTCAGTAAAAGCCAGTAGAGCTCTAAAGCATAAAAGTATCTTTCAAGAAGTCGAAGGCCTTCTATTATATCCAAAAAACACATCAGGTTTTGTTTGGTGATTAGAAATAGTCACAATATATAGCTATAAATTATTTGACATAATCTTTTACTCAGTAATTTCAGGTACCAGCATCAGGTAAAGACACATGTATGACCTAAATCACCCTAAAATACCATGGCTACTGGAAGCTATTTACAAACAATGCTTTCACGTGAAAGATGCCTGCTCTGGAGCTAGAATATTTCTCAAGGAGGTCAGAATCTGCATGGACAGTGCTGGATTGAGTCTCCTTCACATCTTCTTAGTGCCTTATTACAGTTCTGCACCTAATCAGTCATCTGGCTTTGCCTAAATTTGTGTCTGGTTCTAGTTGATGTCAACTTCATGTCAATTCCCAATTCTATCACATGGCTGAAATTGCCCATCTGGAAAAAAAAACAAAAAACAAACAACTTAGCAAGACTATCGTGTGAACATCCAGTGCTTCCATTCCCTGCAGATGAAGGCAGTCAACTGTGAGCTAGAACAGAACAGAAATTGGCATGACCTACCAAGCTATCTCAACAGAAATTGGCATGAACTACCAAGTTATCTCAGCTGAACATTTTTTTCCCATCATCATATCCCTGCTTTACCTATCGCAGGAAAATTCTTTCAGACAGCTGTTATTTTTTGGGCTTCTTTTCTACATCACCAGGAGCACCTCCCAGTGGGTTTCTCAGGAGATTGCTAAAATCACATAAGTAACACAGCACAGGCATTCTATCGTTAGTCATTGGGAAGAGGATCACTCTGGCTTTGTCTGCTTCTCTCTGTGATTTCTTTCACTGCATCAGTACAGTCCTTTGTTCTCTGCGAACACAATCATCATTCTTCAATCCTTGTAGTACCCATGTGACAAGTTATTACACTCAAAGTCTTATTATGGGCAAAAGGGGAAATGCCTCATTTGGGAAGCCAGGAATTCTATGTTAGACTAATTAAAATCTTAACAGCCTAGATAAAATACAATAAACTTATTACAGTGCAGTTGCAATGACACTAACCTTCGGAGTCCCAATTATCCAAACAACACAACGCATAGCTCAGTAGTGCAGTCAAAGATCACTGTACAGGAGTGTTCCCTGATGTTCTGCTCTGCTCTCCCTTACCCTGCCCCTCTGGCTTTCGTGTGTGACATAAATCAGCCTCAAAGATCAGCTCATGGGGAAGGACAGGAGACCAGGGTTGAAATGTTTTGTTAGCATTCCCAGTCCTTTGCTAGAAGGATGTTCATTATGGGGTTTCTTCCTCTCTTTTGCTGAGGATTATGCCACCAATGGCTTCTTTCTTCTCCCTCCAGGAAGCCCATTTGAGTAATTTAATACATTTTCTAGGACAGTTCTAAACTTAAATCTTTCTTCACTGATGTGCAACATCCAGATTTGCCATAGGTGAGAAATTCTCTCCATAAATTGAACGCCTCTTCCTTTTCCCTTTATTATGAGTAAAACTGGCTTTGTCAAGCTCTACAATTTTTTAACTGAGTGCAGTTGGGCAGTTTTTTAACTGAGAACAGTCTGGCTGTCAATAGCCTTAGGGCTTCCAGTATCATCCTTTGCCCCTCCATTGTCACCCCATATCTCTGTACCTTTGCACCACATCCTCTGATTCTCTGGTGGCCTCTACTGTCATACCACACTTACATTATCCCATGTTAATTTATGCTATGGTAATAAGTGTTAAATTCAAATAACTGCTTCTTATAATTGCCTATACAAAATTGAGCTAATTCCACATGCTTAAACAAAATTAGGCAAGAGCAAAACAAATTAGTTAACAGCTTCCTTGTCATTAAAAAATAATAAAGAACTGTTGCTGCTAAACAAAAAAGACCTAAAGCACTAAGATGGCTAAGACAAAATCAGGAAGCACCTAACAAGAACCACTCTTTATGAAGTAAGCATATTACAGGGCTGTAACAACCAAGATATCCCACTCTTCCCAAAGATCCATGACTCAGGTCTTGGTGTTCTGAAGCTTTGTGCACAGCTGCAGCCACTGAAAGGTAGAGTGAACTTGCCTGTGTTGCTTCCAGTCTCATACAGCCAATTACATCCCTTCATAGGCAAAGAAAATGCTTGGGAGGTAATAAAATGATTTAGGAAGAAACACCCCAAATCCAACCATGCAGATCCAGCTATAAATTGATGAAAATGCACCAGGTTTTTTAATTTGCAGTTTTTTCTCCAGATAGTTATTGGGTTTGCTTTGGCTGTTACGAGTATGGGTCAGGCTGACGGGGCGGAGATCATGACGTGAGCAGCTGGAAAGGTGGAAATCTTGCATCTTCTCCACAGCAGGTGGATTACAAACACCCAGTGCAGGTCAGTCATATGTATGTTTCTCCTGCCTGCGCACCTATTACACCTCTTAGTCACCCAGTTGTGCTTTTTCTTTTCTGCTGGATACAAGATCTTCAGTGTTTGTTGATGTGTTTATGATTTGTCCTCATTGTGATGAGGTGTCATCCACGTAAGTTGTCATCTTGTTGTGGCCTCACTTTACACAAGTTTGGCACCAAATTTTAGTCAAAATTGTTGTCTATTCTGCTGAAATATACCATGAGAAAACAAACTGTGGCTTTAGGAGGGCACAAAACAAGCCCATGTCACTTGTCACGCATCCCCTCAATGTCCATCTCCAAGTAGGTGGGAGCGGAAGCTGCTGGTCTGCTTTCCCCTTCTGAATACCTGGGCAGTATCTAAAGTCTGCAAATTACTTGCAGATTTTCTTCTCATTTGCCTAGACTAAGCAGCTTTCACAGAAACTAAATATAGTGGATCTTAATCTACAAGGCTGTGAAAAAGTCAGTCAAGTCCTGACAGCGTAAACAAAATGAAATAGATTTTTTTTCAAGTATAATGTAGTTTAGAGAAGCAGATGTTACCACATTCTGGAAGAGAAAATAAAAGCCACATTTTCAGGCAAAACAGTGTCTTAATACATATTGAAGAGCTTGCACAGTGGAATACTTGTTGAAATCCAGAAAAGTGAAAGCAAGTAATTGTCTACAGCTCTCTTCTGAGACACAGAAGATTAGAAGAAAGCCACTGAAGAACACACCCTTCTATGCACAGCGGTGTCGGCAGTGCTACATCCTCATTATGCCAGGCACCACACAGAGAGCAGCTTGTAGAAGACTGAAGACTGTGAGGAGATCCACTGTTACATGTATTCACAAATCCAGAATGGTTGCTCTGCTTTGAGCTAAACCTACTCACCTTAATCCAATTTGTACTTAAATAAAGCTGTTCAAGCTTCTGTGTCACACAATCCAACTGTATTTTCATAGAATTGTTGAGGTGGGAATGAGACTCTTGAGATCCTTTAGTTCAACCCCTGCTCAGGCAGGGTCAGCTGGAGTGGGTTGCAAAGGGCTGCATCCAGTCAGGCTTTGAATATCTCCAAGAATCATGTCTCCAAAAGGTCTCTGGACCACCCACACTGTAAAGGAGTGGTTTCTGATGGAATTTTCTGTTTCTTTTGTGCCCAATTCTTCTTGTCCTGCCACTAAGTATTATTGAGGATAGTCTGCTTCTGTCTTCTTCACTCCCTATCAGATACACATTGATGAGATCTTCCCAAACTTTCTCTTCTGGCTGATAAGCCAAAGCTCTTTCTCACATGAAAAAAGCTCTGACTCCTTAGTCATCTCTGTGGCCTTTATTTGGACTCTCTCCAGTATGTCCCAGTCACTCTTCTCTTGGCCCAGCACTGGACACCTCTCTCCAGATGCAGCTTTGCCAGTGCTGAGCAGAGGAGTACCGTGCTGTCCATGTGGACTCCCAGATCCTTGTCTGCAGAGCTGCCTTCCAGCATGATCTGTGATTTGAGCCCACGAACTCACATCAGCTCAGGAGAGAGAGTCCTCCTTTCTTGCAGAGACCACCCATGTCCAGAAGATGTGCCAATGCCACATTGGGATAATGGCACAAGAAGGCTGGACTAGCAAGTACTGGCATTCATTCATTGTCCTTGAGATATTTGGTACAATTTACTTTCCACCAAAGAATGGCAGGGAGCAGTTGGAAATCTTTTCAACTCAACTAAAACTAGCTGATCCTCTCCTAAAACACTGTTCCCATGGTCTTCTGTATAAACTACTCTTTCCAGGGAGTCAGAGAGCACCTGGCTGTCCACATGCCTGGTTTACATGCACTAATGTGAGTTCTTGATCCAGAAGCTGAGAAAATGCCTTGAAATTGCCAATGGAAAATTTCAAGCAATTGAAACCACCTACAATCTCAACCTGGGAACCCTCAAAGGGCTGAATTTAAGCAAAAAACTTCCTTGGTTGGTATGGCATTATGCCCACTCTGTTTATTTCCTGTGCTTCAGACTCAGAAGCAGCACCAGGCTGAAAACATCCATTGCTGACAAAGGAAAAAAAGCAGGATTAGTCACATTTGAGCATCTGCTTCCGTCCCTTCTTAAACCTTGAGAGCCTTTGAGTACTTGCCGAGTTGTTCTCCTTTCATTTTTATACAAGTCCTAGCTGATTCACAGAGGTGGCACAGGAAGATAATGAGGGAAGCACATGTGTAGCAATACTAAAAAAGACATTATTAGTGTAAACAGCCCAGCTGGAAAATGCAAACAACAGAAACATTATGAAACAGTTTGATCTTAAGTTTCCAGTTGAACTATGTGGATCCTCCCACACACTTGCAGCACTCACCCTCCAGGACTGTCTGGAACTAATTTGCAATCCAGAACATGCCATGAGGGCCCAAGTCCATGTTGCATGACCCATATGCACAAACCTCAACAGCAATCCTTTTTTTCATTTTATCCAAGAGAAAAATCTGTGCTTTCTCTGCTCACTGGTTGTGCTGAGCTGGAGACAAACAAGGTGGAGCATTTTAGCACGGCTTCCTGCTAATGAGCTAACATTTCCAAAGTGGGCTCAGGCAGATGCAGTTATAAAAGTTCTGTAATTCCAATTCATTGGCCTCTAGTAGAAATGAAGAAATGAATAAGACAGCTGCTTAAGAGTGATCCAAGAAAGAAAATTATGATGAATCTTTGTCTTATTGCCTTAACATCTTCCTTTTTTCATTATATGAGGCAACAGGTGTGTTCAACATAGCATTCAAAGAAAATATTTTATTATTCATATTTCTTCAAGCTACAAAGCTAAATATCATCTACATTAAATGTGTTCCTGACCTACTGAGGCATGTGGATATGCAATGAGCATGTTTCCTCTCCCTCCAGTATAGCTCTAGTGTTGAAATGATCACACTTTCCACACCCAAGCCCTTCAAACCTTTAACTTCATATGACGTCCAGAGCAACTCCTGCATGATCTAAACTTAATTTGTAAAATTCGCCATCATTCCTCATCCCTCTCATGTAATGCAGTTGTTGTTTGATCAAAGTGCCATGAAATAGCTACAGTAAACCACTGACCCACTTGGGATGTAACCTGTGGGCTGAGCAAGGAAACCTCCCACTGCCTTAGTGCCCCGGGACCTGCTTCACCTATTGGTTACAGTAACGTGTAGCAATTTTTCAAAACATCACCCATCACCTGTCCTGGGGCCACTGGCCCTTCAGGGAATTAGCTCTGCCTTTCAGGAGCAGCAGCCTCCAAGCACCAACCAGCTTGTGGCTCTCCAAACCTCTGCAGCCCCACAATCAGGCTCCCATGCAGCAGCCAGTGCACAGACACACTCTTTATGGAGACAGGCTCACTTCAGCCTTCTCTTTCATCTGGGATCCTACCCAAATTCTGCTGCAGCTGGGGGAAGGAAAGCACAGAAACGCCACTCTCCAGCAGTAGAAATGAAGGCTGGCATTCAGGCAAGTCCCATTCTCTAAATGAAGCAGAGAGGGATGCAATCCTTTCTTCTAAAAGAATAGCTGCTCCATCAAACACTTATTTTGGCTTATTTTCTTAAGGCAGAGCGGCTTCCTTGAGCCCTCTGAGACAAGCTGCACACACCCTGGGCCCCTGCTAGATAATCTGAGTTAACACATGCTCACAGCAAAGCCTTTTCTGCAGCCACATATTTATTTCCCTTACACCCGTATAAGGAAAAATGTGAAGCCAATGTTTGGAGACATTTTTATTTTCCAAGACAGTTTTAGATATAAACTCTAAAAAAGAACATTATCATATTTTGCCATGAGTTTTAATATTTTTCTCCCCTGCAGTGGCATCAAAGGCATCACCTGGATCCACACAAGACCTTCATTTAATTAATCAGTAGATAAAGCAAAGTGAATAGATGCAGCACTTTTACATATGTAGATCCCCCTAATGTGTGGACAGGTTGGTAAATACTCGTTTTCTTAGAGGAAGCCATGCATTTCCATGTTCCAGCCCCTTACACCCAGAAACGTGCCATTATCACCAGAGTCTTTCTAGGCTCTCCCTTTCCTCTATATTTAGCAGATGAACCAGCACCTCACCTGCTTCTCTTCTTTTAACCAAATTACATTTGGTTTTTGTTTCTTCCAGGTTTCTTGCTTGAATTTTTGCAGTTGCCACTCCTTTATTCTTCTCTCCCTAGAGGCTTTTGGGTGGTGTGTGACAGATCTCCATCCACAGACTCCATCACCTCCCTGTGTCCCACAAGGGCTGACTGGGGCATCTGTATCCCTTGGCCATGTCCTTTGCTCCTCTAGAGAGAGCTGCTGTCCAGGTGCAGTCCCCCTTCTGAGCACCTAAACAAAGCCAAAGCCAATGAGTCCTCCAACAATCTGCTCAGGGTTCTACACCACATTTCCATGATACGTGCTCTGAGGTTAAAAAGTCTCAGGAAGAGGCCTTCAATGCTGACTTCTACAAATGGAAAAAAAATGGAATACAAAAGGAAAAGGGGCATATGACAACAGATTTTGAAAAATCCAATCTGAGCATCTGCAGCAAAAATTAAACTTCATGTGCAATAAGCACCCTGGGACCAGGGTTTGAATTAGAAGTTTCTGAGTTATTTGTCAGATCAATGCCTGTAAGAAACAGTTTTTTTACTGACATTTTTGTATTGTAAACAATTTTTCTTATATTCCCCTATGTATTCCAAAAGCTGTGCTAGCAATGCCCTTGGTTATAGACTTCAGACTCTCCAGTTTGTTTGTATCTGCTATATTTAGGTTTGTTGTTTAAACTTCTTGATTTGACTATTGGCATGACTCATCAATTGTTGGCAGCATATTATTATAACTAATCAGCATCTTACAATTAGAGACAATGGCTTCTGAATAAAATTGTTGATTGGAATCCTTTTTGAGCCCATCAGCAGTGGCCATTAGAGAAAAAGCTTTACCATTTCTAATTTTGTGTTATTGATCCAAAAATGCTTGAGATAAAACACTGCTGGAAAACTTCCTGGAGATTATGTCAATACACACTGAGTATTAATACAATAACTTTTAAAAAGCCAGATGCAATGATTCATCCCTTGTAACACATGCCTGGGCTTTGCAATTACCTTTTATGGTTTCCTTATCATTATTTACACTAACTGAAAAACTTACCTTTCTCCCAAAACACTAAGTTTTTACACGAAAATCTATTCCAGACTGAGCAACAGTTTTCCAAGTAGCTTTTTTAAGCATCCAGGTCTAATAGACTAACTATGTGTATGCGTTCCATGACGGGCAATTTTGGCAAGTTTCCCCATGCTGCAATTTTCTCTTGATCCAGCTTCACAATGGAGATCAGTCAATGCAGTCTCTGGATTTCGTTGCCAGTGGAATGCCTGCCCAACAGAGCCTGTGAGGAGATTGGAGTGACATTCCACACTGATGGAAGCCATGGTGTTTGACAGAGAGACAGCAGCCTCCAGCTTTGGGCACACTCTGGAGCCAGGTTAGCCAGGAGCCCTGCCTTCTTTTAGGAACAACACACTCCTTGTTGCCTGCTGAGTGGCATCCAAGAGGCAATATTCCAGCTTCCAGCCCTGTTTGTGGGCATATTTCACCTGTAATTTGGCAAGGCAAATCGTTACCTGGTACACCAAAAAGAAGCTATTTTAGAATGCTTTTATGCCAGAATATTTTTTCCTCATTTCCATTATCCAGGGAATAATTTATTGCAAAGAAAAATATATTGCCTTACTGTCTTTCCAGAAGAATTCAAATGGGGATTAAGCCAGCATCTTCTCAAATAAATCTTTGTTTGTAAACCCAGCATACCAGCAGTACCTTCAGAGTGCCAGTGAAATTTAATTGATGGCATCACCCTCCCCAACAAGGCAGGAAACCTTCAAAAAACCCTGTAGAAATTCTGTGAAATCTAATTTTTCAACGGTATTGATTATTAATTATTTTAGCTCATGCTCATACAGAATTTGCTGTTTGTCAGCTCACATGGTGTATTGATTTCATCTACAAGCATTCCTGGCACCCTGTGATACCATGACAAGCCAGGGCTACCTGCACAATTCACAACATCTGCAGATCAGCCTCCCCAGACCACTGTCCTGAGCACACAAGTTTTAAATGCTGTCAGTCATCACTCTTGCTCAAATGATAGCACAAACCCAGTAAAAACACAGAGCTTGCTTTTTTCTTCCCCTCCCCATCCTTCAAATGATGTCATTTAAGCTCTGTTTTTACTCCAGTCCTTGCTGGCAGTACAAAACTCAGCAGGAGGTTGATGAATCAATCATCAGATCAATCCTGGACCTACCCAGCTGCAAAACATAGGAGCACAGGTTATGACACATGACTCAGGACATCACCTTCCTGGGGGCCTCACATTCCAGCATCACTCCTGTGAGAGTCTGAGCATCTTATTTGAGACACCCAACAGCCTCTGGGACATATCTGTACACTATGGAAAATTTGTTACTCCTTCCCACATGTTGAGTTAGGGAAAGGAAGCAAAATGGACATTCTTGATGTGCAGGAGAAATGCATCATGTTAGTCTGCGCAATTGGCAGATTCTAGAACACACACTTGGGCTGTTAATATAGGATTTAAAAGAGCTGATATAAAACCACCCAGGATGACACTGAATGGACCTATTTCAAGTCCTAAAAAAGCAGAAAACTAGTAAGCAGGCTCAGACTTCAGTCCAAAAATTGCTGGAAGCAGCTCACAGTGACAGAACACTGGACAGCAGGACTTGCAGCAGCACCATCTATTTTGTCCTGAAAGGCTTTCCTGCTACTCATTTACCAGAACAATTAGCCAGATCCCAAGCTATAATTTCAAGTGTGACATTAAACTGAATTTTCACATGATGGATTTTATCTTTCACAGATGCTTCTTCCTTGGCTTTTCTATGCAGCCATCACAACCACATCATAAGAACAGTAATACACACAGATTTATCACTTCCTCAGCCTTTTGTAGGGTCCAACATTTGTACAGTTATTTCCATTCCAAGCCCAAACCCATCAGTTTTCCACCATATTTTCTTCTTGCTTTTCTCCTGAGTTCTAAAGGAGATGGGAAGAAGGAAGACCTCCTCTTCCAAAACATTCTCTTTCCAAGGAAAGCTAAACTGGATGTGGGCAGCCTGAGCAGTTCCTCAGACTGAACAGTTTCCTTGATGCATACATGACAGCATAGGATTTCAAATAAGCAGCTAAGTGCTGGAAGTGAATAAATAATTCAGTAGGAGAGATGACAAGCGTGCCATTCACTAAGATTAATTTATTATGAAAGAAAAAGTTCACAAGAGAAAACTTCTTGGAGGATAGATTTTCTATCAGCCAATGATTTGTGCAACGACTGCATTGGCTAACTTGCATTTTAGAGCTGTTGACAAAAGTGGCTCTTTAATGCCTGGTTGCATGTTCACATTTCTAAAATGCTGCACATTTCTAAAATGAGCACCACTCATTTCCTGTACAACATGAGCCACACACCAGGCTGCCTTGAGCTCACAGATCATTCTGCTAAGCTTAAGGAGAGATAATAGCTGTTACAGATTCAAGCCTAAACAAATCCAGTTAAGAGATTTGTTTCCTTGGTAAAGAAGGAGATTTTAAATCAAACTTTTACAGGTAGCAACCTTATGTTCAAACCTAACATGTATGCATCAGAGAACATCACCTCATGACACTATTGGCCTCTAAAGAGCTTTTCTGTAATTTCCAGTGAGCTTTAATCACTTCATGGTGAATAAATCTCAGCCAGTGACACATACTTAACTTTTCTGCTACTGACCCCATGAGAAAATGCAACAGAGCATCTGAAAGGGTTCAGAACTGCACATGGAAAATTAATTTCTCTTCCCATTTCTACCTGTCTGCATTGTGCAGTCTCTTCTGACTGCACTTGTTACAAGGCATTGCACATCTTGGCCAGATTCTCACCTTGGGAACAGCAACATGAACCTGAACTATTATATCAATGAAGTTGGTTTACTTTGAGGAGCAGCTTCACTTTTAGCCCTCTAAAGAATTACCAAAGTATGGAGGTATTTTCAATTTCTAGCAGTTTACATAGACTAATGTGCTCAAGATCCTCCTCTGTTTCTTTCTTTCAGTAATTACTGATCACCCTGGAAGAAAGATTTTTGAGGGCCAGTAATTCCAACAAGGTTAATTAATTTGTGTCTGGTCTTTACCAAGTAGTAGCAATAAAGTCTCTGGATTTACACTACTGAAATTTTACTCATGATATCTTTTCAGTTTTAGGTGAATACAAGGTGTTAAATTTTAGTGGTTAGAGCTTTTGCACTGAACATGCTTAATCCATCCAAACAGGAGGCTACAGCCAAAGGGGTGGTCTGGCTACTGAAATGTGCCTCTTGCTGCCTAAATATTCACCCTGTTTCCCGCTGACTGGATTGAACAGTCAGGTGGCTGCAGTGCAAACCTTTGATCCAGCCAGAAAAATAACACCTCCCTAAACTACCCATTATTAGATTGAAGTGAACTCAGCTGTCAGTTTTCTGACAGGCAGACAAGATGAATGTTGGATTTGACTCCCAGTGCAAGGAAGCAGCTGGGAGATTGGTGCAGCCTCTTTCAAAAATCAGTCACTACACAGCTGAATTTAAACTACTGTTCCGTGTTGTGGCAAGGCACAGAATGGAGAGGCAGTGGGAGGGAGCAGGCAAAGCAGGAGGATGAACAAATCTTGGTGAGCTCCTTAGTACAGGGAGAGACGAACCTGCTTGGTAAAAAGGTGTCTCAGAGGTTGGTCTTTGCTGTAGGTGAAGCAAGGCAAGTAAACTGAGCAACCAGAAAGTTCCATGGGCAAAGTTCTTATTCAGCAACATTTACTCCACAGTTCCTTTGGCCTAAGCAATTTAAATGAAATAAAAACACTGGAGAATACATCTTGAGTATTACCATGGACGAGATCACAGTGGCACTTTTATGTGTTAGAAATTCTGAATTAGAAGAAACTTCAGCATTTTTAAAATGAAAAAAACTCAACTTTTGTATCACACAATCAAGTGAAATGGGGTATCTTCTCATAAATGTGCAGAATTTTGAAAGAGGACAGATATTCTCCTAGGTGAACATCAGAACTGAAAAGCCATCACCTGATCATGGAGACAAATACCCCAGTGCTTCAGATTCAAGCTTGTTCACACTCCACCTAAATAACTTTATCTTCTCCATCAAAAATCTTTTTTTTGCTTTTCATGAAAAGGGGTGAGGAGAGGTTGATTATAAGTGAATTAAAGATGATACTTGACAATGAAAATTAAGTGAAGAACCAAAAGAAATCACCTGTTAACAGGGAAAAGAAACACTACTACATCTGTACCTTAACATCTTAATGATCGCACTTGTTCCTCTAAAGAATTTATTTCTGCTAATACAAAGTAGCCCAGGATTCTCTTCAGCTTGCCTTACCTGCTGGTACAAATGTACTCTGTGCAGAGAACAGTTTTTGGAAAACATGTATGATGGAAAGGGATATCTAAACATTCTGGAGGACTTCCAGTTCCTGAAGAAGGTTTTTGTGAGCCTGCTTGCTGCTTGGACTGCTTTGAGGTGTGGTGTGATACAGGATAGGTCTTCAGGAGATCACTCTGGTGTGCAGCAAGACAGTGATGGACTCGTTTTAGCCTCTGGAACTCAGTGTGATGCAAACCCCTCAGTCTAATCAGGCAAGACGACTGCAGTGACTGTTACCTGTGTTTGTTACTGTTTTATCATGTGGCACTGTATGACTTTTGAATTCAGCATTTCTATCGCTGTTCTCTATAAGCAGCTCATCTAGGGCATCTAATTCCCAGCTTTGAATCCAGCAGAGATGTTCTGGCAGCACAAAGGCTGTATTAGCCTCTAGGTAAGTGCTTTCCAACATGACCTTGGTTGGAACTCCTATTTATTTATTTATTTCACAGTCAATAGAAACATTCTATCCTACCAATTCAGTTTAGTACAGGTGCAACTTTAGTTTCCTCATTCCTCTAATCTATGCATATCCATTTCTATGCTAATTTGACTTTTCACTGTTCCTTAACCACAAGCAACAGCCTCTCATAAATTTCTTGTTCTGTTGTTTACTCATCTGCATTCAGATGGTGTCTTGTGACCAGAATACCCTCAAAGTGTTTCAATGGCTACTAGTTTTTCCATTCACTTACAAGCACTACCCTTCTCAGAGTTATTCCAGGAAGGGATACATTAATGTATGAGCTCATTGCTACAGAGGATAAGGAAGAGGAATACTGTGCAAATGCACTTCCATTCAGCCCTCCTGCAAGAACTGGGCAAAATGAGCAGACAACTATGAGAAAGGCATCTACTGTTTTTTGGGGTTTTTTTTCTGTAATGTAAAACCACTTTTTTAGAAGTAAGATGATCTCCAAGTAGGGAGGTCTGCTGCAAATGCCTGCTCTCTTAGCCTTCCTTCACTACAAATGGACTAGTTTTCCAAACTCTGGTATAACAGTTGGTCCTGAGAAAGCACCATTTACCTCAGCAGTTCAAACCATTGGTTAATCCAGCCCAGAAGCTTCACTGCAACAACAGCCAGCTCCTCCTGCTGCAGACACATGCAGAACAGAACAGGTTTGCCACCTGATGTCAGCCAGTCCTCATGCATTCCCTCCAGGGCTCACAGCTGCAGCCTTACAGTGTCCACACAGCAGCCCTGTCCTGCCTGCTGAACGTATTCCCCCAAAATCAGTAGTCTAAGCAAGGCACAGAGGTGTTAGTCAGGAGGACACCCTCCTCCCTGCATTCCAAGGTCACCCTTCTCCATGTGCCTTTAGCCAACACCAACCCACAGCATCCAGCTCCCCTCCTTGCCTGGCCAGGCAGCCCCTAATTGCAGAAGGGGGGCAGGAAACACAGCCAAACCCCCTCATTAGTGTACTGCTTTCCTACTTGGAGGCACCAGAGAACTGGGACAGGCCAGCACTGTTTGCAATGTCACACGCAGCTGGAGCTCAGGCAGACCTCATTAGGCATTGACAGATCCGCCTTTGGAGCCGAAAGTGAAGCTCAAACACTAAAGCAGCTGCAGAAATGCATCTTCAGACTCTCTGGGCAAATTCTCAACTTACCTAACATTTTAAAGAGCCTTACAAGCATCCTACTCAACATGCCATGCCACTGTGAAGGATTCCTTGTGGACCTTTTGATTAGTTGAAACTTACTTTATTATTCAGTAAAAGGTCCCGATGTTGGTTTTCCAGATTTGCCACTGTAATTTACAGATTGACTTTGCTTACTGAGGTGCAGAAGGAGACGTGCAAGGGATATAACCACACCACGACAAAGATGACACATGCCACTTCAGATTCATATGCAGAAAGAATGCATCCCTGCTTTCTTCTAAAAAAGCCTCAGTCTTCACTTCAGAGGCATTTCTGACCATTAGGCAAAGAAATGCTCTCTGCCCTTTTCTGCAGTGGCTGAGGAGCTTGCATGTTCTGAGCTGCAGAGTACACTGAAAGGGCATCCCAGCTCCCATCTGACACACCAGCCCATATGGTGTTCATGGAATCTTTCATTTTCCTCTTCCCATAGCCATTTCAAAGGCAGGTTCCCTCCCATGCTTAACCTGCTTCCTGTAGCAACTAAAAATTCCTTTTCGAATTGCAGCCAACTTGATATTTTACCTCTTTCTCCAGTTATTTGACATTCTTAATGTGCCTTTGATATGAAACTGATCAATGTCTTCATGCTAGCAAGATTTAAAATAGCACTTCTGTTTAAACATGTTACATTCTTCTCCTTAGTAATGCTCTTCAGCAAGCAGCTTAGGATAGCAGAGACAAGGCTAAGGACTCTCCTAGACAAAAACCAAATGGGTAAGCAAGAAAAAAAGAGAGGGAGAACAGTTATGTAGAAATCCCACAGCAATAAGAAAGTTCCTTGCATTAGAGTATCATGTTCTTACCAATAATAAAATGCCAAAGAAAGGAAAAAAATTATGTATCTTCAGTGTGTGATCCAAATGTGCATAAAAGAACCTTTTCTTCATTTTCCTATATCCACATCTGTAGAAATGAACACATAAATCAGATGTATCTATTTACTCATAACTAGCTGAGCATCCACATTCTTGGTTACACAGCCATCAGTGCCTATATTTTCATATCCTGGTTGATTACCCAGCACTACATTATGTTGAAGGAAGTACTGCTTCCCTGAAAATGGCTATTTGAATTTAATGGTAACTGTTTTATATCCCAGGGGTATTATCACTATTGCAGTCAGATTGCTGCAATTAGTTAGTTCATCGTCTACCCTTGATGATGAGGAGGCGCTTCTCCATGGCAACATTGATTTGTGAAGTTCAGTTTCAGAAAGAGAAGAAACCCACAAACCCTCTGATTTCAGCTACACCAGCAGCGAGAGCACTCAGGCTGCAAATCCTACGAGACAGGTGCTGCTTCTCCAGCTTGTGCTGTGCTTCAGTGCTTGGCAGCCTGAGCACTGCCCAGTGACTTGCTGGCCCTCTGCTCAGGGCTTGCAGCTCATTAGTGTTCACTCATTATTTCAGACACGTGCATGAAAAAGCCAACAGCAAGGGACACAACATATTGGGTTCCATCCTCATCTAAGCAGCTGGGCTACAGGGAAAAGGCCATTTATTTCTCACCCCTTTACAGGAGGACTCGCTTTAAAACGTTCCCATTGTTTGGCTTGACCATGCCCCTGACATTTAATACTTTGCAGTAATAATAAGAAATAGCACCTAGGCTTTAGACTGTTTTCTGTGTTGGAAGATCCTAAGACAATCTGTACATTTGGTGAAACACACTCAAGACATCTAATAACTTTTACAGCACCTAATTCCTCTGAGTTGTATAACAATAAAGGCTTAGCAGACATCAAAAGCTGCCACAAAGCATTAAACTCATAGTGAAATCAGAATTACCCTGACTCTATCTGGGTTATAAAGAGTTATTGACGTTGAAAAAGTCAAAAGTTGCAAATACTTCCTCATTACTTCAATAAATTGGGAACCTACTGCTATTTTGTAAGAAGACACGAAACCTCAAGAGAATTAATAAGTAATATAAGAATACATACTATGGAGTCAAAAAAGCCAGTCCCACGTTTTTATTTTCCATACAACTCCATTGTTTGTGATTGCTAAACTTCAGGATTAATAATGGCTACTCTGTTCTAGTCTGGCTCTGAACATCCCCTACTGAAGATTTTCTGTTTTGAAAATTAACCGGAGCAGGGACAAAAGCTTTGCTTTCTGCCCACCAAGTAGCTTAATGGAGGTGGTTAAATTCTGTTGCCTGTATAGTAAACACACCATTATTTGTACAAAATCAAAGATCCCCACCAGAAGAAACCTTCCCATTTCAAGAGTGCTCCTTGAGGCTTGTCTCCCTGCCCCTGCCAAGGGGAGCCACAGGCGCCTCACAGTGCCTGGAGGCACTGCCTAACCCTGGATCTTCACTGGGTGTACCTCAGCTGTGAAAAATGCTGGGGGTGTGAGGGTTATTTAGACCCCTGTGCGCTGTTAACAGCAGAGCCTTCTAAGCCAGTTAAACAACACTGTTTCCAATCCTGCTGCATGCTCTTGGAGTCTCCTCTGAAGACACCATTGCTGTTAGAACCACCAGCTTCCCATTCCCATTGTTGGTGAACAAAGCATCCATGTAGAACTATGATCTATTCCAAATACAAAACCACCCAGGCTTTAAAAGCAGCACAAATCACTGAGTAAGGCCATGGCAGCAGGTGTCCTGCAAGCCGCAGAGGAATGTTGGATAGGGGCAAACAGGCAATTACAGTTCCAGCTGTACCTGATTTAAGGTGCTCTACTGAACCAGCAGATTACCAGGCAGTGATGCGAGCAAGGCCCAGAGAGCTCAGGGCACTAATTGGTAGGATTTCAAGTGCACTACAACTCTGCTCTGCAGGACTTCCTGGCCACTCTTATGGAATTAATTTCATCCTAATGCCTCATTGTTCATATTATGTATCCTCCTCCTACAAATATAGCATTTCAAATAATTAAAGACAGGTTAATTACTCTGTCAGCCACTGGGAACACTCACAATGCCACCATATGTGGCAAAGGAACCCCATGCAGCTAAAGAGCCTCAAACTGTTTCCCACATATCTGGATGGGGAAAAAAAAAACCTCCCACCCTCTTCTGCATTTTAATAAATAACACTAACTAAAGCATGGATGCTATATGTGAGATTTGATGGGGTATCTGCTATGAGATTTAAAAACCAAAGTTACAAGTGCTCACAAGAAAGTAGGCCAGCCAAAGGCTTGGGAACTATTTGTCTCTTAGGGGGTTACGTGCAGTAGTCTGGCATTGCCAACAGAGAGCTGAACTTCCTTAACCCAGCCCCGTGATAGGCAAGGGAGCTGCTGTCTACAGAGGCCATAACACCTGAAAGGAAGAATTCAAACTGAAGACAATTAATTGTAAGAGGAAATAGTAAGGATTTACCAAATACACCTGTAAGCTGGAAATCAGGATGTCCCAGCCAGCAGAGCCATCGCATGTTTCAACAGCCTTCCACAAAACAACAGATTTACACACGAAGCAATGCCAGTCAGTGAAAGTGAATGTACAAGCGACTAGAAGTGACAGTAGGGAAGCTTACTTTCACAGCCTGAGCTATCCCCCTACTCTTAAAGTTCTTAAGTACTCCATATGTCCCAGCAGATTTACTGGGACATTTCTCACACACCTCCCCCAGACACCAACGCCTCAGAGCTCAAGCATTCAACAACAGGGAAGCAGTTCACTCTCTAGGTTTTTCATGTACCCACCATCTAAACCAGAGAGATGAAAGCATTTTTGCTCACTGGGAAGCACAGCTACTACTTAGAATTTCTACAGATAAAATACCTGGAACTACACAAAAAATTTCAAAGTCACAGTAAGCACTTTGTAAAGCTGGATAGGTACATAATGCAACATCTGTTACACCCAAAGCAACAACAAGTAGCCCATGTTCTCTCTGATTTCTTTTATAGCTTGGGTAATTCAGCAGCCATACTTTCATTTGCTGCTGTGAGTTCAGACAGCTTTTTTCCCCAGGTTCATAAATGTTACCTAAGTGAGTTTCCGATGTAAGTCTGCTTGGATGTTTAACTAGCAATTTAAAACTAATCCTTGTCCCTCTTTCCCTGTTCATCACATCATTCAGAAGCTTGTTTGCACTGTCACTTTTAGGCAGTCTTCATAAAGTCTGGGAACAGCCATCTTCCACAGCTAGCATTACAGTTGGGATGAAAACATCTCCTTAGACTGAGCCACTCACCCAAAGTAGCAAACTGAACCTTTTACTCTTTCCTTGCTGGTCAAAACTCGTGTTTTCAGAAACTGCAGTATGGATCAACCGTTAAGAAAAGAATAACAAGCATAGTTTAAAATTCTACACTTTTGTAGTGGACCTCCCCCATGACATAATTATTTATGAAGCCAAATAATATACAGTTTGCTTCCCAAACCCATCATGCTGCTTTCAGGGGTTGTTTCCTGGGACTTGGGGTGTGTATATACCACATCACTATTTGGTTTTTGGTTTTTTTTAATTAGAATTTCCAAGAGGTACATCAGTCCTTATTCTGAGAAATAGTGAGCCATGTCCTTTTCCACTCATAACCCTTTTCCATAAACCCTGAATCTGGGTGTTGCAGTGACTCTGAGAGAAAAATCCACCAATGACAACCTAAACCAGATAATATCCAAGTTCTGCCAATAGGGAAGGAAACAGACAGGACAGCAGAATTCACTGGATCAGGTTGCTTTGCCTTTCAGGTACCTCCACCTTCTAGAGCTGATCACAATAATCAGGCAGATTCAGGGATAGTACTGTGAAAGATGATTTTATTGTACAAGGAGTTTAATAAGCCTGCAAGTTAGAGACAGCTTCCTGAACACCAGGAAAAGTTGGGTGCAATGTCTAAGTCACAAATTAATTACCCAAGATGTGTGAGAAAGGTAAAAGACCAGTTATACTCTTCAATACATATATTTACTAGAAGCTATCCCAGTTATGAAGCTACATATTGCAATAAGCCAAGCTACGTGATCATTTGCTAAAGTGATTCTGTCCTTACAACAGAATTATGAAGAAATAGGGGCAATAAATGACACCACTCCTCCTTTTTCTATCTACAAATAGTGATTTATTCTTATTGTTTTGAAATACAATATTTTTATTGTATTGAAATACAAACTCCAGAGCAGGTCTCTGGAGATATTTAAGTGATATTAAAGGCACTATATGAGACCAAGCTTGTAGTGCATCTACACCTACCACAACTGCTGCGTTGCTGATAACTTTGATTCATTACCATGGCAGCAAAGAATGAACCATTCCCCCTGCAGTGTGACAAGTAAACCACAAACTCGCAGTGTGACCAAACACATAAAGAAAATTCTCTCTTTTTAAGAGAGTGAACATTTTTATCTATGTTGAAGTTCAGTGACCACTACCCATCAAAACTATTATGCACAGCACACGTGTATCAAACCAAGCAGGACTCAGTTCCTCAGGTACAGAAGCTTAGATTGATCCATACAATAATAAATACAGGAACTGGGAAAGCACAGAGCAAGTGTTGGGCTCTGCAGGAAGACATCTGGGTGCACTGGTGAACTCCACCTTGCAGCAGCGTGCCCTGGTCAGCAGGCCAAGGGAAAAGGCCAGTTCCACTCTCGGTGAAGCCCCTCATGGAGCAGTCTGTCTATCTCGGCTCTTCCAATACAAGACAGAAATTGGCAACTCTCTTGTAGAGACTATGGATGACAAAAAAATCCCAGACTTCTAAAATGAAGCAAGTGTGCAGCTGAAGCTAAAGTAGGACACTTTCCTTTCAGAAAACCTTCTCCTCATTTGTAAATTCACACCATCAGTTCAGTATCAGGAGGCTATTCTGGCACCATACATGATTCTATCTGAGAAAAGCATCCCACCAGTTTCTCCTGTGTTCACTAAGATGATCATCATTATATTTTAAGCAATTCCTTAGCTACTCAGGGCATCTTTAGTCATCTGGAATGGCAAGCAACTGCAAAAGCCGTAGTGCCTTAATTGCACTCACACTCCATATGGTTTCGCTTCAAAGGCACAGGAACAGCCTGCCAGGGCTGACAGCTCATCCTGGCATTCAGCAGGGATGTGTGGGGCACACAGGGCACATTCAGTGTGGCTCGCACTGGTGACACACTAACTGAAATCACCTTCTAAGCCATCAGCTTCACACAGAGCCACTGTGCTGTCTCACAGCTTCTATCTGTTGTCTCACTCTCTTCTACCTGTGACAGACCACACCAAGGACCACATTTCTAGGCACAGAGAGTCCCTTGCAGTACCTTTTACAGCTGCTGAAGGTGTCTCACCCAGATGGAAGAGGATTTTCTTTCCTCGGTTCACTCTTGCATCCCAAGGTGCATTCATGCAAATGGGGGGAAGTGGCATTATCAACAAATATGTAATTAAAGGGAGATCTATTCTCTGGCTAGACTGTAACTTTCATTTACCAGAAAAAAACCCCCAAAAACAACAAAAAACACCATGGAAAATTTCAGAAAAAAACTAAATTATTAGGAAGTATTATAGCTGAATAAATTTCTGAGAGACAGCTATTAAAGGCAAAGACATGAGTGATAGAGGATACTGATGAAGAACACAAACTTGATACAGCGTAGAAATAAACCTAAAACTTGTGTTGCAGGACATTTTTTCCCTTGTAATCTGATACACAGAATTTGCAGAAGACTGCAGAATGGAACTAGGCTTCACTTCACAACAAAACCATATCTTCAGATTTCACAAAGGCTGAATGGAAGTGTAGGTTCTCTCGAAAAAATTCAGTATCAGCTCAAATTAGAACTTCATCTATGTTTTTTCCAAGGTTTGCAATTTGGGAAACAAAGAAGTGTTTCAGTTTCAACTAAGCCATGAGGGTCACATAATTTTATATTCCTCTGTATCTTCCAGCTGATTGCACAAATGTTACGCTGCAGAATAATTACTCTAGGCAATCACAGACCCAATAAGGGCAGCAGCACTGACCACCTACCCCGCAGTAACCACCAGCTTTCTTTGGTAACCAACTGTACAGGCCTAAAGGGGAAGCACAATCACTTTGTCCTGACATTTATTGCTTTAATTGAAGATACATAAAACCTATTACAGGCAGCCCCATGTGTTCTATGAACATATTTTTTGAACAAGAAGCATTTCAATAACAGCAGAGCAATTCCTAGAGGGAAACATGCAAAAAGGTACCTTTGATACTTTTTATTTAAAAAAAGACTTCAGTTTGGGCACTCGCCCAAGCCAGGGGAGATCCAAACAGCAAGACAAGCAGTTTACCTGTATCAATGTACTAATGGCTCAGAGTTAAATACATTTTACACCTAGGCTGAACTCCTTCTTTATCCCTTCACCAGCTGACTTGAAATGACAACTTTCTGGAATTTCAGCTTTATGGAAGAGCTGTCCCTGCTAGTCTGAGTCTGTGTAAATATCCAAAATGCTTTATTATTCTGCATTTACAAAACCAGTGTATGCTTATCCTGGTATTAGAGCCAAACATGCATGAAAAAAAAAATCAAAGACACAACATTATTCTTTTACTTCATTTATAGGAATATTCAGTTTTGAAGATGGTTATGTGACCGTTTTCAAAGTATTCAAGAACATTTCTAATGAAGAGAGCCTGATTATATTTTAATTATTTCCTGTTACTAATCAGGGTGAGAGACAAGCTCTTAACACAAGGGAAGCTGTCTTCAGACAGGGTGAGTGCTATCCAGATGCACAGTAGTCCTCAACAATCACTATTCCCTTCAGTCTTATTTGTTTAGTGCTCCAGTAAACAAGCGGGACTTCAGTGGTAGCCCTTAAAATGGTCTTATGGCACTTGGGTGGTATACCAGCATATACCAGCATCCAGTTTGGTAATTTTTTTTTTGATGTGGGGTTTTTTTCCCCCTTCTTTTCAGTTTCATGTTCAAAAATGTCTGGTGTGTATGTCTAAATTAACTGTAATTCAAAACAAACACATGCGCTAAATGCACTGACTTACAGAAAATACAAAGCTCAGTAAAAAGACTCCAGATTTCAAGTCACAAAGGGAATGAGACAGGTTAATCAAAAGCCCTAAATAGAGGGGTCTTGTTTAGAACTTAGTTATGTCTGTCAAGCATGGGCAACAGTGACCTTATATTTTAAAATTAAATTTCCAACTCCAAGTAAATAAAGCAATGCTTAGTTAAATACAAACGTATCTTTGTAAGAGGAAGCAGTAAATAGGCTTCAGAAGAAATATGAAAACTACTTAGATTTCCTGGAGAATTCCAAAATTCCAGCAAACATTTGCTGTTGCAGTGTACTATTATTGATACAGTTAAACTTGTAAGAAATGCCCAGATGGAGTTTGTGTCAGGGAACAGACGGTTTCCTGAACTGCATCAATCAACACGCATCTCATCATATACATATTGTGTGTAGGAACTTTATAAGAATTTTCTTCTGCTTATTTCCCTGAATCTTAAAAAAAAAAAAAAAAATGTGTGACATCAAAGAAATATTTTTATTTACAGAAGCAGCAACTTGGCCAGCTGGAGTTAGGGGAAGTTCAATGTAATTTAAAAAACTTTCTTCCCAGTTTTTTGCACGGTTTGGCATCTCTGTAGCTCACCACATAATGGTAGCTTGTCCGACTTGTTTCTAAACTATCAGTGAGCTCCCATAAAAAATGCTTAAGCATAGCCCTTAACGTGCTCACTTCAGATTAAAGTTTACTTGCATATCACCACAGTGCATTTTTTCCCCCTCTTTACCAAATGTCTTCTCAGAAACTGGAAGACATGAATTGTAATCAAGTGATCAAATTAAATGCCATCTGCCTATGAACATTATGCTGTGAGCTGTAACCAAACATTAACAGCAAAAAAAAAAAAAAAAAACAAAAAAAAACAAAAAAACAAAAAAAAAACCACTACCACCTCTATGATTCTGTGGGGTTTCCTAAGGAAGCTCTTCCTTTTAATACATGTCAGAACTGTTTCACAGTACTTGTCAAATGGTGCTGGAGTAGGTACAAAGCAGCCCCAAACAACTCAGGGCATCCTTTAGGCTGCGACTACATAATCATACCATGGTCTGCCATAGTTTGTCTAAGTCACCACCTCAGAAGCTCACCAACATCAGTTCCTTTAACTCTAGAACATTAGAAATTTAAAAAAAAAAAAAAATCCCAAAATATTGCTAACAGTTTAGCAGAGGGGACAGGGCAAGGGGAGGCAGAAAGCAGTCCAGAGTTAAATCCAACTGCTGATGTCAAGAGAAGCTGAATTGCAGCAAAGCCCTTCTGCCAAGGTTCCCAGGCAGCCTCAGACAGAGCAAGTGGGAAAGTCAAAGGTGCAGTGAGCACGTGCAGCATTCAGGTATCGCCATCGTGCATCCCCAGCTTTCTCTTTAGACACCAAAGGCTGACGACTTTTCCAAGCAAAGGCTTGCAAAGCTCTGATTCATCTTCTGTCTTCCAGTATTCTTTCAAGAGGAAGACTTAACTGAAAGCCGAAACTTCCATTACAAGAGAAGACAAGGCCACTACTTCTTGTGGCTATTCAGTTGTAGATGAAGTTTTCACTGACTTTCAGCTGAGACTTTGTATTCTGGGGGGTTGACAGCAGCTTATTCCTCCCCTGTCCCTCAGCATTCTTTAAAATAATAGGTTTTCTTAGTTAATTAGATTTTCTTCGGTTAAAAAGACTGAATTATTTCCCAATACAGTAACTCAAACTACTTACTGTATAATCAATGTTTTTAGATACAAGTATCCACTGGGCATTTTATTTCACATAGATACACACGGGATCAATTACACTTGCTGTGCAAATCACGCACTTGAGTGTGATCAGTGACGCTAGAAATCCAATTATCTTTGGCTTTCTGGACGAATCTGTGGACAGACTAGGGCACAGCTATGTGGCTAATTAATCTGTATACAGATCCCACGTTAAGCAGATGGTGAAACTTGGATGTGATTTCATAGTAACAAATGTTAGAATTGTAACATTTGAAAGTTACAATTCTAAATTTCTCACTTTGTCTCCAAACTGGCTTTGGGATAACTTACTATATAACCTGCAACAATCAGCTGAGTAACATCAACATACAGATTAACCAAATTCTTCCTGCTGTTAGGACACATCTGAAACTGAGGAGCTTTGTAGACAGTGGTTACCTTTGGTTCATTTGAAACTGTTTCAGAAAACAGAGAGTCACTGCTTTAATAGAGAACATTTTTGTTTGCTGATTCCTAGCCCTACTATGCTTTATTATCACCAGCTATTCTGTGTGAAGAAGGCAATAGTCAAGTACTCTAAATGTCATCTTCCAGTATAAGCAGAAACTGTTTCCTCCAAGCTCCATTCCATGTTTGCCATTTTTCTTGCTTACTCTACATCACATATCACCTGAAAGTCAGGTGATTCAACCATCTGCAATGTCACATCATCCTAATTTGTCCAGCTGTAATGAGAATACCTGATGTTGACAAGTTACCCATTTTCCACTTTGAAAATTTCTTGGAGTTAGACACACCACATCCCTCAAGCTTCTACAGAACATGAAAAAGGAGAAAAAGAATTTTTCTCAGCAACACTGAATCTCAACCATTTCCATATAGAGTTGAAAATTAAATAACACTGTCACCAGAAGCCAGAGCAGAAAGGTAAGAGACAAATATGGAACAAAATAGAACTTTCCATCTTAAAACAGCATTAGGTGTTTTTTTTTTTTTGGTTTTTTTTTTTTTTTTTTTTTTGGTTTGTTTTTTGTAAATAAAGCCCTAACTAGGTGTATTAGGGAGAAATAATTTAGGCAATAATATTGAAAGAATGGAAGAATGGAAGAGGCTAAGGAAGAGACTGCTACCTCTCCCAGCTGGAAAAAAGAGAGATATGAGGTGACTGAACAGAGAAAAACCCTAAGGACATAGAAGGAGCAAAGGTAGAGGGAAGGGATAGGATGTAGACAACCTACCAAATTAATAGAAAGAAGCAGGCACTTTGAAGATGCCTGACAACTTTTTAATGTGAAACACTTTCATTACTAATCCTCAACAGAACAGAATGAAACACACTGTGAAAGAACAGAGGCAAGAAGGAGAACTTGCAAGTTCTGATTTATACCATTGAGTGTACAAAGTCAGAGGACACCAGGGGCTTTGCTGGCTGATCAAGTAACAGTCCCACAGTGAGAAATTCTGGAAAACCATATTTATGTCCACACAAACCTTGGTAATGGCCACACCAATTCTAGAAAATTAGAGACCAGTCAGTTTTGTTACATGCAGTAGATACATCTGTGCCACATGACTTAAGGTGTGAAGTCCACCCAGGAAGAATTCAGGGCAGGGGGAAGCGTAAAGCAGATGGCTTGACTTTTTTGTTAAAGCTAGTGGAACTTTTAAGAACCAATCTTCTAATAGTCAGATTTAAAACTTCTTTAAAACACATGCAAACAGGTGAGACGTTTTGCCTTGCCCAATATTTGGGTTTTTTGCCACTAATGCAGGGTCATTAGCAGTATTTATGGCCACAAGAAATTGATCCAGATGAACACACACTGAGATGTCACAAGCATTACTAAAGCACTGCACTCAAAGTGTGTTCCTTCCTCTGGCCACCCCTTAAGCCTTTTGTCCATTTGCTTAGTCTAGCTGGATAAACCAATCTACATCTGATGCTACCCATCAATCTGAATTTTAAAGCTAATACAAAGACATTTTATTTGCTCACAGCCATTTCTCTCTTACCTCTCAATTCATGTCAAAGAAGCAAAGAACTTTGCTAATTGTGGGATTAAAGTCAGGCTCCTTCAGTTTTTCTGCCTAATAAGAGCAATCACATCAGCTGAAGTCTGGTCCTCAAAGAGCCAGGTTAGTCAAACATAAGACAGAAATCCAACTGCTCTACTGGACAATGAATTAAGCTTTTGCCACAAATAGTACCTGAAATCAATTATTCCCAATTATTCAGAGATATTATGTATATCTCCGAATTCTTCTTCTTGTGAGTACAAAACACTATGGTGACAGTAAAGACCCCATCTGGACAACTGTTTGCCTCTCCGCTGCCCAGCCAGGAGTCAACTGGCAGGGCTGGAGCATCTTTTGTGGGTACACTGCTGCACTGCACACAACCTCCTACTGCGCAGAGCCACACATCAGCAGGGAAAGAGTCATTTTTGGGAGTTTGTTATAAGCTGAACTGGCTAAACAATACTGGCCCAAAATACTTTGCTGTCAAGGAATGGAGCTGTTCAAGCACAGAATATCTGAAGCCATACAAAGGAGTTCTTAACAGGACAGGCAAGATGAAGTGTCAGGGAAACTGATGCTGCAGGCACACTTTGCTAGGAAGAGGATCTAATGTAGCAACACTATTAGAAGTAATAATTCATAGATCCAAAGCGGTAATAAACTAAATGTAACATTGGGAAAAGGAAAAAAAAACAAAACAAAACAATAAACAAACAAAAAACCCCCCAAGAAAGAAACAAAAAAACCCCCCAAAAACAAACAAACAAAAAAACCACCACAGTGGAATCTTTTATAGCATATCTTAAACTTCTTCCTCCGACAATCAGTATTAGAGAAGTTATTTTTTTCCCATAAATCTCTGTTAGATAATAAGTCTAATTTAACCTAGTACACTTCAGATTGGAATATAATAAATCTGTGGCTAAACTCAGTCAAATTGAAATGATGTTTTAATATATTTAGCACACTGCATTCTGTGTGTAGCCATGCACAGATATGCAAATTTGTCTCAGTTGATGAGGAAGCTGAAGTCTGCTTGATTTCCAACTTGGTCTCAAAATAAATTCTGATTTACAGTCTTGATTAGCAGTCCCACAAAGGGGTAGAAGAGTCACAGTTTGACTTGTAGGCATTTAAATACAATTTATTTTCTAGTGACAATTGAAGGATCTAGATTTAGATATAGCATAAAATCAAAACTAGGATCATAAAACAAGTATAGAAAAAATTTCACTGTGGGGTTGTCAGTGCAGATTAAAATACCTAACACATCCTACTTGAGTTTTTCACATTGTTTGAATAATTACTACTAAGATTCACGTATTTTTTGTGCATTTGCAATATAATTCAGATAAAGGTATTAAGCTATTCACCAAGAATCATATCATACCTTTTAATAAATGCAAAAATATCACATATTTACCTTCTGTCACAAAGTCAAACCCAGTCTCCCAATACTCTGGACATGTACCACACATGGACAAAAAACCCCAAGCCACCTCCCACAGGGCAGTCAAGCAGGAAACTACACAGACATTTCTTTTTGCCCCTGGAGCTTTGCCTGTCCTTGTCAGCAACCTTTGAAGTGGCCCAAGTTGTCAAAACAATTTAATCTGCTCTGCAACTACTTGTTGATACAGCACTCATTCAGCCTTTACACAACACAGTGGTTCAGATAGAGTGCTTTCAGGTCTGTGGCATTAAAAAATTACTGTAATAAATTTTAATCACCTATATAACAACATAGCACCTGAACTTGTGTCCCTCAGAGGACAAAAAGAGCAGTAACATTGCCAGAAAGAAGGCAAAGTACACAAGTCAGAAGGTGAAAAGTCTTCCTTTGCTCTTCATGAATTATCACACATTTTTATTGTGCTTTCCTCAAGCTCAACACACAATACATTAGATCATTTGTGACTGAACAGTGGGAGTCCTTCAATAATATTTTCTTAAGTGTTTCCTTACTTTTAGTAGTACAATTTCTTAGTTTTCATTTGTATTGTATCCACAGTCATTCTGGACATACTCCAAACATTGAATCTTATACATTTTATAATTAGACTATCTTGTAGAATTTAGAGATACTTGGGCAGAGGACAACTTACATTTACCAATGCTAGAGATGCAAATTACTAATCTTCCCCTCCTCTACCTCCCTCATGAGAGATTCTGGGTGATCAGTTCACATCAGTGCAGCATTTGTAACACAGTACTATATGCTTCCTGTTACGTAAGATGAAAATTAAAAGGATTTCAGCATGCAACACCACAATATCCCAAAGTGGTAGTGTTAGGAAAAAGAACATGTTCTGCATATACAACCACAGAAGAAACATAACACCAAAAAAGTGGATGCATTTTACCAGACTTTGTATTTTAAGCAATCTTAAATCTAAACAACAGAAGAAAATTTTATATTTTGAATGTTTTTATTCCAATCAAATTACAAATACAAGCATTTGAAAATGTACAAAAATAAAAAAGGACATTTCCCTACATCTCACAAAAGCAGATCAAACTTACTTCTATATGTACAATCCTTTCAGTGATAAAGCCTAATTAGTAGACATTTTTTCTGTTCTCTTCTGCGCATTCTATGCCAAATCCCCCCCCCGCCAAATCCACCCACACTAAAACCTAAAAGTAACATTTCAAAAACCTAATACACTAAATGTCCCTGAACAGATTACAAAGAAAAAGTTCTCACAGGTAATAAACCTGTAAGTGATGATGTATTTCCCTAATGACTTTAGGGCAAACTACATTCTGATGGGTAGTTTGCAAATCAAGTTTTGTGTAGTTTGTTGATATGTAACTTGGACCACAGAGTCGGATTACATTTTTATTTTTAAGCTATTTTTATAAATTAAAAGAAAACAATTATAGCCTTGTTGATAGCATTCTTCCTTCCCCCAAAGTTATAACTTTTTCAAAAAAAAACAACAAAAGAAAAAGGAAAGTATCTGCAAATAATTATAAAAAGCAGTAGAAGATTTTTTTCTGAATCCAAAATAATTATTTTTTTGCAAAAGGGATTGAAGTGATCACCTGCTCAATACCACATTGTACTAATGAATGCAGAGGAAGCACTGCCACAGCAATGGTTTTGAACCATTCTATAATATCTATTCAAATATTTTTGGTATTAAGTTTTGCGCAGTAATATTGATCGAATTATCTTAAGCAGTATAGTTCCTCTCCATGTTCTGTCATTCATTTGGCCATGACACTGTTTTCTTTCCATGTTCTGATAGCGGATGCCTTTTGGAGATGCAGTAATGTAAGGATAGGTAAGGCAATGCTCATGTAAAGAGGTAGCTACTTAAACTAACATTATTGAAAAACAGTTTTGGGGGACACAAGCCCTTCTTTAGGTCTCAAATACAGCAGGAAACTTTAAAATTGAAAACAGTTGCTCAATTTACATGAATGTGCCCAGTTTCTAAGAGAAAAGCAAGGTGCCAATGCTTTACAGATAGCTCCCAAGAAGCAGGCTCTGTCCAACCTTTCTTTTTGCCATTCCTTCAGCTGTCAACTTCAAGCACATAATTTAGCAAAAAGCTGCTTAGCAAGACAACAGCTAATACCTACTTCTACAGGGTCCAGAATACAGGTACCCACACCATAATCTTCTAGCTGCTACCTGTAACAAACCAGAAGCATTTAATTTACCTGACCCTAGTGTGGACAGGGATCTCATGAACTTGCACTGTGATGGAGATGAATGCAGGTTGAATACAGGTGCCTGCAGCACACTCACCTATGCTAGCTTTGAATTTTGCTGCTTCCACAGCTTGACTCTTGCCTCTAAAAAAATCCAAACATCTGCAGAGAAACACATTAATATCTCAGAAGTAATGTTCAGTTCTGTGACACCAGGTATTCTTAACATTTTGTCCTTCGTGTCATCTGACTGAAAACCATCATTCTGTACTTATGTGCATAATGTACTTAGAGAATACTTAAGTCTGTTAAGTTTCTCTGGCAAATTTTAGACACAACCCATTTTTCTACTGTCTTAAAATATTTTAAGATTGTCTTATGAGTTTATTTCAGCACTAACACATTATATACATATTTTTACTTGCTAAATATTTACTTTTTAGTTCACAGGAAAACTTACTTTTCTGGAAAGATCCTGAGCACATTTTTTAAGCATTACCACAGACACAAAAGATTCATGTGGGATACTGTTAGCACTGGTAATGTCAGGACATTCTCCAGTTAATTCACATTACTGGTTAAGATTAAAGGACAGTGCTAACAAGCATTTGAAGTGCATTGAAGCTTTTCTTTTCTTGCTAAGACATAAGAACACATCACAGGCAGTTTTGTTGGAAACTGAGAAAAAAAACAAGGAATGTGTCTATTATCAAGGAAAATAAACTCTGCAGCATCTAAAATAGGAGTCATACTTGGGAAAACAGCTAAATAGCAGTTTATGGGTAAGATGTAGCTTCACATAAGACACTTACAGAAAGTTCTTTCTGCTTAGTCATCTACCTCCTTCAGCTAAGTTTCATGTAGACCTAACTGTAAAACCAAAGCCAGCAACAGGCAGAAACAATAGACAATAAAAAGTTTTTGATGTAAGGCAATTGCTTCACTTTTAACAAGGTGGGAAGACAAACAGTGTAGTTTATGGACCAGCCAGTCAGTATGTGAGAGGTAGTCTAGTTTTTCATTTGATTGAGAGAGGTAGAGCTGGTTGAGAAATCAATAGCCAAGCCAGTCAAAATCATATCCCAAGTTTTCTAAGATGGCTCAGCCTGAGACTGCTAATGTCACAAGGGATTGAGTTGTCTTGCTCATATTTATTCACTTTTATAAGGGTAAGGGTATTGTAAAATATCCAGAGAGAATGCTCCCAGACACAGCCAGCAAAAAAGCTTAACTACATTTTGGCATGTGCCAACCAATTAATACAGATTATACATATTATGACTGTGAAGGTTAATAAAGCTAAGTGGCTCTCCTTATTTGGCAGATTGATATTACTACAAAAACCACAGACATATCAAATACTAGAGGCAAGTTTTTAATTCCATATGGTTTACCTGTATAATATTCTCCATACATTTTTTTCACAAATTAAAAACCCCCAATTATTTTAGAGATGAAAACAAAAAGATATGAGGGTCATACAGTCAACAGGTAATAAAACCCGTGTTAAAGATGTCTGGGTACAAAATCAAACATAATGCTCCCTTGGATTGATGTAGGCTCTTCCAGGTCCTGAGTTTTGTGGGTATCTGTTGCTCCAATTTTTGTAGTAAGTTTGCTGATAAACAGGATACATAGGCTGAAGACCCTCTTGTTCCTGTGGTTCTTCAACCCCACAAGTAAGTTGCCTTCCATTCACAGCTTTCTAAACACACACAAGAAGTAATAAGTTTCATAGTTCATGTATAGAACCTGCAATTCCTATTCTTGGTAAAGCTTTAAGCAAAATCAAAGATACATGATCTCCAAGACAATCCTATGAGTAAAGAAACAAAAATATAAAAATTCTACTAACAGAGTTAACGTCAAATGTTTGTTTCAAATGAAGTTGGACTCTAAAGCTCGATAAATCCAAAGAGCAAATCACCAACTACAAAAATGTCTGTCAACACTCCTCTGCTTTATGTTACTCACTGAGAAATGAAAGCTGGAGTGTTTAAGTATTTAAATTAGTCATCAAACTACTATAGGATATTAAAATGGTACTTTTCACTTAACTCACACAATCCAGCAGTTATTGACCAGGATGGACAAATATTTCTTTGTTAATGAAAACCAACATCATAAGTTTATTTCATGGAAAAACACGAAATCAAAGCTTCAATCAGGAATTCAAGCCATCTTATTATTTACCATGTGCTGCAAGTTTCCAGCATCTCTCTCTCTGTACTGGGTCTGCAAAGCAAAATGTTCTTTCTGAAAGAAGAAAAGTTACAGGGGAAAACAAGTCAAGATTCAAAACTGCAGAACAGTTTTGGTTAATACAAAAAGACACCAGTCATCCCAAAATACACTCTGCCTTAGGAAGTCTTAACTGGTTATAATTTCTGTCTTAACTGGTTATCATTTAGAATCCTTCTCACAATCCAATAGCTGGTGGAAAAAAGATGAGGATCAGTCAGGGTCACCTGTCCCAGCTGTGTTCCCTCTCCCAATACCTTGTCTCCCTTCCCGTCTTGTGTGTACACCCCAAGTCCATCTGCCGGGAGGGCAGTACAAGAAGCAGAATAGGTCCCAATGCTGTCCAGCAATTGAAAAGTTCCATGAGTTATCAACACTATTTTCAGCACAGATCCCAAACATGGCCCCATACCAGCTACTGCAAAGAGAAACTAGTTCCACCCCAGCCAAACTGTGCACCATAGGAGATAAGGTTCAAGATCATCTAAGGAATCTGGAGGTGAAGAAGTAAATGGGACCTGATGAGATACATTTGCAAGTTCTGAAGACACTTTCACAGGAAATGACTAACCCACTATCCATCCTGTATTAGAAGTAGTGGCAGGACTGTGGTTCCCACTGTCTGGGAAAGGGGAAATAAGACCCCCAGGTCTTAAAACAGAAGATGAGGAACTACAGGTCAGTCACACTTCAATGCCCAGCAAGATGAAGGAGCAGAAACTATGCTAAGGCATATGGAAAATAAGGAGATGGTTGGTAACCATTATCATGGTTTCACTAAGGGCAAATTGAGCCTGACAAATTTAGTGGCTGTCTATGATAGGATTATAGTGCTGGTGGAAAAAAGAAGAGCAACTGATATCATCTACCTGGACTTGTGCAAAGCATGTGATGCTGTCTCATATGGCATCCTTATCTCTAAACTGAGGAGACATGGATTTGATGGGTGGACCACTCAGTGGATAAAAAACTGGATGGTCATGCTCAAAGAGATGGCTCATCAGTGGCTCAAAATCCAAGCAAGGACCAGTGACAAGTGTCATTCCTCAGGGGTCCGTATCAGGACCAGCACTGTTTAACATCTTTTTGGCAATGTGACAGTGGGATCAAGGTACCCTCAGCAAGTTTGCCAATGACACCAAGCCGTGTGGTGTGGTGACATGCTGGAGGCAAAGGGATGCCCTCCAGAGGGACCTTGGCAGGCTTGAGAGGTGGCTCTAGTGAAACTTGTGAAGTTCAACAAGTCCAAGAGAAAAGTCCTGCACCTTTCAGGTACAATCATACACACAGGTCAGGGCAATCATAAACACAAACACAGACTGGGCAGAGAAGTGATTGAGAGCAGTCCTGAGGAGAAGGACTTGGGAATGTTGGTGGATGAGAAGTTGCTTCAGGCAGAAGCATTGAAATCTCCCTTCGTTCACATTTTTCTTTTTCTTCACCGTTATGATAGAAAAACTTCATTTGTGAAATGGGCTGTTTCCAAACATCCAGTTAATTACCAACTGGCTGAGTTAATGGCTGATCTAAATGACACCAAGTAATGACATCTAAGAATTATGATTTAGGGTACAGTTTGTACTCTGTTATTATCACTCCTAGTTAAGTTCTTCCTTTATGCCACACTTAGTATAGGACCACAATAGGATAAAGCAACATCTTTGCATAATTGTACGTATTTTTTGTTTTACAGTTCCATATTTTCCCAACAGTATCACAGTGGTAGCAACAATACAAAGTAGGCTAGGTTGCTGATCTTTGTGCAGAAGTCCCTCCACAACAAGTATTCATACAGGCAAGTAACATTTTCCAGTGGTCATACATCTGTATTCTTACTTTCAAGAATTATTTTGAAGGGAACCCAATTTCAGTAATATTTTATTCTTACTTTCTCCTCCTTCCCCTTAACTTTTTACCTTTCCACATTTATTTAAAGTTCTGAAGCAATTTTGAGTTAAGTCTTAATATGTAAAACGGCCTTAAAAATCATCTAATATTTCCTAACCTTCTCCACTCCTCCAACAGTTATTTTCAGTATCTTCACAGGTCTATTTTTTCAACTTTAGTTGGTCAAACTTTTTGTCTGGTAATTCTATTTCTAAGTGTCCCCTCCTGCCCTTAAAGTCACCATGCTTTTGCTTCTCAAGTCCTAAAATGCAGTCTGCATTTCTGAGAATATGCGATTTACCACTTAGCAGGCAGCATTGCTCTTTCGTACCTGAGCTGAGAGCACGAGTTCACTACACAAGGAGGCAAAACACACACGGGGAACAAAAAAAGTTCCATCTCCACCAAAAGCTCATGCTCTTTAAAAAAAAACAAAACAAAACAACAACGAAAAAATCTGCTTGCTTGAGAAATTCTACCAAGAGTGGATGTGGACATGATTTAGAGACTCACTGGAAACCAGAACAGCAAATTCCAGTTGGTTACTCAATTAAAACTGTAAGTCAAAGGAAATGATTTCACATGGCATGAAAAGACAACACCTTTGCTAAATAATGCAATTATATATTTTACAGGCACGGAGCAAGTGACAACCAAAATCATTGCATTCTGTCAAACCAAACTGGTGCTGAGCTACATAGTTTTTGTCTTCCTGCATAGAAACAATCTGGGTTTCTCTGCTTGGATTCCTAACACAAGTTTGCATTGTCTTACCATTACATTTTGCAGTTTCATAAAACCTCGGTTTTACTCTAAGAATTCTCTTTCTCGAACAGTTCTTCAAAAGCCTAAAACAAATTATCTCACTAAAAACTTCATCTTACCTTTTCTGATCCTTTCCAATTTAGAAATTCCATTACAAAGGCATCCACTAACAGAAAAAGCTTGTGCCTCATTCTAAACCCAATTTGGTAATTTTTTATTTTTCCTATTGCAAGATCCTTTATCAATACAGATTATTTTATTGATGCACATTTTGTGCTCCCTTCCATTCAATCTTGTTTGTCTAAGCAGTCCTTTGGTATAAGGCAAATCATAACAATACAGCTTCCTTTTTCACAAGGAAGAGATATTCCCACCTGCATAAAAAGCATTAGGAAAAGAAATGGAAGAGTGCAAGAGAGCCATAATCTAGAAATGAATCAGTATTATACTAGGTTTAAGAGTTCAGTGGCTGATGTTTTCAAATTTGATTCAGAAACATCATCATTTGATAAATGGTATTTGATGCTTTTAATGGTGCTAAGACAACTTCACCTTTTTCTTTCCTGCTTTGATCAGTAATACAAATACTACAGTTAAAGAACTTTGCTTGGCTAAACAGTGAGGCATTCTTCCAAACTGCAAGTCTCAAGTCAGTCTTCTCATGGCCAGACATACCTACTGGGCTGCATTTCCCTTATCCACTCTTACTTCTGTTGCTACAAAAGAGCCTTGTTAAATTCTGAATCCTTCAACAACTCTGAATGCTGCACTCTATTGTGCAAAACATGTTTTTTTCTCTTTCCTTCAGAAGCACCTGTCAAGGTAATAATAACTTCAGTTCTTTCACATTGTCAAAGACTGCCCAAAGACTGCATGTTTAGAGGAAAGTAAATAAGTTTGTGCTTCTTAGTAATATATTGTTTGAAACAGTGAAGCTTACTCTAATGATTCCAAGGACTGCCAGGATTAGTGCACCCTCTTACGCTCCTTTTTAAAATATTATGCAATAAAAAAAATCCTCTTTAAGCCGCTGGAATTCTTCCATTGCTCAACTTCTTCCTGAGTTGCCTCAAAAACTGCATTGTCAAGGAGAGATTCCTCTCTCACCAAGGACATAACCTTCAGGCTGCTCACCACTCTTTCACATTACATGTAATAGATGGCTCTGAGCAACAGAATAGCATTTCCACGGCAATGATTATTAAAAGAACACTTGGACAAAAGTAACAGTGCTGTTGACAAAAGAGTTGACAAAGATGAACCTACAGTCTTCATGGTAAATAAAGGCATAATGTAATTTTTTCCATAGTATTCCTATGTTTGGACATTTGCCTCCCTCTTTTAGGGCCATAAGTGAACCAGTTTTTCTCAGTTCTGACGTGACTCACAAGAATACATGAACTGGTGTCTTCAAATACCAGTACACAGAAATTATGAGTACTCAGTTACATAGTACTTGTACATACTGGTAGCTCATTATTAACACTAGCATGTAAATGAGAACATATATTTAAAGTAAACTGAAAGCTTCCAAGTCTCAAGAAGTATCCATGAAAGACAATGGCTATCCAGTACTATCACAGGTGCAGTTAATTTCCCTTCATTTTAATACCATCACTTACTGACTCAGATATGCATAAAATTAGTTAAATTCTGATTGCTGGGATACAAAAAGGAGAATTTCAGCATCATCTGCTGAATCTTAAATACTTTACAAGATAAAAAAAAAGCTGCTGTCCATGATTTCAACAATAACAGCAGAGTTGATTGAAAAACTTGCACATTATTTATAACAACTTACCAGAATCAGCCTAAATTGAATAAATCCACTTTCAATTCTAAGTTATTTTGAGTATGCAGAAGACACCATTTAAATTCACTCTTCTTTACTTTGCACCTTTGTGCAGCCTATCATTTCCACTCAGGCTGAACTGATCATCCATTGTGGTTGACAAAGCAGTGACATTCCCCCTACAGTTCTTTTCAGCAGATCCAGAAGTTTACATCTTATCTACCCAGTGAGAGGCCCACCTGGCATCTCATTCTGGGTAGGCATGACAGCAATCGGAACATCAGGTAGTACAGTGGTGAGTACAGACATTCAGTCGCACAGGATGAGGCATCCTGACAGGCTGCTAACTTGTTTCTCTTGCCTCCTTACAGCTATCCAAATGTTGGTTTGCTACACCAGAACAACACAACCAATCACTTCTTGGCTAAAGCCAGCATTTTGATATTTATTTCTGTTAGATAAAATGAAGCTCTTGCCTCAAGCATAACAGAGTACATACTGATTAGAGGCAGTGTCAGCTAGGAAGACAGGCTCCAGCTCCAGGTCTTTTTGGTTCTGGAGTTCCACAGAGAGAAAAAGACAGGTACACTAACAGTGTTGTGGTAACATCCATTTCTTAAATAAAGTCTAGTTAATGCCTAACCTGAAGGGGAATCTTTCTCCTCCCCGAACAACTTAAAACTCTGTTTATCCAACTTGTGGAAAACAAATACTCAATTCAGTCTCTTTACAATTTTTCTCTATTTACAAAATATATTTTCATAAAACATTTAATTAAACATTCCAAGACCACAGCTAGCTTCAGCATAAGTTCTTTAGTATTTACTAACAGAAGCCACAGTAAGGACAACCTAGAAAAAATTCAAAGACAGCAAAGTTCTGAAGAGGAAAGCAATAAGGTACACATTCTCTGATGTCTACCTCCTTTATAAATTGCTCTGTAAAGGACCTGCAAATAATTGCAGGACCTCCGGAAATGATTACATTTCCTAGTGTTGCCATTTTGCCATCCAGCAGCACTACAGATGCACAAATACCACAACAGACAATATCTTTTGATTCTATAAGCAAGAGAATAATTTTTCAAATACTTTAAGCAGAAATACTAGCAGAAGAATGATTCATCAAAAATTGCAATTGTCGAGTACTGCAGTAACAGAAGAAATAGCTATGATGCCCATCCTGAGCACAGAAAAGCACTGCTTCTTTTGTGCCATCTTTGGTGCTATACCACCTTTAAGGTAAGAAGATGAAAACCTATTATTCTTTATGCCAACAAAATGTTTTCTACCTTCACAATGTTGTAATCATCAGGCTGCTACTACTAGATCCACTACTACTGCAGCAGTGGATCTCAGAATAGTTTCCTGCTTCACTCAGCAGCAACATACACAAGTATTATCCATTGTAACGTTTATGACATAAGGAAAACTTTTATCAGCAACTGATATTTGGTGACCTTTAGGAACCATCAATCACAAAGAAAATCTACAAGAATATTTTCAATGTTATTAAGAACTTCATCAAAATCCTTCTTAAAGGTAGGTGAACATTTTATTTTCCCCTCTATGAGAAAGGACGTTTATAGGTCCTTAAAGCTGCAAAGATACACCATAGTATTGGAAAAATGATATTTCTTATAAATAAATGATTGTTTTAATTAGCTCAGTGTTATGATTCAGCACATCTGTGGTCAGAATCACATTATTTATGGTATGTACTGAGGATGGAACAAAAATTTTATTAAAAACCATTACAATCTAATTCTTACAAATACTGATAGGTAACAGAAATCTAAAAAATCTGACTGATTAATTTAACATAAACACACACAAGACACTTTAGGGGCCATGGCCAGGATCTATAACTGACTGGTTTATTATATGAAGTGTAATAATCTATGGTATTAGCTTAAGTCACCTCTCAAGAACAGGTCTCTTCTATAATGCCTAGTGCAAGAGAAGTCTGACTTCACCTGGAGTTTCCGTCCACCTCAAAACCATGCTGTAAGAAAGAATGTAGTCCTACCCCTCCTTGCTCCCCACTTACTCAAACTGTTTCATTTGCTAGAATCAGCTTTCCAGTGTGACCTCTGCAAATCAGTTTGATCAGACTACATCCACACAAACATTAAATGCTGGTAAAGAAGTTTTTTGCCTATTGCTGTCTTGCTTGGACAGCATTACTTCAGATGACAAGAAGCTACCCTTGAAAGCACACTAAAAATTTAATTATTTGTCATGAAATTGGTATGTGTCTTTGCTGCTGGTGAATGCAGGCAGAAAAGATAAAATTAGAAGTTACATAATTGCAAATATTCAAAAGTGATTTAGTGATCTTCAATGAGACTCAGCCTCATACTTTGGTAGATTAGCCATGTCAAAACCCAAATTCAATCTATCCCCACCCCTCAACCGTTAATAAAAGAGTGGCAGTTGTTTCTAGCAAGGGAGCTTTTGATAAGGTCAGTTTTAAAGTTTACCAAGCATAATTTTTCTCTCTTATGAAGACTGCTTTATAAAGCTATGTATATTCTCTTACCACAGAATTTAAACTATAGGATTTTCTAATTCAAAAGGAGCTGTCAAAGGCTGTTAGAAATACAACATATGATCTGTCCACAAGTTTCCTGACCTCTACGGATGACTTTAACATCATAGATAAGAGTTTCAGATATCACATATGTAGGGAAACAGCTTGGTTGTGAAACCATTGAAAGGCTTTCATATATTATCAGGAAGGCAAAATCAGACCAAGTTAACATAATAAAGCAAAGTTAACACTTTCCTTAAGTTAATTTAAGATGCATATAAACACTTACTCACCTGAAGCATAGCTTCTTTTTGTGGCACTGACAATGTTCTCTCCTCAAATGAGGCCGGTTTGTGAGTGGGCGGAAGGTCAATCCTGTAGTAAAGAGGGAATGAAATGTGACACATCATGTTTGTGAAGTCCAATTGAATGGTCAGATATTAACTGCCAAATCACCCAGCACTCAATACTCAGGGACAAACACCTTTCAGTCAGCAATGACTCGGATGTGATATATTGTAATGGAATATGTCTACCACTGGCTATTATTCAGGCACACACTTTGTAGAAAAGCACTACCCAGAATTTATTTATTGCATCCTGAGTTAAGCAGACTGAACTTCCCCCCCATACACTCCAAGCTAATGAGGATTAGAAACTACTGGTATCTAACAGTTTCTAAGTTATGAGATACAGCTTGAACAACTTTTTATATTATAGCCTTCCCTTAAAAAATAATTACTTGAGAAAGCCTTACTAGCAATTCTTACATGCAAGACTTTTTCTATTTTAACTTTCTCAGTGAAAGCAAGTGGTTATAAATGAATTTAACTGTTTAAGATGATTCATAGAAATAAGTTTCAGATACAGAATTTAAGAGAAACCATGGTAAAAGGTGCTCAAAAGAAGACTCCTGACTCATCTTGCTAGCTCAGTGCAAATGAGGAAACTTATTTTATGTAAAGACTCTTAGTTATTTCACTTAACTACATGAGCAACATTTCTAATTCAGTTTTAGTCTTAACTGTATATGGGATATAAGAAACTGTATATGGGATGTAAAAAGACCCATCTTCACAAATATTCTAAGCCCCTGTCACTTTTTTATGCATGTTCCAAACAGAATCTAGACATCATCCACTTTAATTGGCAACATCGTTTCAGATGTTTTTGTTTCCTTCTTTTTTGTTTGATCACACTGAATAAAGTAAACTGCATGTCTGTGCCAGAGACTTGAAGAAACAACCAACATTCCAGAAAGCACAAGAAGTCAGTAATTTCTAAGCATGTATCTGTGGAAGCTTGCTTAATTTTACAAACATTTCAAAACTAATTTTAGGGGGCCTTCACATTTGCAAAGCATGGCCAATTTACTTGCAAGTTAGACCTGCAGTTACAACAAACTAGCAGTCACTGGCAACAGTCAAAAGGGAACCCTTTTTTGCCCTCCAGTTACAGCCATGAGTAGTTTTCTTTCAAAAAACTCCAAACTTCTCAAGAGATATTATATTACTTCCAAAGTAATTCTTACCTTCCTCATTTCTTTTTCAGAAATGTGTGATTTCACATTTGTGCACTCTGAAAATAGAGCCCTGAAATTACAGAAGCTGAATAGCTGCTAAATTAAGTCAGACACTTAAATTACTATACAGAACAAACTCTTTCTGCATATTGCTTTCAACTGAATAG
The DNA here is from genome assembly GCF_017590055.1 of Onychostruthus taczanowskii. Lineage (NCBI taxonomy): Eukaryota > Metazoa > Chordata > Aves > Passeriformes > Passeridae > Onychostruthus > Onychostruthus taczanowskii. The sequence goes on from NW_024500794.1 coordinate 7,665,467, forward strand.
AAAAAAAGTCCAATGCATACTCACACTTTGTCAAGATAGGCTGGCCTTTTCTTCCTTGGGGTCAGCAGCACTGTCACAAAGATGGTAATGATAAAAAGAGCAAGGACTGCTCCAATCACAGCCCCTGCTACAGCAACAGAAGATGTCTGCTTAAAGGGCACATCTGCAATGTGATAGCATAGATTACAACTTCAAGAAGTTCATATACTTTCAATACTCAGATAAGCTACTTCAGTGTTGTTCTGAGAAATGCTTCTTCCTTCCACTGCCAAACAGAAAGCCTTGCCCTGCACTAGCACTTTTGCAGTATTGCTTCAACTTACCCAACTAAAAAACTGCAGGAATTAAGAGAGTTCACAAAATCAAAATTTTTGATTTAAAAAATTTTATGGACTACTTTTATTAAGTACTAGTATCATGCTTTCATTCTTGATTTCAAGGTAAATGACATTATGAAACATATGATTTGTACTTAAATAAGCTAAGAAGGTGTTAATTCAAAAACATGGGCATCTATGGTTTATTGACAATCTTTCTTTAATGACACTTAAGTTTGCAGAAAGCAAAAAAGAAAAACAAAATCAGGGTAAAAAACCCCATATACTAACTACTAGGAGCAATGGATACGCAAACAAACATTAAATACTTGGCTTATACTTATCAAAGCAAACCCTAAGATCACCTATCATCTTTAGGACTCCACACTTCAAGCTACAAGAAAGTAATTTTTAGAAATAAATTTTAATAAGGAGAAAAAGCTGTGTTTTTTTTTTCTTTTACAGCATTTTTCTTTTGACCTTAGCATTGTCAAATCCAATGCTGAACAACTCCATACTGAATTAACATACTTGTCAGTCTTTAAAGGCCACTCCTTTCACTATGCTTAGAAATAATTTTTTAAGTCCCAAAATTAAAAAACCCGCTGACTTACTTTAACTTAAAATCACCAGTGCTTTGAACTTGTGCCAACAAGCTCAACAAAAAAAGTTTCACAATTGGAATAATTCATGTCAGCTGCACTAAACACTTACCTACAAAGTTCAGGCAGCATACATTAAATGATGCACTCATTTACACTGAGTACTGAATCAGAAAATTTAACAGTGAAGAAATTGAAAATTAACACAGTTCTATACCTTCAATGTATTTCTAAAGCAGTCCACTTTATTATTACTCAAATGCAACACAACTATTCTCTATTCAATCTCTTACCAAAGGAAATTTTGAGAACCTCTTCAGCTGTATGTTCTACTCACAGATAAAACCCCTGAAATTATGCAATATGATTTATCAGTTCCTAAGTTTCTAATGTTGTTCTGCCTGTATGCTGGAAAGCTGAGCAAAACCCTTCAATTAAAAAAAAAAACCCAAAACCAAAATACAACACTTGACTTGCACTCTAATAAAGCAATTCCTGTCCCCTCACTGCTTATCAAAGATCTGACATGAATATTCCCCAGGGATTGCACTCACAAAGTATATTTAAGTAACTTGAAAAAAACTGAAATAAGCTTTTTTTTGTGACTTCCTTAATGTTAAGGAATAAAGCCCTAGAGTAACAACTTGCAGAAGTTGCTTTGCTCCTCAAAGATGAGTGCAACATACCACCTTTGGTTTATATAACGGCTTTCCTGGCATAAGATCCATGTGTCCATCAGATACCAGCCTTGACACTATAAACTGTCCTGTCCTGGGAGAGTTAATTTCTTCTCAGGAGCTTGTACAGTGGTTTGGCTTCAGCATGAAAAGAGTGCTGATAACCCACCCATGTTTTGGTTTTTGCTAAGTCATGTTTATTCTAAGTCAACGACTTTTATTTTGTGCGTGTGTCTCTCATGCTGTGCCAGTGAGGAGTTGCACAAAAGAAAACTAGAGGGAACGCAGTTGGGACAGATCACCTGAAGTGGCCAAAGGGATACTCCACACCACAGAACACCATGCCAAGTATATAAACTGAGGAAATTACCCCAAAAAAGTATTGTGCATCACTTGTTTGTTTCCCCCCCTTTCATTATCCATTACTATTATTATTATATTTTACTTTGTTGTCAATTATTAAAGTGTTCCTATCTCAACCTACAAGTTTTACTTTTGATTCTGCTCCCCATTCCACCAGGGTGGGAGAAGATGGGCATGGGCAAAGAATGAAGTTATGTTGTGCTTAGCTGCAAGCTGGGCTTAAACTGTGACACAAGCATAATTCATAACTTTTCCTGAAGAATGGGCACAAGAATCAGTGGAGGTGACCCTTCCACTACATTTTAACTGGCTTAAGTTTAGTTTACACTGGGTGCCCTCATCTTGGAGTGGGAAAGTCTCAATTAACTAATATACATTCTTAGGTCCAGAATTCTTGAAGCTGCTTTGGTCTTGTCATTACATCAGAAGAGTTCCTTGATTGCTTCATCCTAACTTCATAGTACATTTTCTTCTAGTAAATTCAGCTATATTGTTAAGACATCATAAAGTATTATACTTTCAATCAACTCCCACCCATTGAGTCTGATTTTGGGTGAGATAACAAACACCCATTTGCTTCTAAACACCAGGAAAAATAGTAATGTCCCAGCACAGTGACAGACAGGATCTTAAATGCAATTACCACAGGACATACTTCATTTGGTTTGTTTGAATTGCTTTGGCAAAACATCAGTCTAACCAGCAGAATGATCATAAACCCAGACCACTATGCCAAGCTGAACAAGAGAGCATCTAACATGTATGGTGCCACCTAAAAAGCATTTTAACCACCAGATGGTCAGAAATAGATGGGAATTGATTAACTGCAAGAAATATGGTTAAAGCAAACAAAGACAATAGAATGAAAAAACAAGACTATTTTGAACTATGAAATTCCTAGTTAGTTTATCAGCAGTGCTTGAAAATAAATGTTTTGGACAGCAAACACCTCTATTTATCATTCTCTTAATCTTCTTAAAAGAGTTTCTGAAGACACTTGTTTTATAAACTTATGCTCTCTTAGGAGCGTACTAAACAGCTCATCTCAAACAGCTGAAACACTTCAGTTCATTCTATCCAGCCTATGGGTTTATTGTGCTTTTCCATCTCCAATTTTTAAGAACATACCTGTGAAACATTTTTGAACACTACCTGTGTTCCAGAATGTAAGAAAAAGTTTATTCACACAACAGCCATTTGTACGTACAATCAATTGTTTTTACAGTAGATATAATGTACAAAACATTGCAACGCGCGTAAGCCCTATCCCTATTAATAACTTCAACTCCAGAACATTTCAACTTCTCAACCCATAGGAATTAAATATATATATATTTTAAAAATCAAAGCAAAAAATCCACTGGGACAAAAGCAAGATATCCCATGTGGAAAACTGGTTTATGGTTATGTCTATTTCCAAGTAAAACCATCTTTTAAAGATGATATATCAAGTTTTTATTTGAAGAGAGGTATAATCTCTTTATTCCAGAGATAATTTGGATCAGAACCCTCTGCTAGAAATTTCACTCCTTTTCTTTTGTTTGCACTCAAACTACAGATAACCACAATATCACTTGCTATTGTTTTTGAGACTTTGGTCAATCATGTACTCCATTAATCCAAACCCAAACTTAAGTTGTTTAGGGATGCTTTTCCATTTGAATTTCAAATAGCGCCGTTGTCTTAATATTTTTGAAGACATGCAGTCATATGCAATCACAGTGTATTGTCTACAACACTCAATATAACTGTTTTTGGGAAGCTCTAAATGCTGTAAGCTACCAAACATCATGAGGACAGAAAAGAACTTCCAGCATCAATGCTCATGGAGCAGCTTTATGCAGCCTATTTCACATTAATGGTAGCAGACTTCTCTTTCTTTTCAGGTTTCAAATACTAACAGCCTTATCAGCTTCAATCTCGGCAAGCTAAACACTTCAAAAGATTTAGTATTCTACTTATGAATTCTTTGCTCTGCAATTCAGCTAAAGTTGTTTCATTCCTCCTTACATAATCGGCAGATTTAGTTTGGTAAATCTGCTCAAGATAAAAGTAGAACTATTTCACATGTCAGATAAGATTTCCTATGTATAATGGATACAATGTCATTTTAAAGAATATGTAAAATCAGTATGAATTATTTGCAGGGAAAACAAATCCACTGTGGTACAGAGACTGCACAGAGACTGAATTCCTGTTTCATAGACTCTTGAGTTGCACCACTCAAGAGTGCATTTTCAATACCTGAAGTAGCAGTGCAAGCGTTCACTTCCCTACTAATAATCTGAAACTCTGGCTACCCTCTTCAAAGCAGGTATTGTAACTTAGTCAGAAGCAGCGTAAAACCGCTGTTTTAACTTCTGGTCATAGAAACTCTAACGCTTTTTGGCACCTGGGAAAATAAGCACATTCACATTAGCCTCCAGCTTTGGAATCTATATGGGTGTTTCCTCCTTAATTGTGTCCATATAAACAGCTTTTAAGTTCAATGGTAAGATTCCCACAAAGCCTCCAGAACAGGTCTCAAAAATTGCACCCTGTGGAGTTGCAAAGAGCATCTTGTATGCATTACCGAGTTCTGACATCCTGCCAATTACAGGCCTAACAAAACACCTCACTGTATGTATATATACAGACACTAGAGTAAGCTTTAGTAATCAATGACTAAAAAAATAACTTTTCATCTTATTCAAATACAAGCCTTTGACCTGTTTACAGTTATTCCTCAAAATGTTGTTCATAAGTTAGTTTCAGTGCAATAACTTAACTTTTAAGTATATAGTTACAAGAAGGCTCATTAAAATGCTAAGAGGTATTCATTTTTATGCAGAAAAAACCCTAGAAAATAAAGCTTCAATTCTGCTGTAACTCGTTTTAATTGGTAAAGTATTTGCTATATAGAAGCCTTAAGTTTACTGTGGATGGTACCTAGATTGGGTAATTCAAAGCCCCCAAAGATTATATTTGATCATTGCCTTGGGTAAACTCACTTTTAAATCAGAGAGCCAAGACAGCCACTTTTTATTCTTAAACAATATTGAATGGCAACTTTAATTTAGCCTTTTTTTTTTTTAACTCTGACATAGACCAATATAAGCACTCTGCATTAAAACTCAAATCTTAAACAGTAGTACAGCATTGGGAAAAAAAGCAGCTCAAATATATTTTCCCCAGATTCAGTATTTCCATTGTGTCAAGTCAACATATAAAAACCTTCAAAAAAAAGTTTCAAAGTTTATTCCTCCTCTTGTGTAAGTACAAACAATCTGAAAGTGACCAGCCAATGAAGCAAACTGCAGGTACACGTTTAGTTTTCAGTGGTTACTACACATACCACTCCCTCCGAGATATTACCGCACCATCTAAGTGAGAAACAAAGTCATCATCCTCATAAAATTCACCATGCATGAAACCCATTCCAAATGTTCCACCTTCATGGTAATCCATTGGTCTTTCATAACGGTCCTGGTACCTGTTAGTATTGTCTACATTGTTCAACTCAGGTTTTCCAGGGTCTTCCAAATAATCTTTAGATATTAAGTTCATTGGGTGCTTTGTTTCTTTTTTTATACTGCCAGGGTAAGAACCCATATCATCTGACTGAAGAACATCTATTTGGGACTCTTTTTGCATATCTGATGGTGGAATGTAGCTCTTAGCAAAGTAGTCACCGCGGAACGTCTTTCTTCTCTTATAGTAGACAGCTCCAACCAGAGTACCAAGAAGTAACAGCAAAAGAACCCCACCCACCACACAACCAACAACGATACCCCAAGTGTCGTCCTGTTTTGTTGGCAAGGTTGATGTTGGGAAATTTATTATTCTAGGTTCTGTTGCTAAACCTGTGGTGCCATCAGTCGAAGGATGCCAGGGAACCGTGGGCAGTCGAGTGGTAGTAGTAGGAGGATCTAATGGAAAGAGCAAAGAAGTAGACAAGACACAGAAAAGGCACAGAATGTCAATGCGAGCTAAATCAGTTAAGGGTTTATAAGAAAGCAAAGTTGATGGGTATGTTCTACAAGAATAGTTTTTCATTCTCAAGTTCATGGCACAATAGAAGTCTTAAATTACTCACAAACTTTGAACTAGCTTCCTTACACATGGTTTTGAGTTAAGCTGCAGCAGTACAGAAAGCAGGAGGAGTGAATAAAATAAAAATAGCTTTCAGGTACACAATTTACCCTCCTCAAAGTAAGGAGATGGAATTTCTCTACTCAGATGTTGATCATCATTATTTACCTCCTCCAAGGAGGAAAAACTCAAGCAGTCCTCTACCTTTCCATCCAGCCACAGGGAATTCTGGATCAAATTAATTCATTATGCCACAGAGTCAATTATTCCACATTAAATTCCTCCTTCAGAAATAATTCAGGGCACTGAATATAAGAATGAAAAACCATGAGTTGTGTGCTCAGTCACATGAACTACTGATTTTTAAGCTATTCTCTCCAAAAACATTTGTTTCATTAATAAAACTTACTCAGCCTCACCTTGGGATTAGTGACAGAAGCATAGTTAAATATGGCATGTATTAATCTCAAAGTAACATTTATGTTGAGCAAGGAGCCTTCAGGTTTTTAAAACAATAAAAATTGAAACAGTTGAACCAAAAATTATATCTATGCATTCCTTCTATAAGCCATTTGATTCTTCATGCACAAAGAAACTTCCATATTCATTCCTCAATATAAAATATAAACTGATTTCATGTCAGGTTATGCATGTAAACAAGAGACTGCCAGATACCAAGCTTCTCCAGCATGCAGCTTTTTCCTTTGCTCTTTAGGTCTACTGGAGATGTATGCATGTGTATTGCAGGCAAGGTTCCAAGTGATGGCCTGATGACACTGATATGATACCAATCAACCACAATATTATATACAACTCCACTTCTTATTTCTATGCCGTGCTGAAAAGAAGTCACTTTTTGCCTTGCCCATTGCAAGCTAACTATTTTAAAATCAAAAAAAGCCATTCTAAACATGTTATTGTAGCTTGAACCTTTCAGAGAGAATATTGCATGGACAGCCAAGTAGCTCATTATATCATGTAATTTAGTTAAATGCCCATAAGCAAGATCCATGAAAGAAGTACTACCACCACATTAGAAGCACTCTAAATTTACCATCACAAAGAGTAAGCCAGATAGAACTAGATCTCTGCCAAGCTTTCAGTTATTTGACAAATCACAATAACCATAAATATTATTTTTAATCTCACTACTCAGAGACAGACATACAATTTTTTCATACTAGACAGAATTCTCACATTTGTCATGATTACTATACACCTTGCTGCTGAATGCAACATTTTAACATGACATAAGTAAAAAATCACACAGTTTTTCAAAGGACATAATTTTATTCCTTAACTATGTAAAAAGTGATGGTTTGTTAGGGAGCTATGCATAAATGGAATTAATTTGACAGAAGACAGGAAACTGAACAAGAAAGATGCACTACCAAAATGAATAAGAAGAATTCAGATTATGATTTTAGTAAAAATTGACTTAAAGTGAGTTTGGTCATTTAACAAAGAAGTAGAGATTTAAGAATTCAAGTTTACCAGGGTCCTACGTCCCACACATCCCTAGGTCATGACGTTCAAATCCCTCTTCCTTGAAAAGGTATTTGCTTAAGACACAAGATTTATGACCTGAAAACACAATTTCAAACAGTACCAGCAAAATCCTTCCAAAGCTATATACTTGTTTGGCTTTAATTATCTGGCTTTCTAATTGTTTTGCCTCTGATACTGAGGTCTTATCTCTCCACACCCACAAGGATGTAATATTTGCATCCTGGCAAATTTTACCCTTGCATATGTGAAATAAGCACAGTGACAATTACAATCTTATTAATATATTAGAAATTCAGTGTTTTACAAAGAGTTTTTCCTTCAAAACTTCCCATTCATCCGCCAGTTGTCAGACTGTCCAGCTACATTACCAAAAGGACTAATTAACACATAAAATCAATTGCAAACACAGGATCAATTAAGCATTTGTTCATATGTATTCCTGCAATACATAACCATGATAGCTGTAAGATTTATTTATTTTGGTACCTTTAATTGCTGAAGAAGAACGAAATTAAAACTGTTCCTTCTTGTTTATAAGGCAAATTACAACTAAGAATATGTGAGTTCACTTCTGATGTCATTTAGAGTTTTCTAAATGTAATTTTTTTTTTTTTTTTACTTCCTGTACCAAGCAAGTTTCCCAAATGGAAAACAACTTTAAGATGAGGAATGCCAAATTCATAACATTTTGCTTGCAAATCACATCACGAATGTCATCTCCAAATCAAGAAAATGCCACTCTTATCTGTGGCTATGAAAGATGATATTATTTCATTTCAGCAATTCTTTAACTGTAATATTTCACATAATCACCTATACATGTTTGAGTTTTTAATGCTTTCCACAAAACATTAAGGGCATAATTTAAATTTTGTTTCATATGGCACTTTATTCAAAAGCAACCATTTCCTACTATGACTTCCTTTAACACTTTATTTTGGACCTGATATTTAACAGCTCTTGTCTCTTTCACTGATGTAGGATTCCATTGTTGCACAAAGCACATCATATTAAAATATCCATGCAGGTCAGGGAGCTGAAAACAGCAGAAATTCTGGAAAATACTTGGGTTTAGTTGAAATACGTCTTGATTTCAGTTTTTGTTTCTTAGTATGTTCTGGGGCCCGTTCAAATCCTTTTTACATGTACCCTGCAATAATGATGAGGACAAGCAAAACCCCAACAAAATTTCTTCTACTCTTACATAGCTATCCTCCCTATTAAAATAAAGGACAACTGAATAAAGCAAAACCCAATTTTCTGGTATGATTATAGCAAGTAAAATGTCTCCTTCCATTTCCTACTTGGTTTCAAAGCCTTTGACAAGTTTTCTGCTAATAAAAGCAAGACTTGCTCTTGACTTCAAATGAAGCTCTGATACCACCTCAAATTAAAGGACCCAGGTTCTGGTGCACTGCTTAGTTTTCACACTCTTAATTGTTTTCCAGATGTTTCCCATCAAAGTCAGTACCAAATTTCAACAGTGTCAGCTCGATATTTTTATTTTTCCCTTAAATGACTACTCTTGATATAGTTGTCTCAGCTCTTACAATACCAAGAACTTCTCTTGGCAGGGAAGTTTCTACCATTAAGTTTAGTAGAGATATCCAACTAACATAACATGTTTTGCATCCCAAACACTACATCTCCCTGCTTCAATCCTCCTGCCATACCACATCCTTCAAATTTTTGGTATTCACCTCTGCTTCTGGTGCCAATTCAAAGCCAAAAATAAGCCAAGTGTCAGAGATGAAAGTAGAAAGAGATGGATGAATCATCCCTAAAATCCAGACCACTATCTTCAAAGTCTTAGGTTTAAGTCCTGTCTCGGTATTATCAGCTTATCATTGTTAAAAAAAAAAAATCAACAAGAGAACACAATACTCTTAAACCATACACCATTTTTGATTTAGCCCACTATGAAGTATCTGAGAGGTAAAGTGCCCAGCTACAACAGGTAAGATAATTCAATACTGCTACAATTTACTTGGGTTAAAATTTGTCATTTAAGCATTACAGAAACCAAGTTTTGTAAGGAAAAGTTCCTTGGAGAGTTGTGTTAACACAGACAGTCAAAGTCTGTCTGGTTCCAAAAGCCATAACAGAGTGGCCAAAAATAGTTCTCTCTATTTGCAAAAAACAATCCCACACCATTCAAGATGCAAATGACCCCTTGTTTTGCCTCCTGTAAGACAAGGACCTGCTATCAATTACTTCTAATCCACAAGTGAGTTGCCTTTGAACAAATTACAAGACCTTTCTTTGCACACACCATTTTACTGAGCGGCAAGTACCTGCCTGTGTATGAATTACTTGTATGTTTGCACAGATACATACATACTACTGTGTCTTGACTTGCTGTTCTTGCTAAATTACCCTTATATGTTAAGTACTTAAAAACTGAATAATAATTCTGTGCAGTTTGGTCTTAAAAATTAGTTCTTTCTTTCAACTGCTGAAAAGCTTATTTAGCAACTCCTTTGTGACAGAAGGGAAAGTCAGCTTTCCATGGAAGAAGACAATGTCTGAAAGTAAATGATTTGAAAATTTATAATTCTTTCTTTCTTTCTCCAACCACTGCTACTCTAATGTCAAGCGATCAGTGAGGACACTGCATAACGCTCTCCCCACAAGTGTCTTGCCTACAGAGGTTCCACACTGGAGCTAAACATTTTCCTTAGGACTATTTTCAGTGTGTGCTCCCCCACCTCTATTTTGGCAGCATAATACTAATATTGGTAGCAACAGTTTCTCTCATCAATCATCCAAAGTTCAGTGTGCTTTTGTGGTTTCTAGCTGGGATTGTCATGCACCAAATAAAAGATTTTGGTATTTTTTTGGGACACGAGAAACATATTATCGTAACCTCCAGCATGGAAGAATATTCAGGAAGGCCACTGAAAATTCAAAGCCTGCTAGACCAGGGAGCAAAAACCCTTTGCTAAAGAGCAGTTTGTCAACATCCCTTCCAATATGTAATTTAGAAAATAAAAGAGTGCCCGTATTCACAAGGCAGTCTCAGAACAAATGGTTATATATGAAGCAGCAAAACCTAAAACCAACAATCAGTCTCTGCCATGTTAATGCTCACAGTGTCCACTCTACAAGAAGGTGACCCCTGCACTTACAAAAAACACCTTTCTAGAATTGCTGCCTAACAAAGGTTGACTTTATTTTTAACAAAAGTCATCTCTTCCAAAGGGTGTCATGACAGAAGAAGTATGTTCCAACCTTAATGCAAGCCTCACAGATCACCTCTCCCTTGCAAGGGGAGAAAGGGAAAGCCTCAGTAAACAGCATGAAGGTGAAAGAACACAGAGTCAAGAAAACAAAATTCAATTCCTTGTCTAAGAAAACTGAGTAAATCAATACTGTACAAGGAAGTGCTTTATACATCAAACTGACAGAATGTTTTGGAAAACTTACTTCAACGCTTGAACTCCACTAGGAGCATGACTTGCTTTTGCTGGACAACTATGGAAAAAGTTTAGCTTTACATCATTGAATTAATAAAAATTGCAAAGATAACTGTGCCTTAAGTGCAATATAAAAAGAAGTATCACGCTTCAAAAGCCATTTGAAGATTTCACTATTCCTATAAAGATGTAGAATCTCCCAAAGCTGGAAGATGAAGATACTGTTTAGTTCCTGTCAGCTACTTCTCTTTCATTTCTGTATGTCACTTTAAGAATATTAACAAGCTTTAGGAGCACAACAGAACTTATTAAAAATATAGCTTTGACTTTTTAAACAATGAATATCAGGACCAAAACCAATTTTTTGCTCAGCTTACATTCCAAACCTACAACACATTTCTACTTAATAGGTATTTTTTTCTAGCAGTTAAAAAGCTTAACAACTATGAGCATGGTGACTGTTCAGAAACATTAACTTCATAAATCCTTTTTGACAGCTTCATAATTAAAATTTGAAAGCTGGTGTGATCATACAGCTATGTCTGTTAGCTTCCAAGTTTCAGTTCACATTTTATGCCAAGTTTTATACAGTGGCTAAGAGCAAAGACAGAAAAATAGATTATTTCAGCTTATTGCTCTACAGTACCCCACTGCCATGTTTACTGTTAATAGATACCCGGTGAGTTAAGTCAAATATTACAGGTGGTAAGTGGATTGATTATTAGTCACTTGCCCATCCTGCATCATCTAAGGCCATTTCAATTAAAGAACCAATCACTTTGAAAAATTATTCTTAAGAGTTGCAATAGAATGTACTTAGTATTTGTTTCTGAAAACATACAGGTGTTACAGTAATAATTTTATCAAGCCTCCTGTATACAAAAAGTTTACACACAGTGCTTTCAATCCTTTTGTCAGCATGATCAACATAACACTTTTCAGACTGAAATTTACTGACAGCTAAAACCTTTATTGTTACTGGTGCACCTAACTGGCAAAACCATGACCGTGTATGATTCTGCACTAAATGAGGCTCAGTTTTGTTGCTCCCTGAAAACAGCTACGGTTTGCTAATTGCAGTTAAATTGCTACAGTAAAACCAAGTTGCTGAGCACAGCTGAAAAGCAGCACACACAAATAGTGTCCATCAGTTCACAGGAAAGGCCAACTGCTGCAGCTTAACTGTCTCTGCACTGAGCTGGTTTAAACTCTGTAAGATGCACATCAGGCTAGAACATAAACCATCACCACTGCCCAACTAGCCTGTATGCCTACCCTGCTTTTCAAAAACTTGATTCATTTTAGGAAATATTACCTAAGATTCCCTAGTTGTCCTGTTTTAGTCTGTTAGTTGAAAACATAATTTGAACGACAACCTTTAATTTTGATGCATGACAGTCACAGTAAAAAGCATGAGGTCTATTTACAGTATATAACATTTACAGATCCAAAAACTTGAATAACAGTGGACTTGAAAAAAACTTTTCCCCACTCCTTACAGATAGAATAGGGCTGAGAACAGAGCTGTAAACTGCATTGTTATTTTTTGAGCAAGTCTATTTCAAAGTTATATTCTAGTCAAACATTTCACCCTATTTAATGATAATTTTCTAATTTTTTGAATTGATATTTCTTATAATGTGCCAGTTTTTGTAACTGTTTTGAGACTGCTATGCAGCCATGAAGTCTTCTCCATAGAAGCAGCTTTAGAACCAAAACATCCAAAAGTAACTATCACAGAACTTTCATAACAATTGGCAGCACTTGAAGTGTTTTAAATAATATAAAATTGTAGCTATTAAGTAGTTTACAAGTAATTCAACTGTCTCAAACTATGTATAAGTTTCCAGTTAACTAGCTCATAGGACAGACAGTTTATTAGAACTTACTAGCTTTCCACAGTGGCCTACAGTGTAATTATATCACTGACTTCAACATTATCACTCATTCTAAAGATGCAGATTCTAAAGTGAATTCTGACTGATGTCGTTTCAAACATCTTGTACTTATAGTTTTAGTCTTAAATTCTCATTCTCATTTTAACTCTTAAGTGTTCATATGCAGTTTTAACAAAGAAGTCATCTATGTTTGTAGCCACCATCTCTGTATTCTCTAACAGGCCAACATGTGCTCTGACACTTAATTTGCTTAATGAAATAACTAATGTCAAGAACTTAGTAAAAAGCAGCAACACAACACAACAGAATGAAGTTTTAATTTTCATGTCTATTATCTTCCTCAAAAGGCCCTATAATACTAGCATTTATTGATCAAGCTAATTTACTTAATCCCTTATGGAAACCTGAACAGCTTTTCCACACTTGTATAGAAGTATTCATGCTTACTGTAAGCCATAGTGCTCTTTCACATAAAAGGTGTCACAGTAAAACATTAATTACATTGTGTTTATGATGCAAGGCTGTGTGTTCCAACAGCAGTAGTGCTACACAGACACACAAATTTGCTATATGGTACTAAGTAGATCACCAAGAGTTGTGCATGAGGTATTTGACTTGATGATTACTGGGTATCTGCACCCCAAGAAAATGCCACAAGTAACGGGTGTAAAACACACACATTCAGAACGTAACCCTAACTTCCTTAAAACAGAGCATCTTCAGCTTTTCTAAATGTAGTTGTTCCCCTTCCACTAACATCTGTTTTCTTAATTTATTACAGACAAGGTACTACTTATTGCAGTCAATGTGTCTTGTCAAACACAGGTTAAGACTGCAAAAAAATGTTAATTTAACTACCAAGAGAAAATAATAATCTCAGAAGCACCTTAACTGTAACAATTTCCCTTATAGATTGCTATTTAAGAGTCAGTTTAATCTCAAATTGTGCTGTAGCTTTTAAATGCACACTTTCAATGGTTTTCACACAAAAAGCATATATATTTCATGCAACAACTGGCTCTTCAGTTTGCTAATTCAATCACTGACAAAAAAAATGTTCCAGGTTAACATACTGTCTTTGTTAAGAAGTGAGACTTACCTAATATGTAGATAGTCTTCTGATCACTTTTCTGACCAAGGGCATTAGTCACCTTACAAATGTAAGTCCCAGTGTAGTTATAAGTCAAAGGGCTGCTGAATTGCAGAGTATTGTTAACAGCCAACAGTCCTTCAGGCCATTGTCCATCCAACCTAAAAGGATAGTTATATTTCAAATGTGTATATTTACAACTCGTTTAAACAGAAGGAGTTTAAAATGATACTGCCAATAATCTATAGAATTAATTTTTCACTATGCTCTGACACTTCCAGTGGGCTTTCCTTCAATATTCTTAGTGTACACCTGAAGGTTTACTCAGTATTTAATTTCTGGGCCAAATCCTTTAAATGTCAGATCTGCTGAACTAGCAAGCTGTCTAAAATCTACACCACTACAGCTAAGAAAACAGCATCTCAAAAGAACTCGGAGGAACAAGACAACTCAAGCTCTGAAAACTAACAGTCTAACTAAGAAGCACTTCTGCTGTCAGGATGAGCTGCCTGTTTCGTTTGCACTCAGTAGATATTTCTGTCCATACATTCTTAATTTAGAGGACATTTTGACCAGAACTTCCCAGCAAGAATTCAAGCCGTTTCTCTTCTCCTGAACTGCCTTTTCTTATCTCCAATCACTCTTCTGTCTAAATTACATCACTGAAATGGAATGTGGTATTTGGTGATACACCTGGGGAAACAACTGGTTAAAAAAATTATTTTTTATCAAATGACTTTTCTAAGTCTATAATTTTCCTGTACAATTTTGCCTAAGATTGCAGTTACAACTGTGTAAACACAAGAGAAAAAGGGGAAAGGGCAAAAGCCCTGAAACTGTTCTAACAGAGGTGCCAACTGCCCATTAAACACCTGTGTAATTCCATGCCATTGAAATCCATTTTAATTTACCTACGCACCTATTAACAGCCAATGAGGCCTAAATCAATATTCAAACTAGATCACTAGATGACAGTATCTTGAAAGCATTTAGCAATTGTGATTTTTTAAGTAGTATTGAACAGAAAGGCAACCATCACTTTAAAACAGGTACTCAAAGGAAAAGAAACAAACACTTCACAGCTCACACTGAATGCAATCTTCAGAAAATGGTTCAAAACAACTGTCTTAGTCCTTTGCTGTGATTATTGCCCAGAACTGCTTCAGCCATATAAAGCTGATAAAAGTCATCAGGCACATACTTCATAATTCATAGTACCAGAAGTATTTATTTCAAGAAATATTACAAAAACAGTCAAGTGGTTTGAAAGCTCTATGCTAATAAAATTCTCATACATGCAACATTTAAAAACATTACCAACCATGAAAATATCACCATCCCAGTAAATACAAAGACATCTTCGATTCCAAGGGATAAAACTGGTCGGTAAGGGAGTTCTACAACCTGTTGTAATCTGACACCAGTCAAACAGCACACAGTTCAACACAGTATTTCTCCAAGCTCAAGCTACCCTTGTTTTATGTGGATTTCCCCTCCCTACACATGAAGTTGCTTATTCACCACTACTACAGCTTTTTGGATGGGTTTTGGTGTTGCTTAGAAAGGCACACCAGGTTTATTCCAGAAAATTTAGATTTCTTGTAAAAGTTTCTTCCATTTTAAGTTTGGGAAGCCTAGCAGTGATCTTTGAAGCTTGAATGGCTTTAAATTTATTTAAACAGGTTCATTTCTTCTAGAATTGTGAACATTGGTAGTATTGATTAGTTCTTACATATGTTTAAAATTCAAATGAGAGAACTGAGAACCTAGTGCATCTGAAGAAGCAAGTGGTACTGCTGTTAGGGGCTTTTCCTAAACACAGGAATTTTTATGTGCTGAAATTTCTCATCACAGTGATTTTGAGCTAAGCCTGGGATGGGAGTCTACAGATTCATGAAGTGTGGATGATATGTAAACTTTTAAATTTGTTCATTAGAGGCATATGTAAATAATAGTTGGATCATTATTAGAGTTATTGGTCTTTGCTCTACATGCTGTAACACACAGTGCTCAGTCCATCTTGAGTAACTAGAGAGACTTTATCCTGAGAGTAATGACAAACTGTTTAGGCACATAAATTTACAAGATATCCACTCACCTGTATTCATACAAACACATATCTCATATTCTCTTTTTAAAAAGCTGGATAAAACCAGTATGACCAATACAAGTCATATACTCTTTGTTTTCAAAACATGCATTCACTGTAAGCAAAGTGATTATAGCACTTGAATCATGTGGCAAGACCCTTTTCATAAATATTTACCTGGTCCACATAAATTCCATAGGTAATGGATTTGCATCAGCATTACATTTGAGCTGAACATTTGCTCTTCCAATGAACCAGTTTCCATCATAGCCAGTTACTGAAACTTCTGGGGCATCTGACAAAAAAAGATTTAATCTATGAACAATCACAATTTAAACATTTAAAGTGTATCACGTGTAAGATTAATAGAACAGATAGGTACATTTTTCATGTTGGTTTTTTTTTTTTTTTGTGTGCTTTAGTTGTTGGTTGTCTTTTTGTTTTTAATTTAAAGAACACCACCAAAATATACAGAGAACATTATACAGTTCCAAGCTACAACATTAATATGCAGCAGTGAACAAATTGTTTTAATCAGTGCAACTTTCCCAGTGTGTTTTCAGCAACCACACAGCACCTTGAGGAAGTGAGAGGACTTCAGAAAAAAGAAATCAGTTTCATGTTTTTGGGAAGGAGGAATGGTAATTTAGAACTACTTCTCACTAAAAAGATACAGCAAAGGATCAGAAACAACCTTGGGAGAAACCAGGTAATTAAGAAATCACCAACATGTTCACAGATGCCAACTGTAAAGATTAAATTATCCAGTGGCATCAAAATGCAGAATTATGTTATAGCTCTAAAAAGCCAGCAGGTGATGTCAGAGAGGCCTAGGAAAAATATTTAAAAGCCAAGGAACAGACAAACCAGTATGATTTCGGATAAGGTCTGGAGCTGAAATGGAGAAGCAGTCGCAAAACCTAATAAGCATCAGGGAAGACTGAAGAGCACACACTGCTTCTCACTTGCTGCTGTGTACCTGACTATACAACCTTGTTAGAAATTCTGAAACATGCATTAACACTAATCTCAGATGAAAATATTGAAGACCAACTTGCATCCTCACTTCATTTTCAACAGGAAATCATTATTTTATTCACTGTTTGAGACAATGCAAATCCTCTTCAGTTTCATTTCTGTATCAATGGCCCTCCAATCTAGAACTTTATTTCAAGACAAATAAAATAAAGCAGTGTGAATCACTATTTTATGCCAAAATAAGTGATTCTTCACCAAACAGAACAAAACCAAGCCAAAAATCAAATAGTAGTCAAATCAAAACAGTCAAGTCTACTTTTTCCAGCCACTACATTTGTTTTACTTCAACTGACAGACTTCTGTGGTTTAGGAACTTTAAAGCAGCACACAGCCAAGACAGGACATCAAAGGAAAACACTAAAATGGTCGGTTTCGTTCATATATGTAACTGTCTAACAAAAAGGGAACACATGCCTAAAGCTTACTTGTCTTAACTGGTTTTAACTAAGCAACACTGTAAGCCACCTTGTTTTGTATTCATGTCTTCTAAAAGCCATATATTTTTTAAAGAAGCCTGGTGCAGGTTTGAATTATATGAGCAATCTGAAGCTGAATAACAAACACTAGGCATGTATGTATTACGTTCTTGTTTCCTTGTGCTAGTTAGAGTGGACAAAGCTAGGTGAATAATCTGAAAGTAACTTACTGACCAACACAAGACCTATTTTCAACTTAGCATCTCATACATGAATTTGCATTAGCATTCTTTTTTAATACTGCTGAAATTTTAAGACTCTATAAACGGCTTTTGGATCAATCCTCATGTTTACCCATGATTCAATATCCAAAACAGTATTCTAGCTTCATGACTTTATTTTCAATACAGAGACCCTAGGCTTTTGCTCCTGCTGGACCTGCCTCTTAGCACAGCTTTTCTGTATAGTTTCCGTTTTCCTGAAGCAGAAAGCGCCCATCTCCTTCCCGTGGAAGGTGTACACTGATTAAGGGGGAAGTTGCAAGATACATACCAGGAATAATCACCTCACAGAATACTTACACTGTATGTCCAACATGAAAGGGTATCTCATCTCCTTTTCAAGGGTTGGGTGCCTCACAACGCAGGTTATGCGTCTTCCTCTTGCAAATCTTGTAGGGACAATCACATAGTGGCTTACAACTGTCACTGTTTCATTTGGAAACAAAATGGAGGTGGATTCCATTTCACCAAGGCCTCCTTCCCAGTCAATCTGCGCAGCAGGTTTTCCAGTGGCTGCTGTACAAGTGGCTGCTACTGTCCTATTTGCCCCATCTATTAGAAGATTTGGTCCTTTCATTAAGCTCACAACAGGTTCAACTAAGGAGGGGGGAAAAAAAAGATTTAAACAAGAACTCCACATCTTTGAAAGTGTCACTACTTAAAAAAGTTAAACAAGATCTAATCTCTTTGCAAATGCTCATGTTAATCAGACATCCCAGAAGACTATGCATTATCTCAAGAGATGACAGCTCTACAAGGCTTTGACCTGTTGACACTGCCCCTCTTTGTCCACCCACTCCAGTTCAGTGTTGTTCATTCAATACATTTAATGCACTGAAAGGGAATTCCAGAGTGGCTGGGTCCAAAACGCCAGATGCAGTGTCTGACAACAGCGAACTAAAGGTATTAGTTTGAAATGACACTGCAGTTTGGTTTTTTTCAAAAAGCTTAGATTCTGCTGCATTTTCAAGCATTCAAGAATTTATCTATATTGTCAGTTTGTGTCACTTGAAATCTACTTCAGTGTTCTAACACCCAACATTAAGAGTTTAAGCTTTTCTTGATCACTATTATAGAAATGACTTCCAAGCTGCATCTTTATTATATATATACACCACACATTGAATAAAGGATCTAATAAGTACACAGAAATATGCAATTGTACATAAAATCTACAATATACAAAGTAATCTATATATAAATAACATTTCAATAACAAAATACAATAAAAATAAAATTCATTGTTCTATACAAAAATAAAATTTTGTCTGTATATATTTTGCCTACATGGAACTCAATACTAAGACTACAGAAATCTGCATGTGGAAGGATGTGACCTCCTTGCAAAGCCACTTCTCACCCCGAAATTTTAAAAACGTGGGGAACACACTTATTTCTAAAAGGAAGTTGAGCTCCTCATGGACAAGTCTACTGCTGAGGGCCATAGACTAACAAGCTTCCAAAAAATTTCCTTCTGGTTTAGCAAATCTGTTTCGGCCCTGTACAAACCACCCACCAGTTACATCCCAAGTCAGAAAAACTACCTGTTGCTTCAGATACAAACCGTGGCTGGGCTGTGTTAGAATGGCCTGAGTGTGTCACCAGTTCTGTAAGGGACAGGTTTGCAGTAGTGTACCAGCCTGTTCCACAATCCTGGTCTCTTGCTCTAATCTGGCTACTGGAGTCCTCTGAAGGAAGGTCAGTGCTACTCACCATAATGCTTCAGAATCCACCACAGTGGATCAGCCCTCACTAATCACAAAGCAGAGATAAGTCTTGCAACTTCTGTGCCTTTCAGTATCAGAAGGAAAAAAGTTAGTTCATGGAATTTCTTTCCAATAAATTGAAGCTGACTGACAGACACATCTTGTAAGAGAATAGAGCCAAGTTCACCATACATGGCAAGTTCTCCAACTACTTCCAAAGATAACAAATATTTTCAGCTTCTGCCTATTTAGTGCCAGGATCAGTTTTTGACTTTTTTGCTCAGTCTAACACTGCTCATGTCTGAACAAGTTGGTTTATCATTTGCCCAATTACACTAAAGGAAAAGACAACTATTAAATGGATAGCCTTATAAAAATGTGGGTTTTCTGTTCTATGCTTAGAAGTGCTTGAAGAATACAAGTTGTTATGAAACTGAAGAGTGTTTGGGGAGATAGTGAGAGCAAATTATTTTCTACTTTGTTTCTCTGAATGCCCACCCTCTGAGATTTGTTAGTAACCCTACCAAAAATAAGCCAATAGCAGGTTTTTTTCTGCCAAGTTGCACACTCACTCTTCTAGATCTGAAGCATTTCTAATAGAGCCTCTTTCAAAATCTGATTCCCTGCTCTACAACACCAGCAACAGCTACAGCTTTGTGCAGTAAGTTTGCATATCCGAACTGATGTACATTGAAGCATTGTCTAATCCTCAAAAAAAGCCTTTAAAACCTAGTATGGAGAACTTGACATTACATAGCTTTGTTATTTGACCCACAATTTGGTTTTCCTGATTTAACATGAACACTACTGCCTTGTTCTCCTGAAATTACTGGTAGAGACTTCAATAGCTTCTGTAACATTACTAAAATGCAGAAGTATACACCCAAATTTATATTTAGAATTTTACATGCATGAAGGTTCTAATTTTTGCTGCATCCCTCCCTTCCCAAGATTTCCATAACAGTAAAATAAATTAAATTAGCAGCTATTATTAGCATTTCATGTCAAAACTGTAGACTCAGATAATTTCAGCTGGAAATAAAGGCTTGATATGTTCTATTCCTTTGATTTTTCTTTTAAAAAAATATGCAACTGTGTAATTTGTCCTCCACCTCTTTGTGAAGGGATATGTAAGTAAACAAGAACTCCTAACTAAGTTGTAGAGATGTCCATACCCAAGCAGACTACTCACTACTGTACTTTTAGAAAAAGAAGCCTTCAAGTAGCCATAAAGCACGATAGACTAATTTTAAAAACCTACTTTCTCAAATGATACCAGAGATTTGTCAGTTTGAGTTCATTGTGTAATACTTAGTTTTACACTTGTCAACTAGACAAAAAGGTAAACTGTTCAAAACTACTCAGTGTCATAAAATATACTTATTCCCAGTCCTACATGTTTCCATATCCAAAGTACAGGCTTTGGAATTGTTTTTGTGGCAATTTTTTGTTTTTTGAAAGTGTCATTTCTATATGCAGTCCTTTTATCCCAGGACCATTTGTTGTGCCACATGAATGTGATTTTCACTGACTTTCTCTACCCACAGTGGTGGTAGAGAACACAAGAGGCAGCTGGGAGAACATCAGAGAAGCTGCTACACCCATCAGTAGAAATGTTATGCTCTATTCAGGCCAAATAAAAAAGACAGTGAGGACAACGCTTTGTGTGGAAAAGGAAGCCATCAATCCCCTAAGATGCAAGACCTACTTCCACAGTGTGAGAGATCCTTCTAAAGCAACATTATGCTGTGAATTATATTTGAGTATTAAAGACAGGATGGCTGAAGCATGGAAGAGAGATGGGCAGTTGTTCAAAAGGTCTCAACTAATTTGCCCATCTGTGCTTGCCCTTTTACTGACTCATGACCACCACCTAATTTCACCCAGCTTATTCAACCCTCGCTTTACACTCAACATAGACATACCAGAAATCTCACTGCTCTGGTCCTTACACTTCTTTACAGAAAAAAACACAATATAGCATCCAGACACGAGCCTTAAATCCTACTGCATCAAGTTTGGAGGCCAAAAAGCTGCTTCTTGGTTTTCCTGACCTTCATAAGCCTTTTTCAATTGCTTCTATTAGTTTTAAAATTATTTTTCTGCACACACTAGGCACAGGAGGTCTGGATGATGTTGGCATGATTACAACACAAACAGGATTATTTCCTCCCAACATGAAATTTACTAATTCCTTGGCAATAGCATGACACTGGGAATTGTCATCTTCTTTATCACATCTGACATGTACTTGATTGTCACCCTGATTTTGTAAGACTTTGTTAAGCCTTCTGATGTTTGCATTCTTTCAACAAACTTTCTCACACACAGTTCTGTAAATAACCTATGTTTTGCATTCTTTCATGGAGGTGGAGAGAATTGATGGACCCTTGGTCTGTCCAGTGGCATTGGAGAGGTGGCACTGTCACCCTCCAATCCACTGTCACCTTTGGAAAACTATAAATGTTAGAGTCAGAAAATAAACTTCTTCTTCTTCCTTTTTGTTCCCCTCGAGAGCAGCAGTGTCTGTGTCATCATTTCATGCCGTATCACAACACCTGATTAACTTCTTTCCAAAACAGTATTTCACGTTTTTATTTTCTCTCACCTCAAAACCAGAAGCTTTATCTTTCTAAAGATGTTCTTTATCCTGTTTGCTAATTAATACTTAGTAATTAACTTATTAAGGTTTTCTTGTTTTAGTAGTTTGGGGCAGTTTGCTTGTTTGTTTTAAGGCCAGTCAGTTCACTAATTTGCCATCTTACTCGATACCTTTTCTTTGCCCTGAGTATTCTGTGGTATCCAGACAAAGGTATTTTGGTTCCACCTGAGAGAATCCCAAACACATGAGATAACTCCATGGAGCTAAAAGATACAGCAGAGTACCTATGAGAGATTCATAGTCCATTGAAGCGGCAGACGGAGGCTGGACATGTTTTTTGAGGAAATCTCAAACTGAAAAATTTCTATATGTAAGCAACCACATTAATGCTAAGAGCTCTACTATGTACCTAATTTTTCATATTTCTATCTATACTGTCTGACATTCATCATCTTTTAATTCCTAACTGGAAGACTTTCTGCATTAGTGTCTAGGATCTAATTCATGCCGATGGACGTGCCTTTGACACTCCTTTGTACAACTCATTCCTCACTTGTAGCATTGATAAGAGCTAGGTTGCAGAGGAACAAGACCTACTTTATAAATACCCATGATAAGAAATCCAACTTAGCAAGACAGAGTTAAACCAAACCAAGTATTTAAAATAGTCATGGGCAGCACTCAAGTTAGTAAGATAAAAATTATGTCAGCTCTGCAAGCTACCAAGCAACACGCCCTTTCTTCTGCCCTGAGACATCAGTTTGCCTCATTTGGTCAGCATCTTGGGATCTTGGGGAAACCAACAGCTTGACACAAAAATTATTTGCCGTATTTTGCACAAGTTTAATAAGGTAAGTTTGGCAAACCAAAGTTTCAGAAAAGTTCAATATATCTGCTTGATCCTAAAAGCATTTTTGTATTTCCACTGTCTTAACCTCTTCTTTTACAGTGCATTTCCTTAAGACAACATGAAGAACTAAACAAAGCAAACTGGGAGTGGGCAAAATCACCAAACATGGCTCATGTGTTAAACTTGGGGCACATAAGAGGTTTTAAATATGACCTTAAGCGATCAGTGCGCTGTGGCAAAACATAGGGCATTTTATCTTGCAGTTATTTCTTTCTTCCATTTGTCTTCAGCGTCTCCACTTCAGAGCATACAAGGACTAAGTATGCCCACTACACAGGGGAAGGAAACAAATTCTTTGCTAAATAAGAACAGTCAGGGACTAGGAAAAAAGGCAGTCCTGCTTCAACTGGAAATAGCCTCAGCCTTAGGACAGGAACTTTTTTCCTTACCAAAGGAAGAGTTTTTTAGACCAGTGGAAGAATACAGTCAATATATCAATGAAGATGATTTTAAGTTACATCAAGATTTAAATTACAGCAATTACATGCCTTAAGATTCTGGTGAGCTTGGAATTGCTGAGTTCAGGCCAGCAAAGTTCACAAGTTGTGAACTTTGATGTTCAGAATATGCTTGTATTAATTTACAAGCATATTCTGAACATCAGTACTTCTCCAGTATTTTGACTGTTTAAGTCAGTGTGGCAAAGAGTTTCTAAAAGGACAGAAAATACACAGCTGAGGCCAAAGAACTTAAGTCCAACAGAAGGTTAGCTACCATGCAAGTGAAGCTGCTGGTAACTAGGATGGAAAAGCATCTTTGCAAATAACAGCTGGTTTTGCCATTTAGAGGGTCCTGAGAGACTTACAGCAATTGGCAACCATCTACATCAATGATGAAAAAAGCCATGATCAGAATCACGGTTTGCCTAATACTTTTTTGCCTATTTCAATTGTGCTTTTTCATAGCATATATCTAATGAAACAAGTTGTGGTCCTTCTACTCTTCCAAATGTAGATTAATAAGCACATGAGACATACATGTGCTTTCCAAGTTCCTCCAGAAACCTGATATTATGAGTGCAAAATGGACACAATAGCTAACGTTACCTGAAAAAAACAACCCCAAAACAATCTTAGAAAGAGGAACTGACTAGAAAAGCTGAGGGGAGGTAGTAAGAAATTCCCACTGCTTATTGGTAAAGCACAATAGCTGAAACCTGAAGTCAAGAGACTGCTATAATAACCACACACATAGCCACTTGCAATACAGATGGAAGTCAGGTGAAAGACAACTAAAAGACCACATGCTTTGTGCATCACAAAGAATTTTGGTTAAGTTACTGGTTTCAAATTGGATTAAGCCAGTTACTTTGATGCATTTATTTTGCCCCACCTTGTGGTGAAAACCAGTTTACATACTGTGCTACAGCCCTCTGATTAATCCCATTGAATATTCTACTATTATGAAAAGCTGGTATCAAAGATGAAGAGATGATCCTAAAAAGCTTACAGAAATAGTCATTGACAACCATCTCAGCTACAGGAAATATCATTTTACCACCCCCCCGCCCCCCTCCCTGGCAAGAGATACAGAAGTACCTTACACTACTACAAGAAGAATACTATTAAAGGAGAGGGCAACTTAATAACCGGCTTTCAAGTTTCAGAGGAATCATTTTACCTTACACTGCAGTAACACCTGAGTTACTTGCACTTCAGCACTAATTCCTTATGACAACAATACTCAGCCCTCAACAAGAGGGACAAAATTAGTGCAAACTAAACCTCAAGTCTATAGAAGTTTCACATTATGACTATCCACAGTCAAGAGCTTAAATTGACTTTCTTCCCCCAACTTCTGGGAAGCCATCTAGATAGTTTTGCTTGACATTTACATTGATGCAAACTGTTCTTTGCACACCAGACCTAAGCAGCTATATTAAATTATCACATTAGCAGCACATTTATAAAATCATAGAATTGCGTTGGAAGGGACTTTTTAAAGGTCATCCAGTCTAATGCCCTTGCAATAAGCAGGAACACCTTCAACTACACCAGGCTGCTGCAGAATCCCATCTGAATGTTTCCAGGCATGGGGCATTGACCCTCACTGGGAACTCTCTAACCTCATTACCGATGATGGACCATTTCACTGAGACAAACAGTTACCAACAAGGTTTAGAAATACCTGCTTCTTCTGAAGACTAGTGACTACCCAGTACTAACTGAGGGAATTTAGCCAATGTGGTAGCTAAAGCCAAGTTCAGCAGCTTCCCAGCACATACACACAAGTCCCTGGTATCAGCATTGTCTGTCAAAGTTCTAGAACACTGTGCTAATACAAACCGAATGTTTGTTTTCAGGATAATGCCTAAATAGGAACATTATTTATTTTTAATAACCAGACAGTCAAATAAGTTCTAAAGAAGCAAGAACCAAAAGAATTCTCCTCTATGACATTAGTAAAAATTGCATACCTGCAACAAAAGAGCAGCAAACAAATATTTTGCATTTTCTTTGGGTTAAATGGTAAAATTCAACTCATTTGTAAGTTTGCAGAATTTTCCTTTCAAAAAGAAGCTGACTTACCTAATACTGTTACAGTTGTTGATGACTGTGCATTTCCAAGAGGGAATGTAACTGCCTTGCAAACATATTCTCCTGCATCAGAAAAGCTTACATTTTTTAAGGTGATTGTTGCATCAGCAAGTGAGTAGTTTTTAAATGCCACTCTTCCTTGGTATTCTCCTTGAACAGATATTCCATATTCAGGGTGATGAACAGCAATAGTCTGTGAACTTTTACCATATATCTTCTCCCAAGAAACTTGTGTTATTGTTTCGTTTACATCAATTATGCATTTCAGTTCAACCTTCTTCCCCCAAACTGCTGTCACATGTGGATCAACAACTGGTCCAGCTAAGGCACCTAAATACAAAGCAAGTGTTAGTTGCTGCACAAGAAAGTTATGTTGCTTGATTTTCACCATAAGCCTTCTTCCATAATTAGTTTACCTTTTTAGAAAAGAATTCCTGCTTTTTTTTCTGATTAACTGATTCACAACAGTGTGGAAATACTACAGAAACACATTTCAAGCAAAAACATCAAACCTAGGCACAGACCTATTTTTCAGAGAATACTACCACTAATACACAACTTCATATAAAAACTACTGACAATTGTGTAACTGGGCTAACAGTCTTTTGGGAATTTAACTAGATACGAACATTCAGTGAATTCAGATTTACCAAAAAAACAAGACATGGTACTTTTTAGCAGTCTGATTACTGATACAGAGCATCAAGAAAAACTTAAGTTAAACTACTGCACTTATGTGCTTCTCCTTAAATCTTTATGAAGTCATATCTTTTATAAGTAGAAATAAGTGAAACTTCTAGCACTTACCATACCAGTAAATACTTAAAAAGCAAAGCAACAAATAAAAAAACAAACCAAAAAGCCCCTATCAAAATCCCACAAACCACTCCACGTTTACAGTGACAATCACTCAAAAGACCTCAATTTGAGCTTTCCTACCCTACCTCCTAATGAAGACATTTACCATCATACACACGCAATCTTTCTGCTTCAGTGCAGTGGGGTGTCTTCACACAAGATCTTGTCTCAGACAGTAAATATGCAAGAGTAGGCATAGTCAAGTACTTGCTTAGGATTCAACATATTTCTGCTTAATACCTAAAATGCCTTCCAGAGTAGCAACTACATTCTGAACTCAACATTTTACATCACCCTCCTTTCAAAAAAGGAAATCCACTAGGACAAAGCAGTTCAATTTACCACAGGTTCACAATTTCTTTTGCCAACAGATGCTCCAGCAACTTCACTCATTAGTTCTCTTGGAGCAAACTAACCTGATGAAAAAGAACCAAAGTCTTATTCCACAGTGTGTTTCTTTTTCCTGTGCTCAGAGGAAAACAGAGCTATTTCAAATGCTCTGATCCTCTCTTCAGATACCAAGTCAGTGCTCAAGCTGTTACTGAGGAAGTTCACCAATCGAGCAAAAGTCAAGTATAAATTTTATTAGCCCCATTCTCATAAGCATGAAGAAGTCATTCAACTTGAGACATGAGCCACCTTTTCACTCACCAAGCTCACACAAAAGGCAAGCCATGTGTTCAGGAAAGAAGTCCTTAAAAGCCTTTATCTACAAATCCATTGTTAAAAGCTTTCTGCTTCCCATTGATTGATTTTTCATTGTTCAAACCATTTCTGAGTCAATTAAGCCACCCAAAAAAGCGATTTAGCTATGGATTTCTTCAGTGTAAAACTACTGGCTAGCATCAATAGTATGAACACCTTAAGCTACACAAATAAGTCAAACTAAGCCTGAAATTCAGACCAATACTGTTGATACATCAGCAGCTAAGTGGGGCTGGTGAAGGGACAAAAAATACCAAGTAAAAAAAAAAAAAAACCCAAATCATAACATGTTTCAAATAGAGACTACCTGCCATGACAAGTAGTGCAACAACATTCTGTTTATTCTCCTCATGCTTCTTATCTAACACATTATTGTGACAGACTCTGGAAAGAGGGTAACTATTTGCAAACTGACATGTACACAGTTCTGCCCAAAATTCATCTCCACTTGCCATTGCTACATTTAAAAATAAGGTGGAATGTTCCTCAAAAAGTATTTGACTATTGCTTTCTACCTTATAAATAAATTCACAAGTTACATTTGTGAAATGTATTTCAGAATGTACAGGATATAAATATTCTGAAATGTAATTTAAGCAAAGAAAAACACTTGCATTCAGGAATCTGATTTTTGCAACAGTTAAGTCTACTGAATCTTAACCTATATTAAACTTTATCATAGTGACTAGCTGTATATAACCCCAAACAGCTTAGCACAGAAAAACCCCACGAGTGAACTTACAAAAACTGCTCAGTGGAAGGTAACAAACTAAACTGAAAAAACACCCCAGTTAACTGAACACATGAGCTCTTTTGCTTCCTTTTACTTTTTTGTTTTTGACAACTTTGCTCCCAGTAATTGGAGGCTTTAGCCACGTAAAGATGACCATTGTACATTTAAAAAGTCAATACTCAACAATTTTCCCATCAAGGAATACCACCAACAACTCATTTGTGCCATAAGAATATTGTGTTCTCACATGAATTACATGAATATTTTCCGAAGTCAAACTTTTTCATTGCTGCTATTTTCAAGATTCACAGACTGAACTGAACAGGACCCACATATATTTATGGACATAAACACACTTGCAGCTATAGAATGTTGATCAGTTAGATCTTTTTCCTTCACCTTCTCCAGCAAGGGAGGTAGAAAGCTAACATATCACTACTCCAAATTGTACATTTTTACATTTATCTCATCTTCTGACAACATGTTCAGACTCCAAAGACACACACACACAAAAAATCAACTTATCTACACAAATGATTTAACTTGAACTTACATACAGCTCATATAACAGTATATAGACTCTGAAATGTTTAAAGTGCTAGAAATAGTTTAAATCTGAAGTGCCAATGCCACATATTTAATTTGGAACAGTATCTCTTGTTTTAATCTCCATCCAGTTATTATTTAAGTAGCTGTAGTTGCAGAGCAATCAAGCTAATAGTTCAAACTAGCAAGCTAATTACCATGCAGATATTCAGGGCTCTCCACGGCTCAGGATGCTTAAGATAAGTATTTCCTTTGACATAAAGACTTCCAGTCAAGAGTCAGTATTCTGCTCACAGATTGTAGTTGAATAACGAGCTACGTGTCTCCCCCAAAACAACCCTTTTAGAGGCTTATAATGCCCAAGGTTTTGAAGAACAAGCCACTTCAAGGCCACACTATTGAGGTCCTTAATTGATCAAAAGTACTGGCACACAGTGCTGGCACATACATTCATTGTTTTAACGAGGCCTGGCCCTCCTCCTCTTGAAATCTGACCTTTTCTGCCTCACGTTTACAATACTGAAGTCTGTTATTTCCAACAAAACTTCTGGATACACTTTGTATTTACTTAGTAATCAAGATGTTTTGTAACTTCTCAAAATAAACACAGAATCATGAGGTTTTCTTACTTTTTTCCTTATATTTGCCCAAGTTTTTACAGATCTGCCTTCCCTTTCCTTTTTGCTTCCTTGGAATACATAAGATTGTCCCCTACTGTTTCACATGCAGCCTGATGAGATTGCCATCTCAAGCACTTTAACATAATTCAATTTCAGCTAAGTTCCTATGCACTAACTGATTTTTGATCACAGTGACCCAATGCCATGCTTGGCAATAAAGTCAAGAATCCTATCTGAAACAGCAAGGCAATGACTCTGCTCATGTAACTTGACAGAACGTTCAAAGAGTAAACAAAACAAAAAGATCCCTAAGGCTCACTTGCAGCAATAAAAGCCACAGAACTAGGTGCTATCAAATACTGACCATGACAATATTTTCAATATCAATTCTGAATTAAGCTTCTACCACTAACTGAAAAAAAAAAAAAAAAAGACACTGAGGAACAGAACAACCTTCATAACACAACAGAGCATTCATGATATGGAATATCATGAATATGGAATATGACAGAATACTTTCCACATTTACAGGTTTGTTATTTGTTGCAATAAACAGCAGATTTAGATTTTCTATATGAAGCAGCCATGCACAAGTCTAATTATAAAAGCAATGCATTTTGTTACCCACTTAACAGCACACTTCTGGCAAGACAGAGTGACCATACTGACCCTTTCTAGCCACTGATTTCCCACAACCTGCCAACTATTTCCACAAGACAAAGCCAAAGTACAGAAGAGCATAAACCAGAATTTTTTCCCCTCTATCAGCAAGTTATTCAGCTGATGGGTACACGTGGCCTTAGCACAAACTAGTGGCAAGGAACACCAAAGAGGTCCAATCAAAAATGGAGCAAAACAAGAACATCCCATTTCACGGACAGCAAGTTGCTATGTCAGCAGAACACTCTTAAAATCAGGGTAAGCATTATTGTTTAGCCACTTGAATTTCAGTTGACATCAGAAAGCTTATTCTTGCAGTCCTCCTCCTCCTGTGTCATCACTCACTAGGCCCCTAAAAGACCCCTACCTGCAAAAACTCACTTGTTCTCTTCCTGATTTAACCTTCTGAATTAGCTCAGTCAATCACAAGAGACAATGCAACACAGGCAATGAGCACAGCTCCACAAATCTAGTGGCATTTTCAGATTTGTTTAATTGGAAAAACAAATCACTTAAAGACACTGCAGAAAACAAGCTGAAGCCTCAACTTAAGGCTTTATAAAAATATATGCCTAAATGACTGGGAAGAAGTCAGTGTGTCTTTTGAGCACCAGGGCATGATCAAATTACTGTGTCAAAAAAAGATCAGAACCAAGGAATGGAAGAGATTCAAGATTAAGTAGTACAAAATGCCTCAACACTAGCTTCCAATTAGAAGTGCTAAGCAAGTACTTAGCAAAAAACTGCACTTAAATCAAAGAGAAAGTATTATAATCTAGTGTTACTCTCACCTAAGGATCTGCTTTGTCACAATCCTTGCTTGAAGTGGAGTGTCAATCAGTTTTTTGGGGGCAAGTGAGCTGAGATAAGGAACAGCACAAGATTAGCTTCTATAAGCATTGCAATTACAGGACTCAGCTCAACTTCCCTTTTTTTGGTACAGAATTTGCCTTATTTTTTTAAAGAAGAAAACCAGGGATGTATTATTTCCATCTTAGAGAGCAAAACTTAAAACCTTGTTCAGTGTTTAGCACACAGTATAATAGGCATACAAAAGCCTACCAGAAGGGAAAAAGTTTCAGTGAAATGAGGCATAGCAATTCGATAGTCTGAAGCCAAGACTATTGAAATTCTCAGGCTCTCTCAGGCTGCTTTTTCATGTTACTGAAGTTCAAGGGATTCTATCTTTCAAATTAACTTTACCTAATACCAACAGGAAACTAAAAACATTATGATGTAGCTCATTGTCATGGCTTGAGGCTGGCACAATGCCAGTGCCCCCCATGAAAATATACTCTCCCTAGGAGCTGCTGTGAGATACGATCAGAAACAGCAAAGCAGGCTCCAACTTAGAAATAAAGAAAAAAATACTTCATTAACTACAATATCTAAAAAGGAACAGATGCAGAACTCAGAATGAAAACTCTCCAAATACATTCCTCCTCCTCCCCCCATTTCCTCCACAGCATGAAATAACATCTTAAGAGTTCCACCCAATCACCATCTCTCAGATAATCAATTTTCAGTCCATCACCAGCCCTCAAATAATCAAGTCTCAGTCCATCAGGGAGAGAGGAGTCCTCTCTTGCACCACAGGCTTCCCCCAGAAACACAATTGAAACCTCTTGTGTTTCCAGGTCTCCCTTCCTTCTCACCCTAGGACACTCGTGCAAATTCACCACTTGGATTGACTTCTGAATGTTAACTTCCTATGCCTGCAAATGGCCCCAAACGAGGTTCCAGTCTCGAGTTGGTTTATGACATGAGCAGCTCTCCTCTAGGTGGCTATAGCCTGACTTCTTACAAAAACCATAGAAAGAGGAATATAATTTCTAGTTGAAAATTATAAAATAAAGTTGCACAAAGTTGTATCTTTTCCAAGCAAACAAAAATTCAAAGAGAATGGCAACAAGAATTGTGTGAAGAGGTCAGTCTCAATTTCAGTGCTGTCTCAAAAGTTAGCTGTTGCTGAAGGGTTTTAATAACATCAAGTTCCAGACAGATGGATTCTCAGTTAAGTGCTATCACAGGATGTTCTGCAGAATTCTGAAACACTCTGAACCACCATCTGGCTGCTCCTAAAGGTACAGCTGACAAGATATCACACCATTCAGCCAGGAGGCTTGTCTTACTCTGCTCCTTCATTCCCCACAGCTGATGGAAGAGACTGTCAGTTATCTCCCTCTAGTTGCTGCATTCAACACATGTATCTACATAGACGGAACAAGGAACAGAAATAATGGTTGGGAAAGCTACAGCTATCATTCGTAAGATAGCATCCAGACCCCGGGGAGAGGACTCACACTGCCTGTTAAAAGGCCAGGTAATGCAATACTGGACAAGGAACTGTCATCCTAGCACAAAGGAATCAAAGACAACAAACCATGCAAACCTCTTCAGCTCCACAATAA
Source organism: Onychostruthus taczanowskii (assembly GCF_017590055.1). Lineage (NCBI taxonomy): Eukaryota > Metazoa > Chordata > Aves > Passeriformes > Passeridae > Onychostruthus > Onychostruthus taczanowskii. The sequence goes on from NW_024500794.1 coordinate 7,697,522, forward strand.
ACAATTACCTGAAAGACTGACATTTGCAACACAGAAAGCAAAGAAAGATTTCAAAAAGACACAACTCCAATGCAACACAAAGTCAAACAAAAAGTGGTTACAACTTAGAACTTAACATTAGCTTGAGCCCAACTCAGAGTCAGGAGCTGGAGCTTCAGAAAAACTCTGCCCTTGAAGTCAGCCTTGGCTGTTACCTACCACTCTTATTTCAGAATGCCATTTTCACATGCGAACCAGTGCTTCTGTTCGAGTTTAACTCCATGTAAGACACAACCTGTGCCTCTGCATACTCTGCTTCCCACCATGCTGCACAGACCTTTAGTATCAAGCAGCAGGACAATCTAAGACACTAGAGGAAGTTAAAAAGGAATGTTAGGCTCATGATTCAAATGGAGTTGGGAAGGACACTCTTAGAAAGCCAATTTTATAAGGTTGAAACTTTAAATCAAACTACTCACTAAGAATGTTTACAAAGTCCCATGAACTTTACAACTTTGTGTGAAATTTTGACTTAGACCATATTAACATCAATGTCCATTTTACATGTTCTTACACTATAATCTTTTATACATATTAACACACAGCAAATTAAGACATACATGTTTATCCTGACACTAAACTTTCAGATGTTTATAAAATATGTTGAACTAATAAGTAAGGCAGGCTATGAAGCAGCTGGAAGTTCTTCTGTAATGAATATTTCCAACTCTGTTTCACCAAATCTTCCAATCCCATCTCCTTTAAAAGGAAATAAGCAGGACAATGAGGTACTCTATTTCAAATAAATGGGCCAGGCTCAAAAGCAGGACTGGAGGAAGACATCTCATTTCAAGTCCCACTCCCTCAAAAAACCTAGTAGTAAGCATAAACAAGTAGTTCAGAAGTTATCCATATACACACCACTACTGCCTAATCACCACAAAATGCTTCACAGCCCCATTTAAATAAATCCAAATCCCTAAGTATCAGAGCAATAGGTATGAATACACAGAAGAGATTGAAATAAGCAGTCCTTAATGTAACTCAAACATCTTACTGGAAAGTTTGTTAAAGAGTTCCAGATGATCTTAGAAATCTTTTGAAACACAAAAGATGAGTCAATAGTTGTGACAAACTGATCTGGTGGGAAAGGCTGAAGTCCTCCTAAGTGGCATCCAGTTTAAACACACAGCCAAAATATTTAACAGAAGACTGGAGGTCAAAAGGAGGGGGTTGTACATCTGAATCTTGGTGGGGCTGATGACTAAATGCATTATACACAATGAAACAAGTGAAGCTACATTTAACAAACCTTTCCCAGTCAGGCAGAAAAATACCTTCAAGCTGCAGTGGGTCCAAATTAGACTAGCAGCCATCAGGAACAGGTCTGAGTAACACATCAAGGATGTTAAATAACTGGTTGGAGAGCAAAGTGTGTTCTGAAAGCTACAGCAAGTGCATGGTGATTACATATCAAGACTTGAAAGTGACACTATAGAATATGCTAATATAGAAGTATATGCTCCAGCCAACATCAGTAAGGCTCCATCTGGAGCTGTTCAGCTTGAACAGCACACATCATATATTAGCCACCCAGAGAGTGTGAAAGCGAAGTGTGCTCAAAGGCCCAGAAAACTTGACCTACAGGAAAGGACTGGAAGAACTCATTATTATTCTCATAAAAGGTAACCCAATAAAGGTCCAAAACAACTTACACTGCAAAAAGAGAATGCATATGAAGGTTAGGAAGAAGATAAACCAGTAAAGCAGTAAAAAAAGAACAAAAACAGAAGCAAAAAAACCAAGCAATCAAGCCCACTGAAATAAAGAAAACCTTTGATGCTACAGAATATGAATTCCTCAAATGAACACCCTGGCCAAAATGACAAATCTCCACACCCTTTAGAAAGGTTTGATATTTAGTAATTAAAAAAAAAAAAAAAAAAAATCAAACTCCCAAACTAATCTAAGCTGATCCTGCACATGATCAAGACTTTTAACAGCTTCATTATTTTAAGATTAATAGACATTTTTACTAAAGTAAAAATCCAGTCATCCTCAAAATTCTTGTTAGCCAATATGACACACATACTGAAGGACTTAATGACAAGTTCTCACTTCAGGAACATACTTGCAACATTCCATCCCATACATTTATACCACTTGCTCTAGCATGACCATTGGGTTCATCCAGACCTTGTTACTATGAAAAGACTTCAGAATACACTGCTTTTACAAGTCTCATTCCCAGTCCTCTACCTAGAAACCTGCTGTTTCTTCAACTGTGTTTAAGACTATCCTCCACTTCCTTTGCAAATCAAGAAAACAACCCAGTTATACATGAACAAAATAGGGGAAACACAAAATAAAAATTAACACTGACAGTATCTAGAATGGCAAAATCATTTCATTTTTAATGCTCAGTAAGTAGAACTTCAAATACATTATGAAACAGAGCACCAGTGCTTTCTGCTAACACATAATTACTTAGAGCACTTTCAGACACTATTCTCATGGTCAGGTCAGCTTGCATTTGGTTTAACTTGAACACTGCAAGTTGTTAAAATAAATAGCTACTTTCTTATCAAATGTATTTCTCATTTCCTTCTATTTGTATCCTTTAGTTACTTTTTTCAGTGAAGGTTCAGTGAAGGTTGTCCTCTCCATCAGACGGACAGCCAGCTCTCAGCAGGTGACCAGCCTCCTCCATGACTAATTTCTTTTTATTCTGATCCACAAGCAGATAGTAATCTTTTGTCACCTGCTTTGCTAAAAGCTTTTAACTCTTCAAAGTTTTGTATTTGCTGTATATTTAACTCTCCATGAAATCTCTGTTAGCCTCATTTTGTCCTCAGCTGAGTCACTGTGGCATCCTCAAATCACTCCTTACAAACAAGTCTTATTCTCAGCAACAAATAAGATTTAGGAGAAATGACAGCCTTCAGCTTTGAGAAAAGTAACTCATTCTGAGCATGTTCAATAATAAGTCAAGTTATAACCTTACGCTTAGATATAACGCTAATGTTGCTTGCTTCTACTTTATTTTAAATCTCAATCTGTGCATTTATTTGCAGAGCTGTGAGTTCAAGATGATGAAAGAAATTTCATTCTGTAGCTACACAGGAACTCCCAATCACATGGTTTTAGTCAGCTAGTGCTTCAGCTTTTCTCACTTGGCTCTCATGATACAGACAATGTCACACATTACACAAAAATTGACACTTTCTGGACATCAGCTTATTCTTAAAAGGTTTCTATTCTAGTATACTCTTCAGAGCTAAGAAATTTCAAAGCTGCTATTACTACACTTCAAGTTCAAAGAGGATGCTAATACAACATCATGACAGAGAACATGCTTCCCAACAGTGCACTGCCTAGTTCAGACGTTGTACAGGCAGCCCCTTCCAACCAGACCCCTGGCAAAGCTCACAGAACTGACCATCACATACTCAAGGCCTTCTTCACAATTACAAAAATATTTAATATTTATAATAATTCATACACAAAGTTTAATACTCTCCTCCACAAAGGAAGTCTCATGGGCATCATGGAACAGCTATCTACACTTCAGCTTGCTTAACTATTCAATCCCTCAGTTTCTTAAGGTACTTCTGTAACTTGTCTTTATTCCAATTTGCTATGAGTAACTAGCAGTTATATATAATTAGGGCAACTCATACTCCAGGAAATGCAACAGACAAAATCCTACTATCCTCCAGCACCACCTACAACTATAGCTTCCACTATGCAAATCCTTCCAGAAAGACTTCACAGACCACAGTGACTGCTAAATGGTCTGGTCAGATAAATAACCTGCCACTTCCTTCCAGAGTCCAGGCCTCTCCACTCCTTAGTTAGAAAGGCAATTTGATGCTATTACAATATCCATTTTTTTTTTTTTTTTTGAGGGGAAGAGAAATTGGAGGTAAGGGATTGACTACTAAAATATTACAGAAGTCTGAGGAGTTACCATCAGTCACTTCTGCCTCGTTTCAAAATGTGGAAGTTACCAATGACATAGCAGCATATTCTGTTCCACCTAGCCACAAACTTGCAAAAACATGGGTTGGTGCTCCTGATGCCAACCCAGTCCAAAAAACAGCTTTCCTTCCAAGTTAAATGGCTGTTGTTTCAACACAACCATATAATAAACTTGCCATTTCACAGACTAACAGAAAACAAAAGGCAACTCAATCAGAACCCAAAAATACAATACAAAGTATTCAGTATGGGATTCTTGTCACTGCTGTTTGTTCTCTTTCATTATAAAGTAGCAAGTCACTTTTCTGCTACACAGTGGTATTTACATAAGCTGACATCCTAACCATGAGGGTAACTATAATGTGCATCTTGCTAGATTACCCAAAAAGTTCATGTCTATCCCAGAGTCTAAATTATAAGCATTTTTAATATATTCTTGACTTCATCACTCTGACTTAATTTGTCAGACTGCAGCATTCAGACTCAAGTCACAGGAATCACTACTCATCAGTACCAGCCTGTAGAAGGGAGGGAAAAACCAACCAAACTTCCACAGAAATCCTGTGATAAAGTAAGTGTTCAACGGGTCATGTCAAACACAGATGTAAGCTATAGCGATCATTTCCAACCAGGTCACCTAACAATTACCACAGACACAAGTGAACTCCTAGGCACAGCTTTCTTTATAATTCATTTATCGTTGGCAAAGTCAAACAAGCTCTAATATTGATGTAGAGAGTAATGATTTCATGTAGGTAAAGAGGCAAGGGACCTCAAGAGGCCACTCAATCCTTCTCAAAGTAGGTCCAGTTATATCAGACTGCTTGAAGATTCATCCAGTCAAGTTTGGGACATCACCACAGGACACTGATTCCTCAAATACTTTGGGCACCTTCTCTCTCACAGAAAAGTTGTACTTCCTTACATTGGCTCAGGATTTCCAACACTCCAGCTTGTTCCTATTCCCTTCTGTGGGGCACCTCTGAAAAGAGTGTTGATCTACATTCTTGATATGTTCTCATCATGCAGCAAATAAGGGCTCCTTTCCTGCAGCTTTCCCTTCTCCAAGCTTATCAGGCCCAGCTCTTGCAGCCTCTGCTCGCACACCCTGTGCTCCAGTCAACACAGTGATGCACTTCTGGGTTGCCCTGGTAGCTCAGTGTCCCCCTGGTGCCATAAGCCATGAATCGGACACAGCGCTCCAGTGACAAAGGATATCCCTTCTCTCAATCTGCTGTCATGCTTAGCAGAGCTCAGGATGAGGTCTCCTTTCCTTGCTGTGAGGACAAACTGCTGATACTGCTCAATTCATTGTTCACCAGGGCTCCATACCCGTGCCTGCCAAGCTGCCTTCCAGCCTCTTGGACCACAGCCTGTGCAGTTGAATGGAATTCTCAGTCCAGATGTGAGACTTAAAATTCACACAACTGTTTGGGCTGGAGAAGACCTTTAAGATCACTGAGCCCAACCATTACGCTACAACTGCCAAGTCCACCATTAAACTAAGTCCCTAAGTGCCACACCTACGCATGCTGAGTGATGGCACTCAGTACGATCTGCTCTATAATCAACCCTGGCACCGAGGTCAGGCTGACAGGCTTGTAGTCTCCTTGATCCTCCTTCCAGTCCTTCTTGTAGCTAGACATCACATTTGCTAACTTCCAGTGAACTAGGACTCTGGTAAATCATTTAAAGTGGCTTGGTGAGCATTTCTGACAGCTTTCCCAGTAGTCATGGGTGGATGCCATGTGGCCCCACAGATTTGTGTGTGTCTAAGTGGCACAGCAGGTCAATGACCATTTATCCTTGGATTATGGGGGTTTCATCCTGCTCCCCATCCCTGTCTTCTAAGCTCAGAGGTCTGGGTACCCAGAGAATAACTAGTCTTAACATTAAATACTCGGGGAAAAAAATCCATTATGTACCTCACCCTTTGTCACTGTCTCATCCCACACTCAAAAAAGGATGGAGATTTTCCTTAGCCCTCCTTTTGTTGCTTGTGTATTCATAAAAACAATTTTTTTACTTTCTTTTACAGCAGTAGCCAGATTAAGTCACAGTTGGGCTTTGGCTCTTCTAATTTTCCATCTGCAAACATCACATCCTCCTGAGTTGCCTGACCCTTCTTCCATAGCTCACGAACTCTCCTTTTCCTGAATTCCAACTTTCTGTTTAGCCACGCCAGTCTAGCTCCAAGCATTCTAGACACTCTTCCTCACCTTGCCAGCCTGCCTTTCCTGAAAGGTACAAATCAAGCTAATTGCATGACTCCAGTCATGCAAGCTATTCCACAACATTGCTGCAATCCCAATGAGATCCTGAGTCTGCAATTGCGCTCATTTACACTGCCTTTACAAGGGAAGGAACAAAAACAATTTCCATCATATCCCCCTTGGACACTAGTTGATTGCCCCTTACATCTTTGCTTCCTTTCAGATTAGAGAAAAATCAAAGGCCACCTCAACATGCATAGTTTAAAACCCTCCTCACAAGCTGGCAATGCTTTTGGAAAAGAACCCTCCACCTTCTTCATCAGACAGACCCTGCCTCTGGTTCAGTAGTCCTTCCCTGTTCCTCAGGGAAAGTTCAGTGACTAGAGAAGTCCAGTTAATTAATACCTGATCTTTCATACATTTCCCAGTATTTACACCAGGCAGCACAGGAAAGCTGCAATGGTCAACCAGAATTTACATATTAATTGTAAGACTGCACAGCACACATGCTGAAATGACAGTCAACCCAGCTGGCTAGGAGAGCAATGAAGATATAAATCGAGAATTAGCATGTTTCTGTGCCTGTATTTACTGACTTGTGCAGTGCTGTATCAGTACTTTATTTTGTTACTCAGTAACTTAATTTTCCATACATATATACTTTCTGTTCTTCTGATACTACACTGCACTTCTCAGACTTCACCTCTACATTCATTATCAAGGCAAACTTAAGTCAACTCAGAGAAACAATTAACTGCCAATTTCTAAAATTCACAATTACTGTTTGACTTAATGTTCAGACATGAGGTCTAACAAAAATGCGATCATGTTCAAGTGACACGTCCTAGAACTACGCCATATTTTACCTACCCAAAGGTAGGGGTGGAAAGGAGGATTTCTGAACTGCTCAGTTCAGATGAATGAAGCCAATGAAGTCAGAGTACACAGGTTGTTTTCCTTTGTCTTAGTTCATCCAGTATAAACACAATGCAGTTTAAAAAAATCAACAAAAAACCGCAATTAACTCTGACAGATACCACCAGAAACGCTGGCTGGTTTTGACAAGGCAAAACTATTGACATTTAGAGGTGTGCCATACTAAAAAGCAAGGTCTATGAAACTCCTAACCTAACCAAGAAGTTTTAAGCACAAACCTCCTGACTTGGGATAACTTTAAAAAACAAATTACCACAAAACCAACTATCTAGAGCATTTCAGCCATTTTGAAGAGAACAAAGCAAATGAAAAAACACTGTTGTATTAATATATTTGTCTTTAGTAGAATATTACTTTTACATAGGAACAATGAAGTAAAAGTCACACAGAACTGAACATTGCTTCAACTTTAACTGGAGAAAGGGACATGGCAGAATCAGAGAGTGTCCACTGCACTAAGTGGTATGAGAGTACATGGTCCACATAACTACCAAACACTTCCGTACAAGCATGTTTCTGAATTGCTTTAAATAAACACTCTGTTGAGTTAATCGGGATTTTGGGTTCTGGGGAGTTTCTCTTTTGGCTTTTCTGTGAAATTAGTAAGTAGTACCTGAAATTCTAAGCATTCAGTAACAGTTGTAAACATGCAGCACTCCGTGTCCCCTGCACTGTACTTCCTACGCTGAAACCAGAAAGCCATTAGAAACTGGTCAGAACACCGATGCATGTGCGACATCCTAGTGGAAGGAACAAGACCTTCAATCCCTAGGAAAGCCCTGACTGCCTCAAGCAGACCACACCTTCACTTTTTGTACGTTGTCTTTCCACACACCACCTACTCTGGGGAGAACTGAGGTCTGCAGGAAGAGAAGGGAGGTTATACATTGCGCTGTGTAAATAGGAGGATGTACTTTGCACGAAGTAATGTTGCAAAGTCTCAAACAACTTCAGAAGGACAGCTAAATATTAACCTCACATTTTCAATTACCTGTAAAGTTTTAGTGTTATCTGCCAATATTGAACAACTGTGGTTATACAATGAAATATAGAACAAACTTATTTTGTCAGTAGCAGCAAATCTCAGTTGTCCATAAAAAAATCTGATGAGTTACCAGTTACATTACAAAGTTATGGGATGCCTGCTGCCCCCTGCATTGCTGACACTGCTGGCTTTTTTTTAGCTCTTAAGGCCAGCTCACTGCAGGCTATTCCAGAAAGTTAACCCCTTTTTGTCCAGGAACTGCATCACAACAGTAAGCCTAGGGAATGCTTTTTAATCATTGCTCAATTTACTGCTAAGCTACATTTTCAGTATGTCTCACACTGTCACCCAGCTCCGTGCTGTATGGGATTGGTCTTACTGGCTACTTATTGAAGTAACAGAAAAGATGTAGCCAGATCTTTATTTAACAAATTCTCTAACATGCATAACTTATGCTAGAAAGTAACAATGGGATCCAATTTTGAAGTAAGCTTTTAGCAGTCAAATTGATTTATAGGAAAAACTTGTTTCAGACATTACTTTGACATTTTTATCTACATAGAAGACTTTCAACAACTTCTACTTTCCTTCCAGGGCTAGCAACTACATTATATTAGCTCATGCCTGCCCATGCACACTACTATGTGGTTGATTTAGACTGAAAGGGACTTCTGGAGGTTATCCAATCCCATCCCCAACTGAAAGCAAGGCCGACTTTGAAGTCAGCTCCAATTGCTCAGGGGTCATCCCTGAATATTTTCAGGGACAGAGATTCCACAACATATTTCAGTGCTTCATTGTCTGTGTGGGAAAACATACTGCTAACACATTATAGTGATTTTCCATGTTGTAGCTTGTGTCTGCTGCCTCTTATCTTTTCCCTCTGCATAGCTAAGGAGAGTCTTTGTTTTCCCTCTCACTGCTTATTAACAGTGTCAGCAGCAATTAGGATGCCCCACTTCAAACATTTCTCAAAGCTGAACAAATCTACTTCTCCAGCCCTCTTCATACATCGTGTGGTGACTCCCAGCTTAGTGGTCTTTCACCTCAGCACCTGCCTCATATTTGGGAGCACAAAACTGTGCACCGTACTTTTGATGTTTTCTCACAAGCTCCAAATAGTAGAGGTCCAAATTGCTTCATTTAACTGGCTGAGCATGCCCAGTGTGCTCTTCACCTTTTGCACCACAAAGGCACACACTGCTCCACAAGGACCCTTATGATCTTTCCTGTAAAGGTACTTGTCACCAATCTGCACCACATCTCTGCTGCTGCATGGGGTCATCACCCCCAAGGGAGAGATTTGCTTTTGAATGTCACAAGGCTTCCAATAGTTATTTCTGACCTGTGGACATCCCACTCAATTAGCCCCAGTCTCCAGCAGATGAATTGACACTCAGTCATCCACAGGATCCATAAACTTGCCTGAAGTGCCTTCCAACCGGGAAGAGATGTCAGAATGCAGCTGAACTGCCCCTGCACTGGTGCCACCAGTGACAAGCCTCCAGATGGACTCAACTTTCTGAGTTCAGCAGGACACAAACATTTTCACCCATCTAATAATCCACTTCCCAAAACATATCTCACCAGTTTAGCTACAAGGAAATATTAGGAAATCCTATTAAAAGCCCCTTAAGGTTAATAACACTCTTTTGCCCAGTGTCTTGTCCCATGTACTTACAGAACCAATTCAGGACCTCTTACCACAGCAGTCTCAGATTGTGGAGACACCATCAAAACTGCTCTTCCTCACTTCACTTCAGTTTTGACCTATTTGTAGCCACATCAACTTATTATACCTAAGCCACGTCTCTTGAGACTCAGAACACACAGCTGTAGAGTAGCTCTGCAAATTCATCACAAGAACTTCCACTAACCATTCTATAGAGTCACACAGTCCTCACCTCTTTCTGTAAGGTAGAACACTCTGCAGAATCATTTAAAGATTTTCCATAAAGCCTACACAAATCTGTTACTCCATAAAAGATTACATTCTGATTTATCAGGAGGTAGTTTAAGTTATTAAATATTCAGGTGGAAACACTGACACATCGATTGTGATAATCTGGTTATAGTAAAAAACCTTATTACTTCACAGCTGTTGAACTTCACAGCTGTGTTATACTATATATATATGGTATAGTGTTATTATATATATATTCTGTGATTCTATATATAGAATCACAGAATGGTTTGGATTGGAAGTAGACCATATAAGCCACATGCAGAAGCTTGAACTACCTTGGATACCTCAAACAGCTACACAGAACATAGTATGCTTCTTCCTATAGACCCTATCCTGGATAAATGGCTACATTACACTTGCTAGTTACCAGAGGCACATTATTTTATGCTATCTCAGCTACCAGTAACATATTGAAACTTTCAACAGGATGCACTTATACTTCCCAAAAAGTGATTAACAGTATGGTCACAACCATCAATTTCTCATAGTTGACTACTTTAGAGCTACAGTGTCTTTTTAAATGGTACAGTGCCCTAATGAAGTCATAATAACATTACTTCTGTTTCAAGAAAATTTATCTGTTGAAATCAAAAGTGCTTAAAAGTGTTCAAAAGTGTTTAAAACACAGGAACAGCAGCACTGGAGAACTGGATTTTTATAGTGCAATTATCAATCTTTACAACTATATTAAAAATTATATTAAGCTTAACAGCTCTCGACTTCCCTCCTCCAACTGTTAACTATCAACCCTAGCAGAGTTAGTTATTCATTGTGGCAACGGCCAACAGTCAGTGTTGGAGAAATTAAAGGAATTTGTGGAAAGAAATTACCCACAAGTTATATACGAGTCAGAAGTCTTGCTCCCTAAGTTAATCTGTTGCTATGAAGAAGTTACTTGGTATTTGATGTAATTTAACTTATACTTGACTAAAGTTACTATTTTTCTACCAAATTATATACACTGAAAAGAAATTAAGTTACATATCTTGAACACGTCAACTTCTTCATATCCTTTTTCCAGCATCTCTTCATGCAATAGGCTGGTTTTGGCCATGCTTGTCCCAGCAATAGTTTTCAGCTTATACAAATACACCACATGCAGCATGGGTGGGTGGTATTTCAAGTAAAAAAAGCAACAGAAGTGGGCAAAGAATGCCCACACAATAGAGGAGTATGAAAAAGTTAAATCCAACAGCAATCTGTAATCTTCTAACTGAGGGGCTAATAAAAATAATAAATCCAAAAGTAACCAATAAATTAATCAAGCTAGCTCAGTTGGCTTTTTCCACTCATCTGTACACATACCAGCTATGGAGACCTGCTTGACTTGTCTTTATTCACCTTTAGCAGGAGATTGCCATTTGAATTACTCCAAATTTTGCACATGCCACTGCATTACACTGAAGTATTCAAAACAACAGTCACTTTCAGAAAACATTCTGCTCTGTACAAACTAATCCCAGAACTAGTTTAAAAGCTATCATGTTATACAAACCTTGACTAATAGAAAACGAGAAAACATGAGAATCCCTGTAGACATATAATGTTATCTTAAATGCCAGATAATGAAAATGTGATGTGGGAAGGGGGTCGGGGAAGGGAAATGGGCAAGAGCTGTCTGCTGCTGCAGAAAATCTTAGCATCCCTGTCAACTCAGTTACACCCAACTAGCCTTCACACTGAGAATAAGATGGATGATATTTTACACTATCAAAAAATCAAAATTCCTCTTACTCCTGAACACTACTTAAAAAACAACCGAAAAGAAGCAGAAATACTGAACAAAAGTATGCAGCTATGATAAAAGAGGATTGTCTGGAAGCTTGTTACTGCTTTTCAATACCTGAACTAAAAGTGACCTTCTTGATAACACACTAAACTTTACCTACTTTTACCTTCCCATTCACTTGGAAAAACCAAGGTAAAAGGAGTGGGGATATCAACAGAAGCTTCAAGTCATTTAAGGTTTTTTTTTTTCATTTCTGCTAATTTTCTTCTATTGATAACTTATGGACAGAAAGATCAATTTTTGGGTTCACATTTGAAACAGTCCACAGTCTGAAAGTTAATTAGCAGAAAAGTAACTCCTGAAGTATTTATGTATTGGATAACACCAAAAAAGTGGGTTTGGTGTTTTCACCATGATTTGGAAGTTGTGCTACACCTTAAAGCTCTTCATCACAAACTTAAGTACTAAGCAACCATGGGCCACCTTTTCTAGAATCAAATGAATGCAAATATTGTCCACGAGTCCCCTCAGGAGCCTCACTCATAGACACCTCCACCTCCTTTTAACACCTTGTTTTACACCTGCACCATCCAGGACATGCAGCAGAGTAAGACAACCCGATGACTTTACCATCTCTCCCCACGACAAAGACAGAAACACAGTAATTATTTCCCCTGACAGACCCTTTGCTGCACAAGTCGCTCTATTTGCTTCTCATATATTTCCTTGCATTTTTTCCACATTCAGCTATTCTCACCTTTTTTTGTGATTTCTCCCCATACTCAGATGATACTATTCTCTAGGCAATCCTTTGGCTTTCTAACCAGGAATAAAGAATAATACTAATGATCCCTTTACCTTTAACAAGAAAGCTTGATCAACCTATTTCATGCCTAATCAAAAATTCATAATCTCCATCCTCTCCATAAAAACACATTACTGCATTTCAGACACCTATGAACTCCGAGGCATGGAATACAACTACCCTCCAAATAAGTACTGCTCAAAAATCTTGTTTTAGACAGGTTAACCCTACCAAAAACAAACCATAGAAACACAAAAGAGTTTTGGTTAAAGGCACCTTTAAAGACTATATATACCTCCATCTCTAAAAACCACAAAAACCAAGAACATGTGGCATAACAAAGTAATAATAATTAAGTAATTGCACTTATACGTATTTTTCACTTAGCAAATCTGGTCACTCACTTCCAACTATCAGTTGCCTTAGAAAATTCCTGACAGAAACTTCTGCATAACCAATCAAAACAGAAGTCATCAGGATAAAAAAAACCAACCAACCAACCAAATGACAGAAACTTCTGCATAACAATCTACATACCAATCAAAACAGAAGTCATCAGGATAAAAAAACCAACCAACCAACCAAAGTTCCAATAATCCTCATCCAATACAACACATCCATTCAAAGCTGGAAACAAGAAGCACAAACACAATTTGTCATCACAGAGCCACCTTTAAGAGGCAGTGTACAGGGCTCCAGAGCAAGCAGATAACACACACAATCTCAGCACTCTCACTTCCTCGCACACATATGCAAGCAGTCTGCAGCTGTACCTTCTGATAAAGAGCTGTTTGGACAAAGCTGAATTCAGCCACACAGCAGTGGGGCAGGTCACCTCCACAGCCACAGGCTGGTGTAACTCCAGATGCAAAGTTTATTGCTCTTCAAGAGATAACCAACACTAAAAAATGACATTTACCAACAGCACTGCAGGTAGCTGGTACTTAGCAAAATTATCTTCTGTGTACTAGATTTTATTCTTCTCTTATCTTAATTTCATTCACTCTGGGTTTGGTTTCTACAAATTAGAATTCAGGCTTTTGATTCTAGACTTTCCAACTTATTTTTCCTTTGAGCTCCACAAATGCTCCACTCAATAACCCCACACATTGCTTTCTGAAGCAGCACACTCCCAGCTCCTTTTCCCTTCTCACATCAGATGCAATCCACATCAGACTGTGCCTACCTTAAAAGCTCTACTACCAGCACCTGAAGGGCAATCAGCTGCTACAGGTAGTCTGTAAAATTTACATATTTTTGCTTCTCATGCTACAGAACAGTCCTTCGTTTCTCAATATCACCCTGTCAGCAATACTACATAAAAGGGATCAAAAAGAAAACAACCTAGATTTGACCATATTTCTAAACAGGATACTCGACTCTCTCACAAAAAGTAAATCCTGCTAGAACTACCTTTTTTTTTCACTATCAAAAAGAATGACATAAAATAAGTTGTTTAAGAAAGCAAGAGAGAAACACTGTTTAAATCAAATAACTGTTTTACTGTTATGTAGAACAAGCGGGTAGACAACCATCACAATTCTTTTATGTTACTCCAAGCATTCAGACCCTAACTCAAATAACATTGTACTTCATTTCCATATATATGGGAGTTCTTGCACACCAAAAGCATCACAGTGTAACAGTAACATGGAAAACCACAATGAAACAGCTAAGAATTCTTTCAAAAGATCACACCTCATATTGCAACGAGTTATCCTCAAGTACAGGCTGAACAAACTTCTGGCAACTTAAAAAGATTTTTTTGTTAATTACCAAACAATCCAGATTCAAATTCTCCTATGTGCTGTTCTTACCAGTGCAGCTGCTCTGTTTCTTCACACAGCAGCTTCATACACTGCCCAGCCTACTACATGGTTCACCACTATTTCATTCCAACTTTTCAAATACCTTCTACAGCATTCCTATTCCTTCTTTCGCTGCTGCCGTATTGCTTCACCAAACACCTGTTCAAGTGGGCATTCATTTCAACACAATTTTCAAAAAATAAATGCATATTTAGACATGGATTTCTAACTATTAACATAAAACGAGGAAAAAACACATTCTGTTGTCTTTCTGATCACTCTACTACACCTTCCCATTTCCAAGTTTGTAATCTGCTTTGACATTCTAATTTGCTCTGAATTCACCTGTAAAAACATTTCTAGTCCCATTTCCAAATTTGTAATCTGCTTTGTTTGACATTCTAATTTGCTCTGAATTCACCTGAAAAATCAGTAAAAACATTTCTAGCCAGATTGTTCTCATCAATAATTACTTGGGGATTTTCTCTTTTAAAAATTATTTTTGCATATGTTACGCTACACTCTTATATTATCTACACCTTTATAAGCCAATCCTTCCAGCTCTACTACCAGTCTGGAGTTCTGTATTCCAGGCTCCTGTAAGAAAATAAAATCATTGGGATCTTAGAAGATATATGTATACTTCTTTGTCTAGCCTTACTGAAAAGTTTAACATAACCAGAAATTTAAATTGAAAAAAAAAAATATTTCTTCAACAAAATACTTGAAAAATGCATCTTGAATGTCCTTCTATTCACCTCACTTTAGTTCTGCTGATTTTTAATTCAAGGTTACATTAAAAAAAAAATTTGCAAAAATTTTTCACTATATGCAAATGAATGAGACACAGGAATTATAAGGAATTTGTTATTTAGTAGCACACAGGTCCTCATTTACAGCACAGCTGAAAATCATTTGCTGCATTGCAAAATAAGTTACTTGATAGATTATAGGTTATGATGAGGCTTCTATGGATGCCATACATGTCCCCTAGTTCAAGGTTACACTAGTTTGATCATGTAAGTTTAGTATGCACTTCGCTGCATTGTGCACTGTTTGACAGGGAAGTGGAGGAAGTACTTGTACACATAACCTGAAGCCAGTAATCTTGCTTTCGTAAAAGAAGCAGCATTTATTAAAGCAGGTCTATATTTACTCAAAAACAGAAAGCTGCTGTTATTGCTGATATATTTTCTCTCTTTCCCCCTTCAGTTTTTTGGTGTGAGTGTTGAGAGGTTTTTGGCAATATTTCTCTGAGGAATTATAGCTCAAATAAATCATCATTTCTAACTGTCAATCAAAATGATTGGATAATAATTGATTTGGTTTTGTAGTGACTTTATTCTACTAGGACTGGGATCGTTTGTGGTAGCATTTTTAAATCTTACTTTTGCTAGCATTATCAGAATTGGCTGAAGCAGCAGGACAAAAGGCAAGCAAAAGTAATAAGTTTTGGGTGCCATCAGCATGTAAACAGGCTCAAAATATATTTAAGAGCACTCTTAAGAGCCACAGTATTAATAGTTTTCCTTCATAGTCACATGTTACAGTTACAGACAATGAAAACAACTGTGGGCAATTTCAAGGTGAAAAGAAAACTAAAACCTAAGATACTGACAAAAAACCTCCTCCCCTGCTGATTACCTCCAAGTCCAAAAGTCTGTAGAAGTTTTTCAAGTTTTCCCTTTTATCCAGAGATTATACTTCAAAACTCTGTGCTCGAGGAACAAAATTATTTCAACACAACATTGCCACTTCTGGCTGATGTTCTGAAGTGTTATCAGTCAAGCTCACTTATGCAAAATAAAGAATCTGGGAAGACTGACAACCCGAATTACACTCATCAAGACTAAAATGGTTGAGTTGCTGTATGAAACTAGGCATAGATGCTCTTAGCTTCATTGTTACTATTAACTTCACATTTAGATGTAAAAATAGCTTGTCAAGGTTACGTCAAGTCTGCAACTTCACTTTTTTAATTGCAAAAGAGCAGCTATAATCCTGAACAAAGGGAGGGGAGAAAAGTGCTAGTGAAAAAAGTTTGCCAACCACATGAAAACTAAGCCTTCAAGCCCTTAAGTTTGAAACGTGATGCCTTCTCAGTATTTACAAACTTAGTAACAATCACCATTTTTGAAAGCTACATCATTGCCAGAGGGGGGAGACTACCACATGCACGAGCACAATCCTGCAGCGCCTCAACTCCCTCCCTGAGAAAGCATTTCTCAGATACTACACAAGTGTTTTACGGCGGCACGGTTTGCTCGTTCTTGAGTATTTTTATCATATGAACCTCCAGAGACTACCTCCTCTAACTTGTTTCTCCTTCATTAAAGAGGGAAGGGACACAGCGTCTCCTATAATAAAATATCCTTGCCAGCTATTCATCACTGCATTGGGAATACAACGGCAGCATGAGGGTTTTCGATTTGCTCTTGTCCAAGTCTACTTTTAACCCCTCTCATCTTCCACTGCTGTGTAAAAAAAAAAAAAAAAAAAAAAGACACTAGGCACACTACACCGCATGCAGTACAACATAAATAAACAAATAAATAAATTCCTGCTCAGTTTCCAACTGTTACGTCGCTTGTTTGTTCCCCAGAGGAAGATGAACGGGAAGGGGGGGTAGGTGATGGCATTTTCCTGCGGGCGGTCACGCCAAGCCCGGCGGGGCCCCGCACCGCAGTGCCCCCGGCAGCAGCCGCTCAGGATACGGGTGATGTAGAGCAAGCACACGATCCCACCTCAGCAGCAGCGGCGACCGCCCCAACACCGAAACCAGCACGGGTTTCACCCTCAGGGAGACGGAGCAACCACACGAGCCCGCGCCGCCTGAGGCAAAGCGCGTACTATTCCTCCCCCCAGGCGCACCCGGATGAAACACCAAGACCCTTCTGTCCTTCCTACAGGATGGGAAAGGAGAAGGGGGGAAGTCGCCCGTGAATTCCCGCAAACAAGCAAAATCCCGCCGCTCAGGATGCGAATTACAGCGGATAAGCGGCCGTCCGCCGGGGGAAGCCCCAGCCACGGAGAATAAACTTCTGTTGCCCCACCCGGGCCGCGGCCACCCCGGCCCAACTGCCAGGGAAACCTGGCCTCCTGGGACACCCGCTCTCCCGACCGCGGCCGCAGCGGATGTTCCCGGAGGAAAGAGTCCTTAGGTCTCAGCGGTACGGGCACCGGTTCGGACCCGCCTCGCATACCTCCCTCCTCCACCATCCCAGCCACGTCCTGCCCGGTTCCCCCCGCGCAGGGCGGCCGGCGGCCCCCGCCACCCTCCCCGCCGCCGGGCGCCACACAAAGTTTCCCTCAACTCGGCCGCGTCCCCCGGCGATGCCGGGGCTCGGGTTTCTCTCCTCCTCTTCCTCCACCCGCCCCCTCGCCTGTCCGCCAAGGGGAAAAGTTCCACTTACTGCAGCAGAAACGAGAGAAAACCAGTCCCAGGAGCCCCAGCCCCGGCCCAGGAAGCACCGCCGAACGCAGCAACCGCCGCCGCCGCTGCCACAACCGGGGGGAGGCAACGCCACCAGCCGCTAGGAAAAGTTCCCGGCGGGCGGGAGGAGGCGGCGAAGGAGAGAAACCACCAGCAGCAGCCTCTGCAGCGGCTCCAGCCCCTGCCATGCTCCGGGCTCGGCTCGCAGTCGCCGCCGCTACGACGCCCGGTCAGTCCCACCCGATCCCGCTGCCCGCGCCGCCGGCGCCTCCCCACACGGAGTCTGTGTCACTGAGCGGGGCGGGGCCGGCGCTCCCGCCCTCTGAGAGCGGGCCGCACCACCCGCCGCAGGGAGGGGGGGAGCAGGGGAAGGCGGGACGCGTGTGCTAGTGCCAGGCGCCTCTACCGCGACCCCCACCACCTCCCCCCCGCCCCCGGGCGAGTCGCCTCACCCCCGCCCGCCTTTCCCGGCCCGCACTGTGGGACTCGCAGACGCACCCGCCGCATCGGGTGGGTTCCCGTTGGAATCAAGGGCGCCGCGGGAAGCTGGTGGGAGGGGGCGTCACGGCGTCCTCCCCTGGGGGGCTCTTGGTACATCCCGCCCCGCCCCTCCCACCACCGCCCGAGCACGGTCGGGGGCGCCCGCCCGGGCGGACTCTGCACTCGTGATCGGCTTTCGCCACCGCCCCTCAGGGCCCTGTCGCCCCCGCTCCCCGCCTCCGGGCCGGGGTGGCCTGGGCGGCCACTGCCCCGTGGGCTGGGGATCGGCTAGCAGCCCTGGCCCCGGGCGCGGAGCGGTGGGGGACCGGCCGCAGCCCTTTCTCTGCCAGACGCCGGGCGAGGACATTCCCGAGTCGGGATGTCCGGCCGGGGCCGCTCTCGGACGGTCGCGGGGGACGGGTTCCTCCTCGGCGGGGGCGGCTGGTCGCTGGGCTGGAGCCCCGCTCTGGGGCCGCTGGCGTGCCGCTCAGCCCACTGGTTTTGCCAACAATAAACTTTACCGGCGTTGTCCTCGCGTCGCTTGCGCTGCCCTTGGCAGAGCCCCGTGCGGGGCGCGGTGTGTGTCCCTCAGCGAGGGGCCGGGCAGGGGCTCCGTTGCCGCAGCACCTCCCGACGGGGCTTGGGCCGGCGTCTGGGAGGCACTCGGGGAGCGTGGAGCCGAGCCCGCCGAGATGGCAGGATCCGAAAGTCTGAAACCATCTGGGAGCAGAGCGAGCCCTGCGCAGAGCTCACCGAGGAAAACCAAATACGGCCCTGTGCAGCCCGCGCAGAGGGGCCGGCAGGGGTCCGGGGCCAGCAGGCAGCGTTTCTGTCACGCCAATTTCTGCCGGGATTCTTGGCTGTGGCACAGCAAATAGCTTTGCTCTGGGAAACGCTGCCACCGACGAGCTGCCCCGCAGGGAGCGATGGTGCCCCAGCCACGGGCGGAGACCAATGCTCCGAGTATTGTCAGGGCAAAGTGGCCGCTCGAGGTGAAGAGGGAATTCTGCCTCTGCCCAAGGTCCCTGGAGTCCAGCTGAGGGCTGTCTGAGAATTAGAGCAGTCTGTAACCAGGTCGCAAAACTAAGGGTGACTTTTCTAAGAAATGGAGTTTCTTTTCTGCGTGTCGGTGCTGATCGTCAGTTTTGTGGGTATGGTGTCAATGGATGTAGCACCAGATGAGATTTTTCAACAGCAAAATACAGAACTTTAAAAGAAGTGGCTTGAGAGTCTTGCCTCTTTACAGTCTAGATGTTCTTTTTCATTTCAGATGCACTATCCTTGCAAAACCTCAAGGAAAAAACTGAATAGCTATAAATACCATATTTGCTGCTGAAACATCTGTGGCGACTGGGTTTCACATAAGTACCACATATTCCCCAAAATTTCTGCTGACTTCTTTTAACAGTGGACATGAAGAGCGGTTTCTCTCAAAGATATGTTTGGCTAAGTTTATCAGATGCTCACAATAGTATATTCATTCCGTCTTCAGCCGCACTGCTTGCCAGTTAGCTGGCCTCGTTAATTTGTAACTGTGAAACAAAACAGAATTCAGGCGAAGACTTACTACAAGCAAATTGCTGGCTATGATGGATGTTGGACATTCCTCAACATTTTGCTGTGAAAACTAACATAACTGAAAGGACTTAAAGTTTTATGAAATCAGTGTAATTTTGCCAGTCTAATCCTTAGCAAGAGCAAAACTGTACTCGTTCCAGTTTGCAGTAGGGATGTGGAGTCGCTCAGGTGATACACAGGATGCTGTCCAAAGGTTCACAGACGTGTTCATATGGCAAAGCTTTTTGTTTAAAAGACAGTTTCTCACTCTGCTGATACTTTTGATGCCTGGTCCTTTACTCTGCTGTTAGACTCTGCCTTTTGATTCCATGGTAACCAATGCATTCCCCCATGCCAATAAACCTGGATAAATATAATACTGAATTAATCATTAGAGACCCATTTTTATTTATGATAAGAGCCTTTTTACCCGGGAAAACTAATGAGCATAATTGTAGCAGAATAATTTATACTGCTGTGGCTTTGCTGATGTAACATCACAGGTAGACGTTTTAATTGGGTGTAATTATTCCATTTCCCTGTGTAGATGAGTCCTATACAGATAAATCCCATTTTATAGTTAGCAGTTGAAACAAATTACCTTTCATAATTACATTTCGACCAAGTTTAAGGCATTCCCACAATGGGTAGGAAATATAATGGGGTCGTAGTGTGATTGAGAGTGCAACCTTAAAATCCTGTTTGTGACAAGTATATTCAAATTGCCATCTGCTATATTTTTATTCCTTCTCATTCCAAAACAACAAAAAGCATTAAGTCTGTTTAAAAGAAAATGTTTTGAAGGTCTAGCACCAAATTATGTACATCAACTCATGCAGGCTAAGGAAGCAAATGCATTTGCTTTGTCATATTTAAGCAGAACTGTGCCCAGTCTGTAGGTAAGATCTTCCAGTGCCAGATTCAGCGCTGTTGTAATCAGGCATCCTGGGGAGTTTGTGGTACAAAAGGAAATTTGACTTCATGATATCAAGTCTAAATTTGGCTCCCCAATGCTTAGAACACTCCTGAAGGCATAATGCTGCAAACAATTAATCTTGCATAATATGGAATAAATGTGTATATGGATAGGACACATTGCCTCAATTCTTGTCAATCTGTTGTCACTGGCTTATTTTTTCCCTAAAAAAATGCTTTTCTACAGTTAGCAGCAGTCCTGTTCAAAAGCATCTTTGAGCTGTAGAAATACAAAAGACTGTACTTTATTTCCAGTCCCTGTTTTTCTCTCTTTCTGGCCATTGTTCACCCACCTGCCCTTCCCGCCATGCAAAAAAACCCCAAAAAAAAATCAAAAAAACCCCAAAAACAAAACAAAGCAAACAAAAACAAAACAAAACAAAACAAAAAAAAAAAACCCAAAAAAAAAAAAAAAAAAAAAAACCCAAAAAAACAACAAAACAACACCCTTTTGGTAGTTTGAAAACAAAGTCCTGAAGCAGTGTGAAATTAACTTATATGCATAACATTTGAAGTGACGGCACAAATACCCACTGGAATGAAGGGCTATTCACTTCAGTGGGAATGGGCAAATAGATTTGTAGCAGAACAATGTGCTTTTCTCAACACTCCCGTCTCCATTCCAATGGATGGGACGTGGCCTCCCTGGTGATGCTTGCACACCACCACCCGTTATGACCCTTTAAAATAAAACTGCACCAAACCAACCCCAAACAAAACCTGCCTCTTTTTTTTTTTTTTTTTTTTTTTTTTTTTCATGTGCTTCCAGCTGGGTGAGGTATCTAGCCTGTTATTGCAGGGAGTTTCTGTGATTTGCTAACAGGTGGTTGTGCTTCTACATTGTGTCTCCAGCTGAAGTCGGAGTAATTGTCTCTGGGTGTGCCTCAGCAAAACTGCTGCCTGAGGGGCCGTTTTCTGTGCTGTATGGAGAAAGGTGCCTGTCCAATTCCTTGTCTAGGAAGCAATGGAAAAGCATCTCTGTAGGCTGTGCAGCAGGCATGACTGACAGCAGTGCCAGCAAGACCAAAGGACATGGTCTGCATATTTATGTGCATACATTTCCTGACCCAGTGGTGGACTCCTCGCTCTGATCATCCATGGATGCGTTTGGGAAGGGCTCAGACAACACCCCACAGCACACAGTTTGCCTTACCACTAGTGGAGTGTGTTTTTAATACTGTTGGATGCACTGAGGAATTTTTGGGAGAAGGATGCTCTATAACCGTGTCTGTTATGCATAAATGATTAAAATTAGGAATATATTATAAAGATGGATTATTCTCATGTTTCCCACTCTTTGCATACAGTATAATGAAAAACAATCTCTGTTGTCACCTCATAAAATATCTATCATAATATTTTGATTTAAATAATGAACAAGCTTAGCCAAGAATAATATACATACAGTTGCATGGTATATGATATTTTTAAAATCTATTTGCCAATCCAATTAAAGATGACATACTTAAATCTTGTTTCAATCAAGGACTATCCCTTTAAGGATAAATATGAGTGTCTGACTCCTTCTGCATTGCAAAACACAACTAGAAAATTGGTTCTCTTGCTCCCAGAGTGGTCAAGCTCTCGATGTGTCTCAGAAAAGTTCCAGACCTCAGGCTTTATGTCACAAAAGAGTAATGCAGTTACTGACAATAATCACTCTCCAGCACTGTTTCACACCCGTGATCAGGAGTATGTATCATCCAATATGCAGTGCAACTGTGATTCCTTTTGTCTCAGCCAAGAGATTTAAAACTCACAGCCAGCTAAGTAATAGGTGAGGAAAATAATAGGTGAGGAAATGGTAGACTTTCCCAGATCTGTCTCCACTTACCTCCTTGACAAAGAGAACAGAAAACTTCAGGGTTCCTCTCAGAAGCATATCTGCAAGGCAATGCTTCCCTGTTTTCTTTCTCCTCTACTTCCCTTTGCTGTAGCCTTGTTCTCCTTCTGTATAGTTGTTTTCTTGCCTTTCTTTCTTATTCTTTATTTATTTGCATTTTTATTGAAGTGTGATATTTTATGCTAATAAATACAAAACATACTTGATTCATACATGTCTGTTTGGACAGATGCACAATTTGCATACTTTTTTCTAAAACTACAACCTTTCTAGGCACATGCATTATATACCTACGATGAGTAGAAAGAGCACAGGAAGGCAAGAAGGAGAAAAGTGAAGGGAATGGGTGGAGAAGAGAGGAAAAAAGAGAACAAGCGAGTGAGGGCTTGTTACGGTGCTATGACATTTTAAAGTGTGTGGTTAGAAGGTAGAAAGGGGGGAAGAAACCCAAAGAGCCATGCCCTGGTCTGTAACTGGGGAGTAGCTGGTGCAGCAGAGGGAGAGTGCTAAGTGATGTTACTCACCCTGGGGCTGCTCCCTGGCTAAAACTGTTAGCCAGAAGCTGAAGGTGTTGCCAGTCTGCTTGTGCCAGTTGGACATCCCTATAGGGCAGTTCCCTGCCCTTGGCACTGGTCTCTCCAGTGGCCAAACGCGCCTCCAGGCACGCCTCCACAGTCTGGCTGACTTCCTTGCACCAGGGAGAGACTCTGACCTTCTGTTTCATGCAGACCCTCTGGTATAGTGGTGGAGGAGGGATGATTATCCAAGATGGTCCTGGTCGAGCTCTATAGGAGGATTATTGGTATCTTCATAGAGGTTTCTCTCACAACTAGAGATAACCAAAATCAGTCTTCTTTTCTACAGTGTCAAAAAGAAGATGACTTCCAAAAAAGAAATATGTAACTCAATGAGGTCACAATTTTTTAGAGCATACACTACATTTTGCAGTGATATTTTTATTATGCCAATTCACTGACATGATCTCAGCCCCAGCAGGAGGTTGGTTTCTGATTCAAGGAAAAGGAAAAGAGAGTTTTAACATTCATTTTAATGTGAACATTTATTCATTTTTAGTATCTGCACTGTTACACTAGCTTCACTTAATTATGGGAGTAGAAGCAGGTTTAGAATTCCCTGGAGGAGCTTGCTCTCTTTTCTTTTTAGACTTACGCTCTTCATCTTCTCAACAGCTCCTCCCTTAGTCTTTTCATTTTCCTTGAGAATGCTTATTATTACCCTTACAAATGAGCATATCTTTGCAAGGATTTAAGTACTAAAAATGGTGTAAACTTTGGGTTCTTTTCTTTTCCCTCATCCTTTCCTCTGTGGATTGATAGTTAAATGCAGTGGGTTTTCCACTGTGTGATGAGTGAAGTGCGTGAACCCAAAGGTTATGCCTGCCTGTGCCTTAGGGATACAGCTTGGAGATGTAGTGTATGAAAGATGCATCAAGGTAAAGTCACAAGATAACTGCAGTAACATGGTGTATTCCTGCTGCTTACATCCATGTTTGATTCTTGAAACCATCTTAACTACTTCTGTGAATTCAAAAACCAGCAATAAGATTGAAACATAGCATGGTTCAGTAATAAAAGGTCACATTGTTATACCTGTAGGTTTCTACTGTATGAAGCCTGTACATTGCATTTTCTGTTCTGCCTTTTTTGAGTATCTACAAAAATTGATGTTGGCCTGAAACTAAGTGAAGGTTTCAGTCTCTGAATAATTTTGGGCACATTTTATCTCACAGATCATGTATTTTAAAACTTTGAGTGGCAAAGAGGAATGCGTATTAATTTTAGACAGTTTTACACTTTACTTTTGTGCTTTTACATATGTAATTGAATTCTGGATTTCCCCTTCTACTTTCAGCCTGAAAAGGGTAGTCCAGAATGCACCTACACACTTCTTGATCCTTTCAGAAAAAATACCCCAAAAACCTGAAGGAACCTTATGAACCTTTAAAAACAAGTCTCTGTGCACAAAGAGTGCTTCATTTCTACACGTCTTTTTTAATAGACACTGTTACAGGCAGACCAAAAACTTCAAAAACTCTGTTTTAACCTGAGATCCATCCCAAGGTGTGTCTTCACACCAAGAGAAGAAACACTGGTACACACAAAGGCATCGCTGAGGCTGGAGTCTTCGTCCATGTAAATGTCTTGCACACCTTTAATATAAGAGAAAGCTGCATTTGTGAGGAAGCAGAAAGCCTTATACCTGTGAGAGAAAAAAGTTCCTTTATTAAGAATAACTGCACCTAAATTGCAGTTATGTAATTTCTTCTTTATGAAGAAATCACCTCATGATCAAAATCATTATGTAACAAGCTCAAAACCTGAGTAGATTAAGAGCACATAATAGTGGATTTTTTAATTTGGTCATCCAGGGAAAGATGTAATTACAGTTGTGCCAAAAAAAAAAAAAAGCTCAATTTTTTGGCTTTTATACACATTTCTGACCCCTTCAAATTAGGTCAGTTTTTAAACAAAAGCAAAATTTAAATGTGAAGTATCAGTGTTTACTTTCGGAAATATTTACTGTTTCCATGTTGCAGTCCTCCAGAATGATACATTCTGCAAGTTTCTGGAAGCTGTCCCAAATTCACAAATGTTTTCAGATTCTGCAAAAATGAGGTTTGGATATGTAATATTTAACTGGTGGGGGTGGAGGGTGGAGTAAGGGTACACCTACACCTTATTTAAGTGTTCATGAGGCCTGCGGTTTTTGTCCCTTAATTTATAGCAATCCACTCAGAAAGGATTAAGTAATCCAAGTCAACCTATCCTGTAACAGAAATACTAAAGTCCTCTTTTTAATTTACAGGAAATATATCAGTTTAAAGGAATATGCTACCTGGGGTGTACAGTAACTGAAACACCTGACATTCTTCTAATGTCATCTTTCATCAGACACGATCCAGGAGGAATAGAGGCTTGACTGGTAGAACACACTTCTGTGTGACTTTAGGAATGAGAGGAACCCACTTAAAAGAAAATTCACTCTAAGTGACATGTAGATGTAAATACCTTGAGAAAAACAGGCTGTAAAACATATTTCTCCTGCCCACAAACTGACACCTGCTAATGCCTCATAAAATTAGTTGCATCCTCAATACTATCCTTCAACAGCAACTTTTAAGGCCTAATTATATATTTAATTATTTATGTTTTGTCAGTTCCTTTACATCCAAGCACATTCAAAGCATGTCATATGGGAATAATTCTTCAACAGTGATTTTATTATAGTTTCTGTATAATGTCACTTTGGTATATCCACCGTGTTCCCACCCCTGAGCATATGGTGCCACTTTTTTTAATACATCTGAATTAGAGAAAAGTACCAACATTAAATACGAATCTCTTGGTTTTTGATGCTTGCCAGTCATAGGATTGTTTGCAAATGTTTTTAATATCAATTTCACTTCTGTACCACAAGTGCTTGTTAACATCTGTCCTGCAGCAGATGATCAGTTTTATTTAGTGACTTATTTATGTATCTATATTTTGATGTGAAAACATAGTAGTCACTCTTGGGCTTTAATCTGTGGAAAGAATGGAGCAGAATAAAATGCAGTCAGTCACGCTTTGCACTTGAAAGGAACAACGGCATTATTTCTTTGTTTTCTGCTGTAATCCTAGGTATAATGGGCAGAATGGCAAAAATAAATCGGGGTCTGTGTTGCAATTCTCCCTCTCTGAGCCAGAACAATGCTTCCTCTCACGTACATTGTCTATCAAACATTTAAGGATCTTTTTGCACCAGCTGCTATGCTGTTTCACTTTTTACTTCAGCTAAGCTCTCTAAACAGTTTGATGAGCATGAAAAACCATGCCAACCTGACAAATCCTGTTCTTCAGATTTTTCTCCTGAAGTTACTTGATCATGAAACGCCATGATGGTGGCCATATTCACTTTTGGGGCAATGGGAGCTGTTAGCCCTCTTATCACTGAATCAAGGAATCACAGAATCATGTAATCATAGAATCACAGAAAGGTTTGGGTTGTAAAAAATCTTACAGATCACCTAGTTCCAATCCCCCTGCCATGGGCAGAGACACCTAGAATGACAAATCTGAGAAAAGCCATTACCTCATGGCTTTGCAGGGCATGGAACTTCATGGAGTGTTTTTCTCATAGTTTCTTTATTTTTTACCTTTTTATGATAATATGATCACAAAAAAGCTTGTTAATATTTGCAGTTCTGTTGTGTAAATGATTTCATGTGTTTCAGGAAGGGCAGCATCCAGTTCATGAACTGCATTTCCAGAGAAGATTACATATTCCACTATAGGCTACTGCTATGAGCCTTGAGTGGGCTGGATAATTAACTTACTCATTTCAAACTGCAAATATTATTTTATGTTATTTCTAGTGATTCTTTATTTTTAATCAGTTATGTTCTTCTCTGCTGGCAATCAATTATATGAAACAGTAAGTTAACTGGGAAATACAGAGAAGTAGCAGATAGTCCTGGTCATCCTGAATCCCTGGCACCCCAAATCTGACTCTTTTAAGCATATCAGAAATGAATGGTTTGTCATGAGATGTATAATGGTGTAATGCTTTTTTAGCCTGGGGTTTAAATAAACTGCATAAATACTTGTGGTTATATCAGTAACAGTGATTCTAACAGATCCTGTTGGGGAGAGGCGGTGTTCAGGCATAAATGCCAACAGCCCCCAAAAACATGTAGCTATTCAATGAGAAACCAAGCACATTTTTGCCAGGACAGAAAAGTTTCACGTTTTGATAGCACAAAATGTATAGGCAATTGTTATCAAATTTCCAAGGATTCTTGGCTGACTGATCTAAAATACTCATTCTAAACCCTGACAGCCATTTTTAGCTGCATTGTTTGTTGGCTGTATCACTTCCATTTCCCGTGACGCACCTCCATCAAGGTTGTAATTTCTCAGAAAGGTGAATGAATAAAAAAGCTTCTCCAAAGTCAGACTGACTTAATTGATAATATTCTTATTAATAATCTCAGAATTGACATTCATAGAATCATAGAACTCTGGCTTGGAAAGGACAATTCTTGTGTTCTACACAAAATAGAATTCTAGTGGCAACCCAGCCATCATTCTCATATGTTGCATCTTTCTACCTCTGTATGAATGTATTTATATAAATAGGTGTGTTAGATGCAACTTTTCTTACAAGTAACCTGATCTTGCAAAGACTTATGCATATGATTTATTTTATGTGCCTGGTATGACCAAAACAATGTCTCTGGCACACGTAGAATTCAGCCTATATGTTAATCTTAGCAGTACAGAAGTGCTGGTCTGACTTGATTACAGTGAGTTGGGAAATTACACCAAAATCTCCTGTTATAATCAGAAAATGTAGGTGAACTCAAATCAGATTTTCTCACAAGGCAGTATACACCATTTTCAAAAAAGCTGGAATTTCTGGTGAGAGTGAGAATCTCCAAGACTAAAACTTATCTGAAATATGTAAACCCCTATTTACCAAATCGTGTTTATTGCATTAAACATATTCAGTAGACAGAGAAGACACTGTGGGCCCTGATAAAGAAAGAAGTCACTAAATTACTGATGCAGGGGTATGTATTTGAGACTCAAATGCAGACTCCAATTCAGGCAAGAGAGGAACCTCAGCCTGGGAGATGAAAAAATGTTTTACGTGAGGTGCTAGAAAGCTTTTAGATATAGCTGTAGACCACTCACAACTGTTAAATGCAGACGGGTTGGAAAATGCCTACTGGATTACTTTCATGAAACAGAAATATTGTTTCTTATTCAGCTGTTATGACTGTGTCTATTGTTCCTGATCCATTTTGCAGAGAATATTTTTGCATCCTTTAAAACAGCAGGGAGAGGTTTTATTTTTTTTCAATTACTGTGAAAGTCACTGAAAGTACAGTTTTAAAGTGACCAAAATTGTTCACATCAATGAATGTAATTTGGCAAATAATTACAGCTGAAAAAATATGGAAGCAGTGTAAAAAGATCTGAAATGTTTCATTTAAGATCACCAACTGCTTATTTTGACATATTTTAATGAATCATTTTGGGTTTCTTCTTTCAAACAACATTTTTTTATTGGCAAGTGGTCTATATTTTTCAAAGACAAAATAATTAGAGGCACATAATCTGGGAACAAAATGCAGCATTACAATGAAAAATACACAGAACAAGTCAATTTCTAATTCAAAGTGAAAGATTTTTCTATATTTTATTGCAATTATTGAACTAAATAGAATCATAATTTGCTCTAATGTATTAGTAGTAATTGTAGGCATCAATAACTCAGTGTATGGCTATCAGTTTAGACCCAATTACATTTTGGAAGAAAAAAACCACCTCATAAGTGTGTGACAATACAATTAATTTGTTTTTTCACTGTTCACAGGTAGCACAATGGGCTAAAGGTATCTAGACCATGTGTGAATGCATGAGCATTCACATGGTCCTCAGAGCTGAAGTATGTTAGAGCAAGGAGTGAGGTCAGGATTGCAGGTAGGCCTGGCTTAATTCAAACTGTCCTTTGAAAGAAGTACAGGGTATGCCCAGGCAGCTTTCCCTGCCGTGGTAAGAAGCTCATCCAGAGCCCACAGTGTTCACTGAAAAACTGTCTTAAGGCCATCCTGCATAGACAGATATCAGGGGAGATGTGAGCTTGGTGTATTTCCTGAATTCGTGGAGATCTGCTGAAGAAGCAGAATGGAATAGCTACACAAGCAGAAAGCTCATAGCACTCAGAAGTGAGTATCTAGAAGATGTGTTTGGAGCACACCAGAGCTTTGGCATGGAAGTGAAATGCAGGGCTCATAAAATGGGCAGAGAAGAGTTAGGAAACGTGGCACAATTCCAGGGTGCACAAGTGTTAACTATTAAAAAAGCTGTGCTGATGCAAAAGACAAAAAGGATTTGGACCATGTTCTTTCACTTATTTTTTTCTGAACTGATGTAAAGCTGATCCACTAAAACCCCAACAAGCATCTGTCAGCTCCTGGTTGCAGCACAGAAATCCTCAGCACAAAATTCTCCTCCCTCATGAAATGATGTGGTTTCTTTGCACAGAAAACCTCTGATCCACCAGTCAGTTAAGAGCCACCACACTACAAAGTTTAAACCTTTTCTCCTACATTGCAGCAACACTGTAATGATTTTGTAACTGCTTATGCAAGTACCTCTGTAAGTTAAAATAGCTCTATATCCCCTTAGTTTACCACTAGTGAATTAGAGTTTGCATGTGCCAGCTTTTTCACATTTGTGTGAAAGAACAACAGAGGGGAAAACAGAAGGGATTAGTCTTAATACCTTAGGGCTAAATAAATATTTACTGAGTTTGATTCTGCTGTCATTTCATGGCTAATGTAAAGTACAAGGTGACTGCAGGATTGCTGAAAATGTACCAACAACATTAATCTGCTAGGTTTCCCCTCATTTTGAAATGTATCAGAGATTCAAATTTCATGGCATGTTTTGATTTTATATATATCCCTTCCCAGGTGAAATAGCCATTTTTTGTCGCCTGTGACACTTTTATTTCTCATATATGCTTCTAAAATGCAAGGCTCTGTTTCTCCATTTAGATATGCCTTTATGCTAAACTATGGCAGAGATTTACTGCAGCAGCAGCTACTTTTTGACTCAATCAGGCAGTCAGCTATTTTCTACAAAATACTCCCTGTGTTAGGATTCCAGACTACCCATAGATCCCTCCAAACAGGAATGTGAACATTGAAGACCAGCTCTCCTGCTAACAAAAAGAACTTTGTTGCTCTCTATGTAAAATTCAGCTGAATTTTAATTAGATTCATTCAGAATAGACAACTAATGATATTAATATACCCCTGTAGGTGCAAATGTGTAACTTTCTGATATTTTATATGAGCAAAAATTCATGGGACTAATTAACAAATAGAACAATGTTTCCTACATTGTTTGTCTCCATGCAGAGTAACTATAATTCACAGAATTTGCAGGTATGGGTGAAGTTGACAAATTCATGTGTTGTAAAGTGTAGCACCTTCTGCTGACTACCTTCAGACATTTGCAAAAGAGAGGTTCATGCCACTGTCCTTCTTTTGGCTCCAGACCATCCCCAAAGTCAGCTGAAGGCCTTAAACTTAATTCTTAGCGTAATTAATGGACGGAACCCCAGCAACACAACAGATCCAGTTTCAGCCTCTGAATGGCTGAGACAGATTTTTGCTTCCTGGAGAGAAGCACAGCACAGAGTTAGGGAAACTGCACTTGCCCACCAATGGATTGCATCTCTGTAGCACATCCAGTTGTCACTAAGAATCCTCGTAAAGGTGCTTGGCGGTGCAGCCACAGCTTATGGCTAATTGCCCGTTCAGGTGGTCAAGGCAACCTCGCTTGAAGGTATATTACATGGCTTTGTGGAAGATTTTTAACAGTTGATACCTTCTTAAAAGTTTTTGTAATTTAACAAGGAGTGCCCCCTTCTCCTGTCATAACCCTCCAGAATAAAAATTTCACAGCAGGATAGGAAAAACCCAGCTAAGATTATTAAACTGTCTCATGGATTGTACATAAAGACTGAGGCTTAGGATGAACCTATGGACAGCTAGAGGAAGTGTTTTTTCCAAGGTGTTCTTTGACTTGAAAAACATAGATTAATCTGATGAAAAATGTGTTTATTATTTCCATTCTGGGTTTTCTTCACAAAATCACAGAATCACAGAATCACAGAATTTCTGTGGATTGAAAAACCTTTCTTTGGTTGGAAAAAACCTTTACGATCATCAAGTCCAACCCATGTTCTAACACCTCAACTAGATCATGGCACCAAGTGCCACATCCAGTCTTTTTTTAAACACATCCAGGGATGGTGACTCCACCTCCTCCCTGGGCAGATGATTCCAGTATTTGACCACTCTTTCTGTGAAAAACTTCCTCCTTAATTCTAGCCTGTATCTCCCTTGGCGCAGCTTGAGACTGTGTCCTCTTGTTCTGTCTGTTGTTGCCTGGAGAAAGAGACTGACCCCCAGCTCACCACAGCCACCCTTCAGGAAGTTGAAGAGAGTGATAAGGTCACCTCTGAGTCTCCTTTTCTCCAGGCTAAGACAGTGTAGAGGAAAAGGCATCTTTGTGGTGCGGTGCATCTCATCCTAAATGGACAATCAAAATAAAGTAGATGAACATACCTTTGAAAGTGCTTGCTTCTAACTTTGGGCAATTAGAAAAGCTGAACTAACTAGCTCAGGTGCATGCATTGGCATAATAGACATGTAAATTAGGGAAAGGGAAGTCTTAGGATTATATTGTGGACCGAGAGTCATCACAATTTTTGCAAGTCATTTATGTATGAAGTTTGCACCTGAACAGACTTTACATGGAGACAACCTCAGTGTCCTCTGCACGGGCATGAAAAGGAAAGTGAGAAGTGTGTGAATGTGAAAACGGGCCATAGTTTACAAGGCAAAGGGAAGAGATGCTGCACCCTTTCTGACTACAGCCCTTTGATCTCTTCTGGCTGTGTGCATTGTCTGCTGTGCTGTAATGCCAGTTGTTGGCATCACGCTGTAACCAACCCAGACTCAGAACAGCTGCAGAAGGGAAGGTGCAGGATTTCTTGCCATCTGTGTCCCAGTGCTGAATCTTTGTGCAGCTCTGTAGTGGAGTACCAGCCCCACTAATTGCCAGAAGTGACCTGTTTTCTCACATGCACAAGAAATAGAGTAGCTGTAGCTTTTGGAAGTTCTGAATTTCCTTACTTATTTCTGCTTATCTGAAGTTGTTATATTCCTGTCAGGTTTTTAAAAAAATCTTTACTGTCCCATAAGAACATAAACACTATTAGCATAGAGGGAAGCTATTGAGAGCAAGAATTTCATGGAATACACAAGTAAAGAACAGTCTCTGTTGAAACCTTGGAGGCTTTAATACCATCAGTCTTCTTTCCATACTGAGGTTTTGTCTGACTTGAATCACAAGCATGTGTATGCATCTTTTAATGTGACACACGTGCAGGGGTGTCAGGCTCTGAAGGACACAGATGCTCGTTTGGATGTTGGTAAGAGGTTTTGTGTTGTTACTCTTCTCTCTGTGTGTATGAGGACATTAGTGTACACACGTGTGTGAATTCATGTCTAAAAGCACTCTTTTCTGAGATTTACCCTTGACTAATTATAAAAAAATGGTGCTACAAACCCATTTTCCACTCTAAGACTTCTCCCTTCAGAGGCATCCATCTCAAATGTGAAATCTGGATGGTGTTTTCTCTGTTTTCTGGCATCCCATAAGAGAAGTAATTTGCAGAACATATCCTTACATTTTTAATACACATGACAAAGCCTTTAGTTCCACTGAAGGATATAGTTTGGGAGAGCTTAACATTTTGGAGACCTATGCACACTGACATGCAATCAAAGTAATTTTTTACTGACCTCCTACTGATTTCCATCTTAGTGCCATACACTAAAACTTCAGTCATGACACTGAATAGCTTCTGAACCTGTGGCATGTAACACTTGTCAGGTTATTATGAAAATTTCTTACCCATATCAAACAATAGATTCAGTATCAGCTGACTCCTCTGGCTGTTGTAACATTTCTTCTGTACTTTTCAGAGGGAACATTTTACCACAACTAAGATTAATATTGAGACAGCCAGTGATATGTCTTGATATTTTGATAGAGTGCAGACACTTTCTGTTGAAAAAAAAAAAAAAAAACAACAACCAACTACTTACCAAAAACAGTAACAGGAAGCAACATTAAAAAATCTTACCAACTATAATCAGACATGGTGATGTTTCACAGATGCTCACAAGACTTCAAGGTTATGACATCAATTCAACCAAGTGAAGGCATGGGTGTTTGGAAGGGATACCATGGCTGAGATATTTTAAAGGAGTAAAAATTAAAACCCCAATGGAAAATTTGAGAGGACTTAATGGAAACATATACTTCTAAAATATTGTTTGACCAGAAATTTGTGAATGTAACTAATTCATTAGGCACTTTTATGATCATTAATGACCAGAAGCTTGAGCCCTTTGGATAAGCTTGTCTGGAAAACATGGCAAGTTAAGCAGAGATGATCTGTTGCCATGATAGAATTAATTAAATACTGTCTCAGAATGATATCTTGGTTGAACATCTTATCCTTACTTAAATACACTCTAACATATTCTATCCTGTTACTATTTATGGTCACCGCTTACTCAGAAACCTAAAAGATAGGCTGATAAAATATATAGAGAACACTGATATATAAAAAGATGCCAGAGTCACTCCAGAGTTCAAGCCAAATCAGTATCTTGACAAGGTGCATTAAAATGTTATGTTCATCACCCCAGGTGCTTATGTTCATTATTTTCATTTGGGTCATTACTTCTCATGTATAGCAGGTAAAACTCTTTATTGTCTAAGTGATATTCACTTTAAATAAAAACATTTTTTTTAAATGTTTCTTACTGTTCAGGGTAATGATGGTAGAGAACTACAATCTTCCACACAGGGATGCTAAGTGAAAATAGGAAAGTGCCCTAGTCATAAATGTTATGGTGAATACCTCTGTAAAAACTATGAGTCTAATTTGTGTTTCTCAGGATGAAGAAATGTGTGGCAAAATTTAAAAAATGACTGGTTTGGAAAATGAAATTCAGTGTCTACTCCGGCTTAATGCTCATATGTATTAGAGAAAGAAGTGCACTTTGAGAATGCAATTTATGTTCCTTTTTGCAATTCTTGTGCAAAAAAGCAGTCATTAGACTTTCAGTGTTAGAGTTACTCTTGATATTATCAGACCTCTGAAACCATATTGATACAACTCTGAAGCCACATCAGTACTAAACATGATCTCTACTTTGGATATATTAAATTCTATCCAGACTGTAATTTACACTGCCATCGCTATAAGTTATACCACAGGTGTGTCCAGGACTTCAGAATAAGTGTAGGAAATGTAAGTGCCTACTCAAGCACTCTATATAAAAACATTCTATTTTCTTGCCATTCACTGAGACCCCAGAGATGTACAATGCAGCTTAAAAAGTGTGCAGCAGTGATAATATTGGCAATATTTCCTGCATCACGGAAGCATGGGCCATCCTTTGAAATTTTACTAGGAGACATAAATTTGGTAGCCAATCAAAGCATCAAAATCTAGGATGTGAGCCCTGTAACAGACCATGTTTTTGAAACAAGTATATATATATATATATATATATATAAGAAACAAGTATATCTATAGTAATAGAAAAGCCAGTGCCCCTCACACCCCTTCTGATTATCATTTGATTGCTATTTGTTGCAGAACTGGTACCTAAAGAATGTAAACCTCTTAGGTAAATTATCTGCTAGACCAAAGTTACTTACGTTCACCATTCAGCATACTGTGACTGGATTTTCTTGATGGAACCTCCTTTATCACCTTTCTGTGGGAAACAGGATTGAAGGGAGGACAAAGTGACTAAGTAAAAGAGTATAAGAAAATCTTCTCTTTACATTTTTCTGTACAAGAAGTCAGAGGGAGGGAGTCTACATATGGTGTACATACCTTTATTTATGCAAATAATGGTGTAACTTGAGATTTCTCTTTCACCTCGTAATATTTGTATGTTATTCTTACATTTTCAGTATCCACGCCACTGTAATACCATGCTGGTCTCTGAGTCACTTAATTACATCTTACTGAAAAACACGACTGACCCATGTTTGCATTCCCATGACTGAAATAGCTTTGGAATCTGCATGCAGGCTTCTCATTGTCTTCGCTTTCTTTTGTCTTCTCAGACTCTTAGTAAAGGAGATTTTTGTAAACTGCTCGTGGTTTCTTCTGTGCAGCATTGTGCCAATATCACTTGAAAATTACAGACAACTTCAGTGAATGTATACATACAGACTGCTAGGAATTTCTGATCTTTGTCTTCTGCTGCAACGTGAGAGTGTACAAGTTTGTCTGACATGTGAACTGTGCAAAATATTTTCTGAGCTTTTTTTAAGCTCTGGTTTTATCCATGGGAATGCACGGCATTTTATTACTTCAAATCTGAAGATCTTTGTTGTAACAAGGACAGAAAAGCAGAAACCAAAAGCTTAGTGAAAGAATTTTAGTTAAAACAACTAGCTGGCTAGCTAGAACTTTGATCACCTTGACTTACAGCAATTTTGAATATGAAACTTGTAATAAGAAAACACTCTTGTTCTTAGAATACAAACACTGAAATAATAAAAGCACATATTTTCAGATATGCTGAATTTCATTTTCAGATACATTGAATTCATCTGTGTTTTCCTGATATCATATTTGTTAATTACAGCAAACTTCATCTGTTTATTTGAGGTGATTTAATAAATGATGAATATAATTTCTTTATAGCTGGACAAATGCAGACATGTAGAAAGTAAAATTTTGACAATTCAAGTGACTTCTTTTGTGACTATGTTGTTGATAGTGAGGTTGAGATAAGAGATAAGATTCACTTCCAACAGGTTTGTATTTTAAGTGAATGCATCCCACCATATGGTGCTGACAATTAGAAATAAGACGCTGGTGTCAGGCTCTGTGAAATCACACATACCATTGTACACAGCCCAATGTACTATTCAGGAGGAGGAGGAGGTGATTGCTGCAGAAGGAAGGAATGGAGTTATTCCCCAAGAAACTGTATCAGGAATATTTTATCCAATTCCTGTGACAATTATTCTTGCTTTTTTTTTTTTGTTTTTTTTTTTTTTTTTTTTTCTTTCAACAATTTTTTTTTTTTTATTATCTAACCCAAGAGTAAAATCTCACTAATTTTCCAGGGAAGCTATTGGACATTCTAATGAACATTTACATGCATGTAAAAAGACACAGCTGTCTGAATACCTATGGTTAAAACTTGGTTGTTTTGATAAAAAATCAATAATACAATTTTGAATAGGGAGTGTTTTTGGCTACATGTGTTTTACACGAGCTGCTTTAACATTAAAACAAGATATCTGTTTCTGTGAGCTGCATATTATTTCCACTGAGGAACTGACTGTTGTACATTCATGTGTTGATCAGTTAATATTGAGAATATTCAAGTATTTGCAGAATGTGGATCTAAGGAGAGAGGTTCATAGTATTTTCCCTTTGACTACATCTTTCCTCTTGTGTTAGAAGATGACTGTTCCAAACAATATTTACTGGAATATCTACTGATGAATTATATCATTGCTGATATCTTTCAGTCAACATTGCTGTTGCAAATAAAAATCCTGTAAAGCTAGGATGAAAGCTTTGAAGATAAGAAAGATTACCATGGGAATGTCATTATTTGGAGAGACAGAAGTAAATGCACTCCCATAAAAACCTTTAATGATTTTTTTACATAAATGCATATCAAAAGAGAAAATGCCAGGGTCAGTAGGTGCTCAGGTTGGCTTTTTATGTGTTTTTTTTTTTTCAATTTGTTTTTTTAAAAAAATTTTATTTGTTTTTAGTTGAGTCCGGATTATATACCAATTTAGTCAGTTCCATTTAGATTCTCATTTAGTATAAAGCATGGCAGTGATACTACACTGAAATATATAAAAAATACCTTCTCCCCTGCCTTCCTCTCATCTGCCATCCCTTCTCCCTCCATCCCTCATTCCTCTTCCCTCCCTTAACCTTCTGTTCCTTTTCCCTTCCCTTCCTTTCCTTGCCCTCCCTTTTCCTCTCCCTCTCATCTCCTCAGACCATTTTCTGTATGACTTTAGAAATGTATTTGTTATGAAATATGAATATCAAGATTAATAGACTTTATAGGATATTGTAATTCTCAAATATGAGGAAGCTAACT
Source organism: Onychostruthus taczanowskii (assembly GCF_017590055.1). Taxonomy (NCBI): domain Eukaryota; kingdom Metazoa; phylum Chordata; class Aves; order Passeriformes; family Passeridae; genus Onychostruthus; species Onychostruthus taczanowskii. Next base: position 7,734,973 of record NW_024500794.1, read on the forward strand.
TCATACTAATAAATTGAATCTCCAGTAGAAGAATGAAGACTGAATCTGAGTTTTCTTTCAGCCTGGCTGAGAGTTGAAAAATTCAGTATATTTTAATTAAAGCAGCCTAATCAAAGTCCAGATCATGTTTTCAATTCTTTCTTTTCTCAGAGCAGGGGAAATAACAGGTGTGCTAGAACTGCTGTCTTCCCTTCAAACTACACAAGTCAGACATTTCAACTTACAGCTCAAAGGCCAGTTCCCCACAGCTACCTTGAAGGAGGGCAGGCAAATATCTGAGTGGTCATCCTCTGCTTTGGCTGATGAAATTCTTTGCAAGGGAGACATTCTAATACAGACAATTGTTTATCATCAAGAGCAGGAAAACTATTCCACTCCTTTTTCCTCCCATCCAGGACAACTAGGTGTGACAAGAGCTATGGGACTTAATTTGTGAGTTATTAATAGGGAAAGCAAGCTTGTTCTTTAGTTATAATTGTGGTGCAGCTTGGTAACAGGGTGCCTATGTGCACACCAAATCGATAATTTCTTGAGGGGTTCAGGAGTATCCCAGCTGTCTCCTCATGGATGAGATAATGGACAAGCTTGAGACAATGGAGCAAACTGAAACGAAGTGATTAACTGGACCTTCATAATGCAGTAGTTGACTGATTGTTATCAGAGCCCACCCAGTGGGAACTATAGACTGATCTAGAAATTGCCCCTGATAAAAGTAATTTCTTTGCCTAGATGTGTTTATTGACATCCTGGCTGGAGTATACCAACATGTCCCTGTTGCTGAATTGATTGGATTGTACATGGATAAAACATTTGTAAATAGATAATAGAAACCATTCCTCCAGAAACGGCCATTGTGGAACATCTTATGTCTGTAGCTATGATATTTAAGAAATGTTTTCTGTGTGGGGTGTTGGAGTAGCAATGACTTGTGCACGTGTTATGCTGGTCATGTAGGGCCCTGGCCTGCTGGATTATAAGAACTGAGCAAAACTGTGGCTTTAGGGGTCTGTCCTTATCCAGGGGAAGATGGCACTGCAAGGACCCTTGCAACAGGTACCCCTATTGCTGCTGGCCAGTGGCTGACTGTAATGCTCGGTAGATTTGACTGCCCATGCCATGGCAACCTTATGCAAAATCCCAGGAAATAATTTTTCTTTTTAGCAAGCAAAGCTCTGCTTGTGCATTAGCCAAGAACTGACTAAAGAAGAAAAAAGCTGATTTCCTGAAGTCCTCTGGCTGGTGAAGGATAATGAACCTGAAATAAGAATGGCTTCCAGCCACATGGAACAAAGTGAGCAGCCTTAGATCAGAGTTCCTCTGCTGCTTCCCTGCTAACTCGTCTGGCTCCCTTCTTCCTCCCCTCTCTGCTGTTTCCAGAGGCTTCTGGGTTTCAATAAACCCATCCTGCAGCTTCTCCAACTTGCACACTGATGTGACTTTGGAACCAACTCTGAAAACTGATTTGATTATGCAGGATCCACTGGCTTGTAAACTTAAACTTTGCCCACTAAGAAACTTCCCTGACTTAATGTTTTCATAGCCACTTTGATCTCCATAGACTTGGAAAACCTTTACTTGAAAAAATAGGTTGTCCAAGGTATGTCTATTTGTAATGATCAATTTTCAGTCCTCAAATTGGAAACAAAAACATGGTATTTAATGCATCACAAAGCAGATTTTGGGTTCTTTAAAATTTAAATTTAAAAAAAGGAAAAGGAAGGGAAGTCAAAGCAGTGAACGCAGGAGTGGTCAGAGGGCATAGGCCCTGTTAAACAACTTTCATCTTTCAGTAGTCAACACACACAAGCTGAAAGTCCAGAGCCTCTCCCAGGAGCTTTACCCCTGCCAGGCATTCCTAATGGAGTAGTGTGTGATTTTTCACTGCTGAGAGCAGTGTAGACCCCCCTGAAGATGATGATTACACGTTATGTGTAACTGTATTTGTCAAGTACTTGAGGCTGTGGTGAAGTGCTACAAACTTCTATTTCAGGGTCGTACTTTCTTTTCAGAGCAATCTCTAAAATCACAAAAATACCAAAGAGTCAAAATCAATAACAGGAATTGTTCTTTCCAGAAACTGCTGCTTCACAGAAATTAACTGTTTGGTGTCTCTTTTTTTTGTTTGTTGTTTAGATCATAAAACTGTGGTATACTACAGTGCTGTAAAGACAATTGAAATTGAAAAGATTAATATGATAACCAAGCTGAATCCTGAGAAATGCCAATGGTGTAAATGTCTCAAGTACTACCTCTACACTGTAACCTGTTGAGTGTCCCAGACTTCAGCACACTGGGTCACTACTGAGGAGATGAGCTGAGGGAAAGCTAGGAGGTTGGCTTTCTGCTCTGCTGGAAACTATGGGCATGCTAATGTTGAAGACTGGGAGTTCTGGCACTTGTGAGTTCTGGCACTTGTTTTAGGAAGAAGTAGAGCAGTCATGAAGAACTCTACCTAAGTCACAGGAGGGATCCAAAGGGGAGCCAGAAAGATGTAAAGTCGAAGCAATATTGTTTCCTCTCCACCAGCTTTAGACACTGATACCATCTGTACTGGGGGCATTATAAAGCAATTGCCATGATCTTCCAGAAATTATTTAAATGAAAAAAAAAATCTATGAACAAATAGAAACAGATTTATAAAAAAATCATCTGGAGGAAAAGTCCCAGAGGGCCTGATTTCCACCTGTGCATATTGCATGTGTTTACAGTGTAAAAGGTCCTCAGTGTGCACAGGTTCAGTGTGCACGGTGCAGACATCACGGCTCACGTGTGTTGTTTGAGAGCTGATCTTACAGTCTTCTCTGGCCAATTTAATAAACAGTGAAGTGCAAAGTGCTTGGCATCAAAAGTAGCACCATCTGTTCTCAAAGCATCTATCCTTGTCTCAGGGAAGGGAGCTGCTGTTGTTTTTCATGAGAAGGTAGGTATTTGCCTCACTGGAGGTGAGGCTGACCTGGAGTTCCCAGACTATTATTTACAGTAACAATTTTATCATTCTCCTCTATCCTGTTCTGATAAGCCCAGAAGTTATTTACAGTTCAAATCATTCCAAGGTTGCTGTCTGTTATAGTAAGAGAAGAGATTTTGAGGCAGTGCAGTTTGCATGGCACAGCAGCAAGACATTTTTCCAGGTTACTGCCCTGTGGGGCTACATTCATTAAAGCAAAGGATGCACCAAAACTCCTACAGGGCAGAGGGTCATGGGCTGAGTTCAATTGTGGTGTAAATAAAGTAGTTGGCATTCTTGGTGGGCATTTGCTTTTGTTCCACCTGGAAAATAAAAATCCTTTCCTGCCACTGGAAGCAGGCTGGCCAACTCCAATAATCTTGAATAGAGATACAGGCTTAAAAGGTAGTTCAATTTCAACAAATGTAATGAAAATAAGGGGTCACAGGGGTTAACAAGACCCTTTTTGCACTTTTTTAATGGTAAATGCTACCGTTTAAGATCCAATCTTAATATGGGCATGAAAATGCACACATAAAGGGAGTAATAAATGTCTGACCATGGCAGAGATTTCATTTTGGTCTCAGAATGAAAACACCAAAGACAGTGAACCATGAGACAGCACTTCACAGGAAATGAAGCCTCATCAGTCTGGTGCTTGTGGAACCTCCTGTGAAATGGACTTTTCGCTGGGGACCTTCTTCTACCACTGGGAGTTTCGTCTCATTTACAAATCCCACGGGTAGATAACCATGAATAAATGGAAAGATTGTGAGATAGCCAAATGGTATAGCAACAGAGTAATAACTAATGCCAGAGTTTATGAGTTCTCAGGTGTTTTTTTTTTTTTAAAAACTAGTAGCCATGTTAACAAGCCTGAGTGCTCCAGTCAGTATCTGTATAGCATAAGTGAGTGGGACTTTTTTTGCCACCTAGGGTATCAGAGGCACTGCACATACTATTTTTTAAAGTGTTCATAAACATAGGAATTGCTGTGGTATCAATTACACTGCCTTCTATCAATTACCAAGCCTTCTATCCTGAAGTGTTTAGCAAATTAATGAAAAGATTTGAATCCTCATGAGTCCAAAAATTCTTTATTGTTTGAAACCATAATCTTGTTGTAAATAAGAGGTCCAGTCACACAAAATAATCCAAAGCCTTTTGGAATGCATAATCCAGTGAAAAGATGGTTTTGGTTCAAAGTTGGCCAAGCTATTTGTAGCAGGTAGGGACAACAGCAGGATTTGAAAGTGGTCAGCTGTTTGAAAGATCCTCTGATAGAAATCTGTGAGGGAGAGCAGCAATTCACTGTCTAGGGAGGACGTTGTGAAAAGAAAGCTGCTCACATTTGTGCATTTAAAAATAAGTATCTCTGGAATGAGGTTTTTCTAGGCCTCATCAGAAACTGCAACTCCAATTTGCACCTCTATTTACATACATTTAAATACAAATAAAATTGCAAATCTTTTTAGCAACAGCTGAGGATGAAGCACAGATAAACCCAGGAAGGGTGGACAACTGTCATTAATATTCATTTATCTATGTTGCCAAATCACCACTTTTAAAATAAGGGTGGGAAGTCAAACAGAGATGTTTAATTGGGTAAATAACTTCACTGCTTCCTCATGCTGCTGAAAGGAAATTCAAAGGATTTCCAGACATTAATATTTTCATTAATCCAAAGGAAATCCTTGGATGATGAGAAACAGTTACAAAGTGGACCTCAGAGACTGCGTTATGTAAACTGTGGGGTAATCAAGGGATTTGGACTTGGGTATCACGTCCTGATTGTCTATTCAACTGCTGCTTAAATTCATCTTGCAGCTAGTTACACTGAAGGATATTCAGTGTGGATTTTAATGCACTTGTGCAGATAGTGTCTCTATCAAAAACCTCTATCAGCTATTTACAGGACAGTTATATCTGCACTTCAGACTGCTTTGTTCTCTTCTGGTGCCCTTCATTTTCTCCAGCCCCTTTCACAAAGAGATGTTCAAATGCTGATATGTAGAAGGAACAGGTTAACCTGGACCTTTAAAGGATGGCAGAAGATATGTTCAGATACAGAACCACCAGTGTAATCTGCAATGTGAATGCTGCCAGCTTTTCATTGATGAAAAGTATCATGCTCAACAAGGCACTCCTGCAGCTTCATAACTTCTCTGAGCTCCTTTATAGCATTGCTAGGAGCCTGTAAGTCATGTATTTTCTCCTAATTTGACAAAAAGAATAACTGTGCATTCAGTGCTCCTTGTGTAGCATGGACCAATTTTTTTTCGGTCCCTCAGTTTACTTATTGTTGACTTTAGGTAGCTGAGTGTTCCTCAGTGATTTTCAGGTAGATCAATATTAAAAAGTGTTGAGCTGGACACTACTTTCAGATAAACCTTAGAGATTCCTTTAAAAAAAAAGCTTCATTTTTTTTTTTTTTAAACTGAGGGCTTGTTCTAATGATGGGAAAAACTCATGAGTCAGCAAGGAGTGATCTAATGTTTCTAATCTAATCTAATGTTTCTCACAAATAGCTGTATCATAGGTTTTTAACAACCCAAAATTTAATGAAGTAGAAGAAATCAATTACAGTTGTTTCAGGTAAACTAAATGATACTACTTCTATCCTTTTAATACTTTCACCTATTTTGTTAATCATTCCATATTGTAAAAGACTTTTGCCTTTTGATTAGAGGAGAAGCATACAGGAACTTTCATTCTCCACAGAACAGTGTAAATGAAATTCAGGTAAAAAAATAACCATTTAATTTCTTTCCTGAGCTGTTTGTTCCTTGCTCATGTACAGAGAAACATAAGAATATTTAAAGGAATACATTAGAGAAAAAAGCGAGATATGCAATTCTAGGATTTGTCACGCATTGTGTTCCCAGGAACACAGAGTCCAACAGGTAACAGCTTTACCTATGGCTTTGTTTCGCCCCTTTCCCTTCTCCTATCCATTTCCCATCCCCACCTCTGGTCTGTCTGTGCTGGGCACGCACAGAGCAGGGGCACTGAGGCAGTCACTGTGACCCTCTCAGGCGAGAAGGAGCTGTGCATTCTACAGGCAAGTCTCTCTCTGTGCTGCTGACACAACTCAACAGGTTTCACATGAGGAGAGGGAAATGAGAGAATCTGTGTGAGAAGCAGATTGGGCTGAGGATGGAGCCCTGCACTAGGGAGCAATGGTCCAAAGCTTGCCATCTCCACCCAGCATTGCTCAGGAACCCGCACTGGTCCCCCTGCCCGAGTCCAGCTGATGGGGTCGGACCAGGCCGTGGTAGCAACTAATTTCTTGCATCATAGATGCACTCTGGGATTTTAACAAGCCAAAGTTTTAAGGTGACTCAGTGGGGGTGAGAGAAAATCCACCTGTTTGAAGGGGCAACATCCAGATACTGATGAAGTACTGTAACACATAAAATAATCACCTAAATCAGCCCAGATAGTTGAACAAGAAACAAAATTTGTTGCATGTATGGTGTTTTTCTCCAAAGCTTTGCTCTGAGCTGTTAAGGCTCACAGAGAGACCAGCAGTATATTTTGTGACCAGACTTTTTGTCTTGGGTGACTATGGCCAGGCTCCTAAATCCATATTTTGGCAGCTAGCTAGGAACTGACAGAGCACCAATAAGTCCAACTGAAGTCATGGCTTTTGAAAACCAGGCCTCCTTCCTTTCTGCACTGAAAATTGACTTAAATGCCTTCATTTAACCACCTAAAATTGAAAATATTGTCTAAATATTTCACATTAACCATAAATTAGCTAGAACTGTCAGCTTCAATAAAATAAATTATTGTCATTCACTGCCCTGACTACAGTTGCTTTTTCTCTTAAGATCTGATTTAAAAATATCTGATTCCTTGTTTGGCATGTGCCCCCTGAGCAGTTCATATGTTTTCAGAGCCCAGGCTCATTCTCCTCGTGCCCCTTTCACAGCCACATTAATGCTGTGCCATCAAGGAATCAGCCAGAGCTTATGCACTCAGTGGCAAAGACAGACAAATATAATACAGCAATTTTCTTTTTAATCCTCCTGTCTTGTCATCAGTGTTGCAGCTTTTTCAGATCTTCAATTGTCTCATTCCTGTGGAAGGCATACCACAATCAGATACTACTTTCTTTCATTCTTTACCCCATCAAAAAACCTTCATCCTAGCTGTTAATTTTCTCTCTCTTCAAACCATATTAACTTTAACATGCATTGATGCCTCCTCAAACCTTTGTTTCACTTATCATCTCCTTTGTGTTATACCCCAGAGATGTACATCTTGCTGTAATTCTGTTATATTTTCTTCTTCACACATGTGATCTTAATTCAGTGCCCTTATTTTTGGAACTTTCTAACTTTCCCATGCAACTCATTTAGAATTCATTCATCATTTTCTGGCTCAATTTTATTTCCCTCTTTATATCTTCCTCTCTCTAATAAGAGAAAAGCACGAGCAATGAAGAAAAAAAAAACCCAAACATTTTCATCAAAAAAGCCAGTCATTTATTTTGTAGTAGGTTTAATTTGATGTGGTTAGCAGAAAAATATCTGATTTAAGTACAACATTTGTGAAAGTAAAGTGGCATGTTTGTTTTGCAGTTGTCTAATTTTAACCTTTCTTCAGTCTGGAAGAAAAAATCAAAAGCTACATGTCAAAATGAGTGAAAAAAAAGCACCTTTTCCTTTACAGCCTTGTGCTGGAATGAATGATAAATGCTAGTTCCTGCCTCCTGAAAGCAAGCATTTAGCAGGCAGACAGCCATTTCAGAGGGCTGCACACTTTGTAACAGCAGCAGCAAAACAGGGAAAGTTCTGTGCAGATCAAAACAAAATACCAAAATCTCTGCCTGTACAGGTTTACGTTAGTGCTGTTGTTGAGAACAGTCTGCACCACCTTTAGATTGCAGGGTAATGTGCCTTTTCCACTCACCGCAGAAAACAATACAAAGAATGAGGCAGCAATACCTGAGTGCAAACAGAGACACCCAGCAAACAGCGGAAGTGACTGACTGAAATGTTCAGAAGTGCCCAAGGACTCTCTCAGAAATATTGAACATGGTGACACACGAAGGCACTGAAAAGATGAAGCCAATGACTAACTTCTCTGTTTTCTCTTGGGACCTGAGGAGAGAAACATCACTAGAACAAGGAGAAATACTTTAATAATAAAGTAGAAATTCTAATCGTAAGGGCTGCAATAAAGTAGGCCTTCACTTCAGTGGAGTGACTGCTACAGAACATCTGCAAGGCAAAGAACTGCTGCAAAGTGTCCTGTCTGTGGGCATTTCCCTTACTGCTAATGTGTAATTATCCCTGTCCCCTGTGACTGCCCCTGCCTGCCATTGCAGCCCCTGTGATGCCCTGACAGGGGACTGATGCAGAGGGAGCTGCACAGCCAGTTTGGCACAGGAGCTCCAGCATCAGGGAGACAGGAAAAGAGCCTGGGAATGATCTCCCAAGTCAGCAGTGAGATGAAACTGAACTAAGCTTTCGCTCTCACATTCTTTTTTCCAGTCTTGTGGATTCATCAGCTTCGTGTTGGAAAGCCTCTTGGTGCTCACTGGAGATGGTACTGTGCTGATGTGCCTGCATGCCAAATACGCTGAGATTTCCTGCTGTGGAAAAAATGAATGAAGGAGAGGACAAAAGCACGCACATGTGTATTCCTAATAAAAATATAAACACTGCAAGTGTATGGCCTGATACATTTGGATCACATTGATTTGACAAGTTCCTGCCAACAGTAAGAATGAAGGAGAAATCAGCAAAGTGTCATGTGCATATGCTTACAAACCATTTTTTAACTGCATCAGATGGCCTCAGGCTACTCTTGGATGATTGTTTTTTTTTAGTTCAAAATGTGCCAAAAATATTTGTCAGAGGGGATCAACTTAGCTTCACTTAACAACTGGCAACATCTTCAGCAATTTCTGGCATAGATAGGAGATCCTTGGACTTCTTGCATGCTGGGTCACTTTGATGCCTAAAGTTTTAGCTTTCATATTGTACATAATGTACTACATTAGTATATAACTCTGAACTTCATATAAAGTTTTAGCAAGTTCTCCTCACAGTTTAGTTAGACGAAACAATCCTTTTTCCAGCTTCCAGAACCAAGGACGCTATTACAGCTTCTGGCCCCAAACTTACAAACAACAGCAAATTGAGGAGAGCAATCTGGGAGGATAGGAGTTAATAATCTGCAGCTGTAATTGGACAATCAACCCTAATATGCAAATCGACCAAAACTTACAAAAGTGTGAAAACATGTGACCTGTTGTCTATCCTGGGTGTAGCCTTAGCCGGGCTCTTGTACTGCCCAAGGTGTATTCTTTGAAGGCCTTTTAATAAATACCTACTTTATTCCTTTAGCACTGTCTGTCCTCTGTTCTAGGTAGCCTATCAAGGCATTAACTTGGCCAGTGAAGACTTACAGGTCCTGCCCCATCACAGGGCTGTTTAAAGGTCTAATTTATGTGTTTTCACTCATACTCGTTTTGCTTTGCTGAGCTGAAACTTGTTAACTTCTCGACAAAAACTTATTGCATAGATCTAAAGCTCAGCTTTTAAATCATTACAAAACCATTTACCTGATTCATGCCATATGATTATTTCACTGTACTGCTTCTGATGGCTAAATTTGGGAAAATTCTCTAATGTCATGTTCAGTGTAAATGAGCATTCTGGCTTATAAAAGCAATGCCATTTATTCCCATCCCTGGTGTATTTCCACACACAGAGTCAGCATTTATACTTCTAATGTTCTGGGGCAAGGAGACCAGCTCTGAAGCCTGCAGAGGAAATAGTCTTGGATTCAACAATGCTGTTGTCAGCTTTCAGAATTTCAGATACAAAAGCAGTTGTGGGGAAGGGCAAGATCCAAATCCTTTTGGATTTGGATTCAGTTCAAAATCCACTTCAGATTGCAACCAATACAGAACTTTATTTATAACTCCAGACTTGGATTTCTATTCATCTAAGGTGCATGAGAATATTTCTTTGTATAATGATCTCCATTTACCATTTTGAAAGATTTGTTTGCATTTCCCACCAATGTAATTCATGTTCAAAATTCTTTGTGATGACACACATCATCACTGACACACCCATACTTGGATTCAAAGCTCAAGTACAAACCCCCTCTTCACCTTCAGAAATGAGACATATCTTGCATGTGGGAGTATGGGTTTTCTACACAACGTGTAGAAAATCCTGTTGTGGATGGTTTTGTTAATTTTTGTCTAAGCATCTCAAGGAAGCCATCAGCTGTAAGCATATACATACTTTACAATCCTAAGGAAGGAAAAGTGAGGAGTGTCATGTTTCTGATATCTTTGCAGAAGTCTCCCCAATAGATCCATAGGAAACTACATCAATCCCACTGGTTTAAGAGACACTGATCATTTTGCATGTGTTTGGCTTTTGTTTGGCTGGATTTTAGGTCTCTCTTGAGCCTGATGAAAGAACTAGGAAGCTCAACAACTTACACAGCAAGTGTTAAGCAGCTAAGTATTATTTTCTTGGATAAGCAAGCTTTCTATATGGAAGTCTTTAGTACTCCATACACTTGCTAGTACTCATGGAACAGGATGTGCTTTTGGATACCAACAGCAAGTCTCTGGTAATGATAAGTAGGCATTAATTACTCTTAGCATTCTGAGCACATCTACTACATTTTACAACATAAATATCAGAAAAATGAGAAATTAAGTAACACTAGATGAAACCTGACAAGACATTGCATTTTTACAATTTTTTTTTTCTGAAATACCTATTGCATTAGAGATTTGTAAGTGAAATACATAAAAGGCTGCTATACAACCTTCTACTTCTGACTCTGCTGTGTGATGTGTCTGTCCCCTTAGAACCTCTCCCTCCTCCGCTGAATTCCTAGGTTATCCAGAGCTACCACCTCCTTCTAAGCTGTTTTTCTGTTGCCAGCCCAGTGGACAGATCATAAAATAGCAGGATATCTCCATTTAGGGTAAATTCACTCTGGTCAGCAATGAGCAGCCCAAGTTGGCACCTCTATTCTGATATTCTGATGCAGGAGGGTTGAGATCAACCTCTGATGGGTCAGGTCAAAAGGTAGGCTCAAACTCACTTCAAGCAAGCTGAGACTATTCTCCCCTCCCTGCTGTTCTGTCTGTAATAATTTGTAACTGCTTAGAAGGAATTCTCAGCTCAGTATTTCAACCTTTTGAGCCCATTCTAGTAAGCACAGCTCATTTTTACTGTTGGCAATATTACTATACATTACATTAGAGGATGCTGATTATTAAGACATGTATTAGCCAAAATAAAATGTGATTTAAAAAATTAAACATGCATGTGTAGGTAATGTGCGAATATTTGGAAGGCACAGTTCATAAAAGTTTCTGGACTAGCACTATGGATAATTCTACTGCAGAGAGCTGGAAACAGCTGCCCTGAAAACAGGACCTTATCTGATGGTGGTTTTCAACTATTGAGTCATTTAGTGGCTGGTCTTACATCAAAGTGGATTAAGGAGGAACAAATCCAAGATTGCTGATAGAATTGAGATGAGAAACAGTAATAAAAATGGACTAGATCAGAAAAGAATGGATATCAACCTCTGAACTGCTGAGCACCAGGGTAGGTGTGCAACTGTGTAAGAATTAGCCGGGAGGTGTAGAAACCCTGTTTTTCACACAGGGATTAAGATAAGATAAAGCAGTTAAGATCTCATAATAGTTGGTGTTTCTCTAAGAGAAAACAAGTATATGACGTTTCTTGCAGCTAATAAGGGTTCTGAGCCCTACTAGAGTTCCTGTTATTGCAGCATCACAGAAAAGGAACCCTGGCTGTCCAGCTGGATTTCTGGCATTGCTTTATTATCGAGTAAAGAGAACCTCCAAAAGCACACTGCAAAGTGAGGTCTTAATTCAGTATGGACTGAAGGAAAATGACAACTGTCAAAGGACATAGTAAATTTTAAAGTGCATAATGTGGATTCTTGAAGATCTCCCATCTAAACTCACATCATACCCTAGGCTTTGACATCACAGCCCATCTCATCATGGGGCATATACAAAGCTGTTGCAAAGCTTTAGTGTTGCTGCACATAGTGAATGAATCACAGATTCTGGTCATTTGATTGGGCTGAGTAAGGTTTGCTAAATCAAGATATGGACTTCTGAACAAAGTAAAACATTAAATGAAAAACTGATGTTTCCTTAATATATATGAGTAAGCACAGCAATTTGCACTTATATAACTCTTTTCATGTACTCCAGAGCTCAGAGCTTCTTAACAGTGAAAGGTGAGTTTTTCTTTACTTACATTTTAAAGAAAAAATTGAAGCACTTGGAAATGACTTGCACAGAGTTGAGTCATAACTCTGGTCAGTCTCTTGCTGTCATTGTCATATGTTGCTGCATCCTCTTCACTACCAATTCAATTGTTTATTGTTTGGGTTTCTTTGCTGTTTGTATACAGAGGATTAGTTTACAGCAGTTGTAGAATTATTTGCTATTTCATTATATAGATTTGTTCTGCAAGCTTTGAAATATAAAAATAATTTCCGTACTATTCATTGTAATTTACAAATAATTAGCAAAGGATGAACAGAGAACTTGGTAGCACATATTTTTGTTTTGGCATCAGAACTGGCTTACATAGCTCTCACTTTGTTCTCTTGTATAACTTCTTCATGGTGCTCCATTTTTAAATCTGATTCACTGCACAAACAGTTGTTGATTCACGACAGAGAGAGTGGTATGTTAGGAGGGAGTGGGAATGAGCAGTGGGAACTACCCTCTCCAGCTTTGCTAGTCATAAAAAATACAGGAATATTTCAGTGAATTAGCTGTGTCCTGGACACGATGAATATAAATCAAGTATATATTTTAAACATGTAAACCAGATATTGCAAAGGTTCAGTGAAAAACATGCAAAGTCTTTATCTTCAGGTCACTAGTTCAAATCACAAGTAAAAGATCTGAGGCCCATTTCTTCACAGAGGAGTGCTAATAGCACTGATTTTTGCTCTTAGTTCTCTTATTAAGAGGCAAGAGCAGAGGGAATGCATTACCCGCTCTGCCCTAGAGGCAGGTCAAGGCTGAGCACATTGGCAGGTCTGCTGCTTGCTTTGTCCCTGTTGAATAATGAGAAATTAATCCCTTGGGTAGTGAATGTGACACCCTGTGACACCACAAATTCAGGCAGATGGAGGGAAAGGATGCAAAGTGTCTATGGATTAGTGCTGTGTAAATCAAAAGACACTCAGAAGTAATTTGTATTGGACAAGGATAAAACTGATGCAACACAGAGTCACACCAGCTCCTAGCTGATCAATAAGAATATTCAGTAAAGCCGTTGTGAATGCCCAGCTTTTAACTGGCACATAACATTTTATGAAACAGAATCATCACATAAACGGTGACAGCATGTAAAAACTGTACCAAATACACCAACATGAGCTTAATGGTAATTCTCACTGAATGTGTTACACAAGAACCTGTTTACCAATTACACCCTTCATGAACTTATATTGACATAAAGGCTATTAAATTTAAGTCAACCCATGAAATTATTAGTACAAAATTCATGATTTTATGGAGCAGCTTATTGATGTTCCTTAGCCTGTGTAAAGAATTATGAACTCTTGTTACACCAGCACACCATGGCTTGGCTTTAGATTACAAATTCATCACTGTGTTCATAAGTTCTCAACAGTGTTTCTTTGCTTATGTGTAATATGTGTACACATTTACCAGTCTTCCTAGAATCACAGCTAGATAGAAATGATTATGTTAAAATGCCAGTACCTGGCACTCTTTCATGTGCAAAAATGAAGCTGTAGTTCTGCTGAAGATGAATTACAGGACTGCATATAAACAAGGCATGCTTTTTTTCACTGTGTTAACAAATTAAGTTAAAATCCGTGCATGCATAACTGTACTGTTACAATTGACTCGCAAGTCAATCTATAGCCTTATATAAGAGTTTTAATAATGGGTTTGAAGTTTCAGCCTGTGCCTACCTGAAGGATTCTCAATCTGGTGATGCTAAGTTTTCCAAAGTTCTCATAGTCATTAGTAAAAAAATTAGTCAAAAGTGGGAAGACAGAAGAAGTCTGCAAGATCACAAAGATTCCCTCTGGCTCTGGGGAGACCTAAGCAAGAAAGCAAAGAATAATGGAGGTTCTGCCAGCCATTACAATTTTCTTTCCATGTTCTCCCAGAACAAAACTGTCTTCCTAGACCTTATGAATAATCCCACAAGCAGTACTTATTTAATCCCTTTTAGTGAAAAATATCATGCTCTGTCATACACTTCATCATTGAGTGACAGATGATGGTACTGACCACTGTATTAGGCATTTTCCTGGTCTACCAGTTGCTTGGTTATGGTTTACACTAAACAACATTTCAAATGAAGTCTTAGAAGAGCTGGCGGCTTTGAGTAGCAGTGTCTCTGCTACAGCCATGCTGAAAACATATGGATCACTGGTGATTTACAGTAGCAAAATATTTTTTGATCTTGTGTTTTGAGGTACCAATTATTCCAGGATCCTGGAGACTTCTCTGATGTGAACTGATAAATCAGTCTTGATAAGAGAAAACAGCTCAAGTCCAAATGGAAATATTAAATTATGTGAGATTTTCACTTGTCAGTAAATTCTGACAGACCCATTTATTATGTCAAAATCTTTTAAAAATGGACCTGAACATTACTGACAGCATAAATTACATTAAAATTTCTTTTCTGATTTGAATTACTTACTTGGTCTCTGTAAGTCTTGTGCATTTGGGGAGCTCTGCTCCTGCTACTTTGGGAAGGACATTTGTATAATGTTTGTTTTTCACTTTTTTAATCCAGGACATTAAAACCATGACTGGGTTCAGTAGTGAAATATGGACTTTCCACATCTCACTGCATGGGAAAACAAACTTATATGTGCTTTGCATAGGGTCTGGGCAAGGTCCTTTCTGCAAGCAAAATACAACATTGCTGTGCTCCCATTATTACAAAAGGGAGCCAGAAAACTTGCTTAAAAAGAATGTATTCAACATTTCATTTTTCAAGAGTCTTCTAGTTTTGTTTGAATGAGATATTCTCCTCCCATTCTGAATTATTTTGTGATGAAAGAGTCTTTTTTCAATTTCTTCATTTTTTTTCTTCAGTCCTGTCAATTAATGTAGTGTGCACTGGCTGAGAGTATTTCTCTCCTAGGAAACTGCATGCTGACTATTATACTTGTGCTCAGGTGACATTCTCCTCCAGTTGCACATGTTTAACTCTAGCAAAATTGGAGGGACAGAACCTTCAAGAGGTGAAGTATTTTACTTATGGATAGATATTTGGTATGCTGGCTTTTGAGAGGTAGCTATGTATGATGCTTTCTTCCACACTTGAAAATCACTGGTATAGTGCTACTCTGTGAGAAACAGAATCCAGTGTTGGTTTGTTACACTATTCTCCCACTTAAAAAAAGACACACACATATATAGATGCTGTGGATATAACTGTGGATAAGGAAGCTCTGTTTTCTCCTGGGAAACACTTTGAGGTGTTTGTATGAAAAAATGAACCAAACCAAGACAAATTACATTAATAAAATATTGGCTTATAGAAATTTTAGATAAATTTCTATTTTCTTCATTAAAAATGCCTTTAAAGTTTGTTTCAGTAAATATATGTCAGCATTTATAAGCAAAGAAAAAAATTCAGGCTAACAAAATAATGAGGTATTTCTCATACCATAGACACCCCTGGAACTTGGGGCTGTGGTGGATAGTGACACTCACAGATGAGTGACACATCTGAGGTAACTGATGGAGACACCATGAAATCACTGTTTTCTCTAGAAAACCAGATCAGCTAAAATGTAACTCACTGTGAGAAAATTCAGTGATGCTATATTTGCAAAATCATTTCTAATTGCTGCATTAGTCAGGAATGCAACCCAGTTTTCTGACTTAGTAATTATGCAGTCATGTAATATAAACTGGAGGTGAATTAGTTGGCTCCATAGTCTGGGTTCTGAGATGCAAACATTTCAAAATTTTGTGATGAGAATCTATGCTCTCAGTCTAAGTTTGTTTGGAAGGTATGCTCTAATTTGAGAAATACATCCTTCAAGTAGAAATGTTACCAGAATCAGAAACATGTGTTGATTTTAGTCTCAACTTAAGCATGTGTTTAGGCATGTGCGTGTGTATATTTCAAAGACTGTCACAAGGATACTATAATTAATTTCCTTTTAATATGCTCAAAATATTTTCTTGTGCACTGTAAATTTTACTATAAGAACAACAACGCTTCTAGTGAGATAGCTGCTTGCTCAAACATAAAAGTTTATTTAAAAAAAAAGAAAAAAGCATTTTCTTCCTCTGGAATTAGAAAGGAAAAACATGTGTGCATACTTCATTCTGAAAATATTGCCTAATTCTCATTAGAAATCAGCTGACATTAGAATGAAAAAGTTTATACCAGCATGCCCTCTGCAAAACTGTGCCTATATCAATGAAAATCAGGCACAAAAAGAACAATTCTTTTTCCGTGAGAACAGGTGCAAAAATCAGGTTTGGAGGTAGCAAGGAGAAAACCACTGATAACTTCTTGTTCTTTTCCTTAAAAATAATCAATTTTTTCATTTCCTGTTGCTAGAATTTTCAAAGCCTCAGAGTTAAAATTAAAGCTCCAGTGCACAGATTCGTGATGGGATTACTTTATTTCTGGGAGGGTTTGCATGGTGACTGGCCTTGCAAAAAATGGCAGTTTCTTATCCTCTCCTGAGGAAGGGTTTTCTTTCATTTTCTCTTTTTCTGGGGTGATGTGCAAGCCAAAGATTCTCATACCAACATTGTAATGCAAAGAATGAAGTGAAATATTTCTATTAGAAAAAGAATAAATCTGTTAATTTTTCTCCTTCATGTAAGCAAATGCTAATAAAATATAAACCATGCAGTAGTTCTTTTGGGGTGAGGAATTATGTGCTTAATGTGAGTCTCATATGTAAACTTATGTGATGCTCCTTGGAACTCAGCTGCGATAGCAGAAAGAACATTGTTCCAGTCCTTTCTGCTCCCTAAAGCCTTCATATTGTGAGTGTATGGGGTCTTTCTGTCTTTCACAGAGAATTATTTATTGCCATTTAATTGACAGTCATTTTAAAAGTGCTGACATAATATCTCGAACTTCAAGACTTTTCATGAAATGACTGGAAATAAATATTGCAACAGTGTTCTTGATAAAATGCTGCTTTTATTTGAAAATTGAGTATCTTGCATGGTGTAATGGCTGACTTTTAACTGAAGATTTTATTTACAGATATTTGCTTAAAAGTTTCTCAAGTTTTATGTTCCTCCTATAAGTAAAATGTACTAGAGATTTAGGATAATATATAAGTATCCAATATGAGATGTTGTTACTTGGTTATTGATGAGAAATGTGGGCAATGAGAAGACTTCTTCAAATGACCAGGTTAAAAAAAACCTAGAGAAAAATGTTTTTAGTCATAGATTCCCTTCTGTGCTTTTTCTAACACCAATTCTTTTAAATTCTCTAGTCTGTTCCAAAATGCTCCTCAGTGTCACACACATTACAGGCATGACTTTTACAAACTCAGGTATTTTTCAGTCATTGGTTATCTTGGTAGCCGTAAATAACATAGTTCTCTTCTTAAACAGTGCTTTTGTCTGAAGCCTGAGAATTGAACACTTTGGAGTTCTTGCTAACGTGTGACACAAGACGTGACAATAAGTAAGCCCCAAAAGAGACAAAATCAAGAGGCACAGCAGTCAGGCAGGCGATACCAATTTGCAGTGCTCACCTGGAAGGCTGTTGAAGCCGTGTCTGTGCTAGGGGGTGCATCCTGCTGGCTCCTCCGTAGACAGCAGACCGCAGTATTTCAGGTAAACTGACAACAACTGATAAGAAAACACCTGCAGAGAGGCCTTAGCTACAGCCTGCCAAACCCCTTCAACAAGGGTACCAGAGGTTTCCAGCCTGCTTTAGTCTTAAGCAAGACGTCCCCAAGGACAAAACAACAATTTATGTCTATTTGAAAAGGACACGGAGCCCTGATAAACTTGTTTGAGTGGATGGAGAGAGGCTGATTGTTGGTGGCTGGAAGAAAGAGCTTGCTAAATAATTAGCTTACCAACCACTGCATTTCTGCCGAGTTGTACTCTGGCACAAATGGAATAATTGATACACTTTATAACAATCTTGTAGCTCTCTACAAACTCTTAATAAACACCCCTTCCTGTTAGGCTCTGTGAAGTCTCCATTTCTCCTTTTGAAGTAGGGTGAGAGGCTTGTTTGTCAGTGGTGGGAGCTGGACTATCAATACTTACATTTCTTCACAAGATTGCAGACATGCAGTAAGTATAATTATCAATGATATTTGATGCAAAAATAGTTACATTGACATGGATGTTTTTAATGGTCATTTCAGTTCACATTGTTAATCTGGAGCATACATAACGTTGGTAGCTAGGTTTGAATAAAGTGTACTTAGCAGAAACAGCTGAATGTTTATTAAGAGTTATGAAGATGAAGCCAAAATGAATGAAAAAAACAATAGCCCATAGAATTGTTCATAGTGGCACTTTTTAATGAAAATAACAAGCCTTAATAACAAGCCTTTGTCTGTTGTTTTAAGGAAACTTGAACTTCAACGTAGAAGTTTAACTCTGTAAAGACAAACAAAGCTATATCATCAAGAGAAGCCTTATCGTTACATTTATTGGAGGTAGGGGAAGGGAAGGATGTGTTATAGAGTAAACTAGTGAGGATTAGACTCTGATTGCATCCATTTAGCACTGGAAATATGAAGAGGACTCTTGTGATCTCACCGAAGTTTGCTGAATGATTAATAGATATGCACCTTTACCACTTTCAGTTTTTCCTTACTCTTTACGGGCAGAAGTTTTGATCCCATAAAGTAAAACGTGATGTTAATTTTCCTAGCAGCCAGTAATGATAAAACGTATACTTAACCTGTTTAGCCTCTTGCTGTTGATTTGTCAAGACAGATTGCTGAGAGACCTGATTTGGTCAGAGCCAAATGGGGATCAGCCTCAGGATGTCTGTGCATATGAAAATATAAGCTCATACTGATGTAAGTACAGGGCATATTGCATTTACCTCTGTGCATCCTAGGGGTGTGATCAGGAAGCAATACAAATGAACTTCCATTAGTATGCCATAATAATCTCCCTAAATTTAATTGTCTTGTATATCAGTAGTCAGGGATCCATCCCACCAATAAGGATGTTTGCACTTAAAAAAGAAAAAAAAATTTTGCTCAGGCCCACCTGTGCAATGGACTATGGAAAATGACAAAAAGTATTTCCCTTTTCTAGTTTGTCACATGAGATATATGCACATAGTTTTGAATGTAATTGGCCATTGATGTGGCTGTCTGAAATTCAAGAGAAATTTCAAAATATAGCTTAACTCAAAGTTGGTTTATGAATATCTACACTAATGTGACGAAATTATTTTAAGATACTTTACCAGTGACCTAAAGTAGATCTCATTTTTCTCTACCAAAAAGCTAAATAATCTTCAAATTATGATGTTTAGAATAATTTGCCAATATACATATATTCTAAGATTATACTCACTGAGCAAAACCCCAGTTAAGTTAATGCCTGTATTTATACCTCCTTGAAAAATCCCAAATGATCCCCCTAAAGAGCAGAAAGAGGGACTGTGGTTATTGATAATTGGCTTTACCTGCCCTATGTAATTTCACTGTGAAATGCAGGTACCAGAGCCTGCTCCCAGAGCAAGTCCCCAGGATCCTCAGTGAGTTTTAATCCTGACATGAGACATCTACTGATGCCACATAAGATGTGCCTTATTTTCCTGCAATCACATTCTCTTTGATTTTGCTGTGTAGACCTAAATTCCATTTGGGTAGGAAAGCCTCTGGCAGGGAACAAAATGACTCTTTCTTCCTCCCCAAATGGAGACATTTTTTCTTGGTTGAGTACTGTGGCTCATTTGTTTGAAAGACATTGAAAGCACTTGGCTTCTTATCATGCTTCTCAAATATGAGAGAAAGTTGTGACAAGGTAGAATGTAGAATCTATACAGCTTGAAGTAAAAGATTTCTGACCTTTTGTTAATTATTAATACCATACATCTAGAAAATAGAGATCTGCTTGCCAGTGGCAAAAGAGTTTTAGAAGACAGTATTCGTGTTTGTCTGTGCAGAAAATATACCGTGAAGATGCTGATGGAACTGAGCCATGAGTCGAGTGACAGTCAGATATGGGGCAGGGATTGTTGAGCTGTGTCTTTGGAGTGCAATGTACCTGCCACAGGCTGCTTGTGGCTAACAGCTTAATAACCTGAAACTGCTTGCTCTAGGACAAGCAGGGCAATACAGCCTTCACTTGCTTTTTATATTTTACTCTTCCTAGGAAATCACCTGTAAGATAGATTAGTTGTATTAATAGAGGAACGTAATTCTTTGCTAACTTCAGGAGAAAAAGAACAAATTTAAACTAGCTTCAATAGATGACAAAAGCATGGTAATATGATGATACATTGCAAATATGAACACAACAAAATATTCTCAGATGAGAAATAGATGAGGGTTTAAAACAGGCAGCGAAAAAATAAACTTCACAGCTTGGTCTTAGTACTCTCTGCAAGCATTGAAATATCGTGCTAGATAGAAGTTAATTTTCTCTAATCTAAGGCTTTCTAGGGCCAGATAAGGTCTCCATGATTGAAGAAGAAATAGAATGATGGATAAATTACATTAAAATTATATAAAATTGTTGCTGCTTACAACCCTGCTCATTCACTAACAGTTCAATGTCCACAGTGGTAGCTACAGTGTAGAGAAACAACCTTAAACTTCCACTGTGAATAGAGAGGACAAAAAATTCCCAGTCCTTCCCAATATTTGAGCTACCCTAGCATTCCCCCCAGTGAACTCAGTGATGGGAAAAGGAGAGGGAAGACACACTTGTTTGAAGCATTTGAGCTATAGTAAAAATAAGACAATCTTTTAAAGACAACACAGCTATTAAACAGTAATGAAGAACTGAAAAGCAGCTCTGCATAATCACCATTCAGCTAAATGATGATTTCACAGATGGAAGAACAGATGAAATTCAGCCAAACGATTTTAAGGGCAAATGAATAGGCAATAATGTACTTAGGAAGCATTAGCCTCTCTTCATTCTCAGAGACAGTGACCTATTGTTCACAATTAATAAAGCCCTGAGGCACAAAGGGGACAAGGATAGTGGCTGCCTAAGATCTGTTCAAATCCACACAATAAAACAAGAGTAGAAAACCATATGTGGCACTGCATCTTAACATAAAACAGAGATTCAAATTATTTTAATACATGCAGATTAAAATGCAAACCCTGATAAATTTTGATAAGTTACAACTCTCTTCCTGCATGTGATGCAAGTCACTTTTGCTATATGTTAAAGGATCATTGGTTAGGGAGCAGCTTGGCTTTCCTTTGCTCACAGGCCTTTTTAGGGCTGGCACAAAGCAGCATAAAAAGGAGACACTAGCCTTCAAACAGCAGCTTGTCCTTGAGAGCTGAAACCTCAGAAATAGTGCACTATCATCTGCTGGTAGTAAAGCCAGTTAAAAACAAGGAATGCATTGTGTGGGCAAGTACCTAAGCCAGTGAAAACCAGAATGGGGAGCTTCAAGAGATAAGTATATCTTTTAATTTTGATAACTGCCATACCAGAAACTTTGGCAAAGGAAAAATATACAGCTGCAAACAAATATTACCTGTGTAAGGAAAAGCCAATGTTAATAAGTCCATTAATAAGCTTCATGAATAAGCTTAGCAACACTTGTTACAACTTTTATTATTTGGGAAGCCAAAACATAAAATTTGATCATTTGGGGATTTTTGTTTGTTTGTTTTTTTCCAGTGTAACTATTGCTTTTGTATAGATCATTATGTGGTCTTCCTTTTGAGGATATTTTGCCCTCCAATATGTGTCAAAACTTGGTTTGCACACTAAGGCTATTTAGGATAGCCTGGTTTAAAACTGGCCTTTTATTGTGCTCTTCCCCTTGATGTTTTCTACTTGTCAGCATTGCGTGATGCATTCTTCTTTGGCTTTTAATCCCATATTTGGATGGGGCTGTCCCTGGTTTTGGGGCATGGCATCTAGCTGGTGACTTTGTGAAGTCATTGCATTCACACAGTATGTGACATGTTTCCTGTGAGGGTTTGTTTGTTTCCACCCTTAGAGTCAAGGAGGATGCCAAGATCTGCATTCACTTTGCACTGTAAGCCTGAAAAACATGCCTTAGAAAAGTTTGGACCCAACAGCTGAGATGTCTAGGAAGCAACCTTGGGGCATGAGCAAAGAGCCAGAAATTAGTGGCCTGCATACACTACATTCAAGTATTGTGTGACACTCAGTCTCTTTCCAGATGTGAAAAATCTCTACAGAGAAGCAAAGCAGCTTATGGGACGGAGATAGTGTCCTCGGGTGACTTTCTCCCAAATTTGCCCCAAATCAGGACAAATAGTGACAGGGCACAGAAGATAACTTCTGAATTCCCAGCACAGCTGCTAAAAAAGGCAACAAAATGACTATGTCATTGCAGCCCTTGAACCTGACTTGCCTCTAGCAAAGCCGAAATGTGGAAAGACTCTTTGGGTTACTCTGACCTGAAGTGTTGCAGAAAGGTCATGCAAGCATTCTAGCTTGTGTAAACATGGCAAGTGGCAAGCCTGTAACTAAGAAAGCTCTGGTGTGTCTATGGCAGTGATTTAGATGTATCATGGTAGAGCTATTACCTGAACTCCAGACGGTTTGCAGAAGTCCTGAAGCACTGAAAGAATTTTGCTGGAAGAGGGAGGAAGATCTTGGGGAAAACTTGTGCAATAATGAACCCCCCAAATACTACAGCTAATTAGCTCTATTTCACATGCAAAAAGCAGATTTCTGAAATAAACACCCTGAGCTTGCATTGTTGTAGTGATGAATACAGTGTGAAATTATGTGGCTACCAAAGATGGAGCAATACTGCATGCCAAGATACTTAATGTATGGTTTGCTGGTTTAGAGTGATTTTGATCTTTAAAGAAATGGAGAAAAAAATGTTAGGGGTGGAGGAGGAGGTATTGATACTTTTGGCTATTAGACAATGAGATATCATTATTGTAGGACTTAGAAATTGTGTGAAAGTATCAGCAGAATGGGCATGCACATGACCAAAAAAAAAAAATTATTTTCAGAGATAAAGCCTATGAAATGATCAAGACATGTAGGCATATTGTGGTCTAGTTTGCACTGTATTAAAGATTAACTAAAAGAATCAGCAAATATTTAAATTTTGTTGAAAATTCTGGGGCTGTGCTATAATGAAGTAATGAATGAGCAGTATTCAAATTCTGTTTTGGTCATACCTGAACTAACTGAAACTTGGATTTACCACTTTGATTATGAGGGTTTTTTTGACTAGAAGACTTTTGAAACTTAATATTTCCAGTATACTTTGAGAGAATATTCCAATATGGCACAGTTTCACCACAAAAAAAAAAAAAAAAAAAAAAAAAAACCCCAAAAACCAAAAACCAACAAAACAAAACAAAACCAAAACAAAACAAACCCCAAAAACACCAAAACAGAAAAAAATAGTATTTCCCTTCCCTGAAGGGCATGAAAAACCAGATTCTTTTTCCTGTATTGTTGCATCTCTAGAAGTAACAGAAGAACCATATGGTTTGACTTTTCTGTTACTTAATAAGAGCTAAAAAATGACTGCTACTGCTGCAGTGAGAGGAGAAAATTGTATGCTTTAATGCCCAGCAAAATGTCACAAAAAAAATGACATAATGCTGTAAAAGAGGTTAAACTGGAAATTTAACATTCATTGCCCTGCCATACCACAGAGCTATGAAATTTAAATGTGACTGTTTGTGTAGGCAAATTCTGGGAAAGGTTAAGAATAGAGCTTTGTGCATGTAAGTAACATAAAAGTGAAACAAATTGACCATGTACTAAAGAGCAGGATTGAGGAGAGGGCAAACACCTTAAACTTCAGGATACAAAAGAGGAATTTTTGTCGAAGTCAAATTGCCCAATTTTAACTCTTGAAAATGATATACCTGGAGCATTTGAAAGCTGCTACCAGCCTTAAAAGCTGTACAGGGGAAAAAAGTCGTCCTGGATTTTATGCCATTAGCACAACTAAAACAAAATCTTTCAGTATAAACATTGTTGCATATGAATAAAAACTTCTTTAACATGGCTCAGAGGGTGCTAAGACATCTGTAAGGAAAATTAATGAAGACTGACTGCTAATGGGAGTAGGTAGCTGATCATCTTTGGGAACATCAATATCTAGAAACACTGAATTCTAGTTCAGTGCTTCTCGATATTGAAGAGGTGACAGTATTTAAATTGTGGATCTTCCCATGTAAGCACTAGGCTTCTGGGAAAACAGGACTGCTGGGATCCAGAGGCAAAGGAGCTCAGAGAGCTCTCCACATTGCTTGTCTTCGTGCTTTGAGCATAGTGGGAACACCTTTGTGCAGCTCCAGTGCCGTAAGTGTAGTTGCAGTCTTCCCTGTCACTTGTTAGCTGCTAGGGCAGAATCCCTGTGCTGTGGCATGGATTCAAGTTCCTCCCAGCCTCTCCCCTCTGGCTTGGACAGCAGCACGGCCTGGCAAGAAACCTGTTCAGAAAAAAACCAAAAGATAAGGAGTCAGGATGCCTATGGAATGCCTAGTATCATTCTGGTTTCCAGATTTTGCCAATTATTGTCATTCAATGCTCAGCATGAAAGCTGCGGGCTACAGCAAAAGAGAAAATTAGACACATTCAAATGTGATATGTTAAAGTCGCCACCCAAAACTAAAGATCTATGCTCTGCAAAGAGATACAGCCATTTATTTCAAATTGAATACTAAATTCATTGTTCTAGGAAAACTTACATCATTCTAGGGAGCTTGATGTAAAAAAGCAGTAATGGTCAGGTGTCAGACCACCAAACAATTGCATATTCCACCATTGTTCTCTGGTTCATTCGAGTATGATTGATCCTATTGCAAGAAGACAA
This sequence comes from Onychostruthus taczanowskii, assembly GCF_017590055.1. Taxonomy (NCBI): domain Eukaryota; kingdom Metazoa; phylum Chordata; class Aves; order Passeriformes; family Passeridae; genus Onychostruthus; species Onychostruthus taczanowskii. Next base: position 7,759,954 of record NW_024500794.1, read on the forward strand.
AATAGTACTGCCAGAAAGCAGGCTTGATCCTGGCTTAGTAACAGAAAAGTTAATCAATCAAAGAAACTGAAAAACTAGCTGAACAGGTTTTCTAGGGCACATTGTAAACTGAGAAAAGCAACAATGAATAGTAGAGCTGTCCTGGGAGTGGGAAGGACAATAGAACTGAAAATGAAAACCTCCAGTGTTTACCACACAGAGAGACTGCATGATTTGCAGTAAGAAATTCCACCCAGAAACTATAATATTTGTGCATGAAGTGCATAGATGTACATGGCATTCCAGGCAGGGAGAAGGAACCTGGCAGAGGGCATCAGTAATATTTCCTAGAGTGGTGCACAGGGTTACTAGGGAGGAAGACAAGATGAGCCAGAGTTAGAGGGAAGTTCCACCTGCAGCCTGTGCCTGGAAGTGTGAGAAAGGGTACCCTCTGCTGCTGTGTGGTCATCCATGGCACAGAGAGCAGGCACAGCAGTCTCACTTCTGGTTGTGTGCAAGAGTGAACAAAAGTCTATATATCTTGCAGAGCTGTCAGCCTGCTGTGACCCTCAGGTGAAGGAGTTACACAACAGTGGCAGCATGGCCAGATGAGGGTCACTTAGTCAGTTCCACCATACAGTGTTTGGAAATTCAGTAAAAATTGAAATGGGTCTACCAACAAGAGTCAGACTTCTGTTTTTGTATCATGCTTTCTGTTGGATGGACATAGCTCCATGTTCACCCTTCATACAAAATGCTGAATATGTAACTATGATAGATTTATGGAAAACCCACTTCTATTGAATAGTTCAAACACACACATAGTATGCTTCCTGTCAAGAACAAGGAAATTGTTGCTCAAAGCAGGCTATTTCCATGAATCAGATTCTACAAACACACAGGTAGGGAAACTGAAAAGGAGGTTACAAATCCCAGCATGATGCTCTAAAGTATCTGCATTTGTGGTATCCTGATAAACTTGTGACAGATCTTCAGTGGGACTCACCCATTTGATCTGTGTGCCACTTGTTCAGTTAACTGTTTTGCTCAACAAGTGCCTACATCATGTGGGTGAGATCTATTTGTCTGAGACACTGAGACATATCTAGAACTGATCTTATAATGAGAACCAGCTGTACATAAAACTTGACCACAGTTAATGGAAATAGGCAAGGTAACTCATGATGCAGGTTGGGATTTAATGGAAAAATTAAAGGAAAAATGCTTGACAATAACCACATATTTGATACCAGAACAACTTGTATTAGACTTTTAATAAAATGGAGAATTCAAAACTGTACACTAACATATGCACTTACATAAGTTGATTGACTGAGCACCACTTGCTTTGACAAGGTGTGAAATTTAATGGATTGACAGAATAAATAGTTCTTTAAAAGCAGCTTCTTGATTTATTCTGGTTTGTAATGTAGTGCCTAACTAAAGATACAAAGGAGAAGGCGAATGGAAGAGCAGCCTGGCAGTTACCTTCCTACAGCCTTTGACTATGGAAAGCATTAATGTTTCAGGCAATACGCCATGCAGTGACCCCAACAGGAATATAAACATATTTGTCCTCTGGATACTTTTCTTAAAAGACTAAAGCAATGATCCATATCAGAAGTTTTAAATTGATTTATTGAGTTCTGATTAAGCCTCTAAACAGGGCACAAAACAGTTTATTGGTCTATTTGAAAATGAATTATTGGATGTTCTTTATTCCACTTGGGAAACATGTAATCCTTACTTGGAAGATTTTTTTTTTTATAGCATTTTGTTGTTGCTGAATTGCATGGAGGGTTTTCTTCACAGGCGTCAAAGACTCTTTATGAAGAACTTATTTTGTGAAGTCTTGTATGAAAGGAATATAATACATAAATATTGTTTTAGAGAGGATTTCTATGATAAATTTGAGTGTTGTTATCAAAAGAAAAGCCTTAAATTTTTTCTAAAGAAACAGTAAAGACAGAAAACCCCCAAATCTTACCAAATAACCCAGTGTACTTTCAAGCTGGGTTAGAAGTCAAGTGATGAAGCTGAATATCTGAAAGGAAGTTTTTCCAGGCCACTTCTCTGCTGCAGTAGCAAAGGAGCGAATAAGGGTTATTGCAAGCACAGGGCAGTTCTCAGCATGCAGGAAGACAAATCAAAGAAATCAAAATTATGCAGAGCAGACAAAGTTGGAAACTGGTAGAAGAATTAAATAAGCAATCCTTATTAATGAGAAAAAATAAAGAATGTTAGAAATTCCTGAGGGAGCTAGCTAATTGCATTTAGCAAAGATCTGTCATGGGACCTTTAGTAAATATATATATATTGAATAAGATAGGCAAAAATACTAAGAGTACTAATAATAAAATGCACTAAGACAAAGCTTGGGGGCATCTTTAATAGAAACCAGAAGTGGAATATTTTGCAAAAAAAACCCAAAAAAAACAGATGTACTAAAAATGGAAAAAAAAATCACATCACAAAAGGCAAGGTCTTGTACTTGTGTGATAGGGGATAATGTAAGCTGGTAGTCTCAATCTGTTATGGCACAAAGAGAGAAAAACTTGGCTCTAACAAAGGTTATTATAGCCAATTCCAGAATTTGCCAAAGGTGTTCTTGGTAGAGAATGAAGCAATAATGATACTACATATTGCAGTCAGGAGACTTCTTCAATCTCATTTAGAGAAACTTATGCACTGTTGCTTCAAAAGGTTGTTCATTTACACAAGGATAGGGATGACCAGCATAATGCCTGGGAATTTTATTTCATATAGTGATGAAACCTTGCAGAAATAATAGGATTAGATGTCTCTTATGCACAGGTTCATTTAAAAATATACCACAGGAGAGAATATAAATGAGAAGGCAGAATTGGATGTTTTCTACATTGTGTCTATGATAGCATATGCTGAATTTGATGCCTGGAGTGGATTTTTTTATGATGAACATGGTGTAGAAAGTATTTTTTTCCACCATCTGCAGAAAGCAGGTTGAAAATAATGTGAGCACAGAAGACATGTCGGGAATAGTAGATTGTGTAATAACCTGGGTGTCACTCTGATCAGTAAAGGTGCATTGGTACTGCTTATTCCTTATTTAATTACAAAAGAAAGGGGAAAAAAAACCAAACATGGTTGGTATTAAAACATATTATTTGTAACAGGGGAAATTTGGAGGACTTTTGCCCTTTGGCAATGTCATGCTTGTGCTCTGTTTTGAAGGCAGGGGGACACTTCCAGCAGACTGAAACCTTCAGCCCCTTGCAACAGTCAACTTTGTCTTGTTTAGTTACTAGTACTAGAGATGTGCTCTGAAAACCAATGGGTGGGGACAGAGCAATCAAACAGCAGTGAAACAAAATTCTGCTTAGTTTTTATTTCAATTTGGTTTCAATTAGGCTGTGATCAGGGATGAACTCTACAGAATACATTGAAGCAGAGATACATTTTTCAGTCAGCTGTTTGTTCTTTAGCATCTACACCGCATGCTTCAAAAAATAATAAGAGGCTCAAGTTTACTGACTGAAGTGTTCATTTGGTAAAGTAACATAGAAAATTAAATCACAGGCATCAGAAGGCATTTACCTTTACCCATTAAGTGAGAATTAACATAAGCCTATAAGATAAAAATAGTAGAACCCTGAACAGGAGTGTTATTTGTTGAGAGGAAATAATAACTAAAATTGAGTAGCCAGACCAGATATGTGTTGAGGTGTGTCAAAAAAGCTAGGATGAAAGTATGAAATAACAAGCAAACAATTGCTTTTGAGGAGGATTGCTCTTTTGTAGATACTTGTAGCTGACTATTTAAATGTTGAGTGTCCTGCTGTATTGCCACCTCTCTGCTGAGCATTGCCAAACTGAAAATGAAACAGGGCAAATTTAGGGAAAAGGAAGATAAGTTTCTGGATGGAAAGTGATGATTAGAAATATTCCTCCAGCAAATCTGTTATACTGTTGTAGCACTATGGTGTATGGTTCAATTGTTCTGATTTCCTTGTTCTTGCAGACCCCTGTGGTGGAAGGAGCTCTGGGAATGCAGCAGCTTAATGAACAGAAAGATGAAGGAGATATCAGAGCAAGCACTGCTGGTGTACTGAGAAACTAATTACATCTGGTGTCTAAAACCCAGAATGGTAAAACTCTCAACTAGAGAATGCCAAGTAGTCATAAAATGTGTTCTTGGTACCAGATTATACAGGATAGGAGCCCAAAACATCAAGGCACAGAAAAAGGATGTGGGTGTGTCCACCTCAGACTGGAAACTGAGGAGCACCAATGCCAGAAATGCAAGTATGCAATGTTTGAGACAGATGAAGAGACACATTTAACTAGTTAACTATTTTAAAAAACTATTTTAAAAAAAAGGCTACTTGAAATGGAATGTTAAGAAGATTCTGTAGGGGTCTCCAAGGTTGCACCCATCTGACTCACTGGTGTATGTTGATGCTACTGCCTAGCACTTGCCACAGAAAGAAAAAATTTTTGCTCTTGGAATTTTTTTCTGCTATTGAAATGCATAAGAAAAATAAAAGTATTGAGTAATACTACAACACTTCTGCTCATGTTCAGTAGACTAGGCCTCCAACTCCAGCCTTCTTAAGGCGTGTTACTCAAGCCTCAGAACAAAACTCAGCTTGAAACATGAGGGCAGGACCAATACTGTGAAAATTAGTGGGAAATTCAGATAAAGACTAACCATACTTAGGATTTCTATGCTGAAATGATCATGACTTAATACAGATATTACAGTTCTTCTGAAAGGCATGAGGATTATTATGATCTTGATTTCACAGTTTGCCACTGCAAACACTTACGGCTGCGGGATGCTTGCTAAATGGCCTCAGGCATGGTTCCTCTGCTTATTGATAAAATACAACTTGCCAGAAAGACAGGTAGTTTCTTAGATATTCTTTGCCACTTTTACGGTAAATATGTAATAGAAACTGGAGAAGATGGCAAAAGTGGTGTTACTTACTGCCTGCATATTAAGAGTTCGTCTCTGTTTCTCCCCTACCCTACTGTATGAAATCACTCTGAGGATCAGCTTTGTAGTTCTGATGAAGCAGACTGGTGAGGGGCAGGGACAGATCTGTTAGGAGCAGCCCACCACTCTTTATTTGTGTTCTGCCTATTCAGAGCAGGGAGGAGGAGGGTTATCTTTGGATTTTGTCACAACAGAGGCTGCCTGAAGGTTTCCTGGCATAAGTGCTCAATTTCGTGACCAGATTTTTCAGTTTGGTGACAAAAACAAGGATGTGTTTCAGAGATCTGGTGAGCTGCTCCCCATGCCTTTCTAGGGATCCCTCTATGCTGCAAAGTCACAGGGGATGATGGAAAGACAGACACAAGCTGAAGACCCAAAGGAAACTTTGCTGACAGGTATATGAGTAGCACCTACCTGGTGAAGTAAGGCTAATGAGGCAAACTGGATTTTAGGAAGAGGACAGATGGTCTCATAATTTGATGTAAGAAGGATACGTATGTGAATATAGGGCAAATGTATGGGTAGTGATAATAACATAAATTAACTCCTTAAATCCCTAAAATGATAAAACTAGTAATTCCTGACTAGTGTTTTTTTTTCCTTGAGCATCAGATATTTTTCAGTTAAAGAAAAACCAAAACAACAAAACCCTGGCTCTAAATGATGTCCTTCTTCATCTTCATTCACCCCAACACAGTGTAAGGTGATGAAGATATATTTTAGGTTGGACTCTGCAGAAGAAATAAATATGTGGTCCACAAGCTAATAGCTGGAAAATCCTTCCTCACTGTCACTGCTTTCAAGCTTCTGTTGAGTTGGTGAAAGTTAATTAAGCTCATACACTAAGCTTAGCAAAACCATGCTTGAACTAGGAGGGTTTATTAGCACAGAGCTGAAGGGAGGTGTGCCAGCAGAAATAGCTTCTGGCACTATGAGGTGGAGCCACTAAAGCCAGTCATCCGTGAGTACAGTGAAGTTCATAAAACACAGTCCTCCTCAACAGATCTGCTCCTCTGCTCCCAGGTTTTGGAAGAAAATTCTGCCTGAAACTATGCTAGCAACGCTTTCTGTCATCCTCAGTCAGTAGGAATCCCAAGACTTTAATGAAGAATCAATGAAACAAAAAGATATGGGATCACACAACTGTCCAGAAAGATCTGAGAGGTGGAATCTGAATCCTAAAATATGGCCTTCCTGAATGAGTTTAAAGCATTTAGCTACATCAGATGAGATGAACAGATATGGTCTTGATACCTAAGCAGAGGAGAACCTTAAGTGCTTTTAGCCGTGCTTCTAACTACACAGCAAGCATGTTCACGGTTAGTACCAATGGACAGTACTTTAGGTAGTACATAAATGAGGTGCAAAACTTAAAAAGTTTACATTTTAACCAGCAAAAGTTAATAAATGAGCAGGTTATGTTTCTTATGAAGAAACAGTAGTGCTTACTTTTTGAGATTTTGTCCAAGTGACAAGTGAGTAGTTGAAGTGAAGATCAGAGCTATTAAAGGGCTTTTATTTCAAAGTTATTCTTGCCCCTTTCTGGAGAGACAGACCAAATTTTGAGAGCCTCTAAATTGTTTGGAGTGGCCAGTCCTTTAGGGTTTGCATTTTGTAGTGTTGTAAAAACAGAGATTGCTTACTGCCTGTCAATTTTATTTTAGTCTGTTTCATACATTTACACAAGCTTACAGTGAAAAAACCTCAGATTTTTTACTAGCAAAGAGAAAGGATTAGATTCTTGATTACACAGATTAGAAAATACCGTCCTTCTGTTATTGTTAGTAAAAACATCACCTGAGGCTCACCCTTGGGTCTGGTGAGCAAATGAATAATTTTCTGACCTTTTCTCTGATCACTGGCCTGATAGAACTTGTGTTTTTCCATGGCAATTTTTCTCTTATATAAAAATTCACACAAATCTTTTGCCTGCACTGAATTTCAGTGATGCCACCAAGTTCTCTAGTGACCTCCTGTGATAAATCTTTAAAGGACCTGCTGCCTATGGACAGAAGTCCCCTCCTCAACCCAATCAGGTCTTCAGATCTCAGCAACACTCTAACCCTTTTAGATAATTATCCTGATTCAGCTCTTCAGAAGTCCTGCTTGCAAATGACCTAGGTTATTTCTCTGGAGCCACTGCATCAAGGACAATCCTGTTGACAGCAGTTGTGAATCAGTGGTAATCTCAAATGTAACTTGGAAGTAAAGCAAAGTCTGCTAATGTGGCAATAAGTCAAATGAGCCAAGAGCTCTTATTGGCAATTAAAAGCTTAAAATCTTAAACTAGGCCTATAATCTGTACTTTTTGTAGAAAGTGCTGGAGGTCATAGAAAATGAAGCACTTGTTAAACAAAGTGTTAATAGAATGGTTAATAGAAGTGAGACTTGGCAAGCTATGACTGCAATGCAGTTGTGGATGCTTGGCCACTAGTACCTTCAGCCTAGCCCACTCTGATGGCAGTTCAGAGCCTCTCTGGGCCTTCATAAAACTCCCTCTGACAATCTGGATATTGGACGTGTCTGAAGTAATCCCCATCTGCTTTCACTTTATGTCCATATTGTTGCATAAAGATAAATAGGTAACTTTTTCTTAAATAAAGAAGCTTGAATTCTATGTTGTTATATAAACAAAGCCAACTATATGGGATTTAGAAAAGCCTGAATAGCCTTCATATAAGAAAGTCAAGGGCAAGACCAAATTATCTTGTGCTAGTAGTACAGACAGCATCAGCTGCCAGAAACTTGCAGTAAAATGTGTTCATATAGAAGGAGAGCAGAAGAAACCAACACAGAATTTCCTATTAATCTTGATTATTTAGGATTAGTACAGTGCAGCTTGTGGAAATATGAACTATACCAGACTTATTGGATAAAATGATACTGCTTATAATAGATATTTTATTATCTTTCATTTAAAAATCCATAATATTAAATGCACTAATAAAAGTCTTAAAGTACTAGAAACAGGAAAATAATGTACATGTGAAAAATCTGAAAAAGAATCTTCAGTTTGTGAAACGTAACATAAAAAAAACTCCAGTTCAAGCAAGCAGGCACAGAATTGAAAGTAAGGAAGGGTTGACAACAGCTCAGTGTATGTTTTTACTGGACAAAAGCAGGCTTGACCCAAATTTTTGATGAAAATATCCTTAAAATAATTTTCTGTTTATGCTTGTCAATATCTATGCTAGTTACAATTTTTGTTAACTTCAGTCTCTCCAGTCTCTCTCTGGTCTTCTCAATCTGCAACATTTGCAGTGGGCTAAAGAACAAAGGAGACAGAGTAACTTGGAGAAGAAAAACCAGGATATTGTCCCACAGTCCTTCATTCAAATATTTAAATTATCTTAATAGTGAAGTATCCCACCCATAAAATAATACCAGGTCTTTAAAGAAAAGAGGTTAAATCTATGTCCAAAATCATATATGCAGGAAAGGCCATTTACTGTATATGCCTTTTAATGATGAATTGTTTTAAATATGAGATACATTACTATAATTTGTTTTGCTATAATGGTGATGAAACTAAAAGCCACATGCTGTTTAAAGTATTTTTCTCTTTAACAATGTTGTGATAATCTGGCCCAATCAGAATAAAACCAAAATATGTGTGTTCTCATCCATATTAGAATAAGCAATAAGGAGAACAAAGGAGCTGGTAATCTCTGTAGGATACAAGTGAATCAAAGGATATCTTGGATCAAAATAGTTTCTATGCCCTTCACTACTAATTTATAATTTCTTTGTTAAAAAGCTGCACTAGTGAACAAAACTAATTAAAAGCACAGACAAGCACAATACAGAGCTGTGTGGAAACACACTTGAACTTTTGACTTCTTTGATGCCTTTTGTTTGCTAATCCATAAGTCAGAAGAGCATTCAGGGTTTTTGAGCAGAGTCCTGGGATTTAGGCACACCTGACTGACTGTTGGTCTCTGTGGTCACATGCTTTGTGTGCATGACAAGCCAGTGTCTCAATTTATTTAGCACTCCATTCCACTGTGTGCAGTGGTCTTCAGAGGAGCAGTCAATTTTATTTTGGCTATCCTCATACACGTTCCTGGCCTTGCTTGTGTGATGATCCCCAGTGCACTGCAGTATACCTGCACTGATAATTTAGGCACAGATATACCTGCTCTGTATTGCATCATCTTGCTCACATGCCTGGGTTCAGTAGCAGGAGATGCCAATAATACCCATTGGGTGCAGACTCATGGACTGGTAACCTCTGGAACTGAGAGCATGACACCCAGCTATCCATCAGGGCTCTCTGAGATGTGCACATTTCTATGGAGAAAATGAAGTGTAACCCCTTACTCGAGTCATTTACCACATCAGCAGGTGATTCTCATGTTAGTCTCACTTTTAGACTTTTCCTCTCCTTTTACTCCTGACATTCCAAAGATTCCAGCACGACTTTTAGTAGCGCTCTGAATACCAGCCAGTACCACAAAGTGCTAGAGATCTGCAAATATTAGTGTAAGTTGGAAAACAACAAGTAGCAGCACAAGAGGATGCTTGCTCTTTTCTACAGAGTTTGTTCTGCACATGCAGTTGCTGCACCGACGAGTTCCCGCAGTGCTTCAGTCCCCGAAGCCAGGAGAGGAGCCAGCTCTGTGCTGCAGTGTAGTGCAGCTACAGCAGCCTTACCGTGGCTGGATACTGTCAGGAGCCTGGTTATAGCCAGGATCCCTTCCCATCTGCTGCCTCCTTATGATGTACCCATCACCTCTGCCATCACCTTTAAGCCATAATGGCTTTTATTTGCAGTACTGCTCATTTCTAGCTCATCCTGATCCGCATGAGAGCTCTTTCTTCTTCTGACACAATACAAGACTCTCATTAAAAATGACAGCAACACTGAGAACCACGACAGACTTTAAAAGCAGATGACTTGACACTTACCCACTACCCAGTGTGTTTTTTCCCATACATGGAGGAGCTCAGGAGACCTATCCTGCCAGAGAGGCGCAGTCCCTCCTTGACTGTCCCATTACTTCCTCAAAAGGGCCTGTCATGTCCAGAACTCTTTCATATTATGTTGCTTCTACTTTTTTTTTTTTTTCCTTTAATTGTCCTTGCATTTATGAACTCAGGGAAGACTTTGAAAGAAAAGGGATGTAATAAGTTGAAACTGCTTATTTTCCATGATTTGAGCAGTCTACTATCCTCAGGAGCTTTTGTACAGGTCTGCAAATCTAGAACATATTTGAGACACATTTGCTACATAAACTCTGCAACAAGCTGGTCCACCCTGGCTTATTGATGTTTCACTGCATTATTATTCTGAATCAAAACACTAGGAGGTATTCTGAAACAAAACACTGGGTATTTCTGGGCATCACCTGACACCATATTGCATTCCTCCAGCTCCACATACCTTATTCTGTTTTTAATACACAGCTCCTCCATCAGCAGTGGCATGTCAAATAACCTGCCCGAGGCTGAGCAAGACTTTGAATAATATTTTCACACTCAATTTTCATTCTGTAATTGACAGACAATTAGGAACAGACAGATATGTAAATATTCAGGCTCTTTGCTTTTAGTTGAAGTGGGAGAAACAATTCAGAATTTTCTGGTGAGATCCATTCTTGGCTTTGATACTTACTGGTTTTTATTTAAGGAGCTAGCTAATTTATTAGTTCCCGAGTCCTGTGGGGAGATTTAACAAGAATAATTTTATGAGCTTGTGTTAGTGACAGGTATAATCTCTTAGTTTAATTTTCCAGCTAAAGATATTTCCATTGCTGGGGCACCATTAATCAGGTATCTGATCTTCAATATCAGCATTCATTTGAAACATCACGTGGCCTTCTTTCCCCCAAGCTGTAAATAACAAAGAGAGAAATAGGGCTAAGCAGTTATGTGAGCCATGACTCAGCTCTGTTGCCCAAATTAGCAGAGTGTTAGTTCCACTAAATAAAAAGCAATTTGTCCAGTTTTCCTGAGCCCTCCCCACAGCTAAAAGCATGTGTAAGAGTAAAGGTGTGAGGAGATACAGCACACTTTTCTTTCTAAGGCAATATACATAACTTCAATCTGACAATCAGAACCTTGTAAGGGAAAAGCTGAACATTCCTCCCATGTCCAGTTACAAGGAGTATTTTTCCATTAGAAAGGAAGTTTTAAATTGTAACATCGCATTAGAGAAATTTTATCCTAGAATTCCTAGTGGGTTTTGTTTTTTCTTAAATCCATACTAGTACATCCCCTCCAGTAGTCCATCTATATCACCATCTATATCAATACTGAGGAAAGATTTGCATGATCTCTCATGATAAATTTGATAGACATAATGCACTACATTTCCAGGGTTTTCTTTCCACATACAAAAACTGGACAAAAAGAAAATTACTCAAACAATTTCAAAAATGTTCTATGCTCCTGTCAAAATCACTGAATCAGCTTCATTTATACATTAGATTTTCCCGATATTTTCTTCTCAACTTTTATAACCTATTTTTTCTTAAAGGTAAAATTAATCCACATTTTCCATTGAAAAACAATTTCAAATTGCATAGTTCTAAGCAATGGCCTTTTCAATGTTTGTGATGGCAGAACCAAACAGATTTGACCAGGATTTCCAAGATGCAAGAACAAAAAGTGCCTTATATTTCTAATTTTAATAGTTTGCAAATCAGGAACCTAGCATTCAATTTTAGTTGCTACTTTAGCTTGTCTTTTTCTTTAATACGTAAACACAGTCACTTGAATTAAATTAAGACTTCTTTCCATTGTGCTTTTCAGACACTTTTATCATATTCTGTTGCTTAGACACTGGAAACAAGAATACCTTGTCCCAGTTAGGAAAATTTAATAGACTCGGCTAAGCATTTCTCTGCCTTCCCTGCATCTGCTAAGAAATCAAATTCATTGCTACTTGTTCTGAACAAGCTGCATGCCTGCCTTTTTCACAGACTCAGAATTACATTGCTCTGCAATACACAGAAGGAACTGAGGGCCACTACTTTTCCATTGCAATTCTGAGTCATTTGGGGACATCATGCAAACCTATTCATCCTCTTTGAAAAGACGGTGTTGAGTCTTCACTCCTGCATGTTCTGGTTGGGAAGACAGATGCCAAATGGAGGCACTGGAAGCAATTTAAGATCCCAGCAAAAAGGACATTTGAAAAAAGCTGAAAGGAAAATCACATTCTTGAGGCTCTGTCTCTCCTTTAATTGCAATCACCAGTCAAGTTCCTAATCAATGCACATAAATTGTCACAAGACTACCAGGTCTGAATTTTTGAAGCTGCAGCTTAGGGTTTACAAGGGCTTCATAAATAATTAACATTCATCGTTATTATTTTTTTTCCTTGAACTTTTCCAGTAGCATTCCACCTCGAGGTTGCCCAATGCATTAATCTTTAAAAATTGAAATATTAGACTGATAAAACCAGACAGCCTGTGTTCCTATTCATAATCTTGCGTTGCTTTTCTGATTCCTTTCTGAAAAACCTGTAAGTGAACCCACTGACCAGGTCTGTTGGTCTCACAGCTGTGTCAGCTCTCCTTTTCTCTCCAATAAGCAAACGTTCACCAGCTGCTGAGCTGGCCTGGAAAACTATCTTATTCAGTCTTGAAAGCTATAACATCCTACTTTTTTCCCCACTTCTCTATAAGTTTTGGCTCAATCTCAGAGTAAAAGCTATTTACCCAGCTTTACTCAAGTGAATATCCCTCCAGGTTGTTTCAACTTCAAAATCTTTACTCTATTAATTTGTCTTTTCCAACTTGAATTCTCAGTTGTAATAAATACTTACTTTATTGCCACTATCTAACAGTAGATATGTGATTCCTTTGCAATCTGAAGAAAAAAACATTTTGAATTTGCTGCCGTATTTGAAGAATACTCACGCTTTGAAGAAACAACTTGCATCTCCAGAGACCTAGAATTTCACTGGATTATTCTTCTTTTATCTTTCCTTCTGAATGCATTACCAGATTCTTATTGCATTAATTTTCATTTTTTCCCCATAGTCATGCCTTCTTACAGGAAAGTAGAAATTATAGGTATATTGATTTCAATGCAAATTGGTAGCTTTTTCTAAATGTACCTTATCTTCTTCATATTATGGTAAATGCATTGCCTCATTTAGGAGGTAAAGAACATAATTTAGGAAGGCTGAATAGGTGGGTACTGTAAAGTCCATTTGAATTTTATATTTGTGCTTCCCTCTGAACTAGCTTAATTCTACTAACATCTGAAGGCAGTGCCCGCTTACAAAAGCTAGCTAATGAAATACTGATATTCAAACTCCTACAGAATAAGCAACAGAAAATTTCTCTCAGAGCAAGTATATAGGAAAATTTTAGCTAAGAATCTTCATATCAGCCCATTTCTGAATAAAAGCCTCCTTTAGTTCAGTGATTCTAGTCTAACCATACTACTTTAAAAGACCATTCTGTACTTTCCCCTCTTCAGTATTACCCTCAGATTATAGCCTTTATGTTCCATACTTTTCACGCCTGAGAGAGTCGTGGAATGACTTTAAGAAAATGACCCTTTAGAAAGCTAGTAGGCTTTCAGAAAAGCCTTGTAGTATTATGTCAACTTCAGCCTATAATGAAAGATTATGATGACGCTTTAGCAGCAAGGAGGTGCTATAAGATAGGATGGAAAAAAATATACCCAAACCCTATTGTTTTTCTACTGTGGCAAACAGCATGACCAGAAAAGAGGAGAAACTCTTTTTGGGGACCATGTCAAGTTTTAGACAGTAAAAACCACATGCAAGTTAATGCCCTTTATAAACTGGGCCCAGCTTCTATTTTAGTTCAAAATCCTCAATAATATTAAGTAATACGGAAAATTTTTGTTGTAATTCAAATGTCTTAAAAACTGTTTCATTATTTATGTACAGTGTCCTAAAAGCTGACATTTTGCAGTCAAACAAAATAAATAAATTTTTGCTTTCTAGCTTAAAAATGTAGCTGATATACCTGTTGCTAAATATTACAGAGGTATCAAGATACTCATTGCCATTTATGAATATATCAAAATCACCTAAAATAGAGTACCCAGAAACCAGGGAACTACCTGGTTTTATATATATATGTATGTACATATTATAGATATAATCAACTGAAAGAACAGTGAAGCAATCCCAAGCGTGCCATTAATAAAACATGACTTCAATTTTATTGTAAAAAATTGACTCATCTTTACTAGTTAGAAGATTTTAACAGAATTCAGGGAGGCTTAACATAATACAGTTGCCCATCAAAATGAGCTTTTCAATCAAAACCTCCTCTTAGATGTGATTACACTGATTTATAACCAGATTGGGGCTGACCAAGGGCTCAAGGTAGGTCAGCTTAAGCTGTGGATATGTAGGAAGCCGTTGCAAAGCAAGTTAAGCACACTACCTTTGGCACCTGTTATCTCAGGCACAGGCTAATTGAACAGCACTTCCCTAAGCTCTGAGTCTTCCTCTCAGGTGGATGAGAAATGTATAAAGAGGGCAGTTCTTAGAGATAATAAACCATTAGGTGTCAGACAACTGTAACGTAAAGGAAATGAGAAAAATTACCCCGACCATGAGAACACACAGTTATGAATGAAATTTTAAGAGAAATAGAGAGGAGCCAGGACTAAAAAAGAAAATGCAAAAATAAGATGAGATTTATGGTACAAAAATCTTTAAAATGAAGTGTTAGTTATTCTCATTATACTGATATGTTTGGATCCTGTGAAAATTAGTAGACAAAGGAACTGAATCTCCTGTAAGATAAGAAATATACCATGCAACTTGCAAACTGTTAATTATAACAGCAATGTTATAGTGTCACAATGCAGTAGTGTCAGCTGTCTTCCTAAAAGAAGGTAAATGTGGGAAGTTGTAGCAGAATGCCAAGCATCCCTCTCGCTATGAAAGGGGAATCAGTCTCTGACAATCTTTTAAGAGTATTTCCTTGGCATACTAATACGTGCCAAGCAGCATTTGAAAATCTGTTTGCTTCCATAGCAATGAAAACCTATGACCCCAGACAAATGGGAGCTTTAAAACTGAAGCTGGAGTCCCTTGCTAAAAGTAGCCCCCTGAAGACAGACTGCAGTTGAGTTGGTCATTTATTTCCATGACTAAGGGATGTCTCAAATGGAAATAATAGCTGGAGATTAATGTTGGCTACATATTTAGGTTACCCCTAAGTGAAAAAATACTTTGAGGCACTTTTGTAATGTTTCCAAGATGTGATCAAGAACTCGATCCCTTGTGTCCAAGAATAAGCACAGTCCAAAGCTCTCTGGCATTCTATTACCTGGGGTAACATAGCCAGTAGAGTCCATCTCACTGGCTTTCACTGTTTCTGGAGAAACAGGAGTTTCGAAGAAAATTATTTTGAATGCTTACAATCTCAGACAATAAGAAAATGACAGGGCAGAAGAGTTTTCTCACCCAGCTATGTGAGTGGGTGCATTGAATGCCAGGATCTGGAGCAATATTTATCCAGGTGAACACTTCCCTGTGCTGTCTGATACAGGCAACCAGTCAAAAGATCTCCAGGAGGCAAGGAACATCAACTTATCCTGTGAAGACTTGAAAAATTCATGCCTGTAGGGCTTCAAGTATCAGTAGTCCATGAGTAAAAAACAATGGTTTAATTAACTCTTGATTATTTCTTGATGTAGTTAAGTGGAAAAACCCACTATAAGCAATTGACATTAGAGTATAATACTCTCTAGACGATGAAAAGGAAGAAGCTATGCAAGTTCTGGTGCTGTCTTTATTTCTGAAATGAACTATCCATGTGATGCATTTTAAACAACTCCCTATGCCAGTTAATGAGCTGGGTTATACAGTTGTCTGTACATCTCATAAATAGGTTAGTAATTATTCTGCTATTTTGTTACAGCTGAACATTACGTGTTGTGTGATAGATCTTTGTCTTGATTTAGTCTAACAATTTTAATAGCAACATGGAGTTTAATGGATCATACCCCTTGATGAGAATATAATACTCTTTCACAGGAAAGTAGGTACCAAAAAAGTTGCTAATGACAGAAGAAAAATACAAATTAAATCCTTTGTGTTTTTGTCCTATTATACTACTGCGCTTTTTGTGTATGTGTTAATGAGATGATGGCTGACAGAAAATTCTGATTTAAAAAAGTTACTTGGTTAAACAAGCATACTCTTTTCTAACTGAAAAATATGGAGTTCTTTTTATTAGCAAAAGACACCACTCTAAAAAATTCAGGAAAGGACAATTTTTAGATTAAAGAAATAGGAAATCATTCAGACTAGCAGAAAAGAGGGATAGGTGGATTGCGATGGCCTGGGGAATAATTCATGCATGTTCACCACTATTTCTGACATTTTGGTCTGGTTGCTTTCAAGTCAGCCTTAGCAACCTGTAATCACACGCTCTTTTAAATACAGCAGCTACTCTTTTTCCTCTCCACAGCCCTGGGTGAGTGCAGTTTCAAAAGTCAGCCTAACATTGAGATATTTTAAAATTATGACTATAAATGTAATGCACAACTTTGCTAAAGAAGTCTTGAAATGATCACAATTGCTGTCTTCAAGTTCCACAGGTATTAAAGCTGGACAAAACACCTTACATTTTGTATATACATAAATATATATATATATGTATACACACACACACATATATACATTTATATAAAATATTATGCTTAGAACAAACTAAAAACAATAAAAACATATCATGAACAAATTTAATATAAACAAAATAAATAAAAATTTAAAATAAGTAAAAATAGGTAAAGATTTCAGATCAAACGTGTACAATGCCTAATTTTTGAATGCAGTATCCTTCAATCAGCTGTCCCTATTTTTCATTTAATTTCTTTTTCAACGGCACAGAGGAAAATTAAACTAGGGGAACATGTCAGACCTTTGCTTGAAAGGGTAATTTTCCAATGGCAATAGCAAATCTTTGTCATTTGCAACATAATATATTAACATTTGAACTGGAGTCTTTGAAAGTAATTTTTCAAAATCTGCTTTCATCACAAACACTTGGAAAATAAATCATGTCAATGGAGGGAAAATCTAATCTGAAAAATATTTCAGTGAAATTATAAAGTTTAAGAATTGCTAAGCTTGGTATGCTCTAGTTGAAATAAGAAAAATTTGCCCTATTCAGATAAAATTAAAACTTGCATTTAGGCTAAAGAGTGAAAATTAAACAAAGTGACTTATACAAGGGATGCTCCCTTCTACAATTAGTGCCATGTAGTAGATGCTGCTGCCATGAGCATGAAATTAATAAATGATGTCTCACTTACTGTATGCTTCTCAACAAGTAAAGTAAGTGAGGAAAGCAGTTCAGTTTAATAAAAACTTTACACCAAAAACTTTTTGGAAGCCAAATATTCATGTCTCGCAGCACAACACATGTCTCAGAGACCTTATGTCCTGTAATCTCCCAGTGAAACAAGTGCAGTGTATAAAATACATACCACACACAGTTAGTACCTTTAGAAGCGTTGGATGATGTAGAAGTTACAGGAACATTCACAGCAAGGAACTGCTGAAGTGGCTTCTTTCCATCAGTTGCGCATTGATAAGCAAAGCAAATCAAATATGAATTAGTTATGAACCTTGTTTTTTGCCCTTTTCTTGTCCTTTTGTGTTTTTATTGATTTGGTATCCACATATGATCATGGTTAGAGACTGGATGCTGAGCAGGCCCTTTCTCTGACAGTAGTTCTACACCTCTTATCTCTGTTGACTCAAGTCTAGTGAAGTTGATACAACACTGGGTGCAGACTTTAAATCCATGGTTAGGCTCATGAAAACTGTGTGGTTTTTTTGGATTTACATAAGTCACTGAAAGAGTTAAAGGTGATGCATTCAATGTTTTGTACTGAAGTAGGTGTGTAAAGTCTGTGTAGGCATTCCCAAATCTGCTCTTATCCTAAATTGTGCCCTGGAATAGCATTGTTTAGATTTGTATTCAGTAATTTGTTGGTTCCTGTCAGGAGAAATAACTGTGTTGAAGAGACTTTGTTTGTTTGGGAGACATGGGAGCCAAAATAAATTTCATGTGATACATGACTTTCCTCAGGTACTTTCCAACTAGCATGACCTCTTCAGTGATTCATATGTATGTGAAACTTGTGAGGTAAGTTCCTTGTAATTATGGCTCCAGATTTTTTTTTTTTTCTATGAGATACTGTCAGTATGCAAACTAATGGGGACCATGATTTATTTTTATCTTGGAGAAGCTTGCAGGAGGCAACCCTAGATCCTGAATGAATGAGCTCTTCTTTTCAGCAGTAAGAAATTACTGATGGAAAAATGTATGCAAAACCTAGGGCTTCTCAAAAGTAGATTTCAAGCCTGAGGTGTAGTAGGCTATAGGGAAGCTGGAAGGGCAGTGAAGTTTCTATTCTCTGTCAGGTAACTAGAAAGTCACTGGCAGCCCTATCTAAAATGAATTGAAATCTCTCATAATGGAGGTTCTTGGTAATGCTGGAGATGAGCATGGATTGAAGCTCTCTCAGGGACTCAGAAGTGAAGATGGAATTCTTAGCTCCAGCCCTGCTCAGCTATGCACTGCAGACATCACTTCTCATCTTGTTTGGCAGGAAAAAAAAGAGGAAAGCCTTTTTTTGGAGCAGCAGGGGCACAGATGCTGCAGCTCTGCAACCCATGAGCATGCACTGCAGTCTCTGCCATGAGGAAAGCCTGTCTCCATTGCCCACAAGTGCAATGGATTTGCTCAGGAATGGAACCTCAGAAACATTTATCAAAAAGGTCTGCTGGAGCTCCCAAGGCTGACTTGGGCACAGTTGATCCTGTTGCCCGGTTCTCAGGTTGCTCAGAGCATAATTTTAGCCGGGGGGTGGCAGGAAAGCATATTCCTTGGGCAGCTGCCATGGTGTGTTCTTGGGGAGATGGGTTTTTGCAGGGTTACAGATACCCTGGCCAGAACTCAGCTGTGAGCACAAGGCTGTGGCACGCCTCCTGGCTGGTCCTCGTGGAGAGGGGTCCCAGGACAGCTTGCTAATGCACCAGCCCCATGGGAATGTGACAGCAATTTTACTGAAAGCCGTTTTGCACTTCTGACGCTGGTACATTGCATTCAGTCCCCCTGCAAGCTGCTGCCACAGGCCTGATGTTCTTAGCTTGTGTTGGCTTGTTCGTTTAGTTAAATAACTCATTTTCCTACCTTTTCCCTCCTTTCTGTGTATATGTACAGACCCCAGGTTTAAGTTATTTATCTCCAGAAATATTTGCCATATGAAGTCTCTCCACTGGGAGGGTCTATCAGGAAGTATCTTGACAGAGGTAGATTTTTCTCCTGCAAAATCTTAACTTATAAGTTCCTGAAACAAAATCAAGAAACAGAGGTGGAAACCAATAGCTGGAAATGTAAGACATCAATTTTTTTATGCCGTTATTCTCATGCCATGGATCATTTGTTGTAGTTTGAAGAGGTGGATCTTCTACATCATGCATCATATTTTCTTCTGAGCAATAGAATGAACAGCAAAAAAATAATCAGTTCCACTTCCAAATGAGATGAGTTTTTTGATGCGAGGTATTCTTAGCTGACTGCTCGGACATGTTCCCTGATGATAAGGACACAGATCAAAAATCTTACACAGAAATGAACTACAAAGCCCTTAGGACCAGAGTAAATACTATCTGACTAGAAAATGAATTCTGATAGGTTTCTATCAACTTTAATTACTTTAAGACTATTATCCACATAACAAGCTTCTCTGGCATTTCTAAGGAACAGGTATATTTAATAAATGAAGAACTTAGTAAAAAATATTCCCTAATTACATTCATAAGACGATTTAAGCTACAAGAAAACCAATAAAGCTTCTGCTGTATCTCACACAGACAGCAATTAATGAGCAGTTATCTTAAGTCTGAATTAGTAAGCAACCTTTGCTTTCTTGAATATGACACCTGAGGCATCGTTTCAGTGAAGGAGGATGTCTTATACATATTCGGAGTAACTGTCCTCAGTCTGCAATTTGAAAACCATGTTGTCATTAATTAATGATGTGCTGGTGTTGGAACTGTAACAGATATGGAAATGAACATATTGAAATAGTACATGAACCAAAAGAAAGGCAAAAGACAAGCTACTGAAATGTGCATTTGGATTAATTCTTTTCTTTGAAGAACTCCACAAATTAAATAGTGCATGAAGTCACTTGCTGTCGCACAACTTACCACATTGAAAGGTCTGCAGTAAAAATAAAGTTTTTTGTCTGCCTTTGCACACCTCCTAATCATTGTCTTTCTGGACTGATTTCTGTCAAGGCAACTGTATTCTCTTGAATAGACAACACATGGAAGAAATATTTCTATTGTATATCAAAGGAACCAAAAAGAATTAACATTTCTGTATTTTTTTTTTACCAAGCTGTACTTAAATTTTTTGCCTCTTCTGTCTTAGAAATGGGCAGGCTCCTGTATTTCATCTTATCCCCAACCAAAGCTTAAGGCATGCAGGACTTTAGTGCTAATTAAATATGTCATGAATAATATTCCATATACGAAACACTGTCCCTAGATAGCAAAAAGGAATTGACTTGTAAAGAAATGTTAGCTGCATGCAGCAAGAAACTCTACAATTAACTAGACACCTTATGTTGTCAACTTTCAACTTATGTTGAAAATGCACAGATAAATTCTTGAGTTAATACTTTGATCAGTTAAATGCTGATAAAAAGTGTCTTAAGTAAACTGTTGAGACAATGTGATGCTTAATATCATTTGGATCTGCTACATACGTCTTTCTTCAAGCCTAAAAGTAAATAACCTCTCACCTTTTGGTTTGATAACCTTTATCCTCAACAAAAGGTCACTTAAGATTGCTGCTTTTCCTCCAGTTCCGTCCCTCTTGGAAGCAATACAGACTTCAACTCTCCTTTTTGTGTGTTATCTAAGACTCACAGATAACATAGATAGACGGAGGAAAGGTCCGTTCAGGGCAAAGCAGAGGGATGAAAAGGTTATGATGACCTTTTCATCCCTCTGCTTTGCCGTGAAGGCAGTGGTGTTTTGTCACTGGGCCATATAATTAGGACCTCCTTCACTTCATTAGATCTCAGGCACCCTGTGGGGCCAGTAACAAACTGAACCAAGTTTCCAAGGAAAGCTCTCTCTCCTGTGCGCAATGTCTTAATTAAAAATTTAAGTCATTCTGAATTCTGACTTGGACAGGTTTAACTTTAATCACAAAGAAACATGCAAAAAAATTGCTTTCTTCTGTAGGAGAAACTCCAAAATGTACTGGAGAGCTGTATTAATCTACCCCACTGGGGAAAGGCTCTCAAGTGTTGAGAGAGAAAACTACTATGACTGGAAACTATAGTATCACTTGTGTAGGTTTTATGGCAATTAGGAAAAATTGTGAAAAGAGGAGAAATTAGTACCCTACTTCCACAACTGCATTTTTGTAAACTGCTAATTACAAAAGTGCTAGAGTGAAGATGGAGGGCAGCCAGCTTTAACCAAGATTTTTTTTTTTTCTCAGATATAGTCCTTTCTAGTTAGAGACTGATTTTGCAAGAGAAATTGAAATGAGAGTTTCCTCTTTAACAAAGAACAAGTAAGAGTAATGAAACTGATTATGAATACTATTGCTAATCAGTGCTGGATGGAAGTAATTTTTGTGCTTATGTAGTTGAGAAAAAGCAGGTTAGGTCCAAAAAAACCTGTAAACCTCCCTCGGGAGTCCTGTTATCCAGGATGCAGTTTCCATTGCTCTCTTCACTCTCTGCAACCCATATAGACAGTCAGGACAAATTTATGCTGAGTTAATAATAAAGAAAGAAAGTACAATAATTGCAACCAACTAGAGACTTACAGATTATTACCCTTACATTTTAGCCCTTTTTTCCCCATAAAATATGAGTGCCATCAATGGAAAAATATTTACTATTCAGAAGAACAATATAACATAAATAGAAAGAAAAGCCCTTTGAAGAGGATACTTCGAAAAAAACCCCAGTACTCAAATATCTACAAGGCCTGGAGGAGTATACACAAAGAATTAAGTAAAGGTTAATAGTAAAGGTTAATTTCTCAGCTTCTGTCTGCTACGTGAAAGAACACAGTAATTTACACTTAATAATAGGGAAATAATTCCCTGAAAAAACACAGCTAACACATCCATGCTAAAGAACACACAGATTTTCTCCAGTCTAGATGCTGAGGTCACCTTAAACAGAGTTGGCTATGAAAAGACCTGCTGCCAGTAACATATTCAGCACTAGATGATGGAGATTTACCACTTGTGTACACATTTTTTGTGCTTTCACAGGCAGCAAGTGTGGTGTGGGAAGCATTGGGCCCACTCCTTTTGGTCATATCTACACTGGCAAATCTGTAAGGCTGAGCTCAAGGGTGGTAATGAATCATGGGGGAAAGTGGAGGGAGGAGTAAATATCAAAGTTATAATAGATTAATTGTGGCAAGCATAGAACAGAAATAATAGAAAAAGCTAGTCTAGGTCAAGAACCTGCAGTCTGGGGAATTGCTACAGTTTGGAGAAAAGGTCATGGAAATACTGAAACAGAAACTGTGTATTTCACTACAAAATTTAAATATGATGTTTCAGCTGTGGAATTCTAGTGCTTGCAGGACTAAACGTTTTACTTAGTGCAACCCAAATGTTATTAACATTTGGTTGGACTAATAATTTCTTTTTCCCTGACCAAAAGGTCATCTGCCTTCAGGAGTCACATTTTAGAAAGTGTACTTTCAGGATTTAACAGTATTGTATTATTTTTTAAGACAAAACACAATTTCTGGAGGGATAGTATAAGATAAAGGAGACAAATGTATGTCAACTGAAACCATTTGAATAAGCTTGGCCTAGCTGGGGTGGATTAAGTTCCCCTGATGCAGTACAACTTGCTTTCTGTATACACACAGACGGGCTAAGTTTTGGTGTCATCAATATGACAGGCTTTCTAAATCTAGAAATGTTTTTCTAAGTTTGAGGTCAAAAACACTAGGGAGGTAAGGGTTTGGTGTGTTTTGTGATCAGGAGACTTTAAATAGTAGTTCTGATGAACTTTATAATTATGACAAGGATTTTAATTTTTCCCATTTTCCCAAAGACAGTGAAGAAGATTTATAAAGATATGTGTCAGTGTATCTGTACAGACTGAGGAAAGCTGGAACTCAGCTGGATCCCAAGAGGCCTTGTATTTGCTATTGGTCGACTAAAGGCTTGGGTTTTGGACTACATCCCTATTTCGTTAGTCTTTGTGTTTCATCTATCTCCCAGCTAAAGAGAGGAGGATGAAAGGAAAAATACATGAGAAAAACTTAGTAAAGGTTGAAAACAGGGCAATTAAGGAAGGCAGGTTATAAAACTAACTTCTCTGTGTCTATCTTGCCATGCAAATGCATGTTGGTACTGAATCTCTTGAAAAAGCCCAAGCAAGAACATAAGTTCAGACATTTCAAGGGATCACATATAAGGAAGGATCACATATAAGGAAATTGTTTAAATGAACCTAAAGGAAGTTAGCTTTGCTCTGTTCAAAGCTTGAGAGCTCCTCTTTCAGCCTCCATGAAAGCTTTAAAATGTGTTTCAGGTTGCTATGGCATTAGGCAGCAGTCACATCAACGGCTGAGCCAATCATTTTGATTTTATTCTTGGTTTTACTTGCTGTGAGCAGCCATTTTTATGCTTGACAGGCATAGATATACTAGAGACAACAATCACACAAGGACTCTTGGTAAAACAGAAGGCTGGAGGGTGGGTAGTCATAACCACTGATGAGTTCTGGAAGTATTTAACTGGGGGACCAAAAGGGCTTTAGGGGCCCGGTCAAAGGCACCTAAAAGATGAAAAACAAATTAAGGCATGGTTAATGTCACCTCTGCTCTATGTGGCTTACCTGAAAATGTAGCATGCTGAAACAAAGTGTAAGTGAATTAAGTAAGGCTCCAGCTGGCAGGGGGCGGCTGGTTTTCTCCTTCCTCCACCAGGTTTTAAGTGACTCAAATGACTCAAGCATTTGGCCTCACCCTGAGGTTCAAAGGCTATGAACCTGAATGAGTATACATTTTATGTGAAAATACTGGAAGCGCAAAGCCCTGAGTCAGGACAGTGAGACAGAGTGACAGCTGCTTGTTTCTCCAAATCCTTGCTGAGCCTTGTGTTTTTCACTGACAGGATTTTCAGAGGGACTGCTAGGAGTGCCCAGCAGAAACCTGGTGCTAGAATAGCAGAAAGTCCTCAGTCGTTATCTTTTACAAATGCTTAATATAAAAGTAAACTTTGTTTCTTTGGTATAAAATCCATTGGTATGACTCATACTAGCCCCAAGCCTTTCAAAAGCCTTTGGAATACAGTAATAGAAGAACTGTCACTGCATCCAGAAGTTGACACTTTGCTTAAGATTTCCTAATCCCTGCAACAGCTGCAGCTTCAGTACTTGAGGGGGTCTCTTCCTGACCCACTGCACAACATATTGCACAGGCAACAAACGCTACTTTTGTATATTTTTATGACTTCTATATTCACACGGTAGGAGAGGGGCTGCACGTGCTTGACCAGTATGTGATAGCTACAGAAGCTAGTTCAGCGTGGAGGGAGCTATGAAAATATATTGTGGTTGGGAATATTGTGACAGCTACGATAAAGATGCATTACTTAACTACCTTTGAGCATCTGGCTCTTCCCCCAGGGTACTTTGTTTGGGAATATGATCTCTAGAAACAGCTTCTTATTTCATGCCCAAAGAGTAGTAACTACACATGCTCAGACAAATTTACCATGAAAGTATTGTATTCCTTTTAGCTTTGGACAGAGGAAATTCTTCAGGCAATGTTTCCTTTGATCAGTAAATGCCAACTCAGCAGTCTGCTGCTGCAGTAGAGATGAAGCTGTAAGTATCTGTCTCTTCTGTCTTGACAGTATGGCCTAAACCAGAGATGTATGAAATTCATTTTCCAAGTGCCTTGGCAATGCCAGCCAGGCATGATGACAGTGAAACTAATTGTTGCAATGCTGTTGTCTAGATCTAGGGAGAGGCAAGGAGGCATGCTCATACCCCACAGTCTGTGGGACAGTCTAAGGACTGTAGTGGGAAGCCAACTAAAAAGGAAAAATCCTCATTGTCAAGGAGCTCAGTTTGCTTGCTTTTATCAATTCCCTGAAAGCTGGCCTATAGAGCAGCAGCACTTCTCCCACCCAGCTAAGATTGGTGCTATAAGAATAAAAGGGGCATGAATCACAATCAAAAGTCTAAGTAACAAGAACTTGGGATTAATCATCCCTGTTTATGGAAGTATGGATCTCTTTCTCCAAGTTCTGCTTGACGGTGTCCATCTTGTCATGACAAGCAGACACACTCTTAAGCATGATTATCCAAATTTAACAATTTATTCTTGCTATAAAATATATTTTTCCAAACTTACTCTAAGACACAGATATTTGCCAGGTGAGATACTCTGTAGGTGGGTTAAGCATTTTATTATTCTGAGTAATGAATATACTCTGACTGGTTACTGTTCTTTCTTGCACCAATACATTGCTCATATTGGTTAGGAAATCTTTATGGAGTTTACCCTCCCCAAGGGCTTCAAACCAAAGCTGAGTCACAGTTCTTGGTTCAGAGTCCTTGTAAAACCAAAATCTTTAAAGATCAGAAGGAAAGGGAGAAGTGCAAAATAATTATGTGCCATCGACCCTTAAATTATTTAACCTATTTAATAAGGGTTAGGGAGTATATCTTTGGTAGTTAAATATTTGACAAGTAATTTCTAATGAAGAGCAAAAATAATGATTTTCTGAACTCCTCTTTTGGGGAGTGAAACACAGCAATGCAGGAAAACATTTTATTTTTCTATCAGGTTTGATAGGAGTGACAATACTCTTAACATGCAAAAGCTTCAGAGAGCTCCAGGCTGAGCTGCCTGGAAGTAACTTGTCTTTTCTTGAATGTAGAATTGCAGCCAGTCAGTAACTGCTGATCTGCTTCTTCAGTCCCAAATCTGCATCTCCTAAGTGTGTTCATAGCTAACTCTGAAGTGAAATATTAGAAGCTTTGAGATAACAGATGACAAGAATCAGATACACAACATAAACTGATTTTGCAGAGAAAATACCAGTTCTGAACAGATGGTGTTATGTCCTGTTATCTATACTCATTCTAGTTGTCAGAAATGTATCAAAATCTGGTACACAAAAACATGGGAAAAGTGGTGGGCATGCTGCTACCAATCCATGAGAAGGTAGCATGTGTGCTAATTGTACTGCAGGAAAAGCAGACCTCTAATTAATAAAAATATAATATAATAAAATAATATAATAAGATAATAAAATAGTTCATTTCAGGGGGGTCCACCAGAAACACCTCAACTCATACCTATGGGTGAAACACTTCTGTCACAGAGCTGGTGAAAACTGCGTCGTGTTCTGTAATGGAAAAGATCCAGGACCTCCGGCTGATGCTCTCAAAACTTACGCAGAATTGGGCATTGGAAAATGAAGCCCTTGACCATCCCTCAGTATCTCACCTCAGCTGGGCATTTTAAATGTACAATGTGTTGCTGGTTTTGAGAGACAACTTTCCATTCCATTGTCGTAACGTGTTTTAGGGCTCAGAATCCTTAATATCTTTAGGTGAAAAAGAAGGGCACCTGTGAATACCATCAAAAACATTAAAATGACATTCAAACTGAATTTCTAGGCCATGTGCTCAGCTCTCTATCACTTTTATTTCTTCATAATGTCAGACTGATAACTTATATTTGAATGGATGGACCAGTATACTAAAGGTATTTTAGGATACAAAAGCTATCAAAGTTAGGAACTCTTGCTCAGATATGAGAATCATCACAGTTCAGAGACCTTTACAGAAATGGAAGTTGCTTCTTGTGGTTAAAGTCCTATGTGCTATAAATATAAAAGCTGAAAAACTGTGAATTTATCCTGACTGTGAACAGAGTGATAAAAAGGTTTGTATTAATCAGGATTTCCCTTTCAGATTGTTAGAGCCAATGTGGCCTATTTTCAAGGACCCTGGCAAGACCTGCTTAGCTGTGGCTGAGGTATCTGTGGCTATAGACAAATATTGCTTGACACTCTCAATTGTGATTATATTTCCCTTTCAAAACAGCATGGATAGTACTCAGTCACTCTTTTTGTGGTTCTGTCCTGTACGTGATGTAGCCTGAAATCAAACTGAAAGCTTAAGCTTAAACATTGGGTATTACACTTTCCATACGAGAATGTCCTATATCCATGTCCACACATGACAGAGCCTCCCTTACTCCAGCCACCTGAATGTACTCTCATCTTCACTAGCAGGAGAACTGAGAGCGAGACATCCTGTGTTCACTAGGTGGCTTTTCAACATTGGCGATGAAAACACAGGTGGGAACAAGAGTTTCATAAAGCCAATGCAGACACAAGACATAGGATGCTTCATAGGAAGTGTAGCTCAGCCTTGGAAGGCTCCAGAAGTTGGGAGTGCCAGTTTGGAGAGGTGCTTACTGTGAACGTAAGTTCACAGGTTTCTAAAGGGGAGTTGCAGCTCAAAAAGTAGGCAGCACTGATTGACCCCTTGTCAATCAAAACATGACCCTGTAGCAGAACTACAGACTTTGAAGTTTGTGATACTGAATGTTACAGTTAAAGATTATATGGAAGGAACACTGAATTAACGAAGTTATACCCTCACCCTGGGAGTTTCCATTAACATTGCAAAGTTTTGTCCAGGGTTTAGTCTACAGCGCAGACCAAGCTCTAAGGATGGCAAATCTGACACATTTCTTGCATACTGCTTAAAGAAAATTATGTTTATAAAGGCTCACGGTAGATAGAATAAGACAGTGCACTCAGTTTTGCTTGCCATACAACCATTTTGTTTTTGGAAGTTAGTGCTACCTCTTTTGGTGATTAACCACCATTAGTTCAAATTATTATTACTTTAATAGTTGAACTATGGTTTTATAATTTCCGTAACAATAATAAAAATAATGAAATAAACCTCACCTTCTTTTAAATGTTGATGTAGAGTTTGAGAGATAAAACTTAAATAGACACTTGGAATTTCATAATGAACTTTTATTTTATCTTAGTGCAAATATGCTTACATGTAACTGTAATGAAGCATAGAAAAAAATTTTCACATTTGAAAAATCATTATGTGGAATCGAGACCCAAGGAACAACTGCACCTCAAAATAGAGAGGGGAACCGGGTAATCTAACTGAAATGGAGGAAAAAGATGGACACAGATTTAAATTCATTTGAGAGGAGGATGAAAAGTTTTTAAAATAGTAATATCAGAAAGACGAGATTTTTGAATCCAATGTCCATCTACAAACTTGAGGGAGCAGAAGTTATGTTTTAACCCAGAGAGCAAAGGAGGCGACTGCTGTGGCTCCATCTGCAGCTTTTGTGTTTACACTCCAGGTCCTTTCTGAGCTGTGAGTGATTTTGGTTGTGAGCATGTTGTGCTGCAGAAGGCTGCACTATTATAAGAATAAAAATTTCTTCTGGCATTGCCAAACACAGGACACAAAGGGAAAGAATGCAGTGATGAGGGTGCAGGTGGGGTGTGTTAAATGGGTTTGGAGCTGGGCAGGGTGGTGGCAGCAGGAGAAACCCCCTTGTATTACAACATTACCTTAAGGCCAAACTGCATATTGAGCTGTCAAGTCAATGCAAGAGAGAAAATACACATAGGAAGTCATTTTTCTACTTGAAGTGCCATGGTAGGATTGAGGAATGAAAGTGAAAACCAGAATTAGATTCAACCAGCAATATTTAGGAGGTAATGTAGTAAAAATTGGAAGGGTGCTAGGAGCCTTTAGAAAAGAGATGAGGGCTCAGTAACACAGGCCATTATTTCTGTTCCTTGAAGTGCCCACATTTCTGTGATTCTACATTTTTCTCTGACATATTTATTTCTATGGTACTTTAAAACATTTACTGCCTTTGTAGCGGGAAAGAATTGCTTATAAACACAAAAGCATCACCATATCAAAGTAGCCATTTAAACAGCAGATAATGAACAAGAGAAGCAAATCTACCTTTGAAGAACTCAACAAAAGGTGAGCAAATTATGTTAATTTTATGAAACAGACAATACTTTTACTAACTCATAATGAAAAATTGGTATAACAGCAATAAGTACATTCAAACAAATGTTTTGATTGTTTCCTAGTTAATTGGTTGACTTATCCACTGTTTTTTGGGTTTTTTGGTCAGTCTTCAGAACACATTAAGGCTTGCAGTGATTGATACATTCTTAGACATCAATTTATTTTGACCACTCCTCATTTGTGCAAATTCTAGACTACTACATAAAAACAAAATTTGAAATCCTTAAGTTTAAGATATATTAAGAAAAGAAACACAATTTGTTTTAGGAAAAACAGTAGTGAATGAGATGTTTTATTTGATAAATTTAAATAATGTAGCTGGTCTCTTTTCTTCACTCACTCAAGCAACCTTCCTTTCTAAACCATGAAAATACTATTACAAGTGATGTGGTCATATTGTCATTATCCATAGCCTTTCCCCACCTTGTTAACCAGGAAATGTAATGAGTATTCACTTTAAGTTATGTTCCCAGAATTAGCTATATGCTAGAAAAAAGATTTACAGTTTGTTGCACTGAAGATGAAATTATTTAGATAAACTAATAATTTAATAGATAATTGGGGATTTCTGGTGAATGTGAAGAATCAAATGCCCCTATATTCATATTTTCTGATGCATGGTTTTAATACAGCTGGTCTCAGGAAAGGTTTCTGTAAGTATCATTCTGAAGTGAAAAATCAAGTAATTTTCTTGAACACTTTTATTAAGGTGATGTCTTCACCATTCCTGTAATACATGCAAAGAAGACATCTGCTTGACTGTGCTTACATTATTTGCACTGAAGATGATTTCTCCTGGTTCAAATCAAATCCTCTTCCATCATGGACGTGGTGGCAAGACAAAAAAATCTTTCCTTTGTATAAGGGAAAGAGTGTGTCATTGAGGCCAATGGTTTTGCACATTTTCTGCAGTTTTGTGTTTGTTTTGAGGTTAGAAATCAGCTGCTTGAAACTGTGGTTGTGACTTGGAAAGGATAATAAAGTAGCATCGTGTGTGTACTTAATAGATTTTCAATAGATCAGCTCATCTGCTTGTTGTTAAGGCTGGGAAACAAGTAATGGTAATCTGTTTTTCTGCATTTGTTCTCTAGTTTGTCTAGTTGTGTCTGAAAGGTTGAACAAATTGCAATCATCTTGTCAGATAATGTTCTGAAATACGTGCAGTATCCATCTTCCCTCAGTCCCTCATGGTTTCAGTGGGAACTTTAGTCTTGAGCTATTTCAGTAGATGCCCTATTTAAAGGAATATACAGCTGGGAGTGGGCAAAGACGGTGCAAACTGCCAGTGTTAACCCTAAGTGGGTTAATTTGAGACTTGCTTTTTTCTAAAATTTAACAGGCTCCACAGCTTACCTTGTATTCCAGGCATTTCTTATTCATATCTGCTACTCTTACTGATCACTCCTCACCAATGATAATAAACAACTGAGGGGATATAATTAAGCTTTGACAAGGGAAGAAAGCACCTTGAATTTGAAACCTGGAAAGAGAGAGACTAAGCTAATAGGGGAAGGCAGACAAGGTATTTATTTTATTGTGCACAAGAAATGCTCATTCAGATGAATTGCTTAAAGCACGTACCTCATCACCAAGCCCTGAATAGGAACTTCTTTCTTGCTTTTCTGTCTGTAAACATTACACACGTTGTGCCCCTTTGCTAGCTGGTGAATGCACTGCCTGGCTCTTCAATGCTTGCTCTCTCTGCATTTCCCTGGCTCTTGGAAAAGAGATTAGGATTCAAATATGATTCCTCTCAGTCCTGGTGTCAACTGGAACAGAGCTTAGGGGGAAAATATTTGGTACCACTAGAACTATTTATATAAGATTTACTATTTTCACAAAAGAAATTGAAGATATTCAGGCACCCACACTTTTGAGCTTTCTGAGATATGATGCTGGCCTTAAACAATCTAAATTCTCTAAAATATTCAGATTATCAGTGGCTCAGTTCTTGGTAGGCAATCAAATAGTATTTACCAAAAAGGGAACCCAAAGTATTAAAGGCCTTTTTTCATTTTTTAAATAATATTGCTCTTGTCTAATAAAATATTAACCAAGTTAATTTTTCATTTTACAGGCATTGGACCCGAGGACTTCTTTTAAAGAATAAGTACTTCAAGATTCAACTAGGAAAGATTACCACTGGTATCAGCTTCTTCTTACTGCCTTTCTATGCAATACACTGAGACAACCAAAATCTGTAATAATTTTTTACACAGTGCTGTGTCTATAGAATATAAATCATTATATAATTATGCAGATATTTCTTTTCACAGAACTATACTTGTGGTATATTACTTGTGGTAATAGTCACATCTATAGCTCACAGATTTAGAACTTTAACAATATTTTTTAAAGGGTAGAAAAGAGGATTGATAGTGCTGTCATATGTGTTTGCTTAGTACCTGGACTGCCTATATTCTGTCACGCTGAAGAAAAAATGCTGTGGGCAGCCCTGAATCCTGTTTTTCCTGTGTGATTATAGAAAGGGGTTTGACTGCCACCTTGCTCTGTAAGAACAGGAACAGAAATCTGGCACCAAAAAACAGTGATGAGAAGCAAAACTCATTCTTAATGCATTTAAATGAGGAAGTTAGAAGCTGTATTGAGTAACTTTAAAGATGTCAGTTATTAGTATTATAGAAAGCTTCTCTTGATATAAAGAAATTCAAATCAAAGCTCAGTTACTTTGAAGACTGGAGTAATTGTAGAGCACCACTTAATTCAACCTACAAAAGCACTTGTTCTTCAGTTACTTTTTCTGTAGCTTTTGAGCTATGATTCAGTTACAGCTGGTCTGTGATGAAAAAAAAAGTTGGATCAGTTTTCCCTTGTGGGTGGACTTATCCAAAACTGGTAAATTCCTAGGTAAAACTGGATTTAGGAGAAGTAGAAAGACATTCTATTGTGAGCAATGGTAGGCAGGCTTCCCCTTTGCTGCTGCAGGAGAGAGTTCTTTCTAATAGTGATGCCTGCAAACCACCCCTCCTTGCCAGCCCTCTGGTGCTCCAGAGGAAGGGGAGCTGGAATGGCCTGTGAGGATGCTATGTACTCAAGAGCATTTCCTAGTTTATATTTCTCTTTCATTTGGCCAGTTTAACGTGCTTTAGTCAGGGACTAGGCTTTAGAAGGTGAAGGCATCTGTGCTATTTTCCTTATACACATGAGGCTGCATTGGTTGAAGCTGCTGTGCCTCCCTGCACTGGGATCAGCAAACTAATCTAGCGGGGGAAGAAAAATAAGAAAAAAAAGTGGCTCATTTTGAACATTGCTGCCAGTAACAAGGAATGAGGAGAGAGCAAGTTGCCACAGTCCCAATGAAATACAATATATCTCAAATTGGGAGTGAGAGCCTCACTCTGCTTCCCAAGCCAGTTCAGCTTTTGCTGCCAAGTCCTATCTCTCATACCTCTGGTCAGCTTTATAACAGCAGTATATCTGTTTCTTCATTAAGGATCTTGATTCTCACTTGCAGGGAAAGTATTACTGGACCCTTTGGGCAGGACTGGCCAGGCACATCAATGCACAGTTTTAGTGAGATGGCTTTTGAACATGCATATCCTCTTCACAGGCAAGATGATGTGGGTGTGCAATTCATAAAAATAGGTGAGTTTCTATTCTTTTGAGATAGTAACAACCACAAAAAACAGGCTAGGACAGAAAAGGAAATTATCTTGCTGTGGATTCTTGTGACTTTTCCTTTTCTCATAGGAAAGAAATAACTATGATAACTATGGAAGAAGGCAAACAAAATTAAGCTGCTGATGATATTTCAAAGTTGTTTGTCAGTAAGAAGGTACATGCAAGCCGATCTTTAACAATTCTATATGTAGCAGTAATTTCCATTTGTAATACCTCAGCTTACTGAGTATAAGATGAGCATTGATAATTTTTTTTTTTTATGGCATGGTGCAAAATTATTTAACAGCTATCTTGCAGATACATAAATCAAAATTAATATGTGATATGACTTAAAGGAAGTTAATGGGTCTATCCTGAAAACCTGCAGCTACAGCTTTTCTTACAGAAAAGACTACTTATTCAACAATTGCATGCTTTTACCTCACTAAATTGTTAAATTTTAAAATTCTTAAGACTTTAACCTGCCTTTAGATATTTTAGTCGGATGAAGATCAACTGCAAAAACACTGTGCCAATTACACAAACAATATGGTTATAATAAACACATTGCAGTCAAACTGTAGTGGAAAATATTCTAACATAAAATCTTCTATAAACCCGGATGTCAAATACTTAACAGACAAACACTTAACAACTAACAGTGAGGTACTGAGTGAGTGACCTTGGCTGAAGTGCTGACAGACTAGCATAAGTGAAAGCGATTAAAATCAGCATCTTGGACTTCTCTGATGAGTGCCACTGGTAGACCTGATAGATCTGCTATTTGAAAATGCTCTTAAAGCCTCTCTAATTTGCCAGCTGCATATTGTGCTTTCACTGGTGAAAAAATGGGTTTACTCCTGCCCTTGTTCAAGCAAAACTATATGATTTGCAAATTTTTCAGTAATATTACATCACTGCTGCATGTTTTTAATTGACATAGATGTCACACATTTCTCTACATCTCAGGGCTACTCAGTTCTGCAATATGATGATTGGGATATTCTATTATTTTTTGCTTATTCTAATGTACCAATTTCTAATGCAAGGGAAGGAGAATGCTCAGCTCAGTTTTGTCTCTTTACTAATCTACTGCAGATGAATGTGTATCAAATAATATACATGTATCAATTAATAGGGACAAGACAAACTACTTATTGAATTAACAATTTGTGGGTTTAGATGAAAGTTTTAGACTACAGGGTATTGAAACTTGTTTGAACCATCTGCCCTTCCATGATGTGTTCCAACTGCCCTGAAGAAATTACTCATTTTGTATCTCATAGAACCACAGAATCATAGAATGGTTTGGGTTGGAAGGGACCTTACAGATCATCCAGCTACAACACCCTGCCGTGGGCAGGGATGCCACCTTGCTAAGTCAGGGATTTCAGAGCCCCATCCAGCCTGACCTGAAACACCTTCAGCTAGGAGGGGTACATAACCTCTCTGGGCAGTCTGTTCTGGTGTCTTCCCACACTCACAAAATAATGTCTTCCTAATATCTAAACTCAAGCCTAATCTGTACCTACCCTCCTTCAGTTTATAAAGCCATTCTGTCTTGTCACTACTTGCCCTTGTAAAAAGTCCCTTTCCATCTCTCTTGCAGGCCCCTTTAGGGACTGGAAGGTGCTATAATATCTCCTCAGAGCCTTTTCCTCTCCAGATATAACAGCTTTTCCTCATAGGAGAGGTGTTCCAGTCCCCTCATCATCTTCATGGCCCTCTCTGGACTTGTTCCAATGGATCCATGTCTTTCTTGTGCTGGGGACCACAAAGCTGGTGGTGAGGTTTCACCAAAGCAGAGCAGAGGTGCAGAATCTCCTCCCTTGCCCTGCTGGCCACACTGCTTTTGGTGCAGCCCAGGACATCGTTGGCTTTCTGAGCTGCAGTTTGGTGCAGCCCAGGATATGGTTGGCTTTCTGAGCTTCCAGTGCACACTGCAGGGTGATGCTGAGCTTTTCATCACACACACACACACAGAGCCAGCCTGTACTCATGCCTGGGCTTGGCCTGACCAGGTGCAGGACCTTGCCTGCAGCCTTGTTGAACCCACTGAGGTTTGCATGGGCCCAGCTCTCAGGCCGGTCAAGGTCCCTCAGGATGGCATTGTTTCCCTCCAGCACGTGGGCTGCACTACTTGATTCAGCTGGTTGCTTTGTTTTCAAAGAACTCTGCTTACAGACCCCTTATAGGTTTAACTTTGTTAAGATAATAAGGATTTGATTTTGTTTGGATAATCTGCTTTGCTTGGCAACATGGTTGAGGACTGAAAGCCTAGATAAACTCAGAATCTCAAGGAGTGTTCATTGTAAGAAAACAGTAATTTAGATGCAGGAAGAAATAAGGTATAGCTTCAAAATTTTTTTTCAAATTAATCCTTATGTAAATCTGTGTAATTATGGCACATAACTAGATAAACTGTACCTACCTAACAAAATGTAACCTTTGAACAGAGATAATTTCCTACCTTGATTGAATTAGCGAGATTCTGAAATCCATGCATTATCACAACAGCACACTACAGACACCAGCTGTCAAAAGGAGTTAGCAAGAAATACTTCAAACTTCCTTGCTTTTAAAAATCTCCTTACAGCACTCCTTACAGGTGCTATCATACATAATTAGTTCTGCAAACTGTCCTACTGTCAGCATCTGATAGCTCATATCAGAGTGGGTAGACCAACTGCTTAAAAACCAGTCATAGCTTGTGACCTGAAAGCTTTCAGAAAACTTGCATAAAATTCAGCCTTTTTTGTAGTAGGTAGGGTTTTGTCACCCTACCTCCACAGCCGTGGAGAGCTACACACATTTTAAAGAGACAAAAGGAATGGAAGAGGGGCAAGTGTGGGACCAAGCAAATAGTCCACAGATGAGGTGTGGAAAGCATTTCTTTTCAGTTGTAAGTGTGGGGTGAGGTTTTACCATATTGTGTGTTTAATACAAAAGGAAGCAGTTAAATTGCAGCTGAGCACCAATATGCCATGCAAAGCAGTTCCTCATACAAAAACACTTCACGAGCTTCTGGTGGTATTGGTGCACTTTGTATGCATGAAGGCACCGCTGTCTACATGTGTAGCATTCTGATAAAGCTCCTAGTAAACACTTAATCACCATCTGCAGGACTCTGACTAAATGGAAAGATCAGTAAAGACCACAGGTGGAAGGCTAGCCTATAATCAAACAGGAGAGTCCTTAAAGCTGTGTTTCTTAGTCAGACTTTTTGTTTATTTGCCATTTTACTGTGAAGCCTCCACATCTACCTTCCACTTTGGAAGCAATGGGGCTTTTGACTACAAGGACAGAAGCTCAGAGAAGAAGGGTAGCATACTCATTTTTGGGACTGCTTGCCTTATCCTGCCTGGGTCAGCCACACACGGCAAATATGAGGCTATAGCAACAGACTCAGTAACAGCCCTGCTGTACCCCCTTCCTGCTCCCTCCATGGGGCCAGTGCTGTTTGATCAAAGCCCAGCTTGACCTTCCTGCTCCTCTTCACTGGATCTTAAAAGCTGTGGGACATCCTTGCTCCTCAGGCAGATGGTGACAACCAGCCCGAGCAGGGAGAAGCCACACAGAACATGAGGGGGCAACCCATTCCTATACCTGGAAAGACAGCTCCAAGATTTCCGGGAAAAACATGAAAACCTTAAAAAGGAAGTCCCTAGAGCCTGATGGCCCCCTTTCCACATCTGGCAAAGTTCCAGGTGCACCCAAATGCCTTGGCTTTTCCCACAGGAGAAACAGTTTCAAAATAATGGCTTGAAAATTCAGCAAGGACGAGAAAAGCTTTAAGGACTGATTGCCTTGACCAGTCCCAGCTGGTTTAGGCGAATTAACTTCTTGAACAATCTTTCCTATCCTGAAATCTGTGCTTATTTTGTAAAATAAAAGTCAAATGTGAAAATGAATTTTTGGTTAACATATTGACGATTTTTTTATTTTAATGATTTTGTTTTGGGATTTTTAGCAAGATTTTGTTCTCAATGTAATATGTGGGAGAGAAAGAAGGAAAGCCAAGATTAATACAAATGGAAACAAAGGGGGCTCACTGTCTACAAAGCTGGAGTCATAAAAGGAGAAGGGATGCATCTTTTGGTCCTTACATTATATTGCAATAGATAAGTTGCTGAGACTGAGTCTATCTGAGGGGTGAGGCTTCCCTCCTTCTCTAGAGCCCAATGCTGCGCTTAGTCCCTTATTTGTCTGTAAATACTTTAAGAATTGTGCACAGTCCCAGGTGCACTAATAGGTGTGCAACGGGCTGACCCAGGCCAGGTGCAAGGCACCCACCAAAGCTGCTCTCTCTCACTCCACTCTGCAGCTGGACAGGGGAATGAAAATTTAACAAATAGTTCATGGGTTGGGATAAGGACCAGGAGAGTTCATTCACCAAATACTGTCTTGGTGACAGTAAGGCTGTCACCAAGGCTCAGTTTAGAGATATGGCTCAGTTTAGAGATATGAACCGAATTTACTACTATCAAAATAAGAGCGGGATAGTGAAAAGTAAAGTAAGACCCTTAAAAACACCTTTCCCGCAACCTCCCTCCTTCCCAACTCTACCTCCTCCCAACAACAGCACAGGGAGAAATGGAAGTTATGGTCGGTCCGTCACATGTTTCTGCTGCTGCCTAGGAAAGGAGTCTTTCCCCTGCTCCACCATGGGGACCCTGCAAGGTAAGATGGCTCTCCGTGAACTTCTTCAATGTGATTACATCCCATGGGCAACAGTCCTCCCCAGAGTGCTGCTCTATGTGTCACTATTCCATGGGATGCAGTCCTTCAAGGACAGGCTGCTCTAGCATGGGAGCAGGGCCCCTCTCTCCACAAGTCTCCCAAGGGGTCACAGCCTCCTGTCAGGCATCCACACACTCCGGTGGGGGTTCCTCCATGAGCTGTGGATGGATCTCTGCATTCCCCATGGATAAGCTGCAGGGGCACCGATGCTTCTCCTTTGTCTTCACCATAAACTGCATGGGAATCCCAGGTCTGGTGTCTGGAGCATCTCCTGCCCCTCCTTCTCCACTGACCTTGGTGTCTACAGAGTTGTTCCTCTCACATGTTCTCACTTCACTCTTCTCATGTTGTAATCACAACTGTGGAACAGCTTTTTGTTTTCTTTCTTCTCAAATCTGTTATCACAGAGGTGTTACCACCATTTCTAACTGGCCCAGCCTTGGCCAGTGGCATGTCCATCTTTGGAGCTGCCAGGGACTGGCTCTGCTGGACGTGAAGGAAGCGATGTCTGTGCCCAGTTCTGCTCCTGATCTGATGGTTTGTCTCCTGGGGTTGGTCTCAGACCTTGCTTCCTGTGCCTGGTCATTGCTAGACTGTTTTTGGGATCTGCTGCTATCCATCCTGCTCAGCTCAACCTCTCTGGGACACGGCCTTCTTGGTGATGGTGTTGCATCTGCTAGGGCTACCTCTCACTCCCAGTTCATCTGTGCTGGTGGGTTGCCTTGCTCCTGTGGTTCTGTGATGCTGACATCAAATTCCCCAAACATAAGTAAGCTCCTGTGCTTCCTTTCCAAGTACCCTGTGTATGTTTTCAAATGCATGTATTCAGTATTCCTGAT
The DNA here is from genome assembly GCF_017590055.1 of Onychostruthus taczanowskii. Taxonomy (NCBI): domain Eukaryota; kingdom Metazoa; phylum Chordata; class Aves; order Passeriformes; family Passeridae; genus Onychostruthus; species Onychostruthus taczanowskii. Next base: position 7,798,195 of record NW_024500794.1, read on the forward strand.
AAATCTAAAAAAAGTAGGCAACCTCAAGTCTTTAATTATCTGAAAAATTATTTATTTGGGAGAGCTGCAATCTCCTGTGGGCAAGTAGCTGCTCTGCCTCTTCAGACTCCTGAGGGTGACTGTGTTAAGCAAGTGGTTCTGACAATTGCAACAGGAGTAGCAGCTCCAAATCAGAGGAAAGTTGGGGCTAAGATCAATGGAGAATGACTACGGGGGAGGGATAGGTCGAAGCTACATCTCCCTTACAGAGAGACGTGTCTGTGTTGTCACTTGCCTGTGGCTCAGCAGTTGCTTAATTTACCTGGTGTAGTGCATGGCTGGATTCATCTGCTGTGGGGCTGTGTCTGATGGATGCCTAGTGGGAAAAAACAGAGTGAAAATTAAAATATAATGTCTTTTGGAACAAAGTAGGTGTTTGACTATTTGGTCTTCCTGGGCTGGAGGATTTCTTTGCAGCCAAGGTGGCAAAGCCTCTCCAGGTTGTCCCCTTTCTTTGGCCTGCTGCTCACGTCTTGATTACCCTGATGGAATGAATAGTCTCCTGTATCACCATGAGGCAGACATGAAAACATGTTTATCTTTAACCTCTTCTCACCAGAGTTCAACTGTGTTGCAACTAATTTAAAATACAGTTGTCATCCTCATGTGAATAAAGGGAGGCTTACCAAGGTTCTTTTTCTTGGAAGGAGACCTGCACAAAAGATCTGCTTGTCAGAAAAGACATAGGGAAGTGTTGTCCTTTTAATAGACTTTAAAGATTTCTTACATCTTTTTTCTATTACCTAATCCATGTTGCTAAGTGCTGGCAGATATATGTAGGGAGGTTTTCACAGCAACCAGAAGGAGACTGTGCCTTTCTATTGGATAGCTAATGAACACCATAGAAAACAGGAAAATTAAACATATAGTCACTGAGTACTTTCATTCCATGTCCTGATACTGGTACACCAGTGAGGCACACAAACCCAGAAAACAAAGAAGCTGGTGAGCTAGGAGTAAACTTGTCACACAGTGTCAGTGACCTGTGTGTGCTGTGGCTAATCAGGGCACAGCTCTATAGCTGTGTTTGCCGCTTGGCTTTGTGCAAGCTTGTTTTGCAGCTTGGCACTTGTGCTTGGTTTGCATTTTGGCTTTGTGCTTGACCCAGAGGCTCCCCTCATTCCGGCTACACTCTGTGCTTGGTGGTGTATCTAGGCAAACTGCTCCATGCTCATGTTGCCTAGAGGCTGCCAGAATGGTCACCAGTAACCACCGTGCGATAGCATTCAGTATTTAGCCTGTATAACAATAGTTACATATATACCAGATATTTTGAAATTCTGAAAAGAAAACAGTTTAAACATTTTGTATATGTATTGCAAAGGTTTAATGCAAAATCTTAACTGTGTGGATGTTTTAGGAGTGCAGGATGCATTGGCTTAAGATGCTGATTATGGAACATATTTTTTAGCAATTTAAATTCATGTTGAGAATAGTTGTGACAATTTCCTGGGAACTTACTGTAGAGGAATGCATATCTGTGTCCTTGTTTGTTGTCTTATGCCCCTTATAGGAAAGCTTTTATTTTTTTCAAAGCACGATTTTGAATGAAGGCCTTCAGGGAACCTCCAGTCCCATTCTATTTTCTGTGGACTGAAACTCTTGGAAGAGTATGCTATCTCATTTTTCCACTAGAAACTTTATGAGGTCCTCTATTATACATTCTGAGAAAGCCCATCTTGTGTCTGCTTTTATTTTTCCTAAATACTGTTCTGAAGCTGAGTTACAAGTATAAAAACAGGAGGCTTGGGAGGACAATATATTTTAACTCATGAAGCCTCAAGCCTGAAATCATTGTGTTTTTTCAGGTGTATGATTTTTCTTAAGACACCAGCAAAAGTTCAGCTGCTTTGAGATCTGCAGGGAGCTTCTGTGAGCATACGGCTTCTTAAGGCTGAATGTACTGCTTAATCATGTGTTGTATAACAGGCACTGATCTGCAGGGTTTGAACTGAGCTTTATCCTGTGTTGAGAATGAAAAACCTGTATTCACCATAAAGGACTATCTTAAGTGGTCACACAGAGGCCACTTACAACACAGGGTGGCTCATCAACTTTCTATTGTTTGAAATCAACCCATAATTTTATGCCTGTGAGTGTAGATGAACTGCAGTATGAGGGCCAGCAATCCTGAGATGAAATCCTTTCCTCTTCCTTGCTCTTAAACACAACTTTTAACATCTCCACTTATTGTTTCCATTTGGAATTGCATAGCTCCTTCTTAAGTAATATTTTACAAACCTCTATTTTGAGAAAGTGATTTAAGGCATGTATAAAAAATATCTACATGTTGATTTGTGTCTCTGACTTGGAAACATTTATCCTTTTTTAAAGGCTGTCAGATCTTCAAATACAGCACAAATTAGCTTTTAGAGGATGTTCGGGTATTTCTGTGCTACAGGAAGAAATGCCAGGAGGATGTTTTGGGAAAAGGAAAAATAGTACACTTGAAATTCTGTATTTAAATCAGATAAGCTGAAGTATGAGGAGTAGTTACAAAGGTTAGTTACTGGAAGTCATATGAGTGTCCCATATAAAGGACCAAAAGGATATATGCATCAACCTTCACGTCTCATAAGCTTTAAGTATCCATGGAATTGCATGAGGCTGATGAAAATTGTTTTCTACTCTGAATATTGTGTACATGTGCAAGGGCTTAAAATAGTTGCTTTGAACTGTCAGAAAAGGATATGCTGTGTAAGAAATATTTTGGTTAAAGATGACAATGAAAAATAACTTTGGTAGCTTATCTGCATTCATTCAATTAATATTCTGATAGTCTTAGGTATTTTCAAGTGATTTCATACATAAAAACTAAGAAACAGATGGTTTAGTACCATCAGTATGGATTTCTTGGGAGGAAAATAGTTTCTGTATAGTTATAAAGACACTGAGCATTGATTCTAAGTAGCATATTGATATATTAATATTTTGTTTCTTAAATTGTAATAATTTGCAGTAACTTCATGGTGATCTTGTGGATTTTCACTCGTGGTCGTCTCTTTACTTGTCCTAATTTAGAGCAACCACAGCTCTCTGACTAAAATTTTAATCATAAAGATAAATTAGCAATAAGGTAATTTCCAAGTACTAATTTTTTTCAGCTTTGTGTGTAATGGCTGGCTAGGTCTGAATATGTTCCACACCTTAATTCTGATAGCACTTCTTGATGTTTCATACCGACCAAAATGTCAAAGTAAATGAGGAAATTAGTATCTAGGACAAGTAAATGGATCTTCATGGAATCACATGTCTACTTCATACAATTAGAAGCTACCATGTAGAAAAATTTTCCTGGGAGAATACTCTGTAACAGTTCCCTATTCTTAAAATGCCTCAACACTTCCTGATTCCACTAAATTGCATCTATTTCTCAGTTTTGCAGGTTACTGCTAAGTAGCTGTTCTCAAAAGTAAAACCATGCTATCTTCAGCTCTCTTTGGATCTATATGTGTCTGGCTAGGCTGTGAAGAAATGAGTAAACAATGTCATTTTTATTCAGCCAATCCCAAAATTATTCACACCTATCAACACATTCAAAACAAGCTTCATCTCTCCTAAACCTTATTGATGACTTTTCCTTTGCCAATTTCTCTGTAACTTTATATGCACTACTCATCTTCATGTCTACTACAACAATGCTGTTAAAACTACAGTAAAACTTGTATTATTAGGTATTTTAGCTTTGAAGATATAATGCTCCCCACCAGTAATGAGTGAAAAAAGTCTATATGCTCCCCACTCTATAATGAGTGAAAAATGTGCTATAGGCTGCAGAATTGGTGATAATTGCAGATCCTTAAATGATCTGTAAAAATATCAAAGAGATCACTCTATTTTGTAAATCTTAATTTGTTCAATTATATCAAGGTAACAGGTATAATGATAGTCTTTGAAAATGCAAGCTCACTGAAACATAGGCATGTAGTTTAATTTTTTTTTTGCTAGTGTGTAATGTGGACCTGTGAGCGCTGAGAGATGCTATAGGGTCTGCTGTGCAGGGAACAGTCTACTATGGAGTTTTCTTTGGAATTGGAGCAGAGTTATCTTGTCTCCAAGTGAATTTATTTCTCTATACTGATTTTTTCCTTGGGTCTTAAAATTTGATCTTGGTTTTAGAGCCTCTCTATCAATCTTGAATGAAAATACCTCTAAAACCTTTCAATTTTTAACACCTAGTGCACCTAGTGATAGAATAATTGTGTAGCAAAAATGTTAATATTTGGGTTTGAGACAGTTGGACATGGGAGTTGCTGTAGGAATATCCATTTGGCACTGACACCCAGCATGGTATCTGAGGTTGTTAACACATTTGGTTAAGTGATTTTGTAGTAGGTGATAAGCAGATCACTGAGGGCTGAACCAGCCTGAGTTGTGCTGCTGTCCCAGAGAACATATTAACAGCCATGCAGTACACAGTTGTTTTTTTTTTTCTTCCAACTTTTAAAGTCAATAATAATAGAAATTCTTGAAGTTAAAACAGTTTTTGAGTTTGGTTAGGGTTGGTGAGTTTTCTTTCAGTTTTTTTTGAGACACTGTCAGACCTTGCAGGTCAACTTTGCTTTGATGTGGAGATGTCTTAAGGGGGTGGAACACTCATTGAGTGTAGTGGAAGAAGATGCCCAAAGAAGGTTTGATGCTTCAGTAGGTTCAGTGTGTGATTAGAGGAGCTGGGCAGCAAGATTTTTCTGATGCAAAAGTTTTTATTTGACTGGCATTGATGATTGCTCATGGATTGTGGGACTGCTTCCTCTTGTCCAGTTAAAGTGTGAAACAGACCTAATAACTGTTCTTGGTATCACAAAAGAAAAGAAACAACAGTCTTGTTTCTTGTGTTTTCTGCATGTGAAAATATTCTGCTCTTCCTCTGACACTGTAATTCAAAATTGCAGCAAGATGTAAGGAATAGCCTTAGTAAATAAAAATGGACATAATGACATATGCATATCATATAGGTACATAATAATCACTAGAAGGCATAAATAACCACTAGCAGAAATTTATACATGGTGAGTAGGTCAGTTTCCTAAAAAGAGTACATCTTCATAGTACTTCAATAGGCCCCAAATTATTTGGGTATTAGAGGCAGTGAGTTTGAATTTGGATGGTGTGTACCAAGGCAACAGTATGTTGCATTTTTGTCTGCAGGTTCCTTTTCTGCATGTTAAATAGTTAACCAACAGTATATGTTTTTTTTATAGTTGTCATCCATTGTGATTTTGATATTTTTAAAGTTAATTAATTTATTTAGATACCCCAAGCACATACAAGAGGTTTTAAATTTAATGCCATGACAGAACTGAATGCATTGAGAAGGGCACTTGGATGATTCCCAGTTTGCATGTTCACACTATGCAATGCTCTGTTAAAAAAAAACAGATCACATGTGACATGAGTAGAATGTGTATAGTCATTTGGACTAGAGGAACTTAAATGTTTAATACACAGTCTTGTTTTTTTTCCCCAGTGTTATTTCAAGCCCTCTGTCCTTCCAAGTGAGCTACTAAGTTATTAACTTTCAATATTTTTCTTTTTCTTTATAAGCAATCCTTATACCTCTGCTAGATTCTAGAAACAAAGCAAGAAAGCACTGTAAGCACTGTGTCAGGCTGGCTGCCAGGCTGGGGTGAATAATTCAGCTCCTCCAGGAAGACCTGCCCAAGGCTGGGGTGAGTCAGCGAGGAGCGGTGGGGAAAGCAGGTTGAATGCACCATGATAATCAAGGAAATAGTATGGCCTTCCTAAATCCCAGCTTAGGCAAAGTGTTAAAAATGCTGTCCCATAGAACTATATTAATAAGTAGAAAGTTATTCTGGTTGAAAGGCCGTACCAGGCCTCCTATCGAGGGCTAAGACTGTGATCGCCGTAGCCTCTGATGTTTTATGCGAACACAAAATCTTACAAATGCAGCAAATGTTTTGTAAATAGATTTGGTCTGATAGCTTTTGACATTTCTTATGTGCAAAAGGAAGCAATTAAAGTAATTGTACTCTTGTTCATTTGATTTTTGTCAAGATGTTGATAATAGGATTAGTGTGTGCTGCTGCTGCTGGGTTTCAGTGGACTGGCATAATTTTCTTCAGTTCAGCATGGTCTATTCCTTGCCCTCCTAGCAACTGGTTAGAGCAGTAGAGTCGTGTTTCCAGAGCAGGGGGAGAAGTGCAGACATCTGTAGAAAGCAGGTGACTGCTAGAGCAAGATTTCAGCTGTGACCCCACACTGGAACACAAGCTTGTACCGCACCTTGTGCTAGTTGCTGTTAGGCTACTCGATGTGAATGCATCTCTTGCCTTTTCTCTAAGTTCTTAATATATAATTAATTTATTTAAATTAAATGCTTTATAATTTAGAGACTGGGACAATTATATCAGTTTCTTAGCTGGACAGGTAGAGAGAATGAGGTGGAAATCCAGTATCAAGATGTAAAATTAGTGTTGTATGTAACCTAATGCTCAAGTAGGTCTTATTCCAAAATAAAGCAGGAGGCTGCAGATTAAACACAACTTCACAAAAGTATTCTAAACAGAAAGATCCAAAGAACTACAGAACAGAAGGTAATCCCTCATGTGGAACTTAGTAGTATATACTAAATAGTAGGGTAAGTAGACATGGGTGTATGACATGGGGAGAAATATTACCAAGGACCTAGGTCCTCACATTCCCTGAGGGAGCCATGGCTGATGAAATGTGATGGGAGGGTTCAAGGTCAGCCAAGTGGAGTATAAGGGAGAAGGAAAAGTAGAAGGAACAAAAGAAGCAACCGGTAGTCAGTAGGAAGTGGATGCCTTCCTATTTTGAAAAAATCTTGACTGCTGTTGCAGGTTCCCTGAAAAAGTTCATACAGTGTCAATAAGAAAGCAAAAGAAATACTAAAATCAGTATTTCATTAAATAGCAGTTAAATGTATTTTTTATTTCCTTTTTTGAGCATCTTATCACATACACTCATTCTGAATGTTCTGTGCTGTTTGAGACCCTGTTGCCTTGGTCTTTGGAAATGAGGTGCAGAAAAGGGCAATTTTCATAGAGTTGAGTGAAAGTCAAATATAAAAATTAAATTAGAGTGGGACTGAGTCCCTTTGTGGAGTTTAAGTGTATAGGCACAGCTGTTTTGAATATAGTTTTACTAGAGCTGCTACTAGATAACTGTTTTCCTGGAAGGAGAGATGTACATAGCCATCATTCTATGTACATGTATTTTATGTGCATATGCTATAGTAATAATAATAATTTTTAAATTTATTGATGTTGCTGTTGGAATGATGCTCAATTGGACTCAATACAGATGTTACTATGGGATTACACTGAACATGTGAGCTGCAAATAATTTACTTGATTTAGTTAAACAGTGCTTGAAATTTCATAAAATATATTTCGATTTTTTGTGCCAGCTGTCTAACAGCAATGTGGAAACTCTTCAAATACTAAATTCTTGTTAATCTGGGCTTGACTAATGAGTAGGAAACAGAGTACTGTTTCAATTGCTCCAATTTGTGTGAGTCATTATAGCCAATTCGTTTGGCACAGCCTGTACACAACAGTCTTGCAATGGACATTCAGATTCTGATGTCAAATTTGCTTTACTCATAGATACATTTACTTTCAGAAAATGCTAAGTATTTCTTACTCTGACAGTTCAATTACTGCTTTTTTTTCCTCATGTCTTTGTGCCAGTAAAATTTGTACTTTATTGAGCCTATTATAAATGTTGAAGAATTAAACTGTATCAGGAGATCTGATGTAAGATCATTGACGTATCATAAGTAGATATTCCTTTAGGTGGTTGGAACCAGTAACATTTTTTCTTTTACAAAATGTCAGACTTGGTATGTGACATTAAATCTATTGGACAGAATACTGGGTCATAAAAAACTGGGATTTTAAATATTCTATGTGAATGGGACCCAGTATAATTGATATAAGGCAAAGAAAAGCTATACTTTGGTCCAATATCAGAATTTATTCAGCATTCAAATTGAAAATATTGTATTTGAGAAAGGTTTTCTGGTGGGAGATTGTGAATTTGTTTAGCTCTAAATGATTACAGGTACTTGGGAGTTATCCTAGCTTTCCAGCCCTGTATGTTCCTATGGGTCTTCTAAAATGCAGAATTATCCCATGCACTAGAGGTCTGGAATGATTCTACTGAGCTAATAATGCCCAGACTGGTATTTGCCTTGTAATGCTGTAATGTTTTGTTGCTATGCAAGAGAAAGCAGCGACTTGCTAATTTAAGTCTAACATTCAGATACCATTCTTCTTTTGTTCTTAACATAGGTCCTTGACTAATCAGGCACAGTCAGATCATTTGACTTGGCTGAAAGCTCCTGTAATTTACTGGCTTTTTAATTTAGTACTATAAAACTGCATAGTACAACCACTTGTCTCATGAATGTGTAGCCTATTATAGTTCATAATTATTATATTTGATTTAAATAAGATAAATTTTTAATTGAAACTTTCCACTGAAGGCAATGTGAGAAGTAAAAACGTGTGTGGAGGAGTTGTTACTGAAGGGTTCGTGTGGTTCTCCTGGCTAGTGGGATTAAGCAGCACTTTTCAAAGTTGTTAGACTAAAATACAGCAGTGATGTCTATGATAAGCCAAATCTTTGAAAGTGGGTTTCTAATAATAACTTACCCTTTTTCTGTATTCCCTAACCCTTTGTTTAGTTATGAAGGGTTTGGAAGCTCAATTGTTTGTACATTGCTATTCAAGTGGAGCTCTGGGACAGCATGTGATTAATATACCTATGTTCACTTCTGGTCTTGCTTACTGTCTGAGCAGTTGCATGATAAAGGAGGAAATTTTTGGAACCAAATAGTTGCTGGTCACACAAGTTCTTAGGGGTATTTCAGACCCTGCATGACGAGATTGAGTTAATCAAGTTTTCATCTGAAACTAGGCCTCATGTTTTAAGTTACATCTTCTAATTACTCTGAAAGAACACAGCCCAAGTAATTAGGATGGCAATTAGAATTAAACAGTCAGACTGCACAATCCTGATTTCTGTTCTGAGCCAATCTCTGAATTCTTCTATGTATCATGAAAATACATAGATCAAGTATGATCAAGTGAAATACTGGTAGATAACAGAGAGTTTTTTGGTTGCAGTCACCAGAACACAAAACACAGGAGCAAATAAAATAATATTAATTTATCTGCTTACCCCATACAGGGAATTAGCACGCTACTTGTGACACTGGGAAGCATATTGCAACTATAGAAGGATTTGGCCTTGATCTTAAAGATTTTCTAGTTCACTCTCCTGCCATGGGCAGGAATATCTTTCACTAGCTCAGCTTGATCAAATGTTCAAGCTGACCTTGAGCATTTCCAAGGATGGCACATCCACAACTTCTCTGGGCAACTTTGTCCGATGAGTTTCCAACCTCATAATGAACATCTTCTTCCTTAGGTCCAAAATAAACCTACACTCTTTCTGTTTGAAGTGATTGCTCCTTTTCCTGTTATTTAAGCCTTGGCAAAAAGACTGATTCTTATAAGCTCCATTTATATATTTTGTGAGGCTGCAGTAAGGTTTACCTGGAGCTATCTTCAGGCTGAAAAACCCCAGCTTTGTCCTCACAAAAGAGGTATTCCAGCCCTATGACTTTTGTGACTCTTCTCTGGATCCACTACTTAATAGGTCCATGTCTGTCTTTTACTGAGGATGCCAGGACTGGATGTAGCACTCCAGGCATGGTCTCACAGGAGCAGTGAAATATAAAGGGAGAGAAGTGGAGAAGAAGTTAGTGTTTCAGATAACTAACAACCAAGCTACCAAGTGCAGAACTAATTCTAAATGTGTGGTAGATGCCTTCTTACCATTATGACACACAGGTTTTCTTTACAGATGTGAACAGCCAAATTAATGAACAATGAAATGAAGCAATACCATTAGACTCCAAATGTTTTCAATTTTATTCTTGGTTTCTGGCATTTTCCCTATCCACTGGCCCATAATTAACTTATTTGTTTAAAATTCAGTAGGTATCTAGAGATTTAAAAGCTAATGTGTCTGTATCATGGCCAGTAATTCTAATCCTACTCTCTTTGCAAGTGGGAGAAAAATGCAACTGCAGTTTAAAGTAGAGTCTGCCTCCTCCCACCTTCCCTTCCAGATACTTGTCCTTTGCCTATTGCTTTCTTCTCTCTTGTATCAGGAAGATCACCTCCATGATAAATGGAGAATTGATCGGGGTCAGTTTTGCGTATCCATGCTCATGTTTGTCAGGTGTGCTTTGTTTAATGTGTATTGCATTTCCAGCATGAATTTTTTCACTGTCAGAATTGGCTGCGGAAGCGCAGGGGAAGGAGTGGAGGCCTGAGGGGGAGTGGGGCAGGAAGCAGGGAAGGTGTCTTTCCAGGGTGCATACTGACCATAATTGCTTGTGTTGCCTGTGCAGCGCTTAATCTGATATCTCCTGTCAGTTGTTCACTATTAAGTGACAGAGACAAGGGGATAACTTTACATCTCCTTGTTTCTCCCTCCGCCACTTCTATCTCAGATCTGTAGGTTGCCACCTGGAGGAATATTAAATATGAGTGAGTCTTACCATCTGTCCTGGGACATTTTTGGTAGGACAGACATGATTTTCCTTGCTTCTGAGTAAAAATAATTCTCATGAGTATATCCCATTCTCCAGCTAAGAGAGTTTTGGCTGTGCCATGTAGTCTTCATGACAACATGGCCTAGTACGGGGAAGATGGTGTTTCTGAGGTGCAGGTTTTCCTCCAGGATGGAGGAGGTATGTGGGCTTCAAGCAACCTGATGATTTAGAATTCATTGTTGCTGTCCATGCTATCCATTTCATCTGAGCTGAAGTTCCTACTCTCACCTCCTGTCTCCTTTCCACATGATGCTGATTCTTATGATCACTGGGTAATGAAGTGTTTCAAGAAATCACAGCTTGGAATCTTACCCATGTGTCCAAAGAGGTGTAAATTACATTGTTCTGTGTTGAGGGGATCTGTTGAACAGCGAGGGTAATTGTAACTATTCTGTTAAGAGTGCTTTCTACAGGGATCTAGGAGAAAGGACTTGACAGGGTATTTTGTCTGTGTTCTGCAAATAGGCTTTGCTCTGCCTTGATGTCCCCTACGCTGTGCACTAAGAGGGTAACAGTAAGAGCACAGCTCTTCGTTTAGTAGAGGAGACCTTAGAGAACATATCTGCAGCCTCCCAAAGGGCTTACAAACTTACTTGATAAATAAAAGAATGCTTAAATTTAGTCTTAAAGCTACAGCTGGAGAAAGACTTGAGTCTTCCAGAATGGAACTGGGACTACCATTTACTGATAGCTAGAAAGGTGATCAAATAGACATAAATTCAAAAATGCAAAATGAGATAGTAACTTACAGATCTCCAGAGGTACTCTAGTCCAGAGCCCTCCTCAAAACAGACTAGTTTCTAAGCTGTCTATTGCTTTCCTATTATTATTTCTGGAAATGATTAGGGGGACTAAGCACAATTTAAAATTGTAAACCTCTGCCTTCCAATACGGGTGGCTCTTTCTTAAAACCAGTCTCTGAAACCATTCACATGCAACATTTTGGGGGCTCTAACCAAGGTGGCAGAGATCAAACTTGTGACCAAAACTTTTCAGATGTACTTCTAAGCAGAATTTTTAGTAATAATTTCAAAAAAAGTTTAGACTTTTCCTTTTTTCTATTAATCAAGAATGAATTTAGAAAGAGGCTTTTCTACCATTTGTGATCAGATGTTTTCCATGTAGCCAAAGCTGCATCCCTCCATGCAGACCCAGCAGATAAGACACAAGCGTGTGTGCTTTACAGGGATGTCAGTCCATGGCTGGCAATAAAATGAATGTGGGCACTGGTGGAAGAAGTTACAATGAGCTGCCAGCAGACACATTTTTAAGTGACAGCACATGCATGCAGTGAAGTCTGTGATAGCTTGTGCATGGTGTGTGTTAAGGAAGTTGCTTTCAATAGACAAATAGGTGCTTTAATGACAGAAATAGAGCATAGTATCTTGAAACAAGATAGGGAGACTGTAACAGCTGTTCAGCCATTTCTTAAAATGCACCCTTACTACTATGGAAGAAATGCAAGACACATGGTGACACTGCAGCCACTATTTATACACCACCCCTCAGTCCCAGGAGAAATTGCTTTCATTTATGAATATCACAGCTTTAAAAAAAAAAAAAAAAAAAAAAAAAAAAAAAAAAAAAAGCTAACATATTTTATGGGTTACATTTATGTATTCAGAGTTGTGAATGTGTACTATCATTGTGTGGTAGATGCCAATCCTAGATTTAAAACTTCTTTTTCTCTCAGGGTCGAAACATATTATTTACATCTGGAGCTCACTAGAAAGGGACATTGAGAGTTGTTCGGCAACTGGCATACGTAATTATTTCAGTACTGGAAGCTTCAGTACAGGAGCCCCAGTAAAAGGGCAAAGTACCTCAGACTTCATGCAGATAAAGCTCATGTGGGTGCAGTGAAATATCTTTTATCGCTTGTATGGAGTATGAATAGTATAGTTGACATTTATTAAACATCTAACTGTTACAAGTGTTCTTATCTAAAATTTTCTGTCCTCTGTAAGTAAAAAATTTGTTTTAATTTGCCCAAATTAAGACCAAGCAGTGAGAGAACACTAGTCAAAATTCTTTTTCCTGAAAAAACAGACTGGTTTAGATACGCTTATTATATGTATATTTCACCTCCTGAAGGTACAGATATTTCAGATACAGAAAGGCCATTCAGAATGTTGCTAGAACAACAAGTTTGGATTTCCTTAGGAGCCTTCCTGAAAGAATAAACTGACTGTATTTTGGACCATCAAAATTGTGTGGCTCACATGACTTTTGGATGCTTGTATATGTCCTCTTCCAGACATAATTCGCTAATTGTTTTAAAACTGCTTGGAACTGCCTCTTAAAGCATATCTTCTATTCTGGATTGCTGCTCCAAATACATTAAAGTGACTGACTTCTGGATTTCATTCTGATTCTCTTTCCTCTGCCAATTTTGATTGGCCCAATTAGACCTTTTTAAAATAACATCTCAGTATCAGGCTTATTATTGCACTGAATTAGATATTTCTTTATATTTGCATCATTAATACTACAGGTCTACCTTTAAAAACCTTGACTCTTTGGTAACAAGTGTTGCAGACAAATTGAAAAATTGGCATTCTGCTTGCAAGCAAGAAAAGACTCTCCAGGAAGTATATTTTGCTGCTTTAAGTAAGATACTCACAAAATAATAGCAAGGAGCTAAACACTCTTCAGAATTTTAGGTTGTGGTTTATACGAAATAGTAATTTGCATTACTGTCTCCCATATTGCAAGAGCCAATAGTCAATCATGAATCTCACTATGCCTCCAGGAAGTAGACATGCATCTGTTAGCTATCCAAAATCCTATTTTAAAACTTCAAGGGACCTCCAAGTAAATCTTAAAGCTTTGTCAAGCTTTTGTGCTTGTGGTGTCCACTGCAGTCCCTAAAGAGAGAAGGCTACAGGGTCACACCTGTTCCTTGAAATGAATCATATAATTTATGCTCAAGTGGCTTTGGGGTCACAATACAGAGATACAAAATCCCCAAGGCACAAAACAAATTCTTTCATCTGCATGATTTAAACAGGTGTTGTCACCTTTTATGCCAGCTGCCAAATTTGGCAGAAAACAGTGCTAAGAAATAGAAAACAAAAATAAGGCAGTAGTGTATTTTCCTGAAATTTGTGCGTCACTGCTTGGTTTTTATTCCACATGGGACTTGTGGAAGTGCATAGGTAGGAAGGAGATGCCATTCTGTTTGCAATATACTTTTCTGACCCTTGGACATACTGAGTGCTAGTCCTGAGCTAGCTGATGAATAATCACTCTAGGCTGAAGAGCTGAAAAATGCTGTATATACTTTTGAGTGGGTTTCTTACCAAATTTGGACTGAAAGATAAATGTGGATTGGAGATGAAAAAGAGCTTGTTGGTTTTTTTTTTTTTTTAAATTCAAACATAGTTAAAGGCAAGAGTTTGGCACACAACTTGCAATTCTATGAAGTTTTAAGTTCTAAAATAGGCTGGTGTGGCAAGTCTTCCTTATTTATAACTAAAGGTTGCTACATTAATTGTTGGTTAGAAGTACTGGAGTAACATGAGTAACAAAATACCTCGCTTACAGTGTGCATTTATGAGAAACTGCAGATACTTCTTTTTGATACTGAAACAGCACTGACAGTTCAAATCCTGAAGAATAAGCAAATGTGATATTTACAGAGATTTAGAGCTTGTGCAGCTGATCCATATAAAATTCTTAAGGGAAGGAGGAAAAATATAACTCCATACAGTTAAACTGAAAAGAGACCTTTCAAACTTAATTATATGGTAAATTTTTCAAGACAGAATTTGAAATTGGTATGAAAAATCTTAAAAATATATATAAAAACAGAAAAAGTAGGTAACTTATTACTGCCATTGACATCTACTAAAGAGTAAATAATTTGATTTTCATGTAAACCTTGTTTCTTTTTATTGAGAAAAAAATGCACTGTAATTGAGGTGGGTTTGTAACAGGATCCCTAGTCCTGGATGTTGAGGAGCATTATGATTCCTCATGTGGATTATCTGAGACAAAATGACATCTAGAGATAAACCCTTAGAGGAAGGACAGGAGACAATGCTTTTTCAGGCCAGAATAGATGGGCCAGGATGAATATGTCAGTAGCAATGCACTCTGAGAACGGGCTAAATGTCAGGTTATTGATTGCTGGGAGAGGAAGTGACTTTGTATGTGCTGGAAATGTCGTGCAATGAGAGGCTCAGTGCTGCTCCTGCCCGTGTGGCTGCAGCTGTCCCCTCCCAGACCACTATGTTCTTGACTCGGTATGATGACAGGCACAGGCTTAAATTAGGGCATGGCTCAGTAAATTTCAGGTGGTTTGTGTATGATGAGGGTGCAGTTACGTTTCAGCCTATCAGCATGCCAGTGGGCTTGCTCCATGGCAAGCCCATGGGTGTCACAATGAGGATGAGAAGAGTACGTGCTCGACTTGAATCAAGAAGTGAAGAAAGAAACTAATCTGCCAGTAAGTGAATGTGTTCCCCCAGAAACCAGGTAGCTTAATCACAGTTAGGAAATCAAACTTGACACCTTCTTTTCCATGGAACTTGATGAGCATCATGAAGTTTGTGTTGGGTTAATATTCCAGTCTGAGGTGACACAGAAACCTGTCCTGTGTGACACTGCAAACAAGACTGTATCCTTCTAAGAACTTAAGTTTCTACTTATATATAATATTAGTTTAGTGGCTGAACAGAATGATCTAATTAGAGGTCTGCATCCAGAAGGAATAATAGAAAATTTTGATATAGACTCAAAACTTTGTGCACTAATTAAATATCATGTCCATAAATGTATATATACAGACGTGTTTAAATTTATATCCAGGATGTGCAAACTACACTCTTTTGCTTCCCAGCTCATTACTTCCTTCATTGTTTTGTAGAATTGAGTCTATAGAACCTAAATTTAACAGCAAACATTCTCTGCAAAAGTTCTCATTGAAAAACAACAACAAACAAACCAGAACATTCTATATAACAAAACAGTATTTGAAAATAAAACAGCGAGGCAAATCTAAAACTCTGAGTTCATATGTAGCCATGTTCATTTGTTAGTCTATGTTGCCATTTCAAATAGGTTCAGGGAAGATGGAAAATGGAAGTTGTAGCTACCCTGATTAGTTGTGGAATCGATTAAGAAACTGTCAACAAATGACGACTCTCCAAAAGAAACTATTTGTTATTTTGTTTTGAAAAACTTTTTTGCTTCTCTTATTTCAAAAACATCAAATTCCTCAGTTTCAGAATGAAAGACTAATTTTTTTTTTTTGAGCTGAGTTAGGTGAAGCTGGTCTTCATGATGAATGAAAGGAAATGGGCTTGTATACTTGGGGAGGATATTGGTTTTGTTTTATGTTTTCGGGGGTTCTTTTCCTTATGGGAAGAATTGGCTTGATGCTGTTCTGCAGAAAAGAAAAATCTTTGATCAGGCTGCAAACTCTGCTTTTCATAGGAAATAAATAATAGGATTGTCTGAACACAAAAACATCTGGAGGTGATAATAGTTGTTATATTGTTGGTTCCCAAACTTGTAGACTTCAGATATTAACCATTCCAAGGCCTGACGCTTGACACAAGTTTTCTCTAAATGTCATGCCACTGTCTTGGTACATGGAGTTCATCTTATTAGTAATACATTTGATGAGCTGCCACTTCAATCTTCAAGTATTTCCTTGAGGGAGTGGGGAAAGAGATGAAATCTGTGGTTCTGAATTGGCAAAATTACCAAATGCATAAATTTGTCTGAAAAAGTGTAGGAAACCATAAAGGATTTTTCCAACAGTATTTTAACACTACTAATAGTCTTAATGTTCTATCGTAACACTGAATAGCCATGTTTCTCTTTTACACCTTTTGTTTATTCAAACTAATTAGTGAGACAGCTTGGCCTAACTCAGTAGGTTGAGTGTAAAGACATAACCTGAAGGAACTCAGCTGCACTGACAAGTTTGCTGTCAAAAATTAGACAAAATAGAGGTAAAAATTGCACAGTTAATGAATGACCAGAAGTTTGGATTTTCAGGGCTGCATCTCTTATTGACAGCCTGGCTGGTCAGTTGCAGAGCATAGTAGGTCACATAGCAGGCTTTAAACAAACAAGAAAAATGAGTTTTATAGTATATAGTTGTATAATAGTTTGTATAATTATATGTAATATATTATAAAATATTTTTTGGTATAATAGAAAAATACATTATGACTCTTCTTTTGCTCTGTATAATTGAATTTTTTCTTCCTGCCAGTCTCTAGGAAATATCATGGGCTGATGGGGGTTCAGTTGGGTAAGAATTCAGATTTCAAATTTGTTGTCTTTAAACTTGGAAGCTAATTTGATTCCCTTTTTTTTTTTTTTTTTCTCCAGCTGCTTACAGCTCTTAAACTCTTGGTAATAATTCAATTCTTCTGAATATTTTCATTGAAACAGTGTTCAAACACTCTTTACTGTAAATTAAACAGCATGGAGGCACTGGTTAATCTTTAATATTTTTTGCATTATTTGAAATTCTCGATGCTTTTGGTAGCCTTGCATCAGAAGTAAAACTGATCAGCGGTTTAAGAAAAACAACTTCCATGTCTTGTTTAAGAAAGTTTATGTAGAAGTTGGGGTGAAGATGATCTGGGCACCCGGCTTCTACAAGTACTGCTGGATTTCTGACTGTCTACAGACAACATTTGGCATGGGATAGAAACAAAAACTGAGGAAGTCAGAGGAAAGCACCTCTGAGGACTGCTATTTAACAGCAAAATAGTTTTTCAAAGTTTGCCTATTACATTTTTGTTTTTCTATATTGCAATCAGCAGAATTATATATTCCCTGTGTGCTTCTTCAATTTGCATAAAACATTAGTTTACAAACACAGGGAAGCACTCGTTGTACTGGCTCATTGGAGACTGCTATTTAACCACATTGTAGGACGGTGTGCTGGTACAAAGTCCTCCCCTATTTCTTGCAATAGGTCAGACATAATTTCTGAATATTGAGTCTTTGAATTTCCTAAGCTGTCTGTTCCAAGTTCTTAGTTTTCATTATACAAAAGATCTTTAATGTGTCATAACACTAGATGTAAAAAATATTTGGAGAAAGCAGGAAAATAGGAGAGGCTTTAAGCTACTTACATCATTTGGTACTTTACGAATGGCCATAAGGGTTTGCATTTTTTCAGAACTGAGCAAAATTATATGAACCAAATTACAGATTATTAATCAACCTCTGATAAAGAGCATTTCACCTCTGCCAGCTTAGGCAGCTTACATTTAAACTAGTACTTTCTTTAGGAGGAACTGCTAATAGCGAAAAGAAAATTTTATTCTATTCTTGATGTCTTAAGTGCCCTCGGCTATGTAAATGACAAGATCATATCTGTGTTTTGGTTTTAGATTTTAGAGACATTAGCATGTGTGAAGAAGTCATCATGCTTACCCAGGGTTGGGGTTTTCTTAGGTGCTTGAGAAGCTTTAGCAAAACACAAAGCTGAACCTTTATCTGGAAAGCTATACAAGACTACTTTTTACGCTTAGCTAAGGTGGAATTCAGAAAATGACCATTCACTTCAGTGAGAAGAACATGTAGCAATTGATATATGCAGCCTCCCAACAGCCTGGAGAGACACAAGTGCCTCTTGTGAGCCTTTTAGCAACTTCACTCCATGTCCAGCCACGCTAGGTAGGCAGGGCTTTAGAGAACAGAGGCATGGAGGAAGCTTGCATTAGGAGGAAATACACACTGTTGAACAAGATTCAAAGGTTTCTTGTGTAGCTGCCTGGTAATTTTGCCATGATACACCAGATAAAGTTTAAAGGGATAAAGTAAAGGGAGAAAAACCTTACCATCAGCATGCAATTGATTTAATGTGATGCCTACACTTGCATTCCCTACATAGCTCTCAAACCAAGCTGTAATTTTATAGGTGGGATCACCACCAACCACATGGTAAGATTCACCCACTTTTCTAGAGGTGGCAATCTGACTGGTGGGTATATCACTTGAGAATCCACAGGCAGGAGAATCCAGTGGCTTGTGTGTGTAATGCTTTGGATGGCAGTGTTGCACTTCCAGCTACCTGCTGTCCTTGCCAGGTCTATGTCCAAGAAGCTGGTTAGATAAAAGGGCAGGGAAGCTTTCAAAGTCTGTGGGAGACCGCCTTGTCACCTTTTACAGCTGTCTTGGTTGTTCTGACCTGAGCTTGAGGCAGTCCTTGCTGGGGTATGTAAATACACACCTTCCTTCTGGTAGCTCTGACCCCACCACCCTGGGCACGTGGGCTTGTCGTGATGCTGGAGTCCTCTGCCGTCTGTGGGGCTGTTGCCCAACCTGCTGTCTTCCTTCTTTTCATCACTTCTTACAAGGGGGTTAAACCCAGTGCAGTAGCCAGAGTCACTGCTCTGTAATTTAACCATTTAACCAACACTCTTGAACCAGAATTTTCTCAGTTGACCTAGTTGACAGTGTTTTCTTGGAGGTTTATAGGCATTTCCTATTGTTAGAAGACTGAAATGAGGCAAAATGCACCATGTGCTTGATATGAACTAAACACACTTTATATTCCATCATTTCCCGTGGAGATTCATTTCACCTGCTCAAATTTGCTTGTTTCAACAAAAAGAAAGTGGATGCACAGACAATACAGAAGTTTTGTCCCAATATAGCAATTCAATTTAAAAAATCTGTTTCTTCTATTGCTTCCTGAAATTAACAATTCCTGATAGGGGCATAAATATAACTATCTTTTCTTTCAGTTTGTAGATAGGGACATAGTTGAATTTTCTTCAAATTGGTTTAATTTGCTTGAGCTCGAGTTTAATGATCTTGTGTGAAGTATTATAGAACACAGCTATGTTGCCTTGTCTTCCAATTTACTCTCTTCACAAATCACAACTTTTCAGTGTTTTGTTGAATACTATTAACATTTCATTTGAGGTTAGTTGGAGAATATGTGGTGCCTTCCTTTCATTTAGGATGTCCTTTCCACGTGTTACATTTACTGTTTATGTCAGTAAAGCAGCTCTGTGCTCCTATCCATAGATGCAGAAAACTTAAGGATGCTGTTTAGCTCACCGTGGAATCCTTATATCCTAATTGCATCCTAAAAATTCAATTGCTACTTAACCACTGTTGTTACTGCTCATATATGAATGACTTCAGTAGTTATCTGCATTACATTCTTAAAAGGAGTTTAAGAAACAGAAGCTTCACAAAGAAAGAATGAGTCTGATGGATAAAGTCATCTGTGACATTTTACTCTGTAAGGTAAAGGGTGCAAATTTTCCTTTTGTCAAGAGCCAGAATGGGTACAACCAGATTGCTCAACAAACTGCCAAAAAAGTAAACCAGTTAAAGCATGTTGCCATTTTTTGAACAAAAAATTAGACCTTGAATTTTGGCATGTAGGTACCTGGACATCTGTGTACTTCCTTACCATCTTTGGAACCAAATAGATTACCGCCTTCAGTGGCTTTTGGACGAGAAACTCTATGATTGATTTTGTTTTTCTGATAAATATTTTACACAGTGCAAGAAAGAATTTGTAGCAACATAAGCATCTGTAAGACTTAACCGGGAAAGCTTCTCTTCTTTTCAAGTATCTTAAATGACGTAAATTGTTGTCACAATTTAGGAATAACTGCTAAGTTTTTAATCCCATAAGTGACAAATAATGGAACAACAACTGATGTTTTCTATTTTGAAATGGGCAGATGGTGTTGTATATCCAAGTGTAATTGCAGTGTGGGAAACTGTTTTGTTTTTGGATTTTTCTCAGTTAGATACTAATACTTCAGTGCTTTCTGAAGAGGGGTAAAAAGGATTGTAGTTAAATTTTATTTTTATGTATCTTAGCAGTCATTGCTTAAATGCTTTTGTGGGTATAGCTATTATGGCTTGCTTTGACAGATAATGAAATTGATGCAGTTGCAAAGGAAACGAATGGAAAAAAAAATCCAGTGTGGGGATTTTTTATATGAGAATTTATTATTAGCTTATTTGCTCTTGAAGTATGGCTAGAGAGTGAGAATTAGGCAGTTCCTGCAAGGCAAAGCCATGCTGCAGTTAAACTGTAACACCTCACATTGACCTGCTTTTGAGAGTGCTGCCTTTCTGCTTTCAGGAGGCCTTGTGATAGTCAATAAGTGCTAGGAGCCCTCACTAGTAGAAATGAGTAATTTATTAGTTTGATTTTTGTTTTGCTTGAGCCTTACAAATTTTAATTGACACCAGTAAAGGCTTTTTAGTTGTGGCAAGGCATAAAAGAATGTGTTAGCTGCTCCTTAGTGGTTTTTGAAGTGTGTAAAAAGTATAGGTAGAGTCAAAGAAAGAATTCACAGTATTTGCTGAAATGTGTCATAGTCAAAATCTGAAACAGACCTGAAGTTTGAGGACTCAAGAATAATTAATTGAAGGACCTCTTCAGCAGTAGTATCATCAGCATGTGTGAAATACAGCTTGAAGACAGAGGTTTTAGCTGGAGGTTTACTGTTGCTGTAAAATGAATGTCAAACAACCAGCCATCCAGCCTGAAGCTACCTCGGCTCTGAATCATTCAACCAGATAGAGGTTAAGGAGAGTGAAGTATTTCTAACCCACACTGTTACTGGAGATAGGGGTTTTTTGGTTTTTTTTTCACTCATACAATATTGATTTATTCCCAAAATAATCACAATTGCTCCTTCTTTTAGGAAAACATGTAAATATTAAATTTCCCTTTATTAAGATGTAAATATTTGGAGTTGTCAGATGACAAATACAGTAACACCTGGCCTAATTGTTTTAAAGTGTGTGAAGTCACTTTAGCCCTTAAATCTTGTGGAATGGGTCCTTCTGCAGGGAAACCAAACTTGTTTAAAATTATTTCAGAATCTCAGGAAAGAGTTCCTCTAATGGGAAAAAGTGGGGGTGTAACAGCAGAAAATTACTAACGAGGCTCATTGCTGGTCTCTGATGGTGGTATAGGATAAATAAAAACACCCAAAGCAAAAACCCTCAGTTTTTAAATTCCTAAATGGACAGTGCTCTGTGTTTATATTTTTAACAGTGTTGTCAGTAGAAAAAGAGTCAGTACCACTTCCTCCTATTCTCAGATAATATGCTGTGTTCAAACTGCCCTGCCTGCTGCGGATCTATGTGTCGCATAGTCAGGAAAAGAGAGCTGATGCTTATATAACACCCGAGTGCTGCACCTCTGCTTGCCGTGGAAATATAGCTCATTTAAAATGTTAATTTTCACATGATGAATCACCAACCAAGGAATGACACAAAATGTGGAAAGGCTCCTGTACAAGAAAGAGTTTCTCTATGTAGGAAGGAGATAACAGGCAAGGCATAATAACCTTGAAAATCCTTGGTGAAATGTACAGGATGGGTGTGGGTTTCTAACGAGGAAATAGGGCTACAATCAAATGAAACTTGAAAATTGGTCCAACATCTCAAGAGAAGACTGGAAGACTACAGAAGATTGCTTTAAAAATGCAGGATATTATAGTCTCAGAAATTGGAAAGTACTAGAAATAGAGTGAAAAGGAACTGCTACTGGTATCTTAACTGGTCTTAACACTCTTGAAAGGCTCACCTTATCTCCTTTAGAAACAAAGCCTACCATAAAAGCTCACTGATTTTCAATAAGGTAAAATTCTGCATGTAGCCTCTTCTAAATTAAATGCTATCAACTGCTCCTGTCATTCAATTTCCGTGGCTTTACACCTTTAGAGGGCTTCTGTCAAGCAACTGAATGGGTTTTTTTGGTATTTTAGACTTTTGCACATAGCCAATGGGTTTAAAAGTGTGCAGTCCGATTCTTGACTTTGCAAGTTGCAGCTCTGGTATGAAGCTCTGCCTGTTGCTGCACCACAGCCGCGAGATGAACTAATCTGTACAAATTGATGCAAAATACCTGGTTACTAAATTGTAATCTATCATTGTGAATGCTTCAATCATGTTTTGAGATGGACAATTGACTAGGAAATAGCTCAATCTTTTGGCTGCCAATATTTCCTTGTGTGCCTTACATTTTTATTAGTCTCTTCTTCTTTAGGACTTTAGATAAGATAGCAGGTAATTTATCTTGTCTCCATTCTCAGAGTATTTATCTACTGAAGTAGCTGATAGTGCCTTTCCAAGGCTTGTCAAAAACTTGAATTAAAGCAGGGTATAAATTATATTTTGCTTAAATAATTTTTGGGGGGCTTTGGCACTTTATTTTAAGTTAATAAATGCCAAAAAAAATATTGCATTGAACATTATTGGTCCTACAGTCTTAGAAACACTAGCAAGAGCAAGCCTGGGGAAAATACCAGAAGGAAAGCAGTTTTCTGTGAAACAAGTGATGAGAGACTTCCTTCAATGTGGTTTCCCGCCTTAATGATTGTGTTGAAGGTGCTGGTACACGCTAAGAAGCACGGACTGATTCATGTAGTTTTCTTTCAACCCAGGTGTCTCAAAGGACTGCCCACAGCTATTTAAAATAAAACAAACAAAAACAAACAAACAAACAAACAAAAAAAACAACAAAAAACAAAAAACCAAAAACACCAAAAAACCAACAAATGGCAATTTGAAGGTATCAAGTGCCTTGTGGCTGTGAATGGCAAGAGTCCTATGCTGCAAACTGGGGGCTGCAGCTTAGGGAGGGTGGCAGGGAAGGGGGGATGCTAACTGGCCCCAGCAGCAGGGCAGGCTGGATACCCATCCTATATTTCTACAGCTCTCGAGTACAGGGTGTGAGTCCTTGCTGCCACTGTGCACTGCACTTCACATGGGAACAAATGTGAACTAGCTGAAGCCAACAGCACACAGAAATAAAAACTAGGGGTAATTGTGATGCCTAGACAGGCTTTAAAACCTCAGAAATACTTAAGCCTTAAAGAGCATCCAAACCTTTGCTTTTGAAACCTGGCATTGTCTTGCTAATAACTGACAGGCAATTGTAACAGAACAGCACTGATTTACCTTTGTCAAAATGTGGGACATACCTTGATACTACGACTGTAAATACATTACAATAAGCAAATAAATAACTCTAATTTCTGCTTGCTTAGCCTTCCAAATTTATTTAATGGTTCAGCCTATAGGCAAGGTCCTTTACATTGGTACTCCATGTAGAAGCTGAAGGTGCCAGTTCAACAGCTGGGTTCATTGGATAAAATTACTTAGAGACAGAGCCATACACTAAGAATTGAAAAACTTAAATAGTTTTAAGGTGAAATTGATTTTTAAATGCCAACCTGCGTTGCTGTTACGTTGAAAAAAACTTCCTGAGTTCCACATGGTGAAAATGGGGGTTCTTAGTTAAATCTAAACCTCACTTAAAATGTGTAAGATGTTTCTTATTCTTGAATTACTAGAAGGAAAATGGCCATGGTAAATTGTGATAGGAGGCATCATAAAGTATTTTTCTACCTTTTTTATTTTTTTTAAAACACTGCCATTTGCTCTGAGAGGAAAATACCTTTGGTGAAGAATTTCAGTGCCACTGGTTAGCTATCCTAATTTAGTGCTGCTCAATTCTTTCCTATAGTGTAATTTGAATAGAAAAGTTATAGGAAGTCAGCCCATAATTAGACAAATGTCAGGAAGAAAATATCTGTCTTCATGCACCAGCTTTGAATGCTTTGAATATCTGAGGTGCACAGGAAAATATTTCCTGTGAATGAGCAAGTAAGTGAAAGAGATGAAAAAGGGGACCTTCTGTGGATAGAGATGGGAGGAGCTGCAATGAATAAGGGGTAAAGCAGAGTCACTTTGGAACAATTGGTTAGAAAGGGTGGCAGGCTCCCCATAACTAATGACTTTTGAGGCTAGAAATTTACCACAAAGATGTTTGACAGCCTTCAAAAGTGATTGTTATTGATATGACTCTTTCCTTATCAGCAGTAATAGGAGCCAAGCTTAACTACCTCTACTTCAGTGAAGAAATTTAATATGTGGTGGTAACTTGAATGGGCTATTTTTGCTTTATGAATTGCCTTGGGTTGTTCAACACTTCTGCCACATCCTCAACAGAGTGTTATGAAGGAGGCCTTTAATCAGAACTATTTTGTTTTAATGTTGCTCTTTAGTCTCCCTCCTTGACAGCCAAATCTTTGCTGATGTATTTGGGAAATGTTTTAAGGCTGCTGTTTGTTCACCTAATTAACAAAATGATTGGGTCCCCAGAGGGACATATCTCCCTAGGTAAGGCAAATGAAAGAATTGCTCTCCTGCTGTAGAAAAACCAACTGGAACATTTTGAGAATATCTCTGAGATCAAAGTGTATTTTTAATCTTCCTTTGTGCCTCAGCTGAGGTCAACCAAAGATGAGCATAGCCCAACATATATATTTATATTGAAGGAAATTAACCACTATGATAAGTCATATATAGAGGGATTTGTGGCATTCACGATGAGATATTCATCCCTCATGTGCCTGGTGAGTAAAAAGGTAGTTAGCAGTCTCTCAGATATATTACAGTGCTCACCTAAGCATCCTTTTTTTTTCCATGGGCTTATTTTTCAGAACATACTAGTGATAAAATGTAATTCCACCTAATAATCTCCACACTGAAAGGGCAGGCCAAAATTTATATTTGCTGAGAAATAGAGGAAAACTCAAATAGTTTAGTGAAAATTTCCAGAACTCTCACTGAATTTGCTTAAGTTCAGGAAGTACATGCATTAGGAAAGTAAAAGACCTAACATACCATTGAATCTTACCTAGTTTAAAAGAAAACAAAACAAACAAAAATCTCCCAAACCAACCAAACCCAGGAAAGCCAGTAACATAAACCTCCACCTTAATCTTATGTTTGAAAGTAATTATTTTCCCTCTTTATGTCAGACCAGGACAAACTGGTTTTATCCATGCCTAGCTCAGTAAGTAGTTAAGGGAATCAAAGCATGCATGTGTCACTGTAATGTTGGGAAGATGGAATGGGAGAAATGGAAGTCACTAGTAAGAGCATTAAAGCATAAACAATGAGATTTCAGAGTCCCGCATCACAAGGAAGGGTCTATAAACTGACGTTTTCCTAAACTTAATTGTGTGCCCAA
This sequence comes from Onychostruthus taczanowskii, assembly GCF_017590055.1. NCBI lineage: Eukaryota > Metazoa > Chordata > Aves > Passeriformes > Passeridae > Onychostruthus > Onychostruthus taczanowskii. The sequence goes on from NW_024500794.1 coordinate 7,823,850, forward strand.
CACCCAGAGGTATGAAATAGCTATGGCATATGGCTCACACTATGATTAGTCTCATTTCTTGAAATGCTTTAAAAAAATCAGCAAGATTTGTGTTCCCTCTATACCATCCATCTGGATAGTAAAATTAAGCAGAAAGGCAGTCGGACCTATTTCAGGACTGTGGCATTTCTCAACAAAGAGGGAACAGCTAAGGAGCATTAGAGATAATCAGTATTCAATTCATCTTAAAAAAAAAAAAAAATCCAGCCATAATACAAACAGAATTACCTTCACCCTGTGTCACTGCAAATAAAGGTCACTTAGTCAGCTTCCAGAAACTCACTGGAAAGCTAGTGCAATCATGTCTTTATTCCCAAAACCTGGCTGTCCTTGCTTTTTGGCTACCTTTAGTTTGACTGTTCAGATGACTGAAAATGCAGTCAAACTGTGTAAGCAGCAGATTTCTAATAAAGTAAATTTATGTACTGACTGGGAATCTGCTCATACAATGGACCATAGGGCAAAAAAACTTTTGGCTCTGCTTGGGTGGAATTGTAGGAAATGAATGCACAGCTTCAGTTGGTGCAAGTCTGTATTGCTGCTTTGAATCATTAAAATATCTCAGGACCATCACCTTACTGATGCTGCTACAGTTTATCATTACTCAAAAGTCTGCACTTGGGAATTGTAAGAGAACAAAAGAAACTGATTTGCAAATTTAAACCTTTTGTGAAAACACACACTTTGAGAAACATGCATATCTGACATGTTAGGAATAAGCAAGTCTTATTTTTATTTTTTTTGTCCAGCTTGAACCCCTGGTGGTAAGTGTTCTGTGATGAACAGGCACACTAGTCCTAAATGAAGACCTAAGGAACTGAGAATCATTAATGAACAAAATATACTGGCAATAGCCCTGCATAAAATTTTAGGCTATTTTAGTCTTTAAAAGTGTACTTAAATATATTTCAGGGAAAGAGGAAAAAATCTAACTCTGAAAGCTTCTGTTTTGCTTTTTTGGTGATTTTATTACAAAGTGCAACAAAAAAACACATAAAAAAGTAAAAAAGATAGACAGTCATCTAAACAGAAAAATATTGTCCAGGGAAAGTAGTTTCACAAACTAGGTTCTTGCAATTTTTCTCTCTGACATAGTTGGCTTACTATCTTTTACGGTATACCATTGTTTCTTCATAATTTTAATTATAATCTGCCATTTTATGGTAATGTAACTAAAGTAATTTTTTATTTTCATGAAAGCCATAAGTAATGTTAGTAAAAAATACTTAGTGTAACATCATCAAAAAGCTGGTTTTGCTCTGGTCCTACAGAATACAGGTGTTAGAACTGTGGTTGAATGACAATGAGAACTATGTGGACTTGAATAAGAGCCTGATAGAGATGTATAAACAAAGTTGAATTTGAGAAAGAGTCAAAAGTAGCCAAAAGGTCATTCATGATGTATTATTCTGGACATAAAATACAAATATTAGTAAGTGATGTGCTTCACATTATTTTCTGTATATTTTTTCCTATAAACTACATAACCTGTTGGTTTAAGTAATTTATTCTGTTAAATTGTAAAGGAGACCATACTTTAGAAACATTGTGGGCTAGGGTGACAAAATGGTGTGCACCTAATAGCTAGTTAACTCTGAAACTGGGGAATTTGGACACATCAGAGAAGTTACCAAGTGCAATACATTGGAACCAAGAGGCTATTGTGTTCAAAATTCAGCCACTTGATTTTTACATAGTATAGAAGGTATTATTACTCATAAAATGTCTTTCAAGTGTCAGGAGCTTGAAGTAAGATGGTTGCTCTCTCACTAATACTGAGCATAAACAACCCAATGCAACTAGGTAGTTTTATTTTATTGTGAAATATTTTAGGTAGCTTCTTAATTTCAAAATTTCTCATCTACAACAGAGCTGCATTGCAGAATACAAACTGATATCTGCTAAATGCTGCATGGTTCACAAGACTCAGCTACAAAAACCCCCAAACAGATCAACATGCCATCACCTTGCTTGTTGACTGGAGTTGACAGCTCTGGAATTACTCTCTTCTGCTTCAGTAGCACTTTGTAAAATACAAGACCAAAAACGAGGTATGAACTCTTTCTTAATTAATTTCCATTTCTTTGCTCAAAATGTATAGTGCTGGAGGCTGAAAGCATCCGATATCCAGAGAGATTCGTACATGGATTTGAGGAAATATTGGTGGATGAAGTAGGGTCTGTGCTTAAGGTTGTAAATGCCTTAATTATTCTGATCAGTGTAAATTATTCTATATATGGATTTTTAATGATAATTAAAGAAATGGATGTAACACAAAATGGCAAGTGAAACTAATACACAGGTCTGTGAATATGAAACATTGTATTATAAAGTCTATAAATGATTTACTTTTTCCATAATTTCAGTTGCATACTACTTCTAGCAGTCAGTAATTAGGCAAAGCCTGTGCCATGGAAATAGCAGGTGTACCAACAAGGTCAAAGACAGTCATGTTTGGGATGGGAAGATGAAAGACAAGCAGCAGAAGGATAAGCAAATATATTACATAAGTCTGAAATGCATCAGTCAAGTCCAAAATGTTTATAATCCGGCCTAAAATCCCTGGATCCCAAATACTGCAAATAGCAAAATCTAAAACTGTGTGAAAGTTTAAAGACAATAAATTCAATCTGCTATACAAAGGCAAATTTCTGAAAGAAGAGCAGCAGAGAACATGGAATTGCTGATCCAACAGACAAGCATAGTTATGTTGTAAATATAAGCAAGATTTCTTCCTGAAGAGAGGTTTTTGACATCATTGGTCACGTGTTTTGGGGTGTGATCCCAAAGAATATCCAAAGGACTACTGGCTTACATGTGTGTTAGTCACTTGAGCTGGCTACTTCACTCTAACTGAATGTCCCATTTGGAGATTCAGATCAGCATAAGTTAGTTGTTTTATACCTGATAATGTTTGGCATGGATTGGGTCTTTTCTGAAAGTGCTGAACAAGGATTGGTTACCCTATCTGCCTAGAATTTAAGCAGCAAAAGGATGTTGGAAGATAATGACTTGTGCAGGAGATTGTTGCTTTCTTGATTTCCTTTCTTGATTTGTCTAGAAGTTAAAGATATAAGCTGTCTGCCACCTGTCCCTGAAAGCACGAGATGTGCCTCTATTAAAACACTGGCAGTATAGGACAGGAGGAAGAAATTCAGTCTATCCTTTGCTCTGCAAAATTGACATACTGTACTTGACATTGCTGGGAGGACATTTGCATCTGTCTACATGGTCATACCTGCAGACAGGTCTTCTGTCTGACTTAAAAACTCTTTGTTAAAGATTAAGTGAAGTGTAAGAAGAAATGAAGACCTGGCCATAAAAATTAGAAAGAAGCTGGCCTTCAGTGTGTGTAACTGAAGATTAGCTGCATCAGTGTAAGGTGTTTTCCATACACCTGTGTGCTGTGGAGAAATTCTGTGGTGAGTTACCAAAGGCTCTGTATAACTCGGCAGCTCAAGAGACACCTTCTGCTAATAACATAGCATTTGTGTCATGTCTAGTAATTATTTGAAACATTCTATATTCTTATACACAAGAGGCAAAGTGATGTTAAAGCAATCAATTTCTTAGTAGAAAAAGTCACGCTGTTGTTTTGCTAATCAAAATTTTGGAGTAGGTTCTGTCTCTCTAACCTTTGCCAGTTCCATATTTCAATTGTACAAGTAACTGTAGAAAAAGGACAACGCCTTCAAAGTTAAATATGGGTGACAGTGTACCTGTGGTGAAATGGAATCTAAAATATAGACACATCTCTGACACAGTTTGGGGTTGCTATGACTGTTAGTAAGCTCTTGATTTACCCAGCAGAGAATGCCTGAATTTTCTTCTGAAATGCACAGACCCCTTCTGATAAATGATGGTGTTAGAAATGAGAAAGGGGGAGGAAGCAATTTAGCTAGTTAAGCCTTCTAGGAAAAAGATACATGGTGCAAGAAATTATGAATGAAGGCTAATCTAAGGCATAAAAAGGAACCCAAGCTTTTGAAATTTATCAAAAAGGAAAAACAGTAGGATAAGCATCCATTCTAACATGTATAGGTTGAAGACTAAGAGGCTTGACTCATATTTCAAACCTAATGAAGAAAGTTTGTACGGTTAAGTGGTAATGAAGATCTTGAGATGGTGTATTACATAATGGTGAATACCTGGATGAAGATGAAATGGGGGAGCTTGAAGATATGCAAATGACTTTCCAGTTATGGCAGTGAAATTATATTATGCACTCATGAAGTTAACTTTGGGTTACATCTATGACAGCAAAATTAAAAATAAACAAGAAAAATAGTCTTATGCAGCACTTGAAACATCAGTAATTTAAAAGGAACAGCATTAAATAGCCTTGTAAATGTCTTAGAATATATTGTGATTTATAGCATGGGTGAATCACACTTACAAAAAGTAATGCTGACCTTGCTAGCTCTCAAGCTGCTAGGAGACAAGGAGGATCTGTGACAAGTCAAAGCTTTTTTATAAGATTAACTTGTTTTTCTGGCGTCACTTTTGGATATTTAGTAGAGAGGTACCTACAAATCCTACAAAGTAAGGGATGTAGTCTTTGGTGCTACCAGCTGCAATAAGCAAGTGGGGAATTATGAAGCAGTTGCAGTTATTTTAAATGCTTTTATTTGTGATTTTTGACCCTCTCTTAGAAGCATATTTATCTTTTGTTAGGACTGAAGGGAATGAAACTTGAATGACTGAGATACTTTTGAAAAGCTAGAAAAGTCTCTCTATAGTTCTATTCAGTGGATAATAATCAGATATTAATAATTTATTTTCTTTTGAAAAAAAATATATGGCGGAGGAGCACATGTCACTCTGTTACTAGTGAAGCAGATAGTATCTTCCTAAATGCACACTGAACTGGGAGGAAGAAGAGCTGCCTAGGAAAAGTCAGAATGGGAAACACAATATTAGAATTTGATAAATTGCTGTAGTACTGAGCAGGCATACTTGATGCAAAGTTTCTTTGTCAGCTACCTGAATGAGTCATTATCTCACTTCAAAAGACACTTCCTGAAAGCTGTTTGTCCTGTTAGGGGATATCTCCATGTTTCAATACCTGTGCTAAATACAGCAAGAATTCAACAGGCACTCAGCTGCCAAGTCTTGTAGCGAGGTAAAGCTGGAAGATGAAGATGTGATTATCTGTGCCATGCTTAGCAGTTAGACCAGCAGCAAGGTCCCAGTATGATACAGGGCCATTAAAGAAGTGAAGACAAAAAGAAAGTTCAATCCATTAGTTCATTGGACAGTTAATTCTATTTACTAGGATCGTGTAAGCTGTTAACGTTCACATAGCTTGAACACCCATAGAAACCAAATGCTGTGTTTCAGGCTGTGGGAGCCTGGGAAAAGGTACTGCCATGTTGATACTCATGTTGATACTCAGCTGCCTAAAAAATATCTTTAATGGAAAGTGTTTAAAAGAAGTATAGCAGCTGTCTAATCTGTATTTCTAAGACTAGTGAACAGTAGGCTTTGGATAGAGAGCGAAGTTAAAAGGGAAAGTAAAAAATAACAATGTTTATCTATTTTAAATGTATGATTTGAAGTTGTAAGCTCCAGTGGAGATCCTTGTAATCAAGAAAATAAAGATTAAACTTGGAGGGGAATATTCTGTCCTGTGCTTTCTTGTGAACAAGACTGTATACAGCACTTAATTCTAGATTATGCTGAAACTTAATTCTATATTATGCTATTGCATATTATGCTACACATAGAAAAATAATGAAATTATTTGACAGTAGAGACCTCTTACTTTGAAAACCCGAAGTTTTAGCATTAGGGTGCATATTATGTCATTAATTTCATCACTTGTGGCAAATCAGAGGGAGATTCATAGAAACTTAGTGGGGTTAACAATCATATGCCTTACAGTGTGTTGAAATATTTATCTTCACATGCTGCACCAAAGAGCAGCAAAAAAGCAAGAGAATTGGTTGGGACCAGTCCTATAAATATTGTTCAAATGGTGTACAAACATCACACAGCACAAGCTGCATGTGAGCATGCCCAGTTAGCATAATTTCTATTTGCAGCCCTTTTTGTGGGGAGAAAGTGGGAGAGAGAGAAGGAACCTAAATGCAATTGCAGCTGTAACTAAAAGCACTAGCTGGAATAGCCCTCTGTACTTGCATATATCTCGTAAATCCGCAAGCTTACCCTGTTCTCTTAAGCATGAAACAAACTGTGACTTCAGGTATTCAAAGCAGGACATGTTTAAATACCTGCCAGTAAAAGGAAGGTGAAATTCACATTGACCTTCACTGATGATATCCTCAGGAACCAGCAGGCTGCTTTACAATAAGATTGACTGAAAAAATGAGAGAGCAGTGTCCATTGTGTGCCTGTGGTGCATTAAGCAGTGTCCTAGGGTACAGAAAGAATTACTGTGGAAATTTTTGATTTTAAATCAGCAGTGAATCTGGAAAATTCAGACAGTCAAAGTGCTTTTCGGTGATATCTCTGTTGCTTGTGTGAAGACCAAAGCTAGATGAGAACTTCAACAGTGAACTTCTGCAGTATTACTTGCACTCTTGAATCAATGTGATCTCAGTTGTGTGAATCACTGGATGCAGCATCTAAATCAGAAATGTGAATCTGAATGACCATACAGCAAAAAGGATTTAATCTTGCTTGGTGATCTGAGACAGTGCAATGTTCTCTGCCAAGGTCAAGTTTGCAGCAAATGAGCTGAACCCAAAATACTGACCTTATTTTAATGTTTTAAAAACTTAAATCAGCACCTTCCTTGGCTTTGTGGTAGCTCATTTTGTGTTTACCTGATGGCTAAGTTTTGGGAAACAGAATTCTAGAAATGGTTTACTCAGCAGAGCTTCATGTGAGCAAACCAAAAGCTCTTCTGCCTCAGTAGGAGCTCAACAGGGAATTGCCCTTGCAATGTGACATTGACATTGTGGCATTTAACAGTCAATAAAACTGAAGGAAAATGAAGGCAAAGCATTTACCTGATCAAGCATAGAAAGCTATGCTCCTACATTTGGGGGAACAATATCCTTGTGGGCCAGCTACAGAATTGATGTGCCTTTACAGAGCCTGAAAATAAGCTTTTATTTTAGATGATCCCTTCTCTGCCTAGAGAAGGATGTCCTTTCTCAGTGTCTGCTGTTAAGTCCTTCACAGCTTTATGGCTCTTGAGTACAAGAGGACTCAATGGTACTTTTTGGTGGCTGGCTGTGTTCCTAAACTCCCTGAATATCAGAACCCTTTAATCAGGATGCTTCCGATGTTTAATGACCCAGTCCAAAACTGCCTCTCTTGCTAGTCCTGTTGAGGGATCTTTTGCTATGTGTGTTTCCATGAGCTGTACTACTTTTTTTTCCATAAATTTGCCTCCCTTCTGAGATAGTGAGATTATTTTCTGGTGAGGTAGAAAACATCTGGGAGATACACATTAGTTAGGTTTCTATTAGAATCTGGAAAGCAATCAAGTCAACACACATGAGATATTTTGGAAGGGTTTAGTAAAATGGGAACAAACTTTAAAATGTAAAAGACAAGAGGAATAGAAATGAGCAAAGCTAAGAAACAACAGTTGTAAAATCATTCAAGTACAGAGTAAAAAGGAGAGGGATTGCAAGATTAGGCATCTTGAGTGGGATTGAGCATATACTCTGCTTTCAGGAGGAATATGCAGACCAGTACTTCAATTGCCACACTAAGAAATCAGTATTATTGCCAATTTTTAAAGCTACTTCTTACAGCTTTAGTAAGGAGACCAGCAGGAAAAGGTCAAACCTTTTAATGAAGCCTTAGAAATTGGTAATGAAAATGTGTTTTCTTAGATAATAAGCTGTGTGTAAAGTAAGAGCATATTGGATCCTTTAAGTCTGATGTAGGCTATCCCATTTGTCAAACACAACAATGACAGGTTTGTCACTACAACTCCACATGTGTGTACCCTTCAGGAACAGTATTAAGGAAAGGAATGAGGTGAGTGTGCCAAATTTTTAATGTAACTGAGCTGACCTGTCTTGTTCTTACTAAACCGTATTCTTATATCTTACCATATGTGCAATTAAGGCAATACATTATTCAGTTTTCCTCAAGCCTTTTAACTAGAAATTATGTTAGCTCAAATAATGAACTGGAAATAACACTATGAAGGCAACTTTGTAAGCATAATGGGTAGACTTACAAGAGACAAACTGAGTTTTTAAAAAAGAAGTGCTGTAGAAAACATGCGTATGGATGAAATGTCTTTTTTTAATTTGCCACTCAAAGACACTCAAAGCTGAAGCCCAGGGTAATTACTTAAGCAATTAAATGTTTAAGCACATATTTGACCTCTTGAAATCTTGAAGATTTCTAACCAAAAGGTCTCATGGCTTCCTGTAATCTCAATGAAGTTATCAAATAAATCACCAAGGTTCTAAGACACAGGAGTGGTCTGTAGTTATTTCACAAACTTGAACTAAGTTTTTCTGTAGCATCATGATCCTTTTGACCCTACAAAACAATGGCTCTTGACCACAGCTAAAAACATGCTACCTGACCTGTTATGAAAACACTCACAAACAATCTTGTAACCCATTGTTGTTTGGCACCTTGATCATGAAGGATAGGGACATGACAAAAATATCAAATTATAGGAAACAATTCTCATTACCATGATAGGGAAATTGGAATATTGCCTCACAGGCCCTGTGAAGGTCATGCTTTGTATTCTGAAGCTGATCACTGGCCGAACCGTACTGACTACCTGGGGTGCTCTGTGCGTGATGGAGTAGGAGAATGGTGAGTGGCTCAGTGGAAGGCAAGTGCCATTTACTAAAAATAAGAAGAGGAAATACCTGAATGTTGTATCGATAATCACTGCTTTGGCTGACAGTGATTAGTATTTAGAAACACAGCTGCTTGTCACTTAATCCATGTCCATGTAGACTACTGTTGCTTCATGGACACAAAACCTACTTCTGCTAGTCAATTAAAATATGTTTGTGCAGAGCACTTTAGTAAGAAATGATAAAAAAACCCCAAAACTGCTCTGTGCATGCTGTGGGTTTTACAAGGTACTGAGTGACGCAGCTGAGAGTACAGCTATTGATGTGGTTTCCCAGAAGGCATAAGGACAAGATTGGAGTTTTTGGCACCTCTTTGAAGCAAAAGCTATGACATGCAGATGAACACCTACAGGCTGGGATATAAGCAATGCAGTATTAGTCGTCCTTATTATGAGAAAGTAGTGTAGGTGGTAGGTTTTGGTGATGTCTTACTGCCTTTGTAAAGTGCTAGAGTCAGTTAGCAGATAATCAGCAGTATAGCAGCTCAGCAGGGAGAGACCTTCTGAGTAAAATACCAGTAGTATGTGACTGTTGCAGTACAGCTTTAATTCCTTCTGCTCAATGAAGTAATGAGTGACAAAAAAACAACTAGAAGTGTCAAGGGAATAGCAAGATTTTACTTAAGGTTATTTATTAGACACCTAAACTCAATAAGACTGGTCAGTCAAAAAAGGACTAATGCCATTTTGCAGCATTTTGGGTACAACTTTTTCCTATTCCCACACCCCTATTATTACTTTAACTTCAGGTTATACTGAAATGGGCAGACTTACCAAGTCTCTTGAGATTACTGAAAAATATTTGAAAATACTTTGTTTTTGGTCTTAAACTTTTGGTATCTTAGGTTAAAAATTTGCTAGTATTTTGCATTATTCTTGCACAGCTTGAAAAAAATTAAAAACTTGGCAATGAGAACTATTTCTAATACTTGAGTATTACAAGTAATGCACCACTCTTTAGTCAGTTGATTTGTGACGGAAGAGAAAGATAGAATATCCTCAGGGGAGGTTTAGGCTGGGTATTAGAAAAAGGTTCTTCCCCCAGAGGGTGTTTGGGCACTGGAAAAGGCTCCTCAGAGCAGTGGTCACAGAAGCCTGACGGAGCTCAGGAAGTGTTTGGACAATGCTCTCAGACACAGGGTTTGACTCTTGGGGATGGCGCTGTGCAGGGCCAGGAGTCAGACTCAGTGATCCTCGTGGGACCCTTCCAACTCAGCATATTCAAGTGGTCAACTCTTGGCCCTGCACAGGATAACCCCCCAAAGGGAGCCCCAAAAATTACACCATGTGTCTGGGAACACAATGGAAAATTTTGAGGAAAATCCAGTGAAAAACTAGCGTGATGATAGAACCCATGGAAAGGCACAGTTCAAGTTGTCTTGTCTTTGTTCTTTCAGGGCACATTATGCTCTCTCCCCTACCCTTGCACTACAAGTATACTGTTAGCTTACACAAAACCAAAAAACGCAAAAAAAAAATTGCTTATATTACATTTTATTCTGTCAGTCTGACCTTTTCACAAAATCTGATAAATGAATTCTGTTTTTCTTTTGTCTAGAATTTCTCCTCCAATGGTGTCTTAGATAGTTTCCTGCTTCATTTAGTTATGAAAAATGTTCTTAAGGTGTTTTTACTGATTAGTATTATTGTACTGAGAAGAAAAGCCTACAGCTTTGACCGCAAATAAGACGTTTCCCCCTAAACAAGTTGCTGGCGTAACCAGCCACAGTAAAACTCTTTATACCTTAATTAAGTGGTGAGGAAAACGGAAATCAGGAGAGGAGCAATCCTCCCTCTGTTGGAAACAGAAAGCGTGCCTTCTGATGGAAAACAAATATTTTGTTGTTATTTGTTACACGTAGAATCTTCGTGTGCAACATGTGCTTAAAAATATATACTAATATGATAACACTATTGTTAAGGTTTTGTTAGAACGGAAAAAAAAAGCCATTTGAAGATATGTATCGGTATGGCAATGACTGTGCTTAGATGCAAATGTGGTTTACACGACGACTTTCAAATCATCCTGAATGTTGCCCTGGTACTCATCTATGATGGGATGAGAAAGAGTTTGGTGTTGCACCCATATCTCTGGGCATACTGTATACTGCTGTGGCGTGGGGGCTATGTGCCCCCGGCCCGCTGATGGCGACAACAGGGGTGCAACAGATCTACCTAGCAGGCCCTGCACAATTCCAGCTGCCAGTGGAGGTTTGGCGCAGACGAACAAAGAGGCAGCAGCACGGGTCTCGGGGTCAGAACAGGAGTAGCTTTATTTGGCGACACAACCACCCGGAGCCAAGGTCCCAAGAACCCAAACACCCTGCAGGCACTAACTTATAAACAAGGATGATCTTGGGAGATGCCAAGGTCCCAAGAACCCGAAGCCCCTTCAGGCACTAACTTATAAACAAGGATGATCTTGGGAGAGGATACAATTTTTAACCAATCAGGAGGACTGAGGGTGGAACACAAAGTGGGGAAATACAATCTGTAAACCAATGGAGACTCTTAAGGGAGGGGAAAGGCTTAAATAAACCAATGGGGTTTCAAAGGATACAAAACTGACACAGAAGGTTCTGGAGGGAAGGGCAGGCTTAGGGAAGGATTGACATCTGGGGAGGGGAGGAGCAGGGAAGGTTTTGGGAGGAAAGGGTAGGGACAAGAGGGATTGACAACTTAGCAGGGAGCGGCCAGGCAACAAACAAGAACTGACAGTTAACTGAGCTGAGTAACAATGAGGGAGTGAGTCTGAATTTAGCACCATAAGATACAAAATGGAGAACCTGTGCCACTCCAAAGGCAGGGGGAGAAAAACACAGAGGGATTTAAAAACCACAAATCAGGCAGTAAAATATACCAAATAAGAAAATGAAAACACACCACAACAGTATAGAGCAGTGATTCGATCTTTATGTAAAAGTAAAAAAGAATAAGGCTTTTTCTCTATCATTTAGCAACTGTAGATGCTTACTTTTTCTGTGATAAATGTCAAAAAAATTACAGTCTACTGAAGCCATGGAACTGAATTTATACATAGAATTAAACATTGATACTATCAGTTGCTGTTCTGAACAGGCTTTTTTGTTATATTAATCTTGTCAGTTCTATTTTACCTCATGAGCTTTTGCAAGTAAAAGCATGTGGAAATTTTCCTCTCTGATAGTTGAAAAGCTTTTTGAGGTTCCTTGAACTCTCTGACCTTCCTATATGCCTATGGAAAAAAAAAAAAAAAAGGTATAACAGTTCTAAAATGGAAAACCGAAATGCTGTGTGATAAAACCATCTTTTTTTTCTTTTCAGTTACCTTTCAATTGCTTTTGAAAAGTCAGATGCGTGCAGATATAAAATAACTGGATTGAAAGACAAAAACCCAAGTGCTGCTACTTGGCCACATCATTGTGTGCTAAAGGTAAATTTCTGCTATTTTGTGCATTTGAAAGCTACAATTGAAATGCCAAAAGAGCATTAACTGTAGGAACTACTGTGAAGATGATTGTAGAATATTTCCTTTAGCTATTTACTGATGATTAGGACAAAACCTAATTCTAATAAAATGATTAGGACAAAAAGAATCACCTTTTAACAGTTGTGCTGCTAGCAGCTGAGCAGAGCAGCTGCCTTGTATAGCTGTGCAGTAAAGACAGCAGCTAGAAGTGGAATTGCTGTTGCCAGCTGCAAATGGGCAGTTGAACCAGAACTTTTTGCTGGTTGTCAGCAAAAAGTCTTGCAAGATTTTGCCATTAGACTTCAGTCATTAGGAATGACACTAGATCAGTAGTGGAACACCAGATGAGACATCTTCTTCTAATTTAACAGAATTAGAGGTGTTTTGGAAGAGGGAGAGGTTTATTAGCCTATATTCTTTCATGGTGGAGTGTTTATTGTCTTCAGCACCACCTTTCTGTGTTTGCAGGGAGCCTGGGACTACAGACAAGGGTCTCCAAACTGCAGTGTAAAACAAATTTTTTGTCTGGATCTGATATCTCAGTGAACTTTCCATCAAAACAAGACCCTGAACAAGACTGAGGCCTTGCTTCACTCGGGGGCTGCACTAATTGAATAGCATGTGGTGGTTTTGGCTGGAAGAAAAGAGGTGTGGATGTCTTTGATTTGGGAGTATTTCTGTAAATCTCATTCTCCATTTCCCTAAAGACTATGGGAGTTCTCACTGTTCCAATAAAATAAGGGCTGCTTGAGCTTTAGTAGGCTACAGTGCTTCTTGAGGGTAACACTAAGGCCTTCCCTCAATATTTGATATTCCAAATTATTAGTCTTTTGCATTTCTTCTTAAACTGGAAGTGCTTGCTCTCAATGCATGGAACTTGAATGATTCTTTTCAGAATTATTCTTCAAGTAGTACCAGGAGAAGTTTAGATTGGATAACAGGAAAAATTTTTTTCACAGAAATGGTTGTCAAGCCTTGGAGCAGGCTGCTGTGGCTGAGTCACTAGCCCTGGAGGTATTCATAAGACGTGTAGATGTGGCATTTAGGCATGTGATTTGGTGGTGGAATTGGCAACATTAGGTTTACAGTTGGACTTAAGGGGTTTTTTTTTTCCTAGCCTACATGATTCTGTGATTCAAAGTGCTTGACCATAACATTAAGACCAAGTAACTTTAAGTGTAATTGGCTGCTTTTCTGACATGGCTTGTCACTTCAACAGTTTGTGTGATTATGGAAGAATTGCTGCTAAGGCCAAGTTAATCCTCAAGAATGGGTGTCATGCCACTGGGGCAGCTGACTATAATGCCTTTGTAGTCACTAGTAGAAAAAAAACAGCTGAAAAATGGGATTAGTCTGATCTTTACAGGCACACCTACCTTAGGTTGAAATAATCAATTCCTTAGAAACACTTATATTTTTTCTTTGGCTGTTAAAGAAATTTAAATGACTGTCCAAAATTGCTACCTATTATATCTACATTGTAGGTGTAAAACAGTTTGACGCAATTGCAGAAATACTGCTTACCTGGAATGACTGTCTGATTAAAATTCATTAGGAAAATTGTTAGTTATTAAAAATATGCATAGATGTATCATGTATGATTAGCCTGACATCTTTGTTACCATATTAATAGCCCTAGTAAATTGTTTCTATATACAAAGCTATTAGTGTGCAGCTAGTAATTGCTACCTATCAGCATGCTTTAAGACTTAAGCACTAGCATTTAGAAAAAAGTTGTATTTTTGCCTTTTCTCTTCCTCTGAAATTTCCCATGCTGGTCCAGTTCTCCATGTGCACTTACAATTCTATAATGAAAACTCATTCAAAGGTTGTATAATATTCTTTTTTCTTCCTTTTGATGGCATTGTTAAAATAGTTTTAAAGCAAGAGACAATAAATAGTTTTGTATTATTACTAGTTTCTGCATAAAATTGACAGTTATAGCATTTACTTCTTTGTTTTGGTTTTTTTTGGTTTTTTTTTTTTTATTTTTGGTTTGGTTTTTTTTTATATTTGTTGTTTTTTTTTTTTTAATCCAGTGTTCAGATTTTATAATAGTTTAGGAGTATTGAATATGTCTCTGAAGGCGTGTTGTATTTTCTTTGGCTCACTTCTTTCTTGCTTCTCCCATAGGAATTCAGTTGTGAAGAATAAGCCTGTGCAGCATTCATATACTCTTACTGATGTCTTTTCTTTAAGAATGGGTCTCAGAATAGTGTGCGGGAACTGGTATTTCTCAATTTTATGCTGGGGAGGGGGGTGGTTGGTAGAATGAATAAAGTATGGTTAAGTTGAACTTGCTATCTTGCTGTCTTTATTTTCAGGGGAAAAAAAAAAAAGTTCCTTGATATGATTCATGGAAAAAGAAAAGCATAATCTAGCATCTTCAGAGAACAGATAAATTTGTGTTATGAAATCACATTGACTATTGTATTAACATGGAACTGAAGCTTTACAATTAAATATAAAGCCTGAAGTTGGAGGCTTTTTTTGTTGTTGTAGTAACAACAATATTGCACGTTGACCTGACCTGTAAATTACAGGGAGGGTAATGCAAAACACACACTTAATTTAATGGTTGTAGTCTGAGTGTTCCTTAAATGATGAATAGGTGCTTCTAACACAGCCAAAGCTTTATTGTTTAAAAAGAGTTCATCTCAAATGCAACATTTCAAGACTTGATTAAGGTAATTGTTGTAGTTGACTACATTAACTTGTTTGATGTATTGGCTTTTCATCTTAATTAGAAAATATTTAACTATGTCAACATTGTGTCTTTGAGCAATGGGAAGGAAAACCTGCTAGCTGCAAAGTTGTCTTCCGTTGCCTGCAGCTTAATTCTGAGAAGCATATGGCAGTAATCACACCGAAGGGCTTTGCCCCACTTGGGGTTCTCTCCTTACTTTAGACATCCTAATATACCAAAGAGATTCAAGGAAGGGCTGGAACTTAGAGTGCCTCTTGACATTGCCTTTAGAGAGCAGGAGTGACTGCTGTGTTTCATGTGCAGTGCTGGCTTAGGTTTTTTGGGGTTTTTTTGGTAATATAGGGAAATGCATTTAAGTTGGGTCTTTTCAAGCCTGCTAACTGAAGAAAATACTCAAATTCAAGCTGCTAGTATTATGGAAGAGGTGTTAAATTAGTGAGCAGATTTTTTAGTTCTCTTTATATGCAGCTGTTTAACTCTAGGAAAAAAAAAAAAGAAAAAAAAGTCGATTTTTAAAGTGCTGCTACCAAGAAAATACAATTTCTTTTGATTTATTTTTTCTGTCTCAAACTAAGTGACAGACATTTGCTGCTGTGGCAGCTGGAGAAAAGCAAGAAGTAGGTAAACAGCTGATACATGTATAAAGCTGATAAAAGGGTTAAACTGGACTTTGGATTGCAAAATGATCTCAATTGGTAAGTGCTAAATTAGTGCAAGATTAAAAAAGTCACCCCAACATAAAATAAACTCACTGGGGTACAGCTAATGTGCCATCTTATCCAAATTGTAACAGCACCTCTGCAGCATGAATATGTATGTAAGAAAAAATAAATTCTCTCCAAACTTGTAGCAATAAAGCAACTGATAGTAACTCAGTGTTTTGAAGATGGGGAGCAAATGAGGAGGAAGCAATTTATACTCACTACAGAAGTATTCATGGTGTTCTTCAGTTGGTGTTTCTGTGTTTAGCCACTTTTCCTTGAACAAGTACATCCTGATTTTATAAGGACAAATTTTATGTGCTTGAAAAATAAATATAGGGAAAAAACCATCTAGTGGTTTACCTGACATAAGAGAGACCAATTGGAAAAGAGCAGTACAAAGACTTATGTTTCTTCTGTGGTACTGTCTCCCGGCTGTGAAGTATAAATAGTCCTTCAAATATTGTTAAAACTGTTATTGATAACCTAAAAGCCATTGAGCTTATCAAAGTAAGAAATTTCTTAAAGGATGTCTGGAAGACAATTGTAGCTGTAAAGAAAACCTCAAAGAGACAAAACAGGTCTCATAGAAAAATGGCAATATTTCAGTTTTGCTTGTCTCTACCTCTTTACTGTTTCTCTGATTTTAACACAGAAACCATTCCTTTCAAGTACTTCTAAAGCGTTTGCTAAAAACAGAAATTGAGATTCACAGTCACATTCAGCCTGGACCACATGACTGCTAGGCTGTTTGAAAGTCAGGGGAAGTTGGTGGTACAGTGAATTACATTTGTGGGGTCATGTTGGCTTGAGGTGAACAACACAGTACACGTTAAAATTAACATTGATGCAAAATAGGTCTGATGCCACTTGCCACCTCTTGAAGTTATCCTGGAGATAGGGCTGTAAAGGAAGCAGACTTTGATTAAAAGCAAGAAAGCACATAATGTCAGTTTTGTTACCAGTGTCAGTTCTGCTCTAAAAGCCAAATAGTGTCAGAGAAGTTCCTGCCAAAGGTTTGAATTATAAGGCTGAAATCCATCAGAAACAACTGAGGGTGATTAGAGACAACCTCAGATGGAAACCTGAGAGAACAGTTATTTGAATTTGTTCTCTTTCCCTAAACAAGTCCTGTGAGAATGCTTAGTGAAGTAAATTGGGAAGTTACAGTCTGAACACTTTCGTACTTCACTTTTTTTTCCCCATTTTCCTTAACTTCTGCATGGGTAATACCTGTAAACTGGGTTTGTGCAGTCATCACAGTGGAACACATGAATAGCTAGCTCCTTAAATTCTCTGTCTAATCAGCCAGCTAATTGCTGAAGGAAAGATTTCTTACACTCCCAGCCTTAGGCTGTATGATTTGAGCAAAGTATGAGTTATCTGTTCAGCTTGACTTGAAGCTTTATTTTCTGAAAAACAAAATTTTCTTTTAATCTGTTTAGGCAATTATACAATTAGAGGACAAAAAAGAACTGAATGAAAAATAAAAGGAAAATAATTTTTCTGACTGCTGTGAATTAACATAAAATGTAAAGAAATAAGTTATTCTTACACAGGGTAAACTGACCAGCAAACACATGCATAAGCTTTGTGGAATGAGTTACTTGAAAGAGTTCACCTACTGCTGAAAAATGCCAACGGACTAGTTCCTAAATTTTATTCATGTTCATAATACTTGTATAACTTAAGGAAGTGACAGTATTTATTCCCAGCAAAGCACAGTCAAGCAAGGGCCTCACAAAATGCTAGAGTTCATGGTTTTTATTGAGTTGATGACTATTCTCCCTCTGGTGTAATGTCTCTTAATTTAAAAAATGGGCAAATTCAGTATGCAGTAGAAAACATGAATAGAAGAGACCAGACATGTAGTTTTGTTAAGTTGTTTTCACTGAGCAGCCTGAAATCAGGCTTTTTCTAATGAGCCGGGCTGTTAAAGATGAAGGAAACAATTATAGATGTGCAGCCTCTAGCCCTGATTCCAATCAGCAGTACAGGACAGGTGGTCCTGACCAGGCTCTGCTTCACTCATTAAATGGAGTAGGCTGATGGAGCTGGCCTGTCTCACAGGCGTGGGTGTACTCTGTGGTCTTGGCAAGGTGTTCCTGTGTCTGACAGAGCATTCTGGTTCTGAAATAACTGTTTAGAGAATATATAGGCTGTGGTGTTTGCTATAAGACCTTCAGGTTCCTTTTCTAAAATATCCCTTATCTTTGTTGATTATAAAGACATATCTAGTTGAAAATTCCATATTGGGTTTTTACTAAAAACATTCTCAGTAGAGAAGAGGAATGCCATCTCCTAAAACATGTTTTGATATGGCAGGACAGATCTCAGCAACATGTTCAAAAACCTGCTGAGTGTACTGTGTTCTTTGGGGTGATGTGTGTCATGGTTTGACACTGGCACAATGCCAGTGCCCCCATGAAAATATACTTTCCCTAGTGGCTGCTGTGAGATGTGATCAGAAATAGAGCAAAGCAGGCACCAACTTAGAAATAAAGGAAAAAAAAACCCCATTATTAATTACAATATCTAAAAAGGAACAGACACAGAACTCAGAATGAAAACTCTCCAAATACATTCCTCCTCCACTCCCCCATTTCCTCCACAGCATGAAATAAAACCTTAGTAATTTTCCCTCTTTCAATTTATACCCATTTCTCCTTGTCTCATCACTGCAGTCCCTGAGGTAGAATTCCTCTCTGGCTTTCCTTTAGCCCCCTTCAGATGCTGGAAAGTGCTCAGAGGCCTCCATGCAACCTTCTCTTCTTCAGGCTGATCAGCCCAGACTTTCTCAGCCTGGAATACTGAGTCCAGTTCTGGTGTAGGGGAGCTGCTCCAGCCCTCTTACTAATTTTGTGTCCTCCCATGCACTTGCTCCAACAAGTTCCATGTCTTATGTTGGAGACACCAGTATTCCAGACTCAGTATTCCAGGGCGTTTCTCACAAGAGCACAGTAGAGCGGGAGAATCGCCTCCTTTGACCTGCTGGCAATGCTCCTTTGGATGCAGCCCAGGATTTTGTTGGCTTTCTGGGCTGCTAGCACTCACTGCCAGCTCTTGGTGGGCTGTTCACCAGCCATCATGCACAAGTCTTTCCCTGCATGGCTGCTCTCAATCACTTTGCCCAGACTGTAGGTGTGCTGGGACTGCCCTGACCCGGGTATGGGACCTTGCACTTGGCCCATTTGCATGGGCTCACTTCTCCAGCCTGTCCAGATCCCTCTGGATGGCATCCCTTCCCTCCACACACAGCTTGGTGTCACCAGTGAATTTACTGAGAGTGCATTCGACCCCACTGTCCATGTCCTCTACAAAGATGTCACTCTGAAGATTTTCACAATAACTGCAGACATACCTTATTGAAGCAACCCTTCTCTGAGTTAGGAATCATTTAACCTGGAAATGAGGTCCTCCTACAAAGGCTTTGTGCAGTCATCCTCTGCAGGTTGCTTTGAACAGCAGAATGAGTCAAGTAAGAAAATCTCATCTATTATCAACTCCTTCACAAATTTATTTTAATGTTTTTTTTTAGAGGGTGTTTTAGAGGGTGAATACTGATGAGCATGTCCCAGATGCTTGCTAGTATAAATTAAGATCGCATGAGGCCTAAAATGTTCCTCAGAAAATGAGTGTGCCAATAAGCCAGAGGAAGGCCTGTCTGAGCAGGAAAACAGTATGCAATGAAGAGATGCACACAGGCTCTAAGTGCTACCAGAGGCAGGCTATTCATGATAACAGATTCTTTACAGAACAATTTGGTTTATTAGCAAGTTTTCAATTTGAAGTGTTAACTAGCCACTCACCTTCACCTATTTAGTTTATTCTGCTTAGCAGTAATTTTGTCCATAGGTAGTACACAGGCAGTGTTTGAGAATGCTTTTGTATTTTTCCCATCTGGGAAGAGAAATAAATGTTTTTAAAGACCAAAGGGCATTATGTGCTACGTAAATTGGTCAAAAAAACAAAGATAACACAAGTACACAATATCTTGCCATTTCAACAGAAGAAAACTTTATATTGGGCTGTGCTAAAGAAAAATGCACTATCTTGCACAAAAAATACCCACCCGCTGGTAAGCATTTTGCCATACACTTGTAAGAGTCCAGTTTCACCACCAATTCAGAGTCCCACACTTTGAGTCCAGAGGGCCAGTTACTGCCCAGAGAGCAGTAAAAATGCTGATCAGAAGACAAGAAGAGGAGGAGGTTGGGAGGACATACTGAAAAACCAGGATTTTTGACTAATGGAAAGACTGAGAGACTTTAAGCCTTCAAATGAGTGTAAAATATTGTTGGGAAGATGAAAACAATGACCTACTCCTGCCCTACACCTGTGGGATAAAGAAGACATAAGCTAGAACGGCAGCAAAATATGTCTATGGTAGGACTGAGTTAACCTTTCCAAGGATTAAGCTAGTTGCACGTGGAATTAGGTTTTCTCTGGAGCTTGGTATAATTTCCTGTAAAAGTCGTGGGAGATGACTTCCATCAGTGTGAATGATTTGGATCATTTTGGCCTGCACTGAGGTGCGAGGTCTCCTGGGACAACTTCCAAGGCTGTGTGACATTTCTTTGGCAGCACAGAGTATCCTCAGCAAGATCATGGTATCTGTCTTAGGCCAAGCTGAAGGGCTGCTCATGATAACTATAACCACCGCATACATTGCCTTTCTTCTTATGTTGAACAGTATATCCCTATGTATAAGATACTTAGTAAATTTTTTTTTCTCTAAGGTTTTCTCCTTGTTCAAACCTTTTTTTTCCTGTTGACCTAAGTAATGTACCAAGTTAAGCAAAATCCCTTGCAAGTGTCTGTGAATAATTGATTGAAACAACTTGACAAGTTCAGTAACTCACATTATGTATATAAGAAAAAAAAGTGGGGATGAAGGAATTAAATTGCTATATTGTGATGATCTAAACCATTGGCAGGGTCTGTTTGCTTGTTTCAATAAAATTCAAATAGATTTGTAGTCTAGAAAAATATTTGAAACTTAAAGTCTAGCTGAGGCTTTATTTTAACACTTGTGAGAGAACAGTTTATTTTTTCAGTTATTATTAGTAAATTTTACAGCTCAGTTGCATTTACCATCCTGTTGTGGCTATGTGAATTTGGGAAAAATTTCAAGTTCAATATTTAACTAAATTCCTTATTGTGACAAGGCACTTGTGACAAGGCACTTCAGAACCGAGTCAGAATCTCAGTATCAAGTAAATTAACCAGCTCTTGAAACTTGAATGGCTCAGGGTGAGACTAATCAAGCCTGCATTATGGTCTATTTGGGAGCTCAGTAGTTGCTCTGCATTCAGTGTATTAAAATTGGGGAATTGAGTTCCACTTGGGTTTAAGCAAGGAAGGATTGACCCTGCTTTGTTTGGAGGTAGATGGATGACCAGAATTAACTCCCGGTGCCAGGATTTGATTGCCATGTGCAGAATTTCTGGTTTCCTGACAGGACTGTCTCTGTGTTGCAGTGCTCCTAACTTAACCAATAAAATGAAGTCCTCAAAAGCAAGATTAGCCAGGACATATTTTTTCCTGTTAATACCTTCGTACAAACTCCCATGTACCTTTTTGGTTTTGTAGCTGAAGTATAAAACTTTGATTAAGTGCACAAATTAAGAGCTTAAGTGTACAAATTAAAAACTCCTGTAATTGATAAAAAATGGCAATTGGAAACAATTTGAATTTTTCTTCTTTGACCGTTTTAGTGACTTATTTTCCTGCATCAGTTTTGATCATGCATTAAATATGTCTGTGGCTACAGGTAATTTCATTTCCTGAAATAAAAAGGAAAGGGCTTTGTTTTATGTAATATTATTGTTTGATATTTCAGAATTAGTATTGATGCAACTTTGCTCCAAATTCTAATATAAGCTTCTCAAGGATGTCTGAATTGTGTTGAAGCCACTAGAATAAACCCCAAAAAACTTCACTGCTTGATTATTTTTGTATCACTTTCTGAGAAATTTGCAACTCCTAAATAGATATTCTTGGTTTTAGGACAAATCTGAAATATGTATTGGTAGTGACAATATTTCCATTAAATAAATTATGCTGAATAGTTGATTTATATAGTGAAGAACTTATTTTCCTCTGTTAATCTTCAACAAGGAAGAGGCTAAGAGGCTGGATTTAAGGTCTCAAGTCAAGCCAGATCCCTCGGCTGTGACATGCTTGACATGTCTTTCTAACCTAAGTTTCTGCATTTTTTCAGAAGAGAAGAGTACACATGCTCTGTTTAAACTAAAGAAAAATATTTGGACTTTATTTGCCTTGAGTCACTTTGCCGCATGTGGCTCTTTTATGTTGTATGTATTTCTTCAGATGCTAGATGTAAGGTGCAAATTTTATGTGTTGTTTTGACAACATGCATCAGGCAAATTTTAATAACTTACCAGTGTTAATTTTAATAGTAGTACAGAGAAGAGCATCATTGTCAGCAAGTCCAAGGGAATAATATGGAAACACATGCTTCTGACTGAGCTTGCTTGAGGCAAGTGAGAGCATTGTATACAAATAAAGCTTCTGGGGCTGTACAGGAGTTGAAAATATGTGTATGAATTATGGTGATACTAAAGCCCAGCATTACAAGCTTCTTGGAGTAGCTACATAATACTTTTAATGCCCATGAGGCAGACTGCATTACACTTACCTTGAATGAGTACACTGAGCACTTTGATACTCTGCTACATTGCCAGCAGCCAGAAAATCTGGGCTTTATCTTTTGCATCTTTCTATGAAACCACTTTAAGACCTGCTCAGTAATCAAACACCTAAAGTTCTGTATCATAATTTCAGCTATATCACACAGACTGTTTCTTTACAGGTTTTCCACCAGACAGCATAAGGATAAATATATTTAAAAGAATGCAGAGAGAACTCTTCTGGTTATAGAAGAGGAAATATCCAGAAAAATTTAAAAAAAAAATCAAAGACCTTTATTTATGGGGAGAAAAAAATATTCATTGCTTTCCTGTCATTTCCAGAAACACACTTTATGTCCTGTCCTGCAAAATTTTATCTTGATTTAATGCAGTAGGCTGTGGAGGCTGCTGATGATTAAGTAGAAAAGCATATTTATGGATAGCTAGGTGTAATCTAAGTGTCTGCTAAGAAGATCTATGCTTTCCATATTTATTCTGTGCAATGGAAATGAAATTTGAAAAGTAAAGAGAAAATCAGCTCTCCTGTACCTGGACCATTGCAATGTAAACTGTTTGAATGACATCCTTAACTCAGTTATTGACAGAATTAGAAATTTTGATAATGGATAATAAAAATTAGATGAGCTTACAGCTTCCAAGTATATCAGAAAAATCATGTTTATTACCAGGATCTCCTTACACATGATAATGTATAGTTCCTTAGGTATGATTATGGGAAAATTATATTCTATTAATTGTTCCAAATATGTGTAAAGCTACCTATCCCCTAGTATAACAAATCTGCTGTATTTGTGGTGGAGATGATTAGGCTTTTTTTGCAAAATGATTGTGGAGATCAACATGAATGTATTAATGGATCTCTTCATACATTCACTTCTCAATTCATTACTTTGAGTTATATTAGTAACTAATAAGCCAATGAAGTTAAGAAAATGACTATATATCCAGATTTATGTCAAATAACTTTCCATGATGACAAAGATGATTTCTTTTTATGTAGTGTCTTAGGGTGTTATGTTGGCATCAAGTAAATCCAGTATTATTAATGACTGAAGGAATGATGAAATATTTCCTGTAGAGACCAGTGATACAAAGCAGAGATATCCTTTATTGTGCTTTTCACTCTTTAGTGGGTTCACCTAAATTCTGGCTTCTAAAGACATTTTTAATAAGTACTAAATTGTTAATGGCCATCTTGAAACTAAATTAAATATCAGGTTAAGACTTGCAGGTACCGTTTTTTCTTAGGTATCTTTTTTTTTGTTTTTCCCTGCAAAAGAATAGAAGAAATAAAGCACTTCTTTCTTTCTTTCTTTCTTTATTGTTTTATCTTCTTCTGGACTTCCTCAACATATTTTCTGGGCTTTTTTGTCTCTGTACAGGCTATTAGTTTAATAGACAGACCAAAAAGTTGACAGCTACCTGTACAATGTCTGGTTTGATTGCTTCTCTCTATAGCAGTAATAGTTTATATTGAAATAACATGTAATACAATTCAAGTAAAACTCAAGTAAATTATGAGGAGTATAAACTAACTATGTGAAAACCCTTAAAGCTTCTTAGTACAAAGTAGGTCAAAATACTTGCATAAACTGAACTTCCTTCTCCGTCAGAGATACCTGATACGAAATGATACATGGAAATTGACTATTTCTATATAAGTGAATTTGTAAGAACAAAGGTGCTGCTCTAAATGATATCCAAATCAACTTTGAGAGCCCAAGCAATTTTTTAAAAACCTGATTCTGATGCAACGTGTGATTCATCTTGGTGTGATTTAAGACTGCTTTGTAACATGCCCCCATGGAGTTTTCCTAGTTGTTCACTAGTGAGGTAGTGAATTTTATTAACTTGACTAAAATATATGTATTTTAAAAATTGTTAACTTTCACCTAATATAATCTAGTGGTTTGGCAGTTCCCTTCTGCTTCAGCTGGAAATTTGCCCACAAAAGACTAGTTACAAGCAATATTTAAATGCAGTTCTGCTTATTTGGAACTCAGTATTTTGTAGCTAAGGATATAATTTACTTCAAATTTTTTTGTTATTCTTGGGCGTTGAGCATGGTGACAAAAACTTATTCCCCAAAAAATCAAATTCATTGTAGTTTATATCACAAAACATGAGGGCGTGTTTTCCTTTTAGACAGTCTGGCAGGTATTGGTAATCCATGTTTGAGGATTTCTCCACAATGGGGGTAATTCCATGGAGTTCTTGCTTTTGAGTGGACTTTTAGATATCTTTGTTCTCGTAAAACCCACACAAAATGCAATAAAAAGGAATGAATGAAAGCAATACTAAAATTGAGAATGAAACATGACTAGTCTTGAAATAGACCACTTAAACCCTGAAGTGCTAATAATCTCATTCATTAGAATTGATTTTGATTAAGAATTGTCTTTCCTGAGGACAGTCTGACCAACAGTACTTAATTTTCAAATCTGTTACATTTTGCTTCCTGTAACCAAGGTATGTTCATGTTAATGAGAGGATGCTGTCTGCTCAGCATTTCTGACCATCAATGGTTTTGTTATTTTTACTCTTTGAAATAATAGGCATGAGTGGGAGTATATGAGATCCTGATCAGAAAATATAAAATCTCAGTTACCCACATAAGAACCTTTTTAATAATAAATGAGATAGCTGTGATTTCAATGATTTTTCTCCTGACACCCTGACTAAGATATCTTCCTGCTATCTTCTTTCTCTGTCAAACAGATACTGCTTTTTGAATGTGAAGCCCCTTCAAGGGCACTTAGAATTTACTGACCCGCTCCTGATTTGGACATTTGGATTTATCACAATGTCCTGTGTTGTGTTGGCTATTAACTAAGAAGGGAGGGAGGGAAGGAAGCAGAGGTGTGCCACCCTCATCTGAGCATGAAGTGAAGGTGTGCTCTCTCAAGGTAGTGCCCATCCCTCCTCTGCTCGCAGGAGGAGCAGAGATCTGTGGGGTTATTCTGAGTGCTACTGAAAGGTACTGACAGGTGAAGGGGTTGCACAAATGCTCTCATGTTGGTGTGATGATGCATCAAGGTGTGGTTCTTCTCCTGATCTCTCCTGAGCAGATGAGAAATAAGGGCAAAAACCTGCTGTTTATGCTATCTAGTATAAACAGCCATCTGATTTAATTGATATTACTATATCTGAGTCCAAATGTGATTTAAAGCAAGCTTCCTTCTAGACCACATCTGTTTTCTGAGAAATTCAAGCCATTTGCTATTTGTAGGAACTAGTATAATGTGAATCAGCTGGATTTAGCAAGCACAAGTCTATAGATCAAATTACTGCTATGTGTACTGGAAAAGTAAAAAAGAATGCATGGCCATTTAGGTGAGCAAGAGGAAAAAACTGCCCCAAGCTTTCATCTGAATTATGTTTGACTTCTAGTTTGAAATGTTCATACAATATGAAATACTTTCCAATAACCTGGTCCCATAAATATTCTCAGTTTCAGAAGAAACCCTTTTAAACCACTGCTTCATACTGCAGAAAAAAAATAGATAATGGAAGTACTTGCTTGTACTTACAGCAACATTAGTTGCTGTAGTCACATATTAAGCCACTGCTTTGGGACTATTGTATGCATGGCAACTAAAATATGATATTCAGCATTGGTTTTACTTTTCAGTGTGAAATTGTTTGATACTTTAATCTTTTAGAGGATTATTCCCTTTCTATTATTGCACATTTGGTATATCTCTGCCTAACTTTTAAGTATTTCCTTCAGTTGAAAAGAGTAGTTGCTGTGTATCTTTGGTAGCTTCTCATGTTATAGTTTACAAAGCATCACCTCTGTTACAAATGACTAGAGGACACCGCATTATGTAAATATCTTCAAGTAACCTCTTAAACTCAGTATGTTGCATATTTTCAATCCAGGTGGATTTCTATGATAATGTAGGCAAATGTAGCTGAATATGGAAGTGACCACAGTATTGTACTGTGAATATGGGAATACCAAATTTTCCAGGGACTTGTTTGTTTGGCTAAGAAAAAGATACCAGATAAGCTGCATGGAAATGGAGGTTTCAAAGCACATAAATAAGCTGAAATAAGCTGTATGCTTTTGAAACTTTAAAAACTAGCCTGAACAGAAAAAGTTAAACACATGATGTGAAGAATTTAAAAAAACAGAAGATGGTCTATGTTCCGGCTTGCTAGAATAAATCTGTTAAGCTTAACCGGAATGGAAGCTTTTAGAGAAAGGTTGATTTTTGGATACTATAATCTTAACTGTAGAAACTGGTGCAGAAATCTTTGGACATGTTAGTATATGCTTTAACCGAAAGCATAGTGTTGTTAATTAAGCAGATGAATGAGAATGCTTAAATCCAGGATGTTTCACTGCATTTATTGCTTTCTGTACTTTTAGTGGAATTTAACACCTTTCCAGTTACTTCCTCCTACACATATTTCTTGTTTACTTAATTTTAAAAGGATGTGAGTTGATATTGGGCAGGTTGAACATATTAGTCAGCTGGCTAACAGTAGGCCCTCAGTAAAAATGAAAAATACCTTGGCTTACTTCAACCTTAAGATTTCTATAAAAGCTCTCTTCAGTTTTGTGAAATATTAGCCATTACCATCCCTCATACTGGAGACCATAAATGATGTAACAGCACTTTGTTGATATTCTTCTGAGATTTTAGCGGAGCATATACCACTTCTTCACAAAAGATCTCAGCATTTTGCTTTCCTTTTTTTCTGGCTTTTAGTGCATGTTGAGGCTGGAACAATGATTTGAAATCTCACATGCAGTAAGTCTGTGATTCATGCAGTTAGGTAAGTAAATGATACAGTAAAATGTGTGCACAGTTGGGTTCAGAGCTTAATGCTTGGGCTATTATGCCAGTAATGAGTGTCTGAAGTAACATAACACAAAGACTTGAAATACGTATTGCTTTAGAATGGAGGCTGCTTTTCTTTTGTAGTTCAGGACTGTTGTCAGTCTTTCCTAAGTATCATAAAGCATCGAATGCTAAATATAATCACAAGTAGCGTTCATCTAAATAATGTCTTGCATGTTGATGGGACTTTTGTGCTATGTGCACAGTCAGGGAGCTAAAAGATTAAGTTATATAAGTTTTCATTTCAAGGTCTGACTGCTTTGTTTGTATATCATTCTCAAGAATTATGAGTAATACACCTCTTAAGTCAGAGCAATTGAAAGGAGATTTCAGTAGCTTAAATCCTGTAAATTGTACCTGAATAAAATACAGTATGAAGCTGAAGTGCCTCATCAGACAAGGACTGACTATCAAGAGCAGAGCAAAAGCTTGGAGTTGGGAAGGTACGTGAAATAACTGATGAGTAGTTCAGGTGATTACACAGCATGAAAAAAACTTGAACAATAATTTCCTACTTAATAAATAGTTTACTGTCTGGTAAGTAAGCAGTAGCTTATTCTGTTGCACCATCTCACAGGACTTCTTTACAGGCAAAACAGCTAAAATTTTTGGGGTTAAAATGCAACTTGAAACAAAATCAGCCACTTTCCCGTGTATGATTTATGCAGCAGGAGAAAGTCTTTGCGCTGCTGTTGTAACAATGGCAAAAAGGGAAGAAGCAGGGAACAAACCTATCAAAACCAGTGTAAGGTTTGGGAGGTAGAATGACGTTGAAAGAATGGGAAGGCAGCTTTAGCAGCTTGTCTTCAGAGCAGCTTGGGAACAATGAGGACAGGGAAGAATTTACAGAAACAATCAAGTCATGTGTGTGTTTGAGACAAAGGATTTGCCCATGTGACCCAGGAGAGGTCTGGCTCTGTTTCATGTCCATACCTGGTGCAGTTTCTAAAAAACAAGATAACATTTGGATGAGGAGCCAGAGGGATATACTAGGATAATGACCACATTGGCAGTCTTGTCACTTCACAGAATGGTTTGGGTTGAAAGGTGCGTCTAAGATCACCTCGTTTCAAGCTCCCCAATTTCAATGAAGACAGCTTCATCCAGGATGTTTCTCAAGTTCAAGCAGTAAATGAAGTTTGTTCAGTGCAGTCTCTCCATCTTTCCTGAAACAGTCTCCTGTAAGGACAAGTCCTTCAAAAATCTAAACTCTCAACTGCACTAGAAACCATGCAGATATAATTTTGATGCATAAACATATTTCACTTCTGACTGCTGTTGGACTGCTCTGGATGCCAAAATTTCACAAGAGAAAAAATAAAAAATGTCATGTTTCATAAGTCCAAGAAAAATCTGGAGTTGAATGGCAGGCTCTTTTGAAGGGGCAGTCTGAATTGTGAAAGCTTGTCTTGCCTCAGTTCCTACCCTGTATTATTGGGCTAGTACTTAATTTCTCATAGTTAGTTGTTTTTTTTTTTTTTTTCAAATTGTATGAGTAGTTGGATCAAAAATCTGTCCTCAACATATTTCCAAAACTTGTAGACCAAAGTAATCCCATCTTCTCCTGATTGTCTTGATAGTAATTAGAGATAATGTTGAACTTTTTAACTGGATAATAATTTTTTTATATAGCTGTAAGTTAATTCAAATATCTGTATTTCAATATTAAGATTTTTTTTTCTTTTTTTAGGTTGTGGGGGATAGAGAAGTATGGTTAGTGTTTTGAAATATAAAACAAATTTAATAAATTTTGGATCATTTTTTTATAAGTCATGAAAGAAGCACACAGTAGGCTGCTTCTTTACCAAAATGTTCTCTCTCCTTGAAACACTGCCTATTGATTTATGTAACCTGTATTTGTTTTGTGCTGTCAATATATATTTTGAATAATGTAATTTAATTTCGTCTTCTTAAGCTCAGGTAGTTCAGCTGTAAGATCTCCAGACATCTGAGAAACACACTGTAAAGAGCTGCAACATGACCTTTGGTTTTCTGTATTGCATAGAAACTTTGTCTTGGCAAAAGAATGCATGCTTGTGGAAGGGACACTTCTTTTGTTTTAGATAAATTTCAGATTTAAGTAATCCTTTTACATTCAGTATTCATTTAGTAGCCTTGTACTTGTCTATTTCAATCTTGTTGTGGTGGCCGTGTGTTCCTCATCTCTGAGCTGATGCACTGTGAGTTCAGTATTGCTGAATAGGGATTTTCATGCCTTTGAAGTCTTCTGTGTGTCAGAATGAGGAGGTTACCATATAGTGCTGGATTTCACACAGTAATAAATGCTAGTAGAAAAATGACTAAGATATCAGTGATCTGACAAAACAACTGCATACAGCTTTTTATATGGGAAACCATTAAATTTGCTCTATGTTTTCTTCTCTAAATTAATTTATTGCAAGTTTGAGATGAAATATCTAGTAAGTTGCAGTACAAGTGCACTTGAAAACAAATTGAAGCACTTGACGATGGACTAGGGAGAGACTTACAAGAGTGACTATGGTACAAATACTGTCTTTTGACTAATGGAGGCTGGAGAGAGGTAGAACTCTGGCCATTGCCCACTGGTCTCACTGATATGTGAAAAAATGCATAACATATGAGCAGCCTACTGCTCCTAAAATACATATATATGAGCAGCCATTAAAATGCTGAGATTATTGAATCTCAAGGAGCAGTGATGTTGCCTAAGGTTTCCAGTTCCTCACCACTTTTAAGAAAGTGTCCTGATTCAGGGCAAATTTGGGAGATAACCCCCAAAGGGGATCCTCTAGACAAGCAGATTCAATTGGCCCCACCCCCCAACCAGTTTGGGAGAAAATCCCTCCTTGGAGAAAAGTAGAAAAAAACCTGTTTATTAAACAACAGAACCCAAACAATATTAAACAACAAAACCTCTTGCTGCTCCAAAAGAGATGACAAACAGGAAAGTCCCCTCCCCAAGCTGCAGCTCGGCTCACTCAGTCACCTATCAGTCCCTCCGGCACTGGAAATGCCATGGCCCAGGCCTGGCCCAGTGGGCCACAGGTGGAGCTGCTGGTGCTCTTCTGGGTGTTCAGTCCAGAGCTGTTTAAACAAGTCCAAAGAAAAGCAAAAACCACAATCCCGGAAACTTCTTTGCCTCAGCTAGCTAAAACTAACTAAAAGCAAAGGAGAGCTCTGCCCTGCTGTCTGTCCATCCACAGACAACACAGTCCAGGAGCAGGAATGTGGAGGAGTGAGTGCAGTGTCTGAAAACAAACTGCACGCTTCTTCCCTCCCCCCTTCACTCTCTGGAACAAGTCTTAAAGGTGCAAAACGTATTATTCAGCATAAACAGAACAAGCCGACTGGGGATAAAAGCACCATAGAGTCAACCCAGGACAGAAAGTCAAGTCACCTGTGAGCCAGGTGAAAGATTACAAAGACGTGTGGCCACCCTGTATTTACGGACTGGCTGGGGGATGAAACTCTGGAAAGCAGTGCCGTGTAAAGGGACCTGGGGCTCCTGGTCCAAGGCCAGATGGACTGGGGTCAGCAGAGCCCTAGCAGCCAGGAGGGCCTATGGTGTCCTGGGTGTATCAAGCACAGCATTGCCAGCCAGGTGAGGGAGGGGATTGTCCTGCTCTGCTCTGCACTGGAGCAGCCTCATCTTGAGTGCTGGGGGCAGTTTTGGGTGCCACAATGTAAGAAAGAGATAAAGCTATTAGAGACTGTCCAAAGGAGGAGTGTGAAGATAGTGAGGGGTCTAGAAGAGAAGCTGTGTGAGGCCTGGCTGAGGTCACTCGGCTTGTTCAGCCTATGGGAGTTTTACAGCTTCCTCATGAGAAGAAACAGAGAGGCAGGCACTGATCTCTTCTCTGTGGTAAACCAGTGACAGGACCGGAGGGAGATGCCTGGAAGTGTGTCAGGGGAGTTTTAGGTTGGAAATCAGGAAATGGTTCTATTCCCAGAGGATATTTGGGCAGTGGAACAGGCTGCCCAGGGAAGTGGTCTCAGAACCAAACCTGCCAGAGCTCAAGAAGCCTTTGGACAATGCTCTCAGACACAGGGTGTGACTCTTGGGGATGGTGCTGTGCAGGGCCAGGAGTTGGACTTTGATAATTTTCATGGGTCCCTTCCAAATCAGGATATTCCATGATTCCATGACATTTTTAAGATGTTATAATTTTTCATCATAGTGTTTCTCCTCAGTAATGATCTAGAGGGATGTTAGAGTAGTTTCTATTCAATTTAGCCAGATACACTAAGAAACTGGGAAAGAACTCTTTGAAGTGCGCCTTTAGTATATCTTTTGAAGAGAGGGGAAATTTCCATCAGCTGGGGAAAATAGTTTCATTTCATTATTTAGAGCATTAGGAATGTATTGGATAGGAGGTGATATAGGAAAAATCTGTAAATAACTTTCTCAACAACATTAATAATGCTAGACAATATACCTTATGGAAAGTAAATCTTACCAAGCACATGATTGGTACATAGTTGTAAATCCTGTTAAGACAAGGCTTAGCTCATCTGGCTGTTCACCAAAAGGCAGAACAGGCAAGTGACACAGTCCAAGGTAAAAAAAATTAAAATGTTTACCTGATAAAATTGATATATTTTTTTAAGGATGGACTCATCTAGTATGTTGTTTTATAGTAGATACTGCAGCTGTGGTCTCTTGAATGCTTTTGGTCATTGTTTGGTCTTGGATTGCTTAATATTAGAAAAGCTTGCACACACTAGACACACCTAGGGGAGCAATAAGTAAATAAAATAAAACCGGCATGGGATCCATCCACAGGAGTTGCTGTGGGATATCACTCTGAATTGGGCTTTGGTTTTCAGACAGCAGTCCTGCAACACTTGTCAGAGGCTTCTGGGAGGACTAGCTCCCTGTTTTGTGCCACTACTGAAAGCAAAGGGCAACTCTGTTTTATATAACCTTGTAAATATCAAGCAGTCAATTGTGTTAGCTGTACAGGTATAACAACAGGACCCCAAAACCACAACCAAAGCTGCAATGAATTCAAAAAAGAATGAAAGCATGGTATGCCTTCCAATGAGGTTAAGATGTATTATTTGAAGGGGCTGAAAGATAAACTTGTTTTAATCTAAGTATTTTTGGGAGGAAGAGTCTTTTGACTGAAGACTGATTTTTAATATAGAAGTAAGTGATGAATTCTGTCACTGAAATGAATGTATTTAACAGTGTGAGCATCAAACCATAGAAATGTCTTAACCACGGATATGCTAACTTTAAGTTCATTTGACCTTTGAAAAATTATCTCAAACATTTCTTTGAGCTGCAGGTTTGACTTACAGACTTCAGGCAGAAATATTCAAGTCACTCGGTTTGTACCAAAGAGGTTAAGGCTCAGAGTCTTGCAATGTTATAGCTTTTAGAGCACAGGAATCCTATGTTACAATGCATGGTTAGATTGCTTGACCCAGATCACAGCTTGTATGCATCCCAATTATTCTTCTGTACTCATCATTCAGGCAAGAAAAATTGACTTTGTCTGTTTCTTACCTGTGCAAGTGTTAAGCTTTTTTCCAGTAAAGTGTTCAAGGCTTTTGAGATTTTTATGGTTCATAGGATTGCAAAGCATGTCAAGTTATTCAAATGCAAGTGCTGAAAGAAGTCTGATAATTAGTGCCAAAATGCAATAAAATATGGAATATTAAATGAAACTGTTAACTGTTTGTTTAAAGACGTTTATGTAAAGCAAAATTCTATCATGACTAAATATACTTCATGTCACTGTGTTTAAATAACTT
Organism: Onychostruthus taczanowskii; assembly: GCF_017590055.1. Classification (NCBI taxonomy): domain Eukaryota; kingdom Metazoa; phylum Chordata; class Aves; order Passeriformes; family Passeridae; genus Onychostruthus; species Onychostruthus taczanowskii. The sequence goes on from NW_024500794.1 coordinate 7,856,820, forward strand.
TACACAGTGATCAGTGCAGGAAACTAGCATGTTGATCACAGAAATTCTTATTGTCATGCTTCCTTGATGTAATGCATGAATAATTATGGTAGGTTGAGGATTGCACATAAAAAATATTACTGATACAAGATAAAACCAGAATTAAACCAGTGAAATCTGCTTATAGCTTCTCATACAGTCTGCAGATAGTTCTCATACTTTGTCTGCAACATTGCTAATCCATGGCAATCTGTTAGGTCCACACATCTCCTGAGGCTTTCACACGCACTGGCTTGCATTTTCCATGAAAATCTATATAGAAACTTGAATATTCAAGTTGAATCCAGTTTAATTTTCCTTCTGTAATTAAGTCTAAAAGTTATATAAAGGATTGATTCTTACTCTGCAACTTGGAACTAACTGTTAAAATTACATGGAATAACTGATAAACCCATGAAAACTAGGTATTCAGGCATTTTAAATATTCAGGTTTTTTCCTTCTGTTTTGAGAATTTTTTTGAATCGGGCTAAGTTTCTATTTGCATGTGAAGAAAGTCAATAACAATAATAACAATTATTTTAAAAAATCTAGTGTAATTTCTGCTTTTATACTGACCTAACAATGCATGTCCATGAGTTTGACTTAAAAACTGTTTAACATTTTTCAGCATAGGCAAGGATGCTTCTGGTGACTGAAGCAATGAATGGCCCTCAGCCAAAAGATACAGTGAGACAGTCAAAAATATTAGTACTGGAAGAAATCTGATATTTGGTACAGACTGTAAATGTGTATTTCTTAAGTTAGGTGAAATCTTGGCAGCTGTGTTTCTTAGAATATGTGAGATAGAGAAGTCCCTCACTAGAATCTGTAATCATAAAAATTAGAGTTTGTATCCCTCTTGCAGCCTTAAAAGCATCATAAGGTGAAACACTGATCACTACTGAACACTCTCTAGGACATCTGGACAGAAGGAACTTGAAGAATGAAAAAGAAAAGACACGAGAAAATCCCAAACTCATAAGTATACCGAGTCAGACTTAAAATGCCTATTCCTTGAAGTTTCTCAAACTCTGGTTTATTTCTTTGTTTGGTAAAATATAAACTTTAAAGCAGTGACATGGTTAATCTCATATCACATATGCTTTAATTAATGAAAAGTGTTTTCTGATGACAGTTCTTTATTACAAAACTCAGCTTAGTTTCTCACTGAAACCAACTTCATCTGAACAACAAAAGCAGTTTGATAAAGAAAGAATTGAGCTTTATGACTGGCGATTAATACCATTAACCCTGATTCAGTGAAGATTTCTGATGAACAAGTTCAATTCATTAGGTCAACTATCATTTGCACTAAATTATGCATATATTATGTAACTGTCATAAAATCATTCAGAAGAAAGTTGAAGACTTTAGTGGCAGGAATTTGAATCTTAATGGAAAGCTCTTAGGAGGGAAGTTGACATGTCTAATAAGAAGCTTACAGAGAGCTTTCTATATCATAGTACCTTTCTGTCAGAATTGAGTGGGCTCATTAGAACTTCTAAAACACATTGCCTTAGTAGACTGACAATTATTAGTGAATAATGAAAACACGTGACAAATCTAAATGGAATCCTATGGAGGTTTTGTAGCCTAAAATTGGTTTATCCCCTTGCTAACGTAGGCTATAGTAACACTCTGCAACCTCACCATTAAAGGGTGGGATTTTTGGTGGGCTGGTAATGCAAGGTGCTGAAAGACATTTGTCTGTCTTGTAAGACCATTACCCACTGGCTAATGCACTGGGCTGTAGCCAGCTAACGAAAACGAGGTGGGATGAGCCCTGGAAGAGGCAGAAGAACAGAGCAGAATTTTATAAGCATCTACAGCTGAGGAAACTGTTTAAAAGAAAAAGCACAGGTTTTAAATTAATTGAAAATTTCTTGAGAGCTGTCAAATTATTGTCGATACATGTAGTCAATTGCTGTGGAAACTAGCATGTTTCTTTTTTCTTCAGTCTACTTTTGGCCATTTCTTGTGTAAGTAGAAGAGCAAAGCTGAATCTTAATCCAAGAACATACTGCAAGTCAAAATAATTAAACCAAATAACTTGTTTTTAAAGTGATTGCTAAATATTCATAAGTGCTGAAATGAAATTTTAAAAAGTGAGTTTTTTACATGACTCTCAAACTTTTAAATGGCCTAAATAATCTTTGATATTGTGATTGGAGCACTTCAGAACATTTTCCTGTTTAGCTAGTAATTATCTAAAGGTAGAAGTTATTAGCTGCTGCAACCTTAAAGAAAAATATTAACCAGCAAACTGACAATGAACTTGGCTAATGAATGGTATCTTCACCAGGAATGCCAACAGCAACTGTCTATCATATGTAAACCACAGAAGAGATCAATGGTGTTGAAAATGCATCATGATTTTTCTCAAAGATTATAGAGTTTGTAAATGTTAGGTTTTCCTGAGGAAGAAAGTTCTACTCAGATCTTTTAGGGATAAGAGATTATTATTTTTGGGGTGGGAAAAGCTATGTTTCTGGTTCAAATATACTTTTAGCTCTTTCATCAGCTTACAGTATGCAAACATGGCCATGAAATTTTTTTTGGCTATTACTCAAGAAGGTACAGAACTAGTACAGAACTCTGGATTTCAGCACCTCTTATGCCTTTATTCTATGGCTTATAAGATGTGCATCTTATCAGTTCAATGTTACTTTATATAAAACATCTTTAAGCTATCTGGAATACAGTTTTGGTATAATATCACCAAATATCAGAATAGTAATTACTATGTGCATCTGGAGCAATTCTCATTATTCTTTCTCATGTTCAACCCAGGAAGAAATTGGCTAAACTCCTCAATTTTTTTCTCAGACTAAAATCCTTGAAGTGTTAGATTGTTTCAGACAATAAATGTATAAATGTATGCTAAATTGCCATAGTGATAACTGAAATTTGACCAGTAGAACTGAAGCTTTCTTAAGAAAAAACTTGGAAAAAGTTTGTTTTGAAGACACTTAGCAAAATACTCGGACTTTTCAGACCATGAAGGAAAACATAAAATACCAACAGCTGCACAGGAAACACTCAGTGCAAATGCTGCTCTCTCTTTACAGGAGCACTTCACGACAATGGTCATAACATTTGGGAATAGAGAGTCACAAGATGAATGGCATAAGATCTGTTGCATTTTGAGGAAAAGAAAGCTCCAAGAAAACCCTGCAGGGCAGCACTGCAAGCAAAGGACTCATGGGATGGTCTGGAGGATGTGGCTGTGTGGAAGCAGGCAGATGTAGGCACCATCATCCTTGTACGGTGGCTGTCTCCCAAAGCTCTGCTCTCAGTCAGGATCCAAAATGCAGGACTGCTTCCATGTGGAAAATAAAGGACTACTCTTTGAAAACCCTTTATGTAATGCAAAGTGAAGTCATGCAGCTTTCAGATTTGAAAGATAACAACCGGGGGTGGTGCAAAAGCATGGAATTCCTACAGTTTTCCTATCCTGCTCACTCCAGGTGTTAGAGCAGAGGGACCATTATGAAAAATATATGCCTTGTCAAATTCTAGCTCCGTTTTCACTACACAGTTTATGAAACAAATGATTTCCTTAATTTAGTATGCTGTCAGGCTTTTCTTCTCATGTTCATTGATATTTTTTCCTAGATGCAAAATCCAGTGACAGGATGATACTTATGTTAATTGAGACAATGAAAGTTCTGGGTTGTGGGGGGGAAAAGGAGTCTTTTTTCCTGTTGGTGAGAAATTAGCTTTTGAGCTTCTGATTAATACCTAGTAAGGAGTTGTAGGATTTTTATTTTTGTTTTTTTCTCTCTAGGTAGAAATACAAAATTTTGCATTAGAGTAGTCTGAAGACACAAGTGGTAAATATTCTGGAATCCCAACAGGAAGCAAGTAACCACAGTCTTAGCAGAGTTGTATCAGATGGAGATCTGTCTTCACCTTTCAAGCTGACAGTAATTTTTCCATTAAAGCAAGAATTGCATTGTAAAATCTTTTCAGACTCACACCTACCAAATACATTTCACATCTTAGTACTTTCCTTAATTTCAACGTGGACAGGGTTGAGTCACTTTAGCTGGCAAATGCGGCAGTACCATAGGGCTTTAGACAAGGAATAAAGGAGTAAAGGGTCTCAGCTCACTACCAGCTTTTATCACTGTGATACAGAACAAAATGTCATCGGTTTCAACTATGTTTGCACTCAGTCTGATATCGCTACCCACAAGACATCTGCTGCAAGATTTAATTTTGTCACACTGGTAAGTGTTTTTACCAGGGGAAATAGTTGAATGTGTGCAGTTAATGATAGGACACGTCTGCTGTTCTGCTGTCAAAAGCATCCATCTAGATGTAAATATTTTACATAAGCTTAAAAAGACAAAGGCTAACATGATTTCTGCTATTTGTGCACACATCAGTGCTGCAAAGGGTAAAACACCAGTCACGTTTCCCTAGAATTGGCTTGGGATGTGAAAATCTCTAATAGCTTGCTACTCAGATTGCATGCACATGTCTCCTGGCCTCTCTTAATAAGAAAGATGCAATCTCTGCGGGGGGAAAGAGATAAAAGACCAGAGAGAGCAGAAGATAACACACTCACCTGTTGGAGATTCAGAGTTGTTCTTCATTTTTTGTTATGTGCTGTAATGGATCCTGTTCATCAGACTAAAAATGTAATGGGTGTGTGGGGCACACAGGGAAATAGATACCAACTAAGTTAAAAAGACTTTGGATTGGAGAATCATTTGAAAAAAGGTGACACACTATTTGAATAAAGGAACAGACAAAAGTCCAGCAGAGAGCAGCCTGTGTTCCTAAGTGACCCTTTGCTGTTTAAGATGTGCAGATCAGAACACTCTGTGCTGTTGTTTAACTGTGCATTGGCTTTGCCTTTGGCACTTGTATTTCTTGTGTACTTCAAAAGCTTGAAAACTGAAATAATGGAAATAACTGGAATATGGGGCTTTTCTTCTTAGCCTTTCCATTTTCTTTCTATTTATATCAAATAACCATTTCCCCCTTAGCCAGTTAATTTATATCTGTAAAAAATACGAAACTGAAAAAAAAGGGATTTTTAGGTTTTTGGGGTTTTTTTTGTCACTAACAACTTGTTGTCACCTTGTAAGGCATATGGACTGTTAAAATTTGAATTCCAGGGTGATGTGCCTGGATCAACTGTGGGAGCTATTAGGCAAGCCCTATGTCAGCAGGGTGAAGGGAAATGTGCACCATGCACTGCAGCAGACCTTGGGTGCACAACAGCTGTGTTGGCAGTGATTAAGTCTTTCAAAACATCACCATGTGCTGCAGAGGAACACGTTCTGGAAGGCATGTTGAGTAGGAGGTTCCAGTGTCCCTTCCTCCCTCTCGGTTGAGCCAATGCATCTCATACTTGGCTATTAGCACTGCAATTTTCTCCTGCTGAACGTTCCTAAGACAGCTTGCTTTCACAGTAAACCAGCACTTTCAAGTTGCACTTATTCCTTTTGATGAATTGTTGCAAGTTTTTTCCTTCTAAAACAACTACTTTATCTTGAAGTGTTAAGTAAAGTTTAAAAACATAAATCTGAAGTCTGGAAAGCTAGAAGCTTGAGAATTGTGCAAATTCATGTTTTTTATTCTTTCAAGTATGCCCACTGTTAAGGAAAGAGAATGGAATTCTCTCCCCTATTTTGTAGACTGGTATAGATTTGACCCAAAACAGTAATTTTTAAAAAAAATGTAACTGAAATTCACCGCCGAATTAAAGGCAGCTACCTTCTTTCTTTCCAGTCAAACGTACTGGTTAATATGGAAAGACAGCTTTGAAATACTTGTAATCACTAGACTCCCTAAGACTAGTCACTTAGTGTGGTGCTCTGCATTGTTGTAGGGTCTTTGTTGGTATAAAATATGACTTTCCTTTTCCTTTTCTATTAGTTGGAAATATGTGTACTGTCTCATAGGAACAGCACTGAGGGCCCTTAAAAGGATACACATATTCATGGCATCTGCCTGGTTTTGGGTTTTTTTAAATTTTGGTTTTTTTACTTTGTGAATATTTTTAGCACATGCCTTTTTCATTTCTGAATATTAAAATGTCTGTTCTTGGCTCTTTTGCTTGACAAGTCCACTTTCATTCTAACATATTTTTGTGTCTCCCAAGGACATTACATTGGTAACTTCTATTCTAAACCTTGTGATTTTTTTTTCTCCCCCTATTGTTAGTAAAAGATTTTACACTTGTTAATTTCACACATTCCTGGTAAGGAAGTATCCTAGATTGCCAAACAAATTGTATTCTATTTGCCATCTGTATTGCAGTTGTCTTCTGTTAATTTGGCGGTTTTCCTTATCTCTTCCACAACCAATCCTCCCTCTGGGGAGACAGAAGAATGGTTATCATTGTTCGAAACATGAAGTTCTATATATTTTTTTTTAAATTTATTTTGCCTTTTCATGCAGGGCTTCGATGAATTAGTATTTGTACAAGTGACGTGACAGGAAGGATCATTATTTCTATTGCTGCCCTCTGGGGAATTCACTAAATTGGGTTTGAAGATTGTGATATTTTCAAGTTCAAGTATGCTGTTCTCTAATGGCAGTTGCTTGCGCTCTTTCTTCCTCAATTTTCAGTTTTTTCTGCCATGACTGTCATTCTGTTCTCTACAAGTTCTGCCAGAAAATCCATGTTAGTAGTAATGTTATGTTTCACAGCATCCAAATATGTACTGATTTTACTCACAGAGCCCAGGCTGCTGCTTACAGCTCTGAAAGTTGGGGTTTTTCCTAACTTTAGTAGGGTACAGACTAATTTAATAGCACTTCAACTTTGTGTTTGAATCACAAAATGGTTATGGAGTAATATTTCATCAGGTGACAGGAACACATTTTCCAGTAGTTGGAGGGCAAGGGTTCAAACACAACCATAGTGATAGTAGGTTTTGGGTTGCTTTGTTTGGGTTTTTTGTTTGTATTTTTGGTGGGGTTTTTTGAGGAGTGGTTTCCTTTAGTAGTGGCCTTCACTAAAACTGGCTGTGGTAATCTCTGCTTTGTAACACTTCAAACAAGTAAAGTCCAACCTTCTCTCTTGGTTACAGTTGTCTTTTTGTCTTTGCCATGTGGAAGAGTAAAGTCTAGTAAGTCTGTTACAAAACTGGCTTCAATATCTGTTTTCTTTTTTTTTTTTTTTTTTTTTTTTTTTTTTTTTTTTGTTTTGTTTTTTTTTGTTTTTTTTTTTTTTTTAAATCCCACTTTAATCCCCAGGTTCTTCTACTTCCTTCTTTATTATGTAGCTGTAAATGTGTTCAACTTATTTTTACTGGGAAATACAGATTTAAAAATAAGTCAGCTTGGGTAGAATTCCCACATTTAAATACATGCTGCCTGAGGGACATGGAATTGTTTCTGCTAACTTTCATGACAACATATTCACAGGCATGGACAGCAAGTAATCATGAGCTGCTTTGTGTCAACAGTAATCCAAAAACACTCTGTTGCCTTTGTGTCTTGTTGCTGGAGATGTGCTGTGTGATCCTTGGCTCTTCTATGTGGTCTTGGCAACCCTATGAAATACTTTGCTTTAAATAAAATCTATATTTTAATTTAAACATCTCACCGATATATTATAATATTTTAAAATTTTGCCAACCTTAAATGTGAGTTGTGTTTTCTTTAGTAATGATTGGTAGTGGGCATCGGTGATCATGACATTAAAGTGCACCTTGTAGCTGCACTCTTAGATGCATAATCGAACTGATGAAATACTTAAAAACAAAAGGAAAAGAATACCAAAGCAAAACCAAACTGAAAATATTCTAGCAACTCCAAGCCCTACCTTCTGGCCTCTTTGACCTATTACTACAAATTGTGAAATTAATCATAAATTAACATCCCCATCATTCGCCATCATTAAATAAATCTCTGTAACATTTCTTAAGCTGAGCTTTACACTTAGAAGTTCTAACTGGGTTTGAAGGTTTTTTAAGCAATGTTATACCTTACCTTAGACAGCTGGGTTCAATCTCAGTAAGTGATTGTATCATCTTGCTTTGTGTTTCTTTTACTGAAGAATTACTGCATCAATATTAGCATGTACTATTTATAATAGGCTGTAATATTTTTGTGATTGAAATAATGATGCTTGTAAAACAAGCTACAGTCCCTTAGACAGATTAATATTTTTATACTGACTTTTCTACTCAGCAGTCCCATCCTTACTTGAAGTCCCCACAAAGGAGGTATCCCATTTCAAGGCAGAACTCGCTTGCCATTTCTTGCCATGTTGCAATCTCATCTGCCTATCTACACTTAATCCTGAAAGTATTTAGGGAAGAACTGAAATTAGTCTTTCTGAAGGAAGAATGCTGAGTATTCTTCTGTCTAGTATCAGTGAATTGTTGTTTTGGGAATTAATTGAGAAGTTTCTAAAGTATTTGCCCTGGCATTACTTTAATTACCAGAATTACTGGTAACTGAGCTTCTGCAAAGTCAGCTCAAGTTTCTCCTTCACTTTCTGGGACATTGAAAGATTCTAATACTTTACTGCCTTGTTGTATTTGAGGGGTGCACGGATGAAGGAAGGAATGATGAATCTGACTCCATGTTCTCAGAAGGCTAATTTATTATTTTATGACACTATATTATATTAAAGAATACTAAACTAAACTATACTAAAGAATACAGAAAGGATACTTACAGAAGGCTAAAAGACACTAATGGAAACTCGTGACTCTTTCCAGTGTCCTGACACAGCTTGGCACTGACTGGACAATGAGTGAAAACACTCACAGCAGAAACCAATGAAACAATCACCTGTTGATAAACAATCTTCAAACACATTCCAAAGGAGCAAAACACAGGAGAAGCAAATGAGATAAAATTGTTTTCCTTTTTCTTGGAGGCTTCTCAGCTTCCCAGGAGAAAAATCCTGGGCAAAGGGATTTTTCAGAAAACGTGAATGTGAAACTGCCTCACTGGTAGTATCTCATGATAGGTAAAACTTCCTCATGGCAGTATCTGGTGATAGGTTCTTCATCCTAGATTACCTTGAAATAAATGTGTTTTGGTGCCCTGGGCATCTTTTAAGAAAGGAAGCCCCAGCAGGGCAAAGTTTCTAAGTGTGTTCCGTGCCAATATAACCAAGTGTTATATCCGCACTATTAAATGCCTACATTTTGGCTAAAACACCCCTAGCTTTCTCTTAAAGCCCATGCCAGTTCAAACTCCAACACAGTGAGGAAGAGCCAGTAGCTCCTGGCTGAGATGCACCTTCTGAGCTGTCCCAGTGAAGTTGCCACTGGGTAGTGGTTATTTCACTAGAGATGAGGAGTCCAGATGCTTGAGTCATCATGTTATTGGTGCCTGGAGGTGTCAGGAGCTAAATTAACCTAAACCAGTAAATTAACCAGTAAACACTGATACCTGCTGTCAATTTTTGTCTGGCTGCAGTTGGGAGAATTTCTCTGAAGACGTCAACTTTGCTGTGCAGAACTTTTACCCTCCTTTGCACTAGCAAGACTCCAGGGGTGGCCTGAACTGTGCTGTTGGTTGCATGCCTTCTGTTTTGAATGATGTTATAAAGCCATACTCATGGAGTAAATGCCATACTCATTGCTGCAAATCTGACCTTGGCACGCTGACATGGCAAGAGATCATGTGGAATGAAAAAAATGTTTGCTCTCAAGTTCTCTTTTTTAGGGTCTTGTTGCATCAGCTACAGTTTATGTAATGCATATGAATACAGGTAGAATTTCCTTTGGTAAGGGTCTTGCAAACAGCACACTCAGGCATTTTTTCTTGACTCCTGCAAAGATCTTGCTGTGCTTTATCTGCAATTCTAGTTGCATTCCCTTGACAGAAGGCACACATTTTCCATGGCAGGCATTTGCTGCTGCTTGCTGTCCTCTCTGGCTGGGATGTGTGATACCACCTGCAATCTGTACCCCTCTTGGAGGTGAGGTCCAGCATCCAGACTAGGCCAAACACCGTTATTTGTAGTCTTGTTGATTCATAATTATGCTGGAGACTAATGCTTGAGATGTTCTCTGTAGTGTAATTGCTACATAATAAAAAAAGTGCAAATATGACTGTTTGCAAGGTGATCTAAAAGGGATGTTCTATTAGTTTGGATGGGATAAAAGCAGACTGAGTTCAACAAAAAGTCTAGCACTCTGTAGTATGAAGCAACACCTTTTGGTCTGATATTAACAGTATGGCTGGAAATAGGAAATAGATGCATTGAGAGTTTAGCAATTAGGTTAAGTACTATTCTGGATAACTTAAAGTTATAACTGATTTGTATTGTAATTGTCCACCTGAACAACTAGTATTCTCTACCCTAGTAGAGAACTTTGAGCACTCAGCTGCATGAGCTTCCTTCTCGCTCTGTCCTTTGAGCGTTCTGGTGATGTGATACAAGCTTCTTCATGCAGCAAAGTTCTTGAAAAAAGTATTGTCCTGAAATGCAGTTGAAATTACGTGTTTTATACTTTTAGAGGCAGCTGGACCGAGTGAGGAGTGAAATGAGAAATCAAGAGTTCGGACCATGTTGTAAGGGATGTGTAGCTTGCACAGTAATTCAAGGTAATATGGTATTATCTCCCTTCATTATTCCTGCATTTATCTTTTCTCTTCACATGCATCAATATTACACCAAGTTCCACAGATTTATGTAATATGATCTAAAACTTCACAGCATCAATACAGTTAACAACAAACCTTCAAGCACTAATTAAATGGTATCTTTGGTATCTGACTGGTATTTATTTCAAACACAAGAGTTTTGTGTGGTGATTGATACTGAATTCCAGAGTGTTGAACCAGGGAACACAAATTTAGGCAGACCTTGCCTGGCCTATGCAGACCTGTACCTTGGGTGAGTTCTGCTTGCCCAACACTGCCTCAGTGTTGATTACTGCTCCGCTGGTAGCAGCAACAGCGCTTACCCCCAGGTAGCCAGTTAATGAACTTGGTCTAAACTGGGATTCAGTGTCTGTACTAGAAAAATTACTATTCCCTGGTATGATTTTGGCACCTGACAACTAGTCTGCTCAAAAATTTGCTGTCTCAACTCAGATCTGAGCTTGGGCAGAGATACTTTCAGCAGACATTTAATGATATTTGGAGCCAAAGGAAGTTTTTCAGCATAACTGAATCTTTTATGCCAACTGACGCCAACTGACATGTTTAATTTATGTCCCTGGGTATGTTGTATTTTCTAATATAGACAAAGCCTTTTCCTGTTAAAATTCTAACACTTACCTACTAAAAATAGAGTCTTACAGGTCAAAGTGTTTTCACAGTAGACCTGAGGCTCCACTGAGAGATTAAACTCCTCTTTTTGTTAAGTTGGATGGTGGTACATAAAACTTACCTGTCAGCTGGGATGGGACATATCTTGGGCTGAGGACTATCAAGTCCCTGTACAATTGTGGCTTTTTTCCTGCTCCTACTTCGGTGTATGAAGTTTATGTGTTTTTCCACTACACTAAAGCAGAGGGAAATAACTGATTCTTGAGGAGCCTTAAGATTATATGACCAGAAACTGGTAAAAGATGAACCTTTGGCTCTGAAATGTCTTTCTTCCTACCAAAAGATCCCTTATGCTTTCAGAATGTTGTAGAACTAAGCATGTCCTTAATCCCTTGTTTTTCTGTCTTTGGAGATTTTTAGTTATCTTGTAGAGTGGCACTGTAGGAACCATCCCTGATTTGTTGGATCTTTATTTCAGAAAGTGTTGGTCATAACATTTAGGTGGGTGTTGGAAAAGCCACACAAGGCTGCTGGTGGTACATCCATGGTCAACAGGTCTCTTGAAAGCACCTTTGGACTAAAAGGTACACATCGACTGAAGTACCTCTTTTTGGTGAAATTTTCTAATATTTTGTTTCTAGAGGTTGTGGGGAGGGTTGATTGAATGCATAAATGCTTTTCTTTTTGTAAGTCTTCTATTCCTTTTGGTTTGGGATTTTTTTTTTTGTTTTGTTTTGTTAACATTTCTGACTGTCCACCTCCAAATTCAGAAATTACCCATTTTTTTTTTCTCATTTATAAAGCTGCTATGTCACCTATCCTGGCCAGCAGATATCCTTCTCTGCAGTCATGTATGAAATTTGGTTATAGTCTTCAGATAGAATGAATATTCAAAAAGTTTTGGAAAAGACTTAACTGTGTGTCATTGACTAAGTATATTTTAGCTTATGACTGTAATCAGTCCTAGTTTCCTAGGGTGAGAAGGAAATTAGTTTTTTGGGAGGTTGTGGTCAAACCAATCAATGCTTGGATTTGAATATTGGCACCCGGTTTGGCCACTGAAGGTATGGACCGCCTCTGAGAGCACAGGGGGTTAAAAGAGCAGAGAACTGCAACCACTAGAGAAAGTATATTTTCATGGGGGCACTGGCATTGTGCCAGCACCAAACCATGACATCAGTTAAAAAACCAGTCTTGATTCAACCTATCTTTAACTTACCCTGTGGTGTTTATGTTCCGTGGTTAAAACACTGGATTTTTTTCTAGACAGACAAAGAAACTATCATGAAAATAAATGTGTTGCTATTTTGATAGAAATATAGTAATCTAGTGATTAATGATTTAGCTACTTATATGTCAAACTGTAAATGTATTTGTACTTGGTACAGTATCCTGCCTATGGAAAATACTTGTAGCACCCCTACAGGTTACATTCCTTGGGGAAGTGTTTGCCTCCATAGTTAGAGGACTTCTGTACTTTTGTTGTCTGGACAATGTTTTTCTTTAATTGAACGGTAAGTTTGTTCTCATCAAGTATTTATTTTTCAGTTACCTGCTGCTGCTACTGCAGACTTGAAGAACAGATTGGCTTGCTCAAAGCCTTGTCTATTTTCTTGCATTATGTTATCTGACGTAATCAAATAGATCACCCTTATTTACAGACCTTGTCTTCCATAGGAAAAAAATCAACAATCCTATGCAGCTGGAAAGTGTCACGCCTGAAAATCCTAAAAGGTGGCTAACATCATGCAGATGAAAAATTTACTCATGAAAGTTACTCATGTTAGTTACTCATGAAAGAATCTTGCCATTATAACCCTCTTATAGATGAAGGTCCTGTAAAGAAATGGGTGAGGGTCTCATGTGCAACATGAACATGAGTAACAAAAATGTTTTTCACCCAGAAAGAAGCCTGAAAGAACAGTTATTTTAACCCTGCATATAATGTGGGGGTTGCTTGATCTCCAGAAAACCAGCCAAGGCCCTGTTAAACCTTCTATATGATGCAGCTGACATCTTCTGCCTCAACTTCCCTGCTGTGGCTGCTAAAGGCACAAAGGTGTTTTACTACTGGTGAGTGAGGGTGTAGTGAGGGATTAATTTCCTGCCCCTCTTCACAACAACATTTCCTTAGTGAAATAATTGGGCAGGAGATCTTTCTCCTTTTTAATGCCTTTATTAAAGAGATTCAGCTCAGGTGGGGAGAAATCCACAGGTTGCGCCCACGCCGTCACTGTCTCCGAGAGCAGCACGTAGGAGGAGGATGATGATGCAGCTTTGTCCGCTGGTCTGCAGGCAGAGCTGGGGACTGCGTCCTCACGGGAGATTCGCAGATTCCTGCTTTTTCGTCCAACACTTCGGGTCCCCTCCTTAGTGAACATCCTTTCAGGTCAGGGTGAGAAGCAAAAAGGATTCAGACAGGCACTGGACTATGTGCCCATCTTTAGACATCACTAGGGTCCCCTAATTCTATGTTGGCTGGTTGTTTTTAGGGGTTTTCCTGGAAAACGGGAAGATTTGGAGCAGTGCATTTCTCATCTGCATACGTGGTCTCAGGCCACTCCTATTTTCCTGGTGCTGCCATGTCCAGGTGTTGCTCCCGGGCAAGCATCAGGAGGACAATGGCTAAATCACCAACCATTAACAGGCAATTAAAGAAGAACTCTTCACCATGAAGCTAATTTAACAGCAATTGGTATAACCCGTTTTAGCTCTGTAACCTTAAACAAAAATAGATAACTTTTTATTCATAACACTTAGGGTAAGAGAGAGGTGATACTTTTTAAATGTTGGATTTAAACACGCAGCTATGCTGCAGAAAGGTTAAAAAAAAAACAAAAAAAGGAAAAAAGTATAAACCTACTCAGATACTTAATGCAGTACATCAGTGAATGCACAGACAGGGTGAGGCAGGAGATGACAAGACAGCATTGGAGGTAACTGAGTATTTCCTAATCATTTTTCCAGGTGATAAAACAACATAAAAAAATAACGTTGTTTTTAAAAGTAATAGCACCTAATTTTTGTTACATTTATATAGTGGTCTCTTAAATGAACTGCTCCAAATCTATCTTGTATTTTTATATATAATTTAGATTTATCTGTTTTGCTTGACACTCACCTGTTACCTGAATTTACTTTTAGGATAGAAAAGGTTTTTCCCTTTCCCTTTCTAATGAAATATGGCATTCCTTCCTTATATAAAGGAAGGAGTGATCTTTTGGGCCAGTAAGTCTCTGCTGACCTCAGCCAAGGTGGACATGCTTATTCATAAATTCATTTGGAGATAAAGTATTTTTAAATAGAAAAATATGAGTCCTGGCCCTTGGAAATAAAAAAAAAAATCTGTCAGATCTAACTCTGCCAGTTGGTATAAAATATTTTTGTGAGAGTTTTGCCTCTCTGTTGATGAGAATCTGAAATTATATGATTGTGTGATTTGCCTCTGTTTGGATCTTAGAACAGGACCTCTCTGTAGATCTCCCCAAACTTCACCCATTTGAAAAAGAAGCTGAAAAACTCGTGATTTTTTTAATGTTCCTTTTCAAAAGATGTATTGCTTGTTATTCTGAATCATTTATGCTACAAAAAAAAAAATCTTGTATATAAGAAATACTAAATAAAGTATCCAAAATATTCAAGTTCTGTTAGAACTGCTTATGAGTGGCACTTTATTTGGTACATTTTTTGATTAAGTGAATCACAGTTGTGGATAAATATGAAATCAGTAGTCAAACAGGACAAATAGTCAATCAGTAGTCAGTTACGGTATTTTGCTCTGAGTAACATCTTCTAAAATCTCAAATACTGGAAAGTAGTTTTATGTGTTGCAAAGTTTTATGAATAGGCTAGTAAAAAATATTTTCCTAGGACAGCTCTTTAGATGATTGAGAGATTTTTTTTTCAGGATTTTAATAGTTTATTCTTTTTAATGTATGCTTTTCTTTCATTGAATTTGGTAAACTGCAGAAACAGCAGCTTTTCAAGGGACTAGCCTGAGGGGTTTAATACAAACCATAAAAAGAATAGTCAAAACTTTGCTTTTGTGATGTCACTGGAATGCCCTATGCGTTGTGGTTATAGCTATTTACATTAGTCCAAATATATAATGCACAAAGTGAAAGTATGAGGTGTTAAGCAGAGAATTACCATTTTCTTTACACGAGATGTGTTCATTTCTATGAGCAGATGACATCTGCATTTTTAGGGAAACGACTTTCAAGCTTCCAAGATTTTTAGAAAAACAGGCACAGCACAATATACCAAGGAGAAACATTTGCTCTTTCCTTTATACTTGTCAGCTGGTCTTAAATGTAGAACAGAACCAAAAGAAGGTTCTCTAATTGCTATGTTAATTCCTGTCTGTGAATTAGAGTGATCTTCCCCATCTTCAGGGTAGTCCAGAGATATCCTGAAAGAGGAGCAAAACGGTGCTTTCAGCTCCTTAGCTAAAAACACTGTGGCTCTGGTGGGCCAGTTAGCATGGCCAGGGAGTAGGACAAGTCAGAGGCTCTTGTGAGGTGTTAAATTCACACCTGGTTAGAAGGTTGTTTCACTACCCTCTCTGTTGCGGTAATCAATAAACAAATGTCTCTTAAAAAGCCCTGCACATTATTCAGTGTATTAGAGCCTTGTGGTTTTAAATTTCTTTTCCTCTTTTGTTGTCATGACCTCAAATTGCACTGTTTAGGTAATTATTTCAGCTCTATCATAGACCAGAAAACAAATTCTAGTAGTGGCAAACAAAATACATTTTTAAAAAATGCTTTTTGGTCAGAAAGGAATAGAAAATACAATAGCAGTGCAAACTAGGTCCTATTGGCAGTCCTTGCTTAGGACACCTGGGTCTTCCATTCACTTTGAACACGTTTTTGATTACTAGAGCTTGCATTTTGATTTCTGCATTCCCAGACGTGTCTGAACCTTAAAAGGTGGCCTTAATACAACCATTTATATACTCTTGAATTCAAATGTCCACTTGAAAATACAGCAATAAAGCAGTGAAGTACATCAATAAGTGTGTCAGAAAACTAGGAATTAGATGATTGCTGATGAATGATTGCATTATTTTGATGACTTGTTGTATAGAAATTGCCATGTAACCTGGTATATGAACAGGCAGGAATGATAGGCTCTGCATTTCAGAATGAACAAAATTGTCAGCTGAGTACTTTTAAGTTTTATTGCAGCCTTTTTAAAAAAAACAAACTCTGAGTTCTTTTTTTCTCTTTGAGATTCCTGGGATAGAAATCAGATTGCACTTGTTATGTGGGCAGGTGATATTTGTGATGGGCATTAATTGATTTGATGAGCATATTCTGGAAGACACAAGGCACCTTCAGGAATTTTGTGATAGTTTTCAAGCAAAATAGATGAAAACACATGCACTGTTGTGGGATTTTGTGCCATATTGGTCTACATTGTTAGCTTCAATGAATTTGACTGGGAATTCAAAACAAAACTTGGGCAGACTCAGAATGAATTAGAATAAAATTAAAGACAACACTTGCAGGATGCCCTGTGAGGAAAATCTGCAAACTTCCATACAGTTCTAACTGACAGAAGTTTCATTCTAATAGCTAATAATGAAGAAATGTGGGAACAAAAGTACCGTGAATGCGTTGTACAGGAAGAATTGTGCTGAAACACAATGCTGAATAATGGTGTTCTCTATGGGATGCCTGCCAGCCCCTTAATGCTTACTGCTGCTGCAAAAGCACTTGCTAATCCTGCACCAGGAATTGTTTTTCTAAATCATGTTAGGACTTTGATTTCATTGTAATAGATGGAGGCCAGGGGGGTTGTGTCTGAGGCTCGGGACAGCGTGTCCCTTTGGAACAAGGGTGCTTTATAATGGTGTGCCATGCTGGAATTGCAGCTGACAACAGTCTGCAAAAGAAGCAATGGCTTGGAGGAAACTGTCTAATTCCCAGGCTCTTTTCTCACCTGGGAAATTCGTGTACTACAGACCAGGCTAACGAAGACATTTGGAACTCTCTTGACGTGAATGCTTTTTTAGTTGCAACACAACCATTAACACAGTTGTGTTAACACTGTATGAGAAGAAGACGAAAACAACAGCTAGTCTGGCTGCTAGAATCTTGAATTTCAGGATTTAGCAATGCCACCTTACCCTGCAAGGAATTTCCCTCAGAAAAGCCAGGTTTTGAACACTGCAGATAGAAATATGATGATTTCATAAGTATTTAAACGTCAAGAAGATCTAGCAGAAAACAGGCATTCAGAGTATCTTAATTTTTCCCTTAAAATCCACACTGAATTTTGTTCTATTTTGCTCATCAATAGCTAAATATTTGGACGCTAAAAGGAACAGAGTTTTATTTAGCACCAAATATGAAGACCTGTTTGTAGATGTATCTTGGTGTAAAAGCAGGGATTTCACAAGGGTGACTAATAAAAAAAGCCCAAGTGTTCCCTGCTGAGATTTCTGTTTTTACCAGATTAGAGAACATCAAAACATGGGTAAATATGAACTATTGCTGAAGACAACTGAGGAGTTTTGTAATACTACTGAGTACACGCGGAAGTACTTAGCTCTGTGGATAACTTGTGGATAATTTGGATAACTTTCCTACCATAACTTGTAGGAAATTACCTCACTGCTCACTGGAAGACAGGGTGGTTCAGGAAACATGACTGCCTGGCAAGCTACCTAGGAAAGGCATCAGAATCCTCTCATTCCTTTCTTTTGTCCACTTTGTTTCTTTTTCATGCCTCCTTCAAGGAAACATGATCTTTTGCAAAATTCTCAGCAACCAAGCCCAACCAAGATGGGCAATGATGACCCAAGAAGTCATTTCCATCAGTTTCAAAATGTCAGTATAACTTTCTATTAAAAACATATCTAAAAAATCTTTCCCAAAAATTATTTTAAGGTAAGTCTCCCTGGAAATAAAGCCATAGGCTTAAAAAATCCTATTTAATTGAAAACTGTAGAAGTTAAGCTTTTTGTTTGTAAGAGACGTTCTGCTGTGCGGGAACCCCTGGGCAGGTGCTGTCAGGGTGACCGCCTTCCCGAGAGCGATCCCCTCTCAATCCGGATGACCAGCTCTCTCCTAGCTGGTCCACCTAGCACTTGGGCCCAGATGTAATAATAGAGCCTGACCAAAGAGGAGGACTCAATAAATCCAACAGGGTTTATTGAAGGAAGGTCTGAGGGTCCAGGTGGGGTAAGGGTGAAGAGAGCACACAGGAGCACAACCTCTGCCAAAGGGGACCAAAGCAAGAAGCCGGGAATAGGGGAGGGGCCAGGGCATATAACTGGGAGAAGGTAGGAGGGGTTAGGGTACAAATGTGTGGATTGGGGAAGAAGGGAGGAGCTGGGATGGGGTGACCCACTGACAACCAGTGAGGGAGGGGAGGGGAGGGGAGGGGAGGGGAGTGGTTTCTTGGGGAGGGCCAATGGGGGAAACAGGAGGGGTAGAAGTTTCTGGAACCAGGGGAGGAACAGCAACAGATTGACAGATGTACATTTGCATGAGCAAACAAAGGATCATGGGAAGTCTCTCACCCTGACCTCTACAATGGTGTCTTCCCATGGTATTCTATCTCTGTCCTCCCCATGGCCATCTCTCACACTGCTGATTTGAGTAATTCATCTGTGGCTTTTGTCAGCTTCAGTGTAGGCCATGTCTTAGACCACTGTTCATTTCTCATCAACTATGAATCCTCAGGTACCCTTTTATCTGACTTGGGCATCTTATCTTGTCGGCATAGAATTCTAGGTGCTGAATTGTACAGCTAACATTATTATTCGTGAATTGCTTTTAATTAAAAGTCTCTGGAAAATCAACACTGAAGTATCAGCCTGTTATGATTATAAGTAAGTTAATAAACATTAATTTGCCTTGCTTCTTAAGAGAACCAAGTGTTACTGCACAGCACTTTTATAATCACAGTCTGAAGCCCACAGAACTTCTTCATAAATCAGATTAAAAAGTTCTTTCTTATAAAGCTAAGTGACCTTATAGATCAATGTTTCCAGATAAGATCCAGCATAAGCTGCTCCAAAGACAAAGAGCATCAATCTTAGGTGATTCATTTCCTCAACTTCTTCCAATGGTATTTAGGGAATAGACAGTCTCTGCAATAAAAATTTTTCCAAAAAGGCTGAATGTTTATACTGAGATATTTTTAATAAGTAAAAATATTGCATCATCTCATGTGTAAGAGCTTTGTATAATGCATTTAAAAAATCAAATAAGAAAATTTAATTAACATGGTATTATTTTTTTTTAATTAACCATTTCTTTATCAAAAGCAGTGTTTCTCTTTTACTTCAATATGAAAGTCATAAGGTAACCTTCTTGTTGCGGCATCAACTAGTTTTATTAGTTGGCATTTTACTGTCCTGTTTTCTGGGAGATCCTTATTGCCAAATTTACTGCATGCACATTCACAAGCAAGTTTAAAAGTGATGACTTTTACTCTCCTTGGCTGAAGGACGAGAAAGTGTGGTTTGCATGAAAGAACTGGAAGTCAGGAGTGATCACTTTTTTTTCTTTTTTTTTAAATTTCCAGTGCTGACTGCCTTTGTTTCCTGGGTGAAAGAGAAAATAGTTCTTTATGTGTCAGGAAATAATTTTAGGAATTTGAATGCAAAGTGTTCTGGAAATCTGAACTTAAAACCTAGAACTGTGAAATCCTGTGTGGTAAATTCTTTTTATTTTGCAAAAATGTGGCAGAGGAAATCGGAAAATACTCTGTCAGTCTTGTACTATAAAACACAACAAAATTTGATTTGTGGAAAAAAAAATATGGTATCTGGAAAAATCACTGCTTGCAGTCTTGTGAGGGAAGGTGGGGGCTCAGCAGTAGGGAGTGCTTTGAGTGTGGCCCCTTGGGGACGAGCAGATGTGGCAGAGAGGACAGCAGGAGAAAGATCAGATTTCCTTTGGTCTGTATTTTGGGTCATGCAGGGGAGCAGACAAAACTTGATGTGGCTTAGGAACCAGAGTAGAATCACAGGTGGTGAAAAAAAAGCCGAGCAGTTTAGAAATTAAAAAATAATTGTTTGACAAGGTAAATGACATTTTGGTTTGGGTTTTTTCCTCTATAGACCACTGTGTCAGAGAACATCCAGTCCTATAATGGAATCAAACATACAAGGTAGCAGTATATATTTACAAAACAGGTGGAAGACTTTGCTCCTGAGAAAAGGCTTATTAACCACATCAGAAATCATGAATAAAAGCTGGCAAACTTGAGCTGATGAGCAGAATTCCAAAACAGGAACTACCCAATAGCAGTGATTTGGTTGAAATGCTAGTTTACATTTAAAGCATCAAATATTTTAATGTTTGTCTCTGGGTAATCTCATTCTTTCTTACTGTGTTTGTTTAATTTCCACAGCCTAATTCAGAAGTTTCCCAAGTGTAAATTAAGACATAATCTATATTATGGTTGTCGGAACCCAGGACATCTCTGTGGATGCCCTGGATGGCTCAAAGCCCTGGCAGGGGCTTGGAGATCCTGGCAGGAAGCCAAAGACACCTGGGAATTTGATCTCATCTCATGGAGCAAATTACCAACTTTATATGAAGAATTACAGGTCACAAAAATTTAAGTAGCATAGTAGTAGCAATCACAGGGTGAAGGGAAAATTTTGGAGCATGGTACAGGGGGGTTTGGAACTCTGTACATGGGGGTCAGGGGTTCCAAGATGGAGGGATTTGGGCGTGTGCTGTCCTTCTTCTTTCTTCTCCAGGGCATCCATGTTCAGGATGATGTTGGCATTCATGGATTGGTTTAGAGTAGAAAGTCACTGTCTAACACAGGTGATAGGTATTGGAACATAATTGTAAACATAGTATGCGTAGTTTTTAGTATGAAAGATAGCATCAGCCCAAGAGGCGGAGAGTGTGCATCAGACCGACCTGCAGAACAGATGTTGGCAGGCCAGGCAGAAAATGTTTGAGATAAAGAAATAATAAACAACCTTGAGAACGTGAACCAAAGACTTCTCAACTCCTTCTTCGGCTGCTGGGTTGGGGAAAAGAGACTTTTAACAGAGACACACCTCGGGATCTTCTCAACCAGTCCAGACCAGAAGAGATCCCGAGAATGGTAGGCAAATGAGTTAGGGAGTAGTAGAAACCATAGTGAGTCACTACATTGGGCAAAAAAGGTAGCCTATGTCACTCAGCAAAAAGTCAGGTGATGGTTACTTTTGCCTTGTAAAGGACATTTTCCTACAATAGACAGTACAAACTAACAAAAACTGGTAAAGAGTGTGTTTGTGAGAGCAGCTCAGAAAATCTACATCAAGTACGGGAAAAATACCAGGAAAGGTAGATGCTGTGTTAATTTGTTAAGTTTCTCGGGGTTACCCTCTCCAAGTAGATAAATTGTGATTCTTCAATGGTTTAGTATTTATGTATCAAACAGTAAATATCCTACCTAGAAATTATACTTTGCAACCTTTGTATATCTGAACTAGGATTAGACAAAGATATGCCACTTAGCTGTTGCTCGAAATAGAGGCCGGTGTGACTCTTTTGGCCTGTTCCTCTGTCCTTTGGGCACAAACCAGCCTTGGATTTGGTTGGTTTGGAATTGATGTGTGTTGCCTTGAGGGATGCTCAGAAAAAAATTAAACGAGAAAATTCTGAGGCTCGTGGCATTGCAGCCATTAAAACAGCAGTTTGGATCATTCTTGTTTTTGAGACTGCTTGTTATGACGAAGTGAAATGACCTTCATGCCTGGGAAATTCCTGCCCCTCTTCCACACTGGGTTGTACTGGCCCAGTAAGAGCAACAGTTCCCAGTGACTCTCTCAAGTTTGTTTTCCTTGAGCAGCCATAGTGAAAGAAGGTTCTGGCTTTCTGGAGTTTCATGAGTAAATTATATGCGTGGCAATTAATGTTTTCTGATAAACAAAATAACCTAAATAAATACTGCTACTGACTCAGCCATTGAAGCTTGCTTTCTTAGCTTTGGGTTTTTTTTTTATTTCTCTGGAATCAAGGTAGAATTGCCTTCTATGTAGTGAGGTTTTTTTGGTTCCCAAGGCAGTCAATACCATTAATATAAAAAAGAATGGTTTGGGTTTTTTTTTCTTTTTATCATTCTATTGTTTGCTTGCTTATGACAAGAATAAAATAATAGTGATAATTGCTATGAAGCGACACCAACAGACGAATGCACTGCTATGAAGTGAGACCAACAGACAAAAGCATGCTGCCTGTCAATATTAAATGTGTTTACTTTTCAGCGTTATTGTCACCTTCAGTTATCCAGAAGGAAAAAAATATAGCTGTTAGCAGAGGTAATTTCTAAGGACATAACAATTAAGAGGAGGTGAGTGTCATTTTGTTTAAATGGGTCTCAATATATGTTATTTTTTTAACATTAACTACTTCTCAGGCAAACTGATTTTTTAAAATACAGCTTTCGGTATTGAGTGTTACTGATTCAATGATTATTTCCTATGAAGATGATCATAAATTGGGATGCTGTTGAACGCGCAATTTAGGGTTTCCAGTACAGAAACAGCTGTTAGCAGAGACTGGTCATGTACAGCGTGTCAGGGAGGGTTTACTGCAGCCCTGGGTTAGCTATTTTGGCATTCCATGATATGCAGCTTAATAGCTGCCCAATATTTTAACAAGGGGAACAGCTTGGATTTCAGGCCCTGAAAGCTCTAACATTCCTTTCTTGCACAGTCCCAGAAGGCCATGTGGTGCCTTTGATTGTTAACAAGTAAACATTAGTCTGGTGGCTTGAGCAATTCAGGAGATGAAATGAGACAGAAGCTGTCTCTGCAGGTGGGTTAACAGCTGCTGCCAAGTGCCTCTCTATCTTACTGTCTCAGAACAAGCCTCAGAGATGAGCCTGAATAATTTCCAGTGTCATATAAAGACTGGCAAGCAGCAGGAGTGATTTGTTCTGATTCTTGTGAAAAAGATTGATGCAGTGTTTGTTTTTGAATATTTGAAATTGGTTCTCCACTATTTTGGTTCTCCAGTCATTTGAAGTCTTAATACAGATATGCAGATACCCGCTCTTTTAAAAAATATGGTTGCAAGCAGTAAGTAATTAACCCTCTAAATGAATCTCCCTATAATTTAGCTATCAATTAGCTTTGTCTTAGTGCCTCACAAACTGTTACAAACAAGATGTAGGACAACCTGTTGGAAACAAATTGCTTGGAAATGTAATTAACTGGCTTATTTGTAGATTAATGTTTTTGACAGAAGCTTTAAGGAGGGAAGAGCAGAATTTCATGTGGAAATAGCTCTGCAAAATTAAAGCCACTTCTCCCACTGCAATTCTATTCAAATATGAGGACCCTCCTGCTCTCTCCCTGTATGTATTTGTAGGTTTATTGTGTTATTGCCACTACTGGTATATCTTAAACATGAGTTTCCCACAATGACCAAAGGGGAGAGCAAGAAGAGAAATTATGATATATTAAGTAGAAAACAAAGAGATTTCTTTGGGAAAGAGAAATTATTCAGTGTTTAGCTGAGCTATCTTCATTCTTCAAATGTCTTATGGCAAACTGACTTTTCCAGTTCATTTTTGTGCATCTCAGTAATTGAAAGAGGGATGCATTTCCCATCATCTGTACATCACGTGCATTAGCAGTCCATTTCTTTAAGTGCATATCTGTGATGGTATAAAAAGGTTTTCTTTCTAATAATCCATAGAAAGCACATCAAATATGTGTCCTTTATGCAACTGAATCCTGAGCTGGGATCTAGCTGGCTTTTATGAGCTAATGAGGGTCACTGTGGGCCAAGACTTGAATGGAAACTTCCAGGAAAAATCAAAGTGTAGTAGGAAGTACTCTTTACTGCATCCATAAGAGGTGCTTGCCCTTTGACTCAGTGAGACAATATAGCTGGAAAGACACTTATAACAGTTTATGAAGTCTTCTGGGTTGGTGTCCAAACAGATCAGGTGCTTTTAGTGTGTGGAACAACAGCTTCCCTCTGGAAGGTCTGCCACAGTGTAATAACAGGGCTTGTAAATATCTGGTACTTCTAATGGGCAATAACACAAGCTGGGGAAATAAAAACTCTTCTAAATGCTTCGACAACAAACCAGCTTGATGGAAAGATTTTTTTTTTCCTTCATAATTTACCAGTGGTGTACATATGCAATTAAGAAGTAAATAGTGGAATATATTCTAAGAAGCTGTAAAGGCCAGAACAGCAAACGGATTAAGAGCAACAGAGTAACTTCATGCAGACATTCATTAGTGGCAATAACATATAAGATTTGAAGGCAATCTTCAGACCATGAACAGCTAGTTTGTCAAATCTAAAGAATACACCACAAGAAGGATCGTTCAGTGCATGCCTTACTTCCTAAACTGGCTTTCCTCTGGCTTGCCAACTCTGAGATAAAATAAATTCTGGGGTTGTTTTTCTAACCCCACTCATGCAGCCATTCCTACAACAATATGCACAGACAACAGAAGGGCCGTTTTTAAAGCAGAATGAAATTTGTTTTGGTAGTACATAGCTTTGAATAAAACAAAGAATTATGAAGAGCTGGGAATTTGTGAACTGGCACTGGAACAAGGGAAGTGAAGAAAGCAGAAGAGCAAAATTCAGTGTGTCAGGGAAGAATTAAAGGTCTGTCAGTATAACTTTATCTTCCTCACAAATCCATTTATACCTGATAAAACTACATGTAATTAACTTCAGTTAATTTCTATTGTAGAAGAGATGGATTTCTTTCAAGCTTTAGTGAATGTCTTTTTTTTTTTTCAAATCCTATTGCTGAAATGTTGAGTAATCTCAGTTTGTTACTATAGTTTCCTACTAATGCAGCCAATTACTAGGTGACAAGGACCTGGACCAAGACGCAGGTCTCACGCTGTAAATGCCATTTAGTCAAATGTGAGTGTCACTGTGCATCTGAGGAAGCAAGGCAATTAAGGAGTGTTTTGTTTTGTTCTTCCTTGGTAATCATACCCAGACTACTTCAATTTCCTGGTACCTTGAGAGAATTGCAGTGTGGAGCATGAGACTTTTCATCATGTTGCAGTGTTAGCAGGCCAGCATAATTATTGCATATAAACCGACAAAAAAACCCCAAAAGCCAATTTAATTGAAGACTTGTACCTTTGTTTGGAAACAATGATTTAATCTTTGCTTTTCATCCTTTGCATTCTAGACTTAGACTTTCTCTTGACAGAGAGATTTTCAAAGTTTTAACTCTAAAATTCAAAATAATGCATGCTGAAGTGAAAAACTGAACATGATCACTCTGAAATGAAAACCTTGAGATTTAGACTAGTCCAAGAAATTAGGCATGCATGCAGTTTTGTGAAGAGTGCAAGATCTGAATTATGTACTATTATCAAAAGTTCTGGAATAACTCAATCCAATCTTTAAGCAGTCTTTCAAAATAGTATTCTAATTTCAGCTGAAGGTACAGATTCCTGTTCAAAATGAAATTTTTAGACTTCTCACCACCATCTTCAACATGTAAATGAGTTAATGAAACAGCTTCTGGTTTTCATACAAATTAATTTTAAGTCACCCATGGATCCCCATGCTAGCCCTGAATTTTGTCTGTGGCTATCTCTTCCTTCCCATCTTCTGCAATGCTTTATGGGTATTAATATGAATAATTGCATTAAATTGATCAATACAAATAACCCATGCATTAGTGAAGGACTTTTGGTCTATGAAGCAGACTTACATTTCCCTTGGCAGTGTTAGGGAGCACACAGAGAGCAGCAGAAGCACTGATCATGTATTTACACAGCCCTAAGGGCAGAGAGAAGTTTTACAGTAAGTTGGCAGGAGCACTCCCCGAGCAGCCCAGCTGAGCTGCTGTGGCTTAAGGATGAGACTGTTTAGCTCCAGGAGAGCAGA
Organism: Onychostruthus taczanowskii; assembly: GCF_017590055.1. NCBI lineage: Eukaryota > Metazoa > Chordata > Aves > Passeriformes > Passeridae > Onychostruthus > Onychostruthus taczanowskii. Next base: position 7,882,899 of record NW_024500794.1, read on the forward strand.
GCTGGAAGTGATCTGTACTCTTTAAACTGAAGCAGCTTCCTGGTGCTGATGTGCAGAGGTGAGCCTGGCATAATTGCCTAGTCTCCCTCTGCAGATAAATGCAGTGGTTAATGATATGGGCATTTACCTTCTGTAGACCTTCGTTTTAGTAGTGTGCTGGGAACCAATGCTACCTGCAAAGAACAACCTTCTGGGGACTTAATAAATGAAAGTGGGATTTTGTTGGCCAAAGTAGTGTTTGATGGTGTTCTTCCTTCTTCAGAAGATGAATCTCAGCCTTTAATTAAGATGATGCATTGTTGCTCTTTGCAAATTTCCTTCCAAATAGGGCTGCTCAGTATCTGCTGAGGGAGGATAAAAAGAAGCTTTCTAAGCCAGGTTTGTGTGAAATGGGAAATAAAAACTGACTCAAAGAACCTCTCTCAGGCAGGCCAGTTTCATTATCTTTCTCAATAACATTTAAATAATGATGAAAATATAGGACATAGTGCTTTGGAAGGGGGAAGAAGTGGATAAGGTGTTTACCTATAGCTGCTCTGCAGAGTTTTTAATCTGTTTTGTCAATTTATAGATGCACAAGTGTTGACCTGTACCAGCAGGTGAAATGTGGTGACACAGCCCTCTAGCCCTGCCAGCCTAAACTTTCATAGACCAGTATATTTTGCTTTGTTTTTCACTCTTTCCATGGCTCCTTCTGTTCCTACATAATTCTTGTAAACAAAAAAGTCTTTCTTTTGAGGAAATTCACACATTACAGTGGAGAAAGCAGTAGGTAAGGCACAAGGAGAATTCTCTTCCTTTTTAACACTGCCCAATAAGTTAAGGATTTAGCACATCACAGGTGCCAGAAGTATTTGCATGAAGTTTATATGTCTTTTGAGGAAAAGTAAGTATTTGACATAAGCAAGATATAATTTTAAATCCTGTGCTTGGGAAAAAAAAATATATTTATATACGTACATACATATATTTATATATATATAATCAAGTTTAATAAATATTATTTTCTGACACAGATGTATGTTTGCTTAGAGATGTGCATACGCTGAATCAGAGGCTATGCAAAAGTTAATTTGGTGCCAATTGTGCACATGGTTAGTTTGTTAAAATCTATGTGGGTTTTTTTTAACTCTTTAACTCTTTTTTTTAACTCTGATGAAGAGTCAGGACCTCTCAGTGGCACATACAGTACTGTTCTCTGTGAATATGAGTGCTGAAGCCCTGATTAAAAGAGGATTTAATCAGAAACATTGCCACAGCAGAGCTAGCAGGAGAAACTATGAAGTGACACATTTAAGATGCTAATTTCCTCAGTGGCAGTCAGATGATGGGGCTGCAGTGGTATTTGTGGAGGGGAGTTAACAGCTGCTGTCCTCTGTTGGTGGATGACCATATTAGAGCTGATTCCTCAGGCACTGATCATTAGTGTATGGAGAAGAATAAGGTGCAGAGGATGGTTATGTTTGTCATTCTTGATGCACAGCAGAAAATGTATAAGTCACATTATTTAATTTGATGGTGGAATCCCCAAATTTATTTTCTGTATGTCTGTGTTTGTGCTGAACACTATCCAAACCTCTGTCTGAACTAGATATCTCGTACTGTTTCTGCCACAAATAAACCCCAACATTTGTTTACTGCTACAGAAACAGCAAGAGGTATGCAGAAATGTCTTGGAGAAAAGATTTTCATTCCAATTCTTGTGCATACCAAAACCAAACCCTAAATAAATTATATGCTAGAAAGGCTTCTTATGTCCCCTGCTGAATTTACATGTCCACAGGTATCATAAAGAATTGCAACTTCAGTGTGCATGCTTGATTGTGTATATTTCAGTTCATTAACCAGCCCTCAGGCTGACTAATTGTGCCAGATGGTATAATTTCTGTGTGTACTTGACTTGCCACAAGTGTTACTATCTTGATTCTAATATTTGTCTGTAGTAAGTGTGCATGAGGGGGAAGGATTTCTAATTCACAAGCACCTTCCCTGGAAAGACCAATTGCAGATGGAAACAATTTAATGAGTTGTGATTCCAGATATATCAACATGAATGTGAACAGTCAGCATTCATCAGGGGAGATACTGAATAAAATTACAACCTTCAAAAAGCTTCTAATCAGCCTTTAAGCATGCTGCTTTGCACTTGTGGGAAGGCTCATGACCATGCTGAGGGCAGGCAGGAGCAAAAAAAAATCATGTTTCAAAGTTTACTTTCTTGATGAACCTCTAAAATACATAATTGTATTTTATTTGGTGTTGATACACAGATATACTCCATCCAATTTTTGCACTCTCCTCTGAGGAACATTGCTCCTTAGCACTTGGGAAATTTGTCCTTTCTTGCTCACCTCCTCTCACCAACTTGATATATGGGTAAATTTTGTCAGAATGAACATGAGATTGCTTTCCTTATGGACTGAGTACAACATTGTGTGCTCCCTTCAGACTCTTGGATGAGAAGTGTTTTATTTATGTAGGTAATTTTTCATAACAGATAAACAAGTCAAATCAATCCCAATGAAATTTCTAAGGGCAGTGAGTGGAACCACTTCATTCAGCCTGAATTTCACAAAATAAGTGAGTTGCAAAACCTGGTAGGGCACTTTTGTTGGAATTATCCCCCCAGTTACCTTCACACAGTTCAGAGCCTGTGATTTCAGAGGGAAAGAATGATTACTCAAAGGGTTCCTTCTGTAAATATGTTTTGTTCAGGAAAAAAATATTCTGAGCTAGGGAAAAACCCTTCAATGGAGAGAAGGTAATAACAGCAGGAGATGCCTCTATTTCTTCAATCCTCCTTCATGTCTATTTGGTTTATAGAACTTTATATCCTTTTTATAAAATGGCTGTATTTTTGTTGTGTAGAATATACTTAACTGTGTGAAATTCGCAGAAATACAATGTTTTATGCTCTTAGCTTCCTCCATAGGCTGTTTCTTTAAATATGTGTCACAGAATTAAAATATTAGTATGCAAAGCTCTGAAGCTGAAAAAGTAGAGAATTTCAGAAGCAAAGTTTGTACACCTCTGAAGAAACTGGAGACACTTAGGATATGTATTCAATAATCATGTTGATAGGCACAAGAAAATAGAAGGTAAAGATCCTGAGCTGTAGTGGGATTGATTTTTAACAGGCACAAATAATCTCTGATTGTGATACCAACATAAGCAAATTAATTGCTGTACTACCACTTTTTTTTTTCATAAAATCAGAGTTGCAAGACAAAAAGTCTAAAATAAAAGCTAAATCTTATTTTGCTTTCTGATGCCTAACAAAACTACTTATACCATCAATAACTGCCAGATAAATAGATTTACAAAAGGCATATTAATAAGCAAATCTTCCTGCAAGCTACTTTAATTTTGCCGCAGCACAGCACTTATAGTTTAATTTTAGCAGTAATTAAAACCCCTTCTCTAGTGCATCTGAACAGAAACGGCACATTCTTAACAGCTTCTTGAAACATGTTGTACTTTTTTTTTGGAGGGGGGGAGTAGCAGGCAAGGCTGGATAATTGAATTTATTTTAAAAATCTGTTTTGGACTTGTGTGCTTGAGAGGCTTGTGTGCCTGTTGCTAGGTTTGCCTTTCAGTGCTATGGCAACCACCGGGAAGCGCGGCGCAGTGGGAGCTGGCGGCCGCGCCGTGCATCCCAGAGGATTCCGTGTCCTTGGGGTTAGCAGACAGAGCTACACCCAGGGGTTTGAGGGGAGATGAATGCTTTAAAGATTCTGTGGCTTCAGACCCACCTGCCAGTCTTGTTGTCATTCTTCCTGGGGGCTGAAACTAAGCCTCAGTGGAACAAAACACATGGGCAGTGAGTAAGAGCTGGGCAGGATTTTTTAAGCTCATCAGGAAACCACATAACCTCACCTGCCAGCACCTTGAATTGTCCAGAAATATGTGCAAATGCAATTCATGGTATTTGCATGAGATGCCTTGATAACTTCCAATATTTATACCAAATATTAATTACTGGCCTTCTGGCTGATTGAGGTGTTTACTTTTCTGAATGCAGTCATTTTCTATGAAAAGCTGTGTTCTTGCAAATTGTTGTTTGAAAAATAAGTCTCTGAGCTGTGGCCTTGCCCCTGAGTGAATAAGGGATCGTGAGCTTGAGCACAGAGCTCTGGGATACACTCACTTCCCAGGGATGCCATCACCCCTTCTCTTTCCAGGCTTCAGTGTTTGCCTTTGGCATACTTTGATTTGAGCACCTTGCTCCCTTGGCTTTGAGCTCAAGATTGCATGACCTTATCCCGTTGGTAAATGTTTACATGCATACCATTCCCAAAGGAAGTGTGGTTTTACCCCTGCTGCAAAAGCATGTCTACTCTGGTCCCTGTACTTATCACTGCCTGGCAGCTGAACCCCTGCAGAGATTTCCTCTGCCCCTCTCTGATGGCACTCAGCAAGGTGCAGTCACCCCAAGGTCTAGCCTGGCTGGAGTGGGACACACAGTCAGTGGCTGCTCCAGGGAAAGGATTGCAATATGTGGGGCAAGGGGTGATAGACACCCCTTACAGCCCCTCTGTCTGAGAAGGTTTTTAATTTAGAGGCAGTATGGATGATTGCATTGTTATATTAAGAGTGCTTGTTGCTCCTTATTTTTTACTTTTGTCTGTGATTTTGGAAGGTAAAGGTCAGAAAGAGATTTGTTGCTATTTTGGGGGTTTTTTTGTTTGTTTTTAAAATATGTATAACTGGGTTTTTCAAAGCCCAAGATAATGCAAGCACTGGCTTCTTCTGTGATGTTTTTTTCACTTGGAAGTAAACATGGATTTTTTTGCTTATTTAAGGTACGTGTCTGTCGTGGTTTGATATTGGCCAAACACCAGGCACCCATGAAAGCTGTTTGCTCACCCTTTCTTTCTCACAGCTGGGCAGAGGAGAGGGTAAAAAATTAGTGAAGGGCTCATGGGTTGAGATGAAGAGCAGGAAAAAACACTCTAAGGGCAAAACCAGTTCAAATTTAAAGGTATAAAATAAATTTATTATTAACAGAGCCAGAGGATGATAATGAGAAGTAATATAAGCCGTTAAAACACCTTTACTTCCTCCAGCCCCTCCCTCTTTTCTGCTGGCACTTCAGAGAGACAGGGCATGAGGTTTTATTTTGGTCAGCTTGTCACCAGAGATCTTTTTCTGTTCACTCAGGGAGAGGAGGCTTTCCTCTGCTATGCCATGGGGTCCCTCCCACGAGAGACAGTTCTCTGTGAACTTTTCCAGCGTGGCTCTGATTTCATGAGCAGCAGTCCTGCCAAAACTGCTGCAACATGAGTCCCATCCATGGGTAAACAGTCATCCCAACACTTGTGGTGTAGATCACTCACCCGCAGGGTGCAGTCCTCTAAGGATAGGCTGCTCTAGTTTGGCAACAAGAGCTCTCTTGCTCTATCTCTGGAAGCAAGGGCCCTCTGTTCAGGTTCCCACTGGATCACAGCTTCCTCTGGCATCCACCCGCTCCAGCGTGAGCACTTCTCCCGTGGGCTGTGAGTGGATCTCTGCATCCCCTGTGGACCTCATGGGCTCTCCCGTGGGCTCTGAGTGGATCTCTGCATCCCCTGTGGACCTCATGGGCTGCAGGGGGACAGTTTGTTTCACCACAGCCTGCACCTCAGCCTGCAGAAGAATCTTGGCTCTGATGCTTGAAGCACCTCCTCCCCATCTTTTTCCTGACACTTGCAAAACCTCAATACATCCAGCAGCTAACTTCCAAGGCACAAGTGTTCCATCACTCACTTTTAAAAATTAATGTATATCATTACTTTTAGAATTGAGTATTCATCTTGGCTTAGACTTTGGGCAAATCAGCTGCCCATGTCATGGCCTTGATTTTGATTTTCTTCCTCTTTGTCCATCTTGCTTTTCAAGATTATCTGGTCATTGTGAGGCATGACTGAGGCAGCAGGTATCACCTAGAAGGAAACTCTTCCTCACTTTGAGGCCCCTGGTTGTTGCAGGGAGCAGCATTGGCTGCTCAGCACTTCTGCCCCTGTTTATTGGGCACTTATTGACTCTCAGCAAATTAGCACTGTTGAATTAATTCAACAGTGTTACTGTTGAGGGAACTATGTCCTTACACTGTTCCATTTCAGTCACTTGCAGGAGGTTTTAATTTGTTTTCAATGCACAGTCAGAACCCGAGGAAGCTGATGGCAGCCCTTGCTGTGTGCAAGGAGGACTTTATATATAGGTAATAGGAGCAGTACCAGCAGTGGTAGCAGCTTGTCCTGCTCTGAGAGGAGCACCAGGGTTGGAATGAACCTGTGAATGCCTGATGGGGTTCCTGGGTGACTGAAGCCCTCAGGCTGTGCATGGGGAGGGCCCAGGTGGCAGCAAGGACAGACAGCTGCTGGAGGGAACAAAGACACTGGACAACAGCAGCTTTGCCACCCAGACCACCCATCACCAGCCATAATTCCCTACAGGGGTCTTGAGGACTGGTAACAGGCACCCATGTCCTCTGTGTCCCTGTGTGGTACTAGCACATGCTGGGACTGAGGAAGATATCCAGAGTTCCCAGGGGAACTAGATCTCCAGATGCATGATGTGCCCAGGGTATTTGCTGCTGTCTGAGATCAACAGCAACAATGTCTGTGGGAAGTGCACACAGGTAGAAGAGCTGCTCCGCTTGTTGGCTGAGCTTTGGGATGCAGTGGATAGGTTCAGGAGCATCTGTGAGTTTGAGAAGGGGGCTGACTGATAGAACCCTTCTGTCCTCTCTGGAACAAAAAAGTTAACTAGGTACAACACCTGGCAAGGGGCATCCTGCACTCTCTCCCCTAAAGGAAATCAGTCTCTACCAGGGCCAGAGAGAGAACTTCCTCCTTGTCTCCTTGCATCTCCATGTGACCTTATACAACAGATAACAGGCTCTGTGGTTGGATGGACTGGCACGTGATGAGGTTGAAGATGACCTACACATTCTTGAGAAGTCATCAAAGTCAAGTCAGCTTATTTCCCCTGTTGAGAAATACATTCAGTGCAAGCAGTGGTGTGAGCAGCAGAGCAGCACTGGCCAGCTGACAGGACACTCAGAGACACAGCAGGAGCTCACAATCCCACACTATTGCACACTTAGACTGCAAGAGTATAAAGAAGAGGGTTTCATTTGGTTTGGATCCCTCCTCAGAGACACCTGAAATATTTGAGTTGTTATGTTGTTATTTAAGATTAAATTATTTGAAGGGTCTGTGAGTCTGAGATTCCACTATGGGAAACCTACAGTCAAACTGGTGAGGATGCCTGGTCTGTCTGTGAGTGTGGTGTGTGTAGCTGTGAAGGGGTTTTAGATCCATCTCAGATGGTGCAAGTGGCTCCTGGATGACTGGGCAAAGTTTTCTTAACACCCACATCATGATTGCCTCCATGAAGAAACAAATGTAAATTTATAATTATGAGAGAAGCAGCAGGTCTGATCTACTGACCAAACCTGCCTTTAAGGGAAGCTTGCTGCTTCTCTGGGGCTTGGGTTAAAGATATTAACAAGAGACTTCCTAGCCTGATGCATCCTCTTCACATGTGTACCAACAAAGTTGTAATTAGAAGTCCAAGTGTGATCAAAAGACACTCGAGACCTTGAAGAGATTGGAAAAGGGATTGGAAATGCATATAACATTTTCCTCTGTCTTCCCAATTGTAGGGAATGACAGTGAAAGAAACAGGTAGCCTATCAATGCCTGGATCCTGAATGATGGTGTGTTAGTGTGGGCTTTCATGCTGCACCATGATGTAACTGAGCACACTGGAGTGCATCTGAAATGTTTGTATGTGAAGGCAGGCAGTATGTGGTATAAACGAAAGGAGATGATAGCTTTGTCTCTGTCCCAGAGCTAAGACATCACTGCCATAAGTGAGACTCAGTGAGTCCAGTGATGGAGTGCTGTGGTGTCCTCAGGGAGAGGTGGCTGGGGCAGGCAAGCAGGAGGGGGACTGCTGTACATAAGGGCCTGTACAGCACTCACAGTTAAAGATGATGTGGTTGAGAACTTCTGGGTAAGGACCAGTACAAAAATGAATGAAACAAATGTTGTCAGAGTTTACCAAAGATCACTCTGCCGGCAAGGTAACAACAATGTATTGTTCTAGAAGGAATTAAGGAAAATCGCTACATCGGTCACCCCTGTCCTTATGGGCAATTTCCACTTCACAGATATTAGCTGGGACTATCATACAGCAGACACTGAAAGGGTTTAGGGAAATCCTGAAACACTTTGAAGATTACTTTTTGATACAGGTACCAAGGGACCTGACTAACGAAAATGCCCTCCAGGATCTGTTGTTGGTCTGTGGATGAAATGACGTTTGGTGTCTATCTCGGCCCCAGTTACCACAAAGTGGTAAAGTTTAAAATCTTTGGTGATATGAAAAAGCTCTGTTAGCAGAGCAAACATCCATGGCTTTTGGGAGAGCAGACTCTAGGCTGCTCAAGGATCCAGTTAGTAAGGTCTCATCAGAGAATCTGCTTTTAAAGGAATTGGGGTTCACAAATGCAGGTCAAATAGCTGGTTCTGACCACAGGAACAGGTAATTCTAGCTCATCAAAGTATATGGACTTTGTAAGCAAGGTCAGGTTTCAGGTTTTCTGTCATCAGGAGGATGACAGAGATGCCACCACTGCAGTGAGAAAATTGATATGGCTTAGAACTCCATTGGATTTGAAAATGGGCAGTAAGATGTGAGATCACAAAAAGGCTTTAATCATGTTAACAGCAAAAGGAGGACTCAATGAAACATTGGTCTGTTACTTGTTGAGGTTGGTTAGCTCACAAACAGGAATGAAGATATAGCATACTAAAAGAGTTATTGATGTTATTGTGAGACCTCTCTCATTTATAAACAGTCTTGAGAATCTGGATAGGTCCTGGTAAACTGAAAGTTGGCAAATCCATCAAATTATTGAGAAAGGCAAGAAAGAAGACCCTGATAGACTGTCACTCTGATTTGGTGCCTGGTAAAACTATGGAGAAAATTGTTCTGGGAGTTAGTTGAAAATGCTTGAAAATGCAGTCATCAGTCAAAGATGACATGACTTAATGAAGTAAGGTTATGAACCTATCATCCTCTTACGAGAATGTTATCTACCTAGTGGACAAAAGGAAGGTAGTGAATATGTTGGTGTTTTGATTGGTTATTGTTATTTTTATTCTGAGAAAGCTTTTGATGCTGTCTTGGTATCCTTCTGAGCAAGCATAAAGCTAGACATGTGCTATAGGATGGATGAACAATTGGCTGAAAGACTGGGCCCAAAGCAAAGTAGGGCAGGGGCAACATCTGGCCAGTCACTAGTGGTGTTCCCCACAGCTCAATTTCAGGACGAGTTTTCTTCAGTGCTTTTATCAGTGATCCCGACATAGTAGTCAAGTGCACACTAAGTAAATTTCCCAGTGATACTAAACTGGGCTGGTGATTCCCTCATGGGTAGAGAGGCCTTACAGAGAAATCTTGGTAGACTGGAGCGCTGGGCCATCCCAGCCATATGAAATGTAGCAAGCATAAATGCCAGGTTCTGCATCCCGGGTGGGATCATCCAGGACGTGTAGAGACTGGGGGACAAGAGGCTGGAATGTTGCCCTCAGGAAGGAATCTGGGGTAGAATAGTAAGATCAATATGAGTCAACAGTGTGCTCCAGTGGCTAAAAGGGCCAACCTTACCCTGGGGTAGGAGCGGAGGGGGAAATGCCCATATCACCTGTCTGGTGATGCAGTGCCAGGGAATGGCAAAGAGCTGCACTGGAGAGGTTCAGATGGGATATTAGGACCACTGAGAGAGGTCTTAAGCACTGGAACAAACTCCCTAGGGAAGTGATCAAGGCTCTAAGCCTGTCAATATTCAGGAAATGCTTGGACAATACTTTTAAATGTAAGGTTTAACTTTTAAATTACTCTGTGTGTAGTGAGGAGTTGGAATCAATGATCCCTGCGGGTCTCTTCCAAGTTAGGATCTTCTGTGCACTTGTTTTCCTCTTCCAGCTGAAAGAAGATGATGCACATTATGACATTTATATAGTAAATTACATTTGTTTGTTTTTTCCACATGCCTATATTTGTGAAGTAAGGAAGCTGTTTTTCACATGTTTGTTTGTAATGTCACGGAAGTAAGAAAGATATGGAGAGAGAATATCCTGTCTCTAAGTTTCCTCACCATAGTTTTCAACACATTCATTCTTTTCTTACCCTCTGCCACCACTTAAAAGAATAAAATCTGTTAACAACAGGCATATGTGATCAACAGCTCCTCCTACTTCAAATCTGTCTTTCAGCTTCACTTTTTGGCAGTCCATCCTACATTAACCTTCTGCTAGAGTTTATATCAAACCAAAAATGCAGTAACTATGGTGCTTTGTAAATGTGTGTGTTTGTGAAATTGTGAACTTCTGTGTTTGCTAGTCTGTTGATAGGGTATGGCTGAAATCTACTGGCAAAAGTACAAATGTAGGCTCTCTGACAATTGAATGAACAGTTACCTGGAGATGCACAAGAAATTCAACTTTCATCCATTAAGGAAATAAAGCTTTCTGACTTAGGTGATATTTTAGAATAAAGTGACATCTTCAATTTCTGAGGATTCAATAAATTCATGATATAAGACAAATAAAAAGAAGGTGCTGAACGAACTAGTGGAACTAACTAAAGAAACAATGTGGTCTGATTCCATTCTTTGATTGTTTAAATTTATCCCTCTTTTGGATAGGGTTTTAGGGAAGGTTTGGTTTGCTTCATTACAGGAAGGTTAACATTGCTTTTGCTAATGCTGGCTTTCAGAATTCTGCTCGGCTGTGGGTGCTTGAGGTTTTTGTGTTGATGACCATAGATTGATTCATTCATTCTGGTCCATTTTCAAGGCTGTGCCTCTCTATCAAAAATGTCAAATATATTTGTGTCTTGAGGGATCTCCATCACTCTGAGGGCTTTTTCCTTTTTTTTTTTTTTTTTTTTTTTTTCCTTTATTCAAGCAGAATATCTGAAAGGAAAAGGATGTTGAAAGCTAACAAAGAAAATAAAAGGAAAAAGAAGCAACATACCCACAGGCTATCTCTGACTAACAAAAATTCAAGCGGCTGTGCTTTTTTCCAAGTGAGTGACCAAATGAAGCTTTTCTGTTTGACATTCTCCTCTGCTTCTTCACCTGTGCCATACAAAGACTTTTAGTCTCCAGCCTGTGAATAAAATCTATGTTCAGATCAGGCACATCTCACATTGGAAAGGGAGAAATGTGGCAGAGATGAAGGAGGGTCAAAGCTCTTCTACTTTTACTTCCAGACATGATATGGTTAATCTGTTTACTAGGACAGGTCTGAAAACTAATGGTAACTGTTTACTTTCTAAAGTAAGTGCTACTCCTCACCTTGAAGTAATTTCAGAAGTGATTGAATATTCATGAGTTTTTCCTCAGAGTGCGATAAAGCCTTCTCTAACATGGTTGTGTTCTTACCGATATTCAGGAGAACAAGGAAGATATTTTGCAGAGTAAAAAACACCCAAACTTATTTTCTGCAGAAGGAAATAGCATGCTGTTTAGTGAGCTGACAAAGAGTAAACCTTGAGCAGTTAGAAGGCAGCCCAACATGCATGATTCTGGAGTTCAGTTCTGACAAATGCATAAGCCTAACTCATTGGCATATAAACCCTTAAAAAAAAAAAAAAAAAAAAAAAAGAGGTAACTAAACATCACTACGATGTGAAAATTGTTCATGTTTTGGGGTTTTTTTGTGGTTTTTTTTTTTTTTAGGTTTTTTTTGTTGTTGTTTTTTTGTTGTTGTTGTTGTTGCTGTTTTACTAGACTCATACAGGAAAGAAAAAGGAAAATTCTACATAAAACCATAGGGTGGTTTGGGTTCAAGGAAGGGAGCTTGAATATCACTTAGTTCCAACCCACCTCTCAAGGGCAGGGACACCATTCACTAGACTGCGTTCTTCAGAGTTCCATCTAACCCAGCCTTAAACACCTCCAAGGATGGAGCATCCGCAGCTTGTCTGTGCAACCTGTTCCACTGCCTCAGATGAATGCATTCATGCAAATGAATTAATATTCTCTTGCTCCAGATAGGTGTCCAGGTAAAAGGCAAACTGCAAAGAAGGATGTGGACCTCTGCTCTTCTTTTTCCTTCCTAGTCTGTCTTCATGCTGCATACTCTGTCTTCAGCTCCAGCACAGCCTGGTGCTGCCAGGTGCCATCCAGTATCATTAACTCTGATTCACTTCTCCTCTCCGCAAGAGATCAGAGTAGCGATTGCTCTAATATATTTTGTAAACACAGATTTTAGTCAAGTTTAAAAGGGACATAAGAACAATGCCCATAACAAAGAAGATTGTTTTTGTTTTTGTTTTTTTTTTTTTGTGTTTTTTTTTTTTTCAGGGAGGTTGATTTGGCAATACCTGTTAAAATAGTTATGTGCATTTCTGGCTCAGCAGAAATGACTCTTTTGCCGAATACTGAGAGTGCAACTCTTTGGTGAAATTAAAAGGTTATCTTAATTTGATTTTTTGGTACATGGGCATAGCGGGATGAAATTGTTTCCATAGTTTTTGGGTTTGTTTTGGAGCCTCTTTTACATGTAACTAATACTCTAGGACTCAAGTTTGTCTTTTTGTCTTTCAGGCTTAGAAGCAACAATTAAGCAATTCTGATAATTCACCAAATGGTGAAGCATTACTTTAGAGGATTCCTTTTTTTCCAATCTGAATCAAGCAAGGCTTTTTCTTACAAATATTTTGTATCTATGTAGTTATACTTCAGTTATTAGAGAGACATTGATTATAGGATTCGTGATTGTTTGAATTTTGTTCAGTCCACTCTATAAAAGAAAACCGCTGGAGATGGAGTTTCCTTGAAAACAGGGAGGTTGATTTAATTTTGAAAAGGGAATAATATATTTTGTGAATCTTCTAAAGAATAAAGATGTATAAATTATGCCTTGTTAGGATAAGATGCTTTAAATGCATAGGGTTTGTGGTATATGGTTTTCAAAAGTGAGGACTAGGCACAGTTTGGGACTAATTCAAATAAATGTTTCAGAAGCATATCAGGAAATCACTCAATCCTGTGCTAGCATGAATGACAGTCCTACTTCCAAAATACTCTTCCCAACTGTGCTGAATACTAGAGGAAGTTACAGCTGAATACTAACAGAAGTTGGAGGTAATGTGCTGTCCTGGTTTCTGCACTTCAAGGCAGGCACAGGGGATTTAATTGCTGCTCTTGTAACTAGTTAAAATGACAAAGGGAATGCAGTAGCTGAGATTGAAAAATCTGTGACTGTTGTTTGAAGCAGAGATGTCTGTGGTAGGCTATGACTGAGGTTTATAAAATTGGTGAAGGCAAGAGATGAACTGTTGTTCACTAAATCTTACCACAGAAGAGCTAGGAAATGAATTTAAATAGATAAACAGATAAGTATGCTTCAATACAATGCATAGTGGACTTCTGGATGTCGTGGAGGCAGACACAACGTGAACAGATGCAAAAAAAGGTGGATAAACTGTGAGGGATGACTGGTCCTTAAACGGATAGGGGATAAGGAGGGATAATTTTTAGCATTCATAATCCAGTTCTTGTACTAGGGGAGCACCAAAGTGATGAATTCTAGGTAGCGTTGAGTATCATGCTTCCTCCTGCCACTGGGCAAGGTTCTCCGTGGCTCTGGCCCAGTAAGGGGGGTTTTGTGCCCTTAACACAAAAAACACTATTAAGTGGAAAACAAATAAAACAGTGGAAAATTTAAAGTAGTGATCACTGGGTTTTTTTACCCCTGGAGAGGAAGGGGTGAAGTCCAAGATGCATTTTGAACTTAATGTATAGTTTTAGCTTGGGCCTCAGCTTGCTTACCTTAGCTGTCATTAATCTTTTGACCTGCAGCTGAGCTGCTAGCTTGTGGTTTGACACTGCAGGCCTAAAAGTGGCATCCATTTTAATGTGCAGTACTGACAGAATGGTGGATTGCAGCTGTGGGCAGGGGCTACCTGTCAGCCCTGAACCTGCTACTGTCGTGATGTAATCAAAGCCAGGCTGCATGACTGCTTTGTCTCCTTCCCTTTCACTGGGCAGCAAAGGAAACCTTTGCCTTCTTTCAGCTGAGAGTGGTGCTGCTTGCTGCTCTCCTTCAGCCAAGGAGAGAATGAGGAGGAGAGAGGTTCAATACTTGGCTGGAAGGCAAAGCTGCCTTTTCTACTTCCCAGCTGAGATTTTCTTTTTTCTTGACTGTGTGAGTACATAGTTCAGAATGGCTCTCTTGTTGCTTGTAGTCAAATCACAGAGAATAAAGTATGATGGTAGAGGGGCTCTTGGGCAAACACCTGCCTCACCTGATGATGATGATGATAAACACCAGTGACTGTAAGTCTCTGTTGAGACCAGTGTCTGCTTGCATGAGTGCTTCACTGATGCACTAAACTTGATTACAGTTATTGGTTTGAGTGGAAAAGTTATTGCTGCCAAGAATAGTTATCTCTCAATAGACCTGACCTTGGCATAGGCCCTAATTTGGAGATGCCATGGGCAAAATAATTTGACAACATGATCAAAATTATAATGTTTACCTATTTGAAAACTTTGAAGTCTCAGACTGAAAGATATGTATAATTCATGGGGTTTAAGCAGTTATAATTTTTTTTTCTTTCTTATTTTTTTTGAGGATTGGATGCCCAGTGTAAAGTAACCTATGCACAATTTAGCTGCTCACAGTGTTTATCCCAGTACCAAAAGATAGGGCCTGAACAAAGAAATCTGACTTGCTGTTAGTGTAGATGATCTTAAAAGTCCTTCATCCCAACATACAGCAGCGTGAACATATTACTTTTAAAATACTGATGTGTTGGTGAAGAAGTGTTTGAAATATTGAGCAGACTCTTTTTGTTATCTCCTGTCATTGTCAGTTGTTGACCTGAATAACACCTTCAAATATGATGTGAAAATAATCACCACGTAGATTATACCATGTAGATTACTTGAACAGAAGAACATTATTTGTTCAGGAACCAAAATATCAGGAGATATTGATGTAATAATCAAAAAAAATCTGCTAAAATTGGTTAGAAGCAGAAAAGCTTACCATGGGATCATATAATTAAGGTGAGGAAATCTAGGTGTCAAGTTAGATCTTTTTAAAGTAAAATTAGGAAATTACATTGATGTGGCTGGAGTTATGAATTATGGTATTTAGCTACAGTAGTAAATTACAAAAATATTATGCTCTCATTTCAGTTTCTGAAAGTGCTCTTTGCCGGTGCTGCTTGTACTTTGGGCAAGGCTTGGCTGCTGGTTGTACTCTGTGTGTGCCCTCTGTGGTGACAAATGAGAGTCGATCAAGGACAAAGGTCTGTCCCTAGGCAACATTGCTATACTCATAACTACATTTTATAGACAAAAGCAATTGGTTTATTGGCCTGAAGACACCTTTGTCTGCTTGGACGTGTTTTTTGTAATTGAGATGTAATCTTCCACTTCATAATGGTTTTGAGAACTGTATGCCATTTGTGATACTTCATTTAAAAAATAAGGTAAAGTTAAGATAAACAAGGCTGCAAGCAGTGGCTGAAACATAGCACTGTGGATTTTGCATTAGAGAATTACTCATAGCTGTTTTTTCTTTCAGGTATGGTTTCACATTTAAGTGCTCAGCTGTCAGATATTGATATGCACAATCCTGAGTAACTGTTTATACTGTCTCTGTGTGATAGGGACTCCTGTTCTTTGCCAGCTCATCATCTGGCTAAAATGATTTTGAAAACTCCTGGAGGTTTTCAAAGTAATATGAAATTTTAGTCTTCTTTTTCAAGCAACCTGCTTAGAAATTGTTATAGGGCTGCTGGAAACTAGAAATCTTGCAAATTGAAATGTTTTTATATATTTTGATATATTTTTTTTATTTCCAGAGGAGACAGATGTCCATTTTTTCTGAGGACTGACTCAACAAAGCAGCCCAAATTTTCAGAGGCATTTATAGTTATACTTGACAAGCTCAGCTTTTGAGGTGGGTGCTATTTAGGAATCCTGTATAGAACAGTTTTGACATTATCGTACCCAAGTTTTGGAAACTGAAGTAGCCACTTTATTTTTACCAGGTATTAACCTGGTAAAAAATCCCAGCAGTTTTTGAGATAAAGACCAAACAAAGGTCTTCTGCTGTGAAGAAGTATAGCTTTTTCTGTAGTGAAAAAAACTGCAGAAGTATAAAACATTATTTGTAATGTTTCTGCTTGTAGCTTCATCATTTCAGATGCTGTGATAATAGAGATGCAGGGAAAGGGAAGCAAATTCAGTCAGTTGTCAGGTATTTTATAAGCTCAAGATTTTCAGCTCATCTCCAGCTGGCCGGCCATTGGCTTTTGCATATTCTGAACAAACTGTATTCACATTAACCACATGTTCTTTTTTTTTCACAGCTCGACAATTGGAGCTTTTAGGTTGGACTCAATGATCTCAGAGGTCTTTTCCAATGTAAGTGATTTTGTGGTTTTCTGATAACTGTAACATTCATTTTGCATGGGAATTCAGTCTCACAAATGTTCTATTCCTTATTTTCCTTCAGCTTCTCTCTCTTCAAAAGTGTTGATATTGAGCCACAGCATTTGGAATTAATGATAGATGACGTGTTTAAGTGTCTCTGAAAATTAAATTCAAAGAAAACATCTGAAGAGCTGGTGATTTTTGGAAGTATGTCCATTAGTAATGATATTCTCATTCTCAAAGGTGGATATTTAGGAGTCCCATTTGCAAAAAAAATCTATTATCACAGCTTGAAATATTTGAACTCAAGGATAAATTGCTGGTCTGAGCAAAGTTTTAAGAGGATAATAAGCCTATCCCTGTGATAGCAGCACATAAGCCATACAAGATTAGTTGTGAAACAATTTACCAGCCTACTAACAATCTGTATTTCGAAAAGTGCTTCTTAATGTGAAAGCAGCTAGATGCAGTACAGTGAGAGGAGTTGAAGTAACTTTGAGATGTACCCACTCTGACCTTAAATGCAGGCCATATATGCTAGATTCCTAAAAATAACTTTAATATTTGCATTAAGACTAGTTGTCAGACTGTGTTCAGCCTCACAGCTTGCTATGTTTCAACATGACTTGAATAAGGTTTTAGATCATGGCTTTAATCCCAGAGATTTTGAAGTAGCACCAGTGTGTTGTTTAAAATACATGGGTATGAAGCAGCTATTGAAAATAGAATACCATGGATGAATAGACATCTTTGTTACATGTATAGGACTTGCTACCATTTTTCCTTGAAAATGCAATGAGTGGGTACAAGAAACATGGATTGATTACAAGGCATGGCTTAAATCAACTGTGCAGTAAAGAGCATGACTGTCAGCTAATCCATGGGCGCAACTGCCTACAGATTAGCTTCCAATAATCTTCAATATATCCTCATCACCTACTCTTCAGAGTGTGGCTTTTTCATGTGAGTAAGAGCCACACATACACCTGGAGTGCAAGGTTGATACTGGTCTGGGGAAAGGGCTTCAGATGGTGCCTGCATGCTTTGTATCTCTTAGACTGAGCCTGCAAGCATGGAGGCTTGGGTCCACATTCTCAATGAGACATACAAGAAATCATGGCATAAATAAATTCAGAGTCAAATTTGTCAGAAAACAAAATACAAGAACATCATGAATGTACGGGTAGGTTTGGACCTGCTTGCCTTCTGTTTTTCTTCACTCTCTGTCTTTTGTTATGAGCAGACCCCACACAGTGGATGAAACACTTGCATTTATTACTATAGTCTTTAGATTTATGTGTATTAATAAAAAAGGGCTCTTGACTTAAAAGCTCAGTAGAGAATAAAGTATTGCTGTTACTCCTGGAGTGAGTCAGAGAAGTGGCAAGTGCCTGATGCTTTTGGGGGAAAAAAAGAGTTTCCAGAGAGAAATCAGTATCTTAGAGGTCCCACCCACAGCAGATCATCAAGAGCTATCAGAAGTTTCTGGCTTTCTCTAGGTACTGGTGGTTTCCCACACAAGGAGATGGTGTTATCATGCCTGGAAGGAGGATTTCATGATCACAGAATCACAGAATTAATTAGTTGGAAAAGACGTTTGAGATCATCAAGTCCAGTTTATGACCTGACACTTCCTCATCAAATAAATCATAGCACTGAGTGCCACATCTAATCTTGTTCTTAACACATCCAGGGCAGGTGACTCCGCTTCCTCCCTGGGCAGATGATTCCAGTGCCCAATCACTCTTTCAGTAAAGAATTTTTTCCTGATGTCAATGTAAGCTTCCCCTGGCACTGCTTAAGATTTTGTCCTCTCATTGTGTCAATTATTGCCTACAAGAAGAGACCAATCCCCACCTGACCACAGCCACCCTTCAGGAAGTTGTAGAGTGCAATAAGGTCACCCCTGAGTCTCCTTTTCTCCAGGCTAAACAACCCCAGCTCCCTCAGTCATTCCTCACAGGGATTGTGTTCCAAGCCCCTCACCAGCCTTGTTGCCTCCTCTGGATGTGCTCAAGTGTCTCAACATGCTTCCCAAACTGAGGGGCCCAGAACTGGACACAGCACTCAAGGTGCAACCATTCATTCCCATTAAATATTCATCATGGGCATTGCAATCCCTGGGTTAGCATGGGTCCAGTTCATTCAGAGGTGTTTGAGACCCGGCTGGATGGGATGATGGAGCCATTTCAGCCATCGCATTTGGCTAGAGCTCCTGCTGGCTCCCTCTTATGCAGGGCTAAGCACATCTTCCTGAGTGACCCTTGGACTTTTGGTCTGACCTTCTTCTTTAGCAAGGGAGCTTCACTACACTGGGAGCTGGTGAATGGTTTGGGCACAAGCTGGGAGATCTGCAGACCACTGAACTGACAGTCTTTAAATAAGTGTGTGCTTTCTCTCTACCTCTTCTTCCTTTCATATCCATGCATGGGAGGGTGTCCTCATGTCTCTTTCTGCTGCTGGGGAGGATGAACAGGTCACAGCTCATGCAATAATGGTTTCAAAGGCATATGCATGTGCTGATTGCTCAACTGAGTCAGCCAGATTTGAAAATAGAGCTCAGAGTTCTAGTCATTCCCTCATTAGAAGCAGTGACTTGGAATTTGTGTCCTCTGCACAGCAGAAAATTTTCTCTAAACATGTAGGATTTGCCTCTTGTCTCTTCTCTGACAAATGATGCTGAAATTTCCTAATGAGAACAAAATTGTTGGAGAGATCAGGTTAGTGGGAGGCAAGGAGGAGAATTAGATCAATAGTTCAATCTTCTGACTAATCTTTCCTTAGGATCCAGTCTTTAAAGAACCTTTAGTATCTTCCCCTCATCTTAGAGAAATGTGTTCCAGTTCTCAGTCTTGCAGCAAGTGGCAAAAGAACAATTTGCTTACATGCTGTGTATTGAGGGATTGCTTCAGTAGCATGAGTCCCATGTTGCCTAAAGGAAGCCCTTGGTTCTGTTTCTAAACTTCACAAATTAGACAGAGCGGTGGAGGAGAGTGGAGGGAGAGTCTTCACAGGCAGACAGTTAGGAGCCTTGAACTCGAAATCAATGACTCTAATGCTGAAATCTAAAACATTTGCATTTATTTTTGACATAAATTCTTGGATCCAGTCCACTTTTGAAAAGTTTTATTTTGCTTCTAACACAAGAGAAGTACTTTAGAAATAAGGTATGTATCAACATGTATTCCCTGGATAATCTCAAAGTGGAGTAATAAAAAATGAAGGAAAGAATTTAGTTCAGTTGGAATCAATACTTTGTGTGCTGGCAGGTTCAAATGTGCCTGCACTAGAATCATTAGAGGTTTTTTTTGTTGGTTTTTTTTTTTATCTCCTGTATTGCCATGAGTTAACTGTGAAGTTGGCAGTGGAAAGTTTTTAAGTAAATGGCTCTCATCTTCATTTGTTTTTTGATATATTGTCTTCCCACTGAACCATTGTGAAACTTCAGGTATTTTAGGAAACGTTGTTGATTAGTTCTGTAACTTTTGATCCATCATTTGTATATTTTTTAAAGCCATTCATGCAGAAATCAAATCATGTAGGCAAGTTTTTCTTGTTTTATCAACTCTAGTTTAAAACAGCCACAAAAAATAAGTCATGAAGCTTTGTTGATGCAAAACAGAGATCCTTGTTTCTGTTAGGTTAGACTTGCAACTATTCTGCGGTATTTAGAAATCAGGTACAGGTTCACTTGAAAGTATGAAGTAAATTAACCATGAAACAAGGAAAGCTATGGCTTGGTTAATAATTTGACAGCATCGTTTTGTTAGTTATCATTTAACAACTTAGAAGACTATGCGGTATGAGAAAGAAACATGAAAAAGGCCAGTTTAGTGAGAAAATTCCAGATTGGTGTATAACAGCCTCTTACACCATCTTTGTAAAACGAAACCAAAGGCTTTGCTAACTATACCAGTAATTCCTGTTTCTGCTTACAGAGAATAGATAGGAACATTTTTATTGTTTTTAAACAATAAATGAAACAAGTGTATTCAAATATATGGTATTGTTGTTTAACTTTTTTGCAAAAGATTAGCTAGATATGTGTGTTAAGACTTAATGAGACACAATATCCCAGGGAATTTCTTTTCAAGGCTTCACAGCCTTGCTGACCTGAACATTTGACCTGGGCCAAGAAGGGTATTAAAAACCCACTTATATTTCATTTGATAATTTGTATAATGAAGTTGCCTCCTGGGCATCCTCTTCATGGCAATGAACTACTCAGTGCTGCACAAACCAGTCATGCAGCAGGTACTAGGAACACACTGGAACAGTGGGAAGATGGATCAAGCAGATAGCCAAAACCAGTGAGTAAAAATACAAATTAAGGAAAAGCCTTGCTGTGAGAGCTCTCTGGCTAGGGATCAGTGCTGCTTTGCACACTGAGCTACTCTGACCAGTATGAAGTTAGTACTGGACATCCACATCCACTTTAACTACAAAATGAAGACTGGCTCTTTTCAAAACCTGCTTGCTCTGTGTGAATCATCTTGTGCATGGAGCTCCTGTGATCAGGAGGTCAGAGTTACACCAGGTGTCTGTCAACTGCCCTCCATCAGGCCAGGCTGGGGCAGTATGGGGAAATTAACATTTGAGACAATTTTTTAGGGATAGGGGATGATTTCTTGACTTCTTGAGTTTTTGATGAGAAGTTTACAAACTCTTGAGTGTTTCTAAACTATTATGTATATCCCAGACAATCTTCCATGACATTTAAACTGTCTATTTGTTTTCATAGTCATGTGAGTCTCAGAAAAGACAGAATGGATCAAAAAAAAAAAAAAAAAGTATCTCTGTCTATTTGTTTTCATAGTCATGTGAGTTTCAGAAAAGACAGAATGGATCAAAAAAAAAAAAAAAAAGTATCTCTAATGGATTCTATTTGGCCTCTATTAGACAGGAGTAAATCACAATCTATGAAATATTTAAGTCATAAACTACCAGATAATGGTATTACAAAATCAAATAGGTCAGATAGTTTATATGCTGGTAAAAGCAATGATCTCAATTTGTTTCTTGAAGGTTCTTTTTAAATCTGGATTAGCTTCCCAAAGAAACTTTAGAGGAACTGGCAGAGTAGTTTTTGGTCAGCTATGTTGAATTGACCAAACTTCTGAATGTAAACCAATAAGGGGTTATAACTACTTGCTTCCCATTTGACAGGGGTGCTGGAGCCTGATGCTGAGCATTATCTTAGCATTGTGTAAAGTGCTGGAAGAATCGGATGACATTTGGGGTTTGACTCCTGGTCTTGACTCAAACTATCAAATTCTTTTTAATATCAGCAAAATACGCTGCACATTCCCCATGCATTCTTACTGTAAATGCTTTTTAAAAAAAATTCTTGTCTGAATCAGGCTGAGTTCTCTTGTAGTCATTATTTATTTCAGTGGGAATGAACGCATCTTGTGTTTTAAATGGACATGGGACATGCTCATGTGGGTGGTGGGGTTAAAGGGAAGGTAACTACACAGTTATTTCTTATTTTCTTGTTTTTATTGGAATTACATTTAGCTCATTGATTACATTTAAGTAGTTAGGAAGCTCATGCTTTAACCAAAGTAAATTCAGTAACAGATAGATTGGTTAGAGAAAAAAGAGTGTGTTTTACAAATAATATGAAGTCAAGCCCACAACTTAAATGTTTCTATAATTTTTCTTCTTGGTACAAAATAATACACTTGCTGGGAGAAGTTCTTGTGAAAATAGGAAAGCTGACTCTAGATTGCCAGAACAAAATGGTAATCAATGTAACTACTTCAATAGAAATAGCCTTCCTTAGGTTTAATTTTATGTACTTTACAGATTAGAGAATTCTGATTTTTCACTTGGCAGCTCCATCTTACCTAATATCCAAATCAATCTCAAAGGCAAAATCAAGGCTTTACTGATACCTCTTCTATTCCGTTGTTACCTTTGTGGCTGTTACTCATGTAGAGATCTAAAATATAAAAGGCAACGTATGTGACAGTTTCACATGATTGCAATTTTTTCCTTCATACAGACTAGTCAAGTGTAATTAAAACATTAATTACATAGGAGGACAGGAGACACTAATTAGAGGAGCAGCTTTGTTCAGACTGAGATGATGTTAGAACATGGGGGGTTTTTGCGAGGCAGAATGTATGGCTAAAGGAGACATCTTTAATTGGAACTGCTGTGATATTGCTGAAATAAGCAGGCAAACTTTTAAATACTTTTAACTGTGGCTGAAGGTTGAACATACAGGTTTCTTGTCAGGATGCTGAAGAAAGTAACTACTGTATTGATATTGCTGTGTTTTGTCAGCAAATAAGGAACTGTAGGACAAAAATAGCAAGTAACTATTTTTGTATAACTCTGTAACAGGCCCTAGGGACTAGTACTGGTATTTTAATTGTTTTGCAGCGTTCCATCTGCTGCCATAATCAATGAGGTAAATAAGACCTAAGTGACCATCTTGCTCCAAAGTGTGGGTGTAGGAACATGTACACATACTGGTCATATTTGATATTCAATATGTTCACAGTCAGTCTTACTGTATTGGATATCAGTGCTTGCAATCAAAAGGTCATTGATATCCTGAAATTATCTGAGAGGTGGATGAAAAAGGCTTCACTTAACTGCTGCTTCCATTTTTTTGAATAAAACCTGAACTGCAGATGCCTCAGGGGATGGATCAGCGTAGCTGTCATGCATTAGCTCGCAACAGTAAGTGGGAAGTGACAACTGACTGGAATTCATGGAAGTAAAAGATTTGTAAACTGTGGGGATTTAAAATTAAATTAAGTTGATATTTGAACAAAACTTGACAATACCCATGTTCTGTAAAAGAGCCATGGGACCTTTGACCAGAACAAGAGCAGAAAAGAGCTGTAAAAAGAATCTAAATGATAGCTGTGCAGTACTGTATATTATAACAGCATTAGAAAACTTGGCTGGAAACAGATCAGAGATGGGGGAAGAAAAGCACTTTTGCAAAATTCAGCACCTTGTGTGGAGAAGGATTTTTAGCTACATGACAGTTAAATAAAGCAACAGGCATTAGACTTGAACTCCTGAGAGAAAACTACAGAACAGTGCAGCACCATTACTTTTACTCAGCTCAATATAGCAAGAAGATTCTAGAACACAAAATTCTAGTTAGCAAGTGAACCATGCATCTCAGTAATACCTCTTGGAGAAAGATGAGATCAGTGGTATAATACTTCACTCAACATGTAAATGAGAGTACACGTGATAAAAGCTGAATTACAAGGAAATAAATCTGAAAAAGGCTGCTGTTTTACCCATTTTCTATTAAGCATAAGAAAGTTCATTTTGGAAGTATAGAGAATTTCATCTCAAGTTCTAAACCAGTGACATTTTATAATGGAAAATGGTAAAGCCACGAAATATGTCTGACAATAGGTTGCATCAACAAAGCAATAGAAGATATTTGCATTCACCCTTTGATTTTTAGAGGAGGACGTATTTTAATCTTCTTTAGACTTCATTTATCTGTCAATATTTTTTGCAAATGGAATTCCTTCTGAAAGGCTTAACATTCATTTTTGTGCAGCTGACTCACAGCCCAGTTCTGGCTCAAAGAGAATTGCCCTGTTTTGAGTACTAAGGTGATGCATCACTCTTACCCAGTGCACAGAGCACACTGCATGTTAATTGAAACAAATGATCTTATTTATTCTGCATTCTCAAAACAAAAAAAGGTGTGGGGGGGAAGTGGGGAAGAGAGATGGGACTAAACCAAAAAGTCTGTTAGCAGAATAATGATTTTCAGCCACTCCCAAATGGGAAACTTGGCATGCTAATTCTCTGCTTAAAATGTGCTATAACTTTGGTGCTGAGAATTTTGTCTGAACTCCATTTTTCACAAATATGAAGTAATTTTAATATGCATTTTAAGAATATGCGTTCTTTGCATTTTTTGATGTTTTTTATTATTTGATTGCAGATAGCAAATGCAATTTGATTGCATTATTTGATTGAGATGAGTAGTTTCTTTTCACTTGTTATTTCCTTGTGTTTCTAACTTTC
Organism: Onychostruthus taczanowskii; assembly: GCF_017590055.1. Lineage (NCBI taxonomy): Eukaryota > Metazoa > Chordata > Aves > Passeriformes > Passeridae > Onychostruthus > Onychostruthus taczanowskii. The sequence continues at coordinate 7,907,371 of NW_024500794.1, forward strand.
TTGCTCCTCTGAAATTCATTGCTATTTTATTAAAGTGAGCTGACAGGAAGATATTATAAAATAACATTTGACATAGGAACACAATAAGTATTCCAATTATCTATACTTTTTGAAATCCCGGATTTACTGGAATGTTTTCTAGGATGCTCGTTATTGAGTAATGTGAAACTTGTGTTCAAACAAAATATGTGCATTCACAGTGAAGGCCTTCTGAGTGGTTTTTATCAAGATCCTAATATTTTACAGGATATTTAAGCTGTATGGTGAAGAATTTACTAATGAACAGTAACTCCATTATAGTTTTCCAGAATTCAAATTAGGTTTTTTACATATTACTCCTTTCTTATAGATGGTGAATGCAAGAACAAAAATAGACTTTTTTGTGTTTTTTGGGGTTTTGTTTTTGTTTTGGTTTTTTTTTTTTTATTTTTTAAGCATAGAGGTCAGAAAAAGTTGGTGTTGCAGTTCTTTTGAAGTGTGAGTTACCTATATAAAAACCCAGTAGTGTTATGTACTTTATTCACATTGATATACTTCTAATTGAGTTTGGCATAGCAATGAAGTTGCTTTAATTTTGTGATTGCAGGATGGCTCTCAAAAGAAACCTGTTTTACAGAGTCATGCTATCTTGGTCTCTCCTCTTCCTGGTAACTTTTAAATATTTTCACCAGATTTTTCTTAAATTTAGGTGGTTCATGACATTTTATAATGTGAAACTGGGTGGGCAGAGAAGAGAAAAACCATTAAATATGGTAATCTGGAAAGCATGCACTGCATCATTAGCTCATAATATTAGACAACCAAAGGTTTAATAGTTGGTTGATAGTTTTCTATCAAGCCGTATTGGAACATGGCTTGATAGAAAACTGAGCTTTCTTACTTAGGCTGGAGATTAGATTGAAATTTCTGGAGCAAAAAATATGTAAAGCTTTTAGTGAGAGAAACTGTAAAAATAAGTATGGGTAAGTGAAACAGTGGTGGAATTGAGTGGTAGTATTCAAAGCTATGACTGTACCTACTAATCTACATTTTTTCCCTATCTGGTTTGATTTGTCTGAAATTTGCTGGTGCTCAATGAGATTGCAATGTGTGTCTGTCAAGTCTGAGTAATGCCTTCTGTAGATTATGGATGCATTTGCATATTATCAAATCTGGATGGTATGTCACAGGACAATTTATGTAAAATACATTTGGCCTTGCAGAAGGATTGGGGTTAGAGGAGACTTCTGAAGGTCATCTAGCCCAAACCCTCCACTCAAGCAGGGCCACCTAAAACCAGAACCACGGAACCATATCCACATCTGCAAGATTTAGATCTATTCAGTTTTATACCCATTATATATATAATTCATAAATTTATATATATATATATATATATATATATATATATATACACGTGTGTGTGTGTAATATTAATACACATATTTAAAGCATATTAGAAGAATAATAATACCACAGTTTTTGACTGGATACATTACTTCAGGGAAAGTTGTTGGTAAATCTGGAAAAGTACTTCAAGAAAGTGTTCATAATTGCATCTCCCTGCTGTTGCAAGAAGGCAAAATTCTAGGACTTTCGGACCTTTTAAAGAAATATTATAAACACATTTTTGTGTTTTTCCTATTTTCCTTTCCTAAATACAGCTAAGATATCATGTAAAATTGCAGGGATCTCTTTCATTTAAAAATAACAGCTTTCAGAAAAAATATTTTTGGGCACAAAGAACTGTGAAACATTATTTTTTAAAATACACTCATTAGTAGCAATTTTAATGCAATGAGCTCTGGTTGGTGACTTAGACTTCTTGTTTCTGCTGAATGTATACAAAAACGAACTTTCACAGCTGACTGAAGAAAAAGCAAAGAAATCAAAAGATGACCATAAAATTTCTTTTAAGGATCTTTTGTGCTGTCAGCTTCCAATTCCAGTTTTCTTCTCTTGCAGGCTCCATTAATCTTTTCTGTAGCTATTTTGTTTCTTGTATAAAATAATAGAATTAAGGAGAAAGTATTAGATAGTGGGCTAACTGCAACCCTGACACTTTTTTTTTCCAAACAGAAATTGTTCTAAAAGACATTTCAATTTAAATGTAGAGAACATTTAAATTTTTTTTTTAAATTACCAATTCTCTTACCTCCTTCTAAAACTTTTATTTTTTAAACAGAAGGAATGTAGGATCTAGCATACTTTTGTGTTTAGTAGTAAAGTAGAGTGTTGGCTATCATTTTAAAATGACAGCAAGTGTGGAGGTCATCTTTACTGGCTGCTTAATTTGAAAAAGTGTTGTGCCATAACTTCGCTTTCACAGAGTAGCTGAAGGTGATTGCTCTCTTTTGAAAATATTTCTTAATTGCATTTATTGATTTTTTTTTTTTGTAATAGCAAAGTATTAAATTCTTTATCTACATTTTCCTGTTTTGCAAAATGGAAATTTCTTTGCCTGAGACAGAAATGTATATTTGTTTTTATGCCCATAACCATGATGTCCTGCAGGTTTTTGCAATAAGTTTTCTATGGATGGCTACAAGAGGTTGTAGAACACATCTCTTAAGAACTTAAGTGATACTTGTAATTTTGCAGCCTGTTTTTTTATCAAACACCATGATCTGCAGGATGAAGAAATTGAAACCTTGTGTAAGTTAGGGGTGTCTGATTATCTTAGTAGTCAGTCCTCTAACCTCCTTGTCCTTTACTTTGGTTTTCCCAGTTCTTCTGTCGTGATAAAAGCCACATTAATCTACCTTGATACTGAAAGAAACAGCTGTTTGTGTGTTTTATGGATGCAGAAACAAAGCAGAAGAAAATATTTCATCCATCAGTGTTTTGAAGTATTTTGCAACACCAGCATTTGCTGTAGTTGTACATAGGATTACTTATAGCATTGCAAACCTCGAATTCTTTTCTCCTTTCAGAGTATCATTCACAGGTGTTATGTTAGAATCAAGAAATTGCTATTTCTTAGTGCAGCAGTTTTCTGTTGATTTCACTAATAAACTAGTAATGATGAAACAGCACTCTGAAGAGCATGGTCACTGAGAGCTAGTAGGAGAACTAGTCAGAATGAAGTATTCCTGAATTTGTAGTGCTGTACTGGAATTTGTTTCAGCTCATAGGTTTCTTACCTGTAATTAGAGATTGGCTAGTAACTGTTTATGTACTCTGTAGTTTGGCAAGCAGAATTTAATTGAATGCATCAGACTGTCTTCTAACTACTTGGGTAGAAATAAGAAACCAGCTTATTTATTGTCAAACAGGTGACATAGTACCATAGACATTTGAACTTTTCTAATGGCTGAATGCACTTCAGTATCCCTAATTTTTCCTGGAAGCTTATGTACTTTCACAGCAGCTTCTTTTGAAGAATTAACTTTTGGCTTTGGGCCTGAACAAAAATTAATCTATTCCTATGTTTACATGTCCTAGCTGTGGTGTCCCTTAAGTGTACTGATAACATGCCTGTGGTTATTACACTGTGTATGAAATTATGGGCTTTTGGAACAGCTTTCACATATTGCAAGTATTCCAGATCAGTTTCTAACAAACTTCAGGATTGTTTTATTTGCAGTCAACTTTCACAGTGTCTTCAGGGATCAAAAGCTTAAGCAGACATTGATGAACTGATTATATCTACAAAGTCAGCGTGACTGATGTAGTAACTTGCAGTTTGACCTCCTAAAAACCAGATTGTATCCACAAACTTCTAATTGTAGAAGTGACAGCACAGCTATGTAAATTGCCTGCAGTTTCACTAAGAGGTGTGTCTGCTGAGAATTACCTTAAATGAACTCCATGATAGGCCTATAATGTGAAAACGATTGTGCCCCCATGATTTTTCAGTATCAAATTAACTAAAGCTAAAATTAGGCAAGTGTAAAACAGAACTGAAGGAACATTAGTTTGGACAGTGATTGGTCACAGCCAAAATTCAGCTTTGTCTTTTTATGGAAATACACTTTAATGTAAATGGTGTATTTAGATTTTTAATTTGTGATGGAGTGAAATCTGTGTGTGTAATTTGAGTCCAAAATGCAAATGTGTCCGGAAAAAACCCAAACCAGAACCCAAAAGAAATAGAACTCTATCTTCCAAATCACAAGAATTATCACTATTTATATGTATATATATGTGCTGCTCAGAATGACAATGTCTTTTGCCACAGCTGATTTCTCCCCTAAATCTGTCTGCTCCAAGTGTGGTGGGTTAACCCTGACTAATAGTCAACTTCAAACCAGCTGCTCATTCCTCCCCTCAGCCCCTGACCTCAGAAGGATGCAGCAGAGAAAACAGAATGAGAAAGCTCAGAGAGACTGCTCACCAGTCATTGTTGTTGGCAAAACAGACTCATCTTGGGGAAAAGAACTCATTACCCTGTAAAAGAGATTCAGGTAGTGAGAAACAAAGAGGTGGTTGTTAAAGTATCACCTTTCCTTCTGCCTTTCCTAGTCTTACCTCTCTATTTTCAACTCCTCTACACCCAGGTCTGTTGTTTAGCCAGGGAAAAGGTGGGGCTGCTCCTTTTTCTTCCCATTTTCCCTTTGCTGTGGTGTGGGATCTGAACAGGCTTCAGGGGAATCTCAGCTCCAGTGCCTGGAGCTGCTGCTTCTCCTCTTCTGGGCAGTCTTCTCCCTCCCTGGTCGTCCCACCTGGGTATCTACATCCTGCGGCAGCCTACTTGTTTTATAAAACCCATAAGGGCTTTACCAAATGGGGAGAAATGGTTTATCCAGTATATTTTGAGAACTGTTATCATGTACCAGCTCCAGTAGCAATCTTGTGTTTTGCTCAAGTTTCATATTTTATCACATTAGTATAGCCTTCTACAGTGGTAAATTTGGGATCAGTGTAAAATGCTGATCATCAACAAACAAGCCACATAAATTAATACATCACTTAAAGGCTCAATTGTTTCACAAAGCTTGAACACAAACTGAATTCTACCTAGTAGAGGTTTGCAGAGCCCAGTATTAATCGTAAAAATCAGTCAAACAACTTCTAGGTTAAAGATGTCTCTTAGAGACTCAGAAACTGAACTGTGTAGACCTCAGGACAAAAAGTATGATGGCTTCTTTGTTAAATCAGAAGTACTTCAACTTTTCAGTAATTTCAATATATCTTACTGCATATCTGTGTTATAACACAACATCCTTTTTAATAAATAAGTGGATGAAGCTTAATACTGTCTTGAATCAAGTTTCAATGTTTTTCTGTCCCATTCAGGGCTGGAATACAAGATTTCACTATAGATAAAAAATTCTTTAATCTGGTTATCTAAATAAGTTAACATTTTAGGGGGAACCCAACAACTTTTTCTTGATGGTGATCATTCTGAAGGACTTCTAAAGGGCACAGACTGTTTGAATACCCCCTGAAAGACACAAATTAATCTGTGCTGAGAACAGATTAGACAACTAAAGATGTGATAAAAAGAGAATTAATCACTAGGATGTCTGTCTACTGATATACAGATAGAGACGTGATCATTGCCAGTTTTAGTCAAATACATTATCTCACAGACGTGCAGAACTCTCTTTACAAAGTAAGGCCACTTGTTAAGGACTTCCTGCAAAGATGTTAAATTATAAAAATCATTAGGCTTACAGTTTCTTTGACATCCTGAGCTGCATTTGGTAGTTTCATTAATTGTTCAAGATGAGGAAGAGGGATGCACAGATGCCCTCCTAAGCATCAGTGCCATAGACAGAGGTTTTGCAGATCCCAAATACAGAGGGAGTTGTTTTGGAACGTTATACTGCTGCTGATGGGCAAGGCACACAAGTTTCTATTGCAGTGCAGGTTAGGGGATGATTGCCCACTTATGGTTCTTTGAATTACATAAGAAGTGGTAAAGAAAAGGAAAATTGAATACGCTGCACTGATCTATGAATACAAAATTTTCTAGGGAATTTATAATTCAAGGATCATAATTGTCTTAGAGACTACCAACTGAAAGATGAAAAAAACCCTGCTATAGTTGGCCCACGGACCCAGCCTGAAAGCTGCATTCACATCTTGTGCCATTCCTGCAAACAGGTGTGACATGGGGCTAAAGGGAAGGAGCCTTTAGTTGTGCAGGACAAAGAGCATCTCTGGAGTGCCCGGTGCTGAGATGGAAGACCTTATATTTATCCAGTGGAACCACACAGAAGAGATGGATGGTGGGGATGGATTGGCAGAAAAACGAACATATACTAGAAAAATTCTTAGGGTTTTAAATCTGAATAGCAAAGTTTTTTCACAGATGGATTTTGACTCCTTTCACCAAACCACTTTGCCCAGAAAAGACTCTGCAAATGTAACTTTTGTGTTAATCTTAAAGGCACTTCCAAAGTGCAACAGGAGAAATCATTCTCTATGAACCACCATCAAATTTGTTAGAATTGGCTATATAACTCTGTAAGTTGATAGACTCCTGCTGAAAATACTGAATTTCCTTTGTTGTACAGTCTTATCAACATCAATCAAATAAACAGATTATGCAGAAGTTCTTCATCTTCGATTTTTAGTGCCAGAACATAAAGATAAGACCACCCACAAACTTGTTGCTTACATCTCAATTTGTAATCTTTTTCTCCTGTATCTTACTGTGTTTTTAATGTTTTGAAAAGATAATTATGTTTCATAAAGCCTTTCAGTAACTTAGTTAAATGCCCATGAAAGTGAAGGTTTGTCACTGTACTTATCAAGTGGAAACTAGTGATACTGGGAGGAAAGAAGAAAATTAAAATTTCCATGAAAATGGTAATTTTTAGAGAGTCTAGCATTTTTTCCTTTCTCAGAGGTTTCTGTGATAAATATTTTTCCACATGAGTCAACAAAGACTGTGTTCTATTTTGCCTATTAGTGTGTTATTCTGTGGAGCATAATGTCAAATAGTTGTAACAGAGAGTGCAGCATTAATGATTTGAGTTACCTGAGAGCCAACAGAAATCTGGTGAGCAAAGGGTCCTTCTGATCCTATGAAGTTAGTTTTTATATAGTTTCATGCTATTATTTGTTTGGAGGGATGTAGAGTTAATTGTTATTATAAAAGTCTTATTTGAAACTGGGGCCTAGAGTGGCTAGATCAACCCTTCCAAAACTGTCTGCAAAGAAATTGTGGCAACGTTTTTCATTGCAGTGGTGAAAAATATAGCTGTTCTCACCTCTACTAAAGCTTTAGAAAAAGTTTTCTCAATATTGCAAGTATTTAAAATGGGAAATGATGCTTTCTCCAGAAACCTCCATTTTATACTCTTCTTCTCTATATAAGTATGATCAGTTTGGCTCATGCATCACAAACTTAATGTGGGAGAGAAGACTTTTTTTAACATAAGACAAATGTCTGGGTTCATAAAATTTTAAATTACTTAAATTGTAGTCACACTGTATTGTATATGAAATTTGTTATTCTAGCATACATTTGACTTGAGATCTGGTGGAGACAGTTTTGCTTTCCTGGAGAGCAGTGTCTATTTTTCCCTTCACGTCTAACAAGCTTTAATATTTCATGTCATTTAGCAATTGATAAGATATATTTGTGGAGAGGTATGTTTTATTTGCTTTCAGTGCTTATGTCTTAAAATATATTTATGTATATTATATACTCTGTATATATTATGCATATATTATTATATATTATGTATATTTTATACTTGCTGTTCATGCACTATAAGAGAGAAGGTGAACGTGCCCACAAACACACTTCCCAACTAGACTTGTTCAACTTCCCCTGTGTAGGAAGAATAATCAGGGCTCCCCTGCATGTAGAGCTCAGCAACGCTGTCTTTCAGGTCTTTGTGAGGGGAATGCAGACACAAGTACTTGTGAAGCTGCTCATAATACAAACAGCAGCAATAATCTGTAGTCTAAGAAATTAGGAACAGGGGATAGCAAGATTTTTCTATGTGTCTTTGAAAAAAAAAAATACAAGACAGGCCTTTAATATGAGGGGAATGGTACTTTGAATAAGTTGAAGAATTTTTCCTGAAGAGTTTCATGCCACCTTGATTGTGGAAGCATGCACCCTGATTGTTCTTTTGTGCTCAGGATTTATGGAATGCTATTAAAAATATAGTGCCTGCCTGCCATTTGTAACTTTACTTTGAATCATTTGCTATAAATTAATTTAATCTCTAATTAGCTTTTAACTGGACATTTTACTTTGATCTCGATTTTGTTTTTAACAACAGTTTTTTTAACTAGTAGCTTACTTGGGTAATTTAGGTATTTTAAATATACTGGATTTAACCATAAAACCCTCTTTATGTTGGAACATAATCTGGCTGATGAAATGCCACAGTTGAAGATAATTTAAAAATCGCTGATATACAAGAAAACTGGACAAAAGGCAGACGGGGGCCTGGTCTTTGAAAATAGGGAGCCACCAGATTATTAACCAGTCATAGCACTACTTGAGTTTCTAGACAGAATATTGTGGCAAATCACAAAACAAAATGTGGATATGAGCCGGAACCATCATGTTCTTTTCAGGAGTTTGTGTTGGAGCAGCCCGGTCAGTTCACAGGACGGCTAAAGGCCTTGTGCACAGAACAGTGGTAAATGCCCCTGAGTATAGGAAAATGTTCCACAGTGCACCAACTGCTCTCAAAAGAAAGATTAGGAAACACTAATAGAGGAAAAATACAGGAATAATAACCCTGACGCTCAGGTAAGCAGGCAGAGAGAAGCACTCTGCCCAGCCTCCTGATATGAGCAGCGCAGTAAGCCACAGTGACAGCCCTGTCTGTGGAAAAGAATTGCTGGGTACTCTAAAATCAGAACCAAGTGAAGTTTGAGGGATAACATGAAGCAACCCTCTTCTTCCCCTTTCAAATTTCTCCCCCAAGTTCAAATCAGTTTCTAAGAGTTTCTCACTAATTTCTCAGTCCCTTAATATTTTAAATATAACTTTGCAGGTTTTGGTCTGACTTCTTCCCCAAAATTAGTAAATCAGATCTGAAAGGCAGAGTCACAACTTCATTTACACTCCAGTGTTCTCCTGACCATTACTTGTTAATTCCAGTCTATTTGTGGTAAGAAAGATAACAGATGTTTACTGTCTGATACTCATTGTCTTCATTAATCACCATTTGTATTTAGGACAGTTTTGGAGAATGAGATTTCTCTGCCCATCAGGAGGCCTGTACTGGGAGAGTATCTTTCCAATTTCACCAATGATGTGTGTGGTTTCAGATTAAAAGCAAGGACAAAAGAGTCACTCACCCCTAGATAGAGGCCCAGTGATATCTTTGGCCCTGTCCATGGCAAGGGAACTGTAGACAATTAATCAGTGCATTCCTTAAAGATAGCTGCTGTTGTGTGTATCCCAAGCAGAGCTTCTAACTGCTGAGCTCTGCAGAAATTTGTGCAATTTTCAGAATGCTAATATTTTCTTGCTGTAAGAACCACCTCTATCAGATTGACCTTTGTGTTTAGGAAGGCACTTGCCTCTGGAAATTGCTCCATAAGAATGAATCACAATTACTCTGATGGTGTCTTTGGTTGACCCATGGGGCTCTCAGGATTATCCAGGTCATGGATGCCTTGGTGGTTGTCTGCCAGTTTTCATGGAATTTTTCTGGAGTGATTTGTATCTAATGTACTGATGGGTTTTATACATGGATGAGGTCTCAGATGGAAACAGGTGGGCTTTTCTCTGTGCCATGATTTAAAATTATCTAAAGGGCTTATTTAATATTCTTTCCAATATGTCATAAAGATCATCTCAAATGCATAGTTGAAGTGGTTTAGCCACTTACATCCTCTGCAATTACTCTTCATCTTCCTTAGAGATTGAAATTTTGGCTTTTCAACTGAGTTCTTACCTTACTGAACACAAGTGTGTAGGCCTTAAACCCAAATGTAGAAAATGAAGATTGCCCAATTTTGCCAAGGTTTCCTTGATGCAAGGCAGGCTGCTGTGCATGCACTTGTCCTGATTTAAGCACAGTGAAAATCAGTCAGGAGTCCTGAAGTGAAAATGATTTGCCTGTATTATAAGTTTAGTAAGGGTCCTTTCTACATGTAACCCTTGTCATACTTTCCAATACCTTGGATTTTGTTTGCACAAAGGAATTGACAGAGTAAGGTGTCTCGAGGTAGTTCTCTTCTTGAAGAGGGTTGAAAGCATAGATGTTTAAAATACTAAAACATTGCGTTTGCTATAAAAATTTGTTTTGGCTGAAAAAGTAAAATTGAGTAAATAATTTCATCTGAAAACCTTTTGTACCAGGACTGGTTCTAATTACACACATTTCAGCAAATATGTTCTGTAGTTGTTATGGCTTGAAAATAATACTTTTTTTTCTTTTGGTCTGTGCAGTTCCACAAGTATGAGGACTTGCAGAGGTAATTTATTACTGTTATTACTTGTTTTAAGACAGGTAGGGCAGAATACCCAGTTTGCATGTTTTCTCTGCTGTTAAAATTCAGTGTTTATCATTTATCTACTTTCTATTTTCATATAGATGAAGGTGGTCCTATTTTTTGCGTCTTTGTCTAATTTTTTTTAATTACCCTTCTCTTCTAATTTCCTTGGTTTGGAAGTTAGAAAATAAGTCAGAAATACTCTTTCTTGTTCTTTTGTTCTTTTATTTCTACTTATGCTGTAGTTTAAATGGACTTTGAAAGCTCAGAAAAGATACAAATTCTGTAAGCAATGGTAATTCTTCCCAAAGAGGCTTCCTGATGATCTTAATTTTCATAGGAGGTGGCATGCTAATTATTCTATCCTAGGTGGAAGTGAAATAGCTCTAATTCTGAAATTTGTTCTTCTTAAAATAGGAAGAAAGAGGTATCCTCTGTTAATATCTGACTTAGTAACAAGTATTTAATATATTCTTTTTCCTATTTCTAACTTTTCAGTCAACTCTCCAAGCCAGACTGAGGAGTATTTTTTGAACAGGTTCAGTTACAAGAAATCCTAGGGTAGAGCTTAATAACACTTATACTTAAAATAATGAGAGATGCAGGGGGGGGAAAAGGAAAAGAATATGAAAACACCTGGCTGTCAGTGAGAAGTTTTACCTGAACATATAAAACCTTGTGAAGAAAAATAGGGTAATGAGATGTGAAGTATAACCTGAGGGGCTAGAAAGCAGAAGTCCAGTAAAAATGTTCCGTGTTCTTACTTTGAAGTATACTTTTTATATCTTTATTTTGCAAAAAAAAAAACAAAACAAAAACACCCAAAAAACAAACAACAACAACAACAAAACAAAACAAAACAAAAACCCCAAAACAAACAAAAACCAAAAACCACATGCAACCACACAGTCTGTGTATTTTATAGCAAAATGATTTTTTTTTCCCCCCAAACTGTTCACGAAACCGTTTTTGAAAATGGAGCCTTTAACTGAAGACAGATTGTTGACAGGTCAATTTTAGCTAGGCAAATACATACAAATACATACAAATACATACAAATACATACATGTATATTCTAACCAATTTCAAGGAACTTGACTGGTGACTCTGTAGAAACAATACATAGAAAGTCACAGCAAATAAATTTTAAACCTTAATAACTTTGGACTTGATCTGGGGTTGGCTCAGAAAACCTGTAGGACTAAAATTAAATTAGTTAATCTGTTAAAACCTAACAGATTAATTGTATAAGAGAAGACTGAAAAAATAAGTCAAGAACTGTATTTAAAGGTGGTGTTTAAATGGAATTTAGTTTGCAGAGGAGAACCAGTTGGTCTTTAAATATCTCTGCTACAACTGGGTCTCAGCTTCCTTGTAATTAAAAAAAATGGGGAGTGGGGAAAGGTTTTAATTTGAGTTAGTTGGTTTGGTTTTAAATCCAAGTGAAGATGTTGTAAAAGAGTACTTTCTGTATGACTAAGGAATGTGAGAAAACCTCTATGATCTTGTGTTAAGATTTACCTGCCATGTAAAAAGTGAAAATGACAATTTGAGATGCCTTCAGCAGGGCTTCACTTTGGATTAATTCAAGTTAACTAAGACAAGTTAAATTCCTCCTCCATGCTCCCTGACTAAGGACAGGTGCTTGGTGTATAAAAATAAAAAATGTTAGTAATGACTGGACTATACTGAAGGAATTTTGCAAAAGTGATTGGGGATACTGAGGATTTCAGAATCATAAAGAAAATGTTGCTTTAAAAGAAGCACAAGAAGACACTGACAAAAAGGCTTCAGAATAACCACTTATATGCTTTCTTTATGGTACTTACTATAAAGAAACCCCAAACTGGTTGAAATGGGAATTCAGTCAAGTTTGCTTTTGTGCTTGATATGGAGGCATCTCTTACTACACTTGGTGTCATAATATTTAATTTCAGTCTTGGGGTAAATATTCATAATGGACTAATTTTTCCAAATAGACCCTTATTTTCACAGAAGATATCTCACTTGAATTTGATATGGTAGGTGAACATTCTCTTCCCTCGTGGAGGTGTGTTATTGTTTCAGCATCTGGAAAACTGCTGGAAAACAGACATGAAATATTTTTCTTTCCTGTTAGGAAAATAAAAGAGTCTTCATTTTTGCTTTTCCAGTGCAACTGTTTCATTGTGTAACCATCACCACGTTCAAGCTGTTCTCAGTAGTTTTGCACATATTTTTAAAATTTCTGCAGAGTATCTAAAACCAGCTTTTACAGATCTGATGTCTGGAGAAAGCAGAGAATATTGCTCAGAATTACTGCTTAACTGATTAATATTGGTTTAAGAGAAATTAACAAAGTGCAAAGACCAACTGTATGAAAATGTCAGTGTCCCATGTGGTGACCATATGTTAGTTGCTGGAGTAGACCCACAAATACAGATGTCTTAGTGCAGCTTTCCTGTACTAGAGAACTAGAGAAAAACAGTACCTGGGGTTAGCAAATTCACAGGTTACTAGCAGTGAGTAAAATTCCAGATTTTATTGAATGGGGATGCTTCCTAGCTTATTTTCTAGCTGATTGCTTTCTTGATGCTGATGTGGTTGACTTTCAGCCTACTTCTTTCACATGATTAAACCATAACGTTGTGTTTGCAAACAAATAATTCTGCCACTTTTCTTTTTTAAAGTATTCTGATGTCACTAAGTATTGTAAAGCCTAGGCTACTTGAATGTAGTGGTGAGTACCACTTAGTGATTTGTTTTTCTTCAAAAGTATATCAGATGCATAATCATACTAGCAAAATATTAAAACACTCTTGGCAAGCTTGTACTGATATAGGATTTGTTATTGAATTTGTTCCTAGATATGTTGTTTTTTTTCTGCTGCTGTTCTGCTGTTTCATCAGAGTAGAAGTGGATTATCACATATTTATACTCTGTTATCTTTTTGATTGTGTTGGTACAAAACATGTTTAATGGATAATTTGTCTAATATGGACAATTTTTTGTATTTCCATGTGTTTGCTAGCTGCATTATGTTAAAATACAGCATACTAACTGAAGCTGAACCAAAAAATGCCTGATCTTAGGCCAGAAATTCTCACTGGAAATGTACAAACATTCAAGATATCATCTGATTGAAAAGTCTGGCTTTTGTCCTGTGGTCTTGTACTGAAAGTCCCCTGGCACCATTTGATGTTTTCCCTCTCTAGTGGGGACAGCTTAGCTAAAACTCAGCAAGTCGAGTAACCATAGAACTCAGACCAAGTAGTACGACACTCTTCTACTTCAGATAACTGCTTTTTATCTGCTTTCACTGTAAATTTGTGCAAGGGTTTGCTTTAGCTGTCTCTGCCTTTCTTGGTAAGATAATGCAGTGGCAGGAAATACAGGCTAAAATACATTAGAGCTCAGTGGATTGTTTCTGTTTTGCTATAATCCCTTTTATCTGCAGAAAAATATATAAAGAAGGTACAGGGGAAAAATTCCATAGCGTACATGCCAGGAAAGGCATTATGTCTGCGGATGAGCAGAAGTCTGAGGACAAATAAATCTTTTAAGCTGTGATTGCAGTTGTCTTAAGTTTCAAAGCAGGTAGTTCCAAAGGCTTAGGAAAATAGATAAGCCTTAATGATACCCTAATGAACTAATAGACACAGACACTGGTTTATGAGTAGGAAGTAAGCAGTAACAGTGTCTGTCCAAAAGGATCTGTTGGACATTTTGCTTAGTGTAAAATGCTGGACTCTATTTTGGTGACAGATTTGTAATGCCTTTGTAGCACACCACACTTTGGAATATATTGCTGGTGGTAATATCCTAGCTGGAAAACTCCTACAGACACATAGAGGACTAATGCACACTTCAATGTCTTTAATAGGATGGTGGTCCTCCTGGAAGATGCTGGGTCTCATTCTTGCAAAGGGAAAAAATATAGTTGGAGATGCTTTGTACTGAAAATAGAAACAAGATCTTTGAACAGTTTGGGACATTTGGGACACAGTAAAAAATACTTTGTTTACTACTGAAGGCTGAAAGTATATGAATGTACTGTCTGATTAATTTATAAATATAGTGATGTGGAGTGGGAAATTATGTGTGGACTGGAAAGTGAGGTTGAGGAGCTACATTTGATAAGTACATAATAAATAAGAGTAATGGTGCCTTAAGTTGGTGTTTCTTGCAGCACAGTAATCACAATGTAAGTGAAGAGTGTAATTATCTTCATTATATCCACTGATGTGGTTTATTCTTGAGGTCTATGGAAAAGACTGCTAAACATGTAACACACTAACTAGGCAAACATCATTGAATGTTATGAATTACAGTAAAATTAGAAATTAACAGGCCAATAGGGATGTAAAGAAACAACCACATCCAAGCTGTGGTGGAGACATGGAAATAAGCAGCTGGAGAAACCAGTAAAAATAACTATCAATCAGAAGCCCAACTTTCAGTCTTTTTACTCATGTCTGAAGCAAATGATCTGTCAATTGTCTGTGCTGATGTCCTTTTCCTTGGAGGATTTTTTTAAACTTGACTTGTGAATCTCCTTTGAAATGCTGTGGTGTTGAATATCAAAGGGAGTAGCCTTTTGCCGCACTGGTCTCTGATCTGCTGTACTATCAGATTCACAATCTTTTCCTGGTTCTCTAATATTTTGACAAGGGATGGAAATCCTCTATTTTATGGCTTGCACGGAGTTGCATTACTTATATAACCCTGCTTGAAAAGCGTGGTCAAAATAATCGTGAATAGAATGGTAAGGAAAATCCTTTTTGACCAATATGTGAGAACTTCATACAAGGTCAGTAAAGTTGTTCATATATTGAAGTGAAACAACTGTCACAGAGTCTTTAGTAGGTGTTTTTAATACAGCCAATAAAACACATTGTTCTGAGTCTTGCAGAGATCGCTAAGCAGAGAATGAGTCTGTTAGCATGTTTTAGTAAAGCTCTGATGGTGCTGAAATAAGCTGACAAGAATTTTTAAAAAATCTCAAACAGACAAAACAAACCCAATTTGACTTGGAGTGCCGTCCAAAATTCTACTCTTTGGTCACATTGGAGGGTCACAGGGTGACTTTATAGTCCTGAGAATTGCTTGGATAGTTTTGCCTTGGTGAAGGAGGCTGCGCAGCAGAGAAGTGTGGAAGCAGATTGTTATTCATCATTGCAAGTTTCACAATTTATGGGTGAAAAAAATAGCAAAGTCTTAAGATTCTTAAGAGTCTGGCCTTGAACCATTTACTGTGGGTGGGTGAAAAAACTATATGGTAATGCAGAAGTTTTATTTTATATCAGAAAACTTGCTGGGGCTTGAGAGTGTTGGAAGATGAAGCAGAATGTTCTGTAAAACCCAAACTACGTGGCCTTGGGTGTTCAACTCTATTAATGGATGCCAAAGGCTGTTTTCAATTCCAGAAGAGGAACACTGTCCATTCTTAGAGGTGAGTGTTACTTAACTCCAGTAAATAATTGCTCAGATGCTAGCCTCAGAATGGGGTCTTAAATTAACAGCATTATGAAGCTTTTTCTTGTTTAAGCTGCCTGAAGACTTGTGGGCCCTCCTGTATGGACCCATACTTCTTACTTCTGTGGGCAAAGGAATGCTGATCTGAAAAAAATTAAATACTTACTTCAGAGTATTTGCAAACCTTACATCTCTCTTGGCAAGAGTATGGGTCAGCATATAGAATGCTTGAATGACTGCATAAACTTGAAAATTGGAAGATTAATCTTAGAGCTGGAAGGAGAGAGATTTGGAGGTCAAAATGAAGCAATACCATATGATTCAATTCATCACTGTGTAGTACAAAAAATGGCCTAATAATAGAATGAATAGCACAAATACTGTTGTAACTCTTGTTGATGTTGCTCTTCTTTTTTCTAATGAAAAAATGGCTAAAACTTACATATATATTATGAGAATTTTGACACATTTTTTTAAACTGTAGGTTTCAATGTCTTGCTGTAGTTACATTTTGTAGTAAGGTTTGTTTTTACCTCTCTATTTTTGTGTCACAATATTAGCTAATCATGCTGAGCTTGGAAGGAGAGTTGGTCTAATTGCATTTCCTTGGCTTCATTGGCTGAGATTTTTGTAATTTCTGTATGCCTTTATTAAATAAATAAAGCATTCTTGGCCATCAAGTGTCAACATTACTGCTGAGGAGACACTGCAGAGATAGAAATGCGCATTTACTAAAATGCAATTTTTAATTTCTCTGAATGTCTACTAGGAAAATATCACCTTGTTCAGAAGGGACTATATGCCACTGGTTGTAAGTTTTCTAGTGAATCAGGATTTGTGCAAAACCATAAGATTCTAAACGTCAAACATTCTGGCTTTCCTTCACTTCTGAAGAATGTACAGATACCTGTGTTCAGGGAAGCCCTTGGGTTCAGAAACATCCATGATTAGATGTCTTGCCTTCTTGGATTCCCCTTCAAACATGAGTTTTCCTAGTTACTTCCAGGTACAGTATTATGGATGTTTGAATTAGATTAACTCCAGGATCCAGCACTCGCTTGATGGAATATCCATCCCATGAGATAAAATGATAAACAAATGCCCCTGGTTGCAACCAGGGTCCATAATTGTGTATGGACCTGAACAGCTGAATCAAATGAGGTGGTAGACTCTTCTTTGAGTAGGAGACTGGATTGGATGTTCTGTAAAGATCCCCTTCAATTTACTATCTAATCCAATCATCCTTCCTTGGATTTAAATTTGCACCATGAAGCATGGGAACACCAGCAACTTATACTGAAACTGGAGATTTGCCTTGACTTCTCAGCAGGAGCAGGTGCTGCAGGGCATTGGTCTGATTGGAGATGTAACTGCAACCGGGCTCTCAGGCATGGCAATGTGGCTTTGTGTCATTTCTTCTGCCTTTGTGGAGACAAACTCTCTGGATTTCCTTGTACAATTGCAACAGTTGGCATAATTTTGTATTTTGCAGCAACTAATCAAGACAATTTTCTTTTCAGAATTAAAAGTTTCCACAGATATATATTTCTTTAAAAAAAAACCCAGAACCAAAATGAAACTCCATTGGAAATTTAACTAAAACTTTTTCTTCAAAATTATTGCATTTCTTATCAGAATTATATCAGTCCTAATAAAAGCTGATGAACCAGTGATAATATATTTGCTTACAAAAGCCAGTCACTTATCTCATGAAAGACCAACACTAGATTTTCTCTATATTTCACCTGCTTTTTTTTTTTACTATGATTCAGGCAGGGATTTAGATAGGTTAGCCAAAGATCCTAATCTTGAAATAATTTTACTTTTGCTAATCTTGAAATAATTTTACTTTTGCATACTCCTGTTGTCTGGGGACTTTTCCTAAACTGCTACTGTAGTTTTTTTGTGTGGTGTTTTTTTTGTTTGTGGTTTTTATTTTGTTTTTTTTCATTCCTTAGAAGAAATATGTTGGATTTGTAAAATTTTGTCTCTCTTATGAACCAGAGAACTTGTTTTAATATTTCTGTTTACAAGGTGTCAATTTAGAGATGGAATATTTCTCAAATTTGAAACTCAGTGTTATTTAATCATTAATAAATAATTTTTATTTAATAATTAATAAATATTTAATAATTTAGTAATTTAACAGTACTAGAAATGTAATACGATTACTATAAGCATACTACAGCAAACCATCTGGTCCCTTTAAACTGATGTTATGGCAGATAAAACAGGGGGTTTTTTTGTGAACAAAAGCCTGAAACAAAATTCTTAAGAGGAAGTGTTTGTTCTTAAAAATCTATCAGTAGTTAAGCATGTGCTGTGAAGATCAGTGTCAGTGTTTGACACCTGTAGTTTTACCTTTTTTGGGGGAATGTTACATAGAAATCATCTGCATAAGAGACAGGAAGCAGAGCTTTGACCTTGGTATGTGCAATTAACTAACTTCAAATTAACCATGTCTCAGATATCACAAACAACATCAGAACATCTCAAAAGGCAGCTGAAATCATGGAAGACAAACACAGCTAATTATTACTAATATAATGAACTATATGAACTGCAACTTATCCCTCCTTGATATTTTATTACTGTTGTTTCCATTTCTAATTATTGTTTATAATAGAGAACAATGCAGAGATTAGTTTAACCAATTCAGAGAGCTGTACTCCTCTGCTTGTCAGGTCCCTTTCCCTTGCTGCAGTTTGAGTTTCCAAACACAGTAAACAGTTACGGGCTGAGTAACTGTAACCTCTCACCACCTTTTCTTTTCAGGTTTGTTTCCTGCAATAAAGCAGATTTAATTCCATTCATTTATTCAGTCTGACAGGTGGGTTACATCAGTACAGCTTGAGAATGGGTAAAATATCTTTTTGCTGGAAGCCTTGAAATCTAGGTAATTTTATTTATTTTAGTATAATAAGCATCTAATCCATGGTCAGACACTGCCTGGAGCCTCTGTTTATCTGCAGTATTGGAAGGGATTTTATTCATGCCATGTGTCTCAGAACCTTATGAGCCTTGAAAAAGACTGTAAACCAGAAACAATTGAAAAATCAATTCTTCAAGAGCTCCTTCCTTTTTGGAAAGTTTGCCACTTATCTAGGCTCTACATTTGAATGGTCAAATGTAAATAAACCTTGCGCTTGAGTTTCTGAGCCACTTTCAAAAGAAGTTAGTCGAAAAAGAAACTAGGAGGTTAAAGGAACTGGGAAATTGACAGTCTTTTGAGTTAAATATACAGTACTGGCAATTTAGAAAATGTTCATGCTGATGCACTGTGTCTTTTCAATGATAATAAGTGTTGTACTATTCCTTAGCATTTTTAGAGCTGGCTGACATGTGACTACTAAATGACCTGTATTTTAGAAGAGCTTAAAAATTAATGCCCTTGAAATTAGTAGAAACAAATCTATTTTTTAAAGAATTTGGAATTGCTGTGTTGGTTTTGTTTCTGTGATGACTCAGATTCTCAAGGAAAGATCACATAGATGTTGCTTATTTAGCTGATCAAATAAAACTGATGATCATCCTTTTACTGAGACTTTTCAGTCACTAGCTTGGTGTCATGAACTTTAGCTCACCTCAACTGGAGACCTGAGATATAGTCTGCCCAGCCTCAAAAAAATCAAGTATCCCCACCCTGGATTATACTTTATTTCCAGTGAGTGGGGCAGGCTGTTTTCTGTCAGATCTCTGGTAGGCAGATCACACGGATCTCTGCCTGGTCATGCTTCAAACTGTAAAAGAGTAGGGCAGCCACACCTCAGGTGGGTTTACTTTGCTGGTACTGGGCTGGTGAAACCCTTTCTGGCCCAGTCAATCCCGTTTCCTAAGAAAGCTCTCTCCCTCTGACCATACTGGGCAACTATTCTACAAGACATTTTCCATCTCCTCTTGAAACTTGTGGTGGATAGCAGTGAGTGAGTGTTTTGGGAAGGAGCTGGGTGGTTCACAGGCAGACTGAGTTGTAAAAACCTCTTGGCTTAATCATCTTTTAAAAAGGCTTTCAGATAGAAGAATAGGGAATAAGGGCACTTCTGTGCAGATACAGATAGATATATAGATAAATATATATATATGTGTAAATATATATATATGTGTGTGTGTATATGTATATATACATATATACATATATATGCACATGCATATTGGCCCAGCCGGCATCTCTTACCCGGGTGAGGAAAATCTCTCTCTCACCTGGCCACCAGATGGGGGCATTGCAAAGATATTGATTAATTGGCAAATTTATCATATCAGTGAGTCATTTGCATATAAAAACCACTTCCCTTTGTCTTTTATTCCACATTTTTATAAGCATTGTTCACAGATGAAATGCCTCATCAATTAATTTGAAATAACATGGAAATGTCCTTAAAAAAACACCTGATAAAATTTCAAAGGACTGCTGCAATTATAAAGGCAGGGGGGTTTTTAAGCTTCTTTGGATGTTGTTTCTTGGTTTTTGATTTACACTTTTCACTGCTGGACATAAAAGGCTTTTTCCCTTATCAGTTTTGTCATTAGTTTACCAGATGCTGCTTTGGCAAGCATTAAAAATCTTGCTTTTTATTGCATATGAAAATACACTGTGGGTTGTGTTTTTTTATTTGATAGCCACCATCCATTTTCATGAGAGGTTAAATTATCCTACTATATGTTTCATAAAGAGGAAGAGCCTGATTCTGTTTTGGTTTTGTTCTTAGTCCTCTGAGGCAGCTGAACAACTAGGAAATTTCTCTGCAAGCAAAAAAAAAAAAAATGGTTTCAAGTTATTTATATGTAAAGGTTGGTTTAAATAAATTAGGAATGGGCTTTGTTCAGTTGTAAACGAGAAAAAAGGAATATAAACTTGTAAAATTCATGGAAACTCATTGATGTAAAACTCCATTCTCATGATTGAAACTTTGAAATATATCTTTGAAGTAATAATTATGGATTTCTACATTAAGCAGATGATTACTTAGGGTATTTTCTAAAGATTTTTTTTCTTATTGAGCAAGACCTTTCTTAGGAAATATACTATATGGGCAGATATATAACTGCATGTTTCTAAATAAAAGGTAACATTCTTCTACTTAGTAACAAAAAATTAACGAATAAAAAGGAAAAAAAAAAAAAGCTCACTTACGGAACTGTGATATTCCTTAAATCAAAGTTGGACAATTATTAGGCTGACATTAATTCATGCCATGTTTGTAATCTTTACCATGAGACATAAGATAGAAAATGCCCTGCAGTTTGCTGATCTGATGAAGCAAACAGATTTGAGGAAAAACAGGAGAATGGAAACAGATAAAATCTCCATTATGGGTCTCTTTGTAGTGCTTCAATAAGGTAAAAAGAGTATTTCTGACATTTTTGGAGGTTAGGAATAATTCTTTAAATTTATTTGATAATAAACGTCTGCTTCTTGTACTGAGATGCATTCTGCATTCTCTTTTAGAGTGAAAAAGGTGTAACATAATAAAAAGCATCTTTTTTTTTGTTGTGGATGGAAACAAGCATGTGAAATAGTTTTTATTTCAAAACTTTATTTTTTAAGAAACAAATGAGGAAATTGTGGGCATAGTTAGTTCCTTATCTTCCCACAATTTATCTTCCCACTCTGAATAACAGTTTGCACATTTATATTCAGAGTACATAAATTCAACCAGTTTAGTCAAGCTGGCTTTCTATAAACTGCTTCTGTTCCCTTCTTAAACAGGTTGCCTTTTGCCTTTGAATTTCTGTTGCACTTTTAAATGTTTCGCTATTTTCTCCCTTTGTTTTTGATAGAGAGGCCCTGACATGGACAGCACATCTGCATGACTATTTGTAGAAGTAATACATGCTGTATGCATTCTCTATGAAGGTGACTGTGTCACTATTTATACATCCAATTCTCTCATCACAAGGAGCTGGGGGTTTTGATTGCTTTATTTGTTTGTTTGCATTCAGGATTTTTTGCTATCATATCATATGGAACACACTTATCTGTTTTATCTTTTGGGCCCAGACATATAATTGATACATAGAAACTTGTGAAATATCTTATAGGAATTGTTAAATCTAAGTCCTCAGAAAATATTTCCCCCACTTACCTTTCTGTATCTGATAATGGGTTTTAAATGAGTGGGTAAGGTGCATAAAGTAAGGAGTTATACAGAGCAAATAATGCAAACAGTTATGCTGAGCTCAGTATCTCAAAGTTATTAAGATGCAAATTTGTATTTGTTCATATTTCTACTTGCATATCCTCTGAATTGCTTTTTCTGTCCTTTTCACTTGATCTTACATGAGGAAAGATAAAAGCCTTTAATGTGTAAGACAAGTGTTGATATGATTTGCAGCCCAGTGCCAGTGGTCCATAACCGCTCTTTAAAAGCAGATCCTGAGCTAATATTGAGACACTGAAGGGGGTCAGTGACATCCCTAAATGAAACACAAGATAAGTAAAAGAGATTCCCAAATGTAAGTGACAACTTTTGGGTCAGAATGTCCTGGTGTTTTTGTGGGTGGTGTTACCTATGTTCATCTGACTTGATGTGTAACAGCTCTAAGTCTCTGCCACCTACAAATAAAGTAAAAGTTTCTTTAAAAATCAAGTTAACCCTTGTAGAAATCTGCAGTTCAAGAAACAAAGTCTCTCTTCCCTCTCTTGTTTTCTTCTGACAGCTAACCCCAGTGTATTTTCAGCTTGTCATCTGCTGCTGGCTTTTCTGGAGGGGGCAGTGGTGCTCATCCTTGTCCTCTCACTCACTCTTGTTTACTATGCAGGTGTTTCCCTTACTTGTTGTGCAGCTGGGACACATAAGGGAAAATATAAGTCTGTAGAATACAAATGATTGTGGTAAATATGAAATGGGATTCCAGTTGGATGAAGCACAATATGCTTTTAGGTATTTCTGCCAATTTTGGCTGACAAAGGGATCTAGCTTTACAGGTTACATCCACAGAATAGGTAGGAAAGTAAAGTTGTAAAAACAGTCAGAGTCTTACTAAAAATTCTGATCTCTAAGTTCACATTTTTTGTCTATTCCAAGGCATGAATATTGGAGCAAGAGGTAATTTTTAGCTGGTAGTTCCATTTACTCCCTCAGAATTTTAGCAAGCTGTTGGACAGAAGAAAAAAGTGCCAGTGCACTTGCAGTGCCAGTCCCTTCATCCCAGTAGCAAAGAAGAGTTGCAGAGAGATTTTTTTTTTTTTTTGTTTTCTCCTCATCCTAGCGGTCCTTTGCCTCTGATATTGACCAGTGTTTGTATCTCTGTGTTTTTCTAGATTTTCTTCTGGGACTTTCCAGATTATAACCGAAATGTTAATAAAAAATTTAAAATATTAACGAAAATGCTATTGTATTTTGGTCTTCCAAAGTATTTGTGATGCATCTGTGTAGTAAAAATTATCTTGAAAACCTCATTCCAAGTGTGATGTATCTTGATTTCCCATTTTTATCTTGTAGATACATTTTTCTGTTTTCTGAGAATGCATTTTCTCATTGAAGTATTTTCCTCTGACTTTCAAAAAAATATTTCTTGTACCATGGAAAAGTTGATCTGCTTTAGTCTGTGAAATCTCTTTTCACTGCTTAGGTACCTACTTTGTAAAAAGCTGTAGGAGTATAATGGTTTACTACTGGTAAGAGGTTTTTTATCAGTTGGAATAAAATTTAGCAATGAAGTTAGAAATGTCTTGGGAGACAAACACAGAGACAGCCTTATGCCTAGGGTTAGTTTCAAAGGGACTAGGTTTAAAAAGGTTTGACTTCTCTTATAATCATAAAATGGTGTTTTAAGGGACCCTTAAACAGCATCTCCTTCCAATTTCCCGTGGGCAGGAACACCTACTAGATGAAGTTTCTCTGATCACTATCCAACCTGTCCTTGAACACTTCCAGGGATGGGGCATCCACAATTTCTCTGGATGACCTGTTCCAGGGCCTCACTAACCTCACAGCCAAGAATTTCTTCCTAATATCTAATCTAAACATATCCTCCTTCACTTTAAAGCTGATCCCCCTTGTCCTATCACTGCATGCTTGGGAGAAGGATTTTGTGCTCTGCCCCACTCCCCATCACCTGCATATCTTGGGCAGCTCTTGAATCATCTTCTGTTCTTTTGAAAGGATTTCAGCATTTCAGCATTTCAGGATTTTAGCAGGTTGCTCTAATGAGATCCAGGACAGAGCTGAAGGTGAGCTGAACAAATTAACCTGTTGACAGATCCTTAGGTCCCCCTTGCAAATCACGTAAATAAAGCTGCACTAGTCCATAACACTCCAGGAGCACATTTAATTAGTGCACAAATTAAAATCAAAAAGTGAAGCTCAACACAATACTTGGGTGCCTGAGTCACCCATGTGACCATGCATATGGTACAGGGGTAGTGCTGTTCTGCTGGCATGAACATCCCAGGAATCAGCACAGAAAAATTGCACCCTAAGTGCAGGAAGATTAGTCCTGGCTAGAGGGTGTTACAAGATGAAGCAAGATGTAATGAAGGGATGGATGGCTGGGACTGGGGAGGAAAATTGAGAGAAACATGGTTCCAGTTTTCTTTAAAGTTTATGCTAATATTTTGTTTAAAAAGTAATTCTGAAACTAGCAGAGTGTATGTTTGAATTGTTTTGCTTGGACACAGAAAACGATTTTTTCAGAGTTGTCACACAGATGCAGTATTAGAACTTTTGGGATCAGAGAAATAGGAAAAATAACAGCTTTCTTTTTTTTCCCCGTGGACATTTCAAATGCCCAGGATAAGTATTTATGACACATGCAACCATCCCTGAAATCAAAGGCTCATTAGAGCTGCAGATAGAACGCACTAATGAAATGGTTAGCTGCAAGTTTATTTTTAACATTCTTTTTATGTTGATGTTCACAAACGAACACAGCTAGGAGTTCCTACATTGCCAGTGCTGCAGAGATCTAAAGCAGTCATGGCTCTTGAAGCTGTACTGTGAAACTTGTGGCTGCTGTTTAAGATCTATTTTTTTCATCATCCAGAGTAAAGGATCTGCTGACACTGGGCAGTGCTGTTTTCACTTTTTATGTCTGTTCTCTTTCCTCTCTGAAACAGCTTTGCTCTTCTTTTTGTTGCTAAGAGAAAGGGAATGTTGCCAGGTAAAAAGTGTCCAGCACATCTGTCCTCTGTCAGATGTCAAAAGCATTCCTCCTAAATATTGTCATGCCCTTAGAGTGGACAAGTCTTAAACATGAAGGAAAGGAAAGGTGGAACTGGCCAGCCTTGCTCAGTGATGTTCAAAACACTACCTCCAAATATTCTGCAGTGTACTTCTTTACTTTTTCCTAGCCCAAGCAAAGGATAAAATACCAGGCCTAAAACTTCAGGGGTTTTTTTACCTTACTCATTTAGAAGTGAAGTTTGCTCTTCCATGTAAAAATGTTTCATGTTAGCATTATGTGGTCAGAGTGTGCAAAAAATCCTCAGAAAATGAACGGCCTGGGGTGTGGCTGAGGCAGTGGTTTGTTCCTCCTAGATTTGCTCTTGAAACTGTGAGCATTTCTCCTGTTGCTGAGGGCTACCATGGTGTCCGTGGCACATGCCAGGAGCAGCAGGCAGAGGTGTTTAGTGGGTGGTTGGGCTGTCCTTAGCTGTTTACTTGGCTTTACTCCATAGTGTAGAATTAAACCTTCCAGTTCACAGTTTCTCAATCACAGGATTTAGATGGCTGAGAATGTGTAAAGTGAAAAATCTCCTGGGGGAGGAAAAGGCAGTCCCTGTGCCATCCTAGAATCAGGGCTGTGTGTTCTCAGTTATAAGCAGTATTCTGCTGGAATATGGAAAAGGCATCTCTAGACCGTGGAATACTTCTCTTCTTCATTAGACATCCTGTGTTAAGGATGCTCCAGGGCAGGTTGTTGTACCTTACACTGTGTGGGCTTGTACTTGTACATACTTCATCAGCACATATGGAAAAGGCTTCAAACATATTAATTGGTGTTTTCCACTGAAATGGTTCGTGGCTGCAAGCAACTTGGAGAAATATTGAAAATTAAATGTAGGTAGGTAACACTTGGTTCAAAGAAGTTGGTAAAGGCTGATGTTTTAAAAAGCTAAAGAAGTTGAAAGGAAATGGATGTTACCACAGTTTTATCATGCTATTTGCATAAAATTATGTATCTGGTAGATTTTGGCCTATCAAGACTTTGTTCTTTGTTCTGGCATATCTGGGTTATTGACCTAAATTAGCATTTCTGTTGTCTTAAAACAAAGAAGAAGCAAAAATAGTGGATTCAGAAATAATGATGTACAGCTGTGTGTTAGTGTGGTCTCTGCAAAGTCTCTGGATTGGTCCTTATATGGGAGAGTTGCACCGACTGACGTCTGCTGTAGGAATGCTTTAACTCCTCTGGTCATCCACAAATAATCATGAACAAAAGGGGAGGAAATTGGCTGTATTTCTCCCAAGCTCTTCTGCCCCTAGCCTAAACCTAACTTTGGTCAGGAAAAACCAGAGAAAGGACTAGAGACTTTCTTTTCGAGAATTTCTGTTTGCTGGTTTCCAACCACAAGCAGTTTTCCTTTCCATTCTACCTCTGAACTAATCTAAAATTAGTTTTTGAATACCTTTGGGTTTTGAGGTAAACAACTCACTTCTGGGGTACTTTTTTCTTTTACTTCTCAGAGTTGCATTATGCAGTATGATTCTGGAGATTCCTGCCTGTGGTCCAGTCATGCTTTTTGGCTTGGCAGAGCAGGGCTGTGTAGACCCAGTTCACATCTGGAGCCAGCAGAGTCCTGTCAGCACAGGGAAGCAGCCCAGTATCCTTCAGGGATGCTCATCAGCCATTGCTTCCTGATGGGACCTCAGCTCCACAGCCACAGCTCCTGCTTCAGTTCAACTTGCAAAACTGTTTCTTCTTGGAGAAAAAAAAAGCAATAAAAGTCAAAGGTGCTTCTAATGATGAGAAATGCAAGTGAACAAATCAAGATGATTAAGGACTTTTAATCACACCCTCCTTTATGTTGAGCCTGTTGTCTACTGTGGAATTCTTAGAAATCATAAAAGTCACTGTCCTTTTTTTTGTGTCTTGCAAAACTCAGCTATTATCTCACTCATCTCTCTCATGGATTAAGATTGCAGCTGGGTGTTCTTCCCTTTCATTTTAGAAAAGAATACAACTTGCAAAAGATCTTCTTTTATCTTGTCTTGCTAGATCTGCTTACAAACAGCTCATATTGTCCTCAATTGTCAAAAGCAGAAATGCGCAGATAAGATGTTCTTCAAATTTTAACTACATGTGACACTCAGGGGGGGTTGCTATACTGTTCTTGCCTCATACAATGAAAAATTTTGGCAAAAGTCTTCTGCAGGAAAGAGTAGTGCATACACAGGTTCCCTAGGAATTCACACACAGAAAGCGGGAGTCTGTTTTCATGAACTGTACTCTGGGGGTGCTTGACATGCTTTTCATTTGTAAAAAGCAAACAAAAGGAATTGAATATTATAGTTTTGAATGGATCTTCCTTGTGTTATTTGTTCCTCAGTAGCATTTCACACAGAAACAGAGACTTGCAGTTTAAGTTATTCTGATGATGAGTGAACAAGAAACAGTTTCCTACTTGTAAACCAGATTTGCCTTTTAAATGGCTTACTTCTTCTGCCAACTTGTTATTTAGGAGCATGTTAATATTGTAAAAAGTACTAAAAATTAGTTGACATTGACACTGTGCTTTGCTTGAGCAAAACCATTTATTTTTAAAGAAATATTTTTCACAGAAATGTCCTTTAAGTCTCTGAAATCAAAAAGTTAATTTTATTATGCCTAAACAGACTTTATTTGATTGCAATAGATTGTAATGTAGTGAATAAATGGTAAACAAAACTGGCTTTATAGTTGGAGATTTCCTTAATTAATCTGGATGCAGCTCTGCCCGGTACCATACACAGTATTTTTTATACAAAAAAGCAAACCTATCCTCTCTCAAAGATTTCATTGATCAAGGATCAGAGAAGGTACTGAGAGAAAATGCAGTTAGTAGTTTTTTTATACTTAAGCTAATTTTATATGACTGAAATTGCTTTTGTGATTTTTTTTACTGCAGCATAATGATTAGTGATGGGCTTATGGACCACCCACCAAATTAACACTTTGTACTGCAGGGTTTGGCTATGTATGGGCAGCTATGCTTTGTCATACAAGGGCACTTAAAAGTATTTTTTTAGGCAAAAAAGTAGTTTTGCTTGCCCTGTGATTATAATTGAGATGGTCTAAACTTTGTGGGGGTAGAGACAATAATTCTGGTCAAGTCTGCTAATGTTTTCCTCTAAAATATTAACTCTTCTATGAAGAATAAATTGCAATACATTATTTTATAGATATAGTTTCTTATTAATTTAAGACAGTCAGGTTTATGGTGCAGGATATTATGTTCTAAATTCTCAAGTTAATATCTCCAAATAGTTACTGTTGCTTCTGAAGGTCATTACTGTCTAGTGATTTCTCAGTATTTTGCTGCTTTTTTTAGCCTTATTGCTGGTTGTGAGGCACTATTTGTTTGTTACCAGCATTAGTTTCTTAACCAAAGTCTCTTTGGGTAGAGAGACTGGAAGATGCCAGAGAAGGGATGAAATTAAACAAGACCTATTTTCATGGGAACTTGGGACTTCTTTATATATTTTCTTTTAAATTTTCAATCTTTTAATTTAGAAACAAATTTGGATGAAGCTGGATTGATACATTCTGATAGCTACAATTTATTTTTACAAGTCTTGTGAAAGAGAGCTTGATTTGATGACCTGATTGAAAGTTAATTACTGCTAGTAGGTTATTGAGAAACCGCTTAATAAAATAAGCAAGAAAGTCTAACACTCCTAAGCTCTCTATAAAATGCTGGTTTTGATGTAGGTGAAGAAGACTTTGGACTATTCTGAAAATAGGTAGAAAAGAGCAAATTTTAAGAGAAAATGTTACCTTTCATTAAGGAGAATACTTATTTATCTTCTCTCAAATATGGTTATTTGAGATTTGTTTTTATATTTTGATGATGTATGACTAATAGGAAATGTGTTATCTTAACACTGATTTACATAATCTCTGAAACACTCTGCAGTTTAATATTTTTGAAGGTGATATAATTGACAGATGGAAGCTGCAGCCAGCAATAGGTCCTGTCAGTGTGTGGATGTAGTTTGCTAGGACTACTGAAATGACAGATTTCAACATGCCTTGGCATACAACACACTATGGATGATTTGCTTTCCTAGGCACAAGTTACAGATGACCCGGTAAGCTGTGAATATCAAAGAGAGCTTTGCACAGTGTGCTGTGAATGACTGACCTAACCAAGCACAATCCATAGCTGACCCAATCTCCACTGTATGTTAACAGTATGTTCTCACAGTGCTGGTGTGCTATTTTATGTATTAAGTCAGCAGAGTGTCCTAGGACCTTTGTTCTCCATCAGAACTGCGAGCCCACCTCAAGTCTCATGGCATGTGTGAAACCTTTCCCTTGGGCTAGGTCTGTGTACTCATGAGCTAAGCTATCAGTCCAGTTTTAAAAGTGTTGGGAACTTGGGATGGTGCTAGGCCAAGAGATCACTTTGTTGTAATCGATGACTTATCTTCAGTCCGTCCAGAGTTACCTACAGATAGAGTAACTCTGGCAGGTTTTTTTAACATGAAATTAGGCTGTGGTTTTTGTTATTCCTAATGGATTTTACCTCAGTTTACTCATCATTACATTGTGCCCTCAGCTGCTAACAGAATCTGATCTGTTTGTTGATGTATCAAATGCAACATCACCACAGCTCTTGAAATTGAAGTTCCAGATTTACCTAAGGCTTTGACTTATTTTTTTTTCTGCAGTCTTGGGGCGTTATTCGCTCTAGTGCATCAGGGCTCAGGCTTTTTGCTCAGTGCAGAATCAGGCAGCAAACTGTGCTGTGTGGTGGGGCTGCCAGGAACCACATATGGTTGCTTTCTAGTGAAGTCTGTGGGCTTCTAGTGAAGTCTGTGGGAAGGAATTTGGGAATATTATATTAAAGCTGTTGGGAGGTGCCATGGCAGCAGTTGTTCATTGAGCTTGACTTCAGATCCAAGTTTTACTGGTCTCAGGGGACACAAACAGAATGAAGGAGGCATTGCAGGGTTTTGAGATTGGAATTTTCCCTTCATGAAACAGATGTAGGAATGGACACTTATGGGAAGTGAGCAATTGAAAGAAAAAGGAAACCTGGTTCTCTGCTGCTTTTTCAGCGTGCAAGGTGCCACAATAGTTCTCTTTACCAAGTTTATTTGACCAGTTAGTCCATTTTCCCTTTCAGTTTAAATGAATAAATAGTACATTCAAGCAAGAAATTAAAATGGCTTGAAGTATTCAATATTTTTCTGTTAATCATCTCTATAAAATCTTCCTTTTAAAATTTAGTGGTTGACCTATCATCTCAAGTCTCTTGCTTTAACTAGAGATGTCACTGTTTAGGCAGCTCAAGTACTGGAAATGCTCTGTTCACCTGGCACACCTGCTTTTTTTGCCATAAACTGATGGCTTCACCATCTCCTTCTATGAGTGGAAGGAACAAAGAGAGTAACACAAGTAGGAGGTGAAGAAAAATTTGTCACTCAGTTCCTCCTGCTACATTCTTTGTCTTTTTAGCCAGTATGTAGTGCTTTCTGTATGAATTGAGGACTGGGTTTTGGACAGGAAAGTGATAATGACTGAGAATAAATGATCTTGATAATTTAGGTCATTTAGAGCAAAACAGATTTATTGGAATGTCTGCTCAGGTGTATGTCATCAGTATATTTTTGTGTGTTTGTTTATACATCAGTGTGCTTGTGTATTCCCCAGTGGCCTTTGCTCTTTGTCTATTTTGATCCCTCTTCATAGTACTCCAGTCTTCTAGTCTTTTAGAGCTTAATCAGGGTGAAGTTGTGATTGCAAAGATAGTGAAGGATAAGTAGAGGTAGAAAAGGAAAAATACCACATGAAGTCCTTGTGGACTATGTTAAAAACAAACTGAGAGAAGAATGTCTGTCACAACACACTGCAGAAAAAAACCCCAATCAGTATGAGCTCCTGCATGCTATATTCAAAATGGCTCCAAACTTTATGTATCTAGTCAAATTTCCCTCTGATCTCCCAGGGACAGGTTTTTACACTGTAACTTTGCAACTAAAATTTATGCCTAAAAATATACCTCTAAATTTTAATATTTCAAACCCCAAATCACCTGCTTCACTGTATGTTATGTAAAACAGCACATTGAAATGACTGGTCATATTCCATTGTGTGAGCTATTGAACTAGTGTGCATTTCTGCTTTTTTTTTTTTTTTTTTTAGGAAAAGTATGAAAAAATTTAGTAAGAAATAGTCAGAAAATACAGCTTATAATAATGTCTCCTTTCTGCATTTAAACCATTGCATGTGTGGGTGGTCAATAACTTATTACAGCAACCAAAAAAGGGAAAGGACTTATACATGTCCTGTGAATCCTTGTGAGATATGCCTGGTGCAGAATGGGATCCTAACTTCAGGTGTCATGACTAAAATCTTCAAGACCTTAAATTTGGAACTGCCCTATGAACATGCCCTATGAAACTGCCAAACCCACTGTATAAGACTCACGGGGAGGGTAAATTACTTGGAGGTCCCTTTAAAACTCAAGTACTATCCTAGAGATAAAGAAGCAAGATGTTACATCTCATGATTTTTTTGTTTCCTAGAGTAATATATGCTGAAAATCTGCATGGCAGATCAATAAACCTGGAAGATTAAACTTCAACAGTTTCTGCTCTTGGAACAATTATTTCAGATCCCAAAAATATTTCTAGGCTTCTGTGCAGCGACATTTGAATTTAGGTTTTCAGTATGCTAATAGATTAGATGAGACCTGAATTATACTCTGAAACTGAAGAGTCTGTGGGTGATCTGGATTTGGGCCACTGTTGCATTTATTTGTGTCTCTGTTTTTCCCTGAACTTGAGTCTTTAATAAGGGGAGCTGTCTGTGCATGACAAATGAAGATCATTATAAATGTGTGGAATTCAATTGACATCAAACCCAGCAATATTTTAGACATTTGTTATTCCAAAGTATAGTCACCAAGTAAACAGGGGAAAAGAGGAGGACTAAATTTCTAAATTTTTGATAGAATTACTGTGATGTCTCATATCCTCCAAAAATGTGTTTTGGAGTATATGAGAAGAGGTAGAGAAGTAAAACCATCACGGTTCTGTTTAGCTGTCTGTGGTGCTTGGGAAAGGGATTTATTCAAGGCATGAGTTATTAATTGCATTGGGTGAAGGCTTCTGCTCCTGTTAATATTTCCATTCAATAGCTCTGAGATCCTGGGAGAAAAAGTAGATATCAGATGCTCAGTAGATATCAGATGTTAGTTTTCTTTGTCTGCAGAGCAAAGCTGCTTATGAAGATTTAGGAGGAGTGAACAAACCTCAGTATCATCATCTCTGTATACCTGAAGGTCCATGTTTGGGCAAATTGTTTCCAATGACAAGCAATTGAAGGTGGTTGATTTTGATTTTAGTTTATCTTTAACTGAAACTTCACAGCCACTGCTTATAATAAGACATGTATGCAGTTCTTTGTTGAACTTTGAATAATGCAGGCAGAAATTCTGCCCTTGATTTTGCCAAGTCTCATAAAAACCTTTGAGAGATAGAGGAGGTCCTCTTAGAACTTGGTGTCTTCCCTGGATGACAAAAGCTGTTTGATTTTTCCAAAATAATACTTTTACCAGAAACTGGTATTTTTCAGATACCAACTGAGATATTTCTACTTGAGGGTGTTACTTTTTCAGGTAATAGGTTCATTTCTTGCACTTTGGTGCATTCCATGTTTTGAAGCAAGCTATTCAGATACCTCAGGATGCGATAGTTATAAATCAGTAAAGTGTTCTCTGATGAATACTGTCACTTTCCCAGGTTTCACAGTGAAAAGAAAAGGCTAAATATAAGTTTATAGATTAGTCCCAGGGAAAAAAAAAGAGGAGAAGAAAATATAAGTATGACCGTGGAAGCTGACCTGCCTACATTGAGCCATCACCACTCTCTGACTGGGACAAAGGCCAAGAAGCCAAGGAGAGAAAACCTCTAGGAGCCTATTTCCTTATGTCCATTCAGCCTATCCCCTTCCCTTCATGAAGGGGGCTAGGCTGAATGGACACAAGGAAATAGAAAAGATGAGGGTGGAAACTTCTTACAGACATTGGAGAAATTCAGAAAGCTGGTGAGGTGTTTCTTTGGATAATTACAGTAGGTTTCCAGGAGCTATAAAGCTTACAGCTAATTTACAAAAGGATCAGTTGCACTTAGTGATGTCAAGTCAACTTTTCAGCTGCCCTTCCTGTGATTTTTACAAGGCAGAGAAATGTATATTTCTGCTGCTTCTCTTATTTTTGCTGCTTCTACATCTCTGTTATAGATGTAACCCACATTTATTAAGTGCTAGTAGTTTTATCTCCTATCTGACCATTAAAAGGAGAGATTTGAGATTCCCTTGCAGCATGCTGAACTAACAGATGATTTCAGATATGAGTGCAAGAACTAGTATGTCAGAATGGATGGCAGCTCCTGACTTCACATGCTAAATATCTGCCTGCAGCCATATCTTCACTAGAGAGCTGCAGATGCCTAAGTACAAGATATATAAACATATTGGTGATTTTTCTGATAATTACAGAGATGTAAACTGTGTGAAGGCTTTCTTTTTCATTATGTATTGTCTTTACTGTTTGGGAATTAGGGTGTTTGGACATTGTCTCACTTAGAACATGACTCTTAAACAGTTTCCCAAGCTACCATCTGCCCGGTGACACCTTAAGTAACTGTGTGCATTCCTGTAGCTCAGCATGGTTGTAAACCTAAATGCATTTTCAGCCTCAGTTAATAGCAAAAAATCCATTCAACCAAAAACCTCCTGTGCTATTATTTCCTACCTTTTAAAACTTTTAGTAAGTACATGTTATTTCTATATGAAACTCTAATTGTGAGCTGGCATGGTGTCTGAGCTGGTGGTTAGTGACTAAAGTCAGCAGGACATAATTTTTTGGCTGTCTCCGTGCACCTAATTTAGGATGTTGTTGCCTAAATTTTTATTTGATATATTGATATCAAGGATCTAAGAATCTAATTCTCATATTTGGATATGGTGATAAGTAGTCTGGTATAGAATTGTGCCATTAAGAACGTAAATCATCAGAGTGAACACATTATCCAGGTGTGCTAAGGGTTTTAAGAAAATAAAAACCATTCTTTATGTCATTATTCATGTTGTTATTTTTGTTATGATATTAGCTCTCTGTTGGTGATACACCTCTGCAAACAGATGAGCTCTTAGCTGGAGCACTGAGGCAATCACCCCAGCAGAACAAAATTTAACACTGTGCTTGTAATAGGATCTTCATGTCTCATATGCTTTGAGTAGAAGCATATGTTTTGGGTTGTTATATGTTGGTGATTGTTTTTGTGGATTTGGGGTTTTTGTGATTGTTCTGTGGGTTTTTGGTTTGTTGTTTGTTTGTTTGAAATGCCGAAGATTTCACCATGTAAAAAATATTTAACAATACTTAAAATACTTGACTCCTTTCTACTGCACAACTGAGAATGCCCATATCAGTTTGAACACCAGCACAAAACATTGTACATAACATTTCACCACAAGTGGAAAACATGCAAGATTTCATCTGTACCCCTCTTGTTTTGCTGTATATTCCTTTGTGACAAATACTGAAAGATTTTACTAAGAGGACTGCCAGTAAATCTCTTAAGATTTTGTTCATAATTTTATTTTGGGCTTTCTGATTTTTTTGTTTGGTCTGTTTCTGATACTAGCTTCTGATTTTTCTCTTTCCCTCAGGCCATTAAATATTGCTTTAGATATTGTCAGGCAATAATTCACTCATAATTACTCATATAGCATTTTGTGCACTGCATATTATCTTGTGGAATTATTTAATTAAAACCTAGTCCTAGGATGCCAACATACCAAAGCAGACAGATGAATGCAAATTTCACTTGGAAACATAAAACATTTGAATTCAGCTGCAGAAAACAAAAGACTCATTGACTGTAAAAAGAACTGGCTTTTGGGAATGATGCTTACCTACATCACTACTATAAATGCATCTTATTTTGAAAAACTCCCCAGAGGGTTCATGAAGCTGGTTTGTTTGCTTTTTACTATAAATCTGGTTGGGCTCAAGAGTTCCCATTAAACCAGTGTTATGAATACAGCCTTCTGGTGCAATTACTATAAAAGGTTTTGAGGTAATATTACAAATAAAATTGCAATTGCATTACTACTTATTTAAACTAACCCAGGTGCTGGCAGAAGCTGAAATTTTTTACTTAATCTTTTCTTATTGTTTATTGCATCACATTGTGTTTTTTCATGCATTTTGAAAATAACCTTTCTAGAAGCATCAAAAGATTAACAGAGACCACTAAGTTGAGGCAGCTAATAACTGGTAGATGAGAGACAATAGTTTCCTCACACTGTGTGTGTGTGTGTGGGGGGTTGTTTGATTTTTTTTTTATTTGTCTGTGTTTATTTTTGGGTTTTGGGTTTTTTTTCCTTTAACCTGCTGAGTCTCTCTCTGCTCTGCCTTTGGTCTGGAGTTGTCAAGAATTTGGTCCTTTTGGTGCTGGAATTTAGATTTCTGGCTTCAAAAATATGAATGTGAAGTGAGTTAAAGCTCAGGTTTGGTATTTAGGTACCAACAAGTTTAGAATATACCTCATAAAAATAAAACTGATATCAGAGTTAATTGCATATGTATTTAATAAACAGGGCCTGTTTCCATTTGGAAGCCACAATTATAGAAATAATGTTTCTCTCATTTAGCTGAAAATTCTTGCCCCAAACAAATTTGTTGTTCATATGACTGAGCCCCAAAAGTACAATAAATCAGAACTGAATGAAATAGTTGGATTTCATCCAGGAAGCTTACAAATGTATTGGAAAAATTGAATATGCAATGAGAATTAAGGAAGGATTATAAAAACATATTAAATTCAGTTAGCAGGATAATTGAATAAATTTCTAGTCTAATGAAAGAGTAGAATGCTGTCCTTCCACCACTTCTATTAACATTACTAATCTTTATTCATTTATATGACACTGATCCTTATTCCCTTAATAAAATAACTTCTGGGGTACTACAGTATTAGGAGGATATGTTAGCCTGTGAAAAGGACTGTAAGCCTGAGGCATAACCAGGGAACACAAATACTAGGAGTTTAAGGCTGATGCAGTTTTCTCTCCATCCCCCAGCTCTCCTAAACTGCATTTCAGTCCACAAATGCACATGCTAGGTTCTTGGTCCATCAGCATGATTTAACTGTTCAAATGTGTGTTAAAAGCAGTGAGCAAAGCAAGATTAAATCCATCTGTCCTTGCAACAAAATGATGATGTCGTGGAGATGTAGCCACGTCATCCAGAGAAATTGCTCTTCCTGGGTAGAGTTGTGCAATAAGGAGGTATTTGGAGGAGGAGATGGGAACATCTGAACTGCAGTGAATTTCAAGGAGTATGAAGCCTGGAGCAAACTCAAGGCACAAGCTTATCATGGAAACACTTATTCCAAGCTCTTGAGAAATTATTTAAGTAGGGCTTGATTTTACACATTTTTTAAACACATACTTAACAAAGTAATTTAAATTAAGGTGAGTTAAATTAGTAGGAGCACTGTGATATCTGTAATTCACTATATTCTATTTGTTTTTAAATGTAAATATGCTGTACCGTGGCAGTATTTCTACGACTGAATTTTTCTAAGAGCTTTTAGGCTGTGTCACCTCTGCATGTCAAGCCTCAGAGCTGGAGGTGGTGTTTGAGCTGTGGCACATTGAGCATGTAAAGTGCAGAGCCCCAGCGCCCCTCAGAGCACCCTGCAAGCAGACAGACCAGCCAGGAACAAGATCCAAAAAGGGGCATCTCCTATTTTTTTCCTGTTCAAGTAAGTTGGGCTGGGAGCTGGGGCTTTCCTGGTCCTCATTTTAGCTAAAGTGCTTTTGAATAGTTCTCTGTTGCCTCTCCCTTTTCCAGGGGCCGGTACAGCCGGCCAGTGAAAATAGCTTACAAGCAGCACAATTTCACAGTAAACTGACGTTGTGTTCTGCATCAGTGTAAGAGATGCTAATATTTTCCAGAGCACTTGCTGTTCTAATATAGTTCGTATGATTCCCTCTGTTTCCAGAAGGCAGTTGAGAAGAATGGTCTGTAATTTCCTCTGGAGATGGATAAGAGAGGTAGATTTTCAGTGTTAGAAAAAGAATTTACAATATGTCTGAGATTATTTATTGAACAAATATTTGGGATAAAATTCAATTTTTGATCCTTGATT
This sequence comes from Onychostruthus taczanowskii, assembly GCF_017590055.1. Taxonomy (NCBI): domain Eukaryota; kingdom Metazoa; phylum Chordata; class Aves; order Passeriformes; family Passeridae; genus Onychostruthus; species Onychostruthus taczanowskii. The sequence continues at coordinate 7,944,483 of NW_024500794.1, forward strand.
TCAAGCTTATATGTTGAAGGTATGTCCTAGAGGATGCAGTCACTGACTGTCAGTTTGCGCATGTGAACGGCAACAATGTCAGCAGAGTGTTGTCAGCACTTTTTTTTCCCAAAAATACTTCTTCCTGGTTGTGTTCAATGAATCTTCGTTTCCACAAAAAGATATTTTTATATTAATTATTACCTTAGTCTCTTCACAGCCTCCTCATAGGCTGTGTAAAGAAAGCAGAATATTTACCTTCAGAACAGAATAATAAATAAACCAATTAAATACAATTTAACAAATACATCAGAAAACATGGTAAGAACCAAGCACAACCCATTTATTTTCACCATCTACTTTCTCTTCCATCAAGTGGAACATCAATTTCCATTGCTTCTAGAAAAGACGGAAATATCCTCAGTTTTTAACTAAACTCTTTCACTAGAAAGGGTTTACGGTGCAGTGAGATAAGCAGAGAAGGAGTGCACAACTGTGAGAAAAATTAAGTAAGCTGGACTTTGTAATGTCACCTTGATTTCATGTGTGATTTTTGCTTTTAAGTGCTTTTGTAATGTATCTTCACATCAGAAAGCAGAGTGGACAGGGAAATATCACATTATTTTGAAAGAACACAAGCTCCCAGAAATGCTTTGTGTCTTGGCAGGCCTGGAGACAACCTAGTGTATAGAGTTCCCTGCAGAACCAAATCCCCCCATTCACTAACAAAAGCCAATGGACAGGAGGTGAGCATTTAGCTGTATTCATTGTGACTTCCCAGCAGCTGGCAGTGCAGGAGCCACCAGTCAGGCCAGTTTCAGCCCTGGCCTGGCAGTGTGGGGCTCCTTGGTGTTTGAGCACCACCCTGGCAGGTGCTCAACTGCTCCAGTGTTTCCCTTCTCTGGTATCTTAAAAGCCACATTCTCAGGCAGATGGCACACCAGAAAGGTAGTGTAAATTAACCAGCCTCTAAAATGTCATTGATGTGATAAATGAGCCGTTTATCACTATGTTGTTTTCTCTGATTCTCCTCTGAAAACATATGAAAATATTCATTGGATTATTGGAGTAGCATAAGCACCTGTGGGATGCTGGGGCTGCAGGCTCCTTACAAAATTGCAGTGGGATACTGAAATTCTGGGGTTCAATGACAGTGCTTTCTGTCAGTCCCAGAATGCAATGACAGCTTGTAGCTCTGAAGAGTATTGAGGTATAAAAGTGATTTTAAAATGGCATGGTTAAGAGAAACATGACACTGACAGTTGGAAAGGTCTTTAGGTGACATTAATGCTATTTAAAGTTGTGAATAAGAAAAGCAGTGATAAGTGTTAAAGCTTACATACATTTGATTTTTTAAATATGCTACTTTGTAAGTCATTGATTTGGAATGATAACTGTGATGCTGCTTTTAAAGCAAATAAAATTATATGTGGAAAGCTGGAGCAAATCAAGTAAATGTGATTACTGCTTGAAGTCCTCTTCAGAGGCATTTTATTTGGTAATAGTTTAAGCTTAAGCTAAAGTGGTTTTCTAATGGATAATGCAACATTTCTGACCTAACAGTAAGAAATAAAAACATCACGTTGTCCAAAAAACATCCTAAAAGCAGTATTAGGTATTGAAGGATGTTCTTGGAGGTTTTTCTCCTCAAAGTGCACTTGAATATAATAATGTGGTATCTTTAATTTGGGCTGTCTGAACAGTCCTCTGGAGTTGTCCTAGTTTTCAGATGGCTGAAGGAAGCTAATGGGGGGAATTGCCACAGACAGTGATGGGGTGGTTTAAACACAACCAGAGGAATAGCACAATGTAATGAATGTCATTAGGTGGAAAAGTCATTCACTCTGGTGGGTGCTGACGAGGAGGAATCTAGCAATTCAACAGGCTTTGCTGGAGGATTTTGTCTTCTCCTAGCACTGCCTTCATTTCTCTTGACATTGTTTTAGGAGACACAAAAGTGTATGCCTACAAGGAGACTTCTGCTCCTCCTAGAGCTGTGCTACAGTAAAGAAAACTAAAAGCAGAGTATTGCTAACATGACTGAAGGACCATTTTATTAAACACTAAAGGGGATTGATATAGATCTTGAATTTACAAATCTACACAAAGGGCCTCTTGCATCTCTTTAAAGAGTAGAGATTTTCTTAGGAAGTTGAAGGAAGGAATTTTAGCAGAGCCATCAAAATTGAAATACACCACAAAACATGCTGTTTTTTTGGGGTGTTTTTTTTTGTTTTGTTTTTTTGTTTGTTTTTTTTTGTTTGTTTGTTTGTTTGTTTTTGTGGGGTTTTTTTTGGGGGGGTTCTTTTTGGTTGGTTTTTTTGGGGTTTTTTTTTTTTTTTTTTTTTTTGCTATTTCAAAGCCTTGATTTTCTTCTATAAGTAGTGCTCTGGGGGGTTGAGAACTGGGATAAAACATAAGCCAGTAAACTCTCTACATAAATCACTTCAAGCACTTGCTCAAAAAGTGGCCATAAGTAGGGTGGGATTTGAATGTGACTTTAAGGATGTCGCAGAACTTAGTGAGAGAATGATGTGCCATTTTTCCTTCTTTACATTTATTATTTTTTCTTTCCTAGAAGAAAAAATATTTTATCTTTTTTTTTAAAAAAAATTTATCTTTGAGTTTTGTACAGCAACTTCTAGGGTTTCCACTTTTTTTGCCAGAAATATATTTTTTTAGAGCCTTGATTTTCTTCTATAAGTAGTGCTCTGGGGGGTTGAGAACTGGGATAAAACATAAGCCAGTAAACTCTCTACATAAATCACTTCAAGCACTTGCTCAAAAAGTGGCCATAAGTAGGGTGGGATTTGAATGTGACTTTAAGGATGTCGCAGAACTTAGTGAGAGAATGATGTGCCATTTTTCCTTCTTTACATTTATTATTTTTTCTTTCCTAGAAGAAAAAATATTTTATCTTTTTTTTTAAAAAAAATTTATCTTTGAGTTTTGTACAGCAACTTCTAGGGTTTCCACTTTTTTTGCCAGAAATATATTTTTTTAGAAGTACAGCTTCAGTCTCTCTGCCACAGTCATGAAAGCTGGTCTGTCACATATATGAATTAGGATGTTGACAGGACAAGAGCCAGGAAAATATATCTTGACAGCTTTAACACTGTGTACTCAGAAATAACATGAGATAAGGAAAATTAATAGTAGTAGCACATCAGCTAGTATAAATGTGACTGGCAATTTTTATTTGTATATGCTTTCTGGTTCTGAGCCATAGAAATTATGCAGAGAGTAAAAAAAAGTGACCACTTGAACAGCTGCCTATTGAAATCCAGTGCTTGATATTATGAAATTTGTAGATTGGTTTCATCCTGTGATTTTACTGGTCGTCATTTTGACATCTGCTAAAAACTCACATGGTAGATTTCTCTAACACATTTCTCTAAGAGCATTAATGATTCATTGTTTGGTCTTGGTTTTAGAGCTTTTTTTTTATTTCATGTTCCTTGCATGTAGTGATTTCACAGGCTCATTAACAAAGTTTTGGGGACAAAATGATTCCTGGTGAATCTTCCTCAAAGCTAAACTGAGGGCAGGAGGATTGAGAACAGCTAATTGCTAACATTAGGAGAATCTATTTGCTGGAGTCATATTGAGTTGAGTCCAAACAGAACTACTGGGTGTGAATGTGCTTGAAAAATACTAAGTTTAGAAACTTGCTTAGGTACCTTTCTGTCTAACTTGCACTCACAAATGATCATATTTGTAAAGGCTGTGTGCTAAATTTCTACCCAAGTTTTGAATTTTCTATCGTTTTAATTGATCCCCACTCATTTATCCTTTTATCTCAACATTCAGAATTCTACTTGTCAATCATTCTTTGATGTTGACTAACACTGCTTAAATTTCTGAATTCTGCCCTTATTTTGCCTGAATTACATGAATAAAGCACATAGGAGGGGTGGGGTTTTACCAGATCAAGAGTAGTTTTTTCCTGGCTTATTATCTTTCTGCTCTGCATGATGATTTGTTGGTTCAGAGTCAAGTGGATGAAAACCTGATATTTTATTTGGGACTGGATACTTAGAGAAATATCACATCTGAGGATGAAGAATCAAGTTGTTTGTACCCATGTCTTGACACAATCAAGGCGCATAAAGCATTGAGTAAAGATAAGGTATGTTGATGGGGTGAGAAATATCACATGTAATAACTAAGATCAGAAAAGTCCTACAAGAAGGACCAGTACAAATTGCTCAGTAATCATGTATTTCAGACTTGCCTTATAGCTTCTAGAGTCTAACTGGTATAAATTAAGGTGTTCCTCTGTTTCTAGGGATTTGAGCTTGTTTTCTTCCCACTTACACTTGCTAAAGAGCTTTAAGGCTCAGCTTTGCACGTCCCCTGATGTACAGCAGCAGTGACATGCCAATATTGCTACTGTGCAAGGAGTTATGTATCACAAGACAAAAGTTATTTGTTTCAGTGGATAGGGAAACCCCACAAAGATATTTTGTCAGTAATTAACTTTTTGAGGGCTTCATTCATGTCCTAATATTTTCTCCTGGATAGCTGGGTATCTAACTCTGTTTCTTACCCACTGCTCCTGGCATTGTTTCATTCTGACATAATTCTGCTCTTTTCTCTCTGGTCTGTGATGATTGTTCTCCATGTATTTTTTAAATTTGTACTACTTTCGTATCAGTGGAATACTAAATTTTACCTAATTCTTGGAGCTTTATAGGAATCTGAGATATTGCATGCTCATGTTTTTGAGAAGGATTTGTTCCCATACAGTTCATTATTACCTTGACTCTGTGTGTGAGTTGAGCTCTGTACTGCCCTCATTTTTTGAAGTCACCTATCACATGCATTGCAAAAATCTCATAAATATCAGGAAGAGCACTGGAAAGTTGCCCATATTTAAAATGTAATACAACTGATGACAGCTTTCTTTAACTGGCCTCAATTTTTTTAATCATTCTTGAGCTATTATGCTTCACTTGAAGCATAACAAACCTTTGTTATTCTCTGGCACTCTAGGGTAGTTTTAGGATTTAACAGCTAATCTGGGTTTGGGGGGTGAGGGGGACTTGTGATTTTTTTGTGTGTTTGGCTGGGTTTTTGTACCTCTTCATTTTGGTGAACCCTCTCTTAAGCAGTTTCTGTGCATCTTTCTAAGTTTTATATCGATCCTTTAATATTGCCTTTACAGTGTTGTTTTCTACTTGAATCACAGTAATTCCTTAACCTTGTATAATCTGAATTTAGGATCCGATTTGTTATTCCTTATTTTTGATCCAAGTCAAATGCCTCTCCCATATCCCATCTGAAGTGCAGCCATTTGGCATTGAACATAAGCCTGTGTAGAACAGGTGCTTGTTTTGTGAGAAGGTGAGACTCAGGACCTAGGAAATAGGGAAGATGGTGTGGTTTAGCCCTGCTAAACTAAATACCATGCAACTGCTCACTCACTCTCTCCCTGCTCAAGTAGGGAAAAATGAAACCTTGTGGTTGCAATAGAACCACTTTAATAATTAAAACAAAATAAAATATACTAATACTACTACTAATAAAAAGTGTAATGATAGGAAAAGAGAAATACACCTGAGAGAAACAAGTGGTAAACATTGCTCCCCACCCTCTGACTGATGCTCAGCCTGTCCATGAGCACTAAACAAGTGGTACACACTACAATTGCTCCCCACCCTCTGACTGATGCTCAGCCTGTCCATGAGCACTAAATGGTCATTTACAGCCAACGCCCTCCAGGATATATATTAAAAATTATGTTTCATGGTGTGAGATATCCCTTTGCAAGTTAGTCTCAGCTGTCCTGCCCGTGCTCCCTCCTGGCTTTTTTGTGCACCTGCCTGTGGGCAGAGCATGGGAAACTGAGAAGTCCTTGGTTTAGAGGAAGCACTACTCAGCAGCAACCAAAACATCAAAGTGTTATTAACATTATTCTCATACTAAATCGAAAATCTGGCACTTTATCAGACTACTAAAAAAAAAAATTAGATCTATTCTAGTTGAAATCAGGACAGAGGGTTACAGGAAAAGGAATTCAAAGTATAGGGTTGTGTACTCAAGAATATGAAGAGCTGAATTCCATGTGATTCATAGAAGGGTAAGAAAATTATTAGAGCACTTAAACCCCAGCATTATGGAAGCCTGTTAACTGTTGATGTTTTGATCCAAGTATTTTCTTGTTAATCAAACCCAGCGTATCTTCCTGGTCATGGGACAAAGATGTAGTAAAGCTTAGATCATTAAAACAACCCACCCTTTTTGCTCTCAGGATGAGTACACAGAAGAGCAATTTGCAACAGCAGATCAAAGAACCAATTAGGTTTGAAAAGACCTTAGAGATCATTGAGTCCAATCTGTGACCTGGCACCACCATGTCAACTAGACTGTGGCACTAAGCAATAAATCCAGACTTCAAACATCAAAATGTAACACGTGCAAATGAATACACTATCTTGAAACTTATCCTTACATCTGATTTGCTGAATTTACTTTGATTGACTTGACCATGTATCTCTTCTGACAAATCAAAAGAAAAGCAGACAAGAAGATGCAAAAAATATGTAATTTTACATAGTGAAGCCAGCACTATTTTATGTACAAAGACTTATAATTACCAGCTGCTGGCATTTTCTTAACTTGTACTTGGGTGCCTGAAAGAGGTGCCTTAAAATTGTGTTTTCAAAGTGGTTGCGTGAACTGATGTAGTTCTGTCATTTGCCATTGCACTTTACTCCTGTGACTGAACAGGATCTGTTTTTACTTAACTCATTTAAAAAGTTTCTCCCACTATGCATGATAAGTTCTGGAGGCAGAAAGGATGTATTTTTCTTCTCAGACCACCCTACTACCAGCTTTTGATGAAGGCAGAGCAGCTCTGTCAGTAGAAAGATTATTGTTCTCGAGGGTTTTTCCACATTTGTTGTTTTGCTCTGACTGGTAATGAATTTGCCTGTTTTCTGACAGAATCGGTGGTGGTATGGCATAGGAACTGTACTTACTTCTTCTGATCCAGTAAATGCATTAGTTGAATGAGGCTGTAAGGGACGTGATTTCTCTCAAGAAACACTTGAGTCAAGTTCAGCAATAAATGCTGTGCCTCAACAGTCATTAAGAGCTGTTTACATGTTTTTAAAAATAAAAATAAAAAAACCAAGGCAAGCGTGTTAAACTTCATGGATTTGCATGGCATTTGGCTTATGCATTTCTTCTGGAGGTGCATATGAAATTTTAGGGCATTTATCTCTCCATCTACCTTCCTTCTCCATTTATTCACCAAACTGGGTTTTTTCTACCATCTCTATTGGACTACTACTTGATTAACCTACTTTATTGCATTTGCTACTGGCTTATTTTATTGTCATTCAACACAAATTAGTTTTTACTGATTGGGTGAGTACTTTAAGTGCAGAAACACCTACGACTAGCTCCATGATGAATTCCTTTGTAATTCTGAAGCATGAAGAATATCATGTTACTGGGACCAGTATAAAACAGTTCTTGGTTTTGGTTATTTAATATTATTTGTTTGTGTATCATGAAGTAATGATTTTGTTACAGAGTTATCAGGAGTATAAATAAATTTAAGCTGTAACTTGTGGAGCACTCAGTAGTCCTTTAGAAGCTGTGCTAGTACTGTTTTTGCCAAGATAACTAAACTTACTCAGCTTTGAATCAAATTCACCCTTTTCTGTTTTCATTGCTCTTCTTGAATGATTGCCTTGCACAATGAATATATAGACTGAAGGTTAATAAAAGCCAGCTTATCAGGAGAGGTACTTTTATTCTGTGTGACACAAGGCACAGCCTGTGTGTGTTTGGCAATTTGGCATTTATATTGTGTAATAATTCCTCTGGCATGGTTGAATTGGACATTGAGTTTAATTTGATTTAAATGAGAAAAAAGTCTTTAAGTGTGGGTAAGGAAGAATAAAATAAGTTATTGTCCACGTTTCTGAGACAGGTTCTGAAATTAGATATATGTGAAAATGGAAAATCTGTATGTGCTTTATGTGCTGTTGTGTCTTTGCTTCAGACTCTCTTTTATATACACTTAAATATTCTATTAAATGCATAACATTTTTAAAATATACTGAATATTTGACATGATGAACACCTTCCTTTGGAAAGCAAGCTCTGGAGTTAGAAGTAATATGCTGGCTTCAAGTCCCTCATCAGACAGTGTAGCAAGAAGGAGGGTTTATTTAAGGAAAAATATTATTTATTCATTCATTTATTATTCATTTATTTAAGGAAAAATATTATTTCCAGAAAGAAAAATTAAAATCCTTTTTGAAGGTGAAGAAGTGAATGTATCTGCTTACCATTAGCAGGCAAAATGAATAGTGTTCCAGCAGACTGTATTTTGTACATCTGTTAATGTCATTACTACCATAGTGTCTGTGAGCCTAATAAGATTAGATACAACTGTATCTTTGTAAGGCATGTGTCTCTCTGCTAAAGTGGGTTTTGTATTTATTTTTCTTTGTGCTATTCTTTACAAACAAACAATATAGCTTTCTATAGGACTGATTTTCATCTCAGCAAATTGCTTAATAGTACCATGATTTTGCTTTTTGTTTGTCAACATATGAGGAAAGAGAACCCACTGCTCTGGGTGAAACTGGAGTTTGAATAAGCCTTGCCAACAAAACTCAGAAATTTTTTGAAAATCATAGTGACCTTTTCCCGAAAAGGATGACACTAACTCCTATATTGGCAAGTACTACCCTAGTCACATTCATATTTCTGCTTGGAATAGCACATAAACACAGAAGTCAGTGAGCTAAATGTTAATACCAAGCAATATTCAGTGACATATTCTTGAGCCACATTTAGATGCTTGTATGAGGAAATAATTATTTTTCTTTGTAACACTTGCCTAGCAAATAACATGTGTTATTTATAAAACAAGCTCTAGAATCCCTGTCACAAGGTGTCATTTTTTTATCTAAATACCCCTGTAGGATTTTTCCTGAATTAATAACTTTTGATTTACATTCAGGTTTTACTTTTGGGTTCTTCTTCTACTTGATTAGTAGGATAAGATTAAATGGGTTTATTTAAAACAAACAAGCAAGGAACAATAAAAATGGATCTGGACAAGAATGAGCAGGTCTATTTCAAGTTTTATGGAAGAAGGTCCTTAAGGCAATACTGATGGTGTTCTTTGCTCAGAATGAAGGGGGTCCCTCCTCTCAATCCAAACTGAGAATTGAAGATTTAGTAGCTATACTAGATACTAGTGTCTTTTATGTCCTGTGTTGCCTTTTAGTATCTCTTTTTAATCCATATATTGATATTATATCAGGGTACCCTTAGTGGAGACACTCAGCCCCTTTCAAATGTCAGGAAATGCACAACTGTTAATGAAAGAATAGTTTTCATTGACCATCACAAAATCTATCACTTTGGAGTTTCTCCAATACCAGTAGTACCAAAGTACTTTCTAGTTCCCCATCACCAATATTAATTTACAGCATTGCTTTTTATTCCTTTTTATTTACTTTCTACCTCATAAAAAACCTATTAGGTCATGACTTTCAGGGAGAAAATATACAGAGAGCAATATACTGTACTTTTCTATTTAGTTATATTAATTTCTAACATGCAAAGTAAATCTCTGATGACTTCATTCCTTCAATGTACATTCTTTCATTTACACTTTAGAGTATAATGAGTTTGCAGAACTGTGTTTTAACCTCAGCATACGCTGCTGTAGAAATTGAACCATTCTTTACAGCTTCCTTGAAAAATCAAACTTGGGAAGTTCACCAGGATCAGAACGCTGTCTTTAAAATCTGTTACTTTAGATAATCGTTGAATATGACAGGTGTAAAAATACTGAGGTAAAAAAATATATTGATCTGTGTGTTAACTTTGATAAAACTTGGAAATACCCTCAACCTACAATTCTCTACCAAACTGGTCAAAGCAATCTCTCCTAACCTGTTTATGTACAATTAACCCTTCATGTTCAATTCCTAGTCTTTCAACAAAACCACCAAACCTAGAGCAGATGCCACTTCAGTAGGGAGGAGGTAAGGTCACCCCACATCATTACACATGAAGTTCTGTGGGAAGTACCTTAAAAGTAGCTGTTTTTGAGAGAGATGTTTTCTTCAGGTAGGAGATGAAGGACTACTTTATGAACTTTTGAGGCCTAAGGACTGATACTAAAGAGTAACTTTCATGTTTGATCTTGCAGATTAAAAGAAATCTAGAGATAAACATGTGGTGCAGAGCTGTGAGTTTGATCTGCTTAGCATTTCTTCTCTGATGTCTGTGGATGGAAGTTAGTTTGGGCAATTACGTGTGTTTTCTGATCAGGTTCATGTTTAACTGGGAATTGAAATGATAGGTGTATATAAAGTTTTGTTGACCCTGTACCTGGAAGTAAATCCTCTCAGATTTGTTTTCTGGTCATTTGCTCCAATAGCATCTCAAATCTGAGGGAAAATATGTAGTTGAAAAGCTACATAGCAGGAGTTTAACAGAAGAATTAGAGAATTTAGATTCAGCTTTTCTGAACTACAGTAAAAGCCAGGATATTCTGATGATGTGATATTCCTTAATTTGAACAAATTTACACCTGCCTGTGTAAGAGGCCTTATTCAGCACTCCTAGCTAACACTCAGATCTTCTTGGTTAAGTTCTCCTGGCTTTTCTGTTAAGATTCTGGCAATTCTGGGGCCAAATACAACTAGTTATAAACATTAAGCTTTCTTGAGTTTTAAGTCTGTCTGGAAAACACCTTAGTATTCTCTGAAGTGAATTATAGGTGGGGAAATGGTGCCCTTTACTACAGCAATTACATACATACATGTGTGTAATAGCTGTAATATAGCTATTACACACATGTATATATGTATAGCTATATGTATAGCTATAGCTATACGTATAGCTATTACACCCATGTGGTTGTGTGTAATAGCTGTAATTACAGCTATTACACAGAGCCACATGTTCAGGTGTGCTACAAGTGGCTTGGCAGTGTCTCTTACTCCAAGGTTCATCAATCTTTGCCAATTCTATAAACTATTTTAGGGACAGTTTTATAGCACTACCTTTCTAGTTAATTGACCACAAGCCACCATAAAACCTACACATTTGTGTTTATGTATCTGTATATTTTATTCCATAGGAGCTCTTTCATTCAATCTTTTCTGATTTGAACATTTTCATCTTTTATCACAGCCTCAGTAAGGAGAATGCTGTTTGGAAAGGGCCAGACTTCTGTTGTACTTTTGCATGTATCATTTAGTAAGCGTTCTCAATGTCTTTTAGAAGGCATTAAGCATACAAAGTACTTTGCAATCAGCAAGCAATCTTGCCAAGAGGAATCAGACCATGTTCTTTTCATGTGCTGTCTGAGAGCTACTTGATCTGTTGTCTTGGTCTACTGGATATCACATTGCTGTGCAAGACAAACCTTTCTGACTCCATCAGTCCAACCAGGGTGATTAATAGTCATTGATGACAAGTAACCTCAGATGCTGTAAAGTGGGGAGGTTCCATTCCCTAGATAAATGCGCAAATACTTGTTGCCTTGCGATTCAAGAGGGACTCAAGCTACACTGAGTTAGAGCAGATTCAGGATGTCCTTGTGCTGTGGATTTTTAAATAGCAAGATATTTACTTAAGCCTCATCTTTGCATTTCAATCATTCATTCTAAACAGAGAGCATCCCTTTCAAATATGCAGAAAGAGATTTTGTGGGTGGAAGTTTGTTGAGACAGAATAATCTCCTAGAAAGTCAGAAGTTTATCTCCTAAAATTCCAGATTGGTATGTAGACACTTTCTTTTGGGGAGGGAAAGTTTCATTTCCTAAATAACCCTGGCAAGCTAAAGAAAGTAAGGTATGGTGAAATTCTGCTCTTTCAATTCTTTGCTCACAAGAATTCTCACCTGCTGATTTATGCAACCATATCTGACTGTTTTCATGTATGACAGATTTTACTGTAAGTGGAACCTTCTATGAATGTGGAGGTGTTAAAGTAAAAGAGATAGAGTTGAAAATGCTTTCTGGATCTGGATCTCTAAGAATTTAATCTGTTGATTGAGGAGGATTGTTCTCATAATATACAGTTTCATTTATTGCCATTAAACCATATCTAAATCATGAAGAGAGAATAAATTGTCTTGTAATGTGTTTTGATTGGGGAAGCCAAGCAGTAGAAGATTATAATAACAATAAAACAAATGCTAGTGAGTTGCTTTCCAGAAAGGTCATTAAAATAAAATGAAAAATTAATTGAACTCTGAATTCCAAATTGGTATTATGATGAATCTCAGATTCAGTGCAAAGAGTAAATTCTGTGTATTGGAAAAACTTATGCTGCGTTGCCCCCAGCTACACCAGTGTTAGAAAGATGTTTTACACTAGAAGGAACTGTGGAATAAGGCACTTAAAATACAGCACCACATTAAATATTATTATCAGTGCTGAAGGACTGGGATTTAAAAGTTTATACATAGTAGAAAATGGATTAATTTAAAGACAATGAGCCAAATTTGGGAAAAGACTGAATTGTCACTTAGTGATTTACCTAGAGAATGTTATACCTGATTGTTTTTGATATTTGCCCCTTCGGTTGTAAAGTGGAACCATTTCTTGGGACTAATGACAGTAGTGTAGATGGTAAGAACAATGAAGAGAATGAGAGGAAGGTTTGTCACAGAGGAATGAGAACTAAATACCATCTGCTGACATTTTTAATACAGAAAAATATGAAAATTTAGAAGAAAACAGTTAGGGGGATTCTTCAGTGCATGCACAGAGCTTTGGGGTTTGTTGCAGAGGGCACTGCACGCCGAGCAAAGAATCTGAGTTGTGCCTGCTCCTGAACTTGCCACAGATCGGCTGAATGAATATGGTTTAAATTCATATTTATTTAATCCATGTCTTTCTACATCTATTCTGCCTTTCCTTGTCTTGCCCTCTATCCAACAGTCCATCCAAATGTCCAATACAGTTGTTTAACATGTTGTATTCAAGCTTGCTTGGATAACACATAGTATAAGGGGACACTTAGATGCTTCCATATTAAATTACTATTCCTTTAATGTAAGCAGAAATATGAGATTTAGTATGACAGCACTTCCTTAAAACTGATGTATATTTTTATTCTGTGTTGGAGGATGGAACTAATTTTACGCAAAAACCAACCCGAGAAAAACCTGTTCCCAGCTTTAGAAGTTTCAGAAAGCTAGGAATGATTAGGAAATTTGGTACATGATGTGTTTCTGAAACACTGGAGCTATAGAGAATTTTGGAAAATCCGACAGCTGATAAAATATATGGAAATTACTAGTGGTAACAATCCTTTTTCCTTCCTGTAAAAGATACTTGTCACCCCAATTAAGGTCAAATAGCAGGGAGAAAGTCTAGGGAAGACAGAATTTGTGGAAATGTTTGGCTCCAGTATGAGTTGTTATTGAGAGATACCATCTTAACAGAGGTAATAACACAGAAGGTTTGGCAGAGACATCTGTGGCAGCTCAGCACAGGAACATCCTGGCACACTTGAAAAGCACCAGCTGAAATACTGCTGTGGCAGATGAGGAAGCAGTTTGTAAGCCACTACTAATATCTAATTGCTGAACACATGTCCACAAAGCAGACCCACCAGGCTTTGCTGTAATTCCAAACTAGAGTTCCGGTACTGGTAAAGAGTAAAAGGAAAGAGACAACTGAATTGGCACAGTGGAGGATCTTTCCAGAAGTTACTCTTGGCAAATAGCTCAAGCAACATGCTGGGATTTGGTGAGTAGAAAGTGCCAGTATCTAAAATTAAGAAAGCCAAATTATTTCAACAGTGATTGCTTGCTTCACTTGGTTTATGAAAAGTCTAAAAGAAACCTTCTAAGTTACCTTTGAGAGTTACAATTTTTTTTGTTTTCATGATAAGCAAATAGTGCAACAGAGGTTGAGCAGCTAAAAGACCTGCTGGAGGCCAGAGGTCTCCATGTCTCACTAAATGAATACCAGTAGAATGAATGTTTCACAAAGGGCTTTGTGAATTTCACCTCAGAAAATTTTTACAACAGCAGCAAGGCCAGCCAAGGCTTCATGTTGTTTCTTTCACATAAACATAACAGATGGGTCATCTGTGTCAAAGTGAAATAAATTAATAACTAAAGAAGAACTTGATATATTCAATCTATACTGTACTTGTGTATCCTGTTGCTAATAGAAATGTTTATCATATTCAGTGAATGGTATAGTCTTAAAAACATACCTAAAGCTTGAGTTATTAAGGTTTTTTAGAAAACCCAAGAAAAATAGATGCTCAGAGCTCTGCCCTCTGGATTCTGTTTGACTTTAGCGTTTGGGACTGGAAAGAGGCTTTCCCTCAGGTAAAACGATCTAATGCATGTTTATGAGGATGGTTACAAAACATTTCTCTAAAACTGCTTTTTCTATACAAAGTGGAGAAAAGTGTATGGGAATTGGTGATGAGTTCTGACACCAGGAATGCGATCTACCGTGTAGCTTTTGCCCTTGCATGGCATGGTGAGTTGATCCTGGCTGGATACCAGATGCCTACCGAGATGCTCTATCACATCCCTCCTCAGCTGGACAGGGGAGGAAAGATAAAATGAAAGGTTTTGGGTCAATATAAGGGCAGGGATGGTAACACCCGTTACCATCTTGAGCAAAACAGACTCAACCTGGGGAAGTTAATTGAATTTGTTATCAATCAGACTAGGATAACGAGAAATAAAACAGATTCTTAAAACACTTCTCCACCCCGCCCTTTTTTTCTGCCTTACCCTCTTATTGACACAGGTTCATGATAGGTGGGGGCTGCACTCACAGAATCACACATTGCCCCTGCTGCTCCCTCCTCCTCAGAGGGATGACACCTCACACTCTTCACCTACTCCAGCACACTCCTCCTACTCCTCACACAGTTCTCCACAAACTTCTACACAGGTCCTTCCCACATACTGCAGTTACCTCTCCACTAAGGGTCCCTGCCATGGAGTACAGTTCTTCAGCAATAGATTGGTCCAGCATGGGATCCCTGCAGGTCTGCAGGTCCTGACAGAAGCCGGCTGCATCACGAGCTTCCCATGGGGTCACAGCTTCCTTTGGGACCCACCTGCTCCAACATGGCCTGTTCCATGGGCTGCAGGTGGACATTTGCTTCATCATGGGCCTCCATGAGCTGTGGGGGCACAGCTGCCTTACCATGAGCTGAACCCTGGGCTGTAGGGGAATCGCTGCTCCAGCAGCTGGAGCACCCCCTGCCCCTCCTTCTCCCCTGCCCCTGCTGACTGCAGAGCTGTTTTTCTCACATGTGCTTATTTTTCTCTTCTCTGACTGCAATTTCTCTTGTGCAATAACTGTTTTCCCCTCTTCTTGCATACATTATCCCAAAGATGCTGCCACAGCTGCTGATGGGCTCAGCTCTGGCCAGCAGCAGGTCTCTTTGCAGCCACCTGATGCTGACTCTGTCAAACTTGTGGAGGAAACTTCTGGCGTATTCTTACACAAGACAATCCTGTGCCCTTCCCAACACTCCTAAATCTTGTCACTCAAACCCAATGCACAGGGTTATCTGAATGGGTGCTTTTCTGCCCTACTCCATCAGACCACAGTTGCCATTGCTTCTGAAAAGATAGTACAGGTGTGGTTTTTCACATACAGGATGATTTTTCCTTCCCCAAACTGTTGTTCTCTTCTCCCATCAAAGACACCTTCAACAGCCCTCAGCATCTTTCTGTCGAGGTTGTGGACTGTTCTTCATGTTGTGTCACACCATCCTTCTTTGTCAATGACTTGAGTTTCTTCCAGCCAGATTTGTCTACAGGCATAACTCTTCCCACACAGGAAATACTGTGCCAAAGTTTTCCTGCACAGCCAGTTCTAGTTCCTGAATGCCTTGAGGTGATGCTGATAAAGTTTGCCAGCTTGAATAAAGCCAAGCCAGATTTAGATCTTATGAGACTTTAGCTTTGTTTGTGCTGACAGAACTTTGTAACACCTACTGCCAATGAGAAATCAGTTAACCCTTGGAGCAACTGATTCATTACCATTTATGCATTAGCAAATCTACAGTAAAGCAATGGATCTATGTAGCAGTTTAGAGTGGCATCCACGGTAAAATGTTAGAACAAGAGTCACGCTTTGCTCCATCTTCTTCAAAGATTGCTCTAGGATGGAGAAATTGCTGAAGCCTGATCAGGAACATCACTTGTGCCCCTATTCTATATTAAAGATAAGGAGAGCTTATGAGACAAAGTACTTGCTTCCTGTACTTAAGCTTTGCACTTCATATTTCTATCTTAATATCCTTAACCATATTTCTACTTTTCTTGATGCTTCTCTGTGTTCAAACTAGGAAAAACAGGAAAAATGAACCAGGAAAAAATAGCTGAAATAACCAGACACACTCATTTCTGCTGACTGTTGATGTTCACTATAAAAGCCTTCAGACCCTAGCTTGCTACCCCTCAAGGCTGGAGGACGAAGAGATTGAGAGCAACCCTGCTGAGAAGGACTTGAGGATGCTAATGGATGAAAATCTGTCCATGGCTCAGCAATGTGTGCTTACTGCCCAGTAAGCCAAAAGTCTCCTGGGCAGCATCAAAAGCAGCAGGCCACCTCCTTCACTCTGGTGAGACCCCACCCGAAGTCCTGTGCCCAGTTGTGGTCTCCTCAGTGTAAGGAAGAAATTGACCTGTTATGGAGGATGCAGAGGAGAGCTGCATAAGTTATAGAGAGAGCTACATAAGTTATGGCTTTCCAATAAGGACAGGCAGAGAGAGTACTTAAAGGAGGCTTATAAAAAAGATGGGACCAGATCTTTTAACAGGTCCTGTGGCACTAGAACGGGTATTGGTTTTAAAATGGAAGAGGTTCAATTCAGATTAGACATAAACACTAAAGTTTTATGATGGAACTGGTTGATCAGAGAGGTGGTAGAGGCTCCATCTGCAGAAATATTCATTATCAGGTTGGAGCAACTTGATCTAGCTGAAGATGTCTTTGGCCATTACAGGAGAAGTGGACTAGATGACTTTTAAAAGTCCCTCCCAACCCAAACAGTTTTGTGATGTTCAGAAGTTGATTCACAATGAATTTTGAGGAAAAAGTGGTCAGTACATGTAGGCATGATATATACCCTCCTATGGAACTTCCATACACTGATTAGTTTTCTGGTTAAAGAGGTAGAGAAAACTCAACCACATCTCAGAGCAGAGGATGACTCAGAGCAGAGGCTGCAGTAGGTTGTGAAGCAGCAGCAGCATGGATCTGTTAGCAGAACCTTGGCAGAGGTGAAAATGTGCCAGTGTCACCTTGGTTCTCAGGAAGATTTCTCGGTGCCTGCTGAGCTCCACACGGACAAGCACAGGGCGGCTGCCACTGTTTGGAATATTCACTCGAGAGCTGAGCTGAGGGTACAGTTCACTATTCATAGGCACACACTCAGCAAACAGGTGATGTCAGTGTACACAGGTAGACTTTCTTGGAACCTAAAGATTCTCTGGAAGGCAAAGGCAAAGCTGTATGGAGTATAGCTGGCTGTGGGGAAATCTTGCTACAGCATGTCCCTGCAGTAGGACACTATTTCCATGGCTTGGGTATATCTTGTTCCACAGCGGTCACAGCTTTACTCTCTCACCTTTTTTATATTTTCTGATATAATATATCCTTTAGACTTTGAAATATTCACCACTTAGAAAACACAGGCATCTCAGTTTAGGATAACACATGGTAAATTCCAGGATCATTGTGTAGATAAATCAAACCTTTCTGAGAAGTGTTTGTGCATAACAACTATTTAATGTTCTTTAAAATATATGTATGTATTTTATTGTTGTTTTGACAGGGTTGGGGCTGCTAGTGCCTTCGTTTTTCATTGCTTTTCCAGTCTTCCTTAAGTAGCTGAATCTTATATTCTGTAAAATTTAGGCGTGTGTCTTCAATGAACACTGGCCTGCCTGCATGTCAAAAATCTGAGTTGGTAGGGAGAATATCACTGAGTGCTACCCTGTGCTATTATAATGTCAAAGCTAGAGTGGGGTGGAGAGAATGTTTATATTCAGTCTGTTTAAAAGCAGAATGTATCACATTTTTTAAGCTTGTTCTTTCTACTGAAAGAATTTTTTACCATTTTTCTATTTCAGAAATGAAGTCTCTGGCAAAGAGTAGCATGAAATTTTAACCAACTTATTTTGAAAAATCAACGGTCTCTAATTGTATCTTTAGTTCTTAATTACTTTAAATTCTTTATTTAACACAACCTATTGAGTTGCTTGTTGAAATAACAAAATGTTCATGTGCAGTTTCTTTCTCACATGGGATAACATAATGGAAAAACTAGAGCATACTATGCCAGGAAAAGATGGTGTTATCACATGCTGCCATCACCTGTCCATGGCTGTCAAAATTCTTGGTGCAGTCAGTGTTTATGACACTGTATCTGTGTATTCACGTGTGTAAATGGGGAGGAAAGTGCTGCACGTACTATTCCTATAGGGATCTAGTAATCAACCCTTCGCCTTATACTCAGCAATGAGGTTCTCATCCTGAGAATCGATCGCGGACCTCAGATGTTGGGATTTGGATATGTTCTTTCAGGCATGGATGGAATGTCTGCATCAGCACTGATCTTAATACACTCAGCAGCTTAGTCAGAAGTGAACGCAAGAAAAGACTAAATAAAAACACAGCCATTCCAGTGATCTTAGCTGTATCAAAAGAAAGTCATCTCTCCCATTTAGTGTGTCTTGTGCCTTCAATTACAGCAGATGTATAAACAGTTTATATGACCTTGGCTGATATAGTGGCAAGAATAACTGCAGGAGAGGAAAGAATTAAAAGAGCCAAGGTTAATCTAAACTGCTTTTCAGCAGACAGTGCTGACAGCAACACAATAAAAACATTCCCTCCTGGAAAAAATTGATGATCTTGAAAATCATCACAGAAGATCTAATCTTGACTCCTTTTGGTATGCCCACAATTGGAAGGCTGCTGATGCACTAGGGTTTCTGGGCAGAACTCTTTACTCTGCAACCTGTTTATTTGCTCTGTGCCTGAAAATTCCATGGAAAAAACCAGGCTTTATAAGAGTTCATATTTTTCCACTTTGCTTTCTAAATGAAAGGATGAAAAAGTTGCACATTGGTACTTCTCCTTTCTGTAGACCAATTTTGTTCTTCCACACCCCTGAAAAAATTCAGGTGAGTTAGAGGACAGGTGATGCTGGCATGGAAAAATGAACTCCAATAATGGAAAAGCCAAATAATGTCCTTTGTTTTCATAGTGGCTTTGATAGCCTGGATTTGAGGAACAAAGGGATAATTTACATTTGGTATTGTTAAAGATGAAGAATATTTTTTGTTTATTTTAGAAACAGGTGGTTGCTGTGAAAGAAGATAATAAACAGACTCTAAAACTGATTTCCGAAAAATGTAAATATTTTTTTATAAAAAAATCCTTCAGAGCAATTTTTTCTGTCAATTTTATTATTAATCTCATATTTTCCAGTAACTTGAACCAAGAATAATTACATTATAATACTGTGTAAGGGCTTGATATTTATGCTCAAAAATACTGCATATCTGTCCTCAAGATTAAACTGCTTATATTTAAGGAAATAATGTCTCAAGTTATAGCATTTCAGTATGGGATTCTTCCATATCAAAGCCAGGTTTCCATAAGCTGTATTCTGTGAGTTACAGAATTCTGTATGGTGTTTTAACTTGGATGTGAAGGAGACAAGCTCATCAATAGGGAAATGGTTATAGGAGTATGAGTAAGTAAGTAATGGGGAAAGGAAGATAAGAAACCTCCTTCTGACATCTCCCCTGGTCATAATCACCTTGTCCTGATACTCTATTTGCTCTTTTTTCCTTCCACTTTGTACCTTCAGCAATTCATGAGGAAATTTTAGAAAAAGATAATCTTCAGGCTGACAGAGAAAGTATGACTACCTTTATGAGATTTATGGAGTTTATGTGTTTTTCGCCCTTTTAGTAAAAAGAAAAAATGAAAAAAATTGTACTTTTTGTAGTGGTTAACAGAGAATAGAATGAAAAATCTGCCCAACCTCTTTTTGGTTCCCTTTCTACCCTCATTATAAAGATGTCCCTATATTAAGTCCTATCATCTGACTGTAAAAGACCTAAATGTATCCCCCTTGGCACCCACTCTCAGACATATTTGTACAGTAGAAGAAGAGGAATAAATGGCAATACTTTGATGATACTTGATTTTCCCTAATGGAACAGTTGTAGAATTCTTCAAGATGTCATTAGTAATTATCAGTATGGGAACTGTTACTGCCTGAAAAGCCCTGGAGCATTCGAAGATGCAATGGCAGCATGGGCAGCCCTTCCAGCATATTTTTCATGTGCCAGGAACACTGCTGAATTAGCTGGAAAGGCATACGGACTTTTTATATTTTCTTAGCATAAGCAATTGTTGTAACAAATTCTCAAACTGTGAAAAATTGTCTTTGAAGTTAATCAAGGAGATCTTATAGCAGTAAGACCTGAAGGATTTAACTCAGGAGCAATTTATGGTTTCAATCTGACAACACAAGATGACCTTGTAGTTTTGCAAAGGTTGTCTTTATAATCAAAATTAGCTGCTACATTATAAAAGTGCAGAAATAAGTTTGTGAGGAGATTATCTCAAAAACTAATGTGTATGGCAAAGAATTTTATTTAATTATAAAATTAAAGACTAATCAGGGAAGTGATTTTATATATATCCAATGCCAATTGGTCTGTATGTAGTCACAGTGACCTAAGGTCAAGAGCCATCCTCTGAGGACAGCAAGTTTTTTTCTCAATCAAGCAAGAGACATTTTTACAAAGTAAACTTTATTCAGCTTTAATTTAAATTAATTTAATTAAAAACAAGAGTAAATCTACATGATACTTCTGAAATCCATGTTCAGATGATGTAAGAGCATAGTTGAACAGCACAATTTACTTATGAAATGTGGAATAGTAATGCTTCTTTGGTGCAGATGCTGTTCTGGTTTAGAAAGTAAGTTGTGAGTGTGGGTGGTCATATTTACTATTTTCAGACAGTATAAATGCTCAGCAAAAAAAAAAAGTCACCCATGATCTTGAAATGGCATTATGAAAAGACTAATTATTTGTGACTATTAGACTAAAGAAAGATCCTTGTGACTGACAAACTTGGTTAGTTTGCTGATGTTGCTATGTGAAAATATTTCATTTTTTGTTTTGTCCACTTTAGATAGATAGATAGTGATACTTTTGTTATCTATCAAAAGAGTGGAGCTATATGAATGTGAGCAAACAAAATATTGCACAAATGGTTTTTACAGACTGTTGTCACAAATATTTTCAGGAATCTTAATTATAATATTAATTTTAAATAATTAGTGCTGTAGATCGCATGATGGCATTAATTGGTGCAGAGGAGTGGGGTGGAAGGAAATATCGGCAAGCAGTGTAGTTCCTCCTGATGTTCAAGTGCTTCTGTGCAAAGACCCAGTGTGTGCTTAGTCTGCAGACATCTGAGAAAGTTGTCTTTGCTATTGGCTACTGGTCCTGAAATTTCTTGTCTCCAAAGATTAAATTTACTTAACTGACACTTAACAGCACCATCTTACCTTTAGAGACCATTGTTTAGACCAAAAGGTGTGGTGAGGAAGAATAATATAGTTGTCAGCTCAACTGTGAACTTCACTAACTGAGTGCTTTTTACCAAAGCAAACAAAATGAAATTACAAAACAAATTGAAATGAAATTACAAAACAAAATGAGTTTTTTTAGAATAGAAAACCTGAATGATAGTGTCAGAAGCAGTTTTCCCAAAGCAACTTACTTATTGGAGGCAAAAAATCCCCAAAACCAACCAACAACAAAAACCCATTCTAAAACTGTAAGCATGAATGCTGCTGAAAGAAACTACCACAGGTATTTCAGTGAGAGATTTCCTTCAGGAATCTCAGAGGCAATGGTAGTTTAATGGAGTGTCCATCCTATGTGTAGCCTGTTGTCAGGAAAAAGGGTAGAACAATATGAGGAGGAGTATGATGAGTAGTTACCCTGAGAGAATGAGTGACATAGTTTGTTTCAGTATCAGAATACATGTTGAAAATTTATGAATAGTAAAACATAGGGAGATATTTTTTCTTATTGCCTAATCAATCTGTAATACAGCAGCTTGAGATTTTAAAATTAAAAACATTATTCAGTCAAAGGGATTTTTGCAGTAAACATCCATCTTCAGCTCTGCCATGTATGTGTAATGTAGCCTTTGAGAGATGACATAAGACTGTAAACAGTGAATAGTGTCATCAGAGAGTGCAAAACTGTGGAGTAACTGAGAGCTGTGTCTATGTTACAGGTAAGTCAATATACATTTAAACAGCATTGCTGTAACTGCCTGAAGACAATATGAAAGTCTTGCTAGAGTCTGGATGCGACAAGTGACATTTTTCAGCATTGAGCTCAAGAAGCTGACATATGAATAGAGATGAAAGGAGGAAAAAAGGATATTCTGCTGTTCATCAAAAACTGGAGAGCGCATAAAACTGTCAACTGTAAGAAGAAAAAAAATTGGCTACTGCCTTCCTTTTCAGTTGTTGCTGCTTAAGAGCCAGCAGACTAAATATTACCCACCATCCATGAAAACACTAGTGGAGTTGTGTTATATTTAACACAACTAGATTTGGTATCTGGGATTGGGTTGTTTGGGGCTGCCATGTTAAAATTCCTTACTAGTACAGAATCATTCCTCCAAGTCTGCATTGCTGACCATTTCAAAGGCCTCTTTATAGAGAGATCTCCCAGTTACTCTTGTTAGAAGAACAGAAATATATAAGATAATATTTTCTTTGCAACCAGTCTTTATCTCATTATTTCAACTGAACCTGGAGATATTTAAGACTTACAGAATATCAAAAAAAGGTAGTGAATGTTAGTGAATGTTAGTGAATGGACTGCATTGACATGATGTTTTGGCTCTGGCTGTATTTCAGGTACCTTCCAAAGCCATCCTATCACTCCCCTCCCCAGCTGGAATGGGGAGATAAAAGAAGACATGGTTGAGATAAGGACAGGGAGGTCACTCACTGACTACCATCACAGGCAAACAGACTCACCTTAGGAAAATTAATTACATTTCTTTTCAATCAAATAAGACTAGGATACTGAGAAATAAGCACAAGCCTAAAACACCTTCTGTCCATTTCTTCCTTCTTTCTGGAATCAACTTAACTCACAATTCTTCCCTACCTCCTCTGTCCACATGGCACAGGGAAATGGGGAGTAGGGGCCATGGCCAGTTCATCAAACATCTCTGTTGTTGCTTCCTCCTCACATTCTTTGCCTGCTCCACTGTGTGGTCCTTCTCAAGGGAGACAGTCCCCCACAAACTTCTCCACCAGCAGTCCCTCTCACAGGCTGTAGCTCTTCATGAACTGCTCCAGTGCGAATATTTTTCCACAGGCTGCAGGTCTTCAGGAAAGGGCCGTTCCAGTGCGGATGCTGCACTGGGTCACAAGTCCGGCCAGCAAGCCTGCTCCTCCACCTTCCATGGCTCCACAGGTCCTGCCAGGAGCCTGCCCCAGTGCTACAGGGTCACAGCTTCCTTTAGGCATCCACCTGCTTTGTGTGAGGTCCTCCATGTGCTGCAGAGGCATCTCCTGCCTCCCCATGGTCTTCACCATGGGCTGCAGCGCAATCTCAGCTCTGGCCCTTGGAGCACCTCCTCCCCTCCTTTGCTCATGTTGTTGCCTACAGAGCTGTTATTGTCACATATTCTCTCTCCTCTTTGTGTTTGTTTTTACATGAGGATTATTTTATCCATCTTAAATACGTTACCCCAGAGTCGATACCTCTGCTGCTGAGGGCTCAGCCTTGCCGGGCAGTGGGACTGTCTTGCAGCCAGCTGGCACTGGTTTTATCAGACACAGGCAAAGTTTCTGTCCTCTTCTCACAAAAGAGAAGCCTTCCCCACTCCAAAACTTGCCACACAAATATAATACAATTGGTGAAAGTGAATGCAGTCATGCAAGTGAACTCAAACTTCCTCAGTATGACTGGACAAAACTGATGATCAAGAGCTGCAATTGTCAAGTAAATGCTGAAGTTGATTCCTTTGTGATGGAAAACCAAAAGACCATAGATGAAAAATTTGTTATTTAATGAACAATCTTTTTAAAATAGATTCCTCGAACAGGAGTCGAAAACTGTTCAGCCATTGTCTGTTCAGTTGTGCAATGTGTGGCACATGAAACCAAGACTGGTTATTTCAGTCCAGTTGCTGATGAACGGTTGCCTGAATGATGAAAAAAAACCCTGATGTTCAGGGGTGTTGTATGCAATCTTAGATGTACCCAGAACAGTATGATCTCCTGTATGTGACTGTTCTTTCTATTTAGAATGGCAAGGAAATAGAAGACCAGCTGAGATGGTATCAGGGAATATTCTTTTGTCACTTCAGAAGTGAAACTGCTTCTGTGAAGAAATGAAACTTCAGCTGGTGAGTGTGGGAGTCCAGATCTTGTTTGAAGTTTGCAGAAATTCATGGTCACACTCAAAAGCAAACTTTTGAACTATAAGTACTGCACAAATTCCCTCTTGTGTGTATAACTCTAGTGGGTTTTAGAACATTATTGTTACTAAAAATCTTGCTACTATTTCAAATAACTGATAAATCAGAAAAGGGGGAGGAAAATACTGAGGCTTTCCCTGAATTTATAACGCTGAATGTCTCATTAGGGACAATGCAAAAATCCTTGCAAGACTTGCAGCATGGCAGTTCACTGCCCTAGTCAACAACTTGTAATCAAAAGTATAATCCCATTGACTTTACAGTGCTTGTCTCAGGCATTTCACTGAAGCATGCATGTTAAAATCAACATAAGCCTTAAACTTTGAAGGGAGCCAGCATTTGACATTTGTTAAAAAGGAAAGTTAGGACTTGTGCACTGAGTTTCAGCATTAGATTCTCATCCAAGAGATCATAAACACAATGGTTAGGCATCTTTTCATATGATTAAAGGTTTATATTGCTAGGGATTAATTACTTTCCATTAGACTCTATCAAAAAAAAGACCTTGCTTGGGACCATAACTTGAAACAAAATGGCTGATTTCATATGCCTCTTTACACACCGGAGATGTCTCAGTAAAGGAGCCTGTACTGCAGATCTGCTATCCTATAAAAGGGACGGCAATGTGTTGCAACTACAAAAAGCTCTAAACTTTGATATCTGACTCTGATGTTATAAAGTCTCATTCACTTGATTGCTTGTTGCACAGTGCCAGTCACATTTGAGATCTCTTTCCTTCTGGTGTGAGGTGATTTTGTCTAGTTGTTCCTTTAAGGTTTTTTCTTATTTTTCAGTCAGGAAAATGACAAGTTACTTAGTGTTTAGTTTAATGTTATCTGCCATAGGTAAACATTACTTGATTGATTCAGTCATTAAAAAGGAAAAGCTAGTAAGAGAAAAAAGGTGGTAAGGAAACCAAATACAAGGAATGCCCTCAAAGGTGAATGATGGAGACTGTGTTTTGATTGAATTATTTTTGGTCTCTCCCGTTATTTCTGTGAAGCTCTTACATCTACTTGAAAAATCTCATCCAGCTGAGCTTGCTTTTAGTTGACAAGACTAACACATTGTGACACACAAGCGAGGTTTCTTGCACTTAGAAATTACTGTTTTGTTTGAAGGAAGCTCAGGGCTTTCACATTTCAGCCATGATTGTGAAAACATATAAAACATATTCCTCAATGGCAGCAACAAGCACAAAGTTTGGCATTAGAGGATATGTAAATTCTGCTATTCTGCTAGAGGATAGAGATTCTGCTATTCACACAATTTTTTGTCCTGTAAGTATAATACACCTTTTTAATCTTGTTAACATCACTACTTTCCTAAGCTCGAATTTGATGGATTTTTTTTAAAGGACCTTGGTTTCATACAGAATTAACTCCCTTGCTCCATAATAATAATAATCATCGTATGGCTGAGATAATACTCTGATGACCTATTTATCCTTAATTTATTTTAACATCACTACTGAGCTTGCGTAAAATAACTAGCCTATATGTCTGCTCTAGTATTGCAGTCTGGGAGGATAACAGAAGACAATAAATGAATACATTAATAAAATACATGGATTATAAGCTAGCCTTACCACCTATTAAGAGTTGAAATGAGCTTTTTACTGTCTATATTTAAAAGGCTTTTTTGCTGCCCCTGGTATGGTCCCTGCCAATTATTGTGTTGCAGGTACCACTAGCATGGAACTTTATACCTGAAGACTGCACAGAAATAGCTCATTTTTCTGTCATGTAAAAAATGTAGAAACATTGTTTTGGTTCTGTGTGATTATTTCTGTGTTTTGCCTTATGTGGTTACTGCCCTTTGATCTCTGTCAATTGTGTATCCCTTCCTCAAAAGCTGGGCAGAGGCAAATATTTTTTGCAGGAACTGAGGGAAAACATCCTTTTGGTTCCCTGTGTGTTTAAGGATGATAGTAGACAGATCGTATCAACTCTATAATCTGTGCTCTCACCTAATCAGACAGTTTTGAAAAGAGGGCTGAACACAAAGGAGGCACAAGTTGTAACTTCCCTTGGATTTTCAAACTGAAAATGTACTTTTTATTTTTGTCATCTTTGGTCCCATATAATCAACAAGGCTGCCAGGGCTTACTCTAAGCCAATTGCTCCTCAAAGCTACAGAACATTCTCATATCATGCTAAAGAAATAAAGTTTCCATATTCTTTGTGAGTTGGAGTAGAAACCCTGATTTTAAACTAACTTATTTGTGAGACACTACTGAAACCTGGTGTCAGAGGCACTGTTGCAGAATGAAAAGTCATGGACAAACTTTAAATTAAAGATTAAGTTCTAAATCTATGCTTACCTTTGAAGGAAACAGCATGTTGTGCCAATAGCATCAAGATTAACCTGATCCATATGCCCACAGAAACCCAAAAAAGCTCACTTTATCCATACTGGCATATGTTTTGCCATGTTATCTATTCTGTCTATAAAAACTGATCCTAAGTAAATAGACATTAGCATATTAATCTAGATTGTAGTTTGCCTGAACAGCAAAAGATAATATTTTAAAAGTTCATCACATTTTGCCTTATGTCAAAGAAGATTAATCTTAGTATAGCCAGGACACCTGCCAAATGCAGTACCCAAGGAAAAAGAAAAAACGTTTCTTTGTTGTGTTTTGCTTGCCTATTACTTGGTTTGGGTTTGGTTTGACTAAATATGAGTTGTAGACTTGAAATTTGTGATATTTATGGTCACAGCAAAAGCTTCTCGTAAAGCATATTGTAGTCCACTACATATTTTACTTTTGAAGAAAAGTGCCCTTTTCCAAACCCAGTGCCCTTTGCCATGAACAATTAATACATTAGCATTTGCTAATAGCTTAGTTGATATTTCAGTTCAGAATTTAGATACTCTGATATAACCTCTTCGGTTCCTCCAGCCCTCCATGTTGTTTTTCATATTTCTCAGCCTGAATTAATGTGAAAGTCATCTTAACCTCAATGGTTCTGTAGCAGCACCAAAGTTATTAACATAAGTGCTTAATACTGTATTCCCAAAATTCGTTGTTTAGCATTTGATAAGTGTAAGCATTAGACAAAACTGCTTTTTAAAAATGAATAAGCAAATGATATTTTCTATTGAGATACTTAAGCGAATCCCCTCCTTGGACTTTATTACTATCTATGGAGACTGTATGGCTTTTAGGTTTTTAGTTGGCAAGACATGCTGCGTTAATGACAAACTGCACTTAGACATTCACATTGACTTTTGACTGTCCCTGAGTTGTCAGGGCACTTGCCTAAGGAAAACAAATACTTCCTTAAAAGGATTTGAAAACTTATTTCAAAACAGCATTCACTGTTTTGGGACCAAACCCGCATTGATCTCATTAAGTTAATAAATCTCTAACCTTTTCTAGATTAAGTGTTGTTTTTTGGAATCAATTTTTCTCTAAATATTTTAAGAAATACTGACTAAAAGATGGCAAGGTGTTCATATTGTGAACAGCTCTCTGGAAAAAAAAAGTATCTCTGTGCTACTTCAGCATTACTTCCCTGCAGTGGAAGCAAATAAAACCAGTAAGAAATAAATGTCTGTAGCAGAAGAAACCTCACTCAGAGACTTAAAAGTCTACACATGAGAAAGTACAGGGAGCTCTGTGTTCCTTAGTTGACTGTACTGCTGACCCAGCAAAGTTCACTGACAGTCTAGATCTGTATCACTTCACTTGCCTGCTGAAACCAAGCTGCAACACATATTGAGTTTCCTGGTCTAGCCACAGAAAAAGAATGCTAGCTTCCATGTTTGTGTGTAAAGTAATGTAGGTATTCATATTGTCAGACACTGGATACTTTAAGAAGCAATTTTCCTGTAGATTAGAGCAAGTTTTCTTGTTTCCTTAGGTATTGGCATTTTTTAATATATTTTTCAGCTATCCAAAGGGATCATTCTTGTGAGCTGGGAAACAGAAGAGTTGCACCTGCCTGAGAATCAAAACCATGAGCTGGAAGTCTTGTTGCTAGAAGTCCCCGATATTGTTGATTTTTCTGAAGGCTCTGAAAAGCCCTGATGTACACTAGACAATAGGTGTCAAAAACTTCTTCTGCCCCCATTAACTGCTACTGAAGTAGAAGAAAAAGATGAATAAAAGATGAATAAAAGCCAGCCTCTGCTTTTGACTAAGAAGGAGCTGTCAGCCTCCTGAAGTTGTCTGTGTTATGAGGGTGTACCTGGGCAGCCTCAGGGACTGATTGCCTAGGGGATGAGCTGAATGTTGCAGTCTGCAGAAAAACTGTGGTAAAGAAAAACACTGCAGGTATCAATAGGCTGCTGAATATGTGATGCAGAGCATCACAATGTAGTTCTTTTTATCTGTTTGTAGTATTTCTGTCATAAGTTCCATATGAAAACCCTCTGCCGATGGTATTTTGTTGTTCAGGGTGCATGAGATGAGAATGTCTTTCCCATGTTGGTCATATGGTCAAGTGATCTGAATCTTGTGACCTTCTCCTCCATACCCTAAAATCTCAGACTGCTAACTGGGATTGAAAAAGACTGGAAAATAGGCATCAAGCTCCTGACTGTTATTCTTGCAGTGCATACTGCCCATCTTGTTTAATAGACAGCAGCACAGTGTTATTGATCAAAAATAAGATATTCTTCCTCTAGATGCAGGACAGGAATTATTTTACCTGGAGAAAGGACAATTTACAACACCTCAGTTCATTTAGTGGAACACCAAAAAGAGAGAGATGCAGAACTAGACATGATTTTTGTGCTTGTGTTGGGATCTTGTGTTAGTCCTCTAACTCTTTCAGTTCAGAGATGCAGCTTCTAGTGACAGTAGGAAAAGGCTGGCCAATAGGTCTCCTTTCCTATGTTTTGGATTAGGATTAAGTAGCTCTTGATAATAAAATTAGATGAGAATTTTAAAGAGTTGCCCATGTGAACTACAGGTTATTTAATTTTAAATTTCCCTAGTCAGTTTTTTCCTAGCTGAGAGAGGTTGCTCCTGTGAATTGTGAGTACAGTGTTTTGTTTCCCATTCCTTCTCTCCCTTCAAGAGTGAAATGCTTCTCATTTTTTGATTGATTCATCATTAAACTGTTACAAAAATAATCTCTAAAAGAGTTTTTTTTTTCTTTTTTTCCATTTCTTTTGAAGTTAAAGATTCTTTTAAATAGGCTGAACTTTGTTTAAGGATCTGAAAACTGTAAAAAAATAACACTTTTCAAGTATATCTGTGTACTACTGTATGGGAACATCTTAAGGAATGTGTTTAAAAATTATACACACAGAAAATTCATCTGAGATCTACAGAGTATTCCAGCCTGTAAAAATGGGCCTAGAAAAAATTATTCATCCTTTTAACAGACTGTGTAACTAACCAAGTTGTATTTTATTGGTATTCTAGTCCTAGGAAAATTCTGTGACCATTCCACAATACTAATCTGTTGAAGTTAAGTTGACTCCCGAGATTCAGCTGGATGAGTGAAATATGAACATTAATCAGATGCCTGGGCAAAGAGTGACCTAATTATCCTGGATGATGGTCCTGTCTTAAAGCAAATTGGTTTTAGCTTTTCAGTCTAAACAGTGAAAACGATGAGTTGTCTTTGATCAGCCTAGTGTTTGTGTACATGGGGAAATCTAGATCACATACAGTTAAGCATGTAACTGCTTTGCCAAATCCAGACTTTCATGCAAAAACATAACCTACTTGAGAACCCTAGGAAAAGCTTGAGGAGTCAATAGTAGATCCTGGAAGTGCAATGTTACAGAGTCATCCTTTAAAAAGCATTGATAAATTGCATTGTATTTTTTGCAGGATTACCAAAACCCTAAAAATACCCTTAAGTTATTATTCTTCCATTATCTTACTTTACTTTTTTTCAAAAACTGAGTCAGTTCTTAAAACTCATAATTTTTTATTCAGTCTATAAAAGTCTATCTTGGGGCCCTCTTTTTTTTTTTTTTTTTTTTTTTAATAATGGTTTACAATCACTGCTTAGTAGCAGAATAAAAGCAGGTTGGTTTTGTTTTGTTTTCAGTTATGTGATGTTTCTCTCCTGATCAGGAAGGTAAAAAAATTAATCCTTGAAAGATCTTTTTCTATCTTTCTTCACTGGAGGCATTGTGAGTGCCTGATTTTTTTTTTTTTTTTTTTTTTTTTTTTTTTTTTTTTTTTTTTGCTTTGCAGGTCTGTCTAGCCTTTCCTGTAGCCAAGTTGTTTTTTATTCCCTAAGGGGCAAAGAATCCCCTTCTTGAGACTAAATTCAACAGTTCAGTATGTAGTATTCTCCCCTAGAAGGGAAAGTGTCTAAAAGCTAAATCTATATAGAGAATTTTAACTGCTCCATGTAATCACAGACTTCATCACATATGCCATGATAGGAAGAATGGAATGGAATGGAATGGAATGGAATGGAATGGAATGGAAGGCAAGTCCCTAATGTGATTGTTTTTAATTATTTACAATGTTGAGTGTTTTTTAATGGGACTTATGTACCTCTGCTCCAGATCATTTTTCCATCTCTTGCCTTCAAAACTCAACAAATAGGGTTGTAGCATAGTTCAGCACTAATACTCCTTCTTCCAGCTCTTAAAAGCTGATGATAGTTAATTGGAAGATATGATGGATATTCAGACTTGACACCTTTTAGTTTCTTTTCTCTTTCTCTCTCTTTTTTTTTTTTTTTTTTAATGGACAGTTTTGTTGCCAGTTGGAAATCTATGATTCTTTTACATGTCTCTGCAATGCTAACAAGCTTGAAAAATAAAATAATATTTAATAATCTAGTAATGATGTATAACTCAGAAAACAAAGACCACAAGTGTTTTATATTTTACTTTGGGTTCAGAGGAATATACAACCCCATACAAAAGTGTCAGCCTTAATTTGTAACGGGTTTTTGTCTGCTTTTCAGGGCTTTAGAGACAAAAAGAAATTTTCTCCTATTTCTAAAATTCATACATATCCCTCTCATACACATTCTTTTTTACATGTTTTTTTAATGCTCAAAGGCCTATAAGGAGAGGAGCAGTATCAGCCTCTTAAAAATGAGGAAACTGAGGCACAGAGTATGGTAGAGGTCAGTCATCTCTATCAGGGATGTACACAGCTGCAGGGAGATCAAAGTTTCCAGAGTCCCATGAAAGTGATCTCAGTAGTGAACCAGTCTGGGAATCCTTCTAAGAAGAGCACTCCAGATTAGCTAGTTTGTTCCTATGCTTGCACTAGACTCAGCTGGTTTCTTGAAGCATTATTTACATGTGCATGTTCCATAGCACCCTGGCTTACTGGAAATCATACCTTAGGACTTGATATGGTGCCTTCTGCTGGTTTGGGACAAACATGAATTCATGCAAATATCTATAGAGAAAGCACATTAAAAAAAAAAAAAAAGAGAGAAAAAAAGGAAAGTTATTTTAATGGGTCTTCCCATGTGGAAAATAGCCCGTTCCCCATGCTGTTGTACAGTATAATTGTTTCCTTTGTATTGCATGACATAGAATGTTGTTTCTTTTCCCTGATTCACTGATACTTGAGAAGGGCAATTACAGTAATATATTTACATTTTTAGGGGACTATAAAAGTGTGTCAATCACAAATATTTCACCTGATTGCTAATGTTCCAAACAGTAGGGTGTGCAGAACAGTCTTGACAAGAAATGTGTGGTCAATGTGAGATGAGTTTTATGGATTTGCGAAAATAAATAAATAAATCTCAACAGAGCAAAACATATTAATAATTAAAAACAAATAGTAGAACATGACTCAGGAGATGACACCATATGCAGCTACTGTGACTCATGCAATAAGCTCCCCGTATTTATATTTGGCTCTGAGTGTGGTTCAGAAATTCCTGCTGTTTTGAGCACATTCTGACTTTTGTATATCCCAGCATGGCCACTTCTAGCTAATTCCAGCAATAGGAAATACTCCTCATTTCTTTCAATAAAAACAGAACAAGTTTGAATTTCTCTTCATAAAAGGTAATAAATAATGTAAATACAGATCTGGGAAGAGAATAAATAAAACCTGGAGCAAGCAAGCTTATCTTTACAGCCAAACTGCTAGCACTGGGATGCTCAACAGGCAATAATTTTGAATTAGAACATTTGGGAAGCAGAACAGCAAAACTGGAAGGCAGGTGACTTATTCTCTTTCAAGACCATTATTTGGATAAGGAAATTTTCTCCTTGTGCAAATGCTAATGCCTGCATGCTTGAATTTTGTACCTAATTGACAAGGTTGATACTTTCAAAGTAATATCATTCCTTGGTGTATTTTCTACATGTTAATTGAGCACTGGTATAAGGGAGAAGAATCTGTGTGCAGTACAGAATTGTTATTTTGACTAGGAGTAAGCCTATAATTTTTCAGCTGTGTCTGAGCAGTACTTTCAAACACATCCTTAAATGCCATGTGGGGGAATAGCCTGTAGTCTAAAATCATAGTTCTTTTGAGATATTTTGCTAAAAATAGTCATTGAGCTACTATGAAGCAAAAAGAGTAATTGAATGAACAACACTCTGTTAAACTAAAGAGGTTGTGTGAGTATTCTAATTATTGTGGGCAAAACTGATTAACTTAGTCTCATACTCTGGACACATATTTATGCAAATTGCAAGAAAAGGAGAAAGGAATCCTTTCTCTGTGATGAACTCATCAGCAGAGGGAAGCTCGCAGTGGTGGATTAGTCTGGAAAAATTAGGAGTCAGACTTGGCTGTATTCTTTAATGGAAATATAATCAGCAATATATCTTGATGAAATGTGCACTGCTATCACATAATACCCACTTGGAGGTGAACTAAGGGCTGAAGGCAGTAGTCCAAAACCATTAACATCCCCCAGGGTGAATATAATAGGATGATAAATGCTTGCTGGGAAAGGATTCATTTCAGTTTTCAAATTATTTTGAAAGTAGAACAGAAAGTCAGTAATTTGATATCAATTTAGTCAACCCATACTATAATTCAATAATGAAAGACTTTATGTCCATCCAACCTCAGTGTATATGTAATGCCTGAGTTAGGTGTTGGCATTATTTTTGTTAGCTCAATTTCACAAAGGAAGGTGCCAGGGTAGGAATCCTTCTGGTGTACATTTGATTCATTCTTCTACAGCACAGCATCAACCAACTGAGTTTCTTTAAAGAAACAGAATAGAAAGGCGCAGTCCCTGGACAGATATTTGAGTCAATGGACTTGCCCTGACAGCATCCTTTCTTTTTATTTCTGCCAGGAGTGATAGGGTCTGGATAGATCAGAAACAAATGTTCATCATGGATATCTTAAAACCCTTTAGAGAAGGAAAAAAATGGCTTGACTATTTTGGTTTTTATATGAGGATGCTGTGCTTTAGCAACTTATTTTTCAATGAAAAGAAAATAATTATGCAAGATATTTGGAGGTTGTATAGATGCTGGGGAATCTCTGTACTTCAGTTTAGCAACTCTCACTACAGCAATATGCACCTTGTGGATGACTGACTGCAGAAGAAACATTTTATTTTAATTGGATCTCTAAAGTGTCATTAACCCCAAAGGATTAAGTTTTCTAGAATATACACTGTATAGGTCATAACAGACAGAACAATATAATTGTGCCATTTGATTTTAAACCTTCATATTTTTTAAATCATCCTCCCCATTTTAAGGGATATGAAAGCAGAGAAAACACTGTTTCTCTGCTTCTGAATGGATATAAGAAAATGTTATTGCTTTGTCTGAAGTATTGGGCTTTGAGAGAGATATTAAAAAGAAAATTACTTTCTCATGAGCTATCTTGCTAATAAATCAGAATCTGGTATCTACACTACTCATAACTGAAAGAATAGGGCATTTTTTGACCGTTGGTTAGTCGATGCTGCTGCAAATGGATCCGAATTGACAAATATTTACGTGTATATGATTAGTCACGTAGCGTTCACCTTTCAGTCATTGCCATACTTATTGAGGAGTTTAGTTCTGCTGGGCAAGTACATCATGGACTTTGCAGTGTCTCAGCACACCTGAATCCTTGTAAGAGCAGATGTATCTAGCACTCTATTAGTAAAGTTGCAGCAAACACAAATCTGGGAGTTCTTACGTTTAACTTAAACAAAGTAAAGAAGCTGAAGTAAGATGAGTAGGAGAGATGACACTTGTACTACTTTCTACCTCTTTAGTTTACTGCCACCCTGAAGACAGTCAATAATATTGCTGGTTCATAATATTTGTATCTTACTACTTAAACTAGTGTCCTCTTATCAAAATTTAGGCACAAGCTCAAATTGTCTCTTAATGGTGTTCTTGTGCCTCTGGAAAATGGTCAGCTTTTATCAGAGATTTAGGAATGCTTTCACTTCTGGCTAGGTATGGTATGAGCTAGAGGTCTGTCATGGACTGACACTGGCACAGTGCCAGTGCCCCCATGAAAGGTGTATCCCCCAAAATGGTTACTGTGAGATGGGACCCAGGAACAGAACAAAGCAGGCTCTAACTTGGGAATGGAGGAAAAAAGACAACACTTTATTAATCTACACAGACGCAAAAAGGAAGGGGAAAAAACTACACACACAACAATCCACAATAGAACACTTTCAAAACACTCCTCCTCCCCCCAGTCCTTCTGAAGGCTGAGGGTTCCAACACACCCTCCCCCTCGGTTTCTGTTCCCTCTGTTTCTCCTCGTAGCCTTACCATTCTTGGCGTCTGGCCAGCTTGCAGAGCTCCGGCTTCCCTTCCTCAGGATGCATGGACTCCCTCTCCCTCACCCAGATGCAGCTGGGCAGGGGAGGAGATCAGATCCGCTCACCTGCCAGACTCCAAAGAGGAAGTCTCTCTGGGAGTGCTCTGCTTTTAACCCCTGTGTGTTCTCAGAGGCATATCCAAGTCCCCAGTGGCCACACCAGGTGCCAATTTGAAATCTGGCCAGTGATTGGTTTGACCATAACTTCCCAAAACCTCACTTCTGGGTCAAACCATGACAAGGTCTAAGTTAAACAGTAATGAAATCTTTTTGTCTTCAGAGTGGATATCGAGTATTGACTCTTAATGTCTGTCATTACAGTGTTGGAGAGAAATGCTAATAATGAGATGGGATAGAAGCAAACAAGTGGGCCGAATAGAGTATTAAACTTAAGGTTTTTTATATTTGGATAGTTAGTGGATAAATGAGAAATTTGTATGTATGTGGCTCATGTAGCCAAATGTTTTGCAGACCTTCAGGAAGTGAACAACACTGCATGGTCTGGAAAAGATCAGTGCACTGCAGGCAATGTGCTGGCAGGCATGAAAACATCAGTGTTTGAGGCATGGAGAAAAAAGGCACGTGGTGCGTCTCAGCCATAGCAAAGGCAAGCCTTGCTGATAGCAAAATCCACAAAGTCAAACATTACCTGAAAGGCCACTATGCTGAACCCCAGCCAACTTCAATTCACCTAAAATATACAAATACCTGGGTTAGTTCTGGAGTCTGAGAGTGTGGCAGTCATATTTTCTGGAAAAATCCCTTTGCCCAGGATTTGTCTCCTGGGAAGATGAGAAGCCTCAGAGAAAAAGGAAAATAATATTATCTCATTTG
Organism: Onychostruthus taczanowskii; assembly: GCF_017590055.1. Lineage (NCBI taxonomy): Eukaryota > Metazoa > Chordata > Aves > Passeriformes > Passeridae > Onychostruthus > Onychostruthus taczanowskii. Next base: position 7,980,537 of record NW_024500794.1, read on the forward strand.
CTTCTCCTTTGTTTTGCTGCTTTAGAATGTGGTTGGAGATTGTTTATCCAACAGGTGGTTGTTTCATTGGTTTCATGTGAATTGTTTTGACTTAATGACCAATCAGGGTCAAACTGTGTCAAGGCTCTGGAAAGAGTCACGAGTTTTCATTAGTATCTTTTAGCTTTCTGTAAGTATCCTTTCTGTATTCTTTAGTATAGTTTCATTTAGTATTCTTTAATATAACATAGTACCATAAAATAATAAATTAGCCTTCTTGAGAACATGGAGTCAGATTCATAATTCCTTCCTTCGTCTGGGAACCCCTCAAATACAATATGAGAGCTGAGCACAAGGAGTGCAAAGATGAATAATCTGACTGGTAAATCCAGGTGTGCTGTGTATTTCTTCCATTCACTTTGCAATTTTGCCTCTTTCTGCTGACACTGTTGGCATGGTGGTTTTGCTTTTGTAGTTTTTGTACTCACCTCTTGAGCTTCCAGAGATCTGAGGGAGAATAGTTGCAGAATAAAGTGTATTATTATTCCTTCATGAGGAGGAATTTCCTTTGTTAGATATGTCTGCCCTAAAGCATTTTCAGGAGATGCCTACTGATGAGATTCAGGATAGTAGCTGGCATCCATTTCAAAGGATTTGCTTAGGCCCTGAATGCTGCTATATTATGACATCCTTTAGTATTGCTACACCAGTTTTCCAACAACCAAATGAAATACTTGTCTCTGACATGTCAGAGGTGCCTGACAGACTGCCACTGCTAAATTACTTAAGGCAGGTACCTACAATGACCATTCCTTCTGTTCAGCAATACACGGAATGTGTTAACCCTGGCTGAGAAAATGTGAGACTTGTGGGAGCAGCAGAATCAATTGCCTACAGGTAATATCTTTCATTAAAGAACCTGTGAAAGAAATTTGGTCTCCTTTCAGAAATTCTCTACCACCATTTCCTATTAAGCCTCTCAGACTTATCCTAGAGACAGTCCTCTGGAAGGACTAATTGTGTGTAGATGTAATGGACTAGAAAGCATCCTTTTTTACAAAGATAGATGAGTTGTAAGTGCAGTATTAAGCTAGCCTTTGTGTTTGCAAAGGACCAAACTAGCATACTCCTGCTCACTTTTTCCAAATTTGGGATATCCAGAATTATAATTAAGTTTTTTGGGGGATATTGATGCATACGGTGACAATATTTTATTTATCACTGCAGGAACATAAAAATGGTGTGAGGTTTTACATGATCTGCCTTTGAAGGCAAGGGTAACTTAGGTTCTTGCTAATAAGTTATTGGGGTGGATTAGAATGAAATGACACAGAGCAACTGGTGCTCACAAATATATCTATGTGTTGTTTGCAAAGGAAAAAAGGTATGTAGCTGTTTCACTATTATCTACAAAAATATAGTAATAGCAAAGCATAAAAGAAAGCACTTCAGAAAGGGTATAAGGAAAAGAAAGAAAAAGAAAGGATAAGAGTAGATAGCAGAGAGGAAAGATATCCCCACTGTGGCTCCAGTGACAAGACTTGATGTTTACAATTTTGATGTCTGTTGTTTGAAGTGATGCTCACAGTCTTTATCTTTAAGGGGTGGGAGAAGCCCATGAAAACAAAGTTCAGTGTATTAATATACACTTAGTTTTACGTGCGAACACCCAGCTACCTCCCCTGGGGGTGCAGTTTTACACTTTCTGAGGCAACACTGCGAATCATGTGGAGTCCTCTGGTGGGAGGCCCCAGAAATGAATCTGGGTGCACTTCAGGGGTCTTTGATGGTTTATGACCCCTTCTAAAGCATGAGGGTTGCCTCACTGTGCCAGTTGTGCCCCATCAGAAGGGATGAATACTTCCAGGCCTAAGTGTGATTGTCCTGGTGTTACCCCAGGCAGAAGTTTTCCACGTGAGCCAGGTGTGTAAGGGAGGACATTGACGTGATAAAAACCATTATCCTACCTAGCAAGATCTGCCTTTTTACTCTTCCCTTATCTGGCTCAGAACCCAGCTTGTTGCTAAACAAAGGGTGGTTTGTTAAGGTTATTCTCTAGTGAGGCATGTTCACCTCCTCTGTCTTGTGCAGATCAGATGTTTTGCACCTCAATCTCATTTGAGGGGTGCAAACCTGCCCTCAGTAAAACACCTGCTGATTTTGCAGATGGCTGAATTTTTGGGTCCTTAACCATTAACATTTCAGTGTCTGTCAGATGATTACTCATTTGACAAGAGACTATAATAAGATGTGTTGGAGAACCAGCAAGCAGAGAAGTGGCCAATGTGATTAACTGCCTTTTAAAGTGATTTAGATTATAGAAGTTTGAGAAAGGCATTTTTGCTGTTGTGCTCTAGTTATAAAACTCTTTCAAATTCTCCTCTATTAAAATAAATAAATTCTGAATAAGAAATAGCTTAATATATCCTTAAGAGTGTTTGACAGTTCCATGGTGATTTTCTCACAATGGCATTTTGCAGCTGTAGCTTTATAGAACTGGAGATGGGAGGACTGAGATGAGGGTCAGGCTAGAGAAAATTAAGAGAAGAGGACCTTAAAGTAAAACTTCACTAAGCAAGTTTCAGGTCTGAAAATGCCTGTTAGCCTAGACTTTACTATGGGAAAAAGAGAGAAAATATTTTTTTTTTTCAATGAGAGCCACTGTGGTCTGTACCTCTCCAGACTCATGGACTCAAGAAAAAAAGAAAGATTACATCAATTTTAGATAGCATTTTAGACTGCAATGTGAATTAATTTTTTGGCTGGTCTGGTTTTATTGGTGACTTTTTAAAACAGAAGATAAGCTATTCCTCCAACAAGGCAGTCCATGCTGTGCCAGGGCATTGAAGGAAATGTTGATCTTCTGGATTCCTAAAATCTGTATCACAAGTGCTATTGTAATTTTAACGTTTGAACCAGGCAAGATGCCAAAGACTGCTGTCTGCTTTTTTCACAGAATTTAGGCTGAATTTGAATTTCTCCAAATTCAAAACTCCAAGAATTTTAATTGTAGACTCTTAATTTCTCCCTCATTAGTCTTAATTTCTGAGCTTTAACAAGTAGAGGGATTTAAGGAGATATATATATAGATATATAGATCTTTTTAAAAACTATTTTTATTGCATTCTGTTAAGCCTACAAGTAAACGTTCAAAGACCTGTGTTTCTAGCTGCAGTGCTGAATTATCATTCAGAGTAAGAAATACAGCTGAATTCCATGTGCACATTGCTATCAATTTTTGAATATTGAGGATTAATTTACTACCACTTGCGTTAATGTTTTAGTCAATAACTCTTTTTTATATAATAGACTGAAGTGTCATTCTTAAAACAAGAAGTTGTGGAAAAGAGAAAAACATCTCTTAGGTAAAGAGGAGAAAAGAGGTGTGTGTCACCTTCAACTCACAATCCAGACTTTTGCAGCTGTCCTGTAATCATGGGCAGGAGTCTAAAATAGAAAAATGGCAACTCAGGAGGAATAAAATTATGCCTTCATGACTCTCCCAAGGATAGTTTGAGCTTTAAGTCATGGCAAAGAACACTGATTCAAATGCAAGGTGCCATATCTCTCCACCTTTGTTGTATATTTTTCCTCTGAGGTTCCTCTTGCTTCTGGTTTTTGTAAGTGTGCTGCATTTCTTAGTAAAACTGGGGATTAAGACAAAAATAAAAGCAGAAGAGTGATGGTGAGTGTTTTATGTTAAGGAACAAACTTTGAAGGGAGAATGTAGCTGAGAATGAAAATGTGGGGAGCTGGAGCTCATTTCACCCACTGTAAAATACCTTCTGCAAGGTAATGATAAAATGCTTTTAACTCCCAGGATGAGGCTGTGAGTCAGCTAAACCCTCCTGTTCTGATCTAATAGGTCTACTGCAGTTTTTGACTGTGAGCCAGCTGTTCCACACTGAAGGCCCAAATTTGTCTTTCTTTAGTAGCTGGGTGCAGCTTGCCAGGTAATAGTGCGAGTGAGGGGCCAGTGTGATGACGCAGAACAAATGAGTGCATCACGCTGTTTGGTTTCTTTGCTTTTTTCCAAAGGACAGTCACTTTAAAATGTGTTCCATTTCTAATTATGTGGCCTAAAAGATTGCAGCCATGTAATCAAAATATTATCTTAATTACACTAATTACAGATCCTTATACTGAGAGAAATCTCAGGATATTTCTAATGTGAGCAGCTAATTAAGGTCTAGTAGAATAATGACAGCTTAATTGCTTATGTTTGTGTGGAGGTATCAATTTGGAAAAAAACTTGTATATCCTCTCCTATAATATGGTAAAAATAGTCATATTCTTAAGTGCATTTAAGATAAAATTACAGTTTTTAAATTGATTTAATATCATCAGCCATCAAGGGAAGTATCTTTAACTTAGGGTTCTTTAGTGAGAACTATATTTGATAGAGTGTGCTTCTAGATCAATATGAGGTACTTGATTTGTAAAATAGGATAAATAAATGTACCTGTTTAATATTATAATTAAATAATTGAATACTATTTATTTATCACTTGCAAAGTTACTGTGCAGTTTAAAGTTTTCACTAGAAAATTATTTTTGAAACCTTGGGAAGGCAGTCAGTGACGACAGACCTCTGATGACTTGTGACTTCGGAAATTGAGTTTTGACTTCGGAAATTGAGATTAAGCATGGCAAGTCTTTTGAGAGGAAGGTTTGTTAAGGCTCTCTTTATGCTACAGGGTACACAAAAATTTAAAGAGTCAATATAAACCTTGCTGGAAGAGCCATATCAGAAGGAACATGTGATAAAAAGATAAGGAATCCCTCAGACCTCTGTCTTAGGCTTCATGCATTGGTCAGGGGCAAGTTTCCTAAATTGGAGGAGGAGCTGCTGGGTCACTGCCTGCTAGTCATCACGACCAAACATTCTGTTCATGCTTAAAGGCAGAATTAATTCAGAATTTTGGCTTACAGGCCACATCAAAAATTTGCTTTGGTTTAGAGGAATAGAAGCTTGAAATTTATTTTGCTTTAATTCATTTCTTTAGCTTTAAGCTGCTTCCCAAATGTAAATTGAGCAAGAGGATGAATGAAGAGAGTTTTGGTTAAAACAAACTGTTTGAAACCTGGCAGTGTCTGACTGAAATGGTCCATGGCTCTTTTCAGTCATGGTGACAAGACAGGCAATTACTGTAAACTTGGCTCCCTGGAACTGTTGGGCTCTGGAGCCATCCATAGGCTTTAATTTCTGAGTCCAGCCTCTCCTGAGAAGCCCAGGAGTGACATTTCAATTCAGCTGTGGCTCTAACCCTGCCCTGAGCAGAGTCAGGGACCCCAGCCCATCTGCTTTGTCTGGGCACCAGCTTGGGATCCTCAAGGACTGTGCCTGCCAGTGGGAGGCAGTGCCTAGATGAGCCCCCATGGCAGCCCTGCTTCTCTACTCTGCACCCTCACAGAAGAGGTTGCAAAGCCTGTATTGAAAACATCTCTCTGCTTATAGAGAGAGGGCATGTAGGAGGGCATGTAGGAGTGCATGTAGGAGTGTGAGGAGGAGTCTACAGCTGACCAAACTTGGAGGGAGCTTCTTCAGAAAGGGGCTGTATTGTCTTGGAGCAAAAGTATATGCTGTGCCTTCAACTGCTCAGGCAGTAATCCACAGCCTTAAAAGGAAAGAAAAAAAAAAAAAGGAAATAATTAAAAATTTTACAAATCTATTCTGTGAAATAATCTGTTTTCTGGGAAGATCAATGATACAGGCAAAGGCCTCTCCTGCCACAAACTGAGAATAGTGCCTATCCAACTCTGCTTTCTTCTTATGTCTGCAGGAGATTCTGTCCATTTCCATGATTAAGTTGTTTAACAAAGTAATTTTCTTTGTTGGAAATTGATGCTTACCATTACACTATTTTATCTGTGAGATTCTTGCAGAATCTAGCACAAACCTTGAGAATGTATGTGGCTTGGTGCATTTTCATCCATGTATACATCTTGGGTGTTGTATACATGGATGAAAATCGCCTACAGAAATCACAGAACCATAGATTGGTTTGAATTGAAAGAGACCTTCGAAGGCCATCTAGTCCAAATTTGCTACAATGAGCAGGGTCACCTTCCACTAGACCAGGTTGATCAGAGCCCTGTCCAACCTGACCATGAATGTTACCCGGAAAGGGGCATCTACCACCTCTCTGAGAAACCGAGTTTAGTGTTTCACCACTCTCATTGTAAGAAGTCAGTTCCTCATAACTGATCTAAATCAACCTTCCTTCAGTTTCAAACCACTACTCCACTTCCATCACAATAGCCCTTGCTACAAAATCTGTCCCTGTCTTCCCTTCAATTACTGGAAGTCCTCATAAGGTCTCCTAAGAGCCTGCTGTTCTCCAGACTGAACAACCCCAATTATCCAAGCCTTTTTATCATCTCTTTGAGGTATTAATCTCCAGAATTGTTGAGCATTGGTGAGAATTACTGGGTTTTCCCTTTCAATGGATGTAGCCCTGAAAATGATAGATAAATACTTGGCATCTTTTTGTGCAGGAATAAAGCCAGGAATGAAGAGGTTTTTAATTAATTTTTAAAATACATTACAAAGAGGTCCTTGATCTATTTGTCTCATGAACAAGTTACCCCTACTTGTGATTGTGAAACAACTGTCCACTCATTATTTCTGAATTAATATTAGTAGATATCACATGGTTTGGAATAAACATTCATTCTGAAGCCCAGCTGGGCATACAAACTTCCAGGCCAGCAGCAGTAGATGATGAAGCCATTCAGTATTTCTTTGATGATTCAGGGCGGCCATCATGCTGGGAAAGAGGGGCTCTTCATCATAAGGAGCTCTGTCCACCTAGCTTTCCCAAAGCTTTAGTCTCAGCTCTGTTAACACATAAGTACTCTCTTCAACACTACATGTTCCAGGAATTCTGGCGTCACCTTTCCTCACATTTTGAGTGGAGTTTGTTGTATTTTTGTCCTTGCAGTTGAACCAAACCTACCCGCATACTGTCATCATTGATTGCAACATTCCTTTTGAAATACTTCAGAGCCTGTTTTCAGGTACAATTTTGTGTCTCTTGGATATAGTCTTGTTGAGTGTCATATCTTCCACACTGAGAACAATTCAAAGCTCAGTCCTTAACTTCAGCTTAATACTTAGCATCATCTTTCTTCATTGCCATTGTCTCCATGTGTGATGTCTCCTTTCCTTCCTACAATATCTTTCATTACTCTCCAAGATCAGAACTGTCTTAAGGGAAAACTGTAGTAATTTTAATTTGATTTCTTAGGCTAACTAGCAATAACAGCACAGGCTGTGAGCTGGATATTTTCAGGCTTGATTAGATTTCAAATGCAACATTTTTTAGAATAGCAGCTGGAGGAAACAATAGAAGCTGCAGAGGTAAAGGAACAAATTGTTCTGATAACATGTTTAAAAGTATGGTGAGAGTGCCTGTGTATGTAAAAGCAAACAAAGCCCTGCAGCCTTCTTTTTAATATCTACATGAAGTCTTTCTTCTGCGACTGTGTTTTCAGCTATTCTCAGTCCCTCTATCTATATACAAAACGAACAAAACTGTTCTTGTCGAGTGTAGAGCTTACCTCTACACATAGTTATTTTGGGATTTCATGGATTTTAGTATTCACAGAAACAGTTTATTCTTCTCCTATATCTTTCTAGATGAGAAAGTAGGAGTGTAAAATTATCAGTGGATAGAACTTCAGCTGTGAAGGACCTCGAATTGACTTGGATGCTGGGTTAAAATCCAATCTTTCATTAATAATTCAAGCTGTCTTTAATTAGTGTGATGGTTCCTTGAGGATACATCCTTGGTCGCAACTGACACATGCAGTTGTCACATACTCAGCTTTTCATTATAGAAGGGCAATAGAACATTTTGGAAGTCCTCTGGTGCTAATCTCCTCATTTTATTGAAGTTGCATTTTTTCTGTGACTGAAATGAACGTCAGGAATGTGAAGAGTAGAATCATTAATTGAGAGCGTTCATGTAACCCTATGTAGCAGCAGCTCTCTGGCCACAGAGAGCAACACATAACTTTCCTAGGCCTTTCTGGGACAGGCTGTGAGAAGATCAGAGAAAAGAAAGAAACAATTCTTATCTTCCCTTGCTGCCCCTGCTGTTGTGAACATGTGGAATGTGTTATGGAGATTTGTTTACCAAAGGGTTTCTTAATTAGTCAATGGTGATGGTGTTTGGATTGGAGGACCAATTAGGTCTACCTGTATCATAACTGGCTATAAAAGCAATGGGTTTCTTAATAACAATATAATATAATAAAGAGATTGAGCAGCCTTCTGGAGTCAATGCTAATTATTACCAGTTTGGGGACGCCTTGCAACGACAACCCTATAGCTCCATTTGCAGTACATTCCTCTGTTGTGATTTGATGGGTCCTTGTAGTACCAGATGATATGCCTGGTCTTGGCTCTTTGGACACTGGTCCCCAGGAATCAAATTGCCAGAACTGTTCTTACAGCCACAGCCATATTGCTGTTCACTTCCGAAGGACTGTGCAGGACAGCTGTGATCTGAGCAAGCTTCTTTGCAGGCTAGATCCAGAACACGTTCCCTGAGCAAACATTTTGTACCAAAAATGGGAAAGTTTTTCAGAGACATGTAGGAGATTGTAGTGGCCTTCTGGGCCTCTATCTAGGATCCATGGTCTTTGTTCTATGGAGTGCTCCTGACAAAGCAAAACAGCTAGTAATGCTTTTAGTTGACTTTGCTGGTAATCAGAAACATGGGTAAGCCTGCAGTAAATAAAAGGTTAAATAGTGAGTCTCTAAAAAAGATAGTTAGGACATAACTGTTGTTAGTCCATTTTGAATGAGCCTTTCTCACGTCATAGCATTTCAGTGAGAGGCTCAGCACTATTGGCAATGTGTTTGATACCATGTCTTTTAAGATTTTTCTTAATACTCTAAATTCATAATTATGACAACTGAAATTATTCACCCAGTTTAATTTTGTCTATTTGAATACACTGGAGATTTTCTTATTTGCTTGCCCTCACGCTTGTCTAATTTAAAAGTTACAGATAACTGAATATTTCTGTGTTTATGGTCTCTATAGGTGGGTCATGTCAGTTCTCACATTCTGTAAAATTGTAAAATTTTAATAAAGGAATTTAGGATGAAGCTTGCTATTAAGTGTGGGATGAATCCTGCTATTAATATCAGTATTATGTTACTTTTTCTAAGAACATTCAAGTCAACAGACCTGAAAAGAGCACAGGGAAATTGCTAACAGTTAAGCCTGGAGTTGTTGAAAATAAATTACATCAAACCAATCTAATTTTCTTCTCAAATTCACCCAGAGTAAGAGGCATTGTGGTTAGAAAAGAGATGGTAGGTGCCATGGACCCTGACTTTTCTCAGGCTTTGTACACTGTACTATATGACAGTCTCATTAGCAGACTAGATTAGAAAAGTAATATGGAAGAAATTAATAAGGAGGATGCAAGGCTATTTTGAAAACTTTTGAGCACTGTTGGTGATTAACTGTCAAATGAAAGAAAGAACTGACTGGGATTCTGCAAGGACCTGCCTAGGCTCTAAGACAACTCAACATATTTATTAATGACCTGGATGATAGAATAGCCTGTGCGTTATCAGATTTGAAGCTAGGATGAACCGCAAGAATGACAGAAGATGAGGTCGAAAATGAAAATTATCTCTACAAAATGAAGAACTTGACTATAACAAATAAGATGCTACTCAAGAGGGAGGAACTTCTTTGTAGAAAAATGAATTATTAATTCCACAGCATGATCTTGGAGGGGTTCACAAGCTGAGAGGCAATCAACAGTTATGTTGATGAGGAGAAGGCAAACATCTCCAGTGGTCTATAGTGAGAGTTGCATGCTGTCTGCTCAGCGCTAGTAGGGCCCTGAAGTACAGGAAGGTTTCAGGTAGATATTGGGAAAACTACTTTTGCCATGTAGATGTCATGCACTAAAACAGATTTTCTGCACAAGTTATGGCAGGCAGTAAGAAGTTTTCTAAGTAGGAAGCAGCAGGAGCTTTCAATAGGGTGGGAGGATAGACTTAACAAGTACTGTGTCATCTGCCCTGCTCTCCTGCCTGTTTCTGGCATCTCTAAGGAAAGCCTGCAAAAATCAATGACCTGGATCAGGGCAAGGCTCATGCTAGACATTAATCATAAGCTGGAAAAAACTTATGACACAATTACTCCAAATATATGTTTTACCTCAGTCTGCTGATCATGGAGCTTCCAGAGACTAGAGCAGAAAAGATCATCCAAAGTTTTGTAGGAAATACCATATGCTGACAGTTCATACATTCATGGTGACAAAAACATGATTGAAGAAGTTCCCTAAAATTAATTCTATAATGTTTCAAATGCTTGTTGTAAATGCAGTGACAGCATAATTGGAGATTTAAGAATTGAAAAGTTGAATTCATGGCAAATTAGGTATTTCTATAGTCTTGAGTTGTGTAGTCACGTAGGTAGGTATCTGATGAAACAGGGATCTTCTCTCCCTAATTCTAAATTAAATACTGACATTACTGGAGCATCTAATACCTTTAAATTATATACAGGGCCAATATATTACCCTTTTAATTTTCTTTGCTTATCAAAAGTCCACTCTCTTTTACTTTTTATTGCATTATTAGAACAATGCACCCCACGTGTTTTCCATAAAAATGTAGTTGTAATTATTCTTAGGAAAAAGAATATAACAAAACACACAAAAAGCAAAGTTTATGCCGTGATTTCAGCTGTTGGCTTTTAAGTTGCGTTTGGTTGTAGAACTGTATAAACTCTGCGTTCAGGTGGTGGTGGTAGCAGAAAATACACTCCAGCACCCTCTTACTGCAAATGATAAGAATTGTCCCCTTCTTCCTCACTCTCAGAATGTCTCCTAGTCTGAAGTGCAGATCACCACACTGTGCTCACCCTTGGTTTGGTGTCTGTGGGTGGCTTGGGGTTTAGCTGACTCCTAGAATACAAATAACTCCCCATGACTGCAGGCATGGCAGAATCAAGGGCATTTTAATTAACTGATAACTAACAAATCCAGAAAGAAAACCAAGAAATGCACTTAAGAAGATCATGTATTATAGCAGATTCGTCGAATACTAAAGGTGAGAGTATGGTCCCACATTTGAGTTTTGAAAGATGTGGAAAAGGAGAAAGTGACAGGAATTTTTACTGCTGCTTTGGCAATGCATAAATCAGGATTTTAGGATTTCTGCCCTGTGATTATAAAACCCTGTTGACTTTTGAGGTTAAACAATTAAACAATAGCAGAAGAATTTCCTGCAGTTTCTGAATAGGCTGAAATAGTTTTAAATATATGGAAAAGATATACTGACTTAAGAAATCAGAACTTTTCTCCAGAGTATGTCTTCACCTTTAATCCTGTCTCTTTTAAAGAGATTATTTTTCATTAATAAATGCTGTGTTCCTTTGAAAACAAAGGGGGTTATTTTCGGTACCATCTGATGGGCTTGCCTGGTATATAATGGAGTTAATTTTATATGTGACTAATGAACACCAGTTATTCTCCAGGATAACTGTGATACATATCTGGAGAAGACTTAAATGTCTTAATTGCTTGACCCTGAAATTAGCAGATGGACCTGAGCAGATACTGAGGCTGACTTGAGGTAAAAGAAGAGACCACTAATGCAGTCAGTAACATGTAGTGTGTGAGAACCTATTTTCTTGATTTAAATAATTTATTTCTCTTTCCTGTCAATTTCACTCTTTTAATATCTCATGGCTGGCCAATGTGAGAAGGATACCACCTGTAATTAGTTATTTACCATCTGTAACTTGGTAAGCTGGAATGACAGAGCTGTAAGGTAAATTACTGTCTAGTACCAATAACAGAAATTTTGCTTAATTATAAAATTAAGTAGAAACTGATTTCTACTTAATTATAAAATTAAGTAGAAACTGATAATTGCCTATATCGCTGAGTATGCTCTTACTGCAAATGATAAGAATTGTCCCCTTCTTCCTCACTCTCAGAATGTCTCCTAGTCTGAAGTGCAGATCACCACACTGTGCTCACCCTTGGTTTGGTGTCTGTGGGTGGCTTGGGGTTTAGCTGACTCCTAGAATACAAATAACTCCCCATGACTGCAGGCATGGCAGAATCAAGGGCATTTTAATTAACTGATAACTAACAAATCCAGAAAGAAAACCAAGAAATGCACTTAAGAAGATCATGTATTATAGCAGATTCGTCGAATACTAAAGGTGAGAGTATGGTCCCACATTTGAGTTTTGAAAGATGTGGAAAAGGAGAAAGTGACAGGAATTTTTACTGCTGCTTTGGCAATGCATAAATCAGGATTTTAGGATTTCTGCCCTGTGATTATAAAACCCTGTTGACTTTTGAGGTTAAACAATTAAACAATAGCAGAAGAATTTCCTGCAGTTTCTGAATAGGCTGAAATAGTTTTAAATATATGGAAAAGATATACTGACTTAAGAAATCAGAACTTTTCTCCAGAGTATGTCTTCACCTTTAATCCTGTCTCTTTTAAAGAGATTATTTTTCATTAATAAATGCTGTGTTCCTTTGAAAACAAAGGGGGTTATTTTCGGTACCATCTGATGGGCTTGCCTGGTATATAATGGAGTTAATTTTATATGTGACTAATGAACACCAGTTATTCTCCAGGATAACTGTGATACATATCTGGAGAAGACTTAAATGTCTTAATTGCTTGACCCTGAAATTAGCAGATGGACCTGAGCAGATACTGAGGCTGACTTGAGGTAAAAGAAGAGACCACTAATGCAGTCAGTAACATGTAGTGTGTGAGAACCTATTTTCTTGATTTAAATAATTTATTTCTCTTTCCTGTCAATTTCACTCTTTTAATATCTCATGGCTGGCCAATGTGAGAAGGATACCACCTGTAATTAGTTATTTACCATCTGTAACTTGGTAAGCTGGAATGACAGAGCTGTAAGGTAAATTACTGTCTAGTACCAATAACAGAAATTTTGCTTAATTATAAAATTAAGTAGAAACTGATTTCTACTTAATTATAAAATTAAGTAGAAACTGATAATTGCCTATATCGCTGAGTATGTGGGGAGGAAGATAGTGTCTACTTTTAATTTTGGCCTTTAAGTAAATTTTAAGTAGTCTTTGTTTCAGAAATACCTTGTGTATAGGTTACATTACCTTCAGCCAACACAGACAATATCAACAACTTCCAGCCCTTTATGTGAAGTAATTCAGCACCAAATATCACTTGCAGTCTATGTCATATGAAGCAGAGGGAGTTGATTGGGGATTTGGGGGAAGGAGAGCAGTTCTGTAATAGTTGTGGCTTTGTTAGAGGCTGTTGCTTGGTGCTTGGATTGCTGTTTGACTGCCTTTTACTTACACCTTCTTCTGACAGTTCCTCCAGGACGTGCGTCACAGGGAAAAAGCAGCCTGTCGTTAGCAAAGATAGTCTGACCTCATTACTGGGGCAGACAGGTGTATTCTTTAATCACAGCCCTAAGGCCTCAGGAAACCCTGGACTTTTTCCAAGATCAGCTGGGATTAGCCTAGTTCTTTGATGTTGCTGTAGACATCCCATGGAGACTCTAGTGGAAGAGGGTGAGTGAATGCTGACTGGCTGCGGTCCTGGGTTTTTTAGGCAAGACATCTGTGAGAATGATTTGTGTGGGAGAAATTGGACAGAAAAGGAATACTGTTTCATGCTAATTGGAATTTCCAGTGGTAAAGCTGGAGGTGAGCTGCCACTGACAGGCTCTTAAACTAATTAACCAAATAGTCCAGCACCCCATGCTGTGTAATGTTACACAACTATGCATAAACAACTCTGCTGAAGATTTATTCTGACCCCAAACTTCCAACAGACTTTGCTGAAGTCAAACAGGCTGTTTGAAGTGCCATGATCTGCAGTCCTCCTGTCTGATACACTATATGCTTGACTCTAATTAACAGTAATCAAATAAGGAAAACCCTAATCAGCATTCAGCAGCTATTACCCTCAGCTTAGCAGAGAGAAAACATAATTTCAGAAGAGAAATAAACACGTGGCGTCATGTGGAACTATAGTAAATCCTTTTAAGTGGCTTTGTGAAAAAAATGTATTGTTGTAATATGCCATTAAACAGTGAACTAAGGTTGTAAGGGATAAAAAGAAGGAGTTGGGGAGGACGGAAATCCCACAATATCCAGGGTTGGCTTCCATTGAGTCCTGTTTCTGGAATGTAAACAGCATTTTTTATCTCTCTTGATTGTGGACAGAGAAAGTAAAGTGTCAGTTATACTGCACTCTTAGGAAATACAGGCAAAATGTTATTTTGTAAAGACTTATAAAATAACTCTTTCTTAAAATGCTACCATACATAGCTCATTGCAGTCTATAAATATTCATGATCTTGTGATAGGGACTTAGGAGGAGGGTTCACACAGGTATCAGTACCTACCACATCCTGATTTGATCTATATGCTCTGTTTCCCACCTTCATAGGATCCTAAGGAGCCTTTTAAAACTTTTCAGGGTGGTAGAAAAGTGATCTATTAGATAATGTTCATCGGTGAATACAAGCTTTGAGCCATGAGTCCCTTTATGCTACACTGCTTCTTGGTGCATGAAGAGTGCCCAGAGAAGAGAAAGGTTCTCAGGAGAGGCCTATGGTCACTACAGTTACCTGGAAGCTTCCTATGATCTAGAAGATAGAGATGCTTTCAGGAAATCATTTTCTCCTTTGAATGACTACAAATGCTGAGATTCCTGACCTGCCTGGGCATCCAAAGAGCGTGGCCTTTGATTGTCAGTTGTTCATTCCTTGCCTACATGTATACTCTTTCTACGATATCTGAATAATTGTTTTGCATCAAGTCCTTTGAACCCACTCTCAGACAGATATTGCAGATGCTTAGCTTCTAATTCTTTTTCTCCACTCCCTGTGTTCCCAAGGACATAAACGGATGCTCTGTGACTCAAGGCCTTTATTTCCTCTTAAGTACCATGAGTTTGTGCATAACTGTAAGCAATTTCTCTCCTGACTGTGCAATTTCCCTTGGTGATGTTTAAAGGAACATTTCTAAATTCTATTTTTAAACTGTTAGAAATAGCTCTCCAGAGCTTCCACTGCTGAATACTAATAACTTTTTATATTAGCATAACCGGATATCTTTATCAAAGATCACCGTTTTAGGGGAAAGTGGTAGTATACGCATCTCAAGAGGCATGGGGAAGCTGTTCTTAGGCTCGTGGAGGTTTTTGTCCTTTTTTTCAGCTTCCATAGTTTTGTTAATGCTAAATTAAATAAAATGTGCCAGAGGATCTGTGGATGTGCATGCAAGCCTTATCAGAGGGTGTTAGAGAATGCTGATTTATCCTAGATGCATGTAATTTTAACATCTGCTCATCCTGAAACTTAGATTACTTTGTCCTTGGACTTTTTATAACTGAAGATGTTGTTGGTGACTTTGGTGTTTTTATGTGAGCCCATATGGCTGCAAGGAACTGCAGAGAGATGTACATAAAGGAACAAAGGGCAAATAATGGTCTGGAAAACCCAGACTGCTGTTCAATATGTCTGGAAATTGTGTAGCTGTAGGCAGAGTTCAATTAAATCATCTTGGGTTTGTGTAGGGAAAGGATTTGTAACCACTGACTTGCCCCTCAAAATCAGCTTTCTTGTTTACCTCAAGCATATAAGTCATTGAATAAAACCTAAGGTGATCCTGGTAGGCCAATATATATCCTTCATCCATGAAAGCTGAGCAGTCCTGGCACACAGGGGCCCTGGAAGCTGTACCTGGTGTGACCTTTTCTCACACTGTGTTGCTCAAGTTTTGTGAATCTCCAGCTAGACCCAAGTACGACTGAGTAGAGAAAATGCATCTCCTGTCCTTCAATCCAGCCCTTGCTTTCAGGATTCCTTTAGAAACATGTTTTGTGCAGTGGGCTGCAGAGGTTGGGGGAATGAATTGAAGCTGCTAATATACTTGGACTATTTGAAGAAATACTTATTTCACAGGTACATTGCAGGCTGGATATTGTCAAACACTGCATTTTTAGGAATTTGTAAGACCTAAACGCGTTCATTATTGCTCCTTCTTCGTCACACCACGCAATATTTTAAGATTTTGAAGATAAGTGGAAACTAATCTACACATACAGCAATAGTTTTGGCTTTTTAAATTTCTTCTCCTGCATCCCAGGTGCCTAGTGTTTCCAGTCTGCAAGATTTCACTGTGATCTAAAATGTATCTGATGTGTGGTGCAGTCCCAAGGAGGAGCTGAGGCTCTTGTGGGTGAAGTTTCACTGCCTCGTAGCAGAGCAGATTGTCAGTGTCCCCTCTTCTGTCGAGCTTGCATCCCAGGTGAAATAGTTGGTGTTTGGAGGTCACAGCACCCAGCTGTGAAATGTGCTGGCACAGCAGGGACTGCACTGCAGGGACTGCTGCATTTCCAGGCATGCTGCCTTGGGGTGGGATGGGGGAAACAGCTGGATACAGCGACTTCTGCTGCCACCACTGACAAGCTGCCAGGCATCATGAGCCAACACACTGTGCTTCTGATCTGTGAATCCTTCGGCTTGAACAAAAAATGTTCATTGTCTAGTACATCTCAGCACAAATTTTTATGAAGCAGCATGAGGTTCTAGGCTGGACAGAGCTCAGGAGTGAGAAGTACTGCATTATGGGTTTTTTTCATCTGTAGTTTTCATTCTGTAATTTTTCTCCTTTATGCTGGAATAATACATTTCCTCAGAGACGAAATATACAATTACGCTTTGTGCAGACCTGTCAAAGCTGAAATGTTGAAATTGGTATGTAAATATCACATACTACTGTTGTATTAATTGATGACTGAAATGAATAATTTTAGTCAAATTGTACTTTTAATTTTTATTAATAGGGTTTTAAGTGCCTTAAACACTACATCAGCCAGATTGATTCCATAGTGCAATATTACCCCTGTGATAATATTTTAATGAATTAAAGTAAATCCAAGACTTTTAACACCTTAGCTTTCTTTACTTTTCCAGTAAGTATTTCATTCTATGGTTTCTAGTATTCACAGATTAATATGGGAAAAGACCTATGACTGACACCTTTTAAGATTAAAAATGAACACATTTAAATATATTTCTTAAAAGTACCCATTCTATTCTTTCTCTGTTTTCCTCTCTTTATTATCTGTATTTCCTAATTATTTTGGTGCACTACAAACATTTAACTGGTCTTTGAGAACTGGGAAAACATGGAAGTGTTTCCCCAGTGGAGAAAAGAGTGCATGTTTTAATTTTCACTCTTAATTTCACCTGTCTCTGCTGCTTTTGGCCACAAATACATTTTCATTGCTCTTTATTGTTGCATGCCATAGTCAGTGATAACATGAATTGTTTCTTTCATTGATATTTTAATGTGACTCTGTGAATCATTCAAGTTTTAAAAATATTCAATAGCTGCCACTATAATTCATATTTTCTTACTTCCTACTGCAGAAATTTTAGGATCATACTCTTTATCCTCTGATAATGCAGAGAATGAAGCATCTTGGGAAGGTAAATCAATGTTTCTGAAATTTTGAACAATCTCCTGGAAATGTTTCATTTAGCTGTATAACAAGCCAGAAATTCCTGCTTCTGAGAAGCTTCTTAAAGCCAGGGCAGACCAGGCACTTGTGCCACTTCTCTCAGCTTTTGTGGGAATGCCTCTTGTGGTACCTCATACTTCTCATTTTGCTGGAGGCAGTGGGCCCTTATCCCTAGCAGGTGTTTTATGCAACTCTGAGTAACTGAGCTTTCATTAACGTAGGTTGATCAGACATTTCATCCCAGAAGCTGCTGTATTTTGGAGCACGCTTCCATGTTTTAAGTCTGAAAAAGATCAGGTTAAAATAAATCTGCTGCACGGCTTGCATCTACCCTGAATTCTTCCACAGTGGCGGTGTGTTTCTGGCAAAGCAGCTGTGAAGTGTCCCTGGCCAATTTCTACAGAACAAAATATTTTCCAGTGTAATAGGGTTATTGTGCACACAGTAAGTCTAAACTTCTACCATGTTTCTTCCACCTTTTTTTTTTTTTTTGCTCTAGGGAGACTACCTCTGAGAATAAGGTTGTTGTTTCAGTCTCTTTTCTGCTAAGGCTTGCCACAAGGGTAAAAATATCGTGTGTGATGGACTGTCTCTGTTTCACAGAGGATGAGTAAACTTTCTCCTGTGGTTCATATGGGACACTGACATGTTTTAAAATGAAACTGAAACACTGAAATAAAAGAGATTCTGCTTAAAGAGGTATGAACCAGTTCTTTTGCATTGGTCTTAAATGCATTCCTGACTTTGTTTGGAAGTCAGATTTGATTAAATTTCATATTTTTCTTAATAACTTTTGTTTGATCTGATGTAAACTTATTGTAGCTGGATAAATTCTGTAACTGCTGCTAAGATTGTGTTTTGATTTAAAAATCCCAGAAGTTTAGATACTATGTTTATTTTTTTGCTTTTTCTTCTCAGTCAAGATCCTTTATCCATAGTAATATCTGATCTCTTAAGAACTTGACAAGGAATTTTTCAGTGAAGGATAAATTCCTACCTTCAACATCATAAGAAAGATTAATTTTTCTTAGCATCACTCTTTAATTCTACTAAAAGATGTCAAAATGTCTGCACTTCAGAATGAAAGTGTCTATTTTATCAGCATAACAGATAGTGTACATGCAGTAGTGCTTTCAGATTTTAGAAATGTCACTGTATTTTTATTGTGAGTTATCACTGACTGACTTCAAGAGTCAGAAACCAAGGTATTAAAGGGGAGAATGTGTCTAAATGAGATTATGTAATCTTAAAATGTGAGTAATGACATGGTAAATTGAGAAAACGCCAAGTAATTCAGTTCAAACTAAGACTCTCCACACTGTGTTTTTTTAATCATTGAGCTAAGTATTTTATTCACTTATTTTAAGTCGTATTTATGTGACAGCCTGCCTGCATATATTACTCTTTGTTGTTGCAGAACAAAGAATGTCAACTGTGCTGACACATGGGTACACCTGGGTCATCTAAATCCCTCAAATGATTTTGTAGTTGTGTACATGCAGCTGTCATGTTTCCAGAGCCACAACAGGGCTGAGCACAGGGATGTTAATCTGCCATTCTGTGATCTGCTTCCCCTGTCCTATTTTGCTAACTTGCCTGCTGACTATTGAAATCAAAGCTTTTGCCAGAGATCCACTAATTTTTTTTGTAGAAAATATCTGTTGTTAAACAGTCCTTTTCTGTACAGTTCAGCCCTCATTTCAATAGATTTCTTAGATAAAATATAAAGTATGTTACAGTTATATGTAAAATATCATTATAACAGGAAAGCAAACTTACCCACTTCGTTTCCAATGTAAATTTTTTGTTTAAAAAGTATGTTTGGATAGTACTCAAAGCATTGTTCAGTAACCTGGATGCTAAGGGACCCAGACAGTACTGGTTTAATCAAATGAACTCACTGCTGAATAATTTAGAAAACTTAATTTTTTTCTGGGCTTGTGTCCTATTGTGCCCCAAAGATACAGCTTCTGAGAAGACAGCTGTTAAAGGAAGCAATATAGAATGAAGACATAATTTGATTATTTCTTCACCGGAGAACTCTGATTTAAACAAAAAATACAACAGATAGGGTATGAGCTGAAAAACTTTTCTATCAAACCAAGTCCTAAGGATGAAGAAGGGAAAAAATTAAGGGTGAAGGAGGGAGGGAGGGAACTTTCAAAGCATATGAGGGATCCAAAACAGAAAAGCCATTTTCTCCACAGAAGAGGAATCTCCACAGAAGAGGGTTGATGGCATTTTGGAATTAAGCCTGGAGGGAATGGATGTTTAGTAGCATCTAATACACTTTAGCTAGCTGCAGCCAATGGTCCTCTGGGCTATAACTTTCCCAGAACAATGAAACACAAAATTCTTCAAATAAAACATACTGTGTGTCACAGGCAGTTTAAGCTCCTTCCTTATAACAATTCTGAATGTAAAACCCTTCTCATAGGATCGTTTGTGTGACAGTGTCACAGGTGCCCCTGTAAAACACTAAGTTTAAAACACTGCACAGGTTTGTCTTTGCCAGAGTACAAACAGTTTTTCCATTTCATCTGACCTACAGGTCAGAGAGCAGAGGTGCTTTTTGTGCTAGGTACCTCTGCTGTTCACTGGGGAAATGGGTTCTGTCATTCCTCGGGGAATATACCTCCCTGAGGTTTTTGCTGGCACACAATGGAAATTTGGGAAGGGAGAACTGCAACTGTAAATTGCCTGCACAGGAAGTCCTACAGGGGTAACTGTGGATATTATTTAGGCATGTGACAAAGCTCTTAGACTTCCAAATAGTTCCAAAATTTCAGTGGCTTCTGTGAAGCATGTGAGCCAGACTCAGAATCACTCTGCTCTGGCTGGACCAAATCATGATTTCAAAAAAAATGGGGCTGATAAAGTGCTAAACTGACCTAACAGAGAGATAGAACCATATCTGTTTTCCTCACAGGTCTGCTAAACTCTTATCTGGTTGAACCTTAACAAGTTCATTGAGTTTAATGTAGTTTTATTGAGCTCCAGTTGTTTTCTGCAATAGCTTCCGCTGTCTTCTCATCAGGTGTTTATGAAAACAAAGTAGTTAATTCTGTTCAGACACTAAAATATTAAAGAGGTATCAGTACTCCCAACCTGATTTGCTAGGCACAACAGAGAAAATGCTGTAAGCAACCATAGTCCTTAAAATGTTCTTTTCATCGGGCTGTAGGGAACTGGAGATGTCATGTTTGTGTTTACCTACTGCTGTGTCTTCTCCTTGATACCAAGCTGATAACAAGCTTCTCTCTGACACTTGTAATAGCTGATTTTTTGATCCTTGGGATTTTTGCTTAAAGGTAGATTGCTGAGAGCCAGGAGGCTGGATTTGGCAGGGTACATTTGATGTAAATGGGCAGGCATTCCCTTTGCTTGGCTTTATGGCTTTGCAGCTGCCCTGCCCTCACCCTCCCAGGATATGCAGCAGGGCAGGACTGTGTTGTCCCAACCCTGCTGTGATACCAAGAGCCCAGGAGCATCCTGCAGCTCCTCTGAGCATCATCTGTGCTCTCAAGGAGTATCTACACATGATTATCTGCACCGCTTTTGATAGGACACTTGGAAATAAGTTATCACATCTGCCTCTGCTTGTTTGGTTGGTTCTGGGTTTTTTTTTTTTTTTGTTTCCTGGAGGAAGGAAGAGTAATCATGAGATGACAGGCCTGGAATGTTTGCAGTCCAGTTTGGTTTTTTCCAACAGCATATTCTAGATTCTAGGTGTCTTCTCAAAAATAAATTCTCTTCTACCTAAGCTACACTGCCATGTTGCCATTGAATTGCCTGTCATACAGCGAGTTTCTTACTGCTACTTGGAAGACCTCTCATGCATTATTCAGCTTTTGTTTGTTGATTAAAGTTCTTTAGCAACTTATTTATTTATTAAAAAAACAAAAACAAAAACAAAACAAAACAAAAAAAAAACCAGCACCGAAACCCAAAAAACCCAGCCAAACAAAACCCCAAAACCCCCCAAGTTTTCCTAGAACCTGCTACACTGATGTTTTGTTTCTGTGTCAAACTCAGGTCCTGGAACTAACTCTCTCTGTTGATTAGAGTCTTAAAGACTTTCTGATAATTTTTTTCTTTCTCTGCTTCATAAAAAAATATGATTGATTACAGAAGACACTGACACACAGAAAGAACTGGAAAAAGTTTTAGTGCTGGTTTTGGAGCCAAATCTAAAATCTCACATGTAAAGCTGAGAGTCAGCAGGATTTTCCAGATTTGCAAATTTGTAGGATTACCGGAAGGGGAAAAAAAATCTGATGTCTGCATGAAAGCAATTGTAGAGATATTGCTGTACAAACAGTTTCCAGGTTATTTTAAAAGAATTTGGAGTACATAAAAAGCCTTCAAGAAAGGCTATGTATCAGATGATTGGTGCCCCATTGCTAGCAGTTGTGTCACAGACATTTGAAGAATCACTTTGCTCCATGAATATCATGATAATGAACTACTGTGCAACAGCTGTCAAAATGCATATTGATGAATCTTGACATTCCCAAGATTGCCAGGTCCTCTCTTGCTTTTTTACAGGAAGTTCATTAATTTTTAATTGATGGTTTAGACTTCTAATCAGTGTAGCACTTAATTATAAAGGTGCCACATAGAGTTACCAAGATGCCATTTTTCATGTTCCTTGTCTTGTTTCTTGGCTCAGGTTAAACTCCTGCTAGGATTGCTCAGTGTGTATTTACAACTACTATGATTGCAAAATGGGCATCATTTTTCATCAGCTTTGTATCAGTTCTCCCCAAGACAAATTATATGCCAAAATGCAGACCTTGTAGTCTTGCATCCCTGTGAACACAATAACACAGCTTACAAATACTAACATGCAAGAATTATTCATGTAACAGTGTGTATTTATGTAATGGTCTGATTTTAATAAAGTAGGATAGAAATCTAACTTTCAAAAAATAAATGAGCAAAACCGACCTAAAAAAGGGATACTTTATGTGACTATTATTTCCTTATCAATGAAGAAAGGTTTTGCTAAATCAATCTCCTGCTTGTTATAAAAAACATTATAATAAATTTCAATGTTTTCTGTAACCAATATATATAAGAGAATTTTTCATGCCTACATATTTTTTTAACCACAGCAAAAAGCTGATCTTCCATTTGGATGTCCTGTGTCAGGTTTCTAGTGAAAGCTTTGTTGAACTCATGGTGATTTAAAGGACAATGACACAGAAAAGCTATGAAGTTGATCACATTTAAATATGACAAACTTAACCTACTTTGGAAACAACATACAAGCTATCAGGTGCACAGGCTGCTTGTCAAGTTGGAAAAGGCAGTAGCAAGCTCCGAAACCCAATATATGTTGGGAACAATCTTTATGACTTCCACTGGGAAGGCAGTGAGATTGATATAGTGTTTTATACCTGTAGAGCACAGAATTGTTGGGAAAGGAGATGAAGTGGTTGTCTATACAGGAAGGATGAAGTTACAATTTGAAATGCCCAGTAGAATTGTGATTTATCACTCAGGAATAAAAGACCAGGAAATTGAGGGATTGTTTTTGTTCTGTCACTGGCAAGTAGACATTTTTGCCTGTATGACTTTACTCCAGTTTGGAATGGTTGTTCAGATTAAGATACAGAAAGTTCAGGGTGGGACCAGCGGCTTTTACCAAAGTTCTTACACAGTGTTTTGGTGTTTCTTTCAAAATGTGACTTAATTCCTCAGACAGGTGCCCTGCTGTGTAATTGTCCTCTTGGTTGTAGAGGGGGTGTATTCCTCTCAGAGCAAAATGAAGTCTGAGGGTGTAGTTATATGTATTTTCTCTGGGGATGCTTCAGATATTTACTGGTGTTTTAAAAGGGATATGCTTACCTGTGGGGTTTTTGATTATTTTAGTGTATATTGCTACTTCTAAGCACCTATTTTGGTGGCTGGTCATGCTACATGAGAAATTGATGGTGATAAGTGTTGCTCATTCAGAAGATGAGTTTCCAAATTTATTAAATAAAAGAGTGTTAGAAGCCAGGGTTTTTGTGAAGATAACCAGAATGACATCTGTGCTAACTTTACCAACAAAGATGCAAAACTTGTCTTTCAAAACAGGTGATGTAAATGTTGCTGCATTTTGGGTCCTTCTTGGTACTTCTGTGTCTTACCATATCCAGTTCTATTTTCTGCGTAGGATGTGCCAAAGAAAAGGTTGGAATGATCTTCTTATGGAATGATCCTATCAAGAGGATAGGATGCAGTAATTCTGTGATCAATACATTTAATTCCTTTCAAAGAGTATGACGTTGTACCAGTTTGCATTGAGACTGGGACTGCCAGTGATGGTGGATGACAGTTAGAGATCAACAAATATTATGAGCTGTTATTAATTTGCCTTATTTTTTTATTCTTGTGCCAATGGCAGAACTTTCTGTCAAAAGGGTCAGTGGCATGATCATGGCATTTAGCATAATGGCTCAAAATTGTGTATCAGCTTGTTCATAGGCAGACAAAAAGCTCACACGATACGTAGCTCAAATATGTCTCAAAAGCATGCTTGAAAATCTCCAGATTATATATTTTCCCACATGCCTTAAAACATTTGTTATATATCCATTAAAGTTAATCATACAATGAAGACCTATCACTAGAACAAGCAGTCAGAACATAACATTGAGTTCCATTAATTTTCAGTTGTGAGCTGCAAGAAAAAAAAAATGCAAACAGGGAAGAGAAGGTATGTCGGCAGAGATAAAGCCAAGGATAATCACATTTTGCACTAAAAAAATCTCTGACTTATTCACAAAATTCCACCTGTGAAAAACACTCTTTTCTGGGATTTCTGGCTCCTCTGACATTTGATTTAAGGTGGAATTAAGCAGCCCTTATTAGAACTTTGGGGGAATGAATTATACTTCATAAATGTATGGTATGTGTACCTGATATGCATGCCAGAACTGTATACCCTATAATAAACATCCAATTTTGTTGATGAATAGCAATTTAAACTGTAGTTTCTTAGACCTATAAATTTTCAGTTCTAATGTGCTGCCACTTGTAAGTTTGCCGTGTTTGAAAGCCAAGGTAGTAAGAGTGGCCCACTGACTACCAAACCTGTGACATGGCCAAGGGCAGGGGTGACTCTGAGTCTTGGTAGGAACAGGAGAAATAGCAGAAGGAAAGAGGAAGCAAAAAGCATCAAGGCAGCATTTAAAGACTTTCAGTGAATGAAGTTCTTCAACTAAAGCTCTCTGGTATGGCAAGCTCTCAGGATGGATACATTCTGGCAAAACTGTAGTGCAGCTGGAAATACTTGCCACTGGGCTGTTTTTTTGTGTGTTTGGCAGGAAGCATTGATTTAGGTTTCATCTTCAGAATACATTTTTATGCAGCTTTCCAAATTAAAGTCGGGAGTAAAATAAAAGTATTTTATTAACTCATGTCATTTTCTGAGTGCTCCTCTCTATCCTGAATGATAGAACAAACCCAAAATATGAAGTGCCTCTATCAAGGAATTTACAACTCTTTTCGGTTTCTGTAGGATCATCAGTAGTATACCATTCCTATTTGGCAAAAATGTTCAGGTCTGATGAGAAATGGACAGGGCCTTCCAACTGAAGTTGTTACTGTGGACTTCCATCTGGAGCTGTGGGAACAAATCTAGGATCCTTGAGCATGGGATCTAGTTTTCTCAATGTCTAGATGTCATTGTCTGAGGAAATAGGTGGCCCAAGAGGAGAATTAGAGAGGCTGGCTCTCTCTCTCTTTTTTTTCTTTTTTTCTTTTTTTTTTTTTTCCAATATTCCTTCCCTTTTTAAATATGTGTGGTGAATCTGTCTTGAAACTTAATTTGTTTAGAAGTAGATGGCACATTGCAGGAGAAAGTACCTGGCTGCTCCCAGGATGAAGGGCCTAACTAGGTGTGTGTTTTTGAACACATTATCAGCAACTTGAGCAAATTTTTGGCTGACAGATTTTCTGTTGGAAATTAAATTTTGACTATAGAGAACATGATGATGAATAGCATCCTTGTTTTATGAATTTCATTTAAGTACTGAGCTTTTTTTTTATTGAAATGAAAAATACTTTTTGGTCTTGTGACTGTGTCCTGACCAAAATAAAATTATATGTTTTAGCTAAACTTCTCAATAACAAATATTGCCCTCTCCTGTGTGTGTTGCTTATTGGAAGCTCACAAGATATGTACTGACTGGAATATAATTTGGCTGCATATCACATTCTCTTACATAGTCATAGTCAGAACTTCACCCACAGAAAATCTGAGGGCAAGTGAGAAATAAAGATGTGGTCCCTTGATAACCTGTAAATCAATTCTACCA
Source organism: Onychostruthus taczanowskii (assembly GCF_017590055.1). Lineage (NCBI taxonomy): Eukaryota > Metazoa > Chordata > Aves > Passeriformes > Passeridae > Onychostruthus > Onychostruthus taczanowskii. The sequence goes on from NW_024500794.1 coordinate 8,006,370, forward strand.
CATCCTTTAGGGGAGAGTCCCATTTAAGCCCTGTAACACATTGATTCATGGATAAAAATAAACATCTGCAGAAAGTGTAATAAAATTAGCTTAATTTTTTCAAGATTCACTGTAGAAAGGGAGCATTTCCCAAAGAGTTTGAAAAATTTCTGTTATTCTAGGATTTTTTTCATAATAAAATGTAAATTATTTTAATGTAGGTGACTAATTTTGATCACAGAAATAGTCTTGTTTCGTTTAATAGTGTTTTATAAAGCATTCTGAACAATGTGAAGAGAATGATGCCATTTTGAGTTGCAAATGAATCCCTTTTGGTAATTGTTCATCTTTAGAGGTAGAATGTCTCACAGGATACTTTAAAGCTGAGAGCATGAGCTAATAATATTCTTCTCACTAGACTGGCAAGAACAGGTCTACTGTCTTAACACTAACTCCTTGATTTGTCTAAAAATGTAATAAAGTCTACTTCATGCTGTCCTTACAGGCTTTTGTTTAACCTTAATAGGTTTCTCCATTAGAGATTTATACCCCAAAGGTATTATAATGTATTTTAGTATTGCACTCTAAAAGAAACAGTTACAGTACTTGCATACAGCAGTATATTGAGGACAAAGGTACTTTTTACTATTTTTTGAGCAATAAATGTGAAGCACAGGATAATGAGATAATCAGGCCTCCGATTAGATCAGTAACTGTGATTCAAAGTTGGGTCCTGTTGGATTTTATTAAATCCTGAGGGGTTTTAACTGTGGCCTGGGCTGACTTTTGACATAAGAACTGTCAGTGAGTCACTGACAGTTTTTGTCATGAATTGAAGTTTTGAGTATATTTGCTTTTAGTCTCAGTTTAGTACATATCAGGTCTCATTTAAAAGCGAAGTTCTAGATCTAGTTCCAACACAACTTAAGGACATTAAGCCCAAAGCTATGAGTAAACAAAACCAAGCAACAGGAAATAATTTCTTTTTCTCTTTTGTTTTCCTTGACAGAAGTTTTGCACATGTCTTACTGCTATTATTAAGGTTTTTATTAGCTTCAAAGTAGTTCTCAGTTTTAACTGCTCATTTATTTCTGGTTACATATTACAATCACCTTTTGGTGAATTGGAGAACTTTGAGGTTTTCAATCCTTCATTTTTGGCAACCCTCTTCAAAAAATGTTAGAGTTATGCCTCAACTGGAAATCTGTGAGATTAAATGACAGTTGCTGGAACAATTGTGTTTCCACAATTCCAAATAATTTGGCACAATGGGTTTTTTGGATTTTTTTTACATTTTGCCAATGTGAAAACTAACTTTTTCATTACTCTCTTGCCCTCAGGAGTAGCTGCCCCTCCTCTGTCTGACTCAGTTATCTGGCGTAGCAGTTGGTGGGGACAGTGTGAGTCCTTGTGTGTGTTATACTAACAGGTCTTGCAGGTATTTTGGTCTTTTTCCACCAGAAAGAGAATTTAAAAATTCAGTGAAAGTTCTTGACATTTTGAGACGGGATGGAGAGGCAGTACTCTAAAATATCAGGAAGTTTACATTTACATATACACATATACACACACAGACATTTCAAAGCTCTTGCATAAGTAAAACCTTCGCTAGGATTACCTTCACCTTGTAGTTTGGTAATGAAACTCATATTTAAAAATACTTCCCCAGAAGGCTATCAAGACACTGAGCATGATCTACTAGTGAGAAATTACTCTTCATTTCCCTCCCAGGGGGAGGCCTTAGAGTGATGTGGAATTTTTAGATTTTTATTTTTATGCCTTATAGTTTACCTGAAATTGAGAAAATCTTTGTCATAAATTTAAAAGAGACAAATAAGCTCTCTACAAAATATAGCAAAGGGTATAATTATATTCTCAACATTATACAGGAAAGGCATTTATGGGTAATTGGTGGTTTAAGTAAGCTGTTATGCTTGCCTCTTTTAAGCATAGCTGCTTTACAGAACAGCTTCAAATGTGGGTTTCATTTTGATTTTTAACAGCAAACTTGTATTTCTGTAATTGTTGCTGTGAACATCTGCAACTGATGTCATGGTATTAAGCTGAAAGGACTGTGACCTGTCCTATCAAATCAACACAATATTTGTGGTTATCAGCATGATTTTACAATTAGCTTTTGGTTAAACGTGGCATTGCTCTTGCTTTTCCGGTTTCCAAGGCAGCACTGAGGTCTGTTTCTGTTGTTGAAAATCCAGCTGTTGTCCTTCGAGGCTGCTCATCCTATCTCGGACTCCTTCCATATTCTTAGCATGCCATTTAAGCTACTGCTTTGCCTGTCTAGATGTTCTGGATCTACTGACTTCCTTTGCTCAGTATTTACTACTGTTAACAGGATTAAATAGAAACCTCTGCTCTAAATCCTTGGCTTAAGGTTTGTCCACTACTTTGTCTTCCAGTTTTTCGCATTCCTACTTTTAAAATATAGCTGACCTTTTCTTATAACATAAAGTTGTAGGAACATATGGTTTTGCTGGTAAAAGTGTTATGTCTAAATATCTTCTCTGATATCTGAGCAATAATACTGCCCAAACGTTTCAGCAGTGGATTCTGAATTTGTAAAAAAATAGTTGTCCTGATTTCACACTGAACTACTTGGACTGAGTACAGGATTGTCAGTTGCTGTGTATTAAACCACACAGAAACAAAGCTGTGTATGTCAGGCTTGCTATCTGTCAGTGTAGGCAGCAGCGAATTACTCTCTGTAGGTGAGTTAAAAGTGGTTAAAAGATTTGTTATTTGTTAAAAGATTTTGCTGTTAATAAATAGCAATGGAAGTAAAACATGCTTTTCATACTAAGTATTTCATTGCAGAAAAAAAAGCAAAGAAACCATGTATTTTTGTTCATAAGCTCTTGACTTGAGTTCAAAGAAACAACATGACCAAAATGTTGTGGCAATTTCTGTCACTGGCTGTTTTGATTCTCAAGTGGCATAGCTATTTAGAGAAGTGTCGAGGAAAAGCAACTGTACAGCCTAAGGCAAAGTGGCTGGGTTAAGTTGTTTGGGTTTAGGGGTTTAGACTTTATTCCTACTTGGGATAAATGCAGACATGTAAACAACATCAGGGTAGAGTGGGACAGGACAACTTAATGCTATTTTAAGCACAGTGCAAAACTGGCTGAAGCTGGTAGCCAGGATAGTTTCTTATGTCATCATGAAACTTTTGATTTGTCTGTTCCTAAAAAAAAGATGACACATTTTGTGTGTAAATGGGAATTGCACAAGGACTGCTTTGTAACTTGGATTCTGGATCCAACTACTGCTACCTAAATAGTATAAAACATGGTAGTTGCTTTTGAGAAGATCCTCAAAGCTTTGCTTGTCTCAGTGCTTACTGGAAGAAAAATTTACATATTCAAAAACTTGTCAGCATCTCTGGTGTGGGTTTTCCTCTCTGTCTCTCCATATTTAGTACCTGTCAACTCACAGGCTGCCACAAATCTGACAATGCTCCTGCTCAGTCTGAAGGGTCAAAGGTACTTCAGCACTGGGTGAATCAAAAGATTCATCAAACTGCAAGTTTTCTGGTCAGACTACTGTGGTTTCGAATGCATATTCCTATGACTGAAAAAAACCCAAACTAAACTCTAAACTTAATATAAACTTATCCAGTTGCCTACATTTTTTTTTTTTTTTTTGAGAAGTAGTTCAAGGCTGCTGTGTGTTAGCAGTTCTTGGTAAATCCCAAGTGCAGTAAATTCCAACTTGTTTCAGGTACAGTCATGATTAAAAAAAAAAAATCTGTGAGGTTTTATTCAGGTCTTCAAAATAGAAGAGAGAGAACTGAAGAGCCATGATTTAAGCTAAAGAGTGTGATTGAGCAGTAAGTGCATTTGACTTGACTTAAACAGCTTCTTTCTGTGGCTGTTTAAGGAATATAGTGATTTAGGAGTAGCTTTATTTGAAGAATCCCTTAGCCTTGAAGTCAGTAGCTAGATGCCAAATTACCTAATTTGAAACTGATGTGTGCAACTCAGGGAAGAGAGACCAGAGCAGCACAGCAGCTTCTCTGGTGGTTTCCAAATTCCATGAGATGTAATAGTTGGGAGGTAGAAAGCAGCTCTCCAGTCTGCATTCAGACTGTGGTCTTTCTGCCGGGACTGACAAATGAGAAATGCTGTGTGCTCTAAGGAGCAAGCTGAAGCCACCAGCTCTTCCCATATGTCACTGAGCTGCTGCCAGAAGTTAATGACTTTTAGCCATTACCATTCTGAGCTTTCTTTATAATGAGCAAATAGTGAAAAGCTACCTAGCTCATTAATCCTAAAACTATGAAAAGTCATTTTTAGGTCTCTCAGAATTATTCCATGCCTCTAGCAGAAGGATTTTACTGCTTCCAGAAGGCTGAAGGGTGTTTGGGAAGCAGACTCCTGGAAGGATGCTATGCAAGCAGACTTCTGTTCAGTGTGGGTTGCCTTTTTAATATTATACTATGCAACATAGCTACAAGTGAGGAAACATTAACTTTGTTCAGTGCTTGGATTAATAATTATTTATATTTTCAGTTCTTACTTTTAGAAGGGAAGCTAAAATTATTTAAAAGTAAAAATTAAAAAATTCTTCTGGCAATGAGTAGCGGGAGTTCTGGCATCACGTGGGACAGACAGAGCGAGGATGTACTTTCAGGTCACAGGTATGCTCAAAAAGACATCAAACTTGCAAACCTGCACATCATAGATAGGACAGTATGCAATAGGGTACAGCAGCTCATCCATAGTGAAACCAAAACCCAAACTGCTTCCTGCAAGTACTGGAGCTAGCTAATTTCCACCTGTGTTTCTAGAGCCACTCCTACTCCTTCCCCACCTTATTTTTCTTTCTTTTTGCATGTAATATGAGAGATTTCCTTCCTGTGTGATCTGAGCTACATGTATGCTCTCAGAAGCTGTCCCAGAAGTCCATTTCCACCTGAGTCTGGGGGGTGACAGTGAGAAACATACTAAAGGACTACACCTTTTTGAATAATTTGATCCATGTAATGGTCCAGGGCTCATATGTGTATTCCATTATCAGGGAGTCTACTGTGAATTTGGCCTCAAATACAAAAGGAATGTTTAGTCGGAATGCTTCAGGGCAACAGTTTAGTCTCTGTATAAGTCCATGGTGTCATTTAATCAACAAGTCCTTGCACACTGTGCTTTGCAAAGGTGGCAGAGAAGGAACACCAACTGTGCCAGAGTGAATCACCAGCACCAGAAACCCATACCCTGTATCAGATTTTACTTGCCCCTCCTGGGTTCTGCTGATTTTTTTTATTTTAATTTATTTTCATCTAATTAATTGATATTGCTTTCAAACACAGTGCTAGTAGCTGAACTTCAGTGCTCCAGCCCCACCGTGTTAGGTCACGTTTCACTTCTGTGGTAAGTGGGTCAAAACACAGTTCACTGCCAACAAGATAGTTTCTTACATCTTGCTTTATTAATGCTGACATTATTGAACATTTCAGACAAGGTCTCCTTCTCCTACATGCTCTCATGTGCTTGCTCTCTTGCTTGCATTTGCCCTCACTGTTGCTCTTGCAATCACTGTTCACTGCTCTCATGCACTTCCTTGCTCTCCTCATGCTTTCCCGCTCGCTCCTGCTCCCTCTTCTTGCTCTCTCCCCCTCTCATCCTGTCTCACTCACCCTCACTCTTTCTCATGCCCTCCTGCACACTGCCTTTCACACACAGTCTTTCTCTCCATTTCCCCATTAAGCTGTCAAAAACAGATTCCTAATTTCCAGCTGCCTAGAAAATCCTTTAAAATACCTTTTCAATTCATAAGCACTTAGAGATGCACAGTCATACTCACACTGTAGGCCTGTCTCTCATAGCCTCAATTACCTTGTACATATTGTTATGGCAAAATGGTTTTTTTGAAAAGTGAGACATATTTGACTGGATTGTATACTGACTTCCATTTTACAGTATCAGCACCTACATTTTATTCTGTAATTACAGTCCTGGAATGCTTTCTGGTTCTTCTTTCTCCTACGAACTAAAGCTCAGTGTGGATTGTGCATATGATTGTTGGATTTAAGTAGCCCCAGTCAACTTTTCAGCAGTTTCAGCTATCTGACATACTTTCATAAAAGTGAAGATCTACTTTTATAAAGTTTTTTTTTGATTTTTAAGTTTTGAGATTTATTTTCTTTATTTCTAGTAAGAAACACAAATGTGAAATGACCTCATTATTCATACTTTCTTCACCACCTTTTTTTTTCCACACCAGTAGGCAAAATGAAAGAAGACTAAAGGCTGAATATTTTTCCATTTTGTCAGAAATCCATTTCCTTCAAAACCAAGCCATTCTTATTTATTAAAATAGGCAGACAGCTGAAAGTCACTTGTGTGGGTGTGTTGGTTCAATTTACTTCACAAAGTAGGCAGCATCTAGTTTAATTTATTTTGTAGAATAAGTCTTAGATGTGAAACTGTGTTTGTGTTCTCAGAGACATGATACAAGTGATTTCTTACATGTCTTTGTTGTCAAGTTAATTCTCAGGACGTACAGAATCAGATCCCACACAGTAAACTCCATTTCCTGGAAGTGTCACATGAATATAAACCACTTGTATTAATGTATATCTGTGATTTTTCTGCCTGTGATTGTTCGTTTAGTAAGTACAGGTTTTGTATGCAAGGGACATACAAAGAAATGGGGAGGTTAAAAAAGGGCTTGTAAAGTATAAAGAGAATACTTTTTCAGCTGAAGTTAACAATGTGTTCAACTCACTTCATTAAATTAGTCTTAAAGAGTAATTTACAAATGTCACTATTATACATTTATACTTGAAGGTCACAAGTTCTAATCCTTGCTTAAAATCTGGCTGTACTCTATGCATATGTTTAATTCTAAATCCTAGGAATAAATCTTTTGGCTGATTTTCATAGGCTGTGGCTGGATCAGTAGTAGTAATAAAGGCTGTGTCTTTTGCAATAAATATTGGGAAATACTTTTTTTTTGTGATGGGCAAGCAAACAAGCTAAACTTGTGTCTAAAGCTAAACTTTGGTTTTTTTCACAAAACAAATGAAAAAGCTAATGAGATTTTGTATTTTACAGTTGAGTGCACAGCACTTAAGACTATCCCAAGCTGTAAATGCCCCACTGTTCTGTTTTTCTTGCTGAACTTCTAAGCACATACTTTTTTTTTTTTTTTTTTCTGCTGGAGAGCCACAGGAGCACAGGATACACACCTCAGCAGGATGTGCTGGCTCCCAGAGAGAAATAGATGAGGTGAGGTTTTTTGACTAAGACTGACTAGAGACAGATTGATGCTGTTTCTAAATCAGTATATACAATTGCATACAACGGCAAGTAACTTTCCTTTCATGCAAAAATTGTCTTCAGAATATGTCTATCGAGCTAAAACATGTTTGACAAAAACATTTTGACCATCCTTAATGATTAAATGTGGTTATTAACATAAAAACGATTAAATAATTACACGCTATAGCACTTTATATGCAATTACCTTCCAGTGACCCTTGCCTTTTGGCCCAGGAATGTGTGACAGATGTCAGAGAGTTGTTTTTATGGATATTTTTAATCACTTGAAAAAATTATTTTGTCACATTCCTGGTATATATTTTTCTGAATTGTGGCAGTTGGATATTATCAGTATGCTGTCTGTTAGCCAATATTGTAACACTTTCAGCAATAATTCATCTAGTGGAATATTTCACTAAACTCTAACTTCTGGTTCTCAAAAGAATTTGAAGCTTCTATTGAAGCTTCTAGGGCTTTGTTTCTTTTGGGTTTTTTTGGTTTTTTTTGTTTTTTTTTTTTTAAGTGACTGTTGCAGTGCTTTTCTACAGTGGTAAGCACAAATGGTTAAAAGCTAAATTGTCTTGACATGAGATGTTCTAGGGTAGATTTTTTTTACAAAAATGGACTGTGGACTGTTTTGCCAGCCCTAAAGGGATAATTTAATGAGTGCATTAGTTTCTGGTATATTTTCTTCAATAATGCAGGCAAGCAGGTTTTATTATTTTTTTAGTTTCTTGATTGAAGACAAAGTAAGTCTTTCCAACCATTAAATGAGACTAACATGCATGTTCCTTCTTAATAAAAGCAGTGAAATCCTGTATTTTCTCATGTGATCAAGTTTGTCTGGGTTTTTTTAAAACCAAGCAAAACTATACCAAAACAAAAAAGCATTTCTGCCACATAAAGAGGAACTTCCTAAAGACACTTGGAGAAAGGGAAATAATATTTGAGAGCAATTTTTAATATCACTTTGATGTAGTGCTGTCATACTGTGGTTTTGCCTTTTCTACTAAAAGCATCTGTGGAACCCTCTTGTTCTTGGGGAACAGGAGATCATAAATGACCACATTTCTCCTGGAGTCTAACACCTGCCTGTTTTTCATCCCAGCGGACTTTGCTGTTCCTGAAGCAACTCCATAAAATACAGCAATGGTCTAGCACAGCAATGAGTCTCCTTCCTAAACAAGATGGCCCCTAGAAATGTTTGCCTTTTGATTTCAGCAAAATCTTTAAGCAGATGTAGAATTCACCTGTAATAATGCAGTGTGTATTTAAGATACTACAAATATCAGTGAGCAACCTTTAATAGGACATAACACTTGTCAGGATGTGTTGGTAAAGGTTTCCCAGAAGAGAATATATTTCAGCTAGAAAAGGGCAAACCTGCCAACTTATTTTGAGATTAGAAGCACAATCAGTGGGAATGTTCCACCAAATGCACAAAGAGATATTGAAGATAATACTTTATCTTCAGATGAAGTATTGCCCTTTCTCCAAAGTAATATCTAATTATTAATGCTTGCCCAAGAATAGCTGTGCTGCTTCATGCATCTCACCTTTTTAATACCTGCACTTTTAGACTTGGTCTTTAGGAATGGTAACATCTCACATAACCTTTAGAGTTTAATTTTTGGTATAAATTATGCAAAGAAAAATCATTTATTAACCACTAACAATGGAGCTAGCAGGTAACCCTTGACAGTGACTAATAATCTTCAAAGAGAACTCTACGATGAAAAAACAATTGCTGAGACACCAGTGGCAGCAATCAGAAAGTTATTAGCACACATCATATTGTCACAGCAAAAACAGCATGACCAAGTCTTTGTTGAGAGAGTAAGGGATTTAAGAATTCAGGGGAGATGCATTCAAAAAGTTTGGTTTTCTCACAATGGGTATGGATCAAATGGTTACATGCATCAAGGGGAAGAAAGGGCACAATTTTCCATTGTAAACAAGCTTTAGCAGAGTTTTATCTTCATTTGATACTGATACTTTCTACTGGTGACTTTGGCTGTGCAATGGGACTTGGATGAGCAAAGCACTGACATATGCAGCAGTTATACAGAATGAGACAGGAAAACAGTAAATTCTATGTCTCTGCAGACCTCCATGCCTCAAAAAGTGTGAGCAGGTGGTGTTTTCAAACATGTGAACAGTTATCTCTCGCTCTGTAAGATCAATGATCAGAAAGACTTGGATTCTGGGAGTTTGTGTTCATATTTTTTGTTTATGGGAAATCTGTTATTCTGGCTCTTCAGCAGGTGTAGGGAGACCTATAAAAAGCTTTTTCTTATTGGAATTGTCATGAGGTGTTCAGGTATTTCTAAGCATTAAATAGGTGGTGTGTTTATAAAAAATGAAGTTGGCTAACCTTGATAATTAGTAAATGGATGAACTCAATGACATGTTTTCATTTGTTGCCTCCATCCCATCTTTTCCAGCCTTGTAAAATTTTGTCTCTTTCTATTCAGTTTTACAAGAACATGCATATTGTAAGTTACTTAACAAAAATGCTCTGATTCTTAGTCAACCTACAGATGTGCAAGGCTCCAGATGTTAACTTAAGGCTCAGATTTACTGCAATTTCAAGCAGAAGCTCTCTGCTTTATATAGCAGAAGAAAAAGAAGACTTTTTTCTTTTCCTCTTAAAGGTCATGTTGTTTTTCAGAATATGTCCTCAGTATTTCTCCTTTAGCCACATTGGGAAATTAACCTGTGAGGGCAGAAGCACAGCAGGCTTCCTTCAATGGTCTAATTGGTCTTCATCCCTATTCAGCATGATGTGCTGTTTCCCACAGAACTGAGGAGCAAAATTGACAAGATTACTATGACCAGTCATCTTGTTCCAGCACAGCCAATTAATGGATATTTATGTTACATTTTGTAAGGATTAGTTGTTTCATTCTCCTAGAAACAGGATTGAATAGAACCTGATTTTTCTGGAGATCCTGATGTCTAAAAGGTGGCCAAGAGTAGACAAACTAGTGAAACAATTCATTAGACAAGTGGACTGGAAAGAAGCTGAACTGCTGACCTCAGTAGATTATGATAGTGACTTGAAGTCTGGCTGGAGGCCAGTCATTGGTAGGATACCCAGAGATCAACACTTGGGCCAGTACTCTTATTCCTGACCTAGACAACAGGACAGAGTGCAGCCTGAGAAAATCTGAAGAAAATATGAAAGTCTGATAGGTGGATCTGATGGTGGATACACCAGATGTCTGTGCTGCTGTTTGAAGGTATCTTGACAGGCTGGAGAAATGGACCAAGGAGAAGCTCATGAAGTTTAACAGAGACATGTGCAGGATCCAGAGGAGAATAACTCCACGCACCAGTACAGACCAGGGCCTGAGAAGCAGCTTTGAAAAAAAGGTGTTGAGGAGCCCAGTGGACCAAAACCCATGGTCCATTAAACATGAAGCAGTAATAAACCGTTGTGGCAAAGCATTAGGAAGAACACTGCCAGCAGCTCAAGAGAGGTGACCCTTGGCTCTAGTCATGCCCACTACATCAGGAGTTCAGTGTCCAGATCCTTCCTCTCCAGTAGAAGAGGAGACATGGATATACTGAGCAAAGGGCACAGTGATTAGGCAAGTACATACAGGGACATATAAAGAGAAGCTGAGAGGTGGGATGGTTTACCATTAAATGAAGGCTCAGCACAAGGAAAACATTTCGCTACAGAGAGAGTCAGAACACTGGAATAAAGAGAAACTCTACTGCCTGGAAATGTTGTGGAGCCTTCAGCCTGTGAGGTATTCAAAACCCAGCTGTTCATGATTCTGGACAACTTGCTGTACCTTGAGCTGAGGGGTTTGGATCAGGCAATCACCGAGAGTTCTTTCTGAGACAAGCTGTGATTCTGTAAACTTGGTACAATCCGTGAATCCCTGGTACAGTGCCAAACGGAAACCACTACAGTTTTTTCATGGAGCATGAAGCCAGTGGTTTTTTAGCCTGAAGATAGACACATTCTGCTTTTGCCTAGACTGATCCAAACAAATGGGAAGAGAATTGCTGTTTTATTTTGCCAGACCTGTTTTCTAGCTTTTTCTACAACATTGACTCACTTAAATGGAAACAGAAATTATGTTTCAAGTGCTGAAAATATTCAATTAATAGAGATTGCTGAGCAGCTCTTTTGCAAAGCTCCTAATCTGCAAACACTTTTCTAATCGATAGCTACTTCTGTTCAATATAACCCCAAGGTGACTGTATTCTGTCAGCTGAGAGTGAGACATAGAGCTCTTGTAAACCTGGAAAGATTAATGTCTTCGGGAAAAAAATAATAGTTTTTGTTTTACAATACATCCTACAGAGTAGCATGAAATTCAGCATTCCTCATTCCTTTCACTTATTGGGATAATCATCTCTTAGTTGCACAAGGTTTCCAAAGCACTCTTTTTCTACTGTTCATGCTATGATTCAAGGGTCATTCCCTGATGGGACATCTGTTGGTGGGTAAATGCTTGCATTTACCTTCCCCAAATCCTTTGTCTCCTCTCCTTAAGTCATTAACTAACTCCAAGCCAAGAAGTGACATATCTTGAGAATTTCCAGTGGTGCCGTAAATTGAGATCTATTGGCAAAATTCAGCAATGTGCACTACAATGTATTTTTGCTGTAGTAAGTTTTAATCTGCATTTCATGATGAGGAAAGCCTCTATGAACTCGCTTGCAGTGTATAGTGGTCTGATTAATGAATATTCATGCAGAGACAATGGTGTCTGCTCTGATGGACAGAAGAACAGTAACTGGTTTCAGGATTTATCAATGTTTATGCTGCAGTCTACCCCAGACAGTGTGTGCTGGAAACATTAGTACCCTGCTTCCCTTGTCAAAACTCAAAATGAGTGGAAACATTTTTTTTCTGTGCAAATTGTTAATTGCTAATTTTACACTCTTCTTCTTCCAAGTCTCTCTCTAGGTGGCAGAAGACTATTGTATGTGGTGAATTTCTTAGTGTTGTGTGGGAAAAAGTGTCACTGGTTCAGATCATGCTCCTGACTAGCATGGAATTGCTTTTATTTTATTTCAGGGTGCATCAGAAGTGGCTGGCTTTCCTCTATGACCCTATCAGAGAGACACCTGTGCTCACTACCTGTCACTCAGGCAGTGGGAGCAGTAAAGCTTGATCAGCACATTGCTCCAGAAGGAGCCACAGTCACATCAGGTCCCCTGAAATATCTATGCCCATAAGGTAAAGATAATCAAACAAGAGGAACACCAAAGAAATTACCAAATTCACAGAACCTTGAGAAGGAAAAGAACAGGTGGATAAATTTCATGCTTCCAAATAGATTCTCTATTACATCTTTCATTTATTGAAGGGAGGTATCTGTTCAAAAGGTATTGTAGAGAAATGATTAAATATTCAGGCGACAACAATGTGCTACAACCTGCAAGACAGAGATATCTGTTACAGGAATGCAGTGGAATTCCAGATTGAAAGGATGAATTCTTGCATTCAGAACTGAAATGCTGTATACGAAACTTGTTTATTTGCAACGATTTTTTCCCCAAAGGTATCAGTATTTTAAAGGCATTTACTAAGAAAACCAGATGGATTTAGAGATGGAACAGGGCTGTTAAGGATTTGATAACATATTTATGTTGTTTGAGAGAAAGTAGGATAAATTGCCCTGATATGTAAAATTGCTGATTAATATCTAAGTACTTACACATGACAATCATTGGGTAAATCCCATTATTTTACTGCAGGGATTACAGAGAAAATGTAACACACAGAAAAGTTTCTGTTAATCTAGCCACATAACAGTGGAGATATGAAATCTTTAAAAGGCTGAAGATAGACTGCATAAGACTGTCCTTAGTCAGCTTATTTTAAAATACAGTGAGATCACATTTAAAACCAATTTTAGCCCATTGATCAGGTGAACCTCTCAGGAGGTTGAGAGATTAATAGATTTTTTTTGTAATCATTAGAGTAGCAGTCCTTTGTATCTGGCACTTACCCAATGGTCTGCTGTGTGCCTTGTGAACATGATTTCATCAGTTCTCACAGGGCAGCAAAGCTGTATGATAAGATGCTGTTTCTGATGGGCCAGAAAAAAAAAAACAAAAAACCAATCCCTCAACAAAATCATGTTTTGCAAGTTTGCATGCAGCACAGCCTTTCTGAACCTGCTTACTTCTCCCAAGTCTGGAATTGAAATATTTTTTTCTGAAATTTGGGGATATACATGCAAGAATACATAGCTTAGGAGCAGATTGTACTGTGTATGTGTGTGTGCCTGGGTCTCTTATTGTAAGAAAAACCCTTTTCCCTTTTCATGGCTCCTGAGATTTATGCAGTTGGCAAGCATTTCAAGTTGTAATTGTGAGTCGCTGGATGTTAACCCAAACACTCTCTTTCTTTGCAGGCATGGAATAAACAATAGGGGGGAAAAACAAAGGGGAAAACCAGCTTGCTTGGTTATATAAACAAATCAAATTACTACTGCTGCCCATCAGGTTTTTCACTGCAATAGGGACTCACTTCTCCTGGTGAGTTGCTGGTGCCAAGACCATTACACGTTGTACTTATCATCAAATCAGCTTTCTATACTAATTAAATCTCTTGGAGTTCTCTCTTGGCATCTCTTGTGCAGACTGGCTGTAGCTTTGGACACAGGCACAAATATGAGGCTGTGTCTGTGTAAATTCTCAGTACCATTTATTTTGATTCCTGGAACGTGAAAGAATAGAGCTTAATATTTTCAGCTTCTTTCTGCTACTTTAATTAAAATCAATATCTGTCACTGTGAAAATAGATGTTCTTCCTGGACAAGAGCTATTGGCCTGTTCAGAGAGAATGGAGTGAAGGGAAAGGCATTGTAAGACTGTGAATTGTCTTACCTATTAGATATGACGTTGAGATCTTTCACAAACCAGTTTTTTGCATCTGCTATTGAAAGAAAAGGATATATGGGAGTGAATAGTATTTAAAAATATAAAACTTACCAGGAGCTGTTTTCTTTTTAATACAGTCTCAGAGCTGAATATGGAGATTTTCAACATTGACCCTGACTTTTGCTGATGCTGTATTTTCAATCTGAATGGGTTTTCAGAATAAATGGGAATCACACAGAGGACTCTATCACTGCTTAGGCTCTGTTTTGACAAACAGTCTTCATTCAGGGTACTGACCACTATATCTCCACAATTCAGTTAAAGATTAAATTTTAAAAAGTATGTTTGAAGTAGAGGTCTCATTTGGGAATAAATGGAATTTATATTTTAAGGTATTGTTTATATTGTTTTTTCTACACTAGGTAAATACAGAGAGTCTTCCTGCTTGTGGAATTGTTTTAATGTGCAGAAGACATCCCCAGTACAATGTACATAAGAAATGAATATACAAAGTACATCCTGTAAACAAAGCAATATACTCTATTTGGCTGTGTTTTTCAGAAAGATAAAAAGCAGTTTGGCAGTGTCAGAAAAATTTTGTTTCTTCTGTTATACTATTCCTTTTTAGTTAGGACAATTTTTTTCTATTTAATTTTTCCCACAAATCTCAGCTTATCAGAGTAACTTTTATGGCCACTTTCTTTAAAGAGCGGAACTTCCACAAATGAAGATTACTTGCATTAGGATTTGTGGCTGTAATGCAGGAATGGTCTAAAACTGTAAAGTAATATAAGTGGGTCTTGGAAGGTCACAAGTTTGCACTCATGGACAAACAGCACAGTGAAGTTCCCAGTAAGGCTGTCACAAACCAACACAGCTTTTAGTTTAGAAAATGATGCAGGAGACAGAGAGAATAATTTGGATGCCAGTTAAGAAAAGTGTACTTATCTTTGTCTGAAATTCATTTAAACTTTCTATTAGCCACAAAAAGGAAGTCATTGATTAAAAATTGAGTTATCAAGGAGTTCTCAAGCTGGACACTTGAATTCTCTTTCTGGCTTTTCTATCATCATCTGTCTTCCCTGTATTCCACACAATTGTTTTTTTTCATACCTGCTAAGCCAGTTAGACCATTTAATGAGTAAAAGCTAAGATTCAGTGTGTTCATACCAACACGTCTATCTTAATATTTTGCTTGATAGGCAGGGCAGCTTCTGAGGATAGTTCTATTGACAGAACAATAAATACAAGGAGCATGGGAGTGTTGGAATTAGAGCTGTCTGGAAATCCTGGTAGCATAATCATTAGTTTTCCTTATTTGTTTCTTAAAATCCTGCTTGACACCTTTGTCTGCATGTATGCAAAGCTGCAGGCAAGTTGCTGTACACAAATGGCTGGAAGTGCTGGTTTTTTTCTGCTCAGACTGACCTCTGTAATGAAACTGAAATGAAATAGCATGAGTGAGTTCCTTTTTGTTACTAAGGCAGCAAGGCTTGAAGTAACATTACTGATTTTCACTGGGCATGGATTGGTGGATGAGACAGAAAATTCAGTTTATTTCAGAAACCATGAGAACGTGTAAAGAAACTTAAATTGAGTATGATAATAGATCTGCTCACAGATCTATGCCCCCATTTGTAAAAAGACAATGGTTTTTGCAATCAAGTGTTATCTCAGGTAGCATTTAGTTTGTTAGGACATAGGCTAGTGAAATCTAGACTAACAGTGAATAGATTGGTGTTAACATGCAGCAAGTGTTCCATTCTACATATGTTTCTATAGTTTTAAACATTTTAGCTTCTGCTTGACTATGTCTTGTGTCAGAATATCAATATTTCTTGGACTGGTTAGATACAGTGTCTCAGAATTAACTGTTACCTCAGGAAGGAGGTAAGAGAAGTTTCTTTTTAATGATCATCTAAAACATTGCAGATAAGTGAGCAGAAGATGGAGTCTGAGATTCATTCTGGTTTTTTGCTTAAAAATATACATTTTAAAAATTATCCATCATTTTGAAAAAAAATAAAAAATGCTCTTTTAACTGAGCACGACATGGTGTAGCTAAATCATGTATTACTGGATCATTACATGTGGACAAAACATTTTGCCGTTATGTTTTGGATCTTGATCTTTGTGTTCATGCTGCATGCCTGTGCCTGAGGTTCTGGTTGCAAGCTAGGAACCTGTTTGACTTTTGTGTTTTGTGTGACTGTGATTGAGGTCATGTTAGAGATTTCAGCTGTGATTTCTGTTTGTAGCCACAGGGTATGCTTGAGCCCCGACTCTCTGGTCACTCATGCAGCAGAATTCGTTGTCTTTCTCCAGTCTGAAGTTGTCCAACTATTTCATCTTGTTTTATAAAAACTGAGTGCTTGAACTTTTATAGTTGCCCTTAGCACAAGCATCTGGGACCTCTCTGCATGTTTGTTTTTTTTTTGTGGCCTCTCTGCATGTGAGGCCAAATGATGGGAAACTGGGATTAGGAAAATTATTCACATTTTTGCTGTTAGGAAATGGAGAAACTGCAGAGTGTCTTGGCACTTCCCTGACTCTATTCAGACTTGTCCAGCACAGAATTCTGTTGTTATGTTGTACCTACAGCGTTATTCAAGTGCTGCTTTAAGAAGCTGCCCTGAAACTGGTAGGGATTGGGGTGGGAGCAATCACTGGGTAGGATTAGCACTGCAGACCACATTAAAGTGTTTTTCTGACTAGTATGGTGAATTGCATTTTATCTGTGCAATATGTTATTTATTTATAAACATTCTGTATTATTGCTAGCAGAATATGAAGAACAATGGAGATTATTTCATGCATCAGAGTGTTTGTGCACACAATAAATTCCCAGGAGAGGGAATAAATTTGGGGAGTATGGGAAGTCTGGAGCAGAATCTGATGTGTAACTAGGGCTTACTTTATGAAAAACTCCTCAACAAATCAAACAAATATCTGAAGACTAAAGAATGAAATATCTTTTTGGTTACAGAGAAAGAGGAAATTTTCACTGAGACTGGCTGCTTGCTGACCTGGCCAAATAGCTGTAAAACATAATTTTAAAAATTATTACAAGTGAAGTGTTTTGTTTTCCATATATTATTTTTCTGCCTGGATGCTATTTTGTCTACTGTTAAAGAGATGGGGCAAAAACTGAGTTATTGCAGCCATGCAAATAGGATGGCTCATGATGTGTATCTGGTCTAAAAGGGAGTAAATGATAATTACTTGACAGATTGAGCAATAGGTGTTTTATTTCTTAGTCTCTCTAATTTCATTACTACAGAACATTCTCTTATAGTGCAATGAACAATGGCATTCTTTGGTTTTTGTTAGAAATGAAAAAAAAGAAAAAGCCTGAAGAATTCAGAAAAACCTGTTTTGTGCCTTTATGTGTTCTGGGTGCTGGTATTTTTCAAGGGTTTTCTGGTAAGGCTTCTTTTCACTTTGTTCTTTTGCACAGTTTTTCCTGAATGAATCTTTGTGTCATATAGACCTTCACTGACTGCATTGTGACCTTCTCTGTTTGGAGCTGCTGTAAGGAAAGGCACAAGGTCTATGTTGGTAAGGATTGGACCAAATGTCCACCCCATCTGGAATAAGAAAATTTTCACTGAGACTGGCTGCTTGCTGACCTGGCCAAATAGCTGTAAAACATAATTTTAAAAATTATTACAAGTGAAGTGTTTTGTTTTCCATATATTATTTTTCTGCCTGGATGCTATTTTGTCTACTGTTAAAGAGACGAGGCAAAAACTGAGTTTAATGCAGCCATGCAAATGGGATGGCTCATGATGTGTATCTGGTCTAAAAGGGAGTAAATGATAATTACTTGACAGATTGAGCAATAGGTGTTTTATTTCTTAGTCTCTCTAATTTCATTACTACAGAACATTCTCTTATAGTGCAATGAACAATGGCATTCTTTGGTTTTTGTTAGAAATGAAAAAAAAGAAAAAGCCTGAAGAATTCAGAAAAACCTGTTTTGTGCCTTTATGTGTTCTGGGTGCTGGTATTTTTCAAGGGTTTTCTGGTAAGGCTTCTTTTCACTTTGTTCTTTTGCACAGTTTTTCCTGAATGAATCTTTGTGTCATATAGACCTTCACTGACTGCATTGTGACCTTCTCTGTTTGGAGCTGCTGTAAGGAAAGGCACAAGATCTATGTTGGTAAGGATTGGACCAAATGTCCACCCCATCTGGAATAAGACCTAAATAGTTTTAGGGCTGTTTTGCAAGCTCATACTAATTATTATTTGTCAGCTCTCATGAACTAGATTAGAAATGTGGTTGCATATAAATTTGCAAGGTCTCTTTTCGTTGACCCTAAAAGCAGCATGTTGCACCTTTCACAAGGAAGAGTAAACAGAATCCAAAGCTCTTATGAAGTGCAACAAGTCCAAGCGCAAGGTACTGCACCCATGCCAGGGCAAGCCCAGACATGAAACCAGACTGAGAGATGAAGTAATTTGAGAGCAGCCTTCAGAGGAGGACTTGGATGTTCTCATGGATGAAAAGCTGGACCTGAGCCAGCAATGTGCGCTTGAAGTCCAGAAGACCAAACACTCCTGGGCTTCATCCAAAGCTCTGTGGGCAGCAGGGTAAAGGAGAGGATTCTGCCCCTCTGCTCACCTTCTCCAGGTGAGACCACCTGGAGAATTGCATCCAGCTATGGAGTCCCTGGCACAGGAAGGACATGGACCTGCTGGAGAAAGTCCAGAGGAGGGCCATGAAGATGATGAGAAGTCTGGAGCATCTCTCCTATGAAGACAGCCTGAGAAAGTTGTGACTGTTCAGTTGTGGAGAAGAGAAGACTCTGGGGAGATCTTAGAGCAGCCTTTGGGTACATTAGGAGCTTTTACAAAAAAACAGTGAGAGCAATTTTTTTAATGGGCAGACAATAATAGGATAAAAGGGAATGGTTTTAAACTTAAAGACAAGATATAAGTTAGATTTTAGAAAGAAGGTCTAAACTGTGAGGGAGGTGAGAAAGTGGAACCAGTGGCCCAGAGAAGTTGTGGATGTCTCATTCCTGGAAACATTTCAGACCAGACTGGATGAGGCCCTGAGAAATCTAGTCTAGACAGGGAATTGGGAACTAGACGAATTTAAGGTGCCTTCAAATCCAAGCCTTTCTATGAAATGATTCTACAACTTCCTAAATTCCCAATTCTATCTGAAAAATGTTTAGCCTCAGACTAATAGTTTTTATGGGTCTAATCAAAAATAACTATAATGTTTTCACAGGATGTTCCTGAGTGCATCTAGTGATGGAGGTTCCACAAAACCTCTTTGGATACAGCAATCTCTGAAGCATTGTGATTCCACCTTCTAAATGAATAGCTTTAATGTGTCATAGCTGTTTTTCCCAGTCATCAGCTGCTTTGTAAATCATTGCAGTTGATAGCATATTGGGTTCCCGGAAAGCAATTACACAGGACTTTTTTGTATTTTCTCTCTCATCTCTCATTCTATCTGAACCTGTCTCTTGTTCATGTTAATTTTAATGTAAACCATTTTTGTTTGAGTTTTGTAAGGATACATGGTGTCTGCAGCTCGATGCATTAGCGGTGCCCTGCAATCTGGGGCAGACAAGTTCCATATCAGTAATTTAATAAGTCATACATTAAAAAAGAACAGCATAGATTTATTTTATTTTAAAATTGAATAGGGTCATCTGTGTTAGCAATGTATCTGCCAACTACTGTCATTGTCCTGCCTAGGCAAGCTCATTTATCTTCGTTAGTAAACAAAAGGCAAAGAAGTTGGATGGCTTAAGGGAATGTTATTAGGACACAAAATCTCTGATGTCTTGCCTAAATCCAGGCTGAATAACTTATTTGACATCTACCTATCTATGCAGTTAGGGGATGCAGCTAAATATACAACTGTTATTAGCAGGTGACAGTGGAACAGGCAGTTGTCACAGCTGGGAGGTCAGCACAGTTAAATCAATCACAGTCAGGGTGTCTGCAGAGAAAACAATAAAGGTGCAAGCTTGTAAATTCTGACAATCACCAACATTTGAGATGCATGCATTCAGTGGCAAAGTCTTAAAATTTAAGGGCCACTGACTGGAAATCAGGCATAGCTGATGAATCTAATTTTATTTTGTTCCTTTTTAAACCTAAATTCTTTGGCATGTGGAATGCTTTATGTTCTCTGGTGGGAAACTATGATTTGTGATATATGAAACAGTTCAATAAGCAGTTTAAAACAATAAAAATTAGTGAACAAATTGTTTAGTTTTCCAGTCACTTAATTTCCCATACCATCAATTCAGTAGTCCTATGGCAACTAATATGACACCAATTTGAAAATGTAGTTTAAGCATGGGTAAACAAACATGCTGGATAGTGGGGAAGGGCGTTCCCTGCTGAAGAACCACAGCAAAACCACTATAAATTAAAAACATATAATCTGCCTTCATAAAAGCCAGCATGAACTTGCAAAGCCTTTCTGGGACCATTAAAATGTCTGTATTTCCCAGCAGAACTCATTACCCTAAGTGCATCCCCTTGGACTCCAAGAACTCCAGCTACATTTGAGAAGTATCTCAAGGGCAACTGCTTCCTCTGTGTCTGAAAAGAGCATTGTTTTGCTCTTTTTCTGAAGACAGTACATACTTGAAAGGATGTGTTTACAGGAGAAAAAGAAGTTATAGAATATACCAGGTGTAATGTCAACATCTGCAAAGCTACTTGCCATGTCAACTGTAGAACTTGGACAATTCTATTATGAAGTAGTTTGAAACACTTGAATGATAAAAATTGAAAATAGAAAACTAATGGAGTCATGTAGGCTTCTCATTATTCAGATTGCAATAAATCTTTCTAGTGCTAATTGTCCCTTTTTTCACTGAAGTAGAATGTTTCCAACATTCTTTTCACTTTTGCTCCAGAAGACTGTTTCACAATACACTATACCTTACCATTTTACCTAATTTCTGAAACTTTTTACTTTGTTTAGAGATTAATTTTTTTGTTTTTATTTTTTTTTTCTTCTGTGAAATTGGCAACGATGGGAATATGTGTTTCTTAGATGAAATTAAGTACCTGAAGTTACTGAGTCAGGCCTCAAGTCTGTTCTGTAGAAGTGTCCTTCAGCTTTGCACATGAAGAAATGGAGCGAGTTATAATGCTTCTGCTTTCTTCTTACTCTTTGCAACATGGAACACAATGTATGATAAAACGTTCATGAAACAGAGTCAGCAAAGAAGTCTGGGAAGGCAGTGAGTGGTTTTCCTAAAAAGCTGTCAAAGAAAGGAGTACAAAGTGTAGCAAGGGCAGATGATACTTGTCTGTTGTCTTGCTAAAGCTGCAGATATTTCATAAGCAGCGATTTTCTTCTCAGTGCTCCAGGCGCCAGAGTGCAGCCCCTTTTCTTGGGAAGTTGGTGGCAGGGGTATATGAATATATGAAGGCTACTTGCAGAAAACACTAGGAAATTGTTGAGGATGCACTTATCGGGCATTTGGAAAATCAGCAGTAGCTGAATAGTTGTTTTGACTCTGTGAAGTTGACAACACAGTGCTGCTTAGACCCTTTCTTAAACCTCCCAAGACTCCCTCTCTCACATACCTCAGAAAAGGATAGGAAACAGTGCTGGCCTAAAGTTGTTCTCTTCACATTAAAGCATTGGGGTTTTTTGAAAGATAAGTGTGGTGATGATTGTAAGGACTATGCAGTTACTTGGCCTACCAAAGGAACAGTGTAATGCAACCAAATCTCTGCATGAAGAGACTGGGAACAAATTAATATCAAATTTCTGGGGTTTATATTACACAAGACTTAAGCAACTAGGTAAAAATAATTTGACAAGAATTTCCCTTATTAAAGAAAAAAAAAAAAAAAGATGAGTGCACTTGCACAAACAGGAAGAAAATAAAATTAAAAATATAGTTTGAAACTTCTTTCCTTGAGTTTCACCTTGTCTAACATTACATTTTACTTAGTTACTTAAGACTATTTCTATTGAAGCATTGAAGATTAAAGGCCAAAGATCAAATGTGCTGTAATAAATTTAAACAAAATTTTAAAAATATCAAAATATTTATGAAAGATTGAAATTATTCAAAGGTTATAAGTATTGCTTCAGTATTTCTGAGATTACTATTATCAATATTAGTTTTGACTTTATATTGGATGAAGAACTATATTTACAATATCATCATTATTCTGAGAGGAAAATGTAAAGACCTCAGTTCTTTCAGCAGTTCTGCTGCTGTTTCAATATTTCTCATTTTGATGCTCTGACTTCTTCATATGAAAACCAAAGGAATATGAAAGAACTGAAACAACAAGATGTTTCTGTTTCAGTGGCTGACGGCATATCAGCCAGTAACTACCGTATCAGTGATAACATTGCCAATTTATGAAAGAAGAAGCAAACAACAGAGAAAAGTGAAAGTCTTTCTTAGGTAAGGGTTTATCTGCCAGGTTAATAGGCAACTGTTGGTGTTGCTGTAGATTTAAAATAAATGTATCAAATATTGAAGCTATTGGTTGATGAAGTAGGAAGCTGCATGAATGAAAGAAAAAAATACAGGCAAGGGTTTATCTGCCAGGTTAATATGCAACTGTTGGTTGCTGTAGATTTAAAATAAATGTATCAAATATTGAAGCTATTGGTTGATGAAGTAGGAAGCTGCATGAATGAAAGAAAAAAATACAGGTTTTCTATGTTACCTGTTATCTCAAAACAAACAGTGAGTACAATCAAATTTATGAAGGATTGATTAATACTGTTCTCTAAATTATTTCCTTTATTGTTTTCTGATAAGCAGTCACAAGGAGATCAAATTGTTTAGCCTGGAGAAAAGGAGACTGAGAGGTGACCTTATCACTCTCTACAACTTCCTGAAAGGTGGCTGTAGCCAGGTGGGGGTTGGTCTCTCTCTCCA
Source organism: Onychostruthus taczanowskii (assembly GCF_017590055.1). Classification (NCBI taxonomy): domain Eukaryota; kingdom Metazoa; phylum Chordata; class Aves; order Passeriformes; family Passeridae; genus Onychostruthus; species Onychostruthus taczanowskii. Next base: position 8,029,375 of record NW_024500794.1, read on the forward strand.
GGCAAAAACTGACAGAATGAAAGGACACAATCCTAAGCTGTGCCAAGGGAAATACAGGTTGGATATTAGGAAAAAGTTTTTTACAGAAAGAGTGATAAAGTACTGGAAGGGTCTATCCAGGGAGGTGGTGGAGTCACCCTCCCTGGATGTGTTTAAAAAAGGACTGGATGTGGTGCTCGGTGCCATGGTTTAGTTGAGGTGTTTGGGCATGGGTCAGACTCAATGATCTTGAAGGTCTCTTCCAACCTAGTCATTCTGTGAATTCTGTGAATGTATCCATAGTCTGACTTTGTTACAAGTTGGAAATATGTAAGAAAAAAGGGTCAAAATTTCCTAGCTATATATTATTTTCCTCTAGGATTTTTTTCTTGTTTTGTTTGGTTTTGTTGGTTCGTGAGGCATTTGGTTCTTTTTGTTGGTTTTTTTTCTGGTGTTGTGTGTTAAGCCTTTTAATTGTGAAAAGCAGTTGATGGGAAGAGCTGGCCAGAGTTTATCAATTGTCTGACTACTGTGCTTTCTGAGAACTTAAGCTGTTCACTGAGAGAAGTGCGTCTTGGCATTTTATTAGCATAGATCTTAAGAAAGCACTTAACAAAAAGAATAAAAATCTAGGCCTATCATAGGTAATTTTGTAATCTGTGAGGACCTCACTGGGGTGAGCCTGGCAGTCAGAGCAACTCATGGCTCTTAATAATGATACAATTCTGTAATGCTTGTACACTCAGATTGAAACTAGCAAGGTACCATCCACTTTGAAACATTCTGCAGGTGGGACTAATAACCTGAGCTAGAGCTAATTAGTTAATTAGTTATTAGAGTTAATTTAGCTAAAAGCTTGATGATAACCTCAGAGCCAGCAGTAAAGCTTGTCTCTTTTAGTTTTGTTAGGGGCTGTTCTGAGCCAGAATCCTGTTAATACATACCCTGTCACAGGGTTTCTGATGAGCAGGAACCAGGTAATTTTTTTACTAGGAAAGTTCAGATTTTTTCAGGATTTCTACACACAAAGTATGTTTTAATGAAAGACTATGGCAAAAGCTATGGCTTTTTAAATGGGAGGGTTTTCTTCTGCTTTAGCCTTATGATTTGGCAAACTTCAAGGATGCAGCAAAGCAAAAGGGCTCCCTAGTGTCCTGGGAGAGCAGCTGGGCTTGCTTATTTGAAAAAACAAAAACCAAAAAAACTGTAGTGCTGCCTTCTCACTAAAGGACTTGCAGAGAGGTCCAGCTGAGAAAAGCTAAGGGTGGCAGCATGCTGGAGATAGAGAGGGGAAGACATGTGATTTCTGAGAGCTTTCTTTACCAGCCAGGAGATGTGAAGAAGCAATAAGTTTGGTCCAAAGAAGGACTTCCAGTTTCTTTGCTGAATTACATGGGACTACCCCTGCTCTCTTAGAATACCTGAAAGAAACCAGCTTGAGACAGCAGTTAACCACAGCAATGGCAGCGCTTGTTCGCCTGACCTAGAAAACAGGGAAACAAAAGCACTCTTTTACTCCCATTCCTGACCAAAACAAAAACAATCCTCCCCAGTCCCAAATGCAAGACCTAGAAGATCTGATCACCCTCAGATTAAAGATGCACATTTTTTAGACAAAATAGCAGACAATTTTCTTGTGTTGAATTGCCAAACGACACTATATTTTTTTCCTCAAATATTTGTAGATGTGTGTGGGAGCAAAAGGCATCAAAAGGATCCATGGGTGGCGCTGGGCAGTCAAGAAGGTCAGTCCAGGGCTGAAGTGGCCTTCGGGAGACTGTCTTCCTGAAATACTGAGCCCTGAACAGAAGAGCAGTGTTTGTCTTTCTTTAGGTGTTTTACCTCAAGGGGAGAAAGGTACAACTGCTCCCAAACCTTGAATTCTTAGGGCTTGTGAGTTGTGCTTTTTCTGCCTTATTGGAAGGTGTCCAGATCTGCAGAAGTTTGTTAGTTCTTTTATAGTTTAATTTCATTTTCTCTGGTAAAGGTGACTTAGAAAACACCCTGCTACAAATGACAACTTTGTGACTAGATAACATTTTGCAAACCATACACGTTATCTTACCTGACCTTTTTTTTAATTTGTTTTTTCAACATATTTTTTTTTCTCAGAAATAGCAACTTTGGATGCAGAACCCAACTGTGGAGCAAGTCAGCATAGGCCTTAAGAGGCAAAAAGATACTTTCCATATTATGTTTATGGAGAAAATTTTTTAGAAGTTCTCTAAAGGTTGATAATTTCTAGCTTTTCTCCCTCAGCTTCTACTCATTCAACATCCAACCATTACGAAAATTAGAATTTTTGAGCTATTGATGTTTCTTGATTCTAGGGACTCACCCAGGTTTATAGTTTTGTTACTCAGTGATAATTTTTTTCATTTTTAATAACCAGCTTATTTTTTGGAGGGGGGGTGCAGGGGGCAAGTAAGGAGAGGCTCATTACAATTTTTGATAATAATAAACCAAGTTGTGTTGCATAAGCGTTAGCTGGAGTAAAGCTAGTTGCTAAATGTACATGTACTTCTATGCAAATGTCCTTGGCACCAGGCTCAACACCACCTTTCACAAACTTGGACCACCATCATGATGGTATTTGTACAAAGCACCTAAAATCAAGAGTAGAATACAAAAGAAACTGCTAAGGCAGCCATTGAAGATAAAAACTAATTTGATTTCTTAACTATAGCACAGCTTCCTACTCCATTTGCTTTAACACTCAGTTCCTAGGGTCACTCCTGTGAAGGCATTTTCTGTTGTGCCAAGACAAAACTACACATAAACCACATGGAGGATACAACAATTATCTCGTATTAATATATACAGTAAGGAGCTGGGACTATCATTTTTGGGTGGAGATTTTATGTTCACTGTTCTGGTGTTTTCTCTCAATGAGTCTGTACTGGCCGAACATCTTCCAGTCAGATGTAGAAGAGGAAAACTCCATGGCATCTTGAGAAGGACTGACCCATCAATTTTGCTGAGCTGCCTTTGTTTTTTTTTTTTTTTTCTCACAGGTTTTTTATTTTGTCACAATGCTGTCACAGTCTTACTTGAAACCTCCTAGTAAAGTTTCAGCTTGTCCCTTTTCTTTCTGTGTTCTTTCTTTATTTATACTTTTTCTCTTCCAGACCTTGGTAAGTTCAATTAAACTCTTGCTAAACTCTTGCTATCTGACTGAGGTGAGAGTACAGCTATGGTTTCATCATGAAGTTTTTTCATTAAAACCTGTCCAAGTCACATATTTCCCCTCTTCCACTACATATTTAGGAAAAATCCATTAGAAGTATTGCTTATACTCATTATGTACTTACAAATTGTGTTTGAAAATAAGCAGAAACTTCTGATTTCTAAAATTTTAATTGGTAGCTGTGAGAACAACAGGGTTTTGCTTATATTTTTACATTGCAACTGAGAATTCAGTCAAAATTTAGCAATAATAGGCTGTATAGAGCTAGGAAATTTCTTCATCTTTTTGTCATCAGACTGAATTAATTTCTTGTTTCAAAGCTATCTAGATTCAACAGCCTTGGCTAATTTAGCAAATGCAGCTTGTCACTGCCCTATAAAAATGGTCATTCTGCTCCCCAGCTTGATTTTGCTAGGTTGTGGAACCAGGTGCATTTCATTTCAGTGACATGCAAAGCTTAATACCTTTTCATTTAATGTCTATTGAGCTTTTTTACTTTTTTTTGGCCTGGGTTTATTGTTGTAAATAACAAAACATAAGAATTTTACATCACAGTAGGGCAAAAAAAAAAAAGTTTGCAGAAAAAAGACAAAAAACATCCACTTGTGCTCAGTGTTGGTTTTGTGAAGGACTAATCCTTATAAATCAAGGAAGACAAAAGTGTTACAACTTTTGCTCTCGTGATGTCTTCATCTATGGTTCCTGATTGCCTGTATTTTAATATTAAAAAGCATAAAGTTGTTACATGTGCCCTAGAACCCTGAGCTCAATTTAAAGAAGGAATGGCTAATTTCAATGCTGTCTTCTCAGGCCATAAATTTCACAGATTATGAGTGTGAATAGCTGGAAGCAATCTTCTCATTCTCTTTAAATTTAAATTCCTGCTGTTCTTTTCATGGTGACATTCTTGCACTTCTGAAACGGAAAAAAGGAATAGTGGCTGTAGCAGGAAAATTCTCTAATGCCTCACAAAGGAAACACATCTATTTCTCTTGTTTGTAGGATGACTAATTTGGAGGCTTTAAGCCTTCTTTTACATGGTGTTCTCATCTATTTATTATTTTATGAGTGTCTTTGTTGTTGCATTCCTTAAAATATTATTTTCTTCTGATGATAGTATAAAAGCTTTTCAAAACAGAGCACAGTCCATTTGACTGCTGGCTATCTATTGGCTGTCTAATGTAATGTTCAAAGCACTAAAAACAGAACTCTGGTGTGCAGCACCTTGCTTAGTAGTGTGTTGGAAGCCTTATTTTCCCTGTATACTTTGCACAAGGAAGGAGTGGAAAAATCATCTGTTAATTTGAGCAACTTTTTGGAACCATTTTGTTTTTCAGTCTCTACCTTTTGAATGCTATGTAAGACCACGGCAAAAAAAAAAAAAAAAAATCTCTTACCTTGGAAAGGGGATGGTTTCAGCTTTGTCCATTATGCTCATATTCTTCCTCAGTATGAAAGTCTTATCAGTGATAGTGCTAAAGGGAGTAGTTTGGCATCATGAGTTGTTTGGCAGGGTGTTCATAAACAGGGAAACATTCTTTTAGTTTTTGTTAAGGAAAAAAGAATGTGATTCATTAAAAAATTATCCCAAATTGCTCTTTGCTGTGTTGATCACACTTGCACAAAACAGTAGTCATGAAGAGCTGATCCCACAGTCACACCTGTGCCAGCCCTGAGATCTCTGGTCACTTAACTCTGTCTTCTCGCCCACTTCAACATTTGTGTCACCTTAATCTACAGCATGGAAGTGTTTAATTGGAAGTGTTTAATTATTCCAGGTTGTAATGACATGCTGGTTTGACTCCTCAGGAAGCCTTTAGTAAAAGTATGACAACGGGACCAGATCAAATCCTGTTTGGATTTGTGCTGTACCCTAAAACATCAGGCTTTGTGGTAAAGCTTTCATATTCTTGCTAAGTTATTCTGGACTTCATGATAAGAAATTAATGTTATGTTACAGGCTTTACATAGTCAGAAATGTCTGTGGTTTGGTTCTTTGTCTTCACTTCACTTGCTATTTCATGCCTTTTTTCATTCAGACCAGACACATGAATAAATATTTTTCTAATTTAGCAGTTTACTATGCTTGAGTTTCTCAGCTTTTTTGTCTTCTTCCTGTAGAAAGATGAATCTGTGAATCCCTGGCTCCCTCCTAAGAGCTGTTTGCAATTAATGTCTTCCCTAGTAGTCTTTTCCTTGGCGTTTTGGAAAGGGACTTTATTTTTAAGACTACTGTCATTTCCTCCTGTGTTCCTCAGTGGATTATTTCTCTTTCTTTTTCCCTCTCCCCTGAATATGGCTGTTTGAAATATTTCTTTCATGACAGTTCTTTATCCAAGCATTTTTCAAAATATGAAAATATTCCTTTTAAATTCTTCCCAAATAACTATTCAAAATGTACAAAATGTAGCATGTCTCCCTTTTGATAATTTTCTGATTGCTTTTTCATCATTTTATTTCCTTCTAGGGAGAACTTGTGTTGTTTAAGTTTGAAAGCGTGTATTTCCTGACCAGCTGCCATTGTTTCGCACAGGCTTTGGGAAAACTTGCTAATTATCTGTGCAAATAAAGAAGTCTTGGTCCAGATGGAATCAGATCTCTGATGCCTGGCATTTGAAACATCATGTGGACTATCATCAAGTATGGGCTTGCAAAAAAATGTATCAGGAATATAGCTCAGGGTAAAGTTTGTATCTGCTATTTAGGCATTAATCTTTATCCCAGGGGACTGCTTCATAACACGACTATAGAAATGTGTGTCCTATTTCATTTGTGTACTTATCTTTCTATTCTGCTGGGTATATTTTGTAGTTTCAATAGTAGGGAATACTAAACTGTTAGTCTTGTTTTTTCTATCTTTGTAGTTTTATAAAATACTAACACCTAATTTCTCTCTCCTTGTAAATCTGAATGGTAGATCTGTGGCAACTCAGCAAATCTGGTCAAAAATGAACAGCTTTGGTTCATGAATTGGAATGGAAAACTTGTAAAAGTGCTTGTAATAGACCCTTCTGGTCTCCATCCCTTTGCCAGCTCTGAAAATCCCTTTAATAATCATGTTAGCTTCATCTGATATCTTCAGTTATTTGGGGAAAAAGAAGAAAAAAATTTCCTTGGGGATTCAGTGTCCCCTTCTCAAGTAATGCAAAGCAGAATTATGGGATGCCATAACAAACCTATTTGTCTAAATGTCCTTAACAGCCACCAGTAACACATTTAATGATCTGAAACAGTCATAGTTAGTGATGGTTCTTGTAAGTCTTAGGGGATCATTTGTGCTGTTCACATTTAAGTGTTAGATGAAGCTGCCAGACCAGATGGGATTCTGAAGAGAGCACAAAACAGACTCCTCTAGAAAAAAGAAAATGGTAGGACTAATTCCTATTTTCCTGATAATAAAAGATGCCATGGAGTATTATCCTTATAATTTGAGTGTTGAAATTAGATATCTATAGTCAGAGGAACATTTCCAATTTTGTTTTCATGTCCTTGGTTTTTTTTGATTCCCCATCATTGTGTGCTTAATTCATAGTGTGTCAAATTTTTGGATGTATATAGTGGCTTCTTAATTCAAGCATAGTTGGAAGCTTTTAGTGGTTATTTTTGGGCCATCTGGAACAAGAACCTTAATCTTCCTAGGCTGTATTTTGAAAGGGCTGATGGACTCGTTTGCCAGAGTTTAATTTGACAGAAGAGTGGTTTTTATCTGTTCTATCAATTAAAGCATAGTCTATTTGTTATCAGTCAACAGTATCATTTATGGTAAGTACTGTAACTGTTAAATGCATTATGTTGCCCATATGATGGCTGTCCTGTTGTTGTCTCTCTCTTCAAATATATATTTTTTTTAATTGGACAAGCTATTGCTTTTGCTTAAAGCATGGTAATCAGGAATATAACACTGAAATATAACCAGGAACTCAGCCCACAGAGCTCTGATGAGTGTGGTGGCTTAATGTAACAGAACAGAAAGCAAAATGGCATCACTGTCAGAATCACTAAAAACTTATTATTTTCAAATTTAACTAAAGAGGAAAGGTGCTTACTGCTATTTTAAATCAATAAAAACATTGTGACCAGTACATGTTCACTTATCCTGAAAAATTCATTTCCAGACAGCAAGATCCTACTTTGTATAACTATATACCTCAAAAAAATTTTTTGGAAGAAATACATGTACTCTTTAGGATCTTTCATGGTAGAGGGAATATTGTTTTTAAGGCATGTTTATATTTTGTAGTTTGAAGCTTTTCACAAACATATTGTGGAAGTTTATTTTGGTGCCAGTCCTACAGAAATGCTTTGAAGCGAGCAGCATTACACATAAGTAAAAAGTAGTGCTGGGAACAGTAACATACATTTTTTTCTCATTCTTCTGTTTTTCCTGAGCCTTAACAATGACTATTGATGACAGTAGCTATGAAGTCCCTGCAGGTGCTGTATTTTTCCCTTTCTATTGTGTTATCAGTACCTGCTCTGTACTGACTATTCCTATCAGGAGGTTCAGCCAAGAGTGATTGAGACTCCACCACTGAAGAACATGCCCACAGTTCAGGTCTCACAATTTCTGTCTGTGAAGCTGGTGCTGATGAAGCTTTATCAAATGGGAGAAGGGTGCAATTAGAGGACTCCTTCCCTCTTTGGATGACTCTGGTTTTTACTAGGTTTTATGAGCTGTGCACCACACTTCAACTCTGTGTTCGGGAAAAATATGTGAATACCCAAAGGAAAATAGAATTTGAGTTACTGAGCCTTGTAAAGGGACACGGGCAACTTGAAGGCTCTCAGGAATATTTCACCTTTTTAGTTTAACTCCTATGTTTTCTGAAAGGTGATCAGTATCAGGGACATTGCATTGGGATTTGGTGTGCCAAGCACTGTGATTTGTAGTCACAGTGTCTCACAGAAAACTGTTAGTTGAGTGTACTCAAAAGTTCTAAATATTTGAAGGAGTAAGCTGCTGACAAGTTAAAATGAAATAGTACTTGTGATGTTACCTTGATAGCAATTTCAGTACTTTTTTTGCCCAAGAAATTGTTCCAAAGCACTTTGAGAAAAAAGAAGGTTATATCAAGTTAACATTTGTTTCAGGCCATGTGCCTGATTCTCCATCTGGAATCCTATTTTCAGGCAGTTTGTCTGGACTTTCCAAGTTATTCAAGGCATGAGGTACAAAGACTTGCATGCACAGCTCCTGTAGTAGTGGAAAGCTGATAGTTCTGTCTGAGATCAGACATGCTGTAAATGGGCAAAGACCTCCAGAGAGCTCTGCCACTGAACCTTATATTTGGTCTGTGCTCTGCCTTGGTAGTCTTTCAAAGTCACATACTGGATTTTGCATATGCCAGGCCGTTTGCACCATCTGCAGAACAAGACTCTGTTGAGCAGAAGGAGGATGGGCACTTGGATAATTGATGTCAGTCTATTTGGAGCAGGAACCATTACTGAGGCAGAAAACTCAGAAAACTAAGATTTTGGCATATATGTCAACAAGAACAGTCACAAGTGGTGCCATGTCCTGATCTTTAGCAAGTCACATTTAAATACATGTACAAGGTGTAGAGTATGTAGGTAATTCCTCTAGAATAGTGATGGTGTCTCCATGGGCATTGCAAGGGGACCTCCCATCCTCAGATAAGAAACAAATATATGAAATAAAGTATGCGCTGTATTGTCTCAGCTGCTGGGTGCTGGAATGAGTGGCTCATCTTTGCAGACTGAGTACTTTATATAAGCATTTGTCAAAATTAATCTTGTGGCTGCTACACATCTTAAGGTGTTCCATTTTGGATCCTGATAAAGGCAGCCCCCAGGGCTGACTGGGGTTGTGGTGAACTGACCAACTGCAGTGCTTATCATCATGGCACAATAGCAAATATTTCAGTCTGGCAGCTGTAATTTCCCTTAACCCTTTTGCCAGCAAGTGTAAAATTTACTCAAAAACAATTAAAAAAAATAAAAATGATAAAACATAAAATAGAACATCTCTGTGACAGTTGTATTGTTATGGCTTGACTTTAGACCCTAAACCTCTATCTCATAGTGCACAGCATTCCCTCACAGATCCAGGTGTGGTCCAGGCAACAAAAGAAAGTCTCAGAAAAATAGACATAAAACTCAAAATATTCTAGTGTTGACATGGAGGATCTGATTGCACACAGAGCAAATTAAGGCAAAAACTTGTGGGTTTAGTCCCAATAAGAAGCAGCAGGGCTGTACAGTGCTAGTCCACAGCTCATTTCACAGTGAGGCTAACATTGTAAAATTTCAGAATTGCCATGTACCATGTTCTTCATGGATTAGGTCCAAGCATAAACTTAATTAGACCACAATCCACCCAAGCTATGCCAAATTGAAGTCACTGAACTATGATACTCACTGTGAAGATGTTTTATTTTTGGGTTTTGTGTTGGCCATAAGCTGTTTACAAGAACTTACCAATTTAAGACATAAAAAGTCGTCTTCCAATTACAGTTTGGGTAGAGGGTTGTAGACAAATATTCCTGGTGCTCTGGGTTTCCAGAGAGGGTGTTAGTGGTATACTGTCCAAAAATGTTAGAAATACCTAATATTTTTTTGATGATGCCATTAAAATGTTACTCTACACTGCTTGGAGAGTTAAATTATCTCTTTTGAGGTATGAAAAAAAAAATATTGTGGTCACTGAAGAAACCAGATTCATAAAATCTCTCATCTTACTGTGATTTTTTGTAGTTTCCTTCAGAGATGAGCAAACCAGCAGCCTTTGCATAACAACTGCTGCCGCCCAGCAGGCCAAGAGGCAGAGGGTTAGGAGATGCGTCTGGAGCCTCACTGAGGGCACGGATGTGAGCTCTCAGCCCTCAGCCATGCATCCCACAGGCCTGTAAGTGGTGGATCCCAAACAGAAACAGGCTCCAGCTGTGGCTGTGTTGTTCTAGCAGCAGCAAGAAAACTATGTGACTGCAGTGCTTTGGCTTATCAACTTCTTCAGTTTGCACTTCACCTAAACTGGAGAGAAAAGCACAAATATATATACACACACACACACACAGATGCAGTTGTACATTCTGTACGTATATACAGAATATACAGTTGTACATATATATGCAGTTGTGTCTATATATATATATGGAGTTGTACAGTCTGTATGTATATACACATCTATTCATGTATATATATCTTCAAACACATTATACACATAAATCTGCATGTTATATATATTGTGATGAGAATACACTACTTAAAATTTTCATCCACGCTGTCGTGGAGGAAGGAATTAAACACAGAAAGAGGTGAAGAGTTTGTGTTCAAATGAAGGATCCTGGTATGATGGCAATTTTCTGCATCCTACTTCTAGTCTAAGAACCTCTGTAAAATATCTTTCCATAGAATACCCAAAATATCCCTTTAAAATACCTTTAAAATATCCCTTAATGACTCCTGATTCTTTCTGTGTGAAACCCAAGAGCATTTACAGACAGTTCTATCAAATTGCATCCTATGTTTTGGAAAGAAAAAGCTGAAATTCAGCTGCCTTCTCATGAGCTTGCTAAATTATCTATAATTTTGAGCATTTATTTTGTGGATGAGTCTGGAATAATTAAAGCATATTCCATCAGCTGAAATGCATAAGCATTGCTACCTGCAAATTATTTTTCTCCTGGAACAGAGAGCTCCTTGTGGGGAGCTCTTCTTTTCACAGAGGAGTTTTCTAGAAACAACAGGACTAGAAGAATATTAATATTTGAATATCCCTATAAATTGTTATTTATCCATTGCAACATTTTTTTTCAAATACCTCATCACTTTTCTGTGGTTTTAGTTACACTTGCTTTCTGCCTTTATTTATTTTTTTTTTCAAGAGTCCCTATTTGAGGAGATAAGGACTTGAGAAAATAAGAGGAGGCACTCTGGCTTTTTCTTATAAACTGTTAATATAAATATTTTACCTCTTTTTGATTATTCTAATCATTATTGGAAAGCTGACTTGTACCACTTTTAGTATGAAAACTTCAATAGTTTCTTTAGCAAGTGTTTCTCAAAAGACCAAGATGGAAATCCTCTCCCTGTTATCTCCTAATGTGGATCAATCTATGGCCCCAACAAGAACTGGTAATGTGCTATGTCATTGCTTCCACCCTGAATTAGCAAACTGTGGAGCTATATGGCAGGAGGTGAAAGATATTTGCCCTGGAACATTTCTCAATTCAGAAGGTAAGAACGATTATCCTTGGAGCTGGTTAACACCTTGTGGAAGTGTTAACTAAGTGGGGTTCACCAATCTGAGAAAGTGCAAAATGTTTGAACTACATTGGCTCTTTTTCCCAAGCTACTCCTACATTTTTCCTGCTTTGTTTAGACATGGGATTTTAACAGCAGAGATAGATGGACTTTCTTTGCCCCTCAGTGTTCTGTTCTCTCTTCTTGTGCTGCTGCTTCAGTCCTTTAAAAGTCTCTAGACTACAAAGTGCAGTCATGTTCTTTCAATACAGTCCTGTGAGAATTTAAAAAGAAAAAAAAAAAAAAACAAAACTAAACAAAAAAAAAAACAAAAACAAAACAAAAAAAAAACACACCAAAAAAAAAAAAATCAACAACAAACTCAAACAAAAACCCAAGAAACCTGATGACCAGCAGCTTCTCCTGTGGCTTCTTATTGATCCCTGGGCATTGCAACAAGAGCTGAATGGGAGCACTGATGGTCTCGGAAAGCTTTCCCAGTCCAAGCAGATAGAAACCAGGGTATTTTAAAGGTTTCTGCTGGGAGATGGACGCTATACCAGAAGACTCAACAGTTTTGTGGCTGTGTTAGTCACCTAGGATACGGGGGCTGAATTGCTATTAGACACTGGGCTTACCTCCTCCCAGGCAGCTACTCTGATGTGATTATCAGGGTCTTCTTATCCATGTTCAGGCCTTGGGGGCATGAACAGTTTTCTAAAGAAAACTTTGTTCTGGAAAGCTGTTGTATTCCCATATGTGTTTAGGTTTGACAGAATGTTATTAAAAATAAAATCTTTCCCTCCCCTAATTTTTCACTCAAAAAAAGATTATAAGGGTTGAATATTTCCACTGAGCATACCAAATACTTGGAGGATCACACAGTTTTAGCTCAGCCTTCAGGAGAACCAAAATCATTGGAGTAGCTCAGGCCACTGGGCAGCACTGGGTGTACCTTTGCCTTGCGCAGGGCAAGAAGGAGAAGAACACAGCCAGTTCAACATGTCACTGCATTTGGGCTGCTTGATACAGCTCAGCCAATGGACCCCGGGGTGATGGCTCTGCTCTGGGGACTCCTGTACCTTCTGCTCCCTCTTGGGGCATCTCTAACACATGACAGTCTTGCTCATTAAAGAGAGGCCCGTAACTGTTAGTTGAGTCAGTAAAACACTTGAGCCTGGACATTACTTGGGCATCAGGGCAGAACTGAGCAAAGCATACTGAAGTGCTTACAGATCTCCCAGTTGTCATAAACTTTCCCTTGGCCAAAATGACTTGTTCTACCTTTTTGTCATATCGAAAACAGGTAAAAAAGTGAGTATTTATAACACCATGGAATAGTTGCTGACTCTTCTTTGCCCTGCCTCAAAATTTATGGTAACATATTTTCTAACTGCCGCAACTTGCCGCAAACCTCTACTGCCACTTCTCTTTCCCTGGCTAGCTGATGTTGAGAGTGGGGGGGGCGGCAGTTTTTCCCCCTGGAGCTCCGTTGAATCCCAGTTGTCAATTGTTTCGGTGCAGTATAAAACACAGGCAGCGCACACGGGTCCCAGGGAAACTTTATTTGATGACAAACTTCCCCTTTTCCTCTCCTGGGCCCTGATCAAGGGGCGAACAAAGACTTATATCTCAGGGGAAAGTCAGGGGCAGACCCAACTTTCAACAAATCAGGAGAGTTGGGAGTAAAAAACCTAGGCGGGAATAACAGTAGTGAACCAATAAACTTCCAAGGGAGGAAAAATAGTTTCAGTAAATGGGTAAAGTTTGGAGAAATAGAAACTAGAAAGTAGCTGACAACATAACTAGGAAAAAGGCGGAGACAAAAGGAAAACAGCACCAAGGAAAACCACTAAATCACAAATCAAACCATAGACCTACTAATAAAACAAAAAGCACGATACAACACTCTACAAGGATGTAGAATATAAAGAACATATTAAAAAGTGGGGCTAAATCAATCTCAGATGATTAAAAAATATTATTATAACTGTGTAAAAGTGTGCATTCATATGAGACATTTAAGCTGGAAATGTATAGCAAATCATGCGGGCAGGAGAAATGTCTGAACTCAAATGGCAGTGCAAGTCAAGGGAGCTTCCTCCCTGCACAGACCTGGTTTTAAAAAGGCCTTGTACTGCTGAGGGTAGTTGCTATTTACTAGCCCATGGTGAACATAATTACCCCTGCTGTTTGCCAACAGGCAAATTCTAAAGCAAATTCTAACCAGTGCGTTGGGGCAAAAAAGTACTTTCCATTAGCCCCAGTGCAGCTGCAGCAGGATCTCGTGACAGCTGCCCCACTACATTCCCAAACGTAGCCTGGCCTTTCTCCATGTCTCCCCCAGAAGCCGGTGGGCTAGAGGCATGACTTTTTCCTGTGTGAAGAGCATGTTTAGCTCGGTGCTGCTCTGAACAGGGATTTGCTGCCTCAGTGACTGGTATTTTTTGGGACCTGCCTGAGCTCCTGCTGCCACCAGGAAAATTTGCTACTATGTGTCACTTACTGTCTCGGTGACTCTTTGCCCAGAGGCTTTGAGGAGTCTACGATATCCTCAGTTTCCATAACCTCTTCTGCTTTCCTGTTTACCAACAGTGCTCTGACTTTTTTCCTTTACCGTAGGACACAAGGATGTTTTGTTGTTGTAGTTTCAAATAGCTGAATTTCTGATGCAAATGCTTGGTTATTTGCACTTCTCACATGAGTTTAATTCTCATGAAAAGGAATCAAAGAAAATACTGTGTGAAAAATACATCATAAAGAACAGACAAGGGACAGAGTTAACATATATTTGGTTATGTTTGTTAATATAATATTTTGTTAATAACGGCTAATCAAATAAACTTAAATACCATCTTCCTGATGCTACAAGGTGAAATTTTCTTCCCCCTTCTCCAGTTTCCTTTCTAGAGACTTATTGTGATTTGACATTTAAAATTTTGTTTTGTCCTCCTTTTGGTCAGGAGGGGTTAATGAGACACTGTGATGTCCTGCCCCCAAAAAACAAAATTTGGTTTAGGAAAGGTGGGTGAGGGGTACATATGTGCTCATATACACTCCAAGACATTCCAATTCTGCTGCTACCTTAACAGGAAAATACAAGTCTCTCAGCTGTGTTTGTTTATTTATTATCCTCCTCTTTAAATTAATAAATAATTATTTTTTTAAAAGTAGCTCAGGAATCAAGGCACTGTAATATTGTAGATAATTATTTAATGGTGAGCAGTGCTTGGTCTGAGAAACTTAGTTTCTTATGAATATATCCACATTTATAGATATCTATCATTAATAAGAGGTGGTTTAGGAAGGTATTTATTTTAAGTTAATAGGATTTAGTGGGGACTTGGTGAGCCAGTATCTCCTTTGGATTTATTTGAAGCATATGTTAAGCAGAGAGAAGAGACTGACATGTCTGTAGTGGTTCCATAGCTGTCTAAATTATTGTTAGAATCCCAGCACTGGCACATCTCTAATTTAATACACGTTTCAGCAGTGACTGTGGTAATAAAATCTGAAATGCCTCATTCTCCTTTCATTAAAGTGAGGAGAAAAAAAGAGATGTGTATCAATATGAACAGAAGTGTTCCTGACCAACATGAAAGCATCCTTTTATGTAACAAAAAAAAAGACTAATCTTGTTGTTCTGTTGTTCTATTGTTCTATCTATTGTTCTATCTTGTTCTACAAGTTATCTATTGCAGACCTGTTTTTCTTTTCAATCAAATGTTATGCTATGACATAATTCTTCATGCCCTCAAATGGTTAATTTCAAAGCTGAGTTTCCAAAGGACCACCCCTCACTTCTGAACTGAACAGCTGAATTCACAAGAGAGAGACAAAAGATGAAAATGGCTTGGATCTGGAATTTAGGAAATTAATAAAAACAGGATCAAAATCATGAGTTACAGACTGCAAAACCTATCTGGGTTTCAAGAGCAGAGGCCTGTTCTGCACTTCAGTGAACCACAGCAGGCATCCTGTCTGGTTGGGGCAGGCAGCATCAAGGGGTGGGGCACAGGAAGCCCCCAGCATGGATTCCTGCCTCAAGCAGGGGCTAGGTCTGCTCAGCATTTTGGTTTCTGAGATGGGGTTGCCTTCCCAAAGCTGACTTGCAGTAATTAAAGGGGCTAATACCACCTCCCTGTGCTGCCATCTTTTAACAGGTATCTCAGCTGTTAAATTTCAGCTGCTTGCCAGACAAGCATTCCCATGTAGTTTAAAGGTACCTCCTGAAACAATGAGGTTGAGCTGACTTCCACAGAAAACAGGTTTGAAATCAGTGGCAGATGGAGGTCGTTTGTAAGTCTGCAGAAGCTAAAAGTTAATTTTCTTCCCAGTATCTGAACAGAGATTATACCACTGTGTTTTATAGTAGAACCTTCTGTAGGGGGTCAAACATCTGCTCAATAGAGCAGCCCACCACCAGGAGTGTGTCTGATTAATCCTGCTGTGCTGTGAAGGGGTATCAATCCTACCAACCCCTTTGGACAGTTTTGCACTTGTTTCAACAATTGTCTGCTGCTAAATTACTGCTGTAAGAATTGATAAAACAATAGGGTTGAAAATAAATGGGGGGTTTTAGGACATATATATTTGTGAATTTGCTACTTTAGCATCTAGTTTTAGGATTTACTTACTATGTTGCAAATAATAGGGTAGGGAAGTCATAATTTTGATGAGCTCTAATTACACAGGTAATGTTGGTACAGTTATCCATTTATAAATGCTTTAATCACTTGATACAGAGTAATTCTCTGATTTAACATTTTATGCAGTACAATAGAACTCCCTCTCTTGATATAAGAATATACACCTCAGGAAGGAAGTTAATTGCTTTCAGAAAAGAGAATTTAAACTTTGGGGCTAATTAAATTCTCATCTGCAGTTGTAAATTATTTTAACTACACTTTACAGAATGTAAGTAGGGTTTATCTGCTTTTTCATTTAGAAAATAGTATTATATAAGCACAGTAAAATCTTCCAATGAGATTTTTTTTCTATTACAATAAAAATAATCCATTGAACCTTGTTATGTTTAAAATTATTTACTATAGTTGAGCATTTGCAAAAGTTAGAATTATAATAAGCACAACTATCTAACCAAAGAAGTATAACACAGCTAGAGAAGCATTCTATGTTATTTTGTTTCTCTTAAATACACTTCTAAAAAAGTGCTCCATCAGAAATTTAGGGTTTTTATTATTGGCTTGATACTGATAAGATTGAAAAAATAATTAATTGTGTGCCATGGTCATCTGGGAGAGTGAGGAAATATTTTGCCTTAGTAGCGCTTGTCTATAATATCTTTTAAAAAGTCCAAAGTGATCCTGCCAATTTAGAGACTCAAATAGTTAAAAGCTTTTTTCTCTAAGGAAGATAAAAAGAAGGAAACATCTATGATGACTCACATACACTAAACCTAATTTGAAAAAAAATAAAGCAGACAAAAACAAATGCACGGCACACTCTGACATCCTGCTCTGTTGCAGCAGATTAAGTCTCTCTCCAAATTGCTTTGAGCTCTTCTAGACGGAGAACACAAGCATATGTCGATGTTTTGGTGAGTCACTTCCTAGAGATAGGATATATTCTCATCACATGGTCTGTCATTAGCTGCCAGAGTTGGAAAACACTAACACTTTTGGGATATGACTATCCAGTTTGGCTGCTTGCAGGAATTTTAGGTCTGACTTTTCCCTTTAGGTTGAACCAAATTTGTACAGCTGCTTAACTTACAAAAGGGGTGTTTTCATTCTAGAAGGAGAATGGGCTGTGTGAATGGGTATTTTATGGAAAGGCTTTGTCAGAAAGCACTTTAATAGAAGTCTATAACTAGGTCTTTGGATCCAGAGATCCATTACTGGTACTTGGAAATATTTGATGTGAAGATTTTTTTGGCTCTTCCTTGTTGTTTACATTCCTTGCCTGAGCATTTTTGGGTTTGATTTGTTTGTTGGATTTTTTTGGTCAAAAGCCCAAGAAGTTTCAGGGCTCAAAAAAAAAGATTGAAAGTATGTAGTTCTGAAGCTTTTTCACAAGCATCCCATCAAGTTGTCTTTTTTAATTTGCCCTGTCCAGAAACTAATTAAATTTATTAAATTTTTAGTAGAACTCGCAAAGAAAAAAAAAATATTCTAGTCATCACTGTTGTGAAAGGAAACTATAAAATATAAGCAAAGAATATGATTAAATTTTAAATTCAGAATAAGATAAAAATCTAATTTAAGACAGTTTTGTAATTTGGAGATTTTGAAGCATAACATTTTGAAGTTCTGCCTTGTCAAAGTATCTTTTGTCAAGTTATACTTAGCAAGAAACAAAGCAAAACAAAAATGTTGGTAAAACATACTTGCTGGAACTTCATGTAAGTGTGCTCCTTCTGCTACTGAAATTTTTTGTTGAAAGGTTTTGGATTTTTTTAATTCCATGAGAATAATATATTTTCAGCATTAGAAAGACACAATTCTTGACGCTCCTGGTGTCCAATGGAGAACTCTCTCACCTACAGGGGCCTGTGGCTATAGTGGAAGGGCTTCTCCCAGTATTCTTTAAATCCTGCATATACAATTTTAAGGCTTTTTATGGGAAGAAAAAGTAACTAATATATTTTTTCATTCTACAGCCCATTAAGTTGTACTGAAACTCAAAATTTTAAATGTGTGTGGGCTTTGCCTTTTTCTACACGTGGCTTTTCAGAAGTCTGTCTTTTTCATCTTTTCAGGTTTAAAAAGCAAAACTGCAACAAATGACAAACACATGGTGGGACAAAAATAGTAAAAAAACTGCCAAGGAAACACACATTTTTCATGGCAAAACATTAACATTTTAGTATACAATAGTAACATTTGTGATTATGTACATATTGTGAGATTAATTTAGTTACCTTTGCAGAGAGGAGTCAAACTGTGAGCACAAAAATAGCCAGTGACATTTGACTTGAATTTAGAAAGGCTGTTAGGTTAGATTTACATTTCAGTAGAAATTTCTGTGCTCGTCTTTTCCTCTAACATATGAGAATATTCAAACATTTATGTATAAATCCTCATTATAGCCTTCTGATATAGGAAAATAGTGCATTTTGCCTGAAGAAGGGAAACTGGCAAATGGGAAGATTTAAGTGTTCAAATTAAGGGCCTAAAAGCAGCATCAATGCTTTTACCGATGAGGCACTGTTGGTGCAGATGCAAGTGTTTATTAGATTGAGTAAAACCGTATACTTGACAGATCATCTCCTTGGTTGAAACTTTTCACAAGGGGCTATCTGTGTGGATGAAGTACTGGTAAGGAATTGCAAGGAGCTATGGACAGCCATTCATTAGATAGGTATTTCAAGCTATGGTTGCTAGGAATAATTCAGCTTCATTAGTTTTATAAATTTTAACTTAGTTGTGTTGATATAGAAATGTGTTAATACAGTGAAATAGCTGGTGGCCTGGAACTTGGTGTCACATCAATGGCAAAAGGAAATTACCTCCTTGTTGATGTATAGACTAAGCTAATGGTTTTGTCTAGCATCATCCTTACTGATCTGCTTGTTGGCTGTGACCAAGTCACATATGAGGAAAACATGATGTCCCTCACATTTTCTTCTTTGCGTTATATGCACGTAGCTTAGTATGCCTGTCCAGTTAGATGTCAAAATTTAGATCCCATGTTTCTCCTGCAAGTGCCCCAGAAAATCAACTGGAGTAATTAAAATTAAAAAATGAAGGACAGGACTCTTCTCTGTTTGACACAGCCTGTAAGCTGAGTGTTCACTCTGAGTTGACTCTGAGAAGTTAGACATTCTCATTTTCTCCTTCCCCTCTGTTTCACAGTGAAATCTGTTGGCTAAGAAGCCACAGTGAAACGGCTGCTAACCTGAAGAAAAACTTTCAGAAATGTCCCTATGCTAAATCAAGAGGAAGTCAAAACCTTTCATCTTGTGAGAAATTGGAGGCAACATCCTAGTGGAAGAGCTATCACCTGAAACTGGGAAGAAGAAGAGTTAAAGAGTTAAAATTGCTTAAGAGTCTGCACTTGGCTAATGTCACTTGAATGACAATAAAGTAATAAAGAGTGATAAATAATAAAGAGTGATAAAGTAATGCCTTTCACACAGGGTCATTGGCTATCTGAGGACAACATACAGTGCCTAATTAATTCCTACCTATGCTTAAGAATTTTTCCAACACAAATTTCTATCTAGAAACTTCATAAAATTATGTTTGGCATAAAATTGTCTCTAAATATTCTAGTAAAAAATTTGCATGCATTATTGTTTACTTCCTGTAAAAAGACTATCCTAATACAAGACTTTTCCCCAAGCAAATTGGTTTTATTTTCATTTCAAAGGACTAGAATCCAGTGTGTGGCTTTTCTTTTCCATGGTTGATGCATGGTTTTTAATGTATCCATTATTTTACTAATCTTGAAGTGGCTACAGAATGATTTCCTCATCACTCAGATGTCCATGGAGGCTCAGTAGTCTGACTGTGATCACATACTGTAACGATTTCCCTTCCACACTGAAAAATTAATTAAGCAAGAGGATGGAGGCAGCCTAATCTTTTAATAATAGTCCTCTTAGGCTCTGTTACAGACAAACTCTGTTAAGTAAGTCATGCTTATGATGAGCACGAGGCATAATCTGATCAGAGCCCAAAGCCTGTTCTCCGTGCTGAGGCCTGGGTGTCCCAAGGCAGAGCAAAACTTCATGTCTGCAGGAGGTGCTAGGGCCTCCTCCTAATAATATTATGGCAAAATAGTGACTGCACTTCTGAATAGCATGTTTCCTTATGATTAAAGTCTGTTGAGTTCTCTCTCTTCTCTTAATGTGTTTCTCTTGCTTATTTCTTACCTCTCAGATCAGATTCCCAGCTCAACAGGACCAGGTATAACTTCACTTAACAGGCAGAACCTGCTAATAAATATTTCATAAAAATAATGCCTAACATGTTATAGTCAAATACTAATATCAGAATCAAAAAATAAAATAATAATCTCCTCTTCACTTGAATCATAACTTGATTAGTATTACTAGCAGTGCCAATATTTTACTCAGGTATATTTGAGCTTCTAAGGAACAAGATATGAGGCAGAAATAATATTTTTTTTTTTGTTCAGAGTAACAAATAAAGGATTTTAGAACTTACAGAAATCCCCTTTTTCTTTTCATCCATGCTTTTATAAATTTTCTTTCTTTGAGTATAGCACAGAAAATCATCTCCACAAGTACTGTGTGTTTATCAGTGCTTGCACCTGTGCATGCTAACAGGCACTGTTTAAAGCACATTTAAAGTATTCCTACCAGCAAATGTCAGACTCCTATGTAGAGTTGACACCCTGCTGTAAATCCTGCCCCTCTTGTCCTTCTGAGGGGGACTTATGACTCCAAGAGCACAGTTGGAGCAGAGGAAGTGTTGCAGCCTGTGCACTGGCAAGGCGAGCGGGAGCAGCAGAGGACACGGGGAAGCCGCAGCTCAGCCTCGGAGAGGGAGTGCAGAGTGAGAAGCAGCAGGAGAACTGCCAGCAGCATTCTTGGAAGCAGAATACAGATATGTTTGTACATGCCATCCTGACTGCTGTCTCCCGACCTTCCTTTCCCCATCCACCCATGCTGGAATTACCGTAACCCACTTTCAGGGCAGACACTTCCTCTGTCCAACTGGCTGGTCATTTCAGGAGAGCTTCGTTGTATGAATACTAAGTTAGTAAAACTCTTCCTTATTTCCACTTCCCACTTGTGCTGCCTCCCAACTCCTGTTCTAAAACTTGGCAGCCCTAAAATTGTGACACCTTTTCCCTGACTATGTTGTGCTCCCTTTCTTACAGCTCTCATTTCTTCTATGGTGCTGCCCTCAGCAAGCAAATAAGATTTTCTAAGAGCTTTCTTTTTTTGAAACCTAAAATTTTCTCCACCAGTTTAGCAGTTCATGCTTTCAATAGCACTAGCCTTCATGATTCACAGAGGTTCAGTTCTTAGAAGGAAATACATTGGTAGTATAGAGCAATTATTATGTTTTTCAAATATTTATTTATGGCAAGCATTTTAAGATCTTGCGTGCTCTGTCCCTCTGTCTATTTATGGATGCAAATATTTTCTCTTCCCCAGTTATTTTTATTTCATTAGCATCTAGAAGGCTCAGCAATGGCGCAGGATCCTTTACTTATATATACTAGGGGGAAAAAAGTATCCTTTGAGGATATCAACTTGAGCATAGCAGAATTCTGAAAACCTTTTATTTGTTACCATCAGATTTTCTGGACATGTATTAAAGGGAGATTGTCAGCTGTTGGAAGTACATATGGTACTTTTTCATCTCATAAGACTTCTGTTCTAATTTTTATTATTAACCATAATTCTGAGGGAATGTACATGTTTAGGAGATGCAGACTGGAGTCCTTTTCCCCTTAACTAAAAATATTACTGAGGTAGCAGCTGCTGTACAATTTTCTGCAGCAAAATACATGCAGAAATGTACAACATATTAACTAGATTATTTCAGTGGAAGTACATAGGCTTTTTGCTGAAGACAGATTATTCTTAAAATAAGATTATACACACATGCATGTACATATGTACAAATGCTGGCATAAAAATAGTCTAAAAGCAAGAGCAGCCATGGCGATTTCCATTTCCAAAATAGAATTAAAATCTATA
Source organism: Onychostruthus taczanowskii (assembly GCF_017590055.1). Lineage (NCBI taxonomy): Eukaryota > Metazoa > Chordata > Aves > Passeriformes > Passeridae > Onychostruthus > Onychostruthus taczanowskii. The sequence goes on from NW_024500794.1 coordinate 8,051,385, forward strand.
AGTAAATCAGTTTGGCCTTATAGATTATAGTAGCCCAGCAATTTAGTAAATAGGGGAAACATGAGTGTAGAAAATGTAAAGAAATGAGACAAAACTGCCCAAAACTAAAAAACCAAAACACTTTTTCTATGGAGGGCAAGAACTGACCCTAGGAGTAACATCAGCAATATTATATCATGCTTAGAACCAGCATCTCAGTGGCAGAGCATCACATGTAACTGTGCACAATAGGTTTGCCCTCCAGTAAATAAATCAATGAGGGAATAAATAGCATGGCAGGAAAAAAATAGAGCAAGGCACATTTCCTCCTGAGACGCAAGCTCATCCTTTTCATCTATTAAGATGGTAGGAGAAATAAGTGGAACATCCTACTGCTGAACAAATGACTTAAATGTTTGTTATAAACAATGCTAAAGCAATCACAGGAAATCTGGGGTTCAGATTGAGGTATTCATCTCTTCAGATGTATACTTAAGAGGAATATTTATTAATTATACTGTTTTGTTGGGTTTTTAAGTCTATTATAAAGAACTTATATTGGCTTATCAAAAGCAGACTGCAGTTTACCCTTAAAACAAACAGCACAAAAAATAAAATTAAAACTCTCATAAACTGCAGTTAACTTGAGAACTTTATCTGCTATTTGGTAGAGTATAAGCTGAGGGAAACAGCAGTTACTGAGTGTTTAATCAAAACTTAGGTATAGGGTGTTAAATTAGCACATCTATTTTGAAATCAAACGAGACAAATATTAATCTTTTTGTTATCCTTTGTTCATTTCTAGACATTTCTATCTAGAAATCAGACTCACTTTGATGATAAATGTATAAAAGTTGGTTGTCTTCTATCTGTGGCAATGGCCTGAAGATGCAACAGCATCCCGAGAGAGAAACAGTTAATATCTCTTATTTAGACTATCTGAGGGGAAAAAAAAACCCACACCAGTTTTTAGCCTCAACAGAAAAGCTGTATAATTAAACCTTAAAACAGGGGATGAGTGCCTTTGTTTTACCTGTGTTTTGCAGGAGATTTTTAATTGTCAGACCTGCTGGTGAGTAGACCTGCTTGAGCCTGAGAGTGTGCCTGCTTTTCCAGCTGGTCCCATTGATGCACACTATCTCTGGCTCACCAAGTTAGTCCCCTTAGCTAAAAATACTTAAAGAGTAGAAATCTTTTTCTCTGATATTTTATAAATAATCACATAGCACTTGTATATTGTCCTCAAGATACTGGGACATGAATCCCCTCAGTTGTCAGCAGTGGCTGCATTTAAGGTGAGCAAATGCAAACAGAAGGGGAAAAGTGTGCTACCACAGGCTCAATGAATTGAATATCCTCAATTCTTGTTCCAGTCTGTCCTTAGTTTCTTGCACACAGCCCAAACCAGCAACAGTGAAGAAAAGTTTCCTAAAAATAATCACGCAGCCAAAAATACCAATGCACAAAATACAGTCTGATTACATACTTGAAGAGGGTAAAAGAGTCTGAGTTACATCTATAGAATGATGCCTTGATCATCTTCGAGAGTACATATAGGAGATTTAGGTTCCTAATTAAGGCAGTTCTCCACAAGCTTCCTTTATATAGTAAGCATCCTTCAAATCAGTAATGGTAAACCTAAATCAGAAAAAGAAAAGCAAAAATCTAGTATCTCTATTCAGCTACTAAAAGCTCTATTCTGCACACATTATTTCATTTATTTCTTATTTTAATGAAATATGGATTATAAATTGTGTTAGCATTTGTCTACTTTAATTTGTGTATATACTATGTTCTGAATTCTATCACAAGGATTCCCTTAGTCTCTCAGTTTACCATTAAATGCTTTTAAAAATGTTGAAGTGATCTGGCTGGGAAGCTGTTCAACATGGTCTCTTGAGGATGTAAGTAGGTGCTCTCTAATCTTCCAGTTGAAAGTGGGGACAAGTCATCAAGACCAGCTAGATGCTGGGGGGTTTTCTGCCAGTTCTTTCTGTTTGACTGTCAACACAAGACTTTTAATATCTGGGCATTTGCTACTTATTGTTTAAAAATATTGTTTAAGTGCAAATGTTACTGGGTTTGGTGCAGAAATTTCTACTTCTCCTGAGCCGTGAGGATTCCGGTAAAAGCACTTTGAAATTGCCGGGCAGTGTTTGGTGAATGAGGTAAAGAAGGGATGAATCCAGGCAAGGGTTCTCCCTTGAGAGACAAGTGTGGGGTGAGACATTTCTCTCTTCAGATACTGGGCTGCCAGGAAGCATGAGTAGAATATTCCTGGCTAGCCCTGTTCATCAGGCTGGTACCATGTCTTTCCTTAGACATTACAGCACCATACTACTTCAGTCAGACAGTATATTCAACATGAATATAGGAAAAGAAATATTCCTTGAAGTCAGGAACTAGTCTTCTGACCTACTTCCATCATCAGAAATAAATGACAATAAAGAAGTGAACAATCTCAGTAACACAGGAAGGTTTTTTCTAGCCTATAACCAGGTCACAACACAAATGTTAGCTGAGTATTCTCTAATTTGTAACTATGAACTCAGAAAACATTTTCTAGACTTTAAGACAGCTATTCATTAAGCTCAACTTTGAGCCATCTTCAAGTGAATAATACATACGTCTGGGGCTCTTTGCTCTTTATCACAAGGTGCGTGCTCTCAAGTCATGTGACCATTTTTTCATCCTTTTCCTCTTTAAAGAAATTATGCTGGATCAGAGCAGGTGGATAACAGCAGATCAACAGTCTTTTCTCTCAACAAGTTTGATGAACTAGAAAAGAATTCAGGATGGAGGTGAGGGAGACCATGCTTACCACGGCAAGTTTGACAAAAGGACAAAAACCATCTTAAAAATTAAAATTAAATAATCACTTTCTTAAAATATACTGTGTGTCTTTCTTCATCTAGAAACATATATTTTACTTAGATACATAAATAATTTAAAAATCCCTTCCCTCCTGCTATCAAAAAACCCCAACACAAGAACAACAACAAAAAAAAACCCCAAAACTTCACAAACCCATAAAGGATCATGTGCTTCAAACAGCTGTCTTTATATTGGAATTGCCATGCCATGGAATAATTCTAGCATTTTGGAGAGCAAAGCAGCTTTTTTACATCATGCTTCTGTTTATACATCAGATTTACATCAAATTCTCTTTCTTCCTTAATTCTTCACATACAGCTTTCCACCACCACTAGAAAACCTGATCATCTTCATCTGCTCAAATCCTCTTCTTTCCCTTCTTCCCTCAAAGAAAAACCCTCAAAGTCTATTATTTTTGATGGGAGCATACTTGCCAAAAGCAAAAGTCATAAGAAATAGTATAAGTATTTTCCAGGAGTAAAAGAAAAGTGGTTGCTGGTCCCTCTTAACTCTTTCAGAATATAATAAATTCCGTGCTGTGAAACAGGTTTAAAAGGTTTTACTAGTAAAATGGTTTAATGTGTGCATATTTAAATGTTTGAAGCCTTCTACACATACCACTTCTCTTTGCCTTGAATTAGTGTTTCTTTCTTAATTATAATTTTACATATTAGATAGCACTGGTGGTCCATCAGTTCTAATATCTTGTGTCTCACAAACATGTGATCTTAGTGCTTCAGAGAAAAGTGAAAATGTTTGAGAGCCTGAGATATATACTCAAAGGGAACAGGCATTTGACTCTGGTGTCTACAGTCCTCAGCCAGCTTTGTGAAGTATCAGTTGGGATTTCTCTTGCCTTAGTAAAATAATGCATTAAGGGTACAGCCTTAATGAAGTAATCCTTCACATTGTAGATTCATAAAAATTGGATGAAAGAAACAAAATATAAGTTGACTTTCAGGGGATGAAATTGTAAAATACCTTCATGTTTCAAATTTGAATTCAATAGGAGCTGCGGTTTGTGGAGTTTGTGAACTTACTGTTGATTTTTGCACTTTATATTATTTGTTAGTGCTCTGAAGTGCTGCAAATCTGTAATCTGTTTTCCTTAGTTTGCAAAGAATTTGAAATGCAACCTTTGCTTTGTGTAGGATTTTCTAAGAACTACATTTAACCTGTACTGTATTCAGAAATTCACCACCACAGATGGGGGAATTACTGCTTGCACAGTTACGAGTATTAACTCTCTTTTGGAAAGCACAAATCCATAAAGAGTATCCCATCTAGAGAGAGTTTTGCAGGTATTTGAGTGTCAGAGTTTGATTTAGCATGATGTTCAGAAACATAGCATTATTATCTGGATGTTTTTCATAGTAGAATATTATAAATAACATTTATTCCGAGATTATTTGGTAAAGTGCAGCCTGGCTACAGCACAATCCATGGTTAGAACAAAAATTTGCTTATTTTAGCACTTGTTGCCCAGTGAACTTTTTCATACATAAATGTCTAAATAAATTTGCTAAAAGCTTGCTCTTATGGATTTCAGGTTAAGAAAGAAATGCTACCAGAATTATTTTTGTGTGTGCTCAAAAATTACCCAGATGGTTTCAACTCCAGTAATGGTTACCCAGTATGCTGTACAAAAAAAGTGAAAGTTATATGAATCTCTTTATTTTAGATGAACTCTCTTTTAATATGACACTCCTACATCAGATCAATGACAGGTCAGTGATAATGCTAACACTCTGCACTGCAAACCAGCACCTGCTTTAGTACTGATTTTCATTGAATGCGTAGCTGGGTGGTCAGTTAGCAGTATGCTTTTGGAGAACCCTCTAGTGCTATAACCATATCAACCACTACACAAACTCTCAGAGATATTTGACCTCAGATAAAACTTTACGGTGTATATTTATGACTAGCACCAGAGTTAAATGTGTTTTTAAATGGATTTGTGTAGTCATGCTAGGCTGCTTCTGAGGTTATAAGTTTAGCAACTGAGCTTGTTTGCCTGTTATTATTGTGAGTAAAGAGCTATGAGCTTCAGTTAAAGATAGAGCCAATCCACTCCTGATCATAAACCAGTGTGGACAGGCTCAGGTTTTCAGTAGATCTCCCACTCTCCTCTTCTGTGCATTAATAATGGTTTCTTCGTGTCAAGCAGGCATGTTGTTTCTTAAGACATTTATCAGAAAACAAGAATCAGAAAATCAGAGCTTCTCAGAACAAGAATTTTTTTTCTTGTTGGCACAGATTGCCTTTTAAAAATACAGCACATTTGTTCCATGTGTCGTGTCACTTTTAAAGTATTGTTATATATTTTCTTCTTTGAGACGGCATCTACACTGAGAAAAAAAAAATTCATTCTGTAAATGAAATTGCCTTTTTGCCACCCTCAAATTTAGACACAGAACAAAAACCTGTTTTATCTCGGAGGCAAAAGCAAGGGTGTGTTTTGCTTTCCTACATTTCCTGCTGGTTAGCCTCAGTCAAGTGTAACAGACATGCTGGCATCCTGGTGCCTAATTCTTCTACATCAATTCATCTACATCATTTTCTACATCACCTAGACACTCAATCACTCTTCTTTCATGGTTGCAGAGGTCTCAGAAAGGTGCGGAGCATGTCCAGCAAACAGACTGAATCAAAAACTATCACACGGCCTCTATGGCGTATGCAAGTATCTTGACTTGATCTTAATGCAAATGTTCTGCTAGGTTACTTTGTTTGGCCAAAGCAAGAAGGAGTGTCATGCCAGTGTGCTTGACCTGCATTTATCTCTAAGTACACAGCAAATTCAAATCCTAGATTTCTTTCACAATTCTTCTATTTAATTTCTTGATTGGTTTTACTTTCCCAAAATTTCTTTGATCAAAATCCACGATACCTGCATCATATGTATTGGTTATTTATTTCCCTTTGAGTATGTAGCACCTCCATTGTGGAGTTTGTGATGCAAGCACATTCCCAAAGCCAAGAAAATTTGGGTTGAGGACATCCTGGGAAGAAGAATGTTGATGACAGATGGCTGCAGTGAAATGCTGATGCATGAAACCTTAATATTACAAGCTCTGGCAAGTGCATTGTGCTTGGCAAACTGTGATGTGCTGACCCAAGGGTCATGCAGACAAAAAGTTAAACTGCTCATTTCAATCAAAGTAATGAGAATAGGCATGTTACAAATAAAAGGATGTCATCAAGCTGCCTTTGTAGCACAATCTGCATGTCAATAAAACAGGTTTACATGAGAGTAACCTTCAGAACATTATTCCTTTCCATTGGTATATATATCTTAAGAATAGTTCAACCATAGTATTAGGAATTACTTGGACTGGCCACAAGATAATTAAATTTTTATATGTGGAGATTTCTTTACCAGACTACTCTTTGTAATGGGATAGAGTAGCTCTTGATATTTATTTTCCTTCAAAAAAGTGTGAAGTATAGCCTAGAATCAGGAATTCCTGCATGGTTAAGACACGCTCCTTGGAGGTATGAGAGAAAGATTTATACTGTAGAATTACTCAAATACCTAAAGGTGGGAAAACTGGTTCAAATAACTATTCTAACTATTGGCTGTTTATTTAAGCCTCTCTCCTCTGCAGCTCTGAATTTATCTGTGGTCTCTGAAATCATGGTAAGTTTTACTGGAGCTGATATGTCACTACTAAAAGACAAGAAGATTATTTTTTCCACTTTCAATATGAAAAAAGTTATGACCACATCCATGGCATATACATATAAACCTGGTCTTTAATACAACACTCTGCTTACACTAAGATTGTGCTAATTTACATTGTTAAAAAATGATAGAACAACTTACATAAAAACAGAATAAGATATGTTAAGTCAACCACAGTGCAAATTCTTGGTCATCATATTACAAGGTGACAGCCCAATATGTCTTGTTTTGTCTAGTGACTTTCAGTACTTGTGGAAAATGTTAGAAATTAAAGCTGCAAAATTCATTGGTTACAAAGCATCCTTGCTACATGTTGATATCAAAATGTGCCATGGACATGCTAGTGGTCTTCAAAATGCCTTAAGGTATTCAATACAAATTGAAGTGTTTGTACAGAGGATGTTCAATACCTTTAAGGAAAATTCTTGGGTCTTTTAGTCAGCAATTGCAATTGCATTAAAATATGTTCTTTGCTAATGCCTTTGTGTAATGATATTAAGTAATTCATCCATTGAGAACCATCCATTGAGAAGTTAAGGGGCTGATATATAACTACTTATTTAACTTTGTGTAACTATGTATAAGACAGGACAGCTTTTGTGAAAGAGATTATGTTTATCAAGTAACACCTGTCTGTGGAGTGTGGCAGAAGTATTTGGTTGCTTAAACCAGTGAACTGAAATACAATTTAGCAGTCACTCATCTAGAAATGGCACCTCCCCTTTAGCACTCTCCTCTTCACATCTTAGAATCATAGAGTAATATGGGTTGTAAGGGACATTTAAAGGCCATCTAGTCCAACAATGAGAAGGGACACCTTCCACTAGACTAATTTCCTCAGAGCTCCATCCAACCTGGCTTTGAATGTTTCAGAGGATGGAGCATCTACCACCTCTCTGGGCAATGTGTTATTTAACACAAACTTTGGAAATGGGACAATTCAATGTCTATGTACAATGTTGCCTGTCATGGCTTGCCTTTGATATATTCTTATTGAAGCTACTATATATTAATTGTATGCATATCTAAGTGGAGCATAAAAAAATGCTTTGTTATCTGTACTGTGAAAGAAGGAGTCTGTGCAGAGATCTGGTAAGGCGATTAATTTAAGAAATGAAATTGCTGCCAAAATTGTCAAACTAGATACATGTATATGAGTTCATTATAATATTGCTAGAGGGAGGGGTTTCTGTGATAGCCAATAGGAAATTCTGTATTAAGGTTGTCCTCTCACTTAAGTACCTTACTATAAACAAATGTAAATTGCAAATAATTAGGCATGCATGAAAACAATATCATGGAAGAGTACTTAATGATTGGTATCAACTTCTTCCCCCTCTTCAGTACTTCTCCTCTCCCAGCAGGCCCTAACTGACATTTCCAGTTTGGGAGCCACAGTTATTCAATGTCTTCCTGCTAAATTGTGTGAGACATTTCTATGCATAGAGACTTTTGGGGTGAAGGCTTTCCTAAATGGATCTGATTGGGCTGATCAACTACTTCTGATCCAGACGGAGTGCCATAAAAGACTTCCAGCTGTTATTAATTCAAACTCAGCAGCCCTCAGAATCAGCCACCATGTTTAATGTATGTTTTACAGAAGTACTTGTATGATGCTATTAATTGAAACTATTTGTAGGATCTATTCAATATGAGACTTGGTACGGATGATGAATGGCTTCATTGTGCTAGGTCATTATGGTCCTAAGTAATTTTGTTGGTTAGTACTTTTCCTTTTATACCTAAAAATCAAGTAATAATGATGAATTGCAGAGAAATGAAAGAAGGTGTAATTGGCAAAATAGATTATTGCACCCTGTGACTGGAGGTAATGAATTGCAGCATGAATTAAAGACAAAGCTTTACTGGTTCAACTGAATTTAATCTGTCTAAGTAGTGAAATAGATATTTGTGTAAAGGCATAATCTTTTTGGGTTACCTAAAGGTAATACATGGTCCACAGACCATACATCTTTAAACTAGTAATGTTCAAGGGGCTTAACCCTAGGGGTTTGATTACTAACAAGTATTGTGTCATGACCAAAATGGTTAAGTGTAAAATCAAACCAGAACCAAAATCAGGCCCTGCCCAAACATGCTAAACAGGCTTTTGTCAATTATTGTTTGTGCATAACCTACCTCCAAAGATTCATCTGGCAAAAAAAAAAAAAAAAGGCCTAATCAGAGCAGAGAAATGGCCAGATGATCAATGCTCAGCATCCCTTAGTGGTATGATCAAAAATGCACAAGTTGGAGTTAGCAAACTGGCAGACATTTGATGTGGCCATGGTTCAGACCAGACTGAATATGCAAGGAATGTGTACATTCTTCCTGCCCTTCAGTATTCCCCCCGCCCCTTTTTTCAGTAAATGCATTGAGGTTTAAGCCTGTGCTCTGTAAAATCTAAATATATATAGCTGGAGAAGAAGAAGGATCCATTTGATATCTTATATCTTCGTGAATTGTTGAATCATTCAATGATCAAGTGTATCTAAAATGGTTGGTTTGCATCTTTTTAATGTTTTATCACATTCTTGTCACCATGTGTTAATAAGGAAAAGGGCTAAAGAATTCTAGAAGTAGATAAAGTAATTAAATTCTTTTGAAAATTAGTCACAAAAATATTTGATTTTTTTAATTTATTGCCAAGGGACTTAAACTGTGCTTCCTTCATTAATAGTTGGGAGGAATTGCTACACAGGAGATTTCTTAAGTATGAATGCTTTGTTCATTTTGACTTTCCCCTTGCAAATATATTCATCCGCAGTCTAACAGAGATTTAAGAATGATCTTGTAGCTTGAAAATTTTGGTCTTTCAGCTCTCTAAACAGGCTTTAGAAATAATTCCATGCATTTCTTAGCAAGGAGCCTGTTAGCTAGCTTTCATTTAGATTGTGAGGTTTTTTTCTTTGCTTTTCAATTTCTTTTATCCATTAAAAAAATAAAAATACCCCAGCAATAGAGCTCTCCAAATAAAATCATTCTAGGAGGTGTAAAAATTTCAATTCAGAGTACAAAAGGGAATGTTTCCCATTTAGAGATTGTGGAATGCTAATAAGCCTGGCACATCAACTTGCTGCAGCTCCTTATAAGTCCTGTAATTCAAAAAGTTCACCTCAAAGTTTGCATATAATTTTGCAATTCATTGTACATGTAACTTTCATTGTTAATACTGGCATTCTTTTTCATACCAAAAATGAGACAATTAGGTTTCAGTAGCAGCCTTGTCAACACACTAATTCCTTTTGGTAATTTTTTTTGTCCCCATGTCTCTTTCTCTTCCTCTGACCTCAGTTACTGTGATATAACCTCATTTTATTGTCTTTCTCCTATAACTCCTGCTGTTGTCAATACACATTGATTTTCCAGTTAAACACACTGCTTCCTGAGCTTTTTGTATTTCAGTCCAATTGGACCAATCTTCTTTCTTTTACAGCACTTTAAATTCAATGGTTTGGGTTTGGTGGTTTGTTTCTTTTGGGGGGGG